>NC_140538.1:21304167-22614167 GCF_057382185.1 Mchenga conophoros
CAAGAAGAGCTCTCTCACGCTGTCAATCACGTCATCGATTATGGACAAGTAGAGCTTGGCCTGAAGTTGTTTACGAAAGAGCAAGTCAGAAGGTGTCGGTGGCTAAAAATCCTTCACAGAAACTAGTTGTTATGAAAACATCCATAACAAGTCAAAAACGATTGTTTTCTGTGCCTCAGTGCTGGAAAATATAGACCCGAGGTGGTTTTCTAAGGATATCAACGCCACTCTTCAATCCGGGTGACATAAACAGGCGAGATAAATCTGCCATTTGCCATAACAAACGCACTATTGCACATCTTACTGAGCATCCCTGCAGATATAGTCAAGTAAAAATAAAATAGTAAAACAATATTATGAGCAGGCTTCTTATTGGACAAAAACCTAGCTGATCTTAACTGCCTTTTGTTTGTTGAGCGCATTAATCTAACTCACAGTTCGCGATCAGTTCGACCCGATTAACTAAAACGTTTCCGTTTCTTACCACTGGGCCTGTGTCGGTCAGCATCCTTGGAGAATGACTGGGGAACTTTCACACTAGACTTCTACCCATTTGGAAACATAATAGACAATTAACTGTGATTAAGTCGCATTGTTTTACACGAGGCATACACGCGCAGGTGACCGCAATCAGCATCAGGCGCGCAGACAGGTGCGTTAGCACGTGAGGTTTCTTTTTTGTTTTTCCCAGGAGGGGAAAGTGATTGATTTAAAATGTGATTTCAGGTTCTTGCTTCAAACAAGATGAAGGTTCAGGGCTTCCTAAGTGCACTTGTCATATTAGAGGTTTATTTCAGTGGAGGTTTGGGTTGAGGGGCTGGTGGCTGCTGGACCTCAAATAGCATGTTTTATGGCAACAACTCTAAAATCTGAGCACACAAGTCCTGTGATCTAAGATTAAATGGGAGAGGTGACTTAACTTGTCAGCAGTCCCTTAAATATCCCTGTCCAGCACTAATAACCTCTTCTTTCTCTAGTTTCCTGGTTACTTTCAGTAGAAAAGTTACACAGCTGGCACAGTGCTGGGAAATCAGTGCACTTTTCCTGATCCCAGGAGTGCACAATGCCGGTAGTTAAAAATATTCCACCCTTTACAAAACACTGTTTGAACTTGGTGTTCAATAGATTCAGAGCAGCAGCGGGAGCCGTGACCCCTGCTTCTTGCAAGTTGTCTGTTTTGGCGATGCTGGGACTCTTTCAACACTGTTGGTTGACAGCTCTGATGAGGATGAGAGCGATGCAGCTGAAAAGCAGCAACACGAGACACCCTTGTGGATACTGCAGTTGCTGGAAGTAAACAGGCGGTTTAGCTGTCACTTCACTACAAAGCTACTGTGGACTCTCATAGAGCCCTCACCTGAACTAGAAGAAAATAAAGGCCCTGTTTCCACATTGATATGAGGCAGTGCTGCATTAGCTCTCCGATGAGCTTTTTTTTTTTTTTTTTTTTTAACCTTAGACAAAGAAAGTATGGGGTAATTTAAACTTGAGACTGGATTTATTCAGTGGAAAACCTTTATTCAGGCAGGCCGTGTTGTGACGGTTAAACAATGCTCAGTTGGTACTAAGGGATCCAAAGTGTGCCAATGAAATAAAAACATACCATGACACCACAAACACCTCCTCTGCACCCATGCAGACTCCTCAGACCATGCAAAGTTTTTCCAATCTTCTGTTGAACCTGTGAAAATTGCACTCTCAACTTCCTGTCCTTAGCTGACAGGAGTAGTACCTGGAATGGTCTTCTGCGGTCATCCACTAATTGCAAGGAGCTTGGTAGTTTGATCTGTGGCTGATCCAGTGTGAGATACTTAAGCCCAAGTTGTTCTCCACATGTTCATCAGCATGTGAATGAGCTTAATAATATAAAGTGCTTTGAAGCACAGGCAAAGTAGAAAAGCACAGTTTAAGATCCAGTCCATTCACCATTCTTCTGCACATCTTGGTTGTAAATAGTCGTTAATTTAGATGCTGTTGCCTTCTTATCAAAGAATGGGGCAATTCTTCCTTGACCTGTGGTATCAACAAACCATATTGACCCAGGGAACTGCCACTCACTTTTTTAGACCATTTTCTATGAACTCCAGAGATGGTTTTATAGAAAAATCTCACTAGATCAGCGGTTTGTGAACTATTCAGAGCAGCTCGTCTGGCACCAACAACCGTACCACATTCAAAGTCACATAAATCACCTTGCTTAGTGTGAACATGCCTCAGCACACGGAGTTGCTGTCATGCGATTGGCTTAGACATTTGGATTAAGGAGTTGAACAATTGTACCTAACAAAGAGAGTGTATATTTTAAGACTATACTTAAGAGTTATGATTGTCAGTGACAAAATTTGTAAAAAAAAAAAAAAAAAATCATAACTGGACTTTAAGTGTTGCTGAAGGGCAGTAAAACTCATTTTACAGATTTAAGAAGAACACGTTTTCTTTTAAAGAGGGAGAGACTTAATAGATTGCATGTTGAGGCATTGGTTGAGAATGACTCATAAACACAGATGCCCTTATAAAACATACTGCATAATAAAACACCAGCAGTGTAGTGAAACAATACTGAAACTTACTGACTTCTCTGTCTGTACCGGCGTTCTGAGCAACTTCATGCAGCAGCCTGCAGCAGTTTATCATGGCCTACAAATCATACGTCTCAGCAAAAGCCTGCAGTGATGGGAAGCATTTAATTTTCACACTGTTTTGAATCTTAGTGAGGTGCAGGTTTATAACTGCTCTGCCCCCGTGTTGAGTAAATTACCAAGTGTGGAGAAAAAAACGAGTGCGAGATAACAGCTGTGAAAGAAGTACTACCATGACTCATTCTGGTTTAATTGCTTTTTCTTTTTTACTTTTGATGTATATAATATCCAGCTTAAGCCAGGTACTTCATACATAAAAGTTATCAATAAACACCTTTTTGTTCAGTATGGCCCTTCACCCCTTTTTTTATTATCATATATAAACCCGATTCACAACCCAGAGAGCAGAAAGATACAGAATTGATTTGTTTAAATAAAATTACAGTCCTCCAACACAACACAACCTCAGTATAAAGTCAAAGGGTCCGCTCAAGATAAACAATACTTTTGTTGCTTGAGACAAAAAGAAATCTCACTTTATATATTATCAGTACCCACACAACGATCCAACATTTTCGTGCCATTTCCACAAAGATTTTGTACAAATAAAAAAAAATTCAAAGTGTGCCAACTTTAAATATAGATGGACAACACAGTAGCACCACCCGTAGCATCGGTTGATATTTAACCTCTCTAAAGTAATGATCTCAAAAGGCCATTACTTAAGTTGCTTATATTAGACAACGTGTTTGGCGTGCATTTATTAATTGATGTTGATAATTCTGGAGGACAGTGCAGATATTGCAGATGCAAGCATAATCGTATAAGCTGTAAATCTCATACAATTTATAAATCTATTAAATGTAAAGTGCTAGGTATAAGGACTGTGTTAAATTGTTTATTAGGGCTAAACAAGTTCAGTCTCAGTTAAAGGATATAAAAATCATAGAACCTCCATCAGAAATGCTACCAAGCTGCATGATTTTATGAATTCTAAAACCAGATATAAGCAGAAAGTCTCGCTTCACCCTGTTATTTTTAATATCCCTTCACCTTTAAGATTTTGAAAAACATTTTATAGGAATAACTTCCTCTACTAAGTGTCTTTAATCATCATTGCGTCATACAGCCAGACTGCCTCTGTGACTCTGTTTCAATCCATTTCTTTTCCACTTCCACCTAAGAAAAGAAAGAAAGAAAAAAGTTAGTTCCAATAAATTAAAAAAAAAAAAAAATCGATCCACAATTAAGCACAGATGAAGATATTTTTATTTTTCCGTTGAAGCATCTCACCTGACAGTGATAGCGCGTCCAACTGGTCACATGTTTCTGCGGCTGGATGTCATTCACAGTGCCCAAGGATTTAACCCTGGTCTGTGACACAACCGCGCCCACAATTTCACATTCCATCGTGACAAAAGGGTACCAGTCATTTGGGATCTCCTGATCAGATCCCAGCTCCAGTTTGCAGGAAAATGAGTGGGGATGATCCAAGGCTGCAAAGCAGGAAAGAAAGGTCACTTGCAGCTGTCGTCGTACATCACAGCACGACAAACATACTGTGCATAGGCAGAAGGAGGCAAGAGTAAAAAGCAGTATGAGAAAAGGATGTGTAAGGCTAAATGTTAAGGGGGACCTATCATGCTCCTCATTATTTCTGTCACTTATGTACTGTTACAGTAGTCTCAGATTAAACATGGCTACACTTTCAAATAATGAGGTCAATGTATGTGTAAAGCTTCAGACTGCACCAAATACTCTTTTTAACTGGTGTCCTGTCTCTTGTCTCACAGAGCCCTGGCTGTGGACATTAAAGTTAAAGCTGCTGTTCAAACCTTCTGTTTACAAGGAGCAGCCAATCATAAGAAAGCTAGCTAAAAAGGGTCGGAAACAGCATGTTTCAGACTTTGCACCAATGAAGCATGTAATCACAGAAAACTATCCAAATTGACAGAGCTTAAAACTATATACAGCTGGAAAAGTACAACAGGTTCCTTTTTGACCTGTCATAAGCGTTACCCATATTCTTTGCAGGCAGTCTGTCGATCTTCCACACGATCGCCGAATATACATTCTCGTACTTGACGGTGCCAATCGACACTTGCATGACAGGCTGTGAATCTGCAGCGGTGACTGAGCCCAAGCAGGCATTTCTGTTCATGCGGGCCTTTAAAGACCTCTGTCGCAGTAAGGCCACCGTCTGTGTCACTTTGACCCAGTCGCCTGGCACCGGAACGCGGATCACAACATTCTCACACAGCGGGTAGTGAGTGTCAGACTCCCTCATGCAAGAAAGGAACGTGGTTGACATGTTGAGAAAGGCCTGGAGCTCCACGTAGGCACCTTGAACCGTTACCGTAGCTTTGATTGAGAAGGGAATTTCAGTGCAACCTAGGACCCTTGTTTTGTAGCGCATCAGCTCCACTCTGCATGCATCAGGAGGCAAAAACTTGATCAGTCGCGACCTCTGAAACTCCATCTCATTCACGCATTTGTGGAAATGGTAGCCTGCAATCTCCATCCAGAGTTCACTGCCCTCCTCTGAGCCATAGCTGGAGTCAAAGTGCAGCAACCCGAGGTCATTAAGGGCAAGAAAACAGTCTCCTAGTCCGTTCAGAAAAGCAAGACAGTGAATCTGGGTGAAGGCTGTTTGCTCCATTACGCCCCCACACTTATCTAGCTGTATCCAGATGTGATCGGTGATCTGCAGCGACAGCTCCTGTTCCTCGTAGTGCCGCCTCTGCTGGTGGGGGACACTCAGTTTGAAGATCTCCTCCTCCATGGAGACCACCAGGTCCTCGATCTCATCATGCACTGTGGAGCCAAACTTGAGGAGCTGCTCTACCTCAGCTTCGTGACTAACCTCGAACTTTGGGTGAAAGCGCTTCTTTTCTGTGTAGGAGAAATGTTCCACCTTGACTGTGAGGACTTTGCGGGGCTCGCTGTAGCTTTCCAGTTTAAGATCCGAGAGCCTGCAGTGAGGGAGAAGCTGAAATTCTTTGAATGGCTTCTCAAGCCCTTTCTCATAGAACATCTGTAGCACACCTCCCGGCAACAAGCGGAGATAGATCGGTCCCCACTGACGCGAGGACATGCGGTTCTTTTTTTCAGGAATCCTGAGCATGATAGACCAACCGTCTCTCTTCTGACTACGAAACAAACCACGAGGTGCAAACTGAGATGTACCTTCACTTAACACCTCACTTTTGCAACTTAGCCGCCTCTGCCCTTCTTTGTCTGTCTCTGTCTGGCTGTCGGTTTTTGTATGTAGGCCTTCCAGTTTGTTGCAAACAACAGAGAAGGAAAGCTGGTCACGCTGAGGCTCACTGCCATCTTTGGTCCGTATAAAGAAACGTGGAAGGCTGTTGTCCGATTCAGAGTCTGAGGAGGAGCTACCCGCATCCGTATTTAGTCTAGGTCCATCCCAGAACGGGTTAAAGTGTCCTGAATTACCCTTGAAAGAAGGGAAAGGGCTTGGCCCATCTGATGTTTGATTCAGGGCCTGTGGTGCAGGAGAGAAAACAGAGGTGGTAACTGGGCTGGAAAAACTCCTTGAGAAGTCCTTCTTGTCCCATGTTTTGGAGTAAAATGGTGACGCGCTGCTAGGAACCCCACCTTCAGGAGTGCTAAACGGTGTGCTACATGGTACACAGGAACTTCCGCTAAGACTTGAGTGACTTTGAGGCGATTCCAGGGAACTACTAAAGCTCCAGGAAGTATCTTTGATTGGAGGAAGCACTAATTTCAGGCCGTTGGGACGCGGCACTGATGCTTTGATAAGTCCTGGGGACTGCAGAGGCTTCTGAGGTGACGATAGCGGTGTGGTGTCATCTTCAAACGTGACCCAGTTTGAGTGATTTGTGGAGCACATGGCCAAAGAGGTCTGCAGTCTTCTTCTCTGTTAGAAGAAAAAGAAAGAAGAATGAGACACTATTGACCCAAGTTCAAATGTAAAACTAATTTAGATCAAATCTCTAAAGTCAGCTCCCATCTCAAAGCACGAACAACTGAAACCTTTGCTATCGGTACAAGAGAGAGCCCTCGAGGACATAAATAAATCATGTCTTTAAAGTACTCCATTAAAGCTTAATCAACACCTGACCCGGAACAAGTTCATTTCTTTTTTCTCTATTACAATTACCTAAGGTTCGCTGACGTGACAGCTGAATAAGCATTCTGCAGCCCAGTGTTGGCGAAGAGGGAGTCGAGTTTCTCACACCACAGATTTATTTTTTTAATAGACATTTATTAACTGGAAACTCTCAGAAGTAATTCCATCATAGAACATGAAAACTCATTCCCGGAGTTTTATCTTTTAGCTATAAAGATGAGGGTTAAAGGAATGGTGACAGGAGACTGCAGGGAATTCTTGCACTGACAGATTTGTCTTTACACCGGTAATTGTAACAGGGATTTCATGCATGTTTATGCAACTTTAATAAACTCACTCACTCTCACACATAGACCACCTCCTTCATTTAGATCAGTTGTGCAAGCAATACAAGAAATGATACAGTCTTTATTCTTCTAACAATATCCCAATACAAAGTGTGAGCCTGAGAAATGGGTGAAGAAATCTGTTCTTCTTAGTCAAAATAGCAAGACTTTGGAAAGCTGTCGATGCAAACCAAACACTGCATCGCAGTTTCTCAAAGGATTTTTAGAATCTCTCTCTCTGTAGCTCAGAATTTTTTTAAATGCATAGAGGATAAAGCAAAAGACTTCAGAGATGTGGCAGTTCAAAGCTGCTGCAATGTAAAAAGGTGTATTTTAGACCTGCTGTGCTGTCTAAATATTTCAAAGCCAGCGTGCTCCAAATTGCGTGGGAGAAAAGTTAGCCATGGCAGAAAAAGTCCAGCCTCGTTAAAAAACCATGAGGTCAGATGAGAGAAGCAGGTACACTGGGGCTCATCTAGTTCCACACGAGGCTTCAAAAAGGGACAAAGTGTGCATGGCATCTTTATGGTGGATGGTATTTTAATATATGAATGAGATATTGAAAAAGTATGGCGATATTGCTAAACAGGAATGACGTTCAGGCTAATCTGCCAGTGGTTAGAGAGTAAACATGTTGTAATCTTTATGCGATCTCGCAGTTAATTTTCCAGCTACTCAATCACAATCTGCCTTTTGATGCGCTGGCAGTTCAGCTCTCAGTAATATCCGGCTCAGTGAAGCCCCCTTACAAAATACAGACGCTTCATCTTCCCATAAAAAAAGGGGGACAGAAAGCCTCAATTACAGGCTCCCTCTGCGCTCCAAGACGCAGCCATGACTTGCATGGAGGAGACATGGAGTGGAAAGTTCCTCTTGCTACAAATAAACATGGAAGTGTGTGTGTGAGTAAGGGAGGGTGTTCTGATTCAGAAGAGTGGACTGACAACTCCTCAGTCAAACAGTGAAGAACATCTTTCTAATGAGAGGATGTTTGTGAGGTTTTACGCAGACGTTTCCACGAGCTCATCCGTCTCTCCAACTTATAGAATCCATCTGCTTCGATTCACAGAGGAGGAGGAAATCTCCACAGGGGGTTACTGACAGTCTTTCAAACTCATTTCCAAGCCAGCCATCTCTTCCTGGGCTCTCCAGCAGGCAATGCAGAAATGAGACTCTGCTAAATCAACAGAGGACAAAAGAATACATTCCACACATTCCTCTGGGACAAGCCGCTTTGCACACAGGAAATAGCAGGCTGCTGTATTCGTGTGAACTGACAACAAATATTATCTTAATGTCAGTTTATCACACTTCAAAAATCCACCAGTTCTACAGGTCATAAATTTGGATTGGTCTGATTATTTATTACTGCCAAAGCGCAGCGAAAAGAGACTGGGGATTAAGAGAGCCTTATGAAACTAATTATGTACTTTAAAAACAAAAACAAGTCGGAACTACCATGAGGATTTTTACACTGACTTATTATTGTTTCGAGACTTAAGATGACCTCATCAGATTTCTACCAGCTAAAAACCAATGCAAAGTTAAGACCTGTAATTCTGCCGGGCAACGTCAGGCTCCCTGTACAGGTTGGTTTGCATTTAAATTACAGCCCTGCAGTTATGACAAACAGCCAACAAAGACCATCCGGCTTCTCAAGTTTATCATTACTGATCATTACTGTAGTTATTTAAATTGCTTGCTAAACCAAGGGTAGGCAAAAAAAAAAAAAAAAAAAAATTGCACACCTCATGGACATTAACAAGGTCTAATGCTGCTTAACCACAGCTATTTGGCCTCGCTAGTTGCTGAAAATGTAAGCTTTAAAAGGCGCCAGTCGTGTAGAGCATTTTGATATTGGTTTTTTCAAAACTGCATGGGAGGATGAATACACGCGCTAACAGATCAGCTGGCAGATAGTGGAAAAATTAAGCATGGAGCATGAGAACATGCAATCCACAAAGGGGAACAGCCATGAAACAACTGAAAATAGTATTGCTTATATGGTTAATTACTGATAAATGATGACTGAGTGGAAAGTCTTGTGGTTCAACAAAACTGCTGAATTTGAAAAAACAAATACACACACACACACACACACACACACACACACACACACACACACACACACACACACACACACACACACACACACACACCAGGGCTTGAACTCAGCAGACAGATGCTTCCTGATTAAAGAAGACACTTTCCTGCTGGATTCTCTGGCCACTTCCTGTACATTCACACCACAGCCTGGAATATTTTTCCTTCGAAATAAAACTTGTATATATAAATAAACAAAATAAGACACTTTAAAATGAGAGGGCAGGTTGCTACCATTGTAACCACAATGAGAGCATGGACTAGTGCAGAGCTGAAAATGTGATGACCCATTTCCAGTGGCAGCAGTGGCATCGTGTGCAAAGTGAGCTCCCATTAACACAAAGCACAGGAGCGAGTGTGGGTGCCGCAGCTCTTTTTGTCTCCTCACACGTTGAATGAATCGGCGTTATGTTAGTTATACACTTTAATCCCGGGATTCCCTGCCGCATTTATTGTGGAAATTTGTTCCAGTTCAGACAAGCATGACTGGGAACAGAATGAGGAGGAATGAATGGGGGGATGTTTGTGGATGTAGTTTACTCATTTAATTATGCTTTCCTTTCATCTGGAATGAAGGGATAAACTATTATAAACTTGTGCTTAAAGTATGAAAACAAATAATAGAATAAATTAAAATGTATAGATATTAGTTCTAGTACACAGGGGGTTTAAGCTGCAGTCTCTAGTACAGGGTTGACAAACATAAGCCCCACAGGCCAGAGTTGACCTGGAAAATACTCAAATCTATCCCACTGAACTGCTTTGGAAAATGTAAAAGACAGCATACATTTTGAACTTTTTTTTTAAACTGCATTTTCATTGGTTTTACAGCTTTTCCTACTGATAATGACCCCCTCCATTACTCCTGAGTAATGAATAAACCACTCAATAAAGGAAAAAACCCATTCCCCCCCCCCACAATCTACTATAGAAATTTCACAGTGAGTCCACAAGGAAACAAATACTGTGAATTAACAAAAACTTTCTGAGCAAAAGCAACCAAAACCTTTTATTTAATTTTACACCTTCATTTCTTACACGTAAGCCCAAAAAGACATGCTAACAGATGCCTTTCATTACCTAGAGCAGCATTTTTTTTCCTCAATCTGGCATGTCCTGTTTAAACTGCTCTTCTTATTCTTACATTAAAATATCTCAGAGATTAAATGTATAGTTAAACAGTTTCTTTCCCCTTCAAATCAAAGTGGGCTGTATGTGGCTTACATTGTAAAATGAGTTGGAAATCCCTCTACCAAGTACATTTCACTTGTCCAAATGCATTTATTTTTATAAATTGTACTTATGCAACAAAATTAAACGGGAAGATTTACATGTAATCAAAATACTTGTAAAATGAGTTTAACATTCCTGCTGTAGCAGCTTTGATTGCTACTAGAGGATGTTATCTAATGTTAGTAGACTATGATTGGGCTACTTTACTGTCTTTATGACTCTCGCACTGGTCTCTTCACTGCTAAAGTGGCTACAGTCCAGCAAAAGTTACAAAATCTCACATTTAGCCATACTTATTAAAAGTTTACTGTATTAAAAAAAAGGCTACACATTTCCTATTAATATCATCTACATGCGCAGATAAACTGTATGCCTCCTGTTAAATCACACTTATTTGATACACTGTTTCATTGTCACACCCAGCGCGCGGTCAGTTGGCTGCCAGACACAAAAACTAGTTGCTGGAAAACAACATTTCTTTTCGTCCCATGGCAACTCAAGACTGGACACACAAAACAGTACCAAGCATGCTGTCATCCACAACAGAGGCAGCCCCGCGTCCCGGACAGAGAGGCCCAATCCTGGGATAAAGCTCCGCGCCTTTTGTTTTGACGCACGAGCTCGAAGGAGTAAAGTTGTCACCCTGAGTTTACTTTTATCGTGCTCTGGCTTTGCGCACTTTTAGGTGAGCACCACACGCGCCAGTCACTCTCGACCGAGCGACGACACGACAGCACACCTGGTCGACACTTACAAAAAAAAAAAAAGAGTACACTAAAACAGTTTATTTGGTTTTTACAACGTGACCTGAACTAAACACAGCTCCCTGAGTACAAGCGAAAAGGAAAACATACTCACAAACTTAGCAGCAGCAGTGACTAATTCAGGCCATGACTTTTTGTTGCTTTGTTGTTGTTTTTTTGTTTTTTGATGGACACGTCTGAACTCCGACGTCGGCCCGGTCCTGATCAAAATGGCAGAGTGTAAATCCTGGGAGTTTGCACAGCCTAGCGCTTCCCCCTCCCGAGTTCAGACTGATGGTTGTCCTCCGACGGGACACTGTGGGACTGAACACAGCAGTGCTGCGTTCACTGCGGTGGGACACATCAGAATATTGGCTATTTCTGGACATACGTTAACTTACTAAGTTCATATTTCGACAAATTAATGTTAATATGCTCACTCAGTAACTATCAGAGTTCAGATACGGTTGACAATGTTTCAAAGCTAACCATAAACATAGCACCCAACTGCCACATTTATATAAAGTGTGTCATTACAACCTTTGGCCTTGTGATAGTTATTCAGTTTAGCAAAAGATTAAAAAAATAATTTTAAAAAAGAAGAAAAGACAAGTTGATCATTATTTCATCACACACAAAAAGAGAATCTCGTCTGCCCTTTCACCGCTGTTTACAAAACAAAAGCACGTAAAAACTTAAGTTGTATAAAACACACAACTTCAAGCAGGGTGTTTAAATCGCCTAACTTTACAGTAATATAAATGCCTTTGGTATTATGTATAGTAATTCTGCAGCCTATACAAACTTCTTATTAGAGCTACTGTACTCTTCAGTCATGTACCAAGAGTACTTGAAAGCATCGCGAATTTCTATAAAACGACGTTTTTCTTTTCAAAACAAGTGACGGCATCAGAAACTGCTCTTCTAGTCCCCACATGTCTGTGCCTCATTTCCCAGTAGTTTGGGTGTGTTAGCGGCTGCTTTTTCGCCTTTTTAAATTATACACAACTTACAATTCCCAGTCTCCCTCACCCCCCATAAACGCAGCAGGTAAAGTTAGGTCAATTTTAGGAGTGATTAATAACCAAGTGACTCTAAATACATGACACATTTATGTTTTGAGCAAGCTCTTTATTTTGCGTCACATATTTGATGTGTGCTTTTCAACAAGTTACAATGTGAGAATACAAGTTTCTTGCTTTTTTTTTTTTTTTTTTTTAAATATGTTTAGAGGGCGTTGGCAAACCTGTCAGATCAAAGGTCTGCTGGTCTGCTGGCAGCTGTAGACTGGCAAACAAAAGGATTTAAATGAACTGCTCACAATCACTTCTGGGCTTTTCTTCCTTTTACCTCATGTAAGTACAATTTTAGTGTAAACTTTAACTGCCCTCTGCCATGACTCAAAAGTTTTCTGAGCACCAGTTCCAGTGTGGGCCGATCCCTCTGCGATACATCTCTGTATTGTAGCCTTAGACGAGACACACACTAAACTAGCCACAGATGTCAGTTTGTAAAATTTGTGGAAAATAAAAGTTTTTTAACCTCTGAATAAATGCCTCTTGTATATAGGCCTATATCATTTTTTTTACTCATTGTACAGTACAATTACATGATTTTAAATGAGGTTATATTCACATAAACCCTTTTTTATCCACACGTCGTACAACGTCGAGAGACTGCCATTCCCCGCCAGGCTTCTGAGTGCACATCCGCACTTACTTTGGTGATAAAAATGACTTGTTACAGCATAATTTCACAGAGATAAATTGACATCATTTCACAAGCTCCAACTTGTCCGTCCCTTCCCATTAAAGTAAACACGGTTAATCAGTGCTTCGAGGCAGACATCTTTTCTTTCCTCCACTCCTAGACGACTGAAGATTTCTTAAAAATGAGGAATGAATTTAAGCATATCTTTGTTATGGTTGGGATTTTAAAGCCCTTCTTTTCAGAAGCTTGTGTTATATGCTAGTGTCAGAAGGGACGTGGGGGGATTATTATCTCAAATTTGATCTAAGAAACAAAAAAAAGGTAGTTGTAAAACATTACTTACGTTGTAAAGCCTGGTGCTACAGTCACACGAGGACACAACAGTCTAAGCGCGCACACACACACACACACGTACTGTTACAGATAAGCAATAAAAAATGCACAGTTCCACCGTCTCTCATACGCACATTAAGCTGGACGACTACACGCACTGATTAACAGGGTTTGGTCTTCAAGTCTTGACTTCAGTGAGTATTAAAAACTTCAGCTGCTGCAGCTGTTTATCTTCTTCTGCTCCTTCTGTTGGGAAAGCAGCGTGGTTTGACACAGAGGTCAAGCAGTAACTTCTGGTCCAGTTTTGGAAAGCTTTTGTTTTTTAGCAAATTGTTTTGTTTCATGTACTTCTGTGACGAGGAAAGGGGGGGAAGGAAAAACAAAGCATTTTCAGTCAAATGTGTTTGAGCCTCCAAACAGTTTTGTACTGCCTTCAAGTGGAGGAACTGCAGGCTCAGGTGGTTATCCTGTGGTTTGGTGACAGTGTTGGTACCAAGACGCTGCAGGGAGGCTTCGAGGTTCAGGTTTTCTCCCAGGGTGCCTTTATAGTGGCGTCAAATGGAGCTTGAGTTTTGAGGAGCAGCACTAGCGGCCTTTGTTCTTTTTGGCATTTCCCTAAAGAAAAAACACACACACACACACACACACAAAAAAGTGAGCTCAGTCCTCTAAATTCAAAGCAAGCCATATCCAGGGTTGGTGCAAAAGCTAACGCTCTGTGTTGCATTTCAGTGCAGTGACTAAGACAGACAAAATTCGTATTCCGTTTCAAAAACTGAAAAACATGCTGAGGCTGGTGTGCTGGCCTTCAAGAGAAAAATCGCCCCTTTAGATCACAAACATGCCGGGTCCTGAAACTTCCCAGCATGCAGCCATCCGTGTGCGCACAAGCAGGGGCATGCACGTTTTTTCTTCTTTTAAAAAAAAAAAAAAACAACAGCCCTCTCCTTTACTGCTCCTGTAGCTTAATGGCTTTTTCAGACGTCTGCGGCAGGTGCTTTTCCCATTAAACCTCGCAACAACCGCAACGCCACCGCTGACCTCCCACTTCACCTCATAACTGAGAAACTTTACAATGTCACACTTCACTAGCGGCTGATCCTTCACACTCCACGTGGCCGTATCGCTTCTCTTTCGAGATTTGGAGGGACAGGGTGGTGGTACGGTTTTGGTCTGTAAATGTTCAACGAGGAATTACTGTCAGCTTTATTCACGTGCCAAACACATTTGCTTTGCTGACATGAACGCTCACTTTCGTAGAGATCAGGTGACGGATTTCCACTGCGGAATATTCCACTTGTTTACCTTAAAAAACTCCTGTATGTTTTGGGTCACTGTCCATGTGTAGCGTGAAGCACCATCCAATCAACCCTGCTTCATCTGTGTGAATCTGAGCAGAGAGTATAGCTCGATACACTCCGTAATTCACCCAGCTGTTTCTACCTTCTGTCACATCACCAATAAACCATAGTGACCCATCGTTACTGTAAGCCGAGCGTGACCACACCATCACACATTAATGCTTTGAATTATGAGCTGATCCCAGCCCGCCCCGTTACATTCTTCTCCCCTTAATTCTGCTACAAGTTGATTTTAGCTTCATCTGTCCAAAGAATATTGTTCCTGAGCTGGTCGGCCTTTTATAGATGTGTTTTGGCAGTCTAATCTGCACCTTCTACTGTTGTGGCTAATCACCGGTTTGCTCCTTGTGGTGAACCCTTTTACTCTCATTATGGCAGACTTTGAAAACGATACGCCTACCTCCTGGAAGAGTGTTTTTCACTCAGCAGGATGTTTAAAGGCTTTTTTCCTCTGCTTATGGAAATGATCCTGTGATCATCCACCATTTAACCTCTCAAAAATATATCGAACTGTTTATTCGGCTGGTGGATTTGTGTTGTTTTCTCATTGTAACGATGACCTTCTTCACTTGGACCAGCTGATGTTGACCACACATTTTAGTGTTCACAGAAAAGTGCAAATGCCAGCGTGAACTAGAATCAACTCCAGAACTTTAATCAGAATCAGAATCAGAATACTTTATTGATCCCTGGGGGAAATTATTTAACTTTAACTTGCTTAATTAATGCCAAATTGAATGTATATACGTAAGCAAAGTCTACACATTAATGTTGTTGCGTTGACATACGCATTCAAATGATATCACCGCCCAAACATTTCAGAAACCTAACTGGAGACTGGCAGCACCTCACAGCTGAGAGCAAACCCTGAGAGGGAACCAAAATTTTAAAAAGAAAATATTGCAAAAGAAGCTGGAATTCAAAAGGTTATACCTTGCTGCCCATTTTGAGCGTGTCGATTTCCTCTCGCTGCTTGCTCAAAGTCTCGTTCATGCTGCACAGATGGTCGCTCATCATGCTAAGCTGGTCTTCGTAGCTCCTCTTAGTCGTAGCCAGCTCATCCTGCGTGTCAGGCCCAAACAGTTACAAAGTGAATGCTTTTTGACTTGAAAGGACGCTAATGTTTACGCTTTATGCTATAACTGGAAGCTCTTTGGCAGTGCATCATACCTGCAAGCGTGTGATATTCTGATTAGCCAGTTTGACCTCCTCACTGAAAGTCTCCCGCGACTTCTCGGCAATGGCTAATCTCTTAGCCAAAGCTCGACACTACAAAGGGAAAGAGAAAAGTAAACAACTTGCTGTGCCCTGATGATTTTAAAGCATGTCTGGCAGGCTTTACAGATCGGTTTCAAAAGCTGCAATAACAGGAAGGATTTCTTTGAAAAGTAGGTTTATTTAAGAAGAGTGTCAAAGTTGCAGGAGATCCACAATATTAGTCTCTGCTGTTAAACCGTCACGTCTAACTCGACATCAGGCGCATTTCTGTTGCTATAATGCCAAACTAAGGCAAGTGACAGTAACTTTAACAAGTCATTTACATCGAGGGTAAGACACAACATATTACTTAAAATATTTAGTGTCGGTTTTTCAGTGGAGATGGTAATAACCCCGACTCGAGAACCATTTTCAAAGCACAAAGAGAATATGTACTTGTAAGGCAAACTAACGGTCTTTCTTACGACACACAGTTACTTTGATAAACAACTTTCAGTAAGATCTTCACCTCAGAGTGAAAGTGCACAGCTTTGCTATCTGAAATCTGGAGTTGGGTGGTGAGCTCTCCTACTCTGGCCATGTAGTGGCTCTTTATCAGCTGCTCCCTAGACTCCTCGTCTCCCACCTGCAAAGTCAGACACAACATCAAGCTACACAAGATTTTGTTGTCCTTGGAGGGAGCATTATTAGATGGGTACAAATTCTGCACTTAAATATTTTAATCAGATGTACGGACACTCACATGCTCATCTGTAGGTGTTGTGCACAACATTCCAACCTGGTGACAAAAAAAAGAAACGAAAAGTAAGACAAATGTAAAATATATAAGAAAAACACAAAAACAGACATGCAGGATATAGCTACTAACTACAACACACGTGTTACAGCTACTTGAAACAAACATTATGAGAGCAATCTCAGCACTGAATAACAACAGCATTCTCCTACTCTGCCACATCAGCTCTTGGACGTCTGTGTTTTATTAACCGGCTTAGTGTGGAAGCCAGAAGAAAACAACAATAATACTCCCTTTGTTGAAACAAATCAGTGCCAAGGACACAAAATTTCCCCTGCAAAGTGAAAGCAAACAGCAGACCGAGCAGTCACGGAGAAGTACCAGGCTCGTGCACAGCGTCGGCTCTTTTTCTGCAGCTTTCAGTTCTGCCGCTGCTTCTTCGTGGCCCCGCGTGAGTGCGCCGGCTGCAGCCGTTTGCGAGTTCGGACTTCCCCCGAGAGCTGCTGCTAGCTGCGCTTCCAGTTCCGCAATGCGCTGGTTCTCCTTTTCCAGCCGCACCTTCCCTAACTGGGCCTCCAGCAGCCAGTGCTCCTTCTCCTGCTCCAGACGAGCAATCTTCTCTTGGCTCTGCTGCACCTGCAGGAGGCCAATGGGGAGAAGGAGAGAAGTGGACAGTGAGCTTGTGGATACGGAAACGAGCAAAGGTTAGGAGTTGTAAGAAGGAAACTATACAATAATCCTCACTGGGTTTTATTATATGGCTTCGCACTTTGATAAAGTGACACATTTATGTGAAACATTGGGCACTTTAAAAAGTAAAACATCAACAGCTTTGCTAGCTGTCCACACCTCAGATAATACATGACACGACTGTGTTAAGACAGGACAGTTTTTTCTCTACTTGTATCACCAATTTATCCGTATCTCTGTATTTTTACCTGTTGAGTGAGACCTTCTCTGCTCTCAGTGGAGCTGGTTAGTATGCGACGGTTTGACAGGGCTTCTCTGTACGGAACAGACTGGGGCTTGGCCTAAATGGGTGAATAAAACACTTATTTTAGTCATTTATCATTTTTAAAAATCCATGTAATATTTTTAAAGAATTTGAATTCTGCAGAAGCAGGCTTAAAATAACACTCAAATTGATTAAAAGTAAATGAAAAAATGGAATTATAAAATATAAAAACAACGTAAAAGCAGATCAAAACATTTATAAGATGTAAAATGTAGATATGAGACTCTCTGAGAGATGAAATACTTACAAAGACTTTCTTAATGCTTTTGAAAAGATATTACAAATCAGTGTTTTTAATCTCACTAAGCACACTGATCTAAAGTCTGTGAGCTGTAAGTTGAAAGGCTTCAGTGTTTCCTACTGATTCAAATCCTGTTTGTGGTTGGGAGACGTGTGTGTGCATATATGCGCTTCATTTCGTCCCCCCCCTCTGCATACATTTTATTTGCCAAGTACTCTGTGACAAGTAAATAACTCAGCAATATAATCAGCTGCTGCTCCGATGAGGGTTTCTCCTGCGAATCAACTCCACTGTTTCGGACTGCAGCTGGTGACGGTAGCCCTCGCTCTGCTCTGCAAGTCAGCGCAGAGGAGCGTGAACCAGTTCTCCACCTGCTGCAGGTGTCGATTAAAGCGGCCCTCCGACTCAGGGCGGTTCTCCAGGGCACGTGAGGGGGCGGGGACCACTGCTCCTGTGCTGCCAACTGCAGTACAAGACGGAGGAGCTGCACTCCGAACGCAAGTCAAGATCCCCTTTTGGGAAGCGGCTAAATGATATTAAGCACTTGCAACGATCCAACCAGTAGGAAAAACATGAAATATGAATTTAAAGGCATAATAAATACTAAAAGTAGTTGAAAGACAGAACCTCTCAGCCAGCCCAAGTAAAGTCTATTTAAGGGAAAAGGGAATAAAGTGGGAAATAGCATGCTACACACACTAACCTTTTTGACAGCTTGGATATAGGCTGTTGCCTTCTTTTTGTTGGCCAGCATACTCTCTGCTTGCACGGGGTTAAGAGCTGCCGTGCTGCCTCTCGGACTGTAGCCCGATGATGTGAAGAAGTCCAAGTTGTTGCTGAAGAAGGTGGCAATCTGCAGCAAGTTACAGCGACATCACGTGTCAGATCTCTCAAACAAAACGGATATCTCCTCAGCTGAAGAAACCCTGACACTCAGCGTTCTGTTTACCCTGAGATTAGCCGCTGTGTTTACAGCAGAGAGCCAATTCCACCACCAAGTATTGAGGAAGATAAATGTTGGAGCAATTAAGCCTCTGCCTGCTTGCAAAATGCAGCTCACTCCACATGTCGTGGGCTGTGCTGCAACCCAGTGGAGTGTCATCCAATCGGCGCACACACACACTTCAGCCGACAATTCGCTCGATTCACAAAAATCATTCATCCCTGTGCTCTTGCTGGGGAGCAGCTGTACAGACTGCAATTTGGACTGTGTCTTTCAACGTTTAACCGCTGCCCACCTGAGTCCCGCACTTCTGTGCTCTTCCATTTGTGGCAATTTACCAATGTGACCCAGTTGCAGAGACAACTCACTGCTACTTACAATTACGCCTTTATGTATTGAAGCTAAACATACACTACAGGAGATATAAACCTGGCTGCTGCCTGCCCCCTGTTGGCCATACCTTGCCGGTGCAGCTAGTTAAAGAACCCAGAGATCCCAGGAGGCACTCTGTGGTGGTACAGAGCTTTTGGGTGACGGTGGGGAGCTCCCGCTCAATGTCGGCCTTCTGGTTGTAATGCTTTGACATCTCTGGACACACAAGGAGCAAAAAAGAACAGCAGGATTTGCTTTATGTTCCAAATTTAGCTTAATAAACGTGGCTCAATCAGTGCCTCGCTCCCTGACCGGTGTTTTTTTTAACAATAACCAACAGATTTTCACAATATTCTCATACACTAAAACTGCAAGATTTGAGTGAACATTTAACTAAAATACCCAAACAAAGGCGCTTGTTACAGAAACCCATTCTCACAGCTAATTGCCTACAAAAGTGACTCTTCTCCAAAGAGCAAAAAATGATGCTTCCGTCTGCTGATTCATTTGAATAAACTTTACACTGAATCTTCTGGATATTTAGTCCTTAAAAAGCTGCTTTTGCTGTACTATTTATGAATGAAGTACATAAAGAAATCTGTGTACGAAAACAGATCCACCCACCTTTAATGGCATCATGTAGACTGTGCAGGCAGGCGGCCAGCTGGGTGAAGACGGCTGACGTGTTGCTGTGTGGCATGGCATCCTGCCGAACACCTGAGACACATCGCGCACATTCGTCAGACATGTCTGCTCGTCACTTCATAAACCCTCTGCTGTATTTACATACTACCAAATTCCTCTATTCCTTCAGGAAAAACAGCATTTAAATGAATATGTATGTATATAATTATTCTGGCACAGTACTGACTGAGAGCTTTTAGACAAAAAGAGCTCAAATGCTGTGTGATAACCTACTGGGTAAGGCCAAAAGGTTAATGTAGTTCTGCAGTTTCTCAAACACAGATGTCACTCGCTTGATGTCACTCTGCAGCTCCTGGTTTTTCGCACTAAGGGCAGCAGTACAAAGAGGTGCCTCGCACTCTTCTTCGAGGCTGAAAGCACAAGACACCCATCACAATAGCCTCCTCCACTCTATTTGTCTCTATCTCACACACGTGTACACACACACACACACTGCTGACCTTTTTAACTGGTAGGGAAGAATCTTTTGGAGAAAGTGGGTGTATGACGAGAAGTTGTCAGAAAAAATTTTCAGCTTGACCACAGTTTCCTTTCATTCAAAACAGAAAATCACAATTAGTGTCAATTTGTTTTCTGTCTCTAAACAAACATATGACCTCCACACCCTCCATCCAAAACGTACCAGTACTGTGACAGTGTCCTCTGTGATGCTTTGGTATAACTGGAGAAAGCTGTCCTCCAGGGGGCGCACATAGGCTGCATTCTCATGCAGATACTGAGAAAACTGGGTTAAGAGAAGGAACGTACATTAAACGAAATGCGCCTCCTTATCTGGCACCAATAAGGCTAGCATAGTTAACTACAACCAGATGTGAAAAGTCTTTGTTAGTCTGGTAAAAAATTATTGCGACTTCCTAGATGGATGTGTTTACTGGCACCTTGTATGTTTGCAAGACTGCTTTTTTATTGTAATACCTAGACTGATTTTCCTAAAATCTTGCCTCTGACATACACCTTCAATAAAATAATCATTAAAAAGTCATTAAAAAAAACAAACTAATAAAAACTCAACTAAAACTAAACATTTTCAATCAATGAGAACTAAACTGAAACAAAGGAACCCACTCGGGAAACCGACTGAATTAAAATAAAAAGTCAAAATGAAATAAAAAATAAGAGCTGATTAGAAAATGCAAAACTATAATGGCTTTGAACACCAGCATGCATTGTATTTGACAGAATGCCTGTACCTTCCCTGTATGGCTGCCTCACCTTCTGGTTCAGAGGGGAGATGGTCTCAATAGAGGAGTCCAGGGGGTAGATGTGTACTCTCTGCTCTGTGTAGGAGTGGACGTTCAACAGAGCAGCCACCAAATCCTGGATGAAACTCATGGCCTGGCCTGCTACATCCCGGGCCTTCAGCTGAAAGGCGGCACAGTGCACAGATCGCTACTTTACCACCCTTTCTACCTAAAGGCAACTCAGTGTGTTATCGCTACATTGCTGTACAGGTAATATTTTTAAAGGTGGTTACTTGAGATGTGAATCTGTACTTGCAATACACCCGAATGTGTTTGTTTTCTCACTTACCTGGTGCCTTCGATTGTGTGATGGCACGTTTAGGCTGTTGTAGTCACTAAATTCTGCAGAGATGGAGGAGAAAAAAAAGCAGCATGTAAACTAGAGCAGAACTTCAACCCCCGCAATGAACTTTTATTAACTTTGCAAACACAGTTTAATTGGTTGCGTCGGCGCAGCGTTACAGTCGTGTGTAGCGTTACAGTGCTTACTCCAGGGTAGCGTGTAGTTATAGTATCACTGACAAGGATGGAAATGTTCTCAAATAGTACCAGATACTCACTGGTGTCATTAAAGGGCACTTTCTCCTGGATAACACTGCTGCTTTGTTTCACCTGTTTGTTCAGCTCCGACTGGCACCGCCTCAGCTGCTGCTGGCTGCAGAGGGAGATCGAAGAAGTGTTGAGCTGCTCCCAACATGCATTTCAAGTTTGTGTAATTCAGTTTAAAAATACAATGTGCAGAAATGTGTACTGCAAGATTTGCATCATGGCTCTACAAAATGTATTATGTACATATCTTGTATTTGTCAAAGTCAGTTCAACACTCACATGTAGGGATGGGTACCGGTGTCCGGTGCCATGATGGCACCGGTTCTGACATAAACGGTAGTAACCAGACCGAAAAGCAGCGCACATTTCGGTGCTTTATTTCGGTGCTTTTTTTTCCTGAGCTGTGATACACTTTAGATTCTAGCCAATCATTTTACGTTTCCGAGGATAGTAGGCGGGGCCAGGTACGTACGTTCAGTTAGAGCAGAGCTACAGATTAAAAATGTCCAAGGCGAAGCGGTCAAAAGTCTGGCTGTACTTCATAGCAAAATATGCAAACTCAGCAGCCTGCAACAAGTGCTTTAAGCTGATACTGTGATACTGTCAAAGGAGGTAACACCTGAAATCCGATGAAACACCTGGCGACGCATAGTGTTTTTTTTAAAAGCCGAGAAATGCGCCGTATTTGATAGCTTGCTGCGAGACCTCACACCGAGCACATCTACTGCGGGTGGGTTGCCTGTTATGCAACATCCCCCAAAAACACGAAGAGGAGAGTCCTGGCCCCTAGCCCTGCCAGTGTAGCAGAAATGATGACGGATGATGATGGCAGCAGCAGCCGTTCTTCTCTGCGTGAGTAGCTAATTTACGTTGAGTAGGCTAACCACGTTATTACATTAATGCATGTAAGGTGAACTAGCAAACATCATCATAGCTACATGCGGCTGTCCTCTTGTTTGATGGCAGATACTCCCTTCACCCTGGCTAAAAAGGCTAAAATGACCAAAGAAAAAGTGGAAAACAGTTAAACATGAGAGGTTTAGGACAAAGTTTGTGTTTTTTCCATTGTTTAAGCACTGCTTCCAGCCAAGAGTGATACCATATATGCCCCATAGCTGCAGAAAAGGCTAACATTGTTATATTTTTACAAAAAACAGCTGAACATGAGAGGTTTTTGGACCAATTTTGTGTTCTCCATTCTTTAAGCACCGGTTTGAGCACCGTTTGAGCACCGGCACCGTTTCAAAAGTACCGATTTGGCACCGGCATCGGATAAAACCTAAACGATACCCATCCCTACTCACATGGTTACTTACAGTTACTATGCTGAACAATGTTATAGAAGAATTAAATCATTCAAACTACGAATAAAATGTATATTTACCAGTCTTCTGTTCGCATTCTGCACTCTTTTGCTTCTCGTTCCAGAGTTTGTGCTTTCACCTGTAAAAACAGGGGGAAAAAAATAATTTTTTAAAAATTAAATGTTATCAAAATTGGCAATTGTGTGAACAACTTCAATGTTTCTCCCACTGAGCCCTTACCTCTAAACGTGCTTTGTCACTCTGCAGCCGCTCGATCGTTTCTGCATACTTTGTGGTGAGCCCGTCCACGACGCCATGGTGCTGCTCTGCATCCTTCTCCAGCTTTTCTAGTCGCTCCCTCAGCTCAGCCTCCGTCTTCTTGTGCCGCTCGTCTGCTTCGTAAAACTGACAAAGACACAGCAGGAAGCACAGCTGTCACATACGTGACCTCCCCTCGTATCCTAGACACATTCACTGTAAAATTTGTATTTTAAACATGCACTCTAAGCACCGCGTGGCTGCCTACTTGGATGTGAAGTCGCTCATTTTCTTCTATCTTTTTCTGCAGGTCCTCATCAAAAACACTCTGGGTTTGCAGGCCGTGCTGTGAAGGAGAGTCTCCTTTACTCTGGAGGAGATTGGGGGGCTATTAACTATCAACTTGTCAGACAAACATTACTGTGAAACTACCATAACTTTAAGACCACTACAAAAAAATAAATAAATATATGCTGCTCCCGCTAGTCCACTGTGTAGCCACTCCCGCATTTCCCCCTTTCCCCTCATGTTCACCTTCCCCTTTTTGCCCTTAGCTTCACTAGCAGCCAGCTCCTCTTGTAGCAGCTCCACCCTCTTGGCCAGCTGCTGGTTCCTGAAACTGAGACTGTCCATCTCCTGCTCCTGCTTCCTCAGACTCTGGTCTCTCTGCTTCAGCTGCTCCTAATGGCAGAAAGAAAGTAATGACTTTGATGAATAACACATGCAAGCAAATCACAGCCTTTAAAACAACATGAAGTCATTCTGTTGTCATTGTGCGACAGCAACATAATTCATGGTAACACTGCAACAAGTACAGGTCAGACTTGGTGATCACATTTGGTTTGCAAATATGAAAAACAGAGTTGCTTACAATGTCATTTCAATGCTTGCTTTCTCAATACTTTGCTTTCTTTTTTAAATATACATCATTGTACCTTTAGTGAGGCAGAGTTGGCCTGTTCATCCACAACCCCCTTCTTCAGCACTTGGTTCTGGGCACGTAGCTGTGAAGTACACACACACAGAGGAAAAAAACCATTCAGATGTAAAAAGTACAAACTGCTGTTTGAGATGCAAATGCAATTTTAAAATAAAGAGTACACGGCAAATCTCTGCTCAATAATTATGTGTAGTTTTGATTTTTTATTCAATTCTATGTAGACAAGATCAGAGCAGGTAATCAAATAATAGTCTCCGCTGCAATTTTGCCTCCTAATGACTCCAAAAACAAGAAAATTGAGATGAATCCATTAGTGTGTTTCAGTGTTGCTCTCATTTTGCCTTCTGTTATAAATCATGTGACTTTTACCGTTCTCTATAAGCACAAAATATTACGTTTGAGATAAATATGAAGAAGAAACGTATTGTCTGTCAGACTGTGGCATGCTTGTGTCAGTTCTTTTTTTAATATACTTCAAGTTCAAGTCAAGAAAAGTTTGCTTACTGAGTGACTTTTCCACATTTATAAGTAATGAGTTATGAGTACTGACCATACAGGAGAAACCCAAACTCAGTGCTTTTTACTGTATGATCAGTAGCCTCTAAAGACATGCTTATTACAGCAAGAGTCTGTGCAACAATCACACAGTCAGCATTTCCTGAGGATCATACACTGTTTGGCTGCTGGTGGGGAGGAGCAGAGTGGAACAGGAAACAGCTATAACGCTCCCGGAGCTGTCAGCTGACACAGAAACAAAGGCCACACAGGCTTTACTGTCTCTAAACTGTTTAACCATTAAACAATAGTTTACATCCTTTGAACACCGCTTATTTCTAATGCAGCATGCAAGACATTTTCCCACGCAGCCTAAGGAAAATGCACCAAACAAAGCATTAAAGCTACACACAGGCTGATAATGACACCTGTGTGTGTAGCCTCGGCGGCTAGCCTACATCTGTGATAATCTACCTTATTCCAGGTGAACTGTATTAGCTTCTGCTATACCCAACAAAGTAGGTTCTATGGTCTAAGTTATGTGTATGTCTTTGACAAGCTGATCTGCTTCACTTCACTTTACTAATCATAAATATCTCAGGTGTTGTTTTCCATTGAGTTCAAGTTCACGCAAGGCACAAAACACCGGGTAGCTGACGCTGATAGCTCACTGACAGGTTCTGTGTAGTAGCCTTGTTAGCAGTAACAGGTATCGTTAGCAGTAAACAGAGGCGGTGTTTTACCTTTGAATACTCCTGTGCCAGTTTGCTGTATTTTGTCTGCAGGTCTGTAACGTTAGCCATGGCGACGCTATCTAGTCGCCAACCGGTGATGCTAGGAAACGTTAATCCTCAGTAGCCGGACTGGCCAAAGGCTGTCCGGTTAGCTTAGTATGTAGTTCACGGTGTCAGTTACTTGCAAGGTTGACGTCGGAGACGGTGAGCTGTAACCTGGCTAACTCAGGTCGGTTAGCCCACTGGTAAAATTTCTTAATCCAACAAGGCTTCTTCCGCTACCTGTGAGAACTGAACTCGGGTACATTATGACAGTAGGTCTGTCATCAGTCCCGGAAAATAAAACGGACAGTGGTCAACAGTTCATTTCCCAAAACACGTGTTTATTCCGATCTAACAGTAATGTCCCCTTTTTTTCCAAGTTAGCACCAGTAACGCCGACAGAGCCTGTTAGCTAAGCGAAGCGAAGAGGCTATGTAGCAAAACAAACCCCGACGAGGAGCGACACATGTATGTGGTTTTATCTGACAGGAGCCGGTGACCCGCGGCGTCCGCAAATCCTATTAGAGAGTAAAGGTAGCGGCTGCTCGGCTAGCAAAACAGCCCTAAATCCCCATTCATTTGAAGGAATACTTTCATTTTCTAGCTAACCCGCAAAATCCTCCTGAAGTCTGAGCCAACAAGAGAGGCGAGCACCGAGGTCAAAGTGCAGAAAACAGAGAAGAAGGGAGAAGGAGAAAGCAGGGCGCCACCTAGCGTTTGAAGAAATAGATAGATAGATAGATAGATAGATAGATAGATAGATAGATAGATAGATAGATAGATAGATATCATTTACTTACTGTCATTTAAATTGTAGCACTCTGTATTGTTATTTTTTCTTTTCTTTTTGTTATGAAGTATATATTTGAATGACTTTTAATTTGATTATAGCTCTTCAAAGATTTTCTCAGTCATTTCACACTCCATTGATTAAACTAGACTTCTATAGTGAAAAGTATTGATGACGAAGGAGCATGCAGGCAAATGAATTAGTTGTACTTCCTGACCTTACTTCCTGTCAGCTCGCAAAATGACTGTGAACCAGTTGACATCAACAATGCATCAGTATGTTTTTTTGGGTGTCTTAAAAAGTAATTAGCTGGTGCAGCAGCTTTTTAAATTATGTTTAGCAAGCAAAGTGAAAAAAAAGTGGTGCTGGAAAGAGGAAGGAGACAGAGAACAGAATCAGCATACTGCCAGTTCTTTGGCTATCAGCAGCTGATCACATAACCCAAATGATGAAACTGTATTTGGCGTTTTTGTAAAGGACTAAAATATTGTTACTTCTCAAACATTGAAATTAGATACTCTTACTATAATACTGTGTGTGTGGCATGTCTGGAAGTTGGTCCTCTGAAAATGATGAGGAATTCTAGAAATGAGTCTCCCAATCCAATCAGTTTGTGAAGACCTGTGGCTAATGGGCTTGTCTTCTTTGTTCTGTGCTTATATACATCAGAGTTGTCGTTATGTTACTTTACCAAGCCGTTTAAATCTGATTGGGGTGTGTGGTAGTCTAGTTGAGAAAGATGGTGTGAGTTTATAGCAAAAATATCTGCCCTGGAGCTAGCACAGGGTTGTTACACCTATGTAGGTAGGTAGATGTAGTATGTTTAAACCACCTTTCTCTTCAATTCAATTCTGCTTATATAGTGCCAAACCACAGCAACAATTGTCTTAAAGCTCTTTATGTACAGAGAAATCCCCAACAATCAGACAAACCCATATGAAGAAGCAGTTGGTGACAGTGAGAACGAAAACTCCCTTGTAACAGGAAGAGACCTCGGTCAGAAACAGTAGAGGGGCAGCCATGTATAGCAACTGGCTGGGGTGATGGAAGGAAGACAGGACAAAAGACACGCTGTGGAAGAGAGCCAGAGTTTAATAATAACTAATGATTAAATTCAGAATGGTGTATAACTGTAAGCTTTCATTTATAAGGGTACAAATGTGTATTTAAGTGTATTTTCTTTTTAAATATCATTTATTTCAATAGGATACATTTCCTTTCTCCCTACAGTAGCCTACACACAGACACTTTCCATTATTAAGACATCCTTTCCTCTCCTCTTAGCTTTCCCATTAGGAGACCTAATGCCATTTACAATAAAAATGATGTGATAAATTATTTACTGCTCGGTTTCGCTTTGTTTTGGTTTTTTCCCAGCTCCGTGTGTGTCGCATTAACAGAAACAAGGTCAGAAATCACAAGCGGGTTGTAGCACTGTCAAGGATGTGATTTCCCCCCTTAAAACGCACATGACCTCATTTAGACTAGAAGTGAAATGACATGTTGCTAATGCACCCATCATTGCGCAAATCCTACACGATTAATTTCACCTAATCCATAATAATCTCTTTTAGATTTTCGGCCGCATACTATTTCTTTATTTTCCTCTGTCGTCGTCTCCACCATCAGCGATCTTAAATGTATGTATACGGCCACAAACACAAACTCTCTCACACGTACACCACACCACACCACAGCCAGTGGCTCCAGCATTGTCTGGTTGCCTGGCAACTGTCGGCGTGGCGTGGTTGCTAGGGGCGTGTGGGAGAGGGGAAGGGGAGGTGATGCTGCTCTGATTTCCAGCTGAATTGAGGCAGTCAGTAGGGAGAAGTCCCCCCTCCTTCCAATATCCCCATCCCCTCCCCTTCCCCATCGACACACAGGACTCTATTGAACAATAGAGCTGTGCCAGTGGGCCTGAGGCTAGTCAGACAAGCCCTTGTTCAGGGTCACACTGTGTTCATCCCACAGTCCTCCATGACTAATTAACTTACAGCAAAGAGTGTCGTTAGCACATCTGATGATGCATCCATCACTGGCGCAGCCCTGGAATTTACATTAATGCGAGGTGCACTTCTGGCAGCCGGCCATTTAAAAAAAGAAAAAAGAAAAAAAAAACATGAAGGAGAAGACAGAAAGGGAAAGTGTCATGGTGCTGCCACACTTAGTGCTGAGCAAAGCCTGCGCAGTCAAAAGAAACTGCTGGACTTGGTGGGAAATATCTCCCAGCTGTAGCACTGTTATGTGAAAACTGAGAACCACAGAGTCAAGGATCGCTGATCTTGTGGCTTTCGCAGCAGGTGACAAGATCGATCCAAAAAATTCTTACAGACAAAAAAAGAAAGAAGGAAAAAAAGAAAAAAAAAATCAACCAAAAAAACCCACTCAAGTCAAGCCCCATTTTCCACAAAGAAACCAAAAGATGCACACGGCAATAAACAAGAACAGGTTTTTATTAATATTTTTGTAATACCATATATAATGCAATTGCATATCTTTGGCGAAAATAAATCTTATAAACATTTTATCAACAGAGGTTAGCATACAAAAACCAAAAAGGTGTGTCGGTCCAATGGACATGGCAGACAACTGACACAAACTCATACTGGGTTGGCAGCTTTGTCAAATGCAAGAAAAAAAAAATGCTCAGCACACCCATAAGAAATTAGGAAATGCAACAGAATCACATAATTAATATTTTATAACAGCTGTTGAGCAATAAGGGAACTGGGTTTGGAATTGTGCAAGTCCTGGGACCCAGAAATGTTTTGGTAGCTCACCCACAGATCGACTCGACTGGCTCGGTGTCACCTTGAGACAAACATTTCTTTTATTTCTCAAGTGCTACAGAAAGGATGAGGCTGATTTTTTTTAGCCTCTCCAAAACTTCTCTGCGGCTGTCCCGACACTCAAGAGTAGGTCTGAAAACTACACAGCAGCTGCTTGAAGACTGAGTAACTCAGATCCAGTTTTACAGTGATATTCAAAAACATTCAATAACAAAACCTGGAAGCATGAGTTATGGGGTGGCAGTACTTTTATAAAAGAGTCTTACAGCTAATCTCCAGTTTCTTTGACTACTTAAGTCATAATACCTAAACAAAACCATATGATTAAATGAGCCCAGAAGAACTTGGGGTGCGCATGGGGTGGTGTGTGTGTGTGTGTGTGGGGGGGGGGGGAATTGGGTGCATCAATCTTAAATTTATCTACACCCCAGCTGTACATCGATTTGGCAACAGAAAAAGGTTTCAGGATCAATGTTAATTAACTGTTTTCTATCCAACCTAACAAAAAGCAAAACAAAAACATCAAGAAAACCTGGCAGTCATGGTTAAATTGAAAACACACCCGCTCTAAAGACAACAGACATTGGCAAAATACTTAATCACTGTAACAAGACAGAAAAAAAAAAGGGGGGGGGGGGGGGAGGAAGGTGTGTTGCTGAAAATAAACAAGGAGAAAAACAAAAATACTTATTAAAGGAAGTTCACAGAATGAAGGGAAAAAAATTACTGTGCCTAGTCATTTATTTTAAATAACCAGTGTCTGATGCGTTCGGGGGAAAAAGTCCCATAAATTAAAGTCATAAATAAGGTGATGATTAATGAACAACAATTTGTTCTTTTTTTTTTTTTTTCCCACAGCTAAACAAGACCAGTGTATGCACTCGGTTATCAGCTGAGAACTGCGGCTTAGTCTGCAAAGAGCAGTTCCCACTCAATAGCGACAAATGTAAACCAAAAGATTGGTTATGTCACCGTACTGACCAGAGTCATCGCCCGTTTCCTGATTCAAAAACTCCAGATCACAATTACAGTGTGGCAGTAGGAGGGGTTTATAGATATTAACAAAAAAAAACAAAGCAGCCAGTTTGCAGTTCTGCATCAGTGGCACGACAAAATGTTTGGCACCGACCATGCACGCTATACTACCAGTCACACCATGTGATCCAGTACAGTGGGGGGGGGGGGAATACATTTTCCAGCTTGTTATCCTATCACTCATCTATGCTACTGTTGACTGTACGCTGCTTCTATTTGGGTTTTTTTGTTTGTTTGTTTTTTAAAAAACAGAAAACTGTGGCCTTCTATGCAAGTGGCTCGCAACTTCCCCTCAGAGAACCGCGTGCAATCAACTGACAATAAACACTCCATTTCACAGCTTGAGAAGAGAACGTGCACTTCCTTATTTTGTTCTAGGAGGAAGAGCAAGGACGAAAAACTAGCAGCCAGCCAAAACCGAGGGCACAGCACAGAGCACAAACAAGCGTCTTCAGCATCTCGCCTGCGAGCAACTGCGTGTACAGAGTTGACTTCTTTGTGACTATACTGTCCCCCTTCTTGTTATTTACATTTGGATGCTCTATGCTGTGGGTCTCAGAACAGAAAAAAACCCCAAAACAAAAAACACACACACACCTTCCTTCAAGATGTGAATTAACTTGGCCACAAGATCAGCCAACTCAAAATTACCTGTATAACTTAGTAATTATCTAAAGTACAAGGTATCATAAACAAGGCCAGAGATATAATCAAACTGCAAATCCAAATATTGGCGTGAGACGTGGCGGTCATTTACCATCCGCTCCGTTTTCCCCCTCGCCTCACTATTAGCCAACTCTGCATTCAGAAAGCCCAAAAGCAAGCAGAGCACCGAGCAGCTCTTACAGTACAGCAGTAGCAGGGAGATGTGTCATTACGATAGTACATTATATTCATTGTATTTGTCAGTAGAAGGATTAAAAAAATTTTTAAACTCTTTCTCGTGACTGTCATCCAAGGGTCCAGCTGATGTCAGCATGCACTGTGATACGCACATGTGTATGTGCACACAAAAAAGAAAATTTATGGAGGATAACCTATGAACACGCAGAGAACACCTGGCAAAACAAGGCAGATGTACCCTTTGCATAGGTTGTCGCCAAACATGAGAAAAGATGTCCCATTAACAGTGGATTGGGAAGAAAACAAACGAACAAACACAAACCGAAAGAAAACAGCTGTGCTGCAATGGCCGCGCAAAATCAAGCAAAGTCCTAGCTAACTTTGCAACTCAATTTGGCAGTGGCAGAGTAATACTATATCCACATTTTGCTAATCCTGAAAACGAGACGCGGCTCGCGTGTAGCAAGTTTATCGCATAACAAGATCATAATACTACTCCGTTCATTCGCTTAATTGTAAAGTTTAACTAGCATACTTGACTGATATATGCCACCATGGAATAATGTCAGAAAGTTAAGGTTGAGGATTAATTATTGCATCTCTTTCTTTTTTCTTCTACAAGAGCAGGAACTCCTTTCCAAACAGTGGTAATTTATTTTTCCTTTAGCACAAAACCAACAAAAAAGGAAAAATAAAAGGAGAAAATGTCAACACCAGGAGGTTAGATTTCATCTGTTACAAACATGCACTCGTTCGCTTCATAAATAGATTCACTTGGAAGAGGATACGGGTTTGAAGAGGAAGCATGCAACGCTTTGAGTTATAAAACCAGCTTTCAGCTTTTTTTTTGTTTTATTTATTTTTTTCTTCTTGTGTCACTTTTTGTCTTTGAGAGGAAATTTCTTGAATCACAGTCCTCTAATCCAACAGAAAGCAGGCAGGTCGTTTTGGATAGGTATCTTGATGGTTCTCCATAAGCCCAAACACCCACCCTCAAAAGTTACCCCCGAGTTAATGTATATGGCTTTGTTCTCCTGTGTGAACGATACTATTGCCATTTGTTTTGTTGGACAGAGATACTCCCAAACAAACAAACCAAAAAAAAAAGGAAAAGAAAAAAGGCTCAAAATGGCCAGTGAACGATCAGATTAGGAGAAGGAGGCACACTGGGACACAGGGGGTCAGAGGTTAGGGTTTCACTGGGTCCAGGGTCTTATGGGGGTAAAAGAAAATTCATTTCCTGCTAAGTTTTGTGCTCTTGACAGTGCGTTTGGAGCCCTCCGTGCAGCTGCGTATACCGGCGAGGTGCAGCAAGGAGCCGGCGGCTTCCTTCAGCTCCTCGTCCAGCTCTGGCTTGACTTCACGTCGCGCCCTCTTGCTAAGGGGCCACTTGACGGCGAGCGGACGGCGAGAAGTCTGGTGAACGCCCCTCTCGTCCCAGAGGTCGGAGTCCTCGTCGCTGTGGAAACCCTCGCTGCCGGCGCGGCGAGACTGCCTACGTTCGCAGCCGCCTTCGTCCAGGGAGGAAAGAGAAGATGAGGAGGAGCGAGAGGAGCAGCGTTGCAGGGCTGCGCTGCTGTAGTTGTGGTCCTGTTTTGGATCGCTGCTCACCAAGACAGAGTCGGGCCGAGAGAGGTCCAGAGGGCTGTCAGAATTGCCTGAGGAGAGGATGAAAGCCTGATAAGTGACCGTTCAGTGCATGAGGATGTCTTGTTACAGAGAGATAAATGACTGGTTTGAAATAAGATTTCTGAAAGAAAAAAAAAAAAAAAGTGACACCATCATTAAGACACTCGGGGGCTTTAACTTGTTTTGTTTACAAGTTTAAAGCAGAACTAAGATTTGTCTAGGACCAGCAGTGAAAACGTAGTTTTAAAATAGCTTGCTGCATGAATGTGAAAGCAGAATTAAAACTCGTGGGGGGGGACGTAAAAGACGTAGAAACTTAGAAAAAGTAAACATTTAATGATTCTGTGGGAACCTTTGCAAGAGGAAATATAAACTTTGCATTGAGAAAATAAATCAAAATCTAAACGAGAGATTTTAAAATTAACTGTGATTTCAATAAATACACCTTAACAAATACATGAAATTATTTGTTATGGTATTTTTTGCCCTGTTGAAAGATCAAGCACTAAAATCACTTCCTAAAGCTGTCTTGCTATACATTTTAAAGAAAAAAAAAAGCCTGAGCTAGAGGTTCAGTTGAGTTTGTTCATTGTTTGTTATAGACAAACAATGAACTAATAACACAAACAGTTGTATGTTGAAGTCTGTAATGTCCAGGTTTCACTCCTATTTATTAAACAGATCCTTTTTCTGTTGTAATGGAAGAATTCTCATCCTTAGCCCACCTCCCCTGGGTCTGTTCTTGATCCTTTTTTATTCCCCATCTACATGCTTCCATTGGGTCAGGTAATCCATAAATAAAGCGTTTTCCCCGTCATGTATGTAGATAATACACAGTTGTTTGTTCTACTAAGTATCAACATAAATACAATCTCAAATCTTAAGAAGTCTCTCTGACGTTAAATCATAGATGTCACAATACAGGAACTATGTTCCCTGTCATTACCTGTAAAATCCAGAATTTAATTTAAAAGCCTTCTACTCACATCTAAAATCTTGAATAATCAGACCTGATTATATCTTAATGACGTCTTAGTACCTTATGATCCTAACAGAGCACTTTGCTCTCAGACTGCTGACTTGCTTGCGTTTGCTATAGTTTCTAAAGAGCCTATGACAGTTTGGGAGACAGACACCATCTCTACTTTTAGGATCAGGCTTGAAACTTTCTCTTTTTTTTTTAAAAACTTATAGTTCGGGTTGGATCAGGTGACCCTAGCCCACCTATAGTTATGCTGCAATAGAACCGGGCAGCTGGGGGCTTCCCATGATTCCCATGTGTTTCTTCTTCACTTCCCATTTGTACACCACTATTGCATTTAATCATTCTGAATTATTCAACACTGGCCCTCTTTCTTAGTGCCCTCTGCTCTCTTAATATTGCAGGATCTTTACCTTACAATATAAAGAGCCTTGAAATGACCATTGTGATTTGGTGCTATTTAAATATAAAGTTTGAATTAAAGCGACTTAAATCTGCCCTACAACTTCAAGAATTCCACTCAAAACCTGGTTCTAATGCAAGTTTTCTTTTGACTCACAAATCACCAAAATCCTGCTTTCTACAATTAAGAAACTTTACAAAAGTTTACACATTTTTTTGTTTCCATCTCAAGCGGCCTTTGAAAAAGTCATCCATGCCACCATCTCATCATGTTTAGACTACTGTAATTCCCTCAACTCGGGTCTCAGCCAAAGGTTCATCTCCCGCCCCCAGCTTGTTCAAAATTCAGCTGCCAGATTCTTAACAAAATCAAAGAGACCAGACTACATCACTCCTATCCTGGCTACACTGCACTGGCTTCCTGTTAGATACTGAATTGATTTTAAAAACTTATTCATTACTTTTAAAGCCTTACCCAGGCTTGCTCCTACCTACATCAGATTTCAACAGACTTTATGAACCAAGCTGCTGGTTATGCTCTTCAGGTCAGAGCCTCCTAACCCGCCCTATAGCCTGCGTCATTTTCTGATTTCCTCTCAGAGTGTTGAACTATTTACCAGAGGAACTTACCAAAATCAGTATATCCAATTTTAAATCACTTCTCAGAACTTATTTTTACAGAAAGCCCTTTTAAAATTTAACAAAAACCCTTATTCTTCATCTACCTTTTCTTTATATACAAATGTTTTTACCTTTTGATTCCTAACTTTAGCCCATCTGAAACACACTGACATGACCTAAAGAGGGCCCTTCAATCAAGACATCTTGGAGATACGGATGAATCCATTTTGCTTCATTGCTAATTTTTCATTACTAAGTGTGTAAAGTGTGAACTACAACTATTTGTGTGGTTTTAGTTTGGTGAGATTTTGTCTGTCTATTACTGCAGCTTAGATGAAGATAAAAAAACAAACACATTGTCTATCATTAGACAAAGCAGATATTCTGATGATTCAAAGACATTCAAACTTCTTCTTGCAGCTGTGTACATCAGAATTGAACACACACAACATCAAAGAAAATTTAAGCAATGACGGGTGGTATGTCAGGGGTTGGACACAAAGCTAAAAGAAGAGGTGAAAGTATGGCTACTTGTAGGTTGTCTTACATGGGTCAACGTGGTGCCCAGGGGCAGAGTTTAAGAGCATCATGGCAGTGGCAGCATCAATGTCAGACTCTGGAAGAGGAGAGAACATGCACGATGGTCAGTCCTACGGTGTGAAAGCATGGTAGCATGACATCCCTACTAGGACTGGCTTGACCGACTGGGCTCCATTATTTTTAAGCTTTACACTCGGCGATCCAATCAGTGCTTACAGAACGCACGGGATATGCAGAGGACTCGCAAAAACAAATCAGAGTAAATATAAGCCCATGATTTTCAGAATGCATCTGATCTCATGAGATCTGACAAAGTGTCTGAAAGCCTCACAGCTCACTTCTAGGGCTCTAAATTATTAATGATTACAGTGAGACTGAGTGCTCGATACTGAGCACCAGTAGAACCTCTGCTTGTCGTCAAGGTTACAAATCCAAGAGGCAAGGTGGGGTGGGGGGGGGGGGGGGGGGGGGGAGAGACATCGACGGGAGCTGTCAACATTATGGTCAACATGAGGCATCAATGACTTGAAAGCAACAAATCAAACCAAGAGCTGAGCATAAAAGCACAGTGATGCTGAATGTTCTGGGACTGAAATGTGCAAAGGCAACATAATCAAAACAGTGCACAAACACACGCTAACAAAACTGCACTACACATCTGCACATTGCTGGGCAAACAGCTTACAAATACGAAAACTTTGATCAATTTGCTTTTCTCTCACCTTTAAATGAGCAACCTTGTAGAAAGAGATGACGAGGGGGTGAGGAGGCACTGCAGAAAGTAAACAAAGGACACCAAGAGTCAGATGATACGTTTGAAGAGCCAAATTCTGCCCTTTCAAAACTGTGTTTTTATTAAGAATTAGTTATCAAATAATTACAAATGACTACAAACCTGTTAAGATAAAATATTTCCTCAGCTTAAAAAAAAGGGATTTTAAAGTCAGGAGAAAGAAATCAAGGCTGCTCCTTATGGTATACCTCCACCTCCATGTTTCACAATGAAAGCAGAAGATATGGGTTCTGTCTACTAAAATGCTATGGTGGTGTATATGAAACTGTTACATGAAGTGTTTGTACTGTAGCTTCCCAGAAGCGTGAGTATTGGGGAAGTTCTGGGTTTGCAGAAGCTTCTGGGCATTATCATGTTTCTGTCTAAATGAATTGTTCTCAGTTTTTCCCCATTATGTTTACGGTTCAATTGCTCGTCTTATGTGTTAGTTACATTTAGCAAAGCTGTGGCATTGTGACCATAGGGAGGAGCTGGTTTGATATACATACGAGTGTGAGGAGAATAATGCTCTTCTTGTTGTTAAACTAACAACAGAGAGTTTCAAACTGTTGTGCTCCTACCTGTCACGGGTGAGTCATCACTCACCATGGTACACTAAGTGTATTGCTGTAAGTCTAAAGGAGCTAATGGAAGCATATTGGAGTTGGTATGTGACCAAGTTCACTTTTTTTAATCATACTGAAAGCCAATCGCTAATACAAGCCTGCTCTAAATAAAGTTCAGGTATTTCCTTTTATGTCCAAAACAAATCCCTGCAAAATATATTTGAGACATAATAATTCCCTTGACCATCATAAGCAACAAATTGAATTGAATGATTAAAGTGATGACCGCTCACCTGGGTGGGGAGGCGGGTGGTGTGCAGAAGGCATGTGCGGCTGGGAAGTGCTGCTTCTTAAGAGCTTGAATTAGGTTGGGGCGGTACTCAGGGTCAACACACCAGAGCGACCCTTTTCCATTGGCCTGTAGGACAAAGCAGGGACAGTCAAATCTCTAAACCCCTGTTACAAAGTAATGAAGCTGCCAGAAAGTCCACATAAGAAACTGTGAGCAGAGGTCAGGGGGGAGGTGATCTGTTGATGTTAAACAATAAAAACCCTGTCATATGATCTTCTTTTCAGAGGATTTAACGATGGCGTCTTATCCTGTTGCCCAAACATTCCCAGTCCCCATGAACTAAGCAAAAGCTGTTACGTCATTTATTTGGTTCAACGCAAGAGAACAAAACTGACAAAAGAAAAGCAGCAGGCAGAACATTATCCTGAAAGAAACACCAAAAATACAGTATGTTCGGTCTGGCTTTCAGAAAAAAAAATCCAAATAAATAAATAAAAATCAGAGCGAAAACATGCTATAAACGTTTGTGAGTTAGGTCTTTAGTAAAAATAACATGCTTTGTCACTTTGTACGATTAAATATTTGATCACATGAGTTCAATTAAAACTGTAAGTAATGAACACAATTTTAATTTTGAATCACTGAAGCCTTACAAACAATTTGCATGCAATTCCCACCTCAGCAAATTTTACATAATCATTATTTTAATGGAAGCTTTGTTCATATTTCTGTTTGGTAGCTCACAATCCTTTTCACCGCTTTGCTGCAGAACAGTGTGGCCATGTATCCCACATGTGGCTGGTATGTGTATCCTCATGCAAGATGTAAACAAAACAGGGCCCGCAACTAGTGGAGATAATAATCCACAGGGTACCTTTAAAGACTTAATGAGGACTTGAAAATCAATTTGGGTGATCTGTACAGCTGAGTAATTGCACAAAACTACAAATGACAAGATCATCATTTATCAGGGAAAAAAGTCAAGTGTGACTCAAACCTTTTAGAGATTAGTCACTGTGGAAATGCCCTTCATTTCCAAATCACTTTTCAATTATAAGCTTCACAGCACCTTTTAGACACAACACGCTCAAATGGCAATATTGAAAAAATGATGAGAATTCCTGAAATGTTTCGCTGTCAGAGCTGGTGGGACTATAGTGACCGCAGCAATGATTCAAATTTCATTACAGTCCCACAGTGAAAAATAGCAAATACCAAACTTTGCAATATAAACGCTTTTACAATGAGAGGAAATTTTTACTCAACAGCTCCCTGTGAAGAATAATTGTATCTGCTGGTGATGTGTGTGTCACTTTATCTGATGGTGGCGTATTCTTGCCCAGTCTGGGAGAATACAGCGAGGAGAATAACCTTGACTCAGATTACCAACCAGCTCTGATGCAGGAAGAAGGAAATGTCTCCATAGCAACGGAAACCACCAGCCAGTGTCATGTGAAACTGGTGCTAGTGTCTCAGCAGACGGAGGGCTCATGCTATGCACCTGCATGCTAAGCGGACTATACTGCATTGTATTGCTACACGCTGAGTGCAAACTGCCATTCCCACCCTAGATGGGCAAATATCAGGTTTTAGCCAGATACAGCCATGACATGGGGCTTCAAACCACATCCTCTCACAATGTTAAAATCTCATGATACACAGACTTCTTGGGTGTTTAGAGGGTATTGTGCCACCGCCACTGTTTACCGTTACACAGAAGAATCCAGGAATCTACTTCTCCACACTTTTTACACACACACACACACACACACACACACACACACACACACACACACACACACACACACACACACACACACACACACCCCCTTTCAGACTAAACCGTAATAACAGCCGTTAGTGAGTAAATTCACAGCTTTACTAACTTTTCAAATTCACAGACATGTGTGCACACTATATGCAGTATGTGTTCTTCCCTTTGTTACAAGCATGTGAACATGAGTAGGCCAGCTTCTCTTTTTTCCCCTTGTTATTTGTCGCCACTACTTGTAGAAACACAAGCTACCATAAATGATGTGTATGTCTGCCAGGACCAGGTAGACAAAGATTGTTCTTTGTGCACTTTCAGGACTTAAGGTCGCGTTTGCTTCCTTTGTGCAGTGTGGGTTCAGATTGTGGGAGGCTTCTCTCTAGCTGCACTACCTTGACGTGTTTCTAAAGATATTGTCCTATCTCGGTGTGCGGTGTTTGCATATCCTCTGGAGGAGGAGGATCTTTGACCTTGACTGGATTCCACCCTTATCATAGCCGAGTCAGAGTTCTGTGCAGCTGTGTGTCACATGAGCCATGTGGCAGCTTCACACTCTAGCACACTGTTTGCTAACAGTGCTAAACAAAGCCACTGTAACTGTAAATGTCACATCATCAAACAGATGCATGCTGACAACTACAGAAGGATAACTGTAAATCTAAGTGACGTGCATAAAAGTTTGAAGTCACTTTGAGACCTACCTTTCCCAAGCTCCTTTCGACCTTGCGGAAGCATTTGTTCAGGGACAAGTTGTGACGAACTGAGTTCTTCCAGCCAGTGGGAGCGTTGGAGAAATACGGGAAGTGCTCGAGTATCCAGCCGTAGATTTCTTTGACAGGCAACGACTTGCTGGGAGACTGCTCGATGGCCATGTAGATGAGCAGGGAAAATGAGAAAGGTGGTTTCGACTTCATCGAATCCCTCTCCCTGCCTCTGTTGTGTGACGAAGATGAGGAGGACGACGGGCCCTGGTTCGACCCGTAGTCTCCTTCTATGTCAAAGAGGGGGCTGCCGCTCGTCTGAGCTTCGGGGCCCCCGAGAGTAAAGTTCTGAAGCAGGTTCTCGTGGAGCCAGTTGAGGTTAGTGAGCTCCTCATCCTCGGTGCCTCCGGTACGATCCACGCTAGTTGCCAGCGGACTGGACGCGCACTCCGCCTCGGGCAGCGTTCCTACACCGCAGACACCTCTGAGCCCTGCCCGCTCCTCTTGCATACCCGGAATTTCCGTTTTCTTATCTGGTGACATCCCAATAATTGGACCCATTAAATCAAAGAGGTCTGGAGAGAAAGAAAAAAGAAGGTTGTTAATATCAAGCAGCAAAGACAAGACCAAAAAAGGTACATTTTTAAAAAAAAATTACCATCAAAAAAGGAAGATTTCAAAGTAATTTAAAAGCAAAGTTTGCAGTATGAAATAACTCAAAGTGACATTTTGGAAGGATGTGCTCTTCCAAGCGTTGGCCTTGTTTTCTTAAGTTTCCCTGGGGGCACACCCCCTGTTGCTGTCGGCCTCTATTGCAATTCATGGCCCTCTCACTGCCTCTCTCCTCCATCCCTGCCGAGGACCAAGAGGCTCTCAGCCCCCCTCCTCCTCCTCCTCTCGACTCCACGTGAGGACCTTCGAGGACATCCTCTCAAGTAAGTGAACTGACTTAAGGCTCCACTCCTCAACGCCTACCTCGTTTCAGACAAGACCCAGCTGCTCGTTATGTGTAAATGAGCATGAAACCAGCCAGCGACTGCAGGAATAAGTGCAAGGACTCCATCTTACAGATTGGATAGCTCTTACGGACCGAAATACATTCAGCCAGGATCAAGTCTGCATTTGTCGCATGGCATATTAAGTTGTGTAAAGAGGCTACAAGCCTAAGAGTTGTCAGTCATTTAGGAGCACGGGGAAATGCCAGAGCACTTTATCATTAACAAAATGAACCTGAGTACACTTATCAATACTTTTTAACATGAGCTCTGAAGAGGCCTTTTATCTTAAACACCAGAGTTCCTGTCGCAGTTTAAGTTGAAGCTCGAGTGAGAAATGATCTGGGCTACAGACAAACCTACATTACTGGAAATTTAAACTAAGCATCACATTATCTGAAAATAAATTTTGTCCCCATAAAATACAAGCAGCAGTTTGTGTGCAGTACTTATTGTGATTTGTTATTATGTGAATAATGTTGAATCGAACTGCTTGTTGAGGCCAAGAGCACAAAGAGATCACTCCGCGTGTCAGCTCACAACAAGCTTTATGTCCTGGGTGTCACCATGACAACCCTGCCATCCCTTCAATTAAGAGCAGAAATCCCACAAGCAAGAATCCATAAGAAAAATAATTAACCCACCCTGAGCTGACTCTGGCACATTCAAATCACTGAAAAGAAAGCCTCTGAAAAGAAATGCTTCTACTGAGGTCTACAGCATGTCCCGATTCTGGGAAGGTCTAGGATGTTCTGGATCTGGACTTTGATGGGAATTAGACTGGACGGTCAGAGAGGTAAAGTCGCAGCGTGGTGGTGGATGGGCATGCCTTTTCATTTCTGTGATAAGAACTGGGTCAAACTCATGTGTTTGCACAGTGGCAAAGACAGGAGTGAGAGTGTGAGCGCACACAAACATACACACAAATCAGTTTGTCAAACCCAGTCAGTGTGGACAGGAGGGGGGGAAAGAGGCATTAGTGCATTTACAAAATGACCTTTAAACTCTCAATAAGCGGATAAACCTATAGCAGATGGATACTATTCTGGTTATGGCCCCAATTCTCTCCTTTTGGCCATGACTGTGACCCTCTCTTTTGGGGCTCAAAAGAAGAAAAGTCTAGCCTTCCAAGTGGACATTTGGGGGGGGGGGGGGGGAATGACACAAGGAGAGCAGGGCTAGGTGTTCGAGCCAAGGAGAGGAGCTAGGCCTAGACGTCTGTGATTTCTTACACAATAAAAGTGTGCATTTCAGTGTATGTGTATATACTCCTGTTATAACAGCACATTGTCTTAGATTTATCATGCATTCTGGATTTCAGTTCTTTCCCCGGGTAGTGGATATTCCAGCGCAGCTGAATTGCTCTAGTGCATCACATAAACGTCTGCGATTTAAATTACAGATAAAAAAGAAGCAAGTCAATAAGTTTTCCAGGCCAAAGGCAAAGTGTCAGGCAGCATCAACCCAGAAAGAGATAACAATAGGGAGAAGACTTTTCTGAAAGGACCGAGCGTGACAGAAGGTTTGACAGAGAGACCTAGACCTGTGAGAAAGACAGAGAGAGAGGCAAGTGAGGCTTAGAGGTAGTAAGGTAGGCTGTGCAAGGCATCGTCAATCTAGGCTGAATCACAGCTCTCAGCAAAGCAAAGTTATTAAATATGTCAACAAGCAAGAAAGAAATGAAGAAGCAGAGAGACAAGTGCACATGTTCAGAAGAAAATATTATTCATGCTTCCTAAAAGCATTACAGACTATGTTTATACTGACTTTATTCTCTCAGGATAAGCTCTTTGGGACATATCATCTTAAAATACATTTAGCCATGTTTGGGCCAAATATCTAGTTCATTTAGACAAATTAGGTGAACGGCAACAATTTGGGGCAGATTTTTTAGCAGATTCTCAATATTTATGTATGTTCTTATGCAGGAGTGATAGAAAGGACACTTGGGGATTTCATGACAAGAAACCCAGTCTTTTTAAAATGTAGTTAAATGGAAAACAGCCTGCTGACCAACAACTAAGCCCTTTTTTGTGAGTATAAATATATAGGTCACAGGAGGGAAGAAGTCAGCAAAGGTGTGGCAAAAAAAAAAAAAAGATACGTCAGCTCGTTTGACTAAAAGGTGTGGCCACTTATATGCCACAGTTGGTTGTAAACCCTTGATAGCCCGATTCTGTTTTATGTCAGAGAGACATGAAGAAGATGTAATATAGCTAAAGTATCAGATCAGGGATTAACATTAAAGCACAACAGAGCTTCACCTCAGTTCTTCTTCCCAAACTTGACCTCTCAGCTGGGCCTCTGGGTGCCAAAGAGAGCTTATCCTCTTTTAAATAGCTCCTCCTGATGACTTGCCATTTGAATATCAACAGAGGCACAGTGGACGGATGAGAGGGCTGTCGTGCATCCAGCCAAACACAGGAAGTGTTTTACCATGACTGCAGCTGGTCAATTACCACTGCTGCTGCAATGATTGCAGTTATCATTGCTCTTATGAAAAGGCATCAAAGAGAGGCGGCTGGGAATCCACTGAATAATGGGATAGTAGTATGTAAAGAGCAGAGAGGGGAGAGGGAGCTAATAAGCCAGACTGGCCTGTTGACTGCTACTCATCCTTGAAAATACACCAAAGCTGCAATGGCGCTGACCTGATGGCTCATCTGCAAGTTAAAATAGCCGTGCGATCCGCCAGCCTCATCATATTCATGTGCAAACAGGCAGGCTAACAGCAGGTGCCAAGGCACATTTTTCTCCCCTTTCAAATTGCTCTTTTATCCTGTTAAGCACTTAGCCCATTCAAAAATACACAAAGACATATGGAGATAGCTTTAAGTGGGAAATCAAACCGTTGAGATGTCAGATATGTACAGGGGAATTTAAAGGAGATGATAGTGGCATTAAAATACAGAGATACTGCTTTGAGATGTTTTCTGGGAGCGAATCTCACAATTAGGACTCAGTTGCCACGGCAGCCAATGCTGTAAGGGAAGCAATTGTGCTCATGTCTGTGCATGAAGAGAGGGCTAATGTGGGGGAGATCAATACAGGCGGAAAATGCTGAGAGCAGCAGTCTGCTGCTGTTCTCCACAAACCTGTCTGACAAAGAGCGGCGAGAAAGGCCACTGCCAACCTGGATGTCACGGCACTACTGACTAAGCTATTAAGGCCTACTTCATATAACACAGAAATTATGCTCCCAAAAAATCTGTTTTTAAGCAAACTGCTTTCATATGATTCTCCTCTGCAAAACAAAAAGAAAAAGGAAAAACAACCTCTGTATAGATAACAGCCTCGAGTTCATACGCTGACACCACACCCTATTCCAAAGAAACAAACCAGTTGACACAAACCAGTTACACCTCTACAACAGATACACAAAGGTGTGCCGCAAAGCCCCATTGTGATGGCTGTTATTCGAAACCCTAACTGATATTTAGGCAAGTCTGGCTGGAGCTCTAAAAATGTGAATGAAACAAAAGGAGGGGGGACTGAGTTAGAGTGGGAGAAGCAGGCAGAGAGAGAGAGGCTGTTCCAGAGCGGGTTAGCCAAGTGGCCTGCTCTTTTATTTTACAAGGGTGGGGGTTAAACCGTGTCATAATAAATAAAGAATCTATTACTTTGAAAGGTAAATTAGGCTACTATTAAAGCACGCCCTAACGATACATTTCTGACTAAAACTTGTCAAAGACTTTAACGGATCTCCTCAGCGTCCGAGGTGAAAGCAAATGAAAAAGCTTGCACAAAGCATTACAACTGGCCCCACACTCTGCTCGCACAAAGGAGCAGTTGTTTTTGCTCTAGTCATGTTTCCGAAGTGCTCAGTATTCACCTCGCACTTTCAAACAGAGGACCGGGAGGGAAGGAAACACCTCCTGCCTGTTGAGGAAGTTCATTTTCAGACAACAAATTCAGACTTCACACAGAGACAGTTAGGCCCGCTATACGACAAAAACAGTGAAATCGAGCAGCACGAGGCTACAAGGTAGCGTCTATTGAAGCAACAGTATTTACTCGGCCAATCTAGGAGTTCCATCTTCGTGTAGCTTACAGATAGCTGGCAAACACCCTGGCTGGACCTAATGTATCAACTAATGAAATCACTCAGGGAAAAACAAGCGATCAAAAGGCCGGGCAATGGCTCGGTTCATGTTCGTCAGTGACACTAACCTCCTCCAACAACTTCAGAGTCAAACGCTCAAGACTGCACTTTGACTGTCAACAGAGGTGAGGCCTTCCAAAGTACATGCCAGTCCCTAGCCAACACTGAAACCTTATCTTTCCAGTCATGTGCCTGTAAGTTCAGCATACCGACACACACAACAACCTCAGTTCCTCTCAAATATTAAAAAAACAACAAAAAAAACAACAACAACAACAACAAAAAACAACTTCATGCTGTATGCTTGCAAACACAGCTCCACGGTCTTGTAGGAAACGGCTGAAATTAGAACGTTTCTATAATTGTCAAGGGTCAGTCCTTGAGTATGAGAAAACTTTCTATGTGCAGTAAAATACAACAGTGTTTGCAAATGAAACGCAGAAAACACCAAAAAAGCCCCACAGGGAACTCAAATGAGGAAAGACTTCTTTCCTGATTTTACAAAATAAATAAATAAAACATTATTGGGCTCTGACAAAACCATGATAGATATCCATGTCAACCACGAAGCTCCAGCAGAATGAAAATATTTACTGAATCTCCCCATTTGACTTAATCGACCAAAGCACACACACGTGGCAAACAAATATAAGCACACAGCTACTGAGCTCTGCCCGCTCCATATATAAGAAGTTTTGAACCCTTCACTTAAAAAGCTGACCTCTTGCTTTATACATTACAGACTTTACAAATTCTGCTTTCCATGTGTTGCTGTTTAACATCAAATTATAAATATGAACCATATGGTAACAGCAACAATAGTCACCAAGAGTTGTTTACTATCGACTCAGTATTGTTATTAGGCAGTATTATAATAACTGCATCTTAATTAGTGCTGAACAACCTCGTTATTCTGCCAATCATCACTTATTCAACCTTTTCCATTAGAGCACTGAATACCAACTACTTAAAATGGTCAGTGAAAAGTCACAAAATACTTGCTTTTTTCAGCAGCAGAGAAACTACCGAGTGTAATCATTTACCGTTTATTATAAACAATGAATATACATTCTTGATGGTGAAAGGGCATAGTAGAAATCTAGTTATTCCAATGCCGTTTACTTTTTGAGATGCAGCTTTTTGAAAGAGCAAAGATTTGGTCTAGTAATACAAGCTCATCAATTATTCTATGATTGAGTCATTTAAAGTACACGGCCCAGTATAAAATTCTTATTTAAAGGCGGTCAGTCTGTTTGACATTTACATTTGACTTTGTCCAAACACCTAAGCTACAGTTGTAGAAATTCTGAGACACTTAAACTGACACTGATATATGATACTTAGTGAGGATTTACAGACAAGCTGGTAAGCCTGTGTTGTTGTTGTCGTATCAATTAAATAAATCTTTTTATTTCTGCCTAAGCAAATGAGACAAAGAGCCACTGTGACAGAGGACACGGCCGTCCTTACCCCTTCCTTTCTCTCAATCAAGGAAACAGCCACATCAGTTGTTGCTTTCAGTGAGGCGGGCCCTAATGGGCTGTGTCTCGAGTCCACACAGTCAGAAATGAGACAGGCAAAGGAGCAGTCAGGGGGTGGGGGGCTGTAGAGGGAGGCGACTCACCATAGAGTCAATCAAGAGATGTAAAACAATAAGTAGAGTAAACAGAGGGGCACCGCGAGAAGGAGATAACCGCTGCCAGTATGCGACGTCTAAACAGACGCTTAAAGAGGGAAAAACTGATTTTCAGATCACGCAGAATCAACCTGTTTTGTCTTTTTGCCAGCTTGTGACATTAATTACAACACTGACGCCAGTTTGTAAAACAGCTGTGCCAAGCTCAGGGCATAAAAATAGATGCCATTTAGCTGCACGGTGAACTCTCAAGAGAGACTAAATAATGTGAAACATCGCAAAGAGCAGACAAGCTGATCACCCAAATAGGACAGAAAAAATAAATAATGACCAGGAAGGCCACAGGAGCGAGTGGGCGTGTGAGTGGAAACATGTCTTTTCAGGTGTTGACATTTACAACTCACTTCAGAGCTAGCCCCCTATGTTTGATTAGAAGAATGTGACAGACCCAAAACAACAACAACACACAGCATACTCCTGGGGATGCCCCTCCTTTATGACTAATCAGGGGCTCTGGTTAAGTGATCACTCAAGCTATCCATTACAAAACTGCATGAAGCATAAAGTCAGGCAGGCCACTGTCAACAGCCAGAACTCAAGGTCACTGATTAGTGGCTAATCTCAAGTAATTATTTGTTTAATTGAACAAGTTAAAGTTGAAAAAAAAATGGTCCAAAGAAGTAATTTGAAACTACTGGAGACTTACTTTAGGCTTTAAATCAATCAACAACAACAAAAAATGCAGAACACCTGCTAAAATTTAGATATTCTATTTTCAAATGTGATTAAACTTTGCAATATGCACACAACAGCAGCATCGTGGTAACACAGTCACTTCAAGAAACCAAACTTCCTTATTCTGCCAGTTATCAGTTGTTCAGCTTTTTCCAATACAGCACCCGAGCACCAACTATTTAAAATGTTCAGTAAAAAGTCAAAGTACTTGGTAATGACAGGGATTGCAGAGAACAGTAGGTCACAAATCTCTGAGCACAAATCTATTAAGCCAATCCGTGAGAAACCAGCTTTACTCTGCGTTAAGCAATCCCCCCAAAAAAGTTGCTGCCGCGTGGGTCAGCTTTTGTAATGAATTCAAAAACCACAGCCGCTCGCATATCTATAGAGAACATGGTGGATTTTTCAGAGGACACAATCTTTCATCAGCTCCAGGTCAAAGTACACAACTCTGTGATAAGACCGATTACATGGCAGCAGCAGCACTTTTAAACTCAGCGTGTTGTGTCACTCGTTTGGATAAAAGGTAACAGCCACATGACACAACAGGCCCAAGCCGTCTCCTTATTACTACATTTAATCGGTCATACTTAACACTAGGGCTGCCACGATTAGTCGACTAGTCACGATTATGTCGACTATTAAAATCGTCGACGACTAATTTAATAGTCGACGCATCGTTTGAAGCTTTGTAAGATCACAAAGGACGCAGGAATGAGTACCGGTAGTAGGATTTAAGAGTGTAATAACGGACTGAAACAGAAGATGGCAGCACTGCATGTACAAGGATGCCAGCTGCCGTTAAACCCCGAAGAAGAAGAAGCTGTGTCCCAGAATTCATAGCGCAGCTGTCAACAATGGCGGCAGCTAGTTAGTTTTAACTTTACTCTTATTATTCTTTCTGGGGCACAAAATAAACGTTTAACATATTTTCAGGCTTGAATGTAGCTGTGTAAACCTCAAATATCTGCTCAGTTTATCAAGACACCACATATTTTCAAAAGCGCTCCGACGTTTTCGGAGACGTCTGTTACCCACTAGCTCGTTAGCTAGGCGGGGGCAAGGCTAACTAGAGCCGTGAGAACACCGGACTCCCGGCAAATCGTTTTCAAACCCACCGCTGTCTTTCGCTAGTCAGGTTAAACATATATATAAGTCACTTAGATAACTTAAAAATGTTATTGTTTGGCTTTCTTTAGTATTTTATTTGTTCCTGAGTAAATCGGTTTGGCTGAGATTAAAGTTATAGTTTTTGCACAGCTAAAACTGTCAAGCAGACAGCTGATTGTCAGAAGTGTGAGATGCTGGAGAATATACTCCGGTGTCCTGTTATATTTTAGAAAGCAAGGAGTTTATTAAACTTCACCGAAATAATCTGCAAATTTCATTAAAAATTAATAAACTACCATCTTGTCTTTATTTTTAGTTAGCACAAACACTTCAAGCTGTAAGCTAATGATAGTTATATAAGACCAGATGCTGCTGGTGCAATAAGCTGTACGCTGTACGTCCAATGGATGATGATCTGATTAGTCGACTAATCGCAAAAATAATCGGTGACTAGTCGACTATCAAAATAATCGTTTGTGGCAGCCCTACTTAACACATTGGGATAATGGATGTAAGATTTTATTTGGCCGTGCGAAACTCGGTCAACAAAAAAATGTGCTGCGGTGGTCTTTTCAGTGACGTTGCTTCATTGTTATACATCCTCTGACGAGTGCTTTCCTGTTCTCCCATCAGTACAGTAGACTCGAGCGACATTTACACCACTGTGGTTACCAAGTTGTGAAAATGAAGTGTGGAATTCTTGAGCGTATGCGTGGAGCTTGAGATACATTTGACACCCCTGCGTCTACTATTGTGCTCAGCTGGTGTAAAACAGCACCCAAAAAAGTGAATAAAACTGCTATTAGTGTAATCAAAAGATGGACCTGATACCTTAACTATGTGACTATGTGGGCATCAATTAGACTATCTTTTCGTTTGTTACTATTTCATTAAATGACTCTTTCATAGGCTGTCAAAACACCCACAGAGTTTACCGTCAGGAAGTTCAAGCAAAAGATTCCAAACAATGTCATGAACGAGTCGTCGTGCAGTCAAGTTGTAAATTTCAGTTTCATATTGTCATCTCACGGCGATCTCACTCGTAAGTCTACCAGTTACCTTTTCAAACACAGCGTACTGTTAGCAGACCCATTCAAAAAGAGCAGAAATAAGACTAAGTAGTCTCCTTCCCATTTCCCCTGTCTTTTGCCTCTTACAAAGCCTGTCTATAGTGTCAATTCCAACATCTCAAATAACCTTGTGATGGTGCATATATAAAGATAATTCAAAAGGTACTGACAGTGTTTTCGATCCCTGAAGACATGTAGCCATTTCACATTGCAATAACCACATCAGTGGGTTACAGCAGGTCTTATTTATAGTAATGAATGTCTATTCTCGGATCCAAAAGTGCTTACCCTTCAGAGGCTTCTGCACAAATACATACATGAGTGGATACATGTCAGTTTTACAAAGAGACCAGATGGTTTGACCCCACAATATGACCACAAAGATTCTGGCATTAAAATAATGGCAGACTGACAACATCTGTTTCTTTTTTGTCTTCTTCTGTCCCTTAAGCTCCTGGTGTCTTTGTCTTCTATTTATCACCAGGGCTTTAACAACTGTCAGGCAAAGTGAAAGGAACAATGTCAGTCTACTTGTCTCTCCATCACATTTCCCCCCCTTCAAATATACGAATAAAACCTCAGTGCACATAATGAATTTTAGATGAGGTTTGTCCAGTCCAGTAAATGCAATGCTAACAGGCAGCAAGGTAGGAAACATCACACACAAACACCAGAAACAACACATGAAAGTATATAAAGGTCTATTCAACAGCAAAATATAAATTATAGCCAACTGCAGTAGGCAGAGATATTTTTCCTACAGTCTGACATTGTTTGTAGAGCACTCTGTATCTGGGACAATCTTGTGATAATCCATTACATCATGTGGCTAGCCAGTGTAGCCTCCAAACCTCTGGTGCCGTCGATATATATATATATATATATATAATGAAATATTCAACTATTTATAGCTATCAGGGAAGATGTGTCTGAACAGTATCAGGAGTAATAAGTCGCTCAATTTTTCTACCTACTACAGACTGACAAAACAGGCGAAAGACGTTCAAAGACACAATGAGACTCAAAATCGGTGGAAAGGATACGCTGAAAGTGCTGTTAGCACAGAAAACTGATATGCTCCGGAGCTACTAACAGGCACACAGCACTTAAAACACTTCACACTCACACACATACAAGCAACCACAAGTCAGACGCACAACGAGGAATACAAAGTTACGAGCAATTACGCGGAGTATTGCACAACATTTCCCGACACACGGGGTTTGTTACGAAGGAACTTGTCTCCGTTTTAATTAGCCGTATTTTCACTAAGTTCACTAAATGTTACTAGCTTTAACTCACCGAGAAACAACCGTCAGGCAGAGCAGCGTTAGCAGCCGCTCGACAGGTCAGGGGAAGGCACATATACCGCCTAGCATTAGCATTACATTTTAACTGGAAGAGCAGAAAGGGATCTGTTTGAATGTTTCAAAACACTCTTTGGTGTTATAAGTAATATCCCTTTATGCTCTCCAAGACATAAGCCCGGAGAAGAGAGAAGTAACGTTAACATTAGCTAGCTGGCCACATGCTGTCGCTTGATCTGCCATGCTGGCTGGCTGCTCTAAGCAAAGTCACTTGACCACATTTACTTTTAGCTTGTTCGAAACACAGCCCGGATCCTGCCGAACACTTATTTAATTACAACCCACTTAAAAACAATCGGCTACTCACAATCATGCACGGCGTGCCTCGGTGCGGTGCGTTTAAAGACACGTCTGCGCGCAGTTTATTCAGATGTCTTGTCTGTCTCACACACAATGTCAGAGATCAGATCAGCAGCTGCTTCCTCCATACACGCAGCGCGCAGATCACACAGCGCACGGCAACGCTACCAAACCCCTCGCCGTCGTCATGGCAACAGGTCCACTTCAGCCAATCAAAACTCCTCCCCTCCTATCTCCCCTGGCAACTGCCGCAGCGCTGGAACTCCGCGAACGCGCACGCCATCCAATTTTTTTTTTCTATCGTGCAATGTGCTTTCACTTCTATCACCAGCTGCACGTAATCTATAGGAAGTATTTTTAAAATATATTTATATATCTATGTAGTTTTCAAAACCAGATTTATTGAATTAAAATGTGCCATTAACAGTGAAGCAGCAATGGGATTAATAATTAATTTGTTAAAGTGTGGGAGCGAAATGAAACCGGACGGGTCCCGCACAAGCACTGCCGCGTTATTCAGGCTGCACAAACACCTCGGGGCGGAGAGAGAGGATGTGTCACCACACCCAGCTTCATGACGATAGCGGACCCTCAATGGGGCCCCTCCTAGAGTAAACGATGATACAAGGAGCTAATGTGACCCGTGGATACACAACACACACATGCTGGGTAATGCTTGAGTATACAGACAAAGCAAAGCAAAGAATTTGGAAGAAGAAGAAAAAAGATAAGCATTTTATGTGCTTCTCTCCAGTGCAGAATCAAAGTGTTCCTCTGTGCATGTGTTAAAAGTCCATATTTGCACGAAGCTGCTGTGCTTATGTACATGCCTGTGCTTATGTACTTTAGCAGCCAAAAGTGTGCTTCAGGAAGCCCGGCAGCTCGGTTTTGTATCTCTGGCTATCTGGTGAGTGCAGCTTTACTGGCCAACTGACTTCACACCAAGCTGTAACTTTCACATAACGGTGATACCTTTACTCATTCCAGCCACTCTGTTTCATAAGCATACATGAGTAGCTCTCTGTGGAATGATCTAATAGCCTCTCTATTTTTATTTATTTATTTTAATGTGCATAAAGCCAACCTGCCATGCAGGAGAGCTGTCAGTATGCACTGCTTTCACCTAACAAGCACAAGATCACTTGTTTGATCCCGGAGGAGACCACAGATCCCTTTCAGGTTGCAACAGGAAAGGCAAATCAATTGTTTTAAAAAAATATCTGCCAAATCAAACATGCAGAGCTACCTGCTGTGGAAACCCCTTCTGAATAAGGGAGCAACCGAAAGTAGCTTGCACTCTCTTTTCTTCCTCTTCTATAAACTGGACAAACAGGCTTGGTGGTGGCGTAACAGTGTTTTTGTGTCAAAATGAATACTTGTCTGACAGTAATGTGAGTCTTAATGTTTTTCAGTGTGTCGTTAATATATGGCACACACACACACACACACACACACACACACACACATATATATATATATATATATATATATGTATGCACACACACACACACACACACACACACAAAAGCTGGAGAACAGCATTTAATGCAAAAATTTCATTCATCCAGCAACAACAAAGGTGAAGTGATTTATCTGAATGTGATTATATTTATTCATTCATTCATTCATGCTTTGGAGTTTCTGCTCAGGTTACTGTGGCTTTATTTTCTTGCGCACTGAGCTATTCTTAGGGCCGGTGAGCAGCATAGACTCTGCCCCATTTTTTTTCCCTTCCAGTACGACTCCTAGGGATGATGAAGTTGCAAAGCTAGCAAATGAGAGAGACGAGAACAAGATGCATTAATCACCACGGAAACAGCTGATTGAGGATGCCTTGAAAATACAGACCCATTAGTCTGTGTGCCTGCAATGGTGCTAATCTGATTGTATAACTGTTAGACTAAAACAACACGCTAGCCCGGACCACCGTCAGAGATTTCCATAACTGTACTGGACCATTTTCTGGACTATATAACAAGCGACTCAAGGAATTATCCTTTTTGTGAAAGGAAAGAATAACGCGCAAAAGTGGGAGAAAGAATTGGGAAAACGGTGGTAAGAGCAGGTGAGAATGGTGACAGTAAACAATTCATTTTGCATCAAAAGGAACAGCAGGATTACAGACTATGAGAGGAGTTCATGTGAGGCAGTAAAAGTGGTGCTGATGAAGGGATGAACAATGAGGAAGCAGCCTGTGATGAAGAGTGGTGGCCAAGCATGAATGAGGGTGCAGTGTGTCTTAGCAGCCAGCCCCATAGTGGCATAGTGGTCAGGAGGCCTGCTGCTTTAATGGTCCATAAATCTGTGTGGACTGGCTGGTCTGATGCCGCCCCTGTGAGACCTTCTCATGCGGAAAATGAATCACACCATTTTTAGGGATTGCAAGTGTGGAAGCTCTCACCCTCCCCTGCCCTACTGCCAGCGAGCCGATAAGAGCTGCTGCACACGCACAACACTCCATTTCAGCAGGTCTGGAGCTCATAAAACTCTATTAGTGACAACCTTTGTTTGTATGCCGCTCTTCATTCAATCTGCCGTCCTGCCTTTGTTGTTTTCTCCCTGTTTCCTTTTTTTTTTTTCTCATTACACCTAGTGTTGGTTTCTGGAGTGGGAACACAGATGCTGACACTTTAGCACACAGCCAGAAACGAGGTGTAAACTGTGAGGAGAAATCACATTCCAGAAGAAACTGCTTCCCTGTTACGAATGTCATCTCGATTTGCAATAATCCCTCCTTTTCAGCGCTTGTCTCGCTGTCCTATAAAAATAATAAAGTTTGCATATGCATTCAAAGTATTCAGGTTTCTGTGTTGTTCCTTTTTTCTTTCTATCAGCAGTGTGTCCTCACGTACATTTTCAGAATAGATGCTGCCATTTAATGTAAAAAAAAAAAAGGATTCTGGGTTTCTTTGTGACATAAGGGACTGTGGTATTTCCAGAATATGCACCATTATGTGCAATTTGGTAGATTGTGCCTTGGACAGCTGAGCACATTGCAGAGTGAACAATGTAAAGTCTCTGTTCCTGCTCTTTCTAGAGGATTTAAAGCTACACTAACAGACACCCAGCTCCCTTTGCTAATTAGTTTGGACCTCGTTTGAAATGTGAAGTGAAAGGGTCATCAAGAGAATTATGATGCACATTAAAGCGAATGAGACGTGCAGATGCATGTGTACACACATGCGCAGAGGCGTGGCAGCATTTAATTTCCCTAGATAAGTATGGTCAAAGTGGTAACCGGTTAAACAGGTAGTATTTGCATACTTTCCAGGACAAGAAGGGAACTGCAACCGTCTGTGAAGCCCCAGAGGCCAGCAGCGGTGTGGGACCACGCAGCAGAAATCCTACCAGTCCAGACCTCATTGCTCTAAATGGAGCCAACCAGTCTTAATGAAGTAGACTGCACAAAGCAAGCACCACAGATAGTGTTGTTGTTTTTTTAAATCTTTTAGCATCACTCAATAAATATTCAGTGATTAAATTTAAGTGTTTGCAGCTCAAATTGTGTAAATTTAATTTGCAGACGGCTTCTGACTGTCAGCAGAGCAATCAGACGTGGTCAACTTGTTCCAAATGCAACACTTTCTTTGTTCTTCAGGTTTGTTTCCCTAGGGGTTCTCGCAGCTATTGCCTGCAGTTATCCTCAACTGAAGAGTGTGTTTGCCTACACAAGCCTTTGTTTGACAATCCTTTCTCCTAACCGGGTCTTATGAATTGTGTCAGCAGTGTGCTGATTGTCTGTTATCTGTCAGCTGATAAGTGCCTCTTTTAATGCACAAGGCAATAAAATTCAACACGCGGGGCAGAGGAATGATCGTTTCAACAGTCAAACACATATGCTGTAATACTGTATTGAATCAGTCTATTTGTTCAGGTAAGACTGGGCAAATGCTTGTATGGACAGTCACAAATGTCCTAAATTTGTTCCAGTGGAGGATTAAGCATGCCAGCATGAACAAAGGACAGTAGATGAAATTTTATAACAGCTTAATGAAAAAAAAAATAGATTCAGGTCTTTAGTGAGACACGTCAGTGTAGATAGCTCCTGATTAAATGATTATAACTTGTTTTACTTGTTGATTTTAACAATCTATCCTTAGTAAACATAGTGTTGTGTATTTGTAATAAAGGCAAGTCTCTCAACTTCTAATCAGGATCATACACACACAATTCTAGGGTTTGTTACAGTGGATCATCTGCCTCCATCCCACCCTACCCCTGTCACACCAAACCTCTGCATGTCCTCCTTCACTACCCCCCACCCCTTATAAAACAGACTCCTAAACGTATGCACATAATTTCAGCAAAAAGTCTCTCTGCTCGTCTGAAATGGTTGCTTAAAGAATCAACCACACCCACAAAATCTGATAAACATCCTATACATTATAATTGGGTTGGGAACTAATGGCTTGCTTACAATGTCGCTCCAATCTTGCACGAAACAATGGTAGCACATTGTTACAGTTGGTGAAAAGATGGTCAGATAAAGCCATGTGTGCACTCTATAAAGACTGGCGGTGATTTTGCCATGACAACTTTTTTTTAAAATTCGGGGGAGCTCAGGGAGTTTGTGATGAGAGCTAGGCTTTTTTTTTTTTTTTTAAAGAAATTGTAGTAGTTTCAAAGTAATACAAGTCAAAACAGATTGTCAGTAAAGTCAGTAGTTTGTCACTCTAATATAAAGCGATTGCATTCTTCTGTTTCAGTTATCCATCACATGATTATAGCTTTAGGCAGACAATCAGTCATTTGTAAGTCATTACACGGGATAGAGTGACAGCTCTTTCTCGAGCTTGACTGTGACAATATCATTTGTATATAACTGGCAGCTTAGTTGTCACCAAACACACAGTACTGAACTTTGGTCTTTCCCTTATTTCATTGCCTCCTTGCTATCTCTTTGCACTTTTAAGCACAGTAAAACGGCATGACTCCCTTATAAAGCTCTGCAAATTGCCCTGCTACAATACACCACATGCGAGGGCAATTAAATTAACCCATTGATCTCTGGCTGCTCTATTGCGGAGCTAAATTTTGTTATTCAGCCCTAATGACTGCTCCTCGAAGGCAAATGAACACTTGTAGTCAATTAACTGTGAAGCAAGAGGAGGATAAAGGGAAGACGGCCCACTCCTGACATGTCGTGTCCTACCAACAGTTTAAAATGGACTTGTGACGTCTGTAAAAACATTCAGCTACCGTAAACAACGGCACAACACAAAAAGCGTTGTTGTTTGACACTCCCTTATCTTTTCACTGCATCTGGTCCTCCCCGCCTTGCTTTGGTCACAAGTGCACTTTATCTTGTGGGACAATAGTGGTCTTGTGCCCAGCAGTGCTGTCTGGCACTGCCAGCTCCATAGTGGGCTATGACACGTATGAGGGATCACTCATGTCCTTCCAGCAGTGTGTGTTGTGTTTTCTCATGTATACAAGCTACAAGAAGCAATTCCACCTGCTGCTTAGCAACATGAATCAGACCCTGTTAAAAATCACATTTGTGTTCACACTCAGTTTCAAAACTTACCCAATAAAACAAAACAACAATAAATATGAAGTCTGAACTTCTATGAAACCACCTTTGGGTCTAAATAGATTTTACACTTCCAGTTCTCAAGAGAGCTGGTACGCTACAAGCTGCAAGCTAACATATGCTACAGTAACATAGCTCTATAGCTTAAATAAATGGATCAAAAGTCTGGGCAAAAGTGTCGAGCGATCCCCTCATTTCTTTATATTTTGTTCCCAAGGAGCCAGACTTACTTATAATTTGTAAAGTCTTCCAGGCTTTCTGAAGCTTTTTCAGTTATACAAAGAAGTCCAAAGCTTTGAATGTGTCAGCATGACAGTAATTCAGGGAAAGGAGGAATAGCAAGTTACACAAGAACTGGACTAAAAATCTGTGTCAACAGGTCTTATTTAGAATCCAAATTTGTAAGTTTTGATTCACATTGTTGTCAATATGTAGAGAATGTACAACAGTGGGTGTTTAAAGCCATCTATGAAGCATGGTGGAGGCTCTGTCATGGTTTGGACCTACATGATGTACAAATCTGACATAGAAAGTGATAGACAGAAAAAAACAACTAAATGTAAACCTCATATATGATGAAGAGATGAACATTTTGCCAGCAGTACAAATAAACAACAAATGTGGCCAAATTGACTTAACCACTGACATGCACTATCACATCCACTTTTATAAAGTGTTTGAAACCAGTTCAGACTAGAGATGGCACGATACCACTTTTTTATGTCCGATACCGATACCGATATCATAAATTTGGATATCTGCCGATACCGATATGAATCCGATATAGTGTTTTTTAATCAACAAAACTGTTTTTTAAATATCTTGCTGCATTTTGTATAAGTTCATACTCAAGTTTAAAACAACAACTACACTAAAGCTATTCTGTTATACCTGTATGCAAAAAAAATGTTTCATAGTTCAGCAATACTGATCAATCTAATAAACTTAAACCTACACCATCCTCCCTATTCTGGTATTTTAAAGAGTACTTAGCATAAATATTAAGCAACCTAACTAATAGGGTTCCAACTCCCAGCAACAACAAAAATAAATAAATAAAAAATAGGGAACCACCCCTCACGCTCCACCTCATGATGCTTAATCGACGTAATCAACCTTAATTTGATGCAGTGTGAAAAAAATGCACAGAAATCAATTATTTTTCAAGAAATATTAAATAGATTCAACATCTTTCTTCAACAAAATTGCAGACTGCACAGATGGTACCTTCCCAAAGGAAAAAGTACTATAGCTTACTAGGGTATATATATTAGACTTAATAGTTACTATATACAGTAATGGACTTCTATTCATTTTGCATCAAATTAAAACTTTGGCTGTCAGATAATTATTTATTAAAAGCTTGACATTTTAAATGAGAATAAGAAAGAAAAGTATGTCTTTGTGCCCCCTTTTCCCTGTTAATGCCCTATCGGCCCCCCTGGCTAAACTTTGCTAGATCCGCCCCTGCACAGTTACCAGCCGTCAGCTACGTAGAAAAAGATCCTGGTGTAGAAATTAATATTAAATAAATTCTAACAACAGCTGATCAAGCTTAAACGTGCTTCTGTTGTTCAGCCGCTGGTTTCCTCTTTCTGGTGCAAAGTGGGCCAAAAGCAAACTAGAGACACGGACTCACGACAGAAAAGCCGATCAGCTGATCGTTAAGCAGTTTCATGATTGAAGTAGCAGCCAGAAGAGGCAGTCGCTCCATATATCGTTTGTTAAGCTTAATGCAGGAATGCTTTACAAACATTCAGAGATGGACTTACACACTTGCTTTACTTCTCTCGGGATAACTTTGTCGGAGATGAAATGCCGGGTTGCTAGCGAAGCTCCAAATGCTATCCAGACCACCCACAGGTCCCGCATGCCACAGCCGCTCTATCACGTGATGCATACTGCTCCGACGTGCTAACGTTCTGAGGTGAGTTACGGCGTGTTGCAAGTTTTGTGAGGTGCTTTCGTGATATTTAATGGATCGGATTACATTTTTTATTTTTCTCCGATATCCGATCCAGTAATTTAGGTCAGTATCGGACCGATACCGATACGTAATACCGGATCGGTCCATCTCTAGTTCAGACGAGCACATTTTGAATATTTGAGTTTATCTGTCGACTGAAAAGAAGGTTGGAAGCCACTGATTGTGTCCTTCCACTCTTGCCTCTGCAGTATACATTAAGAGAGAGTGTGACCTGATGCCTGAGGTGCAGCATATACCCCGCCTGGTCTTTGGGTAAGCCTGGTTGGGAGGCTGCGAGCGGGCGCACGGCTGTAGTGCAGAGAAAGTGGTGCAGTGGCTCTCTGTGCCTGGCTGAGCACTGGGTAATGAAGCGTGGCAGAGGAGAGAGGAAAGGAGCGTGTCTGGAGGCTAGGCATGGCCCTCGTGTTCCTATGCAACCAGGGCGGATGGCTAGGTGATGCAGGACCGCCTCTGTTCTGCTTACTTGTCATGCTGCTGCCACGCTTTCCTTCGTGCAATCTGGATAGTTGTGCTTTTCTCCCTCTTTTCCCCATCCTCCTTCTTTTCCGAGAAGGAGGATGTCAAGCATCCTTCCCCAATTCCCCGTGGACGATGTGCAAAATGGCTCACATCTAATGAAATAACATTAATTGTAGCAGATTCAAGTATCACCCTGCGATTTCAAGTCCAATATTAGTGAAACAACATTTCTATTCAATATTCAAGTGTTATATGAAATTATTTTATTTGTTCAAATTAGACTCTTGTCAGTTTCTCCTCTTCCCTGTTTGCAAGACAGCCAGCTGCACTTGCCCTTTCAATCAAAGGTCTTGTGAGAACAGATGTGTTATTGTTTCAGAGGTGGTGTCTTTGCTGAGATACTCCCCAGAGGAAATGTCTTCTCTCACCCCACCCTCCTCAGCCTTTATATATATAAGTTCATATTGTGCATCGATGATTCTGTGTCAGCTCTGTAACTGACTGGCTGTTCAGACTTTAGCCGCGCTATTCCCCAGTGTTGGCTGGCATAAGCTCCAGCCCCCTCACAGGGTGAACAGGTATAGTAAGGATGAATGGATTAACTTGCCCGTTCCTTAGAACACAACCAATGGCTTATTAAAACCTAGTTCATACATCATTAGCTTGACCTCCACTCAGCACCAAAGGGTTTGCCCAGAATGGGATTTGAGTACTTCTAACTAGTACAGAAAAGAAGGGAAGACTTTTGCCAAGCAGGCCCTGTAGATTTGTAAGATATAGGCTTAGGTAATTCAATATATATATTTCCCATCAGACTTCAGCTTTTACTGACCAGTGTATAAATGGTTGTGTGAGTGGTTGGGAATGAAATGAAAGAAAATGTCAGTTTTACCACTTCTCCCTATGCTCCACTAGAAGTGTGAAGCAGTATTTTCATTTCCTGCACACCATCCTTTCATGGTGGGACACCTTTCAGAAAGGATAATATTGATGAACTGGAAAGAGAGGACTGCTCTTCTACAAGACATTGGGTTGGATGACTCTTAACCTGTTAGACTTAGAGAGAGCAGACGAGTTATAAAAGTCTGGGATGGAGTAAGGACTTGCAGCTGGAACTGAGTGTTAACAAATCATTTTGTAAGTGCTTTACATACTTTTTGTTCAGTGGTTAAAAAGTCAAATTAAAAAAAATTAAAAAACAGGAAGCAGATAAGCACAAAACGGCAAGTGAATTGCTACAATGAATGAGCTTCATTGAAAAAAAACCCCAAAACAACAAAAAAAATTACAAAACTACAAATCTAATATGTTACCATCTATTGTGCAGTCACGTTTCCTGTGGGCAACAAGTGTGGATCTATTCTTAGCTGACGGCCCGGGCTTTAGCTCTTTCCGCTCCTGATTCTCATAGGTTGGACGGGACGAGGTGTGATTCAGTCATGCCAGGTCTGACTGTGTCAGCGTAGCCTGTGTCCAGCTGTAGAGACGGTGGGGCCCATCGACCATCTGTCCCCAACCAGCAGATAGAAGGCTCGGTCCCCAGAGCAGGGAGGAGGGGGCGGGGGGGTGCGTGCAGGATGAGGTCGGATGGGGGAATCAGCTTTGTGTTGCCATAAAGCTGTTTTTCCTCTCTCCTAGCAACGGGCTTCCATTTCCTTAGTTTTGGGCGGCGTGGTCCTGTTAGTTGGTGTGCACGGCCCCCTTGCTCACTCTCTCTCTCTGTCCTATTTATGGTAATGAGCCATCTGCCCTCTCTGTAACAGCCGCCCAAATAGATGGGAGGCTGGGGGGGAAAGGGAGGTGTGTGAGGGGTGGGTGGGTGGGGATCTCTGACAGACAGGAGTCTGAGACAAAGACGCTTATCCTGTTGTGTCTGCCTCTGCGCCTGCAGATGCCTTCAGACGTGGAGTGAGAATCAAGACAACATGTTCGGCGTGTTTTCAAGAGAGGCTGTGATGTGAAGAAGAGAGGTTATTTGAAACAAGGACTTAAACATAGACTAAGCAAGTGCACCTTATTGAGAAAATTACATAGTGAGACAGAGAGAGTGCTACCACCTGCAGGCTGGTTAAGTTGTTCAACAAAAAGAGCATTTGTAAAACCAGCACAGGGAGGACCTATATCTGATCACACATGCACACAATGTTGGCCCACGAGGTGAACATTGCACTAACCTACCTTCGCTGCAGGGCCCTATATGAATATGCCTCCACAACTTGGTGACACAGGAGAGTGGTGGGCACACCAGCTAATGTAGAGCTGCCCAGCATTCAATAGACCTCTGTTGCCACTGGATACTAGATTGGTTACCAAGCCAACACATGTGCCTCACTGTCCTATCTCCAGCAGATTAGTGTCAAAGAAGAACCAAAATCTTGACAGTTAGGCTATCCATGACTCCGGCTTAGGTGAAGTCATCTTTTTGTCTACATTTTCTTAAAGGACTGCTGATCCCGTATGAAAAATGGAAGTACAAAAATGCACTAAATGAAGATTATGTAAGACAGAGAGAAAAATGTTCCTTCTGGCCATAGCAACACAGAGTCCAAGCATCGTATCAACAGAAAACAACAGCAACTGCATAGTGAACACACAGGTAAACAGTTTGTCCTTTCAGACAAACTAATCAACTTAACTAAGCCTTCAAGTTGCAGATAGCTGCAGATTTATCAATAAATTACACAATTATTTTTTTTTACCACAGTAAGAACTTTCAGTAAATGGCACAACAGTTCCAATGTTCACAAAACAAGAATCTCAGAGAGACTCCGTTCATGCGGTCGATCACCAGTAAACTCATCAGACAGATGATAAACATGCAGAGAAGTCAGAGAGCACAGCAGCAAGCCTTCACAAGTGGTCCTGGTGCTAAGTCAACACGAAACCAGACAGATGCACAAACAAGAAATACAGATACTGTAAATGCAGGCATTCTGAGGATGCTGCCACCTCCAGTTGTAGGGCAGACCCAGTTTTGCAGCTCAGTGTGACTCATTTTCTGTAGGTAGTTGATTAATCAGTGGAGAGGTATTCATTTAGAACAGCAGAAAAAATATGCTAATTAGAATGTTGTCACCTCAGGCACATATTGACATCCTACAAGCAAATGTTTACATAATCAACCCATTGAGCAGTGTGAAAAGACTATCAGAGAACACAATTCTTCTATATGACACAAACAACACCGTAGGCATGGTAGTGCTCTGAGGTAAAGTGCCTGAAAAGTAAATATATATACACATTTTCACAAACACCTGGGAAGTTTGTGGAAAAAGAAGAAGAAAAAAAATGTTAACAAGCAAAGCAGTGACAAAAAATGGAGACAAAAAGTAAGCGGACCATGGAGGCTTCCTGTGAGGCTAAATAGTGAATTCTCAAAGGTAGAGAAAATGAGACATCTAGTGGACAATCGAGCTACTGTGCAAGTTCGTTCGCTACACTCACAACCAAGGTTATGATAGTTAACTAAAATCAAAATTTAAAAAACATTTTAGTTAACGTATAATATATAAACTTTTGGAAGAGAAAAAAAAACAGAAAAACAAAACGAACCTATAAAATATTTTGTGAAAATAGAATTAAAATAGAAAATAAAAAGCCTCAGTTCTAGTATCTGTTAGTTTGGTAAAAATTGTATTACAGTCTGCCTGATGAGGCATTGATGAACGTGTTTATTTAGACTCCTGATGTCTACAACAGAAGGAGAGTCAACTGCTTTCAAAAATACATGTACTGATTTTTCTAAATATTAACTTTCTTAACTGATACTAAACTGAATTAAAAAAAAAATCTATATGAAAAAACAACAGAAATTAAAAAGAGCAAACTCCACCTTCATTCACAGAATGCATTCTGTCATATCATAAGATTTCACATGTACAACCTATAACTCTGGATTTTAGACAGCTATCAGTAAATTAAGATTATTCTCCTCTATCCATAATCTTATACTACGCATTTGGGCAACCACACATGTCACCATCTCTCGTAAATGTTAGAACTATAGGATTCAGAGTTTAGCAATTCCATAATCCCTGATTCCTGTGTTTCAAGGCTTCTTGCTGGATTTTCCTGTGGGTATAGGATCATAATTCACTACAGCTTTTTGGACAGATGGTCTCGCAATTCATGACTCACTGACCCTCAGGTAGCAAAGCGCAGCCACTCTATAGCTACTCTAGCCAACCATGGCTAAGCACCATGTGGACACCTGCATTTTGACAGCTTCATGTACAGCCTGGGGTTAATTTTTAGAGATCTTAAATGAATGTGCTAGATAAACACATGTATTGTTTTTGTGTCTTCAAACTGTCTGCCAAATTTACATTTCATTTTACATTTTAATTAGAGGCAGATTTTATGTCAACTAAAAGGTGAAAGATAAAAAAGGAGCAGAGTGCAAAATCCATTAACTGCAAATCTTACACTTTGATTTTTGAGCGATTTAAATGGAAAAAAACATTCAATCCATTGCTTTGTCAACTGTGTTATGTCTCCTCTGACAAATGTTGTGTCAGAGGAGACATTAATGAGATACTGCACATTTGAAAATAAAAAAGGTTCTTCAAAGGTTTTAGTTTATTCACCAAAAACATGACGTTTGAGCGTGATAGTGGATTTTCAGGCCAGGGAAGTCCAGTATTACAGTTCAACAAACATTTAAAAGGTCCACACGTAACACAGCTGAGAGGAGCTGCGCTAAGCTGCACAACTGACAGGCTCAATAACAGAGAAAAGGAAACCTTTATTTTGAATAAAAACATTTTATTTTCTCTCCGTATTGCTACAAATATGAAGCCCTTCTCTGGGGATCAGCATCAAACCAAGTCCTGTACTAGCAAACATAAAACACTCTTTAAGAATAAGCATGTGAAAGACTGAATGACTTAAAGGAGCATGTTGCAGCCTTACTTGATATGAATCAAATTACACAAATCCCAGCAGAAACCCATATTTTAAAACCACTGAATCAAATCAAAAATGATCGTTGCTTTGTTAATATGACCGTTGGTGAGAAAATTGATGTTGAAAAATTATGGATTGCTCCTCTAATGAGCGCACATTAAAATATTTATTCACTATAATGTATACTGTACTTAGAAAATGTAATAGTGTTTAGATCAGTTACGTTAATCCCTTCTAAATCTGAATCCCATGCTTTTATGTAATTGTGATGTAATTGCACTTTTTCATATTTCACTATGTAACTGCAGAACAATAATAATAATTTAATGATTATTGATAATAATTGTTTTGCCAGTGAGCTATGCATATGACAAAGATTTCTTGGACACACACACAAAATGAAAAATTTTCTGTATGTTAATGAGTCAATTTAGTTTATCTGAAGACAAAAACGTGATCTTTAGCAATTTGTACAGCACAAAAAAAGTGTAAATGTAAAATTAATCACTGACTGAACCTGTGAACATGCCCTTGACTGAAATCTGGAGATTCTTCTAAATACACCATAAGACTCAATCATTGAGAAAGTTGTTTTTTGACCTTGACAATATGAGATCAAACACTTCACAACGGAAAAGAATTAGGAGCCTAATCTGAAAAACTTTTACCTTTGTCATACAAGCGAATACAAGGTTGTATTTTGCATTGTTTATTTTATGTATACATTTATTAATAGGAAACGTTTGTGTTTTGTCGTCCAAATGTGTTGCAAACGTGACACATTTAAACACATATTTTTTAAACACAAGTCATAGCAGCCCTCTGGTATTGCTGAATAGCACCACCAACAGACAAATAGCCAGGTTTTAATTTGGCATGGTATGTCAGTTTATTTGTACCTGCAGTGGCAAAACATGCAAAACTTCAAATGTAGAAAAAAATGTCCATAGTTCTGATTCTGTATTACTATTATACAACATAGATTATGTTGCTGCTAAAGGCTACTATTGTCTTATTTAACCTAGTCTTTCCTCAGACCAATTATAAAGTGTAAGTCAAGCTTCCTGTTACAATAAAATAAAATATGGATTACACAAAGTGTGAAAGGTTTATCTGACAAGTGAGTAACTGACTTCTGAGGTAACAAGATTTATTAATCCTGGTAAACTCAACAAACACTCTGTAAAGGCTTCACTTTGTCCTCTCCTTTGTTTACAGAAGACCTCATTAGCAGAAGTCCAACTTTCATTATTTAGTTTACAAATAAAAATCAACAGATGTTGATAAGCTGAGGAACACTGGTTTCAGGACCGGTTCAAAAGATGTGGGCTACCGATGTTTACAATCTGAATCCCTGCAGGAGTTTGTGCTTTTAATGTTAAGCTCAGTTTATTCATGAGGTAAATAAATAATAATGATGAGAGGCTTTATTAATCCACGTGCAGAAATTATCTTCTTACTTGAGCAATTATATTCGTTGCCTTTTATGTAGTCTATGTCAGGTGGTCAACTCTATCATAATATAACCAGTGCTATGATCTGCCTTATTGGGTATTGTATATAGTATATTATTTTATTCTATTCTGTACAGCTGTGTACTGTATTTATTCTTATTGTATTCTAATTTTTGCGTCATAACTTTTGCACTGTCCACTTCCTGCTGTGACAAAACAAATTTCCCACGTGTGGGACTAATAAAGGTTATCTTATCTTATCTTATCTTATCTTATTTTGAGTAAATGATACTTGTAATTCAAATCAAATCAAAATAAAATCAAATCAATTTTATTGTCACATCACATGTGCAGGTACATTGGTACAGCACATGCGAGTGAAATTAATTATTGTATTTAGTACAATATGTCGCAAATGTAGACTTTAACTACACTACCCACATCAAGAGGTTGGCTGTTTCTCACAACAGGCTCTCACATGATAGACGCTCCAAAGGCTGGGCTCTAAAGGGCTAAAGTAACACTGTTAAATAGACCGCCTTGAACGAGGAAGGCGACGTGATGGCGAGAGGTCCTCCCATGTGATGTGACTGAGGCCTGACGGACTGTACCCGTCTGTTATGGCTCCTCCTGCTACAGTAGAACGGGGCTAGACGTAATACCAGTGCGGGGAAACGGGAGTTAACACACCGCGATACGTTTCTCGGAAGCCTCGGCTAAAGATGGCAGATTGTGCAATGCTGACGAAAAAGACATAGACGGTGTCCTCGGCGTTGCCTCTTCTGCTGTGAAGGCTTCGATATTTCCTCAAGATTACCAACACCCCAAATGAACTCCGTCAGAGCAAGTAACGTTAGCAGAAGACCTAGGCGAGTATCGAGGCCGCGCCCGGTGCAGCCGGAGAGGAACCACCAGGAAAGAGGTAACGCTAGCTCAGCGAGTGTTAGCATTACTGGAGTGAATTATAGCAGGTTTTGAGGTTGAATTGCGTGTTTTGTTTTTTGGGCAGTTAGGCCTGTCGTTTGTTTGTTGTTTATATGCGCGCACATTAAGGTAAAGTTGGTTGCTGTGAATGTAAGAGCGATCACCAAGGGTCGCTATGCAGCCAGGAAACACCGATGCTTTTGTGTTAGTAGTTAGCATTCAGGCCGCGCTTTGTTTTGCTAGATTTTTTTTTCTCCGAGTCGGCCTTTCTTTTGCTTTTCTCACCTCGCGCTGGTGTTTAGCTGTGTTTTGTGTTATGTGAGATTCGATTAATATAGAAAATGACATGTGATAAACATCGGTTTGCTGGTTCTATGGGTAACAAACGCAGGGGAGGAGACATAAAGTGGTTTTGCCAGTTGTCGTAGCATGCTAATTTAACCTAGCCTGTGCTAGTTTAGCTGTTATTATTAGCCTGTTTGGCTAGCTGTCTGCGTCCTGTCGTTCTAAAAACTTCATGTCCATTATAACAGTAACATGGCATTGCGAGATAGGTTAGTAGTTAATACTATTTCGTTTATTTGGCCTAGTCACATTATGTTTTAGTTGTTACAGTAGCACTGTCTAACAGACGGTGTAACACCAGCGATTTTTTTTTTCCAAAATAAACATTTCCTTGCAAAGGATGCTATTTAATCACAATTGCTATGCCTGAAAGAGCTATAGTAAAGACCCGGTCGGTCTTGAGGGACACCAATAAGTCACATTAATGGTTTGTTTTTTAATCTGATTTACAGTTGGACTAATCTCATATTGTGATGTTTGAGCTCACAGCATCAATTGGCAGTTAACCTAAGATGTGCTGGATGTGTTAATGTTTACAAAATAGAGCATCATAAACTAAGCCGTCATGTTCATCTTAATAAAAATAACTTATTAGATTACTTGACTTCATCTCTATTTCTCAGTTAATTTATTCATGGCCACAATTGCAGTGTAGCTCAGTTGTGATTTCATGGCAGTAGATGAATTGGGCAAGGCATAGTAGATAACAGATACCCAACAGCCGCTTTGCCTATTCCACATGATAGTGTCTGTTATGTTTTAGTTAAACGAGTCAGCAGAACCTATGCTTTTTGTCAGTTTTGCAGCTTTATATGAGAGCATGCTTTTTCTGCTGCAGGGTCTAACAGACTGTTTGTAGTGGTTACAGGCCTAGTAGCCAGTGAGAGTTATCCTTGAAACCAGAGCAACAAGCAGTGATTTGGGGTAGCTATCAACTCATCATAGCTTGGTGAATAGGCTTATAAACATACTGTGTGTCTCGTTTAGCTGAGGGTTCATATTCTGATTAGTTCAATTTTCCAATTATTTGAATCTCCTGTTGATAGGATTTGTAATCACCTTGTTCTTCACACACCAGGTAATAGTCAAACAACCTTTTTTACTGGCTTTTGTCCTGTGAGGTAAATGCTGTAAAGGAAGCTGAATCTGTGCTGTTGTTCTTTTTTTAAACAATGAATTAAAGTTGTGAAGTCATGCCTGTTGTTCAACCAAATGTTCAACACATGCATGCAAATTAATGTCTGTATTTACAGATAAAGACACATGCTTCAGGGCTTTAAAGCAGAGAAAGCTACACCACATAGGTTAATTAAATGCATGCAGAGTGAAAAGGAAAAAGATTATGCTGTTCTTTGGTTTCTTTTGGTCTTTGGTTTCTTTGGACAGTCAGTTTTAAACTAGTTTTCCTAATGAGCATACTAAAATGTTACACCGAAAAATCTGTTGAAAACACATCAACACAGGTTTCTGTTGTATTGGTTTAATATGTTGAGCTGTAAATAATCATTGGTTTTATCTTCCACCTTTTCCAGATGAGGACGTTCCTGCAGATATGGTTGCAGAAGAATCCGGTCCTGGAGCCCAGAATAGTCCATACCAACTTAGAAGAAAGTCTCTACCCAAGAGAACAGTGTGTCCGACAAAGCCAAGCATGGAGGTACGTCTGTTAGGAATTTTGGAGATGGATAACTGCCTAAAGGATGTTAATTTAATTTTGAGGCACATAACATTTCTAAATATTTTCTACGACTTTTTAAATACAGGGTGCTTCCACTTCAACCACAGAAAACTTTGGACACCGACCTAAGCGTCCCAGAGTTTCTGGAAAGTGTCAAGATTTACCAGGTAAGTAAGAAGACATTTTTTGACTTGCATGTTCAAAATTTTGTTCCCTGCAGCTTGTGAGGGTTAATTGTGCAAGCAGTTGGAGATAGCAATGAGAAGAACAAGTTATAACTCATTTAGTCTGTTAGTCTGTCTTGTTGGGTAGTAGTGTGCAGTTGTATGTCATACAGAGTGTCATATTTCTTTTTACTAAATCTTTTATGTTATGATTATCTTTTCTTGGGGGTTTGAAACGTTATGAGTACCAGAGGCCTATGTGGTACACAGACTTGTTATGGCATAGTTATATGGGTCTTATGTCATCTCTAGCTTAATTTAAAAATAATATATGACAAGAAACTATGGTATAAACTTTAGTGAACCGATGGCAGTTACTCATGTTTTGGTGGATTTAACATGACAGTTTTATTCTTCAGTCCATCCTAGCTATTCTTATGATTGGCAATTTTGGGGGAAATGACTGTGTTATAGTATAAAGATGTTTTAGAGTAATCTCTCTAAAAATGTCTTTGCTAAAATTGTGAAGCAACTCCATAAATTTGTCATTTGGAAAGTATAAAGTCTGTTATTTGTGGTGTATGGTGTCTTTTTTATATAATGTTGCTCCAGCCAAAGCATCCCAAATAAATGCTTGCCTTGTTAGATGGCATTTGGTTCTGCCTTTACAATTGTCAGAATGTCTTTATGTTGTGCATACTGTTGTTCTACATGATCTGTGTTTAAAACTAAACGTACTTCTAGGTCATCGACAGTCTCCGAACAACGGTGACTGCTACTGAGCAGATCATCTTAGAGGCTGAGCTGATACCTTTTTAAAAAATGGATTATTTATGTGTACAATTGACAGAGAAGTAAAATGACAAAAAGATCAAATTTCTAAGCTGGCAAAAAGCTCAACATTGTTTTTATTATGAGAAAGCCATGGCCCATTATCTTTTGTTTCATGAAAAAAAATATTGTTATGCAGATGAATATGCTGTGTCTGTATGAGTTAAACTATAGCCCAAAAACTGAGGATTGACTTTATGTGTGGAATTGGAAAATCATTACATGCATGTCTAATTCAGTGATCGTCTTTCTCCCAGCAGCTCCAGCAGAGCAATATTTGCAAGAGAAGCTTCCAGATGAGGTGGTGCTAAAGATCTTCTCATACCTGTTGGAGCAGGACCTGTGCCGTGCAGCATGTGTGTGCAAACGCTTCAGTGAGCTGGCCAATGACCCTATCCTCTGGTGAGACATGACAAAATGACAAAACATCCTATTGTGCCCCCCCCCCCCCTTTTTTTTTTTTTTTTACGGTTATTTTAATATGGTAAAATACCCTTTTTCTATAGCCATTAGCCTTTACTAACTTTAAATTAGAGTTTGTTAATGTGGTTAATCTAAATTTGAATTGTTGATTACATGTTAAGAATACAACAGAAACCAGATATTATTGTTGATTTAACAGCAACAGAAATCTCATTTTATGTTGTGAGCAAGCCATCTTTAATAATTAGATGTGTGGGTGTGTGTCACTGCTTTACTTTTCTTTAGAACAAATGTAATTCAGACTTAGTCGATTTGTTGCGGTACATACACTGTTGAGCTTGAAGTCATTGGGATGAGCACTTTAGCTTAATATTGTCCTCCCACGCGTCATTGGAACAATTTATTTTTTAATCGATACAGCGTCGTTTCATTTCATGATGCCACGTGAACCATTCACCTTTGAGTGGATGGATTCAGAAGTGTGGACACGATTTACCAAAAAATCTGGATTGCAGTTTGCGGCCTGTGTTGTTGAATCATTGCAGCTAAATGTTGGCAACCAGCACCAGCCATGTATTTTGCTGACACACTGTTCTCTTCTGCCACAAATGACTTCAATAACCCACTCATGCTGTAAGCTGCAGTCTATTCAGAACAAGCACTTTTTGAGCACCCACTGCATTAGTTTGTCTTCAATGCCTCAATAAAATATAAATGTATATATACACACACATGCATGCATACACTTTATAATTGTTTCTGTGGTTCTTCATTGAGTCTTGGGTGCTGGCTCATCATTACTAGTGTGCAGAAGGACAGTAGTCTGTATTAATACTACTAATAATAACAAATGAAATGGAGCCCAGCCACCATATAATGTTGCAGCCTTTTTGCTAGTGGGCCAGTGTGTCAACAATTATATTGTGGACGTGACTTTTTTTAAAACGTGTTCATCACATTTTTGCCAAACAATGACTTCTGTATTGTAAGGAATTCTGACAAATCGAAGGATGTAAACTCCTGGTATGCCTTCACATTTCAGGAAGAGGCTGTACATGGAGGTTTTTGAATACACGCGACCCATGATGCACCCCGAGGCAGGGAAATTCTACCAGATAAACCCAGAAGAATATGAGCAGCCAAACCCGTGGAAGGAAAGTTTTCAGCAGTTGGTATGGAAACTACTGACATACAATGTAGTAGCATTGGTTTCAGACTAAAGTGACCTAAATAATGTTTACAGAGCTTCAGTCCTAAATGAAGCAGGCCATGAAAAACACATTATCTAAAATGCTTTAAGAAATACTTTTACAATAAAACCTTTTTAATCATTGAAATATTAATCAGAAAATTGAAGGGAATCAGGTGGGGCCATTTGGGTAGAACCTTCTTATACATGTAATCCAATTTTTATATAGTAGTGCATTATTGAGCAACTTTAAAGGCAGTGTTGAGACAGAAACTAGGTCATTGTTGAATCTTTGACTGATTCTTCTGTGACCTTTTTGCTAATGTAAATTCTACCAGTGTGGACATAGCTGAAGTCACAAAGTGACATTCAGTATTGAAATAAAAGCGTAGAAGAGGATGTTTTTTTTAAGATGGAAATAGTGTTTACAATTATTTTCTCTGTAATACACTGATCTTAAGTATTTTCTTTTCCCTTCAGCAAAATTGTCTCTTTTCCCTTTGTTCCTCCATATTTTTCATTACACAATCCTTTTGTAATTGTTCACTTCTTCCACATATGAATAATAGTAGTGTTTCTTCCCCTTTTTTCCCCCAGTATAAAGGCGCACATGTAAAACCAGGCTTTGCAGAACACTTTTACAGTAATCCTGCCAGATACAAAGGAAGAGATAACATGTTTGTAAGTGTAATTATTACATACTTTAAAAAAACAAACAAACAAATCTTCCACTTTAATGTTGCGGTCATTCATCTGACCTGTTCTCTTTTCTTACTTTTTTCTTTTCCCTTCCCCCAGTACTATGACACCATTGAAGATGCTCTTGGAGGGGGTCAGGAGCCTCACTTTGACGGCCTGATATTTGTCCACTCTGGTATTTACACAGACGAATGGATCTACATCGAGTCGCCTATCACAATGATCGGGGCTGGTAAGTGCGTTTGTAGTCATGGTTACGGTTTCAGTGCACCCTTGTTTAGTCTGGTCTCTAATTAAACCAGTCTGGCCTTTTTGCAGCTCCTGGAAAAGTAGCAGAGAAAGTTATCATTGAGAATACCAGAGATTCTACGTTTGTATTCATGGAAGGCTCAGAAGATGCTTATGTTGGATACATGACCATTAGGGTGAGATGACTCTGATATTTCTTTCCTCACATATACAGTAAATGTTTCCTTTTTCCCCATGTTGTATGTATGTTAGTCCTGTTTTAGCTACTGTTGTCAGTCACATTCAACATTAACAGTTCTCTCTCCTGCAGTTTAATCCTGATGATAAATCCGCCCAGCACCACAATGCACACCATTGCTTGGAGATTACAGTCAATTGCAGCCCCATCATTGACCACTGCATCATACGCAGCACGTGCACAGGTAATTTTGTTTAGATCTGACTTTTCGGGCCTTCAGAGGGGTCAGTGGGAGCATTTGACAGAAACTAAAGTTGTTTTTGGTTCCTCATAAGATAAAATGGCTGAGAATTACCGAGGTCTTGTGTTTATGTGTTTGTGATGAAGTGTTATTTTCTTTTTTTTTCCATGATGGCGCACAGATTGTTTTCGTTGCTTGTTTTGACAGGTAGATTTGTGGACTAATATATCATTGTCGTGCTTGTTTCAGTGGGGTCAGCAGTGTGTGTCAGTGGTCAGGGTGCTTGTCCCACAATCAAGCACTGCAACATCAGTGACTGCGAAAATGTTGGTCTTTACATCACTGACCATGCACAGGTAATGCACACCTGTTTTTCATGTTATTTAAATATAGAACTCAAATGCATATGTCAGCTTCTGCTGAGCGTGTCCAGCAGTCTCACATCTTCTGAATACCATCACAAGTCTAAGTCCAGTCTACAGACATCAGTCTTTTATCTATAAGGTTAAGGAAAAATGGAAACTAATCAGCAGACTTACAGCTGACCTATTATTTTGTTTGTTGCTATTTTCTGTCATGTGAATAATGTTACAGTGCTAAAAGTTAGTATTAAACATGTCCAAATAATCATACATGTATTTGTGATGAGTGAGTCATTCAGCAAGGCGAGAGTTCAGGCCTTAGACCCAGTTTCTAGTGTTTGTTTGCTTGTTTTTCTGATTGTGTGGTTCTGGTCATCTGCAGGAGGCAAAGCACACCAATAGAATCAAATTAGTCTCCTTGGAGAATGAATGAACACATTCTTGCCAAACTGTCTCCTTGAGTAGCATTGAAAGCATATAATTGCATACAAATAACTGACAGGGCAGGGAGATTTATAGTTGTTTGGTTTATGCACAATAACACTTAACTTGCTACATTAACTTTGGTGTTTCCTACCAGCAAATGATTTACACGTACATCTGTTGACAGGAAAAAAACAAAAGAAAAACATTATACATCTTGTGAGTGAAAGAGTACATTCACCTTTATGTCACTTAGAAAGTAGGTAACTGGAATGACCAAAGAATTCTTGCTGTATTGCTGCAGATGTTTAGGTTGACAGGATTGGTTGGAAAAGCTGCTATTTTTAATCAAGAACTATAATTATGTTATTTAGATTTGCCATTTGTTTTCAGAGCCTTACACCAGTGCTCCTTTTATTCTGATCAATTTTGCCAAAGCTGTGTTTTCAAACCAGTGATGTAGCTTTTCAGGAAGAACTTCCCATTAGAAGAAGCTGGCCATTGATAAGACAAAGGCAAAAAAGGATAAACTGTGGTTTTATATAAAGCATCAGGCCCAGCTGGGGACGAGTAGGTTTATTTTAAATGCAGTTCTTCATGTCGTTCAGGGAATCTATGAAGACAACGAGATTTCAAACAACGCTCTGGCTGGGATCTGGGTGAAAAACCACGGCAACCCAATCATCAGACGGAATCACATCCACCACGGCAGAGACGTGGGAGTTTTTACATTTGACCACGGCATGGTGAGATCCACTTTACTGATGGTTTTATGTTGTGTATGTTTGTCAGCCACTAAATTGTATGAGAAGAAATTCAAATGTACAATATGTAGTACCCAAATAACACTAATGCAGATAAACTAGGTGAAAAACATAAAACAACATGATGATGGTGCACTTATACATATAAGCTAAAAACCACTTTGATGGACTTATAATAGGTTTGTCATTCTCTGTTTCCAGGGTTACTTTGAGAGCTGTAACATCCATAGGAACCGTATAGCCGGCTTTGAGGTGAAGGCATACGCCAATCCGACAGTGGTTCGTTGTGAGATCCATCATGGTCAGACAGGAGGCATCTACGTGCATGAAAAGGGTCGCGGCCAGTTCATTGAAAACAAGATCTTTGCGAATAACTTTGCAGGCGTGTGGATCACTTCCAACAGTGACCCCACAATACGGTCAGTATGAACTGAAAGTCTTGAGCTCAAATCAGGTCAGCATTCAAATCTATCCAATTATTCAGGTTCTCAAATTTGTTCTGTCCAAAACAGGGGCAATGCCATTTTTAATGGTAACCAAGGTGGAGTTTATATTTTTGGTGATGGCCGAGGCCTCATTGAAGGAAACGACATCTATGGTAACGCCTTGGCAGGAATCCAGATCAGGACAAATAGCTGCCCTATTGTCAGGCACAACAAGATTCATGATGGCCAACATGGAGGAATATATGTGGTAAATATTTCTAAAAATATTGTTTTGCATATTTAAGGGTTTTTCATTCCAGGTTTCTTATTTTTATTATGAGGTGAAACCGTTTGTTTCTGTGCCATGCAGCATGAAAAAGGACAAGGAGTCATTGAGGAGAATGAGGTGTACAGCAACACACTGGCAGGAGTGTGGGTTACAACGGGCAGTACGCCAGTGCTGAGGAGGAACAGGATACACAGCGGGAAGCAGGTCAGATCACAGGCTAGTTAGTACACCTAGAGGGATGTATATTGTTCATCTGATCATAATGGTCATAATTCTGATGTCATGAGATCACAAAGTTCCATCTAAGACCAACTTGATATCCTGTGAATTAAAAGAAGATGGATAAAGGAATAAACCATATTTATGTACAAGCACATTATGAATCACTAAATTAAAGCCAATATATTTTCATTGCCATTTTAACAGGTTGGAGTTTACTTCTATGACAATGGCCACGGTGTGCTTGAAGACAATGATATCTACAATCACATGTACTCTGGAGTTCAAATAAGGTTTGTGTAACATGACAAATAATAACAAGTAACATAAGCAAGATTCACCTGAGCAATGTCCTGATGTTAGGGTGGTCTGGTAGAGTGGTATTGAAGCAGCTGCTCACTTTTCCATTGTGTCCTCCCTCCCCAGGACGGGCAGCAATCCTAAGATCAGACGGAACAAGATCTGGGGAGGCCAGAATGGCGGCATTTTGGTTTACAACTCAGGTGAGAAGAAGAGATTTTTCTGTCTTATTGTTCTCTTTATTGCCATAGTTAATATACTGTTTAAACAATATTGCCTCAATAACAAAACATCCATGTATATGTTCTCTAGGCTTAGGTTTCATCGAGGACAATGAGATCTTTGACAATGCAATGGCAGGTGTGTGGATAAAGACAGACAGCAACCCCACTCTGCGGAGGAATAAAATCCACGACGGTAGAGATGGCGGGATCTGTATATTCAACGGAGGAAGAGGTAACCGATTCATTACAGAAAGGAAGTGGAGTAAATATTCAAGTGGTTAAAAGTAGTGTAGATCTAATTTGGCTTTATAATATTAGGAAATTCAGACCTAAATTAATGTAATCCTATCTTTTGGTATGTTAGTGAATTGTCAGATTAAAAGTCCATTTTCTGTTATTAGGTTTACTAGAGGAGAATGACATTTTCAGAAATGCCCAAGCGGGGGTCCTCATTAGCACCAACAGTCACCCAGTACTGCGGAAAAACAGGATATTTGATGGCTTCGCTGCAGGTGGGTAATGCATGCACGCTAGCTTTAATAGCTCATGATGAGATGCTTGAATTTAATTATTGTGGACTTTCAACATCGCTGTGTCTTTGTAAATTGATTATTCTTATTTGTTTATGTAAAACTAGGTATTGAAATCACCAACCATGCCACGGCGACTCTAGAGGGCAATCAGATCTTCAACAATCGTTTTGGGGGGTTGTTTCTTGCGTCTGGTGTCAATGTTACAATGAAAGGTACATTATTAGTGGCAAAGATTTTTAAATATTATTGAATAAAAATGCAGAAATCTCATACAAATTTCCGTTTCCTCCAGATAATAAAATATTGAACAATCAAGATGCCATTGAAAAAGCTGTGAGCAGAGGTCAGTGCCTGTACAAGATTTCAAGTTACACCAGCTACCCAATGCACGATTTTTACAGGTAAACTTTTTTTCACCTCTCGCACTCAAAAATAACCTCAGCTATTTTTGTTTGTGATTGTTAAAAAAAACACACCTTGGGTTTCCATAGGTGTCACACTTGTAACACAACAGACCGCAACGCCATTTGCGTGAATTGTATCAAGAAGTGTCACCAAGGACATGATGTAGAGTTCATCAGACACGATAGGTAAGTCTGACTGATGCATGCTAGTAAACAGAACAAACTAAATACACCCTGGATGTAAATGGATGACAGACTGGCTTGTTGGTGCCTTCCTTTGAGGCTCCCCACTTTAGACCAGAGTGAAAGTGCAGAAGCAGAACACAGCATTCACAAAACAAGGAATTAAGAATTGCTGCTCTTTCTTTCTCCCTGCATGGCGCACACACAGCAGTGTTTCTCATGATGGTGGATATCAATAAGCTGCAGCAGATCACTGCTGTTTCAGTGTATTTTATAATGCAAGCTTGGCTTAACCTGCCACATCTTTATTTGCTGATGTAGAGATACCATCTCCGAGACAAATAGCTTGCTGCTAAGTGCACTGATAATTAATTCAAATAAGCAAATTTTGGCTAAGATACAGACAGTGGTAGGAGGAATTGAATGAAGAGAAACAAAACTAGTCAGTCTGCCTGATGGTAAAGAGAATAATGTGCATGCTCGCTTATAAGAAGCTTGGGGTCTGATTACACTGTTTAATTTTTTACTAGTCACAGATGTATAAAGGCATATTAAATGCAATATAATGTACTCTCTTCTCTGTTTTCGGGGACCAAACATAATTAATTTTTCTCCTCCGTCTCTGCCTACAGATTCTTCTGTGACTGTGGTGCTGGGACGCTGTCAAATCCTTGCACGTTAGCAGGAGAGCCGACACATGACACAGACACTCTGTATGACTCAGCTCCCCCTATAGAGTCCAATACACTGCAGCACAACTGAGCTCAAGTTCCGAGGTTCTGCGCTTCAGCAGTAATGGACGTATAAGACACTTTAAGTTGTGCCGTGGAAGAGCAATTCCAAACTAAAACACAGATTCACTTTGGCAAAAATATACAGTGACTTTAAAAAGTAAAACAAAAAAAGACTTGCGACTCGGATATTCTAAAAGGAGACATTTAGAAAAAGGTGATTATGGATGCCTCACATTTTCTTTTCCTTACATTTTTTTTAACAAAAGATGACATCAGTGGGACAGAGCAGAAGAGCAACTGATTCGGGATTTGTAGGTCTGTTGATTTGGTCAAGTAAATGATGCCGGTGAGAGTTGGACAAAATCCACCGAGGCTTATCTGCTTTTGGGAAGCGGATGAATGAGATACTGCAGTGTACAGATCCAACATGGAGAGTCAGTCAGAAGAGGCTACAGCTCGTCTCATGAAAAGGCAAAAGCCCCCAAATACAACAATGCTTCCATCACTGGGCAACCGACGTGCTCGTATGATATGTACGGGAAAAACAACCTAGCACTTCAGCATTTTTTTTTCTTCTTCAAGACAACTGTTGAGATTTGATTTTAATGCTTTTTTTTTGTGTAGTTTTGTATTTTCATGCAAAAATCTTACTGTACTTGAATGTCTTTATTTTATTAAATGTGTTTTAATTTTTTTTTTTTTTTGTTATTATACCCTAGGATTGCTGTAATTATACTCATGTCGCAGTATCTAACTTCTTTCTGTGAAAGAGATCAGAGACAAGAGAGGAAAACACTAAACACTTTCTCCAGCAATGTTGACTCCTTTACACTTGCAATACAGAAAAATTAGATGTGTAATTGTGCTTTCACAAGACTTGTATATCTTCTTGTGTTTGTTGATGATATTCCAGTCTGCTTTACATGATCTATGCATATTTTTTGGTTTAGTATCTGTTGGCCTGTCACAATTACTTAAAGACCAGGCAGTACAGATTTACATGCAACTGCATCTTGATTGGAAATTAACCCATGATAAGCTAATTAATACAGGTTTCTTTTTAATAATCTCCGGCCCTGGTCAGAATTTGACAATAAATGACCTGATGCCATTTAGTCTGTTACTTTGTGAATCGATCTCAGTTCAGTAGGTAATCCTGACACAGGTGTCATTTTCGCTACCATCGCAGGCACGGATGCTGTTTAACAGCCCATTAGGATACAAATTCTGGCTTCCTTTGTCCTCCAAATGAAAGAGCACTCTTATGAAAGCATAAGTTTTGATGTGTTTTTCCATTGCCAATGTTGCTGGAGAATTTAAAGAGGCTTTTACTCTACTGAAGCTGAGACAAGTATCTATATACAGCGCTTTATTGGTTTTATTGCCCCCTTCCCCCAATTCATGTGTACTGGTGATTGTGGGTTCTCATACAGACTGAAATGTATGCATGTATCATAACATCTAGACTTAATATATTGTGAAGTATTCAATAACCGTTATGTAGGCGCTAGCGTGAATTAAAAGGGTTTAATTTCCTAGATGAAACATTGTCATTTTTTAAAAATAAACTTTATTAGATCAATTCAGTAGTGTTTTTTTTTAATGACAAGAAAACAAAACAAAAAATGCATTGAACTTTTAACATTTTACAGAGTACTGAGCAGTTGAATGAGGGAAGTGAAACGGGTGCTGTCCAGTGTAGCATCCTCAGCAAACTGGCACAGCTTCCTACATGAGGGGACAGGAGGGAACATAAGTAACCATGCTCTGACTTTAACAGATCAGCATTGTGTGTCACTGTAGTATCTGCAGAATAACTGATGCGAAACAATAATACGTACTTGAAAAGTCTGAGATTGACGGTGCTTGTCTCAAACTCTCTGGCCTTCCTGTGTCCTGACTGGATAACTTCCTCTGGTAGGTTGGCGAGTCGAGCAGCATTGAATCCATAACTCTTAGGACACGCACCCGTTATGAACTTGTAGAGGAAAGTGATGGTCTCTTGACTTTGATCCTCACACTCATTCTCCACCATGCACGCCTGAAGGAGGGGGCGAAAGGGAAACATGATACTTAAAACCCACAAACCAACTGCATTAAAGAAAAAAAAAAAAAAACCCTAGTAAATCCTCCGGGTTTGAAAAAAAAATCATTGCCTCCTGCTGTTCCCCCTAATGAACAGCAGGAGGCAATTTTGGTGGTAAAAAGTCCGAAATGAGCTGCCATCCTCCTTTATGACCCGACTAAACACTTTTGCTAATGAGTTGATAAGAACTAAATGAGACCTTCATCCAATTTATGACTTCATTTTCTAGGTCCTATCCCTCCCTCAGTTGTCATGCCTTGACAACTAAAAGGCTCAACCTGATGTTTCATAACAGAAATTCGCATACCAAAGCTGTTTACAGTAATGCCACCATAGTGCACATTATATACAATACACTAAAGTAACACAGACTAACAAACCGTAAATATCGGTGTCTGAGCAATTGTGTGAAACTTGCCGTGCACAATTTGAAACGATCAAATTCTGGTGAGTTCAAAATTTCTTTATTTCTTCAGTTTATTTATACAGTGACGAATCACAACAGCAGTTGCCTCAAGGGGCTTTATATTGTAAGGTAGACCCTACAATAAACCTTACAATTTTTTGCACCATGTTACTAAAACAGCAAAATGTTAAGAGCAGGAAGCTGCCAGTTGCGGCTAGGGCTCCAGGCATGCAGCTGTGCTCGAAGAGCAGATGTAGCCACAAACTGCTCAATTCATTGTCTCGCACTAAAAGTTTTTGCTTTCATTTGTCTTGTACATGTGTGTACTGTGAACTGTGAAGAATTTAAATTAAAAACAGAATGCAATAATTTGCTTATCATTTAAGCGTTGTATTTGACATTAATGTATAAAAATATAGCCTCATTTATTTATTTCAGGATTCATTTCCTTGCAAAATGTACTATTTAATTGGTATATAAATTTGTCTTTTTATTACAGTCCTAAATGACCTTGCATTGTCGAGTATCAAGTGTGATTAGCATTGCTGTACTCACCATGTGGCCCAAACGCACGGCAGGGTTGTTGGCATAGTCCTCCACCAGGGAGTGGTAATGTGTAGAAAAGAGAGTGCGACAGCAGATCTTCTCAGCAAGCTCCTTTACAACAGCGCTGGCGATTGCTGTGCCATCATATGTGGCTGTGCCCCTTCCTGCAAGCAGTTCACAGCTCAGTGATTACACCACAACAATATTGTGCTGAGAATACAGTCTATGCTATCCACCAATCATGTGAATAAGCTTTAATAAGCAAACTAAATAAATGCTTACCCAATTCATCCAGAAGCACAAGTGAGTGTTTAGTGGCATGGCGCAGGATGCTGGCAGTCTCACTCAGCTCCACAAAGAAGGTGCTTTCTCCTGTAGAGCACAGAGTTGAAAATACACGCTCAGCTCATGAAGCACAAGCTCAGATCATTATTCCTAATATGTTAAGAGTCTCTGATGTTACCAGCCATGATACGATCTGAGGCGCCCAGCCGAGTGAAGACCCTGTCAACTGGTGTGAAGCGGAGGCTCTCAGCTGGAATGTAGCAACCCAGCTGGGCAAGAATGATCACGAGTCCACACTGTACAACAGGAGCAGCACGATATCTTAATATGGACCAACTGAGACTGCAAATACACCGTCTATGTAGACTGTGGAAAAAAAACGTATGAAATTGTATGTATACATTTATACATATAGTCAAAAATACCCACTTGTCTCATTAGAGTAGACTTTCCACCCATGTTTGGCCCTGTGACGAGGATGCAAGAGGCCAGACTGTCATCTTCACTATTTTCACCGGTGCCAGGGCAGCCAATGAAGATGTCATTAGGAATGAAGTCGTCGCCAAAAAAGGTCTTGGTGACACAGGGATGACGGGATCCCTTGAGGTCGATGAAGGCTGCAACCTGGGCATCATCCTCGGGAAGCACGACCTCTGGCCTGGCCATAGGCCCGTCGCCGCCCTGGCTGTAGCGAGAAAAGGCCAGCAGCACATCTGGGGACAAAAAAAAAAAAAAAGGACATAAATAAAAAAGAAGTACTGAACATTTAATTATTTACATTTAAGAACTAAAAAAAAAAAGCGCATATTAAATGCACGTCTTATAGGTCTGCTTTGCTACAATAAAACCAAATCTGTGGCTGGACGTGTCCCAGTGGTACAAACACTTTCAGAAATCAAAAACTATGCAATAATCTAAATAACTGCAAACATCAACACAGAATTTCCCTGAAACAGAGACTTAGCCAAGCTGTGAAATAAATGAACTTACTTCTAACAAGCCCTCAGACTGGTGCAACATCATTATTTAAAAAACACAGTATGACAGTTTCTCTGTAACATCTGCAGGAAACGTACTGAGAACAGACCGGTGTAGTGAAAACAACACAAATTACATATCGAGAAGATGAAAAAAAAAAAAGAAGCTTTTTAATTAAAAAAATAAAATAAAACAAAAGGATTGTTACCAAGCACTGCCATGCACTCCACAGCAGTCTTCCAGTCACTGTAGTTCTTGTCAAAGTTATAGAAGAGCATCCTCATGCAGTCTTTGAGTGCAGCATCTCTCTTCTCCTCAAATCCTTGCAGCTCTGAGAACATCCGTTCAGTCTTCTTTGTCACATAACGCTTCCAGCCTTTCTTTGTAGACTTTAACTCATACTCGTCGGGGATATTCTTCTCCAAGACGCTGTCAGGAACCTCCATCTGATAGCGATTTTTCCCAGTTCCCCAGAAGCACATGCTTTTACAGCCAAGTCTCTTCTTCTGTTTGTCCAGGTAATCCTGCAGCTCTCGTTCACAGTTCTTGATTCCAGTCAGAGCCTGGTCGTACTCCGGGTCAAAGCCAGCTTTGGGGGTTATTACTCCAGTAGTGCGGGCTTTCTGGTGGTCAAAGGCAGTGTCCCAGCGTTTGAGTTCACCAGAGAGGTCGGGAAAGAGGCCGTTCTTTTCGCTATTCAGGCTGATAACTCGACAAAGCAACGTGGAACGAAACTCGCCTGAAACTGGAGCAAAGAGAGAAACAATGTCCTGCATCGTTTTGAAACCTTCCAGTGCTGAGAGGAAGACTGCTATCTTGCGCTTGCTGTAGGTCACATCCTCATAGAGAACTGCTCTGCTGTCAGGGTGGTCCTGGCTCTTCAGAGGTGTCCCGATACTGTGGATTTTGCTCAGCAGGCGCTCTAAATCTGGAAGTTTTTTTAGAAGGTCTGAAACCTCAGTAGCCTGGGCTTGAACTCCCATCAGGTCCTCCACTGCATCCAGTCTGTCCCTGATAGATGTGGGGTTACACAGAGGAGCGCAGAGCCACTGCTTCAAAAGCCTCTTTCCAAACGGAGTAGAGCAGGTGTCCAAACGCTCCAGCAGTGTCCCTTCTGTTCCTCCTGATCCATTCTGAAAGATTTCCAAGTTTGCCAGAGTCACTCCATCAAGCACCATACGCTGACGAGTCTTGGCAAAGAAACTGGCGGGTCCTGCAGCTTTCTCCACCTCAACATCAACTGGGACATATTCTTCAAAGTTAGCCATGGAGAGCAGCTCTTGGTCCACCAAGCATTTCTTCAGGTAGAAAATGCATCCACCCAAAGCGGACAGTGCTAGTTCATAGCCCTCCTTAGGAGTAAGGCACAGTGAATCACTCTCAGATGTCATCTCTTTTAGAAGAGCGGGGAGAAAGCTGCTCCCAGTCCCTTCCTCCTTGCCAGTTGCCTCTTTAAAATAATCTTCTTCTGAGAGGGTTTTCAGAGTCTTCTGAGCATCCCAGAACTGTGTTCCTGCGTTAAGTCCTTCCTGCAGAGCAGAGGACAGAGAGGCTTTGAGTATTTTGCGAGTTTCAACAGATGGGTTTCCTTTCTCAAAGAGCACCTCAGCGGGAGCATAGTGTGCTATGAGCGTACGCAGGCGTGAGCAGTGACGATCGTCTGAGAACTGACCGACATGAAAACAACCGACTGATGTATCAATAAAACAGACTCCATATGTGCGGCAGCGGCCGGAGCTTTCTTCTTCAGCCTTTTCTTTCAAACTCAGAAGGAACTTGCTCTGGCTTTCTGAAGGAGCACCATCCAACACACTGTAGGTTTGGGTACCACGTGTGATAATCCTGCACACTTCTCTTTTCACTACACGGTCTAATTTAGTGGGCTTGAGCATTGTCTTACAGCGCGCTTCCATCATCTCTGGGGTCTCTGTCTGCTCAACACGAGCCACTTTGTAGCCTTTCTGCACCAGTACATCTGAGAAACGTCCAAAGCCAATCTCTGGAAAACCAGAGTGCGCCCAAGTCCCCTTCATGAATGTCAGTCCCAGCTCGTTGACTCCAATCACAGCATCCATGTGGTAGAGCTCATAAAACTTTCCCACCTTGTAGAAAATCACTGTATCAAACATCTCAGATTTGAGCTGCCACCACCGACGTATACCAGGAGTGATTTGATTCATAAAGTCATTTGGCACATACAAGGTGCTAGGATCATAGTCATCATCTGTCTGTCGCCGCCGTTTGCCGTCTTTTCTCTTGCCATCCTGCAACCACTCCAGTTTCTCATGATCCCAAACTGCCCCTGCAGTGGAGCCTGAGCCAGTCGCCTGGCTCTCAAAGCTCTCGGGAGCAGAGAAGGCTGACAAACGAGATTTTGTGTCAGTTGCAACTGCTGCTGGAGCTCTTTTAGGTGCAACAGATGGAGCAGTAGGTGTCTTTGCTTTTGTTTTAGCCGACTTTTCTGCAGGACGTTTGCGCTTGGCAGGCTTGATGGGGCTTTCCACATCTGACTTTTCGGTGCTCTCTTCTTTCTCTCCACAGCTTTCCTTCCGTCGGTCCTCTTCATCCTCACTGCTTGACGCAGCGTCTTCTGGTTTGAACTCCTCATCGGATCCGTCACTATCTGAGGCCGCAATAATGCGACGGCGCTTGGCCTTGCTTCCTTTTTCCATTAACGCAGAGAATAAACGTGTACTGACTTTGGATGGCTTCAGGGCTTCGCTTTTGTTTTCATACTCATCACTGCCCTCTTCATCAGTCACTACTAAGCTATCAAGCTGGAAAAAAAGAATAAAATACAAATTTTAAAAAAAACTTGCATTACTGACCAGTAATGATAAGCTGATAATTACACCATGCGACTAAGGCTGCTGCCCTGGGAATAACATTACTTTTAATATTACAGGAGAATTTAGACTTCATGACCACACTGGTGAAATATTATATTCAGAAATTATCGGGTAACCTCCATTTCTTCATCATCATCCTCTTCTGCATCAGATGGGTCCGTGCAGAGAGGTATCTTTAATCTTTTTTCTGGGCTGTCAAACATAACTCCATCAGCCAGCTCCATTGCACGACGGATTACAGGTTTGCCACAGAAGTAGACTCCTCCAGGTTTAGCATCACTGCTGTCAGAGCCTGTGCAAATCATACAAAGAAATTCCAGCTTACTCTGAGCAGACAGCAAACAATGGCCCCAAAATGGATGCAAGCCACTGATGCACTTCCAACTAGGAACAACCAACCTTGGTACTCTCTGACTCTATTAGAGCTGACCCATCCTCTTGTTGGAGGTTCATCAAAGAAATGAACGTGTATGCGCTGGTCACGACCATGGCCCCTCATCTCCTGCCCAGTCAGAGGCTGGGGTACCACCATACACGGCCACCAGGGGTACCCTTCCATTTTTGCCCACACAAGGGCACCAGCACTGAATAAGCATGGAGGGCTGCTGAGGATAAGAAGAGCAAAGACACTTTCACACATCTTTCAATGCTGTAAAATTAACTTTAAACGTGACTCATTGTGTGTTACAGTCGATCTCTTGAATGGAGTGGAAAAGCAACACCACAACACCAGCTTGGACCTTTATTAGTCCAACAAGCCCCTCTTAAATATAATAATCAGTTTAAAATAGTAAAACAGAGGTGCAGGAAAGACAAAATCAGTTGCAATTCACTTGTGATAAGTCGGTTTTGCAAATCCTTTTAAAAGCACACACGGCCACATGTCAAAAATCATCTCCCCCTATCGTGGGTAGGGGTGTGGTGCCCACTTGAGATGGCCCAAACAGTCTAAACTATGGCAGAAGATAGTGATAAGTCCACACACCCTCCACTTTGACAAATACAGGCATTAGCATTGATTTGACCCAACAGCCAGCATTGTTCTGCTCGAGTCACCCCCAATTTCACGTGTCCGTAGCACAAAGGAAAGGTCACGCTACATTTTCTTTATTTATTTTCTGTCAGCTCTCATTTTAAGCGGTCTTAATACGTTAATTTAAAAAGAGAACTTACGCTGGTGTTTCTGGGGGCCTGCAAACAATTTTAGCAGAGGGAAGGAAAACTGTACGAAACCCGACTCCAGCAACTACACGGCTCCCAAACTCACTCACCTTTCTTTGGTTGTTTGGGCCTTGTCGCCAAAGAGTTTCTTGAATCCTCCGCTCGCTGGCTTGGACTTACTTTCCTTCTTAGCTTTGTTGGTGTCTTTTGTCTGCTGCGGAGTCTGTTGTGCTTGCTCTTTCGGAGAGGAGTTGGACTTCTCTATAGAGCAAGGCAGGTCTGCTTCCTCCGGGGAGGGACTCGGCTTCGGTTTTGCGACTAGCGGCGGAGACTTGGTGAAGAAATTAAAGAGCGAGCTTTGCTTCGCCATGTGTGCGAGTTGAAAGTCTGTTTCCCTGTGTTTGTATTTTAAATAACTCCAACGACAACCACCCCCAACCTTTCTACACCAGCTACCGTATAGCTAGCTTCACGGCGCAAACGCAAGTCGTTCGCGGGAAACACGCACGGGGTGTTGTGGGCGTGGACAAGAGCCTCGTCCAATGATGAGTTAGCATACTATAATGTGGGAATCACGTGACCCAAACACGACTTTTGTTGTTGGCCATGCTGTTGGCGCCCAGAGGTCTTTTTCTTTTTTCTCTTTAAACTTTATTTCCAGGCGGATAAGTACAAATTACACTGTTTGTCATGTAGACACTCTGCACTGTCATTTATTGGAACAAACCACTGTCTTTGTTGTGTTTATAAAATGTTGAGGTAAAGAAACAGTAAATGATATGAGAATTACATTTCTTATTTGTCACATGAAGTAGTTCTGCAAGGGTTACTGAATCCAAGAGCTCCAGATATTCCTTTGCTATCAGAGAGTAATCAGAATGGGATGTAAAATTAGTGCAAAGAAAACAACTACATCTGCACATGTACAACATGCATACACAGTTTGAAACACAATGTTTAGATATACTTAGGCTTATGCTTGTTCATGTGTGGGGATCTAGCTGCTCTTTGGGAGGTGTACTCCAGCAAACATAACCTTTTGGGCAGTAGACATAGGTGTGGTCCCAGAGGAGCAGCCCAATAAGTGGGCTTCCCAGAGCATGCTCACAGTCATGATGTTGGCTGAAAACCCATAAAGGGGACCCAAATGGCAAAAGTGTTGTGTGCCTTGCATGGACTAACCCACATTAGGACCACCCAGTCAGCCCACTATAGCCATGCTCATACTTGAAGGTAGTGAACAACTTGTCTGCTGAGATTTTCTCTTTTTCATGACTGTTGCAGCACTCTTACATATTTGCTTCCATAGATGCGCTATATGAGAAAAGTATGGTATGAAGACACAAGTAAATACATGTTTTTTTTTCACTCTGAATATTTAAAAATAACTCTTGAGTTTGAATAAGCATTATGGGCTCTCACAAAAGGACTTTGAGCTAGCCTGTTGCTCTTAATGTACCCTTGCCTACTTACTTATGTAGTGCTAAAGAATTTTTTTTAAATATACCCATTAAATAGAAAATAGACCTATAAAAATGTATTAGATAGGTCTGGCTTTAATATATTTAGGCCAAATGTAAATGCCAAAATGTTTGAATGAGACCAAAGTGATAATGGATGAGAAAATGGATCTGTATCTAAATTAAAATAGAAAAGCAATTCCCTTTGTTCCCGGTCATGAACTTTGAGAGCACTTGTTATGGTTATGTGACCCATAAAAGATAGAATAAGCATTAAGCAGAAAGCAATAAGCATCTCCCTAAGGATATAAAATAAAGATAAAACAGGACCTTGCTATTATTTATGGCATGGGTTATATGTGGGCAGAAGTAGCCTAAAGATTAAGGCATTCCTATTGAGAGTAGGTTTCTTTAGGGCCTCATTAAATCATTCTTTTAGTCAGCAGTCAAAAATGCCTGACGATGCAGGAAATTAGGCTTTCTGCATGAGTGCAGATTAGTATTGTAGTTTTGTTTATCTGTTATCTCTAACCTGCACTAGTCATTTACCACCAGCAGAGAGCAGCATAATACTGAAAGCCTCATAATAGCTTCTATATACGATTCTTACAATGTAACTCTAATATGGCATTAAATATATTCAGGATTCATAAACTGTATTTCCTAACATCTTGTTTGACACATTTTGATTGACGGTTTTAGGTTGCTCTCTAAATTTTACACACTTTGATCAATATAAAAGCAAGGTCTGTACTCTTAAAGCAGATGAGGAATGAGCACAGTCACGAGTCTTGTTTCAGCAGAATGATTCAGATGAAATATTACCATCTACGTGGCCATATTGTTCCAGATTATGATGATGTATTAAAATGTCTACCTGCGTATACTGCTGTTTCTGTCAAAGTGCAAATAAATACTGCTGCAACCACCAAAAAATAAGGATGGCCTTACGCATTCAAGACAAACAAACATCCACCCACAAAAGACTTTTTGGCATATGGTGTGTGGGTGATAGAAAGCATCTAATTAAGATACTATTATGAAACCTTACACAGAGGATGTTTTGAGGAGCATTTTCACTTCACTTAGAATTGACACTAATCAATGAGTAAACAGGATTCAATTGCCATGCCATCATAAAGACGTGGTGCCATGTGATGTAGGCTATACCACCTTTTATATAGGAAGAATGTGGGAACATAATTAACAGGGCGACTTTTAGCACGATGAATGCAGGGTTACGTTAGAAGTAGTACATAATTAAAGATCTTTTGCACTCTGGAGAAAACTCATCTCTTTCCTCAGTAACTTTCAGCACTCCAGGAAGCAGCGGTCTACTAAAAAAGCAACTAATTAACAGGAGCAGAAATTTCCTGAAGCAAACAAAGCTTTTTTTCATTCTCTTTTCTTTCCATTTTTTAACAGCAGGTGTTGTCTAATAACCTCAACAAGGATGATAGTCCCAGTAAGACATAGCAGCATGTTAAATTGATAAGCAGAAGTTTAAACTATCACGAAGTATAAGTAACTTACAGTGGGGCAAAAAAGTATTTAGTCAGCCACCGATTGTGCAAGTTCCCCCACCTAAAATGATGACAGAGGTCAGTAATTTGCACCAGAGGTACACTTCAACTGTGAGAGACAGAATGTGAAAAAAAAAATCCATGAATTCACATGGTAGGATTTGTAAAGAATTTATTCGTAAATCAGGGTGGAAAATAAGTATTTGGTCAATAACAAAAATACAACTCAATACTTTGTAACATAACCTTTGTTGGCAATAACAGAGGTCAAACGTTTACTATAGGTCTTTACCAGGTTTGCACACACAGTAGCTGGTATTTTGGCCCATTCCTCCATGCAGATCTTCTCGAGAGCAGTGATGTTTTGGGGCTGTCGCCGAGCAACACGGACTTTCAACTCCCGCCACAGATTTTCTATGGGGTTGAGGTCTGGAGACTGGCTAGGCCACTCCAGGACTTTCAAATGCTTCTTACGGAGCCACTCCTTTGTTGCCCGGGCGGCGTGTTTTGGATCATTGTCATGTTGGAAGACCCAGCCTCGTTTCATCTTCAAAGTTCTCACTGATGGAAGGAGGTTTTGGCTCAAAATCTCACGATACATGGCCCCATTCATTCTGTCCTTAACACGGATCAGTCGTCCTGTCCCCTTGGCAGAAAAACAGCCCCATAGCATGATGTTTCCACCCCCATGCTTCACAGTAGGTATGGTGTTCTTGGGATGCAACTCAGTATTCTTCTTCCTCCAAACACGACGAGTTGAGTTTATACCAAAAAGTTCTACTTTGGTTTCATCTGACCACATGACATTCTCCCAATCCTCTGCTGTATCATCCATGTGCTCTCTGGCAAACTTCAGACGGGCCTGGACATGCACTGGCTTCAGCAGCGGAACACGTCTGGCACTGCGGGATTTGATTCCCTGCCGTTGTAGTGTGTTACTGATGGTGACCTTTGTTACTTTGGTCCCAGCTCTCTGCAGGTCATTCACCAGGTCCCCCCGTGTGGTTCTGGGATCTTTGCTCACCGTTCTCATGATCATTTTGACCCCACGGGATGAGATCTTGCGTGGAGCCCCAGATCGAGGGAGATTATCAGTGGTCTTGTATGTCTTCTATTTTCTGATGATTGCTCCCACAGTTGATTTTTTCACACCAAGCTGCTTGCCTATTGTAGATTCACTCTTCCCAGTCTGGTGCAGGTCTACAATACTTTTCCTGGTGTCCTTCGAAAGCTCTTTGGTCTTGGCCATGGCGGAGTTTGGAGTCTGACTGTTTGAGGCTGTGGACAGGTGTCTTTTATACAGATGATGAGTTCAAACAGGTGCCATTCATACAGGTAACGAGTGGGGGACAGAAAAGCTTCTTACAGAAGACGTTACAGGTCTGTGAGAGCCAGAGATTTTCCTTGTTTGAGGTGACCAAATACTTATTTTCCACCCTAATTTACGGATAAATTCTTTACAAATCCTACCATGTGAATTCATGGATTTTTTTTTCACATTCTGTCTCTCACCGTTGAAGTGTACCTCTGGTGCAAATTACTGACCTCTGTCATCATTTTAAGTGGGGGAACTTGCACAATCGGTGGCTGACTAAATACTTTTTTGCCCCACTGTATACTTGTGTTCTGATTGCTGTATAAGCAGTATAGCCTACCAGTGGTCTCAAAGCATCTTTAAGGATGCCCTTTAATCCCACCCAAAGTGGCATAAGAGGGCTAATATGATGGCCTATTGTTAAGCTTGTATGAAAGTATTAGACAGAATCTCTGCTGCTGATGTAGAAACAGGCGAATGGAATGGAAATATAATTTGGAACATAAAAAGGGAACTAGAAAATACTAAAAAAGCAAAACTGCTGACTCAGTTAATCTTCAGTCCCATCTAGGGTACTACATTCCTGTAGCACCTGCCAGCTCTGTCCACAGTGGCTGTTTGCCCAGCAGGCACGCTAATCAGCCTGATGCAACAGTGCAGAGCAGCTACAGCTGACATGTTGAGTTTCCGTAGATGCTAAAGCGCGTTTTATGTTGCCAAGTGTTTTCTCCCCTCTGATCGTTATGGAACGCTAAGAGCCACTACAAGAGCCAGAGAGCAAAACGTAAACAGACATAAGATTCATAAAGTATTTACAGTCTGAGCACAGAAATCCTCTTAAAGGGCTCTTTCTGAATGACATTTTTGCAAGCACGCATGTCTGAGCTGTGTCAAGTCTTTTAGGAAATAAAGTGGCAAAGTAGTGCAGCCATGAGGGTAAAAAAATAAAAAATAAAACCTTACTGTTGTTTCAAAGAAGAGAGGACTCAGATGCAGGATACTGGAGGCTGAATTTCTAACCAACAAAAAAAGAGCTTTACACATTTTAAAAAAGCTGGTGCAAAAAAACGAGGAGGAAGAATAGAGAGATATGGCCAAAGAAACAATAAAACAACAAATGAACAAAAATACTTTACAAATGCTCATCACGAATCAAAGACCACGACAGTTACATCTTATTCTGCCCTCAGTGATTAATGGTTGTGAGGCTACGTCAGGCAGGATTTATGGCGTAAAATACTCCCACCTCATCTGCGTAAATCATGAGCTGGGGCTGCAAAAGGGAACACCCACCTCATTCCCTCGCTCACCTGGAGACCGCTGGAAGCACTGTGAGAATCATGTTCTTTGATTTCTCCAGTGCCTTCAACACCATTCTTCCCTTGGTTCTAAAGGACAAGCTGGTGAACTCTGGAGTGGACCATCACCTCACTACCTGGATCCTGGACTACCTCACCGACCGACCACAGTATGTGAGGACTCAGGGCTGTGTGTCGGACAGGGTCGTCTGCAGTACGGGGGCCCCACAGGGAACGGTTCTGGCTCCGTTCCTCTTCACCATCTACACTGCAGACTTCTCCCACAATTCCACCCAGTGCTTCCTGCAGAAGTTCTCTGATGACTCTGCAATAGTCGGCCTCATCACTGATGGGGACGACAAGGAGTACAGAGGTCTGACCCAAGACTTTGTGGACTGGTGCCAGCTGAACTACCTCCAGATCAACGCCAGTAAAACCAAGGAACTGGTGGTAGACTTCCGCAGGCACAAGCATTCTCCACTGCAACCACTGAACATCCAAGGTATGGACATTGAGGCTGTGGACAGCTACAGGTACCTTGGTGTTCATCTGAACAATAGACTGGACTGGACTCATAACTCAGACGCCCTCTACAGGAAAGGGCAGAGCAGGCTGTACCTGCTGCGGAGACTCAGGTCGTTTGGAGTGGAGGGCCCACTCCTGAAGAAATTCTATGACTCTGTTGTGGCTTCTGCTATCTTTTATGGCGTGGTCTGCTGGGGCGGCAGCATCTCTGCTGGGGACAGGAAGAGACTGAACAGGGTGATCCGAAGGGCCAGCTCTGTTCTAGGATGCCCTCTGGACCCAGTGGAGGTGGTGAGTGACAGGAGAACGGCGGCTAAGCTGTCATCCCTGATGGACAACATCTCCCACCCCATGCAGCAGACTGTGACAGCACTGAGCAGCTCCTTCAGTGGGAGACTGCGGCACCCACGGTGTGGGACGGAGAGATTTCGCAGGTCTTTCCTCCCCACTGCTGTCAGACTCCATAATAAAGACTTTAACTGATCAAGCACACACATCCATACATATGCAATAATACTAAGTGCAATAATCCTTTCTGTCATCGTTGTATTTTTACTCAGTTGTATATAGTATTTGTATTCTATTTTTATCTTATTGTATATTTATTTTATTTTATTCTACTGTATATAGTATTTTATTTTATTCTATTCTGTACAGTTGTGTACTGTATTTATTCTTATTGTATTCTAATTTTTGCCTCATAACTTTTGCACTGTCCACTTCCTGCTGTGACAAAACAAATTTCCCACGTGTGGGACTAATAAAGGTTATCTTATCTTATCTTATCTTATCTTATTAAGAGCTGGCAATTACAAGTCCTGTACTGGGAATGGCCACTTCTCGGATGTGTGTTTATGCACAGAAAAGTAGCAATCTTGTAAGAATATTAACCTCAGTGAGAAGCAGCACACAGCTGCAAGTGAGCAGAAGTGTGCAATAAGAAATAAATCTGCCTCTGAAAGAATTTCTTTCACTATTTCAGCCTTTTCTGGGCGATGACAAGATGATGTTTGAGTCATGTATGCAGTATGACTAAAAGTTGAAACACAAAGCATGTTGTCCTCTAAAACTATATTCACTGGCTGGGTAGTGGCATTGCTAAATTGCAAAGTTGTGTAGTAGAGTCTTGACAGAGTATACTTTTACTGCTGATTGTCATGACAGGTGAAACTCAGAGAAGATGTTCTGGTGAAAATGTAAAAAAAAAATATTGTATTTGAAAAATCTTAAATGTCATGTGCTGCTTTGGTTTTGTGAACACATGGTAAAACATAATCTGCTGTTATTACCAGCAGAAGCACTGGGAATGAAAACTCCTTCCAATATATTGTTTTAAGACACTGCCAGGTTGTAGCAGCGGCTCTCGATGGACATTACTTATTATGGCTGTCAGAATAATATACCATCTGATGCTGCTGCGAGTCGCTCATTTATTCTGCACCAGTCAACTGAGGATTGAAGGAAGATCATGAAAAGCAAACGGCTTAAAACAACATTATCCATATAAACATCTCTACAGACTTCTCAGAAGGAGCAAAAGCAATAACACTGATGAGAGAACAGAGACTCTCATTAGATCTCTCTGGTGCTATTCCCATTTTCCTTTCATGGGGACACTATCACCTTACTCCTTACTGTGCTTTTAATTATTTATTTACTTTTGATATCTTTGGTCTCTTTCTTTCCCTAACCTCTCTGGAAACAGTGCTGCTAGGGAAAGGAAGTTCTGCGGGAGTCCTCTTAATATAACGAGGACAACATGTTACACGCAGTCGGAGGGAGTGATTCCCAAGCAGCGCTGCAACTGTGCAGAGACACTACATGAAACAGAATCTCAGTCATCCCTCCTCTCCTCCTTCCTTCCTTCCTTCCTTCCTTCCTCTCATCTTTTTCTTCCTGCGCTCTGCTGATTAACAGGCTGACCAGATAAACATAGGTTTTTGCTTTGTTGTTCATCTGACAGCCAACATTAGACAGATTTTATAATCACAGCGCTTCATTTAATGCCTCCATTCCTTCAAATTAAAATACAGAGACCAATTAAATGTCCTGCTGCAAAATGACTAGCGCCCTTTGCCACTTTTGCAGTCCCGGCACAGCTTTGTTCTACCGCTGAACCGAACTGAAATGCCATAATTGTGTAAGCCTCAGTCACATATTAATTCAGCCGCCTCTGGGGGAGCTGAAGTGGGGGCAGTCACTGATAGTGAAGTGATAGTGCAGTCAGCAGATTTAACACCGACTGCAGTCTTTTCCTCCAGACGTGGGTATCTGTGAGTGAAATGGAGGAAAAAGAGAGATGGAAAAAGATACAGATCCTCCCGTCGGTGCAGTGCAGTTTTGTCTATATTTAGAAGGATTAAGTTAACGAGTCTTTGCAAATGAGGTTATTTCATGCACTCAACAAAGCTAAAACATGCAAAACGTGAGTGTTAAGAGAATAAACTAGAATATCTGCTTTTCTTTGGATGAACCAGAATTGTGTACACTTCACAATTTTTGTATTTTTTTTAACTGTCCATCATAAAGCAACGAAAATGTGTTTTTCCTCAAAAACAAGTAAAAAGGACACAGCTGGTATCCTTCAGTCTTGTATATGCGTCTTCACCTGAAATGATCTTTCTGTTCCTTGCTTCTATTGGTTAGCTGATAGAAGAAAAGTTGTCACCTTCCTCTTGTTTTTAAACACCACGAGCTTGACAGTTGGGCTTATTTTAAAAGAAAGATACAGCTGTAGTGCTCCAATAGCTGTTGCATTGTAAAACTGAGACAATCAACTGACAGACACTAAAATGCACCACAGAGTGCCAGAAACAAGAGTAACAGAGGTCTACAATTGGAAAGGATAGATGAATGCATCTATTTAGTCGTCTACTAATTGGAAAGTTGATTGTTGTTGAATTGTCCTTGGGCAAGATACTGGACCAAATTGATGTGTCCATCATAGAAAAAAGAACTTCAAAGGTCAGTAAGAATTGGCTTTTGAACACAGACTTTCAGGAGAGACAAGACTTATTTTTGGAAAATTTGTTTTACCTGTTAACAATTCAAATGTTGGATCTTAGCAACTGTTTGGTACTAGAATAAAGAGAACACATTGTTTAATTCCTTTTTAGGTTCAATGTTTTCTCAGGGGATGCTCATTATTTCTTTGGGATTAAAAGGGCCAGTCCCATAATTACGCCTACAGTTGTCTCACTGTCCTATTTACACATGAAAATTGTAAAATTACCCTTTTGATGCACAGACTCGTTTTTGCATTAAAGCTAATGAAAAGCTATTTAAAGTTGACTTTAATCCTCCATTCCTGAGTCGGATTTCTTCTCACCTGCAGTTTCATTAGTATTTCTCTTAACTTTATCTTATTACATTTGTGTAAGCTGACACTGAAGAATTTCTGCAATATAAAAACACCTCTCTGTTCTATTGTGAGGAAGCTATCATATTAAGCTTGGGGTGAACTGGTGAGCTTTGCTTATCTATTAACCCCTCTCAGCATTTATCTCTTTTCCAATGGTAATTGAAAGAGCAGATGTTATAAAGTAATAGCCTCATCATTCATGCTGTTCAGCCCCACTACATCTATATGTCCCATTTCCGCAATGACTTTTGATTTTCACATTATACTTTTAATTCAGTTACGCTTATGGTCTCTTCGGATACCATTAGAGCACCTCAGGATATTTCAACAGGCTTCCTCATATGCATTCCGAATACATTAATAAAACAGCAGCCAACATGAAAGGCAAGCAGAGGCTGCTGGGTTGAAAGTCATCCTTGATGTGGCAACATTCACTCCTTTTCTTCTAACATTAATTTCATTAAAAATTCACATGAATTTATTTTATTAACACAAGTTACTTGATTAAATTATTGATTTGATTGAAAATGTTGCAAAGGCAAGGCATCGAGTGTTGACACAAGGAAACATGCCCTATATCTTGCAAGCTAAAGGAAAGAAAGACTGTCAGGCTTACACAGGTCAGAGGCCAGATCAGCAAAGATGGCGTGCATTTGTGCACATCGCACGCAGTAATGTTGAATGATATGTATATTTGGCGCAAGATAGCTGGCATCTTTTCCATTGAAGGCCTTTATTCTTTTAGGAGGATAATGTCAAAGTACATTTTGCTTCTTACAAAAGAAAGGCTCTGCACTCAGTCTGCCTGCAGTCCAGTTCTGTCACTCTCTGACATTTGGAGCATTATGACAAATATGATAAAAGATGCCCCGACATATTATATAGCAAACATAGGATGGCATGGAATGGTGGTTAGCATTGTCGCCCCACAGCAGGAAGTTTCACATCCATCTCCCCGTGTTCACTCCCTACACTCCGGCTTCCTCCCACACTCCAAAAACATCCACAGGGTTAGATTAATTTGAGGTTCTAAATTGGCCTAATAGGCATGAATGTGAGAATGAATGGCAGCCTGTCTCTCTGTGTTGGCTCTGCAGTAGAATGGTGACCTGTCCAGCATGTACCCTTCCTCTTGCCCTATGCCAGCTGGGATAGGCTCCAGCCAACCCCCTACCTGCAAACCTGAAATGGACAAGCAGAAGAAAATTAATGGGGGGAAAAAGCAGGAAGGGAAACACATTTTGATTTTAAAGCATATGAATGTATAAAAACCTTAGAGCTCTGTGTGGAAACATTTAAAGATTGCTTAGTTTATACTTTCTAAATCTGAAAGAGTTAATGGGCTGATATTTATTTATTGTTTTTATTTCTGACCTAATTTCTTATTAAATGGTGAGACTGATGTGGATGGTATTCCAAAAATGAAATTAAAAATTGATGTAATGATTTTCTTTAACAGCTGTGTATTAAAGTGCCCTCATTCATCATAGTGGGGGGATCTATCACTCTGGGAATGTTGTGGGGATTACTGATGTATTTCTAATAGCTTTTGGAAAACAGTGGCATAATGGCAGACTTGGATATACCAGCTTGGCATAACACAGCATTATGAAGTTATTGATTTCAGACTAGAGCACTAACGCATACTAAAAGTGAAGTTTACTAGTTTTATATATATCTTTTATTTGGAAAAAGACTCAGTTTAGGCGGTACATTATAGCTTCCACAGTCTTAAATCATCATGTTTCACTGACTTTCTTCCTTCTTTGACTGCATTCATTTCTGTCACCGTTCAATCAAGACTGATTGGATAGTGTATTTAGTTTGACAACATTTTAAGAAGACTGGATTTTTAACAGCTTACCAAGCAAATTACTTGTGACAATGTTAAGTAAAGAAAAATGACATCAGCGGTGGGTTTATCGGGAAAATCTGTCTTCTCGTATTTAGAGACATTTTATCTGACTGCAAATGTGACAGCAGTGTTTATAGGTAGCTGAAAACTTAGTGAGAAGAAGAAGGAAGAAAACGAGGACTAGATGCAGCAAAACTGTGTGAGCAGGTTTTTTGCCGCAGTGGAAGAATCGAGGCACATGTCTGTGACACCAGCTGAGACCCAGAGGAAACGCTTCAGCCTGCTGCAGTCCTGTCACTCTGTGGGATAATCTCGCTCTTCACAGTTTTACAGAGAGGTTTGTTTGTATGTCTGGTGAGGGGATAACAAAAAAAGATATCAAAGATTTGTTTTTATTCCCTTAACTGTCTTAATCAGCGAACTTTTTTGGGTCACAAAACTGAATTCGATCTGTTACAAAAAGATGAAAAGACTTATATTTCATTTATTGTAAGACACAGAAGGCAGCTCGAGTTATTTCTGCACAATTTTGGCATCCTGCAGACATCCCCGCAAAACAAAAGCCTCGGTGATCCGATGTGATTTAGAAAAGGGAGGCAAAAAGCACAACTGCAATCATTCTAGGTGGGTGTTAAAGCTTCAACAACAGTACTGTTCTGTTTTATGTATCTGCTAATATAAACCAGACTTCTTACTAAACAGACAATTGGCGACGAGCACAGACTTTGTGGCACATTTTCTCAATGTGGAGTCCTCTTAACCCCACTTCAGGGAGGTAATGCAAGTTATTTTTCAGCATGATTTGCTGGGTTCAGACTCATTTCAATAATGAATGCACTTACATGTTTCCCTTTATGAGTAACATCCTGATCGGCCCATTACTGAAGCCACTGTGCTGCTTCAGTAGTATGGCTGCATAGAGCTCAAGAATAATAATTTATCAGAATTACATACAGAGAACTACCACTGACCTTCTGTTAGCTAAAAACATACAAACCAATCAAATATAGGGCTCATAATAAATGGCACAATAATGCCCTGGATGGCATTACCTTGGCCTCCAATATTGCTGTGAGGAATCTTCAAGTTTTTTACCAGAATATGTCTCTTATTGTGAATAAGCAAATATGTAAAAGAGTCTTCCTTAATATGTGCATTTGTTACTTGTTACTAGTCTATTTTAATTTGCTATTATCAGGCTGTTTTAAATACTCCTTGAAAAGCCTTCAGTTGCTTCAAAAGGCCAAGGTGAGAATACTAATTGATTTTTGAAATCATCACATACAAAATCCTGAATGATCAGGCCTCATCGTATCTTAAAGACCTCATCGTACCACATTATCTCAATAGAGCACTTTGCTCTCAGAATGCAGGGCTGAGCTACATCTACATGGGAAGTGATTCACAAAGGCATGGTGACCAGAGACCATAGGAGGTCAAGAACACTGGGTGACTTCAAGCAAGAAAGGCAAAATAACCACTGGTGGGTGCTTTCAAGACGAGCAGTTGAACTGAGACCCAAGAACCCACTGATTGATGTATGAGTTGGAAGTCAAAAAATTAGAGGGTTACCAAGACTACAAAGGCATAGAATGTATAAAAGTAACCAGTCCAGAGCCACTGAATGGAAGAGTCGCATCATCTCCATTTACTCCAATGGACCTTTTTTTTTTTTTTTTTACAGCAATGGCGGATCATGGAGCCTCAAATTGTTCTGAAAGTTATCAACATACACCAGCGGCGCTACAGAGACATAGCAGCAAAGTTAGAGATGCATTTCTAAAAGGCAAGAAGGCAAAAAAAGTCTGTATGTCAACCTTACAACTTCTGGTTAAATAGTTAGTGCTCGATCAGGTGGGCCTGAACTCTCCCTTAGTTATGTTTCTATAGGCTCAGACTGCAGGTGGACTTCCCATAATGCACTGAGCATTTCCAATCCATTCCCCCCTTTTTACATCTCATGTGTTTATATGCTACTATACATGTATGTCATTAACTCTTCTCTTGTCTCTTGCATACTTTGTATTAGTTCTTCCTCAGCCTGGCTCTGCTGGAGGTCTCTTCCTGTTTGAAAGGAGTTCTTCCTCCCCAATGTTGCCAAAAGCTTGTTCAAAGGGCTATTTTCTGCTTCTTGGGGTTTTACATCTAGTATTGTAGGGTCTTAACCTTGCAATATAAAGTGCAATTAGGCCACTGAGGTTGTGAATTGGTTCCATATAAATAAAACTGAACTGAATTTATGTAAATGTAAACGTCGAAATACATCTCAAAATACAATAGCTAATTTCTGTTGCTGAAATGGGAGTTGGAGTGCCTGTTTTGCCATTGAACAGCTTCTGTGGAGTTTTGCAGCATTGCTTGTAAGAGCAAACTGTGAAATTGCTCTCATGCTATTTTAATCCCTTCAATAGGTTTATTAATTCTTGGTACTATTTTCTGATAAGATGTCAGAAAAACTTTAATTAGTTCACTGATGTGTTTATTATGGGTTCACTCATAATAATAACAATAAAAAGAAAGTGTCGATAGATTTGTTAATAACTATAAATTAGAATGAACCTTTAGTTGAGTTTTTGCTAAGAGTTTATCGAATTGTACTTAATGTTTGTGATGTATTCCGTATTTTGAAAGTGCCCCTTTCCTTTTGCATCTTATGTTGCATTGTTTTAGTTCCTCTTTTTCCTTGCTCACTTTCTGGTTCCACAATCCCCAACTCTCTATGCCATTTTTTTGCGTGAAAAAATGATCTCTCTCTATCCCACATGTACACACATCATCATTTACACACACACACACACACACACACACACACACACACACACACACACACACACACACACACACACACACACACAAAACTGGACTGCACTACATAAATAATTTAATTCAACTGAAAACTGCTCAGTCATAGCTGATGACCCATCTCTCGTGCGTTGATCCTTGTGATCAGTTATTCAGAACATTTTTGCACTATAAGTAGAAGTTATGAAAGTGAATGAAGGCAAACTGCTTTCATCACATGCTCCTTCAGACCTCCACAAACTTAGATTGATTTGATTTTAATGTTTGGTCTGTGTGCGAGTTTCTATCTCTATCTAGCATCTATGTAGCTAAACAAGACTGCTATTGTATTCTGTGAAGGGGTTTTCCAGTTCCTAAAACAGTGTTTTTGTCTTTTCTCACCTTCTTTTGTTCCTGGTCCAATCACCACTTCTCTATTTCTACCTCAGCTAACACCATTCCTGTGTATCAGCTGATCGATGACAAGCATAGGCTGCTTTCATGTCTGATCAGTACAAAAGGTGTTCCTGAGCACCCAGAGTCACAGGCACAAAGACTGTACCTGAGTTCACTGACATTTTGCTGATGGCTGAGTCAGATGATGAATACCCTGTTACTGTGATTCTTCCTGAGTTAGCAAACTTTATGCTTTTCCTGACTCAGACTTGAGATCAACCAGTAACAAGTCTGCTACTAAGGCAGTCAACGCCTCCCATGCTCACAAGTACCTCACTAAAAATCGACTGTTTTCTTCCTTTTTCTAAATCACAGACTGCTTCTGAGTCATGTGATGATTCTTTCGCTCCTTGGTTAACCAGTTCATTCCAGTATGGGAGTAGGCCCACCACACACCCACACTTGACCTATGATCAATGTCCCAGTGGACTTCCAGTTCCCTCAAGGGTCAGCCCTCCAACTGACTACACATCAGAAAGTTGGTCTTTAAAATCAGTCACCAACATGCTCTTGGCTAGCATCTAAGAGACCAGAATCGCTAAAGACGCCATAGCCCAAAGAGCTACTGTGTGTACTGTATTCTAAGTGGTGTCTGACTGCGCTTGGTTTTAGACTTCACTGGGCCCTGAACTCCACTTCTGAGGTTGTGCTTCCACACCTGACCGCCTAGCTAGCCTTTTTGTCCCTTTTTCACAAGCCTCTGAAAGGTCCCGCTTTCAGCTCCGCCATCCATAGCAGTCCTCCAAGTCGTGCATGGCTTTAAGCTATTAAGGATTATGAGTTCTCCTACTTGCTTTGGTTTAGGCTTGGCTCTGCTCCTGCCTTACTCCCTGCTTGTCTTTGTGTTGTTCCATACAGTTTTTGTTTCCCTTTTGGGATTCAACGGTGTCAGGAAACCACCAGGGATCTGGACTCAAAATGTGTGACACAGAAAGAAAGTTTAACTGAATGAGGAAAGCGATGAGGGGTGGTTGGCAGACGGGGGGCATGCAGGGCATAACCTGGAGATTCTTCAGGTGAATCCACAAAGAAAGCTGCAGTCCAAAGTTGCAGTTGCAATCCATGGACCAGGAAGAGTCTACAGAGAGTAAAAGGTTTGAAATTGACAATTGTTGAAATCTGAGTCAAACATTTAACAGTGGTAAGTGCAACAATCTGGTGTCAACTGGAAGATTTCTTCAGTCTTAAGAAGAACACTGGAAACAAGCACTCGCCCATAAATTAATCAAGGCTGACAGGCATGAAACACACACACAAATGATATTGGTGGGTTTTCTTTATGAAAGTTAACTTGACTCTATCTTAAGGTAAAAACGTGTGTACATAAAAAAGGCTTGCTTTAGTTTTATGAGGCTTCTGACTTATAATATTTAATCACTGGACTCAGCAAATATCTGGAGTCTGTGCTGCAGTCTGCCAAGTTGACTGAGACAAGATTCAAAGAGGCTTTCAGTCATTAGTGAAATTTATGCTGCTGTCATGTCACATCGGCACCGAGATTCAAGTCTGTAATTGGAAATATCTTGTGGTGATAAACAGAACAGAAATGCCTAAAATTCCATTACTTTAGCCTGAGTGAAAGTCAGTGTAATGAATACCATATGTAATGGATTAAGTGTTACAATCGCCAGTGGTACTGAGCTGGGAGTGATTAGAAGAGCATGATAATAAATCAATCAGTCAGAGGCATGTCAGTAAATATCAGTGTTTAATGGAACCCCTTCTCGTTTCATATAGTTTTACTTTTAATAAATATAAAAGTACAATCATTGGTATAAATGTGCAACTTGCAAACAGAATTCATTTGCATACATTAACTTGATGTTACACTACATTGCAAGCAACATGAGACACAGCAAGGTGCAGCGTCGTGTTCACATGAGTCGAGTTAAGGATCAACATAAATAACAGACAGATAAAGCAGCTTCTAAAGTGAGAGCTGAATGTCATTTGTTGCTCCATATTATCAGCTCCCCTCCTAAAAAAAACACACAAAAACAAACTAACAGGGACATGTGTCTTGTAAATCTGGAAATTATGCTCCGGATCAAAGCCAACAATTGGACTCTTGTTAAAGATCAGAAGCAGCCAAGCTGAGCAAATAATACATCATTCTGTTACTGAGCTGCTCGGCTGTTTACCTGCCCGCTGGTAATAGCCATTTCCAGCGTGTTCCAGCCAAATTGATGATAATACAGTTTTTCCCCCTGAAACGAGCATCTTTAACAGTCTTGAAATACAAAAGCGATCGTGCACTCTTCCGTAGCAGAAACTGGAGAGAGCAAAGTGTTATGCATCATACTGTGATTACAGAGAAATTTGCTTGAATAAATGATAATGCCATTAGCACCATCGACGGCTTTAAAGGTCAACGCTAACAACATTTCCAGTTTCTTCTAATGTCAAACTAACTGTTTTTCATTATTGGACTGGTAAAGACCACTGAAGCGTTGCTTTCTACTTAAGCTATTTCACACTCAAATAGCCGCTGATTAGCAAATATTTGAATGTGAATACAGTACAGTATGTGTTGACAGAAAATAAATGATCTCAGTGGTGATTTTAACTGCTGATAAGCTGATGGAGAGTCACCGCTGTGTAATCCAGATCTGCTTGGATTGGAAATTAGGTGGAGCGATTAACCTGACTGTTTCTGAAGTGAATAAAATCTGGCTGTAAAACAGAAGGCAGCTGGACTTCTTTAAGTTTTTTCAGAATGTATCACGTCTCGTCCAAGAGGCTTCTTTGGATCTACAACCAAAGGGTGGAGAGTCCACCCCTAGTGGGTGGTGTCCCTTAGGAGGGTCATTGACCACTATTAAGTCTGGAGTAAAAAGAGGAGTAATGGGACCATTCTGCTCACAGTGTTGCCTGTGTTGTGGGTGTCTCACGCCAATTTTGACGTCACATCACATGTTGCATGATATAATCTTGGATGGTCCTGCACCTTGTGATTTTTGTAACCTGGCACGTTCCACTGCAGCCGCTGCAGCTGGATTGATCATGCAGGTTTTTACTGCCATGTTATTAATATTCTAGCACAGAAGCACAGAGACGTACAGATATACAGAGGGAGATTTTGCAGCTGTTTGGAAACTTGAGAGTTTCTGGAAAAAACACACAAAGTCTTGGCTTCTGGTTTTGATGAGGCTGCGGTGGGGAGCAAATCAACTATTCCAGCGGGTATACTGATGCCTTAAAAGGGCTATCTTTGTCCACGGTGAATGCCCATCGTTAAACAGAGGTACAATGCAGTCTTGAGGTCTCTACCCAGGCTCCTCAACCCTCACTCACATCTTGTGTCAGCTGACTTCAATAGGTCACATGATGGGGTGTAGCAAGTTCTCACGATGGTCTCACCCAAAACCTGTGGTACCTGTGGTAATGACCCACATCTTTTTCACTCCTTGGCTCATGTGATGATGCACATAATCAACAGTGCGTCAGAAACTCTCTTAGTGTAAAACCTCAACTAGGGTTTAAATCCTTTTAACTCTCTACCTTCAGTTCTAAAACCTTTTGGTGTTAGAACTGAAGAAGCCACTTGGATGACAGACGAAACATCTTCAGAAACCTTAAAGGAGTCCAGTTTTTTTCATGCTCCTTAGACTACCATGACCTGGATGACTGAGAACCTACAAAGTCAATATTATGTACAAATAGTGCTTACGTCATTTTAGTCCGAGCCCGTGAATCATGTGAACATGAACGACTATATTACAATACAAAGAAAAGTAACTGACACATTTAGGACTCTTTTATGCTGTTCACAAATACAAACATACAGTAGATCTTAGGACCACCTGTCTCCTCTTACAGAAGATACAGAGGACAACGGGGCAGTTAAAACCATTGCAATCAATGGAGATCAATTTTGCAAAATGCAAAAGGATAGTATAGTACAACACACAAGGTCTACACACTATAATTGTTTCAATAAGGAACCTCTGTCATATGCAAGGACTAAAGTAAGGCAATTGATTTCAAGCCATGCATGCATTTTTAGATGAGCAAACATTACTCTAAGTAATATATTCAGTGTTATAACAGCCTGATGTGTCACGCCTAAGGAAATTACATTTTAATTGATATTATATTGAGTCACGTAACTTTTCGGGGGATTATGCTTAACATATGATAGTCCTTGGATTCCTGTTCTCAGTTCTTTACACTCTTCTTTGGATACACAAATGCATACAAACACGTATGATCCTTGTTGAAAGTAAGGTTAAAGATACAGCGCAGCTGACAGCTATAGAAGCATTCCTGAAACCTCTACCACTGTAGCCTTAAGCCTCAGGGGGGAGATGAAGGTTAACACATCATTTAGGAAACATTAGTCTAGAGAAGTGGCAGCAGTGCTTCTCCCCTTGGACATACTGTAAAACAGGGTAACACCATTGAATTCAAACTACAGTATATCATTTGTTACAACATGCCCATGCTCCTGCTCAAATGTCCCAGGGTTTAATACTTACTTTTCTATTACTATCAGAAATATGTGCACAAATCATGAGGATTCTGCTGCTGCATGTGCCGCATCACCTACACACTGCTCGCTTCCTTGTTCATGAGCTGCCTTGTTGGGAACTGTTAAAATAATAAACTGACATTTTGGGAATTACATGCAATTGCTGTCTTGCAGAGAGGTAAATGAGCACACTGGTAACACTTGGTGTGAGCTTGGCATCAATCATCTCATCTAAAACTCTGTCAAAACGCAAAAGTAAATATGTGCATTTCACAAAATGCCAAACATCTGGAAAAGCATCTGTGTTTTGTTTGTTTTTCTAACATGCTCATTTTCCATAGGGGTAGTTAAACTCTGGATGCTGTACCTGTCAATCTGCTGACCGACTGTGTGAGAGACATGTGACAGTGAGACTTTTTCAATCATCCACGAGTAGACATTTCGAAAGCTATATGTAGAAAAATAGACTTTAAAGAGTACTCTAGTTTTATATACAGCTATCTTGTATGGCTTCACCATAATGGCATGCGGGAGAAACTAAGACGAGCCTGAAGATTTAACTACCTGAGTCATTTTCTATTTCTCTTGGTGACACTGGGGAGTAAAACCAAATTATTCAGATCTATGCACAGGAATGATAAAAATCAATGGAAGGAAAGATCCAGATCTAAATCACGCCTTACTGTAAAAGCGCTTCATAATGATATATATATATATATATGTCTCATATTCACAGTGTAAAAGTGATGGGCGTGAGGAGAGAGAGCTGCAAGTAAAAAGGAAGCGGGAGAGTTCTGGTGCAGTGTGCGTTAAGTGAATGCAGAGATGACAAGGGTGGGGGTGGGGTGTGTGTGGGGGGGGACAATCAGATGCTGAAGATGGGAGAGTTGAGCCATTGGTTGAGAGAGACCATCGATTTGCATTGGCCACCTCTTTTCTCTCTGCTTCCCTCCTCTTCATCAACGTGTCCCGGACAGTTTAACTATCAATTTCTCCTCCTCTGTCACGCTGTTTACAAACATCAAACGCCATCACGTGGCTTTAAATCTCACACACACACCGCCGCTTCGGAATAGATAGTTGCCGGCAACAGGGACATTGATCGTGAGCCTGACAGGGCAACCATATCCTCCGCAAACACCCTCCATCCATAAAACCTTGGCTGCACATTTATGCTGAACTCAAGACAAAAAAATCAAGCTTTGCAGGACTTTAGGCCTTCTTCTTCTTCTTCTTCTTCCTTTTTTTTTCACTCAAAATGCACAAAAAAGAAAAAAAAGCATCCATCAGTGAAAACAAATCCTTACAATGATGAATCAGTTTTCAATCTAGCGACTACGACTGACCCGGCCGTGCTCAGTCAGCATCATTTAACATAATGTGCCCATGGAATAAAGCCACATGCAATTTATTTGCTTGTCAAACTCCTTCCACTTTCTTATACATACATACCTTATAAATCCTTAAAGCTGTTTCTTATTTATTCAGCTCTCCAAATACATGTCTGCATGCTGCAGTGGACGAACAATTAGAAAAGCTTTATCGTTTACTTCCCTTCGCAGACAGCTGTAAGCTTTAAAAAAAAAAAAGAGGAGAGAGAAGAAGTTGGGAAGGTGCCCTCTTTTACCCTTTGAGTCAAAGTCTTTGGCCGCTGAAGCATGTTCTTAGCTGATAAGAGGACCAGTTCCTTTTTTTTTTTTCCAGAAATGGATTTTTATTCTTCAACTCTTTTCTTTTTCACCATGTTGAGCAATGCAAGAGGAACAAAAATGAAACCAATCACCTGAGGATAGATGAGAAAAACAAGGGAGGGGGGGGGGGGGGGGGGGGGGGGGGGGGGGCTCTGCGCAATCGTAGGAATGGTGCAAAAAAATGCATGAGAAACATATAATGCATAGATCAGTATGTGCTATATCATTTGGCGATTACGCTCCTTTTACATCAACATTCAGTATGCACATTTAAATAAACTGGCAAAACCTCAAACAGTAAATACTGTGCTGAACGTTTCCCTTGACTGCTTTACAGCACGTCATTAAAGTTGTATAAGTCTGATAGGATAGAGCGAGTGTAGCAGACTGTGTCCTCTGCAGAATAACACTGATGTATAAGAGACTTTGTCTGAGACTCAGTTTGTTCTGGGTTGGGACTGAGGTCAATGGGCGATTGTTGGTTCCCACGCTTCCAGGTCAGTTTATGTTTTCTATTGATGACTCTGTGCTTCTCTCTTCATACCATCACCACCACCATCATCACCAAATCATCATTAAAATCATCACCATTATTATCATACCTGTATTATCACAGGCCAAACAAAAGTATTTAAAAAAAAATCATATGTATCATGCATGTCGATATTACACTGGCAATCCCTTTCGAGAAAAAAAAAAACCTCAGACAAAACTTTTTGTGTTTTTATATGGCGATCAACCTCTGGGTTCTTATTACAGTACGAGTGTAAAGTGCCCCCCACACCCTCTACCTGGAGTTACTTGTCTCTGCCAGTCTGTTGTTCATGATACCCAGAGCACCAACCCCCCCAGAGAAACCATTATGGCGTGAGCTGCCGCATACTGTCCTGGGATATCCGTTGGCAGACTCAGACAGCTGCTTCTGCATGATGGCCAGCGACACTTTGCTAGAGGCTGCCAGGTCTTTCATGGAGATCATCTCCCCCGATAATCTGCGACCCTCTGCGTCACTGTCACAAGGTCCGTCTGAGTCGGGCGGCTGACCAAACCGACGCTGGCGACCTTTGGAACCCGGGCGGATGGCATTGCGTCTGCCCAGGAAAGCATTAGCGTTATTGCAGCGCTGGCAAAACAGGCAGCTCATTTTCTCCAGCATCCAATTGAGCACCTGCTTGATGACAATAGAAATAACATTGAATAGCGAGTAGATGCAGCACACACCCATTAGCATGAAAAAGAAGTTGGCCACCCTGTAAAGGCTTTGGTATTCGTAAGCCGCGCTCTGGCTGCTGACAAAGTCCCCAAAGCCAATGGTGCTGAAGGTGACAAAGCAGAAGTAGAGAGAGTCTAAGTAAGCCCAGCCCTCAACGGGCGTGTACATGGCTGATGCACAGCAGGAGATGGTGATGGCTGACAGGCCAAGTATGAGCATCACGTGATACACCGAGGGCTTCCATCCTGGCAGGGAGTAGGCTGAGAAGTCATGGCGGATGCCTGGTGGGAGTAGGCCGCTGTTCCTGATTCGTCTCTCCCTCACAGCCTTCATCACCACAGCCAGCAGTGTGATGATGCGCTCCAGGAAGAGGTTAAAGAAAAGGATGGTTCCGGCACAGCCCAGAAGCCCGTAAAAGATCAGGAAAACTTTGCCTGCAATTGTCACAGGTGTCGTCATCCCAAAACCTGCAGAAACAGAAAAGATATCACGCGTTCAGCCATGCAGCAGAGGCCACGACCGGATTTTCACCTACGAGATGTTTGCAGTTTCCTCACAGGAAGTGAGTTTCAGGCCAGGGAAGTGATCCGTGAAAGAAAAATAACCTCAAAATCTAAAAGAGGATTAAATGAGGCTTGAATCATTCTTCTAAAACATTTTGCCTAGTAATTAAAATGACGTAAAGCCGAGGATTAGCTGTGCAAATACAAATTATGTACAGAAAGTACTGCATGATAATTTGACTCGATGCTGATATGAGAATGCAAGCTTTTACTGGAAGATTAGTGTCTGAAAAGTCATATACAGAGACAAAGGAACTGTGTGATAATTATGTTTTGCACTGTGAGAGAGAATAAGGGGAAAGCGATAAAATCCAAAATATATAAATATTTGCCAACAAGAAAAAAATTGATCATAATTTAAAAAATGAAGAAATATGTCCAATAATGGTGTAGCAGCTTATTCAATATTAAATCCTTGCAGATATTTAAGCCATTACTTGTATTATTAGTTATTAATAGTTAAATCTTTTAAAAAGAACCATTTGTATAGTGAAAATTGATTGTGAAAAACCTTGATTCTGTATATTCAGCATATTTTTATTGCTGTGAGTAAGAAAAATCAAATAACTTAGAAGGATATCGAGAAGAGGATGCCAAAAATAAGCTGGGTTAAGCCTTCTGAATATGCCCCCCCCCCCCCCCCCCCCCCTCTTCAGCTGCGTCTGGCTTCCTGCTATCGCCTGATTTCTTAGTCACTTTGAGCGAGTGTTCAAGCTGAGGAAGTGGTTATTAGAGCAGAGGAGGGAGGATGTTTATGGATTCTGCTGCGTGTTGAAGGAGCACTCCTCAAACTCGAGTGCCACAGGTTTGGCTCTGATGTAAACATGTGTCTGATATCTGGGCATGGCATTGTTTCGCATCAGGTCAAATACTTGGAAGAGAAAAGGGTGGAACCAATTAAGGCAAAACAATAATTTAAGTCGTTATCTTCAATTAAAATGAGAGGTAAAATAAATAGCAGAGGTTGCCGCCCATACAAAATGTGCTTATTATCCATCCAGTATCCTATTTTACAAAACAAAAGCATCTGACCAACGTGTCTATTACTGGAGCCACTATGGAAACCCCACATTGCAGAGAAGTCGTGAAATCTGCAGTGCATCATATATTTTCCTTCTTGATTAATTTCCAAAACCCGGTATAAATAAAAATTGTGTAAAACATTATATGAATTTATATGTGCAAAGCATACTCTAAAAAACAGCCAGTACAGAAATACTATGCAGCTTCTGCAGGAGACCTGCTACATGCATATTCTCCCACTGACTGATTTTTCATGTGCAAATTTTCTGCACATATATCCATACGTATGTATATATATACACACACACACATATGTATATATATTTTTTAAGTGGTTATTTGTATGCATGCTTGGGACGCTCTGTCCAAGGCCAAATTGAACACACACACCTAAGCGCACACAGAGTGTCGAGCCCCTTATCTACAGAACAGCAGATGGTATATTTGTCAACAAATAAAATCGTGCTGAAAGATCAAGCAGTTCACTTTCAGGCCAAGGTTAATTGATTTTTCCATCATGGCTATCCTCGTTCTCAATCTTCTCAGTGCATTAGGGCTGTGCTTTACCCCTTTTTCCCACCAGCCACCCTTGTCAAGTAATAAATGACATCAATATCCAGACAATACTTCCTTTATGATAGACAAAATGGCTTTTTTGCCCTTATCTCTAGCACTGAAAACCACTCTCACGCAGGTTTGCTGTTGACACGATGGGTCATTTAGATCAACACTGATTGATACAAATTGCTTTATGGACAACAGGGAATATAAGCCCCACGCGTCCACACATGCACACCTTATGGCTTCCTACACACACGCGTACGTACGATGGTTTTCATTCCAGACATGACATAATCTGCTTTTGTGACCATTACAAAGTTCAAGTAACATACACCGAAGCAACTGAAAGGTGAGGGGCAGCGATTACCCAAATTAAGCCCTTCAGTGAAATCCTATTTCAGTGTTTCATAGTTAATTAATTAGCAGTCCAAGTCTCTCTAACTGAGCTGAATCATAGGGAAAACAGATTACATCTTCTCAGGGCACACAGAGACAGTCTTCCGCACCGTCTCTCATTACCAAGTAAATTACCTAAGAGAGGAAAAGGCACCAGGCATCGATTCAGTGTAGCATTTCAGAGCCATTACTCCAGACTACTGTGTCAGGACACAGTAGGGAAAACAGGACAATATTAGAAACCAAAGTGCAGGAGAGCCAAAACCAAAAGATGCTAAACTCTGTGTTACTTTTATTCTCAAAGACTTCTTCATTTATTCTTTAAAAACGCTTAAAAATACTGCTGACTTTTGTGAAAACATCAATTTTACCCACCCGGTCTCAGCCAAGATGACTCATTTAATTCGGCCGAACTTGATAAGGCAGAAAATCATACGTGTGCAAATCCAATTCAGACAGAGCCCTCTGAGAACATTTATTCATTAACATTAAATAAAGTATGCTCAACTCAACACAGAAGATGATGTTATGCTCTAATGACTAATGATGCTTACCCACATAATTAGACACCAGAGATTCAACCAGGAAGAAAATGATGGAAACGGCGCCATTAGTATCCATTACTTACCAATGTGACAGTTTTAAGAGGAGAAGAAGAAAAAAAGATGATCTAATGATTATCTGACGGTGGGCGAAATGAAATAGAGGGAAATTGCTATTACACGGTAGTGAATCCAACCTTTTATCACCGAGAGTCGAGTGTAAATCATATTCACTTTGCTGCTGATACAGTTTAAACTGAGCAGCTTTTATTACAGTCCAGCGACAAAGGGTTCATTAAGTCCCACAGTAAAGTTAGGACCTAAACAAACAGCTCTCATTACTGTGTGTTTTTTTTTTTTACAGATATATCAATGGAGATTACGAATGCTCTGCACTTAACTTGATTCGCTTAGTAGTGTGCTCGCCTCTAAGCAGAAATCAATCATCAGCTTTTGCACTAAAGAGCCACTCTAAAATCTAAAACACTTAACAGACGTTTCATTATCTGCAGAGATCGCTGCACAAAAGAGTTAATAGCAGCTATTGCAGTAAATAACACTGCACCGTTCAATCACTCTTCATGTCAGTCGAGTGACGTTTCCTCTGGCAAATTGAGATGAAATGTACTATTCAATAGCAGTTTGTGTAAAGAAACAATGAGGCAGCAGAAATAATTTCCTCATAAGCATACAGATGTATTCACTGAAGTGTTATAGTGAGGGATTAGAGGCAATTTTACAGGTGGAGATGAGGCTGCAAATATTGGTTTTGGTTATTGCCAATATACCAGTCAGTCAGTCAGTTTGCCTCACAATACTTTTCAACTTTCAGATCCAATCCAATCCAGATCTGTGGCACTCAAACCAAAGTTTCAAGCTGCAGTAATCTTTTTCTTTTTTACGACAATGGCTTTGATGATTATAATTTCAAAGGCTCTGTTTATCTGGGGAAACCTACAGATAATTATGTTCAAACTCTGCAGTTCCTCTCAGCTATATGAAGTGTTTCAGCACCATTCTGTGCACTATTACGAAAGTTTTGATTTTATATAACTGCTCTCTTTAGACTAATTTTGCATCTGCATCAAAAGCAGGTGCCTGTGGCTCCTGGAGGTGGAGGGTGGCACGTTATTTTTTTTTATCCTTGGCTCCTCTGATTTGAAAGTCACGAATGTCCTTGGACTATATACTGAACCATTCAGTGATGTATGAGTGTGTCGATGACAGGTAAAATGTTTAGTGGCAGAAAAGTATGCTTTTAGAATGCGTGAATCTGGTTTGCAGTGTAAAAGTGCTTTAAGTGCGCAGTAAGAGCAGAAAGGTTCAGGAAAAAAGTACCAGTCCATTTGTTCAACAGTTACTGAAGACCAAAACCAGAGTGAAAAGAAGAGTGCAATGCTGTCAAGCGTCTTTAAAAATCTCCTAGGCGGGTTACGTTGCCACAACTATAAAGGCAACAGAATAAAATTCACGAGACAAGCTCATGAAACCTCTGAGTGAGCACTCGTGCCCTGCAAGTGGAGGCATTCAGGAACTCCGTGTTCCTCAATGTTTTCCACGTCTGTTTGATTTATTGGTTTCCCCGTCTGTGGCTGCAGCATCTTTCACTTTACTTCCTGTTTAACTTTCAAGCCAGGTTCCACATGTTGCCCCCTTCCTTTTCCCACCCCTCGTTAGCACCTTGATTGAGTTCACCTGTACTTCATTATCCCTCTTCCCTCCCTCATGTTTCCTAGGAGCCTATATGACAATGCAGCAGAGAAGGAGGCTATGAGTGGCCTGTATGACTGGAAACTGTTTCAGTTAATTACAAACCCATCATTAAGATTACAACTGGGTATTCTGATCTGACTTAGACACTAAACTACAAATGAATATGTTCCTGCGATGAAAACATTCATGTGGTGTGTGAGACATTTTCAACTCGCTTCTTTCAGCGGCAGCCCAGGTGGTGTTGGATAGTCTGAGCACAACTAAGGAATAATTATTAGAGCAAAATTCCAACTAGGAGGCTGACATACAGATTTTTTGCAAGATCGACAACTAGCAAAGGTCAGATTTGCCTTGTTTTGGGTTATATTGCTATTTCAAGGCTTCTACGCCAATTAAAGTTTTTTAAACTTGGTTGCAGCTATTGGAGGGGAATATGTTTTCCTAAGGATCCATATTTCTTGTTGGTTCTCGTCACATAAAGACAAATACTTTAGATTGTTTCTATAACTTTAGACTCTAACGTTAGCTCATAGAGGTTCAGGAAATCTTTTGGGAATGATGAAACAAGTGAACTGATTGGTCAGCAGGAGGTGAGTTTGTGAGTGCTGATCTCTTATCTCCAACATAATCTGCTCTGGAGCACATGACCATGGCAATATGCTCAGATTAGAGTTAACTCTCTTGTTTGATTCACTTAGCCCTAAATCCTACTTCATAGTCCAGGTCGGTTTGCCAACTGTCCTGTTTTTCCTGGGACATCCCGTATAATGAGCAAAATTGGTTCGTCCCGCGTATATTGACCTTTACCTGCAACGTTGCATACAGTGTGTATTTACACTATGCCCAGCTGGTTGTGCATTGTGCTTCTGGCACACCAGAGTGTCCCTTATTTGATAGTTAAAAAGTTGGCAACTCTAAGTACAGGCTTCAGCTTTGGTCTGTTGGGACCAATTTATTACTTTTATTGCAAATGGCAATGTCTTCCTGTAAGTCTCTGCTCCTGTCAGGATAAAAATCTTTCATTATGCAATAAGGACGATCAGTCAGACCAACACTATCGATTTAAAGTAATGCTTGGTCAGTTCGTGTTTTCCCTATAAATTGCCACCTCTCTGTGCGTGGGATTAATACACATAAATTCTGATAGAAAACCGTGCAAACACTCCAGGCCCAAATAGAAACTGGAAATATGATCTAACTGTCAATTCAAAGAAAATTATGGTGGAGTAATCTAATCCATACCAGGTGTGTGCAGTAGAGCGCACCTTGGTGCTTGTGTCATATTTAATCAAAGGCCACTTTAAACTTTTATAAAATAAAGTTTCCAGAAAAAGGGATATTGATTTAGTTTATGGGGGGGAAAAAGCCTCATAAGGCCAGTCATCATGAAGCTGAGTGCATGTCTTATGTTACAACCAGTCTGCATGGACCAAGGTAACGTCAGGTAAGGTCAGAATTAATTGGCTGCACCAAAATGGATAGAAAAGACACAATGCAAGGCAAATATAAAATAAAGCCAATTCAAGTGGGTATAAAATCCTAATGGAAATCCACAAGAGAACGAAGGGCAACTAAAAGTGCTGTATTTTCACTATATATATATATATATATATATATATATATATATATATATATATATACATATATATATATATATACAGATATACAGATATACAGATTCAATATATGACTGTTTTGCAAAGCAAAAATCTCATCCTGGCATCCTACTGGCCCGTGTCCCCAATTAATATACTTAAAAAACAAACTCTTACTCAAACTGCTTTCCACTAGTGGGAACAGTCCTAAATTTGCCCAATAAGAGCCGCAGCGGAAAAATGCCACGCAATGCCCTCTGATGGCTGTGTTTCTGTGACAAACAGGAAATCATTAGTCACGGGCGCGGCGTAGTGGGGGTCTGCAGAGAGGACAGAGGGCCGAGGAAGCAGCAGCATGGCCAGACCTGAGACATCAACGCCACACCATCTGCTGAGGAGTTGCCAAGATTACTGGCAGACTGGAATAACAGGAATGTTCACACTGTGCTGCCAGCTTTACAAAAAGCAGATGATAGAGTGGACGCAATGCCAAGTTTTGCTTGAGATGTGGCTGCGTTGTTGTATCTGTTGACTGCATACATACAAATTAAACAAAGACTGTAGCATTATATATTAAAAAAAAAAAAACCTAAGCCAGGGTGCCTGAAGCAAAACAGCCTGGATTTGAATTTCACACTCGTTTAATTTATAGGCAGTGCATTACTGGTATCTGTTCTTCAAGTCAAAGGATTGTTAAAGAGCGTCTTGTGCCACACCACCCTATTAGAAGAAATATCGGACTGACGTTATCTGCAAGAAACCTTTGGGTACCATTCATTAAAGCGGGTCGATGCAGATATAAATCACAGAGTAACATTTTGTGCAAATAATTTACACACCGTGTGAGAGATAGCAACGTAACAGAAACCTGAGCACAACCTGAATATTTTTCTCTGATTCTTTTATAATTAAATTGGCTCCCCCATAACTGAATTTGGTCTGGCTTTTTATATCGTGTCCCAGCAGTTAATTCACTGGCAAAAAGAGCCGAAAGGACTGATGACTCCACTGTAGTCTGTATTGATTTGTTGTCAAAAGAAAAAGGAGGGGGGGGTTGTTGCATTCTCTTTGGATGCGCAGCACATTTACTCTTTTGTGTTTAGTTTTCACTCTGTTTTTCACCTCTGCGGCATGAAAAAAATTAAGTCAGGACTTGAATAAGGAAAATACAAAATCAGGATTCATGTGGCTGCAGTGTTTATTTACAAACAGTAACAGAGATTTTGTTCCTTCTTACGGCTGAGAAGTCCTTCTCTCATCAGTTTAATAGCTTCTGGCTATGGATCTAAAGGCCATGTTCTCGTGCTTCCTATTATCTTGTACTGTGTGCACTGTAAATATTTGAATAAAGGCTGCACAAAACTCTCACGTTTAAGTCTGCAAAGTAAACACACCTGTCCAAGTGGAGCACTACAACCCTGTGATTAGCATGATAAGCCCGCGTGTTCAGTTAATAGGTTATAAACATGTTATCCTCATACCGTGACGGCAAAAAGAAAATAAAGTGTTACATATCAGGACCTAGTAAAACAAGAACTATCTTGTCCTTAACAGGTGTAAAAGTTATCTAAATACTAAAATAAAGACTTGTAGAGTCACTTTTAGCAGTAGTAACAGGAAGTAATCATTTTCTGCATGACTTTATCAGCCTCCCACATCATAGATGAGGAGTTCTGGCTCTCTTCTCTTCATCACTGGTTCAGTTCATTGAGGTTTCAAGGCATTAATTTATGCACAGCCTGATTGGGGTCAGGACTGACCGGGTCATTGCTTCTTTTCTTTTTCTGACATTCTGTTGTGGATTTTGGATAATTGTGATGTTACATAAGCCAGTCCCAGCTTTAACTATCAGATACTGTAGATGCCATTTCATTTGAATACTTTGGTATACAGACAAGTTTATGATTGACTGCAAACAAACCTTACTCATCACATCCACCATCGGTCTTGACAGTTGATATGAGGTGTTTTTGTTAGTGCTGTACTATGTTTACTTTAGTCTCATCTGTCCAAATGACAGAAGTCTTGTGATTCAGATGCACCTTTGTAAGCCTAAGTTGTGCTGCTGCGTCCTTTTACGAGAGAAGAGAATTTCTTATCGCCACTCCAAAGAAAACCATAATTGTTCAGTCTTTCTGTAATTGTACTGTCATGAAATTGAATATGTTAACTAAGGCCTGAGGAGATTTAACCAGATTTTCTGAGCATTGCACGATCTAACCTTGGGGTCAATTTGCTGGGATGTCCACTCCTGGGAAGATTGGCAGCAGTCTGGAGTGTTTTGCACTCGTAAATTATCTTTTTGTTTTGTTGAACGATGGACTTGAACTTTTCTGAAATTGTCATATAAACCTTTCCAGACTGGTGGGCAGCAACAGCTTCGTCTCTAGGATAACTGCTAATGTCTTTCCTTCTTTGGCATTGTGTTAACATACATGGTGCTCACACTTGCTCATGATCAGTTAATTAAATGCATTAGTTAATCAGCACCTGGCTGCTACTTACCCTCTAAACTCCAGTAAGCAGGGATCAGTAAAGGTGTACTTAATTTTTCACACACCGCTTTTGCATTTTGCCTTAATTAAAAATAAATAAATAACAGCATGATATAACATGTTATATGTTGTCATCTGAGGTTATATTTATCTAATTTTAAGACCTGCAAAATCTCATGTCTGCATGTCACATTGTGTATGTCTTTCTCAGCTCTGCTGCATTAAAAAAGAAAAATAAATAAATGCAGCAACTGCTTGGGGTCAGCATAAATTTGCTTTAATGACTTTTCCTTTCCTGCTAACGTGAAAGCTCAGGCTATAAATTAAGGCTGAGCAGCTACAATAATGATGTTTGATCATACACAGGGAAACAAGAAGCTGGGAGAATGGATGAAAGAAAGCTCTGTTGCTCACAGTTAAGTAATGTTTTACTTTATACTAAACAAATGTGCCCACTGTGAGTCTGAGAGTGGCTGACTGTGCCACAGGCTGCCAGCTTGGAGGTAACAGAAGAATTTGTGAATGCGGACAGAATATCCTCAGCTGTATCTCATCCTGTTTTTACTACAAGGGTAATAATTCTTTCAATATAAAAATAAAAATGCATGATAAATCAATATTTAGGTGGCAACAATGAAAGATTTTATATTAGAGAGAAGGTCTGTTGAGTGATTTCAGTCCATATGATGGCTGGCAAAAGCTCTGTGCAGGGCTGTGATATTAAGCTACAGTCAGACGAGCTGGTGGTTGGTGTAGACGCTCATTCAGCTAGACCGAATGATTATTCTCACATTAAAGAACATTTAAGGACAGTGTTTGGCCTAACTCAGGATATTTGGTCCGTTTCTTCATCTTTTAATCTAATAATGATGATTAATCGCATGAATAAAGGTCAAGCCCAAAATATATGCTTTTGTTGCGTTAGCTCTGTTTAGCTCCTTAAAGTGAAAGTGATCAGATTCTAGAGAATTTTGGTTAATCCCAAATCTGACATTTAATCAAACACATTCACATTAAATGATATTTCAATGTATTTTTTTTTAATTTATCCACTAAAGGATGTAATATTGGAGCATGGCTAAGTGCTGTTCTCCCTTTTCTCTCTGCTCTTACACAAGCAGCCCCTCCTTTACATGAACAGACAGATGGATGGCTGCCAAATCACAATGCTCACCAACTTACTGTTAGCTCATTAACATTGATAACTATTTATAAACATGACCCAAGATGCAGATAAATGTTCAACTAGTGCAAAAACTGATTTTTAAAAAAGCTTCATTCCTGCTCTGAAAGTGGTTGTCTCACTTTTACTGCATCAGAGGTTGCTAACCTACCAAAAAAAGGATGCAGACTTTTTCTGCTTATGGGGAAACTTTGAACTCTCATAGCTGCAAGTCAGCAATGACTACTATGCGTCAGTCCCAGTGGGTTGCCTGATAAATTGGCAATGATCAAAATGTTATCAGCAGGTAAAAAAAATTAAATGAATGACTGTAAAAATTAACCCTGACACAGAGAAGGTCACAAGACTTCAGAGTGCAAAGCACACAGAGAGTTTTATCTTCCCAGTGCCATGTTGCTGCAAAGAGCAGAATCAGTGAAATGCTAATCAGCTTGAGGAAGATGAAGCCCAGCAAATTTGCTGTGTCTTCTAAAATGATCTTGGTATCACTTGGCCGTGATGGTTTACGTCTGTGAGTTACTGTACGTAGGCGAGTACATGCCAAGTCAGACCAGATTTATGACCTGCTGCGACAGAGCACAGAGGTGTGTACAGCCTTTCTGTACAGCAGCAATTAACTATGATGGAGATTTATTGAAGCTTAGGCTTCCCAGTAGGTTTGCCCTGTACCACAGAAACACACATGCACATGTATTTCTGCTTCACAGTGGGAAACACTTTTGAACAACAGGATCTGAGAGAGTGGAAGAGATGGAGGGATAAAATAAATGAATGAAAGCAGCTATTTCTTATCTGGACACATTTTAATTCTAGTCTTTTAATTTTGGTTTAAACTTTACTGCTAATGTAACTTTCACCAACATATTTTAAAAAATAACTTTAAAGCAAAAGTTCAACCCCTCTCATCTTAGCAGTTGCAGGCCAATCTCAAAATTACAATTTATTGTTAAGTCTTTAGACTTAGACTTAGAGACTTAGAGCTTTTTATTGTCATTGTGCAGTTTCTTGCACAGCGAAATTGGGTAGCTGAACCACAAAGGTGCTAAAGTAAGAAGAAGAGAAACCAATATACAACGAAGGCGGAAAATAAATAAATAAATAAATAGAATAAAATAAAAAACAGTGTATATGTATACATATGTGAGTGGAACTATATACATGGCGTATGTGTAGGAAACATTGAAACAGACTGGGACCAAAATAATTGCACATGAGCCAAAAATATTGCACGTAACATGGAAAGACTGAGATATTGCACATAGATGATCAACAGAAGTGTCAGGGTGGATGTGTTGGGGAAGTCTTTACACACTTTTAGTTTGCATTAATAGTTCTGACAGCCCACGGGAAGAAGCTGTTCTTTAGTCTGTTGGTTTTGCACCTGATGGATCTGAGCCTTTTTCCAGAGGGCAGGATGTTGAAGAGGTGGTGGTTAGGATGGAGGTGGTCCTTTATAATTGCCCTGGCTCTGGAGGGTTTAGGCAGGGTTGTAGCTAAGCAGCTTTCTTGATAAATTTTAGTCTGTGTTTTGTACTTATTCCCCTGAAACAGCTCTTCTCAGAGTCTTCTGTGATAACTTGTTACATAGTGTTCAGTTCAGGCTCTCTTCCATTTCTCTTGTCTAGAGTGTGACACAAGGTTCTGTTTTAGGGCCCTTATTGTTTCTGTTACATCTGCTCTGACTTCAGCACTTTAAGCACTTTTAAGGACATTTCTTATCACTGCTATGTAGATGACTCAGTTATATATTTATTTTAAGCCCCAAGATGCTTCTAAGTTTCAGATCTGCAGCCTTAAAACTATGGATGCATCACACCATCTGCCATCTTGGTTCATCTAAGCCAGGTCCAGTTATGTACTTCTGTGTAACAGGAGGCCATATCCACAGGCCTACTTCATTTACAGAATGAAAATCAAAGCAGCCACTGGGGATTCTTCCTGCTGACAAACTGGTCAGCTACAGATCAAACCTAGAAGTGAACAAAGTTTGCCTTCAGAGGAAAAGCTATACCTCAGTGCGGAAGCCAACATGTTTCCCAACTTTTACTTTGAAGGCAAATAGTTTCCGTTTTTAGTTTGTGTTGCACTTTTCACAATTTCACTATGGAGAGTAGCTGTACGATGTTTAAAGACACTTTCATCACTTCCATTCAAAATACTACTGCAATGATATGCTAGAAACTGAAGCAATCATAAAGAGGTTTTAGCCAACCAGTTAGGAAATATTTTTTTTCGCAACAGGTGGTTGCAAGGGAGTCGCTAACTGGTCTGTAGGTCTGTGTTAGTGGGACTTTAGAACTAACTAGTCGTGATTAGTCATTTTTCCCTCCTGACCAGTACCAGCTAGATGGCCTGTGGGAATGGTATCTTATGCCCTTGAGCCTACATGTCACCATCATTGTCACATGTCCAAAATGATGGAAAAAATTAATGTCACAAGGTTTGTGATCATGTGCATGCAAAACCTAAATAATGGTTAAGGTACTACTTTAAATGTGAAGTAGCTGATGGCAAAGCTAGCATATTAGCATGTCTACAAGCTTTTATAGTGAGAACAGTAATACAACATGTCCGTGTCAGCAGGATGACTCTTTGTTTTACTTTGCAACTCGGTATGAGTTGGCAAGTTATTATCTTGTAAGCCAGAGAACAAACATTATAATATCAAAGATCCCTGGACTTGGGGAGTTGTATGTGAAAAAATAATCACTTTGGCAATCACTTGCTGATAGTAATGATAGGGTAGTACAACTAACTTTTATTTAGCTTCTTATTATGATATTGTGCATGCTGCTTCACTGTCACCCTGCAAAGATTAAACAGAACAGAGCTATTGATAATGTTATTAGCAGCACCTATAAGGAGTCAAAGTGACTCCTGTCAGTCAAGTCCCATACATGATTGGGACTGAAAACTGTAAGTTTGAAAATGAAAATAATTTGGAGCTGTGGAGTTAGAGGTTACAGTCGTCTGGACCCCGTCTCTGCTTGAAGCCAGAAACGACATTTAGCTTCAATTTAGTGACCAAACTAATCTTCCAAACTCATGTAATAATTTCCTGCTTTTCACCATAAGTCCACCCTCCCGCCTCCCAGTGCTTTACAAAAAATATTGCATAAGGAAGCTTTAGGGCAAAAATGAGACATATTGCATTCCCATATTTTAGACAAAATCCCATGCAAGTCTTATGCAGAAGTGGTACACAACAGGTTTACTTAATCCCTAGTGAGACATTTTTCTGCCCCGAGTGTTTGGACTAATCTAAAAAGACCTCCAGTGCCTTTCATGTGACTGGGGACTTCCCTTTTTCCACTTTTAACAGTGACATTTCCTCAGCGTCACTGAGCAGCCACTGAGATCTGAAGAAAGGAAAGGGGAAAACCAGAAACAAAAAAAGTCATAACATACAGCTTCAAATGAACTAATCTTTGAAATTTTTATCGAGTGTGCAGTTCAGCAGTCTATTGTGTAACACAGTGGCAGTGATACTCCCAAAAACTTACAATATAATTTAAAAGTGACTTAATTAATACAAACCCAATTCCACAAAAAATGGTATGCTATGTAAAATGTATAGAAATACAAAGAAATAGATGATGATTTGCATTTCTCAAACCCATATTCTAGTCATAACAGAACACAGAAAACCTTTCAGATGTTCAAACTGAGAAAGTATACCATTTTAAGAAATTGTAAGGTTATGTTTAATTTAATGACAGCAAGACATATCAAAAAAGTTGGGACAGGACCATGTTTCCTACTGTGTAGCAGCCCCTCTTCTTTCAACATCAGACTGTAAACATTTGGAAAATGATGAGATCAGTTGTTGGACTTCTTAGAGAGGAATATTGTCTCAGGAATTGTCCCGTTCTTGTCTTATATAGGCTTCTAGCTGCTCAACAGTCCCTCTTTGTCATATTTAATTCATTTCAACGCGCTTCGAATGCTTTCAGTTAATGAAAATTCTGGACTGCAAAAAGGTCAGTTCAACTCTTCTCCTACAAATGCTGTAGCAGTTGTAGCTGCTTCAGTATGCAGCTTTGCATTTACTTCCTGAGATATGCAAGACATGTGGATTTGAGCTGTGCCAGGTGAACTGTGTTTTCCAAAAAGAATTCGTCTGACGGTTTTCCACTTTGCCTCCCTACAAAGAGCTTTGACTTTTCCTGTTGCCATATGGCTTCTTCTTGCTATCTCTGCCTGTATTTACTTCTGAGAAACTCTGCCTCTCGTAGACGCCCTTTTTGCATCTGATCATGTTGCTGACATGTTAACAGTTAATCCAGTGAGTTTTTTAAAATGTTTTCTATGATCTTGTGAATAAATCATTGCATTTTGTTTTTATTTACTTTTTTTTTTTAAATTAGATCTCAGTTTGATTCTCATCCGGTTTTTTTAATGTTGTGGTGTCTTTTTTTTAGCCTTTTTTGGGGGGTCAATTTTATTGTGTTTTTATATTTTGCTGTTGTACTTAAATTGGACTAAAATCGATATATGGTTCGTTTTTGTTGTTTTCAAACTCTCTTGTAAAGTACATCTCCTTTTAAAAAAATTGACATTGACTAATATACAGCAACCTAAGTTTTTCAGAATTGGGGTTGTAAGTAGAAAGAAATGAGACAACGGTGTTAAAAGAAGGACTATGTCCAGCGCAGTGAGATCTGAGACTGACGTTAGATGGGAATCGGCATTGTTTGAGACACTCTAGCAACAGTGCTGAAGCGAGAGACGGACAACAAGAACAACTTGAAAAATTTTTGTGCAGTGATTTTGCCTTCGCAGATTGCAAACCTTTCCCACCTACCTCCCAAAGGCGCATTCATAACATGCACCAACAGTAACAACAACACAGATGGTTTTGTCCCAGCGAGGCAGCACGAAGTGGTTAATCTAAATGAGAACACGACATCAAAGCAAAAACACAGCCTGCCTTCAGGAATCCACGCACTCCATCATGTGACATTTCACACTGCTTAAATGCCAACGCACGCTTCACCAGACTGAGGTGACATTGTCTTATAACCTCAGAGGCACACGAATTAAAAGACAGCACAGTACAGAACAAATTTGGTTTGCGCATACATCGGGCCTTGGTCAGAGAGGCATGGTCACACAAACCTCACAAGTGTGACTCAGTGAGACTCAATGAGACTGCCAAATTAGCACTTTTTAAATTGGCACCAGAAGATGAGGAGAATAATACCCTCTAAGCCATTAGGCCTAATTGTCTACTAACACTCCAGAAACGCTGAAGATTATAATGTTTCTAAATCTTTTCTTACATTTATCATTACATAACACGCTTGTAGCTTTCTTGAGTTAACAATTTTTTTTCTAATCGTCACCTAGTTATAATACAAATGCAATATAATGCCAGAATGGCTTTGATTGCTTTTTGATTGCTGGTTTATGAGATTACAAAGTGATCATGTTTGAAATAATGACTGTTAAAAAACAAACCTGTCCTTCTGCAGCGGAGGCATTAAGTCAGATCTGCTGCTCATTAACAGGAATCGGTTATCGCTCTGCTGGACTGAATACATCGTGATTTCGCAGATACTTTTGGTGTTGACTTTTAGAAAAGTTGGCAGAGTAATGCATATTCACACACTGCTTCAAAAAATAATTTTCCTGTTATGGGATTCATGAAATAGAGTCATAATCTGACTATAAACACAAATTCAGAAACTCTGCTGAACCAACTTTGCAACCCCCAGTTCAGTTGAGGGACTGACATATTTTGTCCATGTATCTCGTTTCATGAAATATTAGACGACTGTCCTGGCAGATGTGCTGTATTAGCATAGCAGGGTATATTTTAAACTCATTTGGGCAAACAAAGACACCTTCAGCCAGGTTTTGAGCACTGTCACCTGGTTTGGGCCTTTCTGTGCCTGCGTGGATTTCCTCTGGATACTGTGCAAGACATGCAAGCTAGTTTAACTGGCAAATCTAAATTGACCAAGCATGTAAGATAAAGTGTTAGAATCCCCTAGAATAAAGCACTCTATAAAAAATGGTGGTCAATAAGAGAGTACATGCTGTAAACATCATACTAGTAATCCAACAAGCATCGTTTACTCTTATGTTTTAATATCTCAATCAGACCAGTCCAGTAGTGACTTTCCTTTTTAGCTCTTTCAACCACTCAGGGCACCACCTGGTCCTTAAGCTGTTGTGTGCTTTAATATGTTCACCAACTAATCTCTATCTTTGTCTGTCCACTGTTTAGAGCTGGACATTTAGTGTACTCCACAAGGGGGTTCTTTGCTAATTAACAGCTCACAGGAAACAATTAAATGAGCCTCTCAGTGAGACTAAAAGACTAAAAGATCTAAGAGCTAAACGCAGCTAAAACACATGAAGAGTTGACTGGAAACCAGATATTTATGCAGTATCCCTCTCTGTGTAACGTATAACACATAAAAGGGATTGCTAATGTCGAAATGTTCTTTAATGCAGCTTTAAGTTACACTTTTGAGAGGTGTTCTCAATGTGATCTGACACATAAATACAAAACGGGGTTTTTATGGCACTTATTATGTTATAATATCATCATAACACTACAGTAAGCTCAAAGCCGTCTGGCTAATGTGGACAGTTTGTTCGTAATGATCACATTTCATCTCAGTAGCTACTCTGTACAGCCAGGATCAAGCAGGATTATGTCTTGTCCATTTCTGACATTCCTCTTAATTTTGAAAGTTTTCTGCAGGTTCAGTGAGGATTTATTTAAAGCAAAAGAAACTGCATGTGGCTCTTTTGTGTGCTGTGTGTTAAACTACTATTTGCATTGTCTGCCTTTGTGGATATAGTTGTGATAGAGCAGGATGCTGCAGTGGCTGCCAGGGGCAGGACAGAGTTTATCCTCAGGAATAAACAGTGCAGAACACAATCCAAATTTGCAACTGAATGTTACAAACTGCTGAACAACTAACAGCCTTAACCTGCTTAATAACTCCCAACAAGCTAAAAGTTCTCAATCTAATTGATTCTCTTCCCTCGCTGCTTAATTCTCAGGCAAGTATTTTCATTGCCAGCACTGTAAAAGTGACTAAGGGTTTCTCCTAAATGCCATTATAGGTACTCAAAATGAGACATACAGGCTCTCAAAAGACTACAGAGAGCTGTCCTAATTGGCAGCTAGCATCTATCAATCAGCCCTGAAGGCTATAAATATCCATTTTATTGATGCAACTCTTGTGCCCTCCTTAATGTGAGTTCAAACACAGTAACCAGAAATATGGGGCAATACAATACAACCAATACAAGAAGGCTGAAAAGAGTCTAACAGTCTATATTTTCATGCTAGACACACATTAGATACTTGTGTGGGATTTTTTTGAGTGTGTAGGTGGCTTTGAGTTAAATATGCAGGAGCTTATAACTTTGCTTCCACATTAATGCACTTGGCCCTGGCTGTACATGTCCCATCCATTCCCACTCATCACACAGAAACTCCGCTCACAGGAAACATAGATAAACAGCTGTTCAAGAATTCATGATAGAAAAGTTAATGTTTGTAGTTGGAGCTCACCTGTCAGAAATTTTACAGATGTTTCTCTGACAGGGCTTCTCAACAGGGAAATGCTTTTTGTGCCTCAAGCTTGTTTTTTTCTTATTGTAGCCTCCCCTTGAGTGATTACTGGGACTAATCAGAAGTGACACTGAATGGCAGCACTGTGTGAAGTGGTCATTATACTGCTGTGTATATGACAGGTAGTGCTAACGTTGCTCACCAAATCAAGCATATCGAGCAGCCATGCTCAGCTGTTATCCCTTTCTATGCATCCAACTGTCAAATCTCATATGGGTCATACTATTTAAGCCCATTTAACTGGCCTGTTCAGTGCAAGTCACTTTGCAGCCACCTCCACCTCAGCTCATGCTATCTCAGATTTAATCGGTGTCTTATCTGATGCCTGCCCCGTTTATTCTGCTCTCCCCGCCTATATCCTCATACAGGCAGAAGGCAGATGTGCTCCTCACAGCTACTCTCATGCATAAATGCTGGACAAACTTTTGTTTCTTCTTTTTTGAACAATTTCACTCAAAACCAGAAATGTGCAGCTACAGAAAATAAAAAAAAAGTCAGAGTTTAACCAATCTGAGGGAACACCAGAGATTTCAATCTGGGCCAAAGTGCTAGTTTTGTTGCATTTGTTCAACATACGCTTTGGAAAAAGCTGCAGTGGATTTGATACTTACTGCAGATTTTTGGAAATTCTAAAACAACACAATGTGTGCAGCACCGATGGCCAGTGAACCCAGCCAAATCCCGGGGTAAAGTATGCATCATGTGGCCACGGCTTTATTTCATTCTTCAAAGTGATGCTATGGAGGCACATCAAGGGGAGCAAAGAGTCACTGCTGATTTGAAGCCTCGGCCACAGCAGAGTCAGAGGCGGGAAGTGTTTGGGAGGAAAGTCTAGCGTGCACAGGGGGATGCCGCTCTGATAAAGAGTTGTGTGGGGAGGCCCCACAATCCCTTTTATATCACCATCTCACAAGCATGCAGAAAAAAGTAGCACACAAGCCAGAGGGGGTTGAGATCAAAGGAGGATGAAATGCTAGACAGAAATCCATGCAAACACATGAAAAGCAGGAAATATTGTAGAAAGCATCATAACATCATTCTTTTCTCCTTCCCTTTCCCCCCGCAAGCTGCTGAGTCAGTTTTTATCATCAGCCTGTTGGGTAAAGAAAGCGATGCAGTTTGACAACCGGAGTACAAAGGATTTCAACCTGCCACAGACATGTACACAAACACAGCTGCTGTGGTTCCCTCCCATGACACGGTGAGCTGAGTGCACGGGCTCCCCGAGTGCTCTGTGTCTGTGCCTTTGTGTGTCTGCGAGCAGGAGGTAGAAGGACTAATAAAGCTCTCCTGACAGGTCTACAGTAAATAAAGTTGTGACAGGTTCCCTACTCACGTGGATCAGCTTTCTTTTATCACTCCCTATGCCACAGTATTCAATTAAAAATAGTTGCCGAAGGTGTCACACTGTATACACAGATTGTGTTTGTGTGTTTAGGCCAAGGTCAGAGACAGCTGCTGGAGTGTGTTCATTTGCTTGTTCGCATTCACTCACTCATTTACTCACTGTAAGCTGTGGCTCGGCTTTATCTGTCCGGGGTGTGGTGTGATGCTGGTGGTGGTGTGAGGGGCGGGTGTGCATGATTGGAGGGGGGTGTTGGAGCCCATCAGGCATGCAGTGCACCACAGTATTGGCCCTCGGGGTGCCCTGGGAGGGACACTTGCTCTTTTCTGACCTATTGCACAAGTAAATGTTAAATGGGGAGGGGGCGGGGTGAGAGCAGAAGGGGCTTCTCATTGACATTCCTTTTGGTTTGAACAGAAACGTGGCCAAAAAAAAAAAAGAGTTGCACCCGTGGGTGCTGTCCTATAGCCAGGGAACTCATCCCTGTTCCAAATGGCAGACAAGTCAGATGCCGTCCCCGGTGCCAAAGTCCCTCACAGCCAAAATGTAACACATGATTGGAAAGAAAAACACAATAATTTGGATCATTTATTCTGCATGTAAGCCAGTGGAAAGAAAGCCCCCCTCATGGAAGCAGCTCCAGTTTATGTGACATCCACACAAAAAGTAAGGATATCAGTATTTATCATGAATACAATTTAAAATAAAACACCTCTAATCCAATCCAGTAACAAAGACCCATTCAAGTGTTTCCTGTCTTCACGACATGGGCTGACAAGCATCCCTGGAATTTCTTCTTCTTTTATTAACACAAAGCTTTATGTGGGCTTGGCATGTGTGTGGTTTTATGTAGAATAGCCCTAATGCATATTTTCCAACATGTATGCTGTCGAGAGAACAACATGATGCAACCGAATGGACCAAGAGGTCAGGGATTTAGTGAATGCTGCAGAGATCACCCACCTATAGTCGACACCACAGTTCCAACAAAATAAAAAGCCCCTGTAAAATCCCATCTTGGCCTCAGAGCGTCAGCCCGGATTCCGGCGGCGATGGCAGCCTCGTACTCCCGCAGGAAGGAGTTCAGCTCCTGCAGGCTTATGTTGAAGGTCTCACTGAAGTTGAGGAGCGTCCCGTTCCAGCGCCCGTGAGCCCGCAGCTCGGAGGGCCTCTCTATAGCCGAGAAGACCGCAGCGCCGCACAGCAGGTACACTAAAATGAGGATGGCGAGCAAAACGAAGCGGCCGTTGTCCTCGTTGAGGTGCAGGGAGCGGCAGTCTTGCAGTCGCTGGCCAGGCATCATCCAAATTTCAGCACCACTCGCGCGTCGGACAGCGACAAGCTCCACATCAGAGACGGCATTCACTCGTCTGTAGGTATCCTCTGGAAGTCACTGTCCTGCTCTGTGGCTCCACTTCTCCGGGCAACAATTCCTCTCCCGACACGTTGTCTCATTGTAGTTGTGAAGTGATATTATGTATAGCTTAAAAGCACAAAGAACGACCCCACTTGTGGATTTAAGTCCGCACATCCATCAAAGAGTTAATGCGAAAAGCCACAGGCGCCTAGTTTCATGATACATTCCCCCCCTCTCCTTGTGGCAATGCAGTTGGCGTAAAGTGGACTGCAGCTTAAATCCAACCGGGCGCGCTTCTTTTGAGCAAAAGCAAGCAGTAGTATCCACCGGGTACCCCTCCTCCGTTGCACCAAAACGATCCCCCACACAAAAGATCACAATGACGCTCGAGATTCTCTAAGTTACAAATGAGTGCGCCTAAAAAAAATCACCACGTCCCTCCTTACAAGTAAAGTCTTCTGTTTCCACACAGGCTTGTTCTGCAGGAGTGCGGAGCTGTCGTCTAAACGTGGGCACTGGTGGTAGCACAGTGCATCCCATCAGCAGCGGGTGTTGTGAAATCTCTCATCGAATCCAGGGGGTGTGCGTTTGGCTGAAGATAAGCAGCATCCCCGTATGCGTCCTTAGATGGGGTAGTCTTCAGATCTCAAGATTTACATTTTCACTCCGGTGCAGACGCTATCTTTTGCCATGCGCACTGTGGCTACTCTCTAGAAACTCACTTTCAGCACAGCGGGCGCAAAAGCAGAACCAAAATTAAGCTATACCTCCTTAAACTAAACTATTCCTAACAGCTTCAGTGGAGAGTCAGAGGCACAAAAATTTAACTGTCAGAAGAAGAAAAAAACCGGTGGAAAAAGCCATACTTTCTCAATTAATCAAATATTAATTACATGCTAATTATCTCCTTAATGTTAGAAATTATGGCTTGGCGATGATGCCGATTGCAATTTCACAGATTCAAAACCGCCATATCCAGCGCACAGTGACTCAAAACACGGCAAAGAAGAAATCATCACACAGGAGGCGCCAATAGCAAAACAATACTAAGCTGAAAAATATCTCCACGATTAACTGATTATCAAAATATAGAGATTTATAGATTTTTAATTAAATAAATGAAATAAACCTCGACAACGAGGAAGTAAGCAACAATACTAAATAATACTATTTATGACTTTACTTATAACTTTACTTTTTTTTAAAATTCCACCGCTGGAAATAATGCAAAACAAAAAAAATGTTATATCCAGTGTACCTATAACATAAAGTAAGAAAAAAAAACCCTAAAGATAGTCGGACATGATCTCACCCCGCTGTCATCCTTTCACTTGATCCGATTGAATAACGACCCAGAAAAAAAAGACCTGATGGTAAGATGGAGATTTAAAACATTTTTCGTTTAAGAAAAGATGGGGTGGAGTTGGAGTTGGCGGTGGCCACATGTGCTAAAATCATCTGCCAAGAGCAGGTCAAAACTTTCTTCAGATCACGGCTGAGTAAACTTCTACAGACCCCACCAGGTTCAAATTACTCGGTTTCCTCTGGGTTCAGTTGGTCAAAATCAATGTCGACCTGGAGAGCTGCTGATCCATTTAAATACCCGTGAAAATATCGACTGAGGCTTTAAAAAGACCTTATCCAACTGAAGAGGAAGGAGCCACAAACAAGCTGTCACTTCAGATGTCATAGGCTAAGCTATGTTTGATAATAAATGAAACGTGTGAATGAGAGTGAGGCTAATGAGAAAGAAAAAACATATCCTGTGAGAATCAAGTCGAAAAAGTGGGCGTTGAATCGGCATTGTTGTGACAGGCAGTAGTTAATTTTCTAATGAGTTGACAGTAACGGGGTTGCATAAGGTGGCTGTATTGATCATGCTTTCTAATCTAGTTAATTGGCTTACAAATATGAAGGCAGACTGCAGAACAGGGGCACACTGCGCACAGTTATCTCTGCTCCTCTGAGTCTGTCCTTGTCAAATCCAATCTGGAGCTCAAAATGTAGGAAAGCCCAGGACGGAGATATGAAAGAAGACATCAGTGAAATATTGTGTCTTTGGCACTGGCAGGAGTCACATCCAATCATAACTCTTTGTGATATAAAAATATGTTGTCAGAAATACCAAGGTAAAAAAAACAAACGAAAACACTGTGTAGTGGTGTAGCAACATCAGGAAAATACAGGAATATGGTGAGGAAAAAAACAAGAAGCAGCATGCTTACTTTTTGATGTTATTCCTATTCCCCACCCACCAGTTTCTTTTCAGGGTCACAGGAGGGGCTGTAGACTATCCCTGCACTGACTGCTTAGAAGGCAAGGAAATCAATACAGGCATTCAGACATACAGAACAGAAGCTCATTCATACCTGCGGGTCATTTCGAGTCTCTGTTCCCCCCTGACTGTGGGTGGAAACAAGCACCTATGAAAAAGGAACTAATCCTGGGTCAGTTTGTAGGCAACAATAATATTAACTTTTGAGATACAATATGAATCATTTAGCTGATGATACTTTGTTTGAGCCGTGGCATTTAGAAGCAGTAAGCACAGGCTAAAAATATATTCACAAAAGGAGCATTCATATAGTTCATCTCCATTTCAGATGGTGCAGTATTAAAAGTTAAAGACTAACTGATGGTTAGCAAACACACACACACACACACACATACACACACACACACACACACACACACACACACACACTTATATATACAGTGGGGCAAAAAAGTATTTAGTCAGCCACCGATTGTGCAAGTTCCCCCACTTAAAATGATGACAGAGGTCAGTAATTTGCACCAGAGGTACACTTCAACTGTGAGAGACAGAATGTGAAAAAAAAATCCATGAATTCACATGGTAGGATTTGCAAAGAATTTATTCGTAAATCAGGGTGGAAAATAAGTATTTGGTCACCTCAAACAAGGAAAATCTCTGGCTCTCACAGACCTGTAACGTCTTCTGTAAGAAGCTTTTCTGTCCCCCACTCGTTACCTGTATGAATGGCACCTGTTTGAACTCATCATCTGTATAAAAGACACCTGTCCACAGCCTCAAACAGTCAGACTCCAAACTCCGCCATGGCCAAGACCAAAGAGCTTTCGAAGGACACCAGGAAAAGTATTGTAGACCTGCACCAGACTGGGAAGAGTGAATCTACAATAGGCAAGCAGCTTGGTGTGAAAAAATCAACTGTGGGAGCAATCATCAGAAAATGGAAGACATACAAGACCACTGATAATCTCCCTCGATCTGGGGCTCCACGCAAGATCTCATCCCGTGGGGTCAAAATGATCATGAGAACGGTGAGCAAAGATCCCAGAACCACACGGGGGGACCTGGTGAATGACCTGCAGAGAGCTGGGACCAAAGTAACAAAGGTCACCATCAGTAACACACTACAACGGCAGGGAATCAAATCCCGCAGTGCCAGACGTGTCCCGCTGCTGAAGCCAGTGCATGTCCAGGCCCGTCTGAAGTTTGCCAGAGAGCACATGGATGATACAGCAGAGGATTGGGAGAATGTCATGTGGTCAGATGAAACCAAAGTAGAACTTTTTGGTATAAACTCAACTCGTCGTGTTTGGAGGAAGAAGAATACTGAGTTGCATCCCAAGAACACCATACCTACTGTGAAGCATGGGGATGGAAACATCATGCTATGGGGCTGTTTTTCTGCCAAGGGGACAGGACGACTGATCCGTGTTAAGGACAGAATGAATGGGGCCATGTATCGTGAGATTTTGAGCCAAAACCTCCTTCCATCAGTGAGAACTTTGAAGATGAAACGAGGCTGGGTCTTCCAACATGACAATGATCCAAAACACACCACCCGGGCAACAAAGGAGTGGCTCTGTAAGAAGCATTTGAAAGTCCTGGAGTGGCCTAGCCAGTCTCCAGACCTCAACCCCATAGAAAATCTGTGGCGGGAGTTGAAAGTCCGTGTTGCTCGGCGACAGCCCCAAAACATCACTGCTCTCGAGAAGATCTGCATGGAGGAATGGGCCAAAATACCAGCTACTGTGTGTGCAAACCTGGTAAAGACCTATAGTAAACGTTTGACCTCTGTTATTGCCAACAAAGGTTATGTTACAAAGTATTGAGTTGTATTTTTGTTATTGACCAAATACTTATTTTCCATCCTGATTTACGAATAAATTCTTTACAAATCCTACCATGTGAATTCATGGATTTTTTTTTTCACATTCTGTCTCTCACAGTTGAAGTGTACCTCTGGTGCAAATTACTGACCTCTGTCATCATTTTAGGTGGGGGAACTTGCACAATCGGTGGCTGACTAAATACTTTTTTGCCCCACTGTATATATATATATATATATATATATATATATATATATATATATATATATATATATATATATATATATATATATATATATATATATATATATATATATATATATATATATATAAGGATATATAGGATGGTGATGGTGATGGCTAACCAACCGGACATAGTAGTGGACAAGCAGAAGAAGATGGTCGTAGTGATAGGTGTAGCAATACCGAATGACAGCAACATCAGGAAGAAGGAACAGCAGTGGCTTGACAAGTACCAAGGGCTCAGACTACAGCTCGAGAAGATGTGGAGGGTGAAGATAACAGTGGTCCCAGTCGTAATCGGAGCACTTGGTGTAGTGACACCCAAGCTAGGCGAGTGGCTCCAGCAGATTCCAGGAACAACATCCAAGATCTCTGTCCAGAAGAACACAGTCCTAGGAATAGCTGGGATACTGCACAACTTGTGTAGATCATTCACAAGTGGCGTTTCCACACACCATGACCTCACTCTTCTCGTACATGTCCCGTACCACCCTCACATATTTCCTGGCCACTCCTGACTCCCTCATGCAGTACCACAATTCCTCTCTTGGCACCCTATTTTATGCTTCCTCTAGATCCACAAAGACACAGTGCAACTCCTGCTTTCTCTGTACTTCTCCATCAACACTCTCAAAGCAAATGTCATGTGTGTAATGTTGCTTCAGCATGAAGCCATTCTGCTGCTCACTGAGCATCACCTCTTTTTTCAGACTTCTTTCAACAACTCTTTCCCATATCTTCATGACATGGCTCATCAGCTTTATCCCCTGTAGTCACTACAGCTTATCACCCTTGTTCTTGAAAATCTGTAACAGTACATTTCTTCTCCATTTCTCAGGCATATCTTCCGTCCTTATTTGTGAGACTACAACTTCAACGCTGCAGCTATTTTACAAGGAAACCACACTGCAAAAAAGAATCCATCCATCCATCCATCCATCCATCCATCCATCCATCCATCCATCCATCCATCCATCCATCCATCCATCCATCCATCCAGCCAGCCAGCCAGCCAGCCAGCCAGCCAGCCAGCCAGCCAGCCAGTCAGCTGTTATTGATAAGCAATAACATGTGTAAATCATGTCTGACACTAATTCTTTATTGTAACTCTGGGAAGTTACTGGGGAGAAGAGCTGTATAGCAATGCTAAATAAGTGTTACCTACTTTCTTTTAGTGGTTTTTAGCTGTTAAATTTAACTACTCATTACCCAAAGCACAAGGCAAAATATATATCTGAAAACCGAAACTCATTTACATCAATTAACTGAGTCGATTCTTTAGGCCAGTTTTTTCACTGTGCGTGTGAAAAGGTAAATGTCCTCCAGCTCAGGCTCACATACCTTAAGTGGCCTATTAGAGGAATTACAGAGGGCATGTGGGGAAGACAGAAGAGAGACAATCCTTCAGAGTGCAGCAACGAGGGGCCCCGCAGTGAATAAAGATGAGGAGACAGGGAGGACACACATCCCTTTACAGTGACAAATGAAATAGGGAGCGCAGTGACTGAGGGATTTCCTCTTACCCTGCCATGCAAGGTTTCCTCCTGATAACAGAAAAAGTACAAAGAATTTGTCATTTAAAAAATATTTCAAGTATTTTATTCTGTTTTTTTAAACCCCTTCTTTAAAGTTTATACAGAATGGATGTGTGTATGTATTTGTCAGCTCCCAGTTACCATGCGACTATCTGTTCTGTTTGTTTTTGCTATTTGCTTTGTTGTTTTCTGGTCATTATTTTATGCCATTAAAGTGTGTTCGCTCTTTTGAACTTTAAAATAATACAGCACCACACAGAGGTCCCTTTAATGGGTAAATGTGGTTTGATGCATGCCACAGGTTCCAGCAAGTAATTTGACTGGAGAGAGGTAAAAATGTGTGCATGATAATAGTGCTTAAAGCAGAGTGGGTATATTGATTTAGATCTAGCTTGACAAATTCAATTTTCCCATGCACACCCCACTGAGATTTGAGACAAACCCTTCAGAAACCTCATTTATCACAGGGGCTTTAGAGAGATTTAATGTGATGACATGCTCCTTCAGTAGCACGTACAGTTACATTTTTGTCCATGGTCACTTTCTTTCACAGGAATAATCCAAAATAAGAGCAAACCCATTAAAAAAGCTGAGAAGATGAAAATCTAATTATTAGCCTGTACATATAGCGCTGATCTCATGCACGTATGAGTCCAATCTGCATGCAAAATGTAGGATACATATGGGCTTGATCATTCACATCATGAATCAGGGCTTGTTTTTTGACTACTATTGTCGTCTCTGACGAGTCAACCAGTCGGTTCCACAGCTTTAATCCACTTCTTTTTGTGCTTGTGTGTGTTTTTTGTGTCTGTACATGTTTGCGTGCATTCATTTTACATGAAAACCATTTCCCCACTTATCCCACTCAGGAGAATTTGCCATCAAGAATCCAATTAGACTCGCAGTCTAGCAACAATAGTTCTTCGGGAAAATCCTGAAAAGGTAAATTATTTGGAGGGAAGGTACGGCAGATTTGTGGTGGCTCACTGGGTTGCGGATCCTGAATTTCATTTTCATAAGGAAACTTACCCGCTTGGCTTCTGGGGTTCTGAACGGCTGATTGCAGTGCATCCTGTCCGACAATGCATAATTTTCCACTCTGCAGGTTTCCTGCTGCCCACACACCTCTTTTTCTTTTTAAATGTAAAGCTGTTTTGGTGTTGATACCGCTGAGAATGACTCTACAGAATTAAGGCAACAAAGAAAGTTCTGTTTGTACAAAGTTTGTACTTTGATGGAAAACAGTGAAGATGTTAACTGATAGCCTCACCTTTTGCCACATCCATAATCTGGCATGTTTATCCATTTGTGTCCTTCTTCACTTTAGTGCTTTTATGCAACATATTCGTTGTAATCACTTGGCAGAACATGACAGCCTCTTTGCATGTCCTCTTATATACCTCCAAGAGGAGCTTTTCTAGCGTATTTCTCTTGGTGAGACACTCGTGACAACAGTCCAGTCAGAACCTGGAGGCGGTCTGTTGTAAGTGCTCTGTGCTGTTGTACTTTGCCGCTGTTCTGCATTGTTATACCTCTCAAATCCACTCACCTTCAGAAGAGCGCAGAGAGCTCAAGGGCAGCCAAAGGAGTGAAATTACAAAAAAACATATTGTAACTTTTCAGCAAGATAAATGGTACAGGAGGAAGAAAGTAGACTTTGGGGATTTTTAGCCAAACACGTTGCTTTTGTTTTTTTACAGAAAGTACTTACTAATAGAGAAAGAGACTATGCATCTCTCAGATGACGGAGCTTATCTCTTTAAAACATCTTCTTGTTTGCAGTCAGTCAGCTGCAGTCTCCACTTTTTATATTCAACATATGCGTGTTTAATTTTCCATTATTTGTTTATAAATCAAGCAAAATTAATTATATCCTTTGAATGCCTGACGGAGAACCACGAGCCATTACAGAGTTTTTCTTCTCAAATTGACTTTATTCCTTAAAGACCACAAACAAATCAACAGCAGGAAGAGATGCTGCAGTGGTTTGTTAATTGCTGGGAAAAAGCTGATTTGACAGCTTTACATCCCGCGAGTTGCATCCCCATTAGCTGCAAATCCCTTGAAGCAGCAAATGTCACGGGCAAGTAGTTTTTCCCGTAAACCCAGGGCTCTGGAGTAAAATCCAGTATCTCAGAAAATAGCCACAATCCAGATTTTTACTGTATTCTCAGTATCTTCAATAAAAACGAAGAAGTCGGAAAGTAGGAATACACAATGCTGCTTTTATGATGAAGGATAAGCTACAGAAAAAAAAATCTTCGGATGATATCAATTCCTGGTAAAGGTACACCTTTTCTCTAGACTTGACTCATTTAAGGCCCATTGAGAGTTTGAACAGGACAGTGAACGAAATCTCTCCCCTCAACTCATTAATCACACAGACAGCTTCCTATAGGCTCTGAGTCTCACCGTATGCTCTCTTTTCTGTCCAATTACTCCATTTGAAGTAACGCTCTTCCTTTTGGTCTTAATCTGTTGAGGGTTTTTGTGGGGTTTTTGTGTTTGTTTGTTTTTATTGAGTAGTTTGTGAAATGTCTCATGGGGAATGGCCTCACAGCTCAAATGTATTCTCATCACAAACTGAATGCAACTACCAGTTAGGCACAGAAAAAGGAGCCAAAAACACAACTCAGGAGACCAGCTAACAATTTTCAAACTTGTTCTTCACTGAAGAGTAGAAAGGTTTGGTACACAGGTGATTGGTCCATTCAGGCTAACAAAACCAGAAGGAACAGGCAGAAGACAAAACAACCCACTAAGCAAGGCCAAACACATGGGAAGCCTGAAACGAAGGAAATGCTACTGGAATGCTTGAGAGACAACTAGATTACCTGGATTAAGGTGTAGGGGAGGGAAGAGTTTATATAGAAGGGAAAGAAAATTCGATACAGGTGCAGAACACTAGGATAGAGGAAGGTAAGAGCAAATAATGCAAAAGGAAAAAAACAGCTTATGGATACGGACGAGCTTTTACACCACATCAGCAGAAGTGCTGAGGGAACTTTATGTCCTGGCGGCTCGGAGGACTAGGAAGAAAAGTGCTGCTGCAGTAGTCTATTCTGAACCCGATTTGATAAGGTGTATCAGCAGATTATTAAAAGTCAGTGCACCCTCGTGGTGCTGTTTATATCATCACGTCATGATCCTATAGGTCGTCGCCCAGCGATGTGTGACATCTCACGCCCACATGTATCAAAATAAATGTTGCTCCCACAGGTATATCCCTTTGAGACAGGAAATAAATACCTGCATTATGTTGCCACAATACACTTCGTAACAGCATGAACCATCATTGTCAAACACACAAATAATTATGCTTTAGTTCTCACGCAGTACTGAGGTAAAATGTGCTATAAAACAAAAACGCCTGAAGAGTTATCAGAAAGTAAACAGAAATAATGGCAATATGAAAACTTTACTGTTATTTTCATCCTATTGTTCTCTCTGGTGATGTTAAAGTTCACATGGTAGTTGATATATACTACAAAGTAGTCAGGTCTTATGGGAAAATGCAAATAAAATGACAAAAAAATGATCAGATTCTTCAAAAGTGCATGTACTGTAAAACGTCTAAACCAGAAGAGCTACAGAAACCTAAATCAACACACCTGAAATCTATTTAAAGCCTTTAACACCCCGCTGTTGTAATTTTTTTTATCTAATTTGACTGAATTTACTGGTTTATTAAAAATTGATCCGTAAATAGTGTGCAGTTCTTCTACACTCAGCCAGATGTGCAATGGGGCATTGCAGCAAAACTGGCAACAATTTTAAACAGACTACACACGCTCTAAATTATTATCAATAACTGTAGGATCATCTTGGATCTCCTCATGCCCACATTTTAAAGGCCTGCAGTCAGAGAGCTAAACCATGTGTTCTTCTGCAGTCAGGTGAGTATCTTGTGTCTGCATCATGAAGATGACTAAAAACCGCATAGATGTCATCTGGTGAACACAGAAAGAATGGGAAATTTATGTTCGCTCCGAGGCAGAAGCTTTAGATTATGGCACAGTTGACTGATGCAGCATTTGCCCCTATTGGACATGATCAGATTACTTTTTCTCTCTTCGGATCCCCTCCTCCGAAGAGGGAGAGGGCGGCGTGTGGGGTGAAACCATCGGAGTTAGCAGCAGGGTTGCCTTTATGCTCCGCCACAAAGCAACATTTTATTACCACTGGCATCAGCAATGATACAGATAACTAATCTTTCATACAGGGAACAATTTTTTCCTGCTGCTGCTGCAAAGTGAGACAAAACTGCAACTTGGCTTTTGTCAAACCACGGTCAAGGTTTTGTGTCGACAGTGAGAACACGCTGGAGACTGTTTAATGGGCAAAACTGATGTCTAATCACAGAATCAGCCAATCAGCCATTGTCTGTGCTGACAGATGCCTTGTTGTACTCAAAAAACATAAAAGTGTATCTGATTTGACACACATGCAAATCAGTGGAAACACTAATTAGATCTGAGCTGATGGGATACATGGGCATAAGTGACAATTCTCAGCTCAGCTTTATGATACCGCCATGACATTATGCTGTGACACTTCCTCCAGTCTGATCTCCATACACAGCAGTTTCCCATTATGTCTGCATAATAAAGTTGTAAAACATTTCAGGCTGGAGTCTGATTTTAGAAACAATGAGGTCGTGTCTCTAGAAGCTTTTATTACCCCACAATCACCATCACCACCTCCAGATAATCTTTAATATATTTTGATTGTTTAATTTTTTTAAATAAATTGACACGTGAATGCCATTTTATGTAATTTATGATTACTGAAGGTGCAGTCTTTGAGACCTCAGTTCACAAAAAACTTTGAGAACTGAGTAAGAAACTTTGGTAAACACTTGTTGAGCAGCTGCGTAAAAAAATGTCTGAAATGTGAAATGTTAATGTTTTCAGATAAATCAAATTAATTCAATATTGTTTTAGTAAAGAAATCAGACTTTATCACTGTCGCTCCTCCTTCTCATTCAGCTTCACCTTTGCAAGAATTCCAATTATCCAATATCCTCATGGATGGACTGGTTCTTATACAGCAGCTTTCTACTCTAATACAGCAAGCCTTAGTCATCCATTCACAAACATTCATGCAAGCACATCAAAGCAAGTGCCTTGTTAACATTCAAACTTTGGTGAGCGTATGTAAGAGTACCTTTTAGTTCTTGTAGCATTTTTACTTAAAGAACTAAAAGTATTTGTAGTATCATCCCCAAGAATACTTTGGTATGCAGACTGTAGCAGCCAAGACAAACCGTTCAATTAGATGATGACCTGCTCCACCTCCTGAGCTACAGCCACATAAATGCATGGTTTGCAACATTTAGTTTATTGTAACATCTTTAATACAGAGTTATTAGAAACAGGTAGATGGAGCAGATGTATTAGATTACCTGAGACTGAACTTCACTTAATAAACTGGACACTACATAGGTGTACATATTATAGCAACTGCTGAAGTATAAAAACTGATTCTGAGTGATGAAAACATTCAGAATATAAACTAAGAGATAGAAATTCTCATAATGAGAAAATATCCAGTCTATTAATTTCTTTGATCTAACATTATTCAGTGTATTTTTTTGTTTTACACCAAAAACAAAGAAACCAAGTGCTGAAAAGCCACAAAGTGATCCACTTCATTTTAGATACTAAGTGTAGAGTCCACGCCGGTTTTCAGCACCTCCAAGTTGCTAAAAAACTAAGCATGTGGTCTGAGTTAAATTAGAGCAGGATATAAAAATACAGCATGCGTGCTACAGGACATGATGTAGGCTGTACATTTCAGGATTTTTACACCTTCATGAACAACTACCTGGAAGTAAATACTAATGAACTTTACAGATGAGAGAAGGACACGATAAATATACTGCTTTATCCACCGGTGTATTCATACCGTCTGGAATAGCCAGTGGTTCTGATATGATGTATGAAATATAACCGCTTGAGAGTTTACAGTACTGGGACCAGTGTTTCCATCTGGAAATATTGCCCTTGTTCCATAAACATGTTCATCCAGGTGGACTCTTCTCCCCTCAGGATTTCTGTAATGAATGTAAATACAACCAACCCCTGAGGTTGAAATAATTACCAGAACACATTTAAACAACCCCAGACATCCACCTGCCCCCCCCCCCCCCCCCCCCCCCCCCCCCCATTTTCACTGCAACCCACTGTTTAATGACGTCCAATGTTCACTTTTCTTGTTTATTATTTCTGTGTTTCATCGAGGGAGTCAATGCACCCAAAGAGCAAGTTTCATTTTCCCGTTCTTCCCACAGAAATTACAGACAAAGCAGTGATGTACTAACTGATGAAACAAAAAATAATTATGTCCTCCGGGGAATGTGTAGCTTTGTGTGACTCCCTGACTGTGGGGAACATCTTCTAATGGCTTGTGTTTTGCAGGGAGACTGCAATTTAGCCTAACATTCGATATTTGGGACTGGTGTTCATCACAATGAAGGACTCTGGTGTGGACTCTTGTTGATATTACTAACGAAAACAAAAACTTACTGGAATGGGGTCAAAAAAGCAAAAAACTTACCAACACAGTGAAACTTGCAGCAGATTCTGATTGTCACATGTTGCATTAAATAAACTGAACTGGTTAGTTGAAAGTAGTAATTATAAATGAAAAAAGTTACTATTATATTTTTTTGTCATTCTTATATTTAAACAACCAGTTATTTGACAGAGAGTTGTTTTTTGAAAAGACTGTATGTAAAAGATGGACATGGCCACCATGACATTACACTCGCCTGGATTTAGATTGGCTGACATTCACACCATAAACAAACGGCACTGCGGCTCATTAGAAACCAGACCGAGACCACCTCTTCCAAATCTCCTCCAACCACCTTGGTACAGTTGTTTTGCTCTGCACCAGAGTATGATTATTGTGTTCACACTTGCACAAGTGAACAGCACTGAGCGAGAAAATGAGTTTGATTTAAAACGGTCTAAACATTGCATGTGTGAAAACAACAGTTCAAGAACCAAAGGTCTTGCACCCTCCTGTCCATTTGAAGACCAAGGAGCTGGTGGTGGACTTCAGAAGGGATCAACACAGAGACTACAAGCCCATTATCATCAATGGAGCTCCAGTGGAGAGGGTGCAGTCCTTCAAGTATCTTGGTGTCCACATCTCCTCAGACCTGACATGGGCTGCCCACATTCAGGTCCAGACCAAAAAGGCTAGGCAGCGCCTGTATCACCTACGACAACTGAGGAAGTTCAGGGTCTCTCCAAAGATCCTCAGGATTTTCTATACAGGCGCTGTGGAGAGCATCCTCACACAGAACATGACATCGTGGTTCGGGAACAGCTGTGTGAAGGACCAAAAAGCTCTCCAGAGAGTGATCCGTACAGCAGAACGCTGCTGCAGGATTGCTCTCCCCCCGCTTCAGGACACCTACACCAGGAGATGCCGGACTAGAGCAGCGCAGATACTGAACTGTTCCAACTTCTGCAATCTCGTAGAAGGTTCCGCATCATCCGGGCAAGAACAGAGAGACTCAAGAGGAGCTTCTATCCCCAAGCCATCCGGGCCCTAAACACACACACCCGCCTGCTCACATCATTTCACATCAGCTATAATTGACTGAGACAGGACTCTCTTCCAGACACTAAACCAAGGAACAATGTACATTTCAAATTCCTTTAATTTTAAATATGTTTATATTGTCTATCCTGTAAAATAGTCAGATGTCTATTCATATTAATGTACAGAATTCACCTGCTGGCTGCTACTACTGCACATTCACCCAATGTGTATGACACACAGTGAAATTTCACACACACACACACACACATATATATATATATATATATAGAAGAGCTCGAGAGGATGTGGAGGGTGAAGGTAATGGTGGTCCCCGTGGTAATCGGAGCACTAGGTGCGGTGACTCCCAAGCTAGGCGAGTGGCTCCAGCAGATCCCGGGAACAACAGCGGAGATCTCTGTCCAGAAGAGCGCAGTCCTGGGAACAGCTAAGATACTGCGCAGGACCCTCAAGCTCCCAGGCCTCTGGTAGAGGACCCGAGCTTGAAGGATAAACCGCCCGCAGGGGCGTGCTGGGTGTTTTTTTTCCATCCATCTTCATCCGCTTTGTCCGGGGCCGGGTCGCGGGGGCAGCAGCCTAAGCAAAGAGGCCCAGACCTCCCTCTCCCCAGCCACCTCCTCCAGCTTATCCGGGGGAATACCAAGGCGTTCCCAGGCCAGCCGAGAGATATAATCTCTCCAGCGTGTCCTGGGTCTGCCCCGGGGCCTCCTCCCGGTGGGACTTGCCTGGAACACCTCACCCAGGAGGCGCCCAGGGGGCATCCTTGTCAGATGCCCGAACCACCTCAGCTGGCTCCTTTCGATGTGGAGCAGCAGCTGCTCTACTCTGAGCCCCTCCCGGATGGCCGAACTTCTCACCCTATCTCTAAGGGAGAGGCCAGCCACCCTTCGGAGGAAGCTCATTTCTGCCGCTTGTATCCGCGATCTCGTTCTTTCGGTCACTACCCACAGCTCGTGGCCATAGGTGAGGGTAGGGACGTTGATCGACCGGTAAATTGAGAGCTTCGCTTTTACACTCAGCTCCCTCTTCACCACGACGGACCGGTGCAGCGTCCGCATTACTGCAGCTGCAGCCCCAATCCGTCTGTCGATCTCCGGCTCCCTTCTCCCATCACTCGCGAACAAGACCCCGAGATACTTGAACTCCTCCACTTGGGGCAGGAACTCATCCCCGACCCGGAGTGGGCACTCCACCCTTTTCCGGCTGAGAACCATGGCCTCAGATTTGGAGGTGCTGATCCTCATTCCCACTGCTTCACACTCGGCTGCGAACCGTTCCAGTGCGAGCTGGAGGCCCTCACCCGATGAAGCCAACAGAACCACATCATCTGCAAAAATCAGAGATGAGATTCTGAGGCCACCAAAGCGAAAGCCCTCCGCCACTTGGCTGCGCCTAGAAATCCTGTCCATAAAAATTATGAACAGAACCGGAGACAAAGGGCAGCCCTGGCGGAGCCCATCACCCACCAGGAACGAGTCCGACTTATTGCCGGCAATGCGAACCAAGCTCTTGCAACGGTTGTATAGGGATCGAATGGCCCGTAGCAATGGGCCAGACACCCCATATTCCCGCAACACCTCCCACAGGACACCCCGAGGGACACGGTCGAATGCCTTCTCCAAGTCCACAAAACACATGTAGACTGGTTGGGCAAACTCCCATGCACCCTCAAGTATCCTGGAGAGGATAAAGAGCTGGTCCAGTGTTCCGCGACCAGGACGAAAACTGCATTGTTCCTCCTGTATATATATATATATATATATGTGTGTGTGTGTGTGTGTGTGTGTGTGAAATTTCACTGTGTGTCATACTTGTATAACTATGCATGTGACAAATAAAGAACCTTGAACCTTGAACCTTGAAAGAATATAACCTTGAGTACTTAATTTTTCACACTTGGGAGTTCATTCACACCTGATTATGCGGTAGTTGCAAATGCCAGTTTATACAATTTACAGTGTAGGGTGTTACTGAGCATGGCATCACCTCATTATTTGGTAGCACTATGGTGCACTTGGACAGCTTTTCTAGAAGTTATTTGTCTTTTTTAAATCTGTTGGGATTGCATATGACAACACTCACCAGATCAAAAGATTTGTGACACTTCGTCCTGAGTGGACAGACATGCACATGGACATCTGCCCACAACACAGAGGAGTCATTATTCTTATATTATTCTACAGGTTGAAGTGAGTCCACCTGGAGAACAAGACTGGTGCCCATTAGTAAAGGCAATGTAACATCTGCTTGGACAGATCCACACAGCCTCAACAAACTGGAGGGAATAAGAATTTCCACAGCCTTGTGCTTACCCTCAGTTGAACCTAAGTAGATGCTAGCATACTCACAAATAGGTATTTGTAAAACCTGGATATGACTTACAAATGAAGGATGATACATTTGTAGTCAGTTAACAACTGTCAGATAACACTTACCAGACTCTTCACAGTCAGGATGGACTATTGACAGCAGAAGTCAGTGGATTCTATGTGGATAACACTTCCAAGGGAAATTATACAAGCAATTGATAAAATGCAGCTTTGAAAGACCGTACATACATCACTGGAAGTGTTTCAATGACGCGTTCCTAAGCATTTTGTAGTATGTGGACACGATACTCTGATGGTCTGCAGACAAGTTTGTGTATATAAAAAAAGCATATATATAATATTATATCATTTGTATGTATCATGATTTAAGCAGGTGGAACAAAGCACTGCTTTTAATTGAATTTACCAGATCACAAGTGTGGCTGGGTTTTAGCAAAATGCTAAAAAAAAAAAAAAAAAAAAAAAAAGCACATTTTCAAAAACTACAGATTTTAACTTGGAAAGTTCTCTCAGACATGATTTTTGGACCTAGTGTACCAAATATACAAAAATCCATAGCAATATACTGTAAACCTAACCCTACCCATAACCATAAATGGGTTAGGTGATCTGGTAAGTGTTAGCAGGTGATTCCTTTCCATTTAAAAACTCCAGGTTTCATAAAAATGTAATTATTACATAAATCACTGAATGCCCTGTGAATGCTCAAATATTACAAAATCATCTTTAACACACAAATGGCCCAACAGGCTGTTTGGTGGTCTCTGAGGGTCAACAAACTACCTTACATTTCTTGCAACCCCCTCTACATTAACAAACTATTAGCAGTCATTTTTGTAATCTAACATTTAAAATTTTTAACTTGTGGTTTATTCAATTTATTCAGGTTTAGATGTAGCCTGCTCAGCTTCTGTGCCACAGCCAGTTAATGACACAACAGCTCAAATCCCCTGTGCTGTAAATCTCATATCCTTCAGTGGTTAACTTAAAAATGCACCATGACAGGTACTGATATTTTATTTATAGCTATGTTGTCGGTCTTTTGACAATGGCGTGACTCCCTGATCTTTCGGTGAACCCTTGAAACTCGTGTGGACATTTTGATCTCATATCACATTGCCGTGTTTGGTACTTTCTGATGTTTGGTGGCATTTTAAGATTTTTAAGATGACTGTTTGACTGTTTGAACTGATGTATTACAAATAAAACTGGGCTGGATTGAATTCCACTGATAACTTTACCCCAAATATCACCATGGGGGTACCGCAGGCTCCAGCTCCCCATCGACTAATAATCAAACTGCTCAGTAATCGTTGGTGATCAAAGCCATGAACTCAACTGTGAGCCTCCACACAGTTCCGATGTTTTTAAATCAGAAAATGATGTTTGGTATCTGTGCAAGTGCTGAAATCACACAGGGTCAGTGGGAAGAACAGGACTTTTGTGAAGCAGTCAAAAATAGCAGCCACAACAGTTCTGATACCTTGAAGATGATGTGGATGAGGAGATCAGCAAAACTGAAAGCATATTTTAAAAAGGAAAGTTTCTTTTTTTATTTTTATGGGCAAGCCAAAGGTCTCCAGATGTTTGAATTATGTAATAAGCATGCTCAAACTGAGATGGTCATCTGGAAGTTTTAGGGGTGTAATAAACAAAAGGGGCGGTCAGAAGCAAATTCATCCATATCTATTTTACTGGATCAATAGAAACTCATATACTAATAAATCACTGAGAATTGTTTTCCCAGCACACTCTTTAAGTATGCAGTCTTGACTCTCTTGAATGTTACATTTGATGGAAAATGGTTATTCATTTGTATTTGTAGGTGATTTCTGAAACTGGAGCCCTAAATTTTTACGCCAACCACTTACAAATATTGTGAATACCCTGGGGTTTAAAAGCTTGAGACTAGAAGCTAAACTTCCATCCCTGACCGCCTTTATATATAGCTGAACAGACCTACTGTTCTCATCTGAAGGGGGTTTCCAATGCCAGACACATTGCAGCCATTGTCTTGCCTATTCTGTGTTATGCAAGCTTTGATTAAAGGAAGGAGAACTGATGGTGGTGGCATGTATTGTACCTTTTGAATCAATGTTTTCACACTTAAATTTAATCAAAGATTCAACTGATTTCCGGTCTAGGTGAAAATACACGTACTCATGTAAAAGACACAGAAGACCAAAACCAACAGCACAGAGAAGGCAGAGAGACCAAAATTCAAAACCCTTTTATCCAGGTAGAGCTCATGCATGAGGGAGCTGTCAATGAGAGCAAATAGTCAAAAAGGCAAAGTTCAAACTACAGCAAAAGGTCATACATGAGGAACAAACAACTGGAGAAAAGGGAAAAAAAATTCAAATGAAAGATTCGAAGCTGATGAAGAACAAGTCTGCAGCCACACATACTTGCCTATTTCTTAAAATGGGGATTTACCACTTTTCTCTTCACGGGCGTTCTGTTTTGAAAAATATTTGCCACCACATGAATATACAAACTAAATATCTATGGTCCCGTAAAGAGCACGCCAAGGCAACAGGTGTTGTTATAGCCTTAACTGAATGGACATGTGAGCCAACCAAGCCTGAGAATAACAATAACATACAATGACATTGAAAAAAAGAGAAAGATGCATACCTTTGACAGTGCTACAGACAACCTTTGTTTTATTTGTTTACACATAAACACAAAAATGGAGTTTTTGAAACTCTTCAGCCTCAAAGTTTTTCAAAAGCTCAAATTTTTAGTGCCTCAGAATATCTTTCATGTGGGCATAAAAGGCCAAAGCACTGATTTTTCTGTGTTTTCTATTACCTTTCTAAGAAAAAACCCACCAAAACAAACACACACATGTGTAGCACAATATATTTGACATTAATTATTAGCCATAAAGCATTTCTGTGGTCTTTGGGGGGATTACCTTAATTATTAAGCACCTTGCAAAAAACCGAAAGCATTCATTTTGAAAACAATCTGAATTATTGAACACGTACAACCCATCAAACTGTTGAGAAGCATTGGCCTTCTTTAGCAGCAATTTTGAACTGAAGAGTGTGTCAGCAGTATTGGTCAGACTGCGTGTGTCCTATATAAAAGAGTCAAGTCACATTGATTTTGATGGCACAACAAACGCTGACTGAAGTGCTTCACAACAATCAATAAAACAATTAGGAAAAATGAAATTACAAAACAGTGAGATAACAAAATGAGAAAAACATAAAGCATAATTAAAAGCAAAATGAAAACATAGTTATAAAAACAACCAATGCTGTTCAAAGAATAACACTAAACTGAAAAGGCTAAAGAGGAAATATGTTTTATGACAGATTTGAGATTTGATAACTGTTATTAAAGCAGAAAACCAGATCTGCTATTCGATGCTATTCAAAGGGTTCAAAGGACCAACTGGCAGTAGAGGACAGTCTGGTGCTTGGCACTATTAACAGCTGCTGATAAGCTGACCCAGCTATTTGACATGAAGTATGATGCTATAACATCTCTAACAGATACTTAGGGGCAAGCCCACGTAAATCTTAAACCGCACAGACGGGCAAACTTGTTCCTCGTGAAACAGTAAAGACAGTTTCCTGCTGTTTAGCCACAGCAAGGCTCCAGTTTTAATGACACATATAACAAATTATTCAGCTCAATTTAATTTTATTTATCTAGTGTCATTTTATTCATACAGTCGCCTCAAGGTGCTTTATTGTAAGGAAATAACACAAAAATACAGAGAAAATCCTACTCAGATGACTCCCTATAAGCAAGTAGTTGGTGACAGTGGGAAGGAAAAACTCCCTTTTTACAGGAAGAAACCTACAAAACACACACTGTGGGAAACCAGAGAAAGGTGCGTGAATTACAGTTATTCCAGCACAGTAGAGGAAAGCACATCTATCACCTGGGCTTTTTCTTTTTCACAATGTCTGCTGTGAAAACTGTTCAACTTATAGCACTGACATCACTCGTCAGCTAGGTGGAACAGAGCTACATGGTATGATAAGTCACATTCAGCTTTTAGTGACTGCAAGGTGACATTAATTTATAAACAAATGTGAACATCTGCTGTTTTAAGAGATGATGCAAATTAAAAATATCTGATTAACATAAATACCCACTCCCAGCACAAATTTGCCAGCATTTACTTTACTAAAAGGGAACAGAAATGCACATCCTTAATTAGCTAATAATATGTTGTTAAGTGATCTGACTGCATTCCACTGAAATATATGAAATTTGGTTAAATAAATTGAATACCAGCCTCTTTCACTGAGCACTCACTCAGACAGATGGGTGACAGCAGCTGGTAAGTCAGTAAGCAAGCAAGAGTACAATAAATACTCTGTTTTAGGCTTTTTTAATTGATGTGGTATAGTGTGACTTTTCTAAAAGTGAGGCTCTGTGTCATTTTAGCGCACTCTGTTATTGTTCGCTCCCAGGACAGTTAATAAGCCGTCTTTTCAGACTCCAGTTAATCATCATGGGCTGTCCAATAAGACTGACAGAGCTGCAGTGTCTCTCACTATTCTTCCCACACAAAACCTTATCCTGCGCTAAGAAAGGTGGGTGTGTTGCCATGCAGGGGTAGCTCCATCTTGTGGATCCGACCTTCGCTAAAGCAAAACTAATACAATGAAGAAAACTGAGGGATCCCTTTTCAGAATTCCCATTCACATACTCACAATCAAATCTATGCATGTGTATAAATGGGATCATTATTATAACGTGAATAAATATATGCACTGTATGTCCGTGTAGAATGTTTAAATGCATATAATCGTAGAACATTCGCAAAATAAGAGCTTTTTAATATTTTTAGGTTGTTAGTGCTGATTTTGGTGCCTGCCTTTAACACACCTTCATTGGGTCAACATCTCATGAAAAGGTTTGCAGATTTTCATGCATCGATGGTGAACTGGGCACGAAAACTGATGACTGTGTAATGCTTATCTTCATGCCAGTGACATGCACATGCCCAGAAACTGCTTTTGGAAAAGTCTCTCAATGCTGGGACACCTCCCTGCAACGTGAATCATGGATACTAAACAGTCAGGTGATGACACCACGGGAGATGGAATTGGTTGGTTAGAGCTGCTTAGTGTAGCAACCCTCAATCATCAGTCAGTGCATAGAAAACAGTTTTAACTCAACCTTTAATGAAAGGACTGATTATTTTAAGGCTAGAATTATAATATAAATAAACCATCTTCGCACTCAGTTACATATACACAAGTGATTCTATCATTGTTTGACTAAAACAGTCATCATTATCTACTTCTTCTTGTAAATTTGTTTCTTTCTGTTAACTGAAATTGTCAAACAACAGTTTTTACACACAAACTCTGAGAAACAAGTCATGTAGCACTGGCGGGTTGAATAACAATGATAATCATTTAGATTCTGGTGGGGATTTGATGTATTTGAACACACCCGTAGCCTGATTTTTACCCCTTGCAGAGCAAAGCAGTGGTTTACTTGGTGGATTTTTTTTTTTTGTTGTTGTTAAAAAAGAGAAGTGATGAGGAAAATATCAGAGTGGCATCAGAATCAGAGACGACATCAGCGTGTCAAAAAAAACTTGTACTGCTGGGATTTGGTGTGAATTGTGAAGATTTATATTTGGGTGGGAGGTAGGAGGTGTTACAAGCATCAGAGGTGAACTGTATTAATTCTTAATCAGTGTGGATCCCTCCAGAGAAATAAGTATGTTTATGTGTAAGTCTGAGGAAAGTTTGGGCCCATGTACATTTACATTTGAGCACAACTTTTTTACAATCGCCTGCATTGTTAAAGCCTGCCAGCTTCTAAAAGTTTTAAACTTATGCCATGACAAAATATATTCTCATGCTATAACCTTGTACCTCTACCATCTCTTGGAAGTTTACATTAGAGTTATAAAGCTCATAATGCTACTCTTACAGATTTTCAAGCACTAAGTCTGCTCAGCATTTCTGTAAAGTCACGGTGATTCTCATTGTTCACCAGCGCTGCCAGAAGCTTACGTTTTTTATTGGATGCCGTAACTCCACAGGGGATTTTTAGTATTCCTCTTCTCATAAATCTTTTTTCTAAGGCCACCGTGTCATCTGCAGTGAATCTAAGGCGTGCCCTCTTCCCCTACAGGCCTTGCGTGGCTTTAGTTCCAGCTAAAAGGTGATATTCCTATAAAATGTGTCTATAACCATTTCCATTTTATCACCTCCTCTTATTTTCAGATATAAATGGTTTTTATTGTTTTGGAAGATTTATATGATAAGAGCATGTTAAATGTCAGATCATCTCTGGAGCCCATCAAAAAGAAATTTTTCCCTTAAACATGACTTTATTTAAACAGCTTTTTAAAGTCAAAGGGGATAAAATTGTACATTAAATCAGCAGAGATCATCTTTTTCCCCTATAGCTTTCAGGTAAATGTTACACTGTTGCCCTACACTTATCAACAGTCATAGCACCGAGGAGCTGACATTTAACCAAAGGGTAAAATTTGTAGTTTTTTGTCACAGCCTTGTAGAAGAGTTTTCTTTTTGCCTTAAGCTATTCTAGAAATGCAAACATGTGGTCCAAATCAAAATTGCTAGCAGATCTGCAACAGCCAGTCTTCTTGTTTTGAGTTCATGTGCTCTCTGCCGCACGCCTCGGGGTAAAGCATTAACCACCACATGGAACAGAGGGGCTGCATCTCTGTCTTAACCACCCACCGTTCTACTCACCCGTCGTAGATCAAAAGCCCCGCGTAAGCATTAGAGTAAGAATGCAGAAAAAATGCAAATCACAGCCACATTTTCATTTTAAAGTCTTTTGGATCTTAAACGAATTCCATTTTTTCTCCAGCAGACAGCAAAGTCTGACTCAGAAATGCTTTTTTTTCTTCAGGTATTTGCACAAGGCCGGTTCCCTACAGACGGAAAACGCCACACATTTAAACCATGACTCACGCCTATGGTGAGACTTTTTTCTAGCAGGTTCAGTGTCTGTTACAGTTTACATTACCCAAGACATTATGACTCAGATTAAGAGCAAACATACAGTGTCTTTTTTAGATATGCATAGTTTTAAGATTAATACCAACCCCAGAAGAAGAGTGACCTAATCAGAGAACCATATAAATAATAAATTTGAGCTGTTGTTCATCTGTTTGTGTTGCTCACTGTATGCCTCTCGTGTGCCTTGTTCCAACTGGGAAGACAGATGCTAACCTGCAGGCTATTAGTTGTAAATCATGGTGATCTTAGAATGGGTTTATATAAAATAAATACTTTAAATTTTATAAATTTAAAACACTGGTAGCATTTTGAGGGTGTCATGTTTGTCTGTGTTATTGAAGGCATTAAATTTTGAAAAGACTGCTACAGAAAACTCATTTCAGCTCAGTGCCGCTGCCACACCGACAAAAGAACCGCTGTGTTAGAGGTCATCCTCTGGCAATTGTACGGACCTCTGTGCTCGGTTCAGCAGCACTGCACTGGTAAAACTGGCTCTGCTTCAGCTGCTGCAGCACAAAGACATTAATTACAACACAAGAAGCAGCTATGTTGGCAACAATGTGTAACGCTCCAGCTTTCCCCCGCTGTGACATTCACTTTTAGGTATGCTGCCAAAGATTAAAGGGAAAGTAATTAAACTTCTCCTAGCAGAGACAAAATACTACCAGCCGGAAAACCTGATAGAACATACAGGACGAAATCTTATGTAAGTCTTGTTAGTTGTGTTTTCAATTGGCCTGAAGGAAAATCACAGTAAAACATGCTTAAAGAGTGCCCTCTTGAGTCCAAACTGTGATTTTGTATTTATCTGCACCTTTTGACAGGTTACAGCTTTTAATAGCCAGCGTGTCTCTGCCCTGAACCCAAACTGGGAGCTCCTTTCGCAGAAGAGGAGCCTGATAGCAGAAGACTCTGTCTCCCATTGGAAATTTCAGGACCCACAACTAAACCTGCAAACTTGGAGTGAAGAGTAGGACATGCAATGAGGTCTATGAGATCTTTAAACCAAGGACCATGCATGTGAGGAGAAGGATTTTAAATTTAAGTCTAGATTTAACATGGAGCTCAAGAAGAGACTTAGGAAAATAGATTTCACTTTCTACATTTTGTTAATATTTCGTCCATCCATCCTTTCTTTTGCGCTTGGTTGTGGGGTGGCTGTTGCCTATCCCTGCTGTCATAGAGTGAGAGGCAGGGTACACCCTGGACAAATCACCAGTCTATCATTAAAAAAAGAAATTCAGATAAAGATGTTTCCCATCTGTTTTCCTCATACAAAGATCTTTAAATTCATTCATGTATATTTTTCATTCAGTGTTTTAAGGAAGTGATGCAAAATACCACATCCACAAATGCAAATTTGGTGTTTCTGAATTTTATTTTCTGTTTTTAAGAATGAATTAGTAAATATATGAGTACTATAAAATACTTATTAGACTTAAAGTTATTGTTCCTTTTTGACATTGCATTTGACATTGCAGGACTGAGTTTATTGCATCTATCTTGGAATGTAATTTTTAAAATACGGCCTTATTTGTTTGTTTGTTTTTATCCCTCTTTGTGAGGATTCCTTGTGTTGTGTTTTTGTTGTTGTTGTTTTGTATGTGCTTCTGTATACCACATGTGTTAACCCTCCTCTCGTGTTAGGGTCGGCACCGACCCATTTTAAATTTCAAATGCATAAAAAAATCACATACATTTGTTTATTGTATCAAGGCTTTTTGACTTTGTCAGGAACCTCTATTTCTACAAAATAAAATAAAAAAAAATTATTTTCACTAAATTATAAAATGCCCTAGTTGAAATTATGACCTTTGTGTTGTTAGGGTCGGTTTCGACCCAGGTATAATATTATGAGTATAAAGCAATAATTAAAGCCAAAACTGAAATCATAAGTGCACTGTCAGCTAAAACACTTACAGCAAGCGCCTCTCCTAATCATATGAGCTTTAGGGGATTCTTATTTTGCATGTTTTTTGCAGTATACCTGCACAAAAACAAAACAAAATAAACATGGGCATGTGAGGTGAATTCACTATTTGAGTGGCCATTTGACTTCCAGAGTGCACATTTACAATTTGCAGCATACAAAAAATGAGAAGAAGATTCACAGTGAGCTAAGTTCTGGATCATATTTTTGGTGAAAATGAAGGAGAGGACACAGAGCAGCATAGCGATTCAGATGGGCAGGTTTCTAAGGAGGAAGACAATGTGGACTATCATCCAGAAGACACAGACACATCTGATCAGAGGTGGAGGTCGCTGGTGCTGAAGCTACTCCTGCTGAAAGATTCAAGTCCAAAAATGGTAAGATCTTTTGGAGCTCAGTACCTCATGATGTACATGGCAGGGCAGCTGCTGCAAATGTCATCAAAATGACCCCTGGAATCACAAGGTTTGCTCTGACCAAAGTCAGTGACATCAAGAGATGTTTTGAGATATTTATGCCATTGTCACTAGAAAGAATCATCATTACTATGATAAACCTTGAAGGAAAAAAAGTCAATGGCGACATGATGAGGAATACCTGGATGCTTTCATTGTTCTTGCTGGAGTGTACAGATGCTGCAATGAGGCCACTGATCGTCTATGGGATGCATCGACAGGCAGAAACATTTTCTGGGCAACGATGTCACTTCACACATTTGATATCATTTTGATTCAAGAGTCCTCAGATTTGACAACAGAGAGACCAGACCGAGGTCTGACAAACTTGCTCCCATCAGGGATGTCTGGGAGAGATGGGTGCAGCTTCTTCCACTGATGTTCATCCCAGGGCCAGTGACAGTGGATGAATGTCTTGTCCACTTTTTGAGGAAAATGCCCCTTCCGGCAATATATACCCAGTAAGCAAGGGAAAAACGGCAGAAAAATCTGGGAAGCCTGTGATGCAAAAACCAACTATGCCTGGAATGTACAGATTTTCACAGTCAAAGCTGCGAGTGGCACCCCTGAGAAGAAACAATGAAAATGTGTGGTCCTCCATATGACCACTGGACTGCAGGATCACAATATCAGCTGTGATATTTTATTTTATTTTATTTTTTACCAGATATGACCTTGGACAAGAACTTCACAAAGGAAACTGAGGTGAAGCTGTATCATTGGGAAGTGATAAAAAGCCCACAATTACCCACGGCTATAACCAAAACAAAGGAGGAGAGGACTTTTTCTTTTTTTCAGTTTATATTAAAGGTCTACTGCTGAAAAAAAACAAACTTTTTTTGTCTTTTCTTGATGTAAATGTCTATGGGTCGATATTGACCCGTAACACCATCGATGTCATTTTAGTTATTAATCTTAAAATGAAAAAAATCAATAAAACAGATTTATTTAAGAGATGTGTCCTATACCCCTCAGTAATACTCAGGTAACACAGAAACCTTTTATTTATTAATATGATTCTCTTGAGGTTAATTTTACAATTTTTTTTTAATTGAAATCGAGGGGTATAGTGACAAAAAAAGACCCAGAGGCCCACACCAAAAGTATTAAAACCAACATTTTCATGGATAAGGAAGCCTAACAAGGTAACCAAGAGATGAGAAACAAATTGGATGATAACTTATTGTTTTTAGTATATTTTATAGCTGATTTAATTCACGGGTCAAAACTGACCCGCTAACATAAGAGATGATAACAGAAAGCTAACATGAGAGGAAGGTTAAACTGTCTTCTCATTTCAACTGTCTTAGGCTGTAATATATCCCAAGCACGCTGCTATCTAAGGGGGCGCTGTAGCTAACTGAGCCCAGACTGGCCCTTTAAGTCTGACGTTTCAGATTTCCTCCACGTTGGCCGCACATGCGCAGATAGGCCTACCTGCAGAAAATTAGAAGCGAACAAGGAAGTCTGCCCCTGAGTACTGGATGATAGGCTGAATAAAAACAAAAAAACTCTCCGCCGGAAAGTCGACACTTGGTCACCAGTTTATATCGGCGTGACAAGATGTTTAAAAAACTCAAGCAGAAGCTAAACGAGGAGCAGTCTCCGCAGAGGAATGCGCAGTCACCTCAGCAGGCCCAGGTTAGTTGTTGTGGTGCTCGGAGCTAACTAGCTAAGTTAACGTCTGTTGCAAAGACTTCACGGTTTGGAAGTGGTTGTCTAGTTATTTCTCATTAAGATAACTCAAGCTGACAGCTTAATAAGCTAACTTGAATTGTCAGTTCGTCCCTTTACTGTCTTGCAAACATTAGCACCGTGCTAAGTCCTTAAGTTAGCAGCTTAACTTAGCTGTCAGCGGTTGGAACAGCTGGAACTGGTAAATCCCGTTGTCCGAGTAGAAGAAAAGTCTCACTTCATACAGCTAATCATCAATTTGTTTGTAGCCAAAATGCCAGCCCGCATTTTTATACTCGCCAGTGACAACATGGGCGTGTCTGAGTTAATGCTTCTTGCATTAGCTGCCAGTGGATGTCAGCTGGAAGCTATATTTGACCCTTGCAAATCCTACTACTCCCAGGCGCCTCTATTAAAAACAATACAGAAGTAGCACACAGATTTCGAGTTGGAAGTTTGTCATTGTCAAGCGCTAGAAACCTCATCAGATCCCTTGCTTTCCTCTTCTGTTAAAAAATGCGAAATGTTCTTTGAAATATGAAACTGCAAGTTTCTTTAAGCTCTCCTAAATATATGTGAAGGACTGAAGGTATGTGTCATAGTTTGGAGGTCCATCATAGTTCAGTTCCAAGTTAATGTAGATATTTTCGCTGCATTTCTCTGTTTGCCTTACATGCAAAAGATCCCCAGTTCAGTTCTGGGAGGAGATCCAAACCCAGACTCCGGGGCTCACAAGCTAGGGCTTGTTCCCTATCCAGATAAATGAGAGGGCTGCATCTGGCATACAATATGCAGATCCAGCAACCCTTTGGAAGATGGATAGATAAATTACCTTGTTCGAATTGGCTTGGTTCTTATGCAGATTGGCTGTTTTTGAGGAACAAATTTACATTTGTTATTCAGAGCTTGTGTGCAGTTTATGATTCCCACTGACTTTCTGTAAAACCACAATCTTAGACTGAGTTTGGCTCAAAGGTGAAGGCATACAAAAGGTGAAATCCAGTAACAAGAGAACTTACACCCAGCAAGCATCTGTATTAAAGTTTGATTTACTGCCAGGCAACAAAATCAATATTATTGTTATGACTATGTTTTTTTCAATTAATTTATTACTATTATTATTACTTCTTTTTCCTTATTACTTATTTATTTTACAGATCAGCAGTGGAGACCGACGTAACAGCCAAACTCCCCCATTTAGTGATGGCACACCTTCTCCCAGCGACAGAGAGGTGAGCATGGTGTCAGCCTGTGATTCATATCTTTATTTATGTATGTATACTTGTGTTCAGACCACAGCCTGCAGAGGTTTCCAAGTCCCTCCCCAGCTTACATTCTAATGATTGTTTCTCTTAGGCTTTAAAAATGTGCTTTGTATGCTTTGTTTATGCATAATGTCTGCTTTATAACATACAAGTGAACACTTAGTGCTGTTGGTTTTCAGAATCTTCTGGTTGTCACTAGCAAACTTCTTTGATCCAATTATTTAAAGTAATCCAACAATCTAGACATATTGAACCCTGGACTCATAAACATATTGCAGTGCATACAATAGCCAACACCAGATGGGAACATATGAGCCAGGCTTACACTGTGGTCATTAATGTTGCAGAGCAGTCAGCACTTGGATTCCATTCGTATGGTATTTTAAGTGTCTGAAGTCACTTATTATTATTGTTATTATCATTATTATTGTTACATTTTTAAAAGACCCTGTTCCACCAAATGAGCAGCTCCTTCTTTAGAGACAATGGAAAGGGCGTTTTAATGGTGTAGAGCAGACAGTGTTTCAGCATGTCTATGAATAATTGATGTATCCTCCTCAGTGTTTTTTTGTGTCTCCTGTGACTAGTTGCCATATTTTGCCTCAATAGATACTGACAAGTCAAGGACTATGCTCTATTAGAAAGAGGTAGATAAGCATAGGTTTAATGGCAGTGACTCTACAACTGATGATGCAACATGTTGTTATTACATCTGTTGAGATTAGATATGGATGTTTACAGTCTTCGTTGTTTTTCAGATAAAAATATATCTTAATCACTTTTTCCTTCATTTCAACACTGCAGAACGCTCACTGGAGTAGTGGCACCGTCCCTTTTGGTCAGGTTTCTATGCACTGCTCTCCCCACTTGTGCCTTTGGAAGCACACATGTGTTGCTGTTAAGTGGCTCGGCAGCCTCAGCGTAGAAGCTTCGTGTAGCATCACAGCATCTTTTCTTCACCTCACGAATCATTAACACTTTGACATCTCTGAAAGCATTGTTTCATGACTGAAGGCAGATTTAGCCCTGGTTAAAATTGTGAAGATTACATGAGGAGATGTGAAACTGTTACTCATAACATTACTGTTGATTGAGTGCTTTTCAGTTTTTCAGTTTTTCAGATTTTTTTTTTCCCAGCTTATGTAGTATCTCTCCCTCTGTTTCACTGTCTGCTTTCTCTTTTTTATTCATCTCAGTCTTTCTCTCTCTCTCCGCCAGCCTCCTCTCATCAGGCTGGTCAGCCACTTCCTTCAGGGCCTTTTCACACTCATGCTGTTGTTTTTCTCATTGCTCTCTGTGTTCCTCTCCTTTCCCCACCTTTCGTCCCGTTACTGCACTGATGGGGGTCAGGTGCTGGCCGGGATGATAGCAGAGCCCGCTTTTCTCTCTGAGTATACTATCTTTGCTCTGGACCATTCAAAACGACCCCAAACGGCCCAGGTAGCCAGTGTGGTGAGTTTGTCCTCACTTCCTGCCTCTTTCATCTTTCTTCTTTTCCTCCTCCTCTTGCCCCGTTCCTTCCTCCCGTCTTCCATGTCTTTGGGGAATCGGTAGAGGACTGTTGCCCAAGTAGGGACAGCTTGTTCCCTGCTCTCCGTCTCCTGTTTGCTTTGGATTTAGTAGCAAGAAGGCATCTCATATGTAGGTTAATTTTGCATCTACTAGGTTGTGGTTTACACTGTAGGATAGAAGCTTCTGTGCGTTCTGCCCCATGTTTGTTTGTTGTCCCTTCTTTCAGTTTGTGATGTGTCAAAGAAATGAACAGTGCCCATTTGTCTTTAGGTGATCTTTGCTGCTTGCCCTAGAGACCCTTGTAGACCCTTAAATCCTGTTATGTTGCCTGATCGCCTTTGTCCCGTCTCCGCTAAAGTCTGTGTATTTGGAGAGTTGAGATTTTTCTTTATGGGACAAGTTTTTAACAAATTAAAATTGAAGATTTTGTCTAACTCTCTAAGTAAACAAACGCATCCAAATAGCTGTTTCTTTATTTAAGATATATTTGATGTGACAAATGAAAGTTGGTATTGCTTGTAACTGCTTATTAATTACTGTTATTAAAGTTAAGGTCTATTTTTTTTGACATTGTCAGTAGATACTAAGCACCAATTGTAAGAACGTATGGGTCGTCCATATTCAGATACATACATTTGTACACACAGCTCTTCAAAATAATTTCTAGACTGCATAAGTCTGCTTTGTAACTAGGTTTGTAGCAGGTAAATGGAGCTCAGTATGAGGGTCATGTGTCAGTAAAATTGAGAGACATTGTTTAATTGTCTCTTAACTCTGCTTGCTCATTTTAAATGCCAACATAGCCCAGTACGCGCCCCAGCTGCTGTCATTAACCAGGATTTGTGTGGATATTGTGAGATAATGTAGTGATTATAAAACAAGGACTTTATTACTTCAGCACAGCTGCTTCAGAATGACTGCCAGTCAACTTGTAGTGTTATTGTGCCAGTTATCGGAGAACAAAACGAAAAATATGCAAATGAAAGCAACTGTTTGATGAATTCAACTGCAATAAAATACGAACCTCAAGAGACTGAACTGAGATGGTATCTGTCAGCAGTTTGGCTGTGTTTAAGTGGACCCATGAATATTTAGAATTTATTAACAATGTCTTGACCGTCTCATAATGATTTCTTTGGTTGATCTGTCTGATTCACCTCTTGCTAGATGCTGCTTATGATCTGTAGTTTGGAAAGAGGGGAAGCCTTAAATTCTGTTGCCTCTTCATTATGTGTATGGTTAATGACACTGATTAAGATGCAGTTACTCTTTGACCTTTTCATCGTTCTTTTATGTAACCTTTGCTTTGATATTTGCATGAAGGGATCATTAGATTCCTGGTATAGAGTTGTAGGAGTGTTGATGTGCTAAAGCCACAGATACAAATGTCCATCACAGTCATTTTCACATGTTAGCGATGTGACATAGTCTTGATTTTGGGATCTCATCATATTTAAATTTACTCATGAAATCATTTCATAGATTTATTTATTTTTTTATATTTGTTTTTTGTTTTTGTTTTTGTTTTTTTACTTGTTCTGCTAGCAATGTTTGTCTGTTGACTGGAGGCTTCTGTCATAATTTTTCTTTATATTTTAAATGGTACTTTGTGGAGTTGGTGATAGTAACTCTTCTCAGTCACGTTTTGTGGTCTATGATCTGTTTTAAATTTGGTTTCTGATTTGTCCCTGTGAGAATTTTGTTTGATCTTGTGGTCCTGAAATAGAGGCACTCAAGTGCCCTGGTTTGGTAGGTTTACATTTGGTGTACCGTTCTGCAGTAATTATCCATGAGTCATTGTCCATTTTTTTTTTTTTTTTTTTATATGACTGAAAATAGGCAGGCATGAAGGGCATAATAGTGAAAGGTAATGCTATAAATACTCTATTTTAACCTCCAGCAAAACCAGTCTTGGCGAGGAGCGGCCATCTGGGGATGATGGGAAATAACAGAGAAATAAGAGCACAGGGACACAGGACAAAATATAAAGGCGCTAATGGAGTTGTCTTACAAACAAACAAGTTCCTTTTTATTGCTAATCACTCAGACACCTTGCATGTCATTGAAGTCTTGACAGTAAAACTTTAGCGAAGGTCACATTTCTTAAAAGATTGAGGCCTGCTGTGTTTGTTCACATGCTGACATTTTTTTTTCCACTACTTTTGCTGACTCTTTGCTTTATACCCAAATTCTTCTTGTTCTTCACACACATGTACAATAACTAAATAGATCCACTTAAAAAAAACGTCTAGTGGTAGTGGTCACGAAGCTCTTGACAGGCTTGGTTGAAAGCAAGCGTTCACATGACTAGCTGTGAAAATGAAGCGGAAACAAGTAATCCACAGGAAGGAGTAGCTTGGAGCTGGACAAGGGAGGAGAAGAGTTGCTCACTTTGATGCTGCTTCTAACAAATCAACTAAACCAACTAAGCTGCTAAATGTTCCCTCACATCAGTTGTGACGTTGTCCTCCTGTAATGCAGCTGCACACAGCACTGCCAAGCATCTTTAATTCAAACGCAGCTCTCCTACTTGACTTTTAACTATTTGTTCTGACCTCATGGCTGTTTGTAGTTTTGTCTTAACCCCTTTTTGTTTATTCTACAGTAGAGATGCCTTCTTTTGTGTATTTAACCCCTCTGTTTTTTCCAAGTTGCATGAGGGTACCCATTGCCCCTGCATTGCTCCCAGCAATACTAATATTGCTCCCTCCAGAGTAATCAGGGAGAGCCACGCTGGGTGTGGATGACTAACTGGCCCAGGACAAGTTCGCTGATACAGCTGCCCTTTTCCTCATAATCTCATCTTTATTTTTTGGTCTTTAGAGTGCCTCTAAAGGTGCATTGAGGTCTCCCAGAGGCAGCATCAATGGGGATGGAAGTACTTCTCCTCATGTAAGAGTATTACCAAGCCTCCTCTTTAATCTTTTCAATGTGATTATTTCAGTGTTTTTGCACATTCATTAATGAGTTTGAGATCTTTATGTTTTTTGTTTTGGTTTGTAACAGAAAGAGGAGCCACAGTCATTTACCCAGAAACTACAGCTGAAAGTGCCCTCAATGGAGTCATTGATTCGTAGCGGAGCCAGTCGGGCGGAAAATCTGTTTCGCTCTCCATCTAAAGACAACCTGGTCCGAACTTCATCACGCGAATCCCTGACTCCTTTGGGAGAAAACGAGTCCCCCAGTGCCCCGGCATATGATCCACCCTCGGACATTGAGAGCGAGGCCGAGGAGCCACCAGGAAGTGTAGAGTCTCTGTCCAAAGAGCAGTTGTTACACCGAATGCTTAGAGTAGAGAGGAGCCTGGGGAAGTACAGGGGGAAGTATTCGGAGGTGAGAAAACAGACAGGATGCTTGAAGAGTAAAGTGTAAAGTCTGTACATGAATATAACTCCTGCTCATCTTTACATCTTTGTCATGCAGCTGGTTACTGCGTACCGTACCGTACAGCGAGAAAAAGAGAAAACGCAGGTACATTTTACATCCTTTTTTTTTTTTTTTTTTTTTTTTTGTCAGTATTTTTCTCATCGGATGTTTTTTGGAAAAAGAGAATAACATCTGAACTGATCCAACGTACATTTTTGTTCTCCCCAGGCCATCCTCAGTCAGAGTCAAGATAAAGCACTGCGCAGGATAGGGGAACTACGAGAGGTACGGCTATATGCTATGGATGTTTTTGTGTCTTTAGATTAAAATCATTTTTTTATTAATATAAACTGCACAAATGAATGAATAATCTACTGTATAGGAGCTTCAGATGGACCAACAGGCCAAGAAACACCTGCAAGATGAGTTTGATGCTGCGCTGGAGGAGAAAGACCAGATGATCACTGTGCTACAAACACAGGTGTGTGGATGGTGGTGGGAAAATAAGCCAAAGCTTTTCTGCTGTTTAGGATTACAACTTTATAAGTATGGCTTATTTTAAACACCGTACAAAACAAAACACCCAAACCCAGTTTAAATGTAACTTTTAAAAAAATTTACTTTAAAACCTGCTTTAATGATAATTTCACATTAATCCTTTCAGTTTAAGCATGATAATCACTGCAGTGATGTTCTGGTATAAATGGTTCTTGAGTTCTGAATAAATGTGACGTTATTTAAAATCAGAGACAAATGAAGTGCAGAGGTTTTGTATTTAAAAGTTTCTCAGACCAAACAGGAATGCTTCACTTGCCTTGAAAATGAGTAGGTTACCTGAAATCAAAAAGCTGAAAGAACCATGTAATGCACAAACAGTCATGTAAAAATCAAGAGTTGTTTGAGACTGCATATCTACATCATGCGGATTTGTCCATACAATTTTAGTCGTCTTGATAACAAACAGCCAAATGGAGAAAACCTCCATGGCAGGAGTAATGAATCTGTATAACTATAACTCTGAGTTCGATTGCGGGGAACAATAACAGATCTATCTCAAGTTGCCAAAGGGACTGTGATCCATTTATTGATCTTTGTTCCTCTAAGGTTGCTCTGTTGAAGAAACGGCTCCAAGTGGGCCCCGATGGCTCGCTGCCCCCTGAAGGAGAGGTTCCTCAGTCTGAAGCTGCTGAAGTCTCTGCTTCTCCCACACAGAGTCCTTTGAAGGAGAACGAAGTAGAGCCTGAAGTCATTGAGGGTAAGTGTATTTATTAAAATATATGGTTATTTAGTTGCCTGTAGTAAGGAGTCACACTGTGTGAGCAAATTTTTTTTTTTTCTAAGCAGTGAATTTTAATTTCTGGACAGGAGAGGGCAACAGTGATCCAACTAAACTCATGGAGGCTCTGCAGAAGAGAGTGAAGAGGCAAGAAAACTTGCTGCAGAAGTGCAAGGAAGTCATGCGTACACACAAGGAGCGAAGCGCCCAGCTTAGCAGTGAGAATGAAACTCTGCAGGAGCAGCTGCAGGAGCGACTGCATGAGTTGGAGAAGATGAAGGTGGTTACCCTGTGTTTTTCAGAAATGATAGAAGAGTTGGAGTGTAGTTATACTGTAATATTAGGACGCTTTCAGTCAAACAAAACTATACATTTTGGATTAAATATACACAGAATTACAGCAACAATAAGTTAAAGTGCCCAGATATTTCAAACTGATTTCCCAGAGATGAGCACTTGCTATAAACCAAGTAGTAAACTATAATTATAAAGAGGTTTGATTAAAGTGGGGATGGACGGTACGGACTGAGCAGTGTGTTTAGAGGAATTAATACTGTGCCGCAAACTGTCTGCCAGAGTCTTTATGGTCCGCTGAGTATGTGACTCCATTATCTCGTGACACAGCAGATCGCTGTGGTTCTCAGAGTCCGAACATCCAAATTCTCTGGCTGAGCTCCAGAGTGAGGGTTCATGTCATGTCAGCGTGACATGACTGAGCCATTGTTTTCATTGATTTCAAAACATTTTGCTGCAGTGGTATGATCAGCTCGTGTAGTTTGTCCTTAGTCGCTCTGATGTTTTGCAGCGCATGATAACAAGTGGTTGTTGTAACAAAGCCATTGAAATAATAGACAGCTTGTATGTGCCGTCACTTGATTGACTTGCTTTCATTTATTGCCATAATATTTTTTTTTTTTGGGGGGGGGGGGGGTTGTTTTTTTTGTATAAATCCGCAGCTTGTTTGGGAATGGAGGCCTGTCCTTTGTCAGGGAAAGCAGAGGTTAACAGGCGTTTAGCCCTCCTAAAACAGCATGAAGGGATCCTGGAACTGCTGGGCTGTCCTTCTCCTTTGCTTCAGACAAATATCCCATAAAGCAGAACATCTGTCTACTTTTCCAGACCCTAACTTCAACTATTTTTGAATTCATGTTTTAACTGTGTGTTGCCGTCCTTGAGTATTGTATGCTATTTGGTCTTTCTTTGTCTCTTTGTTTATTCATATGATACGTTTTGACATTATGAAAACATTCTGTTAATCACAGTGCTGCATACATACTCATGCCGTTGGCACACTTGTGTCAAACAACAGAGAAACATAGCCCAACATTTCCTGTTTAGTAACTGCTTGTTAAAGTGCGGTGCCACAGAGACATGTCTACTACATGCCACGGTTGCAAGAGTGAGCTGTAATTTGGGTTGACTTGTTGGTTTAGTTGGCCATGTATACACACTGGTTGTTTGGCTTGTGGGTGAGGCATCCTGGGTGGTACAGAAAGCATCTGATTGGGAAGTTATCAGAGCAAACACGTATACAGGATGTAGGAAGCGGTGCATTGTGAAGTGACATTCATGCCATTAGGACACGTGTGACTTTTTTTATTTTTAATTCTGTCGATTGTTTTGTCTTTAAAGGAACTACACACAACAGAGAAGACTAAGCTGATCACTCAGCTGCGTGATGCCAAGAATCTCATTGAACAGCTGGAGCAGGACAAGGTTAGTGAGGAGCTTTGAGATCTGGATTGAAGGTTCTTCCGTTTCAGTTACATGTGTATGTGTGTGGCCGTGTGTGTGTTTTTACTCTGCTGTTGAGTAGCTTCAGACTCATATTGTTTAGCTTAAACTTTGACCCCAGCACTGCAGGATGGATAGCAGTTCTGCGAGGAATGCTGAAAGCGCTTAAAGCCGTAACACAATTAATAGCACAGGGCTGAGTTTTACAGCCCTCGTTCATGGAGAGCAGATCAACATAAGCTTTAGTGTTGATTCCTGTGCTCAGGGTATACAGGTAAAGGGATGATTTTTCTTTCATGGGGTACTGGTTTTTTGTTTTTCAGGGAATGGTCATTGCTGAGACCAAACGGCAGATGCACGAGACACTGGAAATGAAAGAAGAGGAGATTGCACAGCTGCGGTCCAGGCTCCAGCAAGCTATAGCCCAGAAAGAAGAAGTACAGGAACAGAAAGAAAAGGCTGAGAAATCGGGTACGTGCTGTCCATGTCAGGTAATGTACAGAAAAGTTCAGTTTTTTCTAGATATGTTTGTGATTTTTTTTTTTTTCCCCCCCTCCAATAGCTTTTGAGGAACTTGAACGAGCACTGGGTGTAGCTCAGAGGGCAGAGGAGGCTCGAAAACAGCTGCAGGTTCAGCTGGAAGAGCAAGTGAAAGAAATCGAACGGGCCAGTGAGCAAGAGAGGAAGAGTCTGCAGCAGGAACTCACACGAGTCAAACAGGAGGTTGTCACCATCATGAAGGTCAGGAAAGGACTTCTCCTGAATATTTGTTTATTGATCGAATAAGTAATTTGCTGCAGTCATATTTCTAGCTTTATCCAAAGTGTTGGCTTCTTTGAAAATGATATATTGTAGCCACAGAAGTACCAACATTGACTCAGTATTGTAAGCATTTACATTAAAAAGAATTTAGTGTGTATAAAATGTTCCACTGCTGTCATGGAGAGCAGTAATATCACTTTGTTTCACGAGCTATGATCATCTGTATTTATATTTACCATTCTTTTTTTTCTTTTTCTTTTTTTTTAACCAATATTAGAAATCATCAGAGGAAACTGTGGCCAACATGGAAAAGCTCCACAGTGAAGCTTTGGCAGTTAAAGAAGAAGAGATGAAAGAGAAAATCAACAAAGCTGTGGTTGGTGCAAAATGTTTTCCCTTATTCAGTTTAGCAAAAAAACCACTGTATAAAATAAGAAAAATATAACTTTAATATTTGTATTTTTTTTTTTAAATGCTGTTTAGGAGCAGTGCAAAGAGGAGTTTGCACAGCTGGCTAAGGAACGGGAACAGCAGGCCGCTCTGGCTCTGGAGGACGCAGAGTTACAGAAGACTGCTTTAAGGACAGAAGCTGATAATAAGGTTAAGGAGATCCAGCTGGAGCTCGAAACTGCAAGGACTGTGAGTTTATTTGTTTATTTGGTTTTTTGGTTTATTTTTAATATTGAGAAAAGCAACAGCTGGCACACTGCAGAGCCTCGGTTTTACCTGTTTATTGCATCTTTGTGGATGTAACTTGTTCTTTCATATTGAATCTGCTAATCACTGACCGATTGCTTTGAGGTTCAGTTTTATTTAATTAATTGGCAAAATAACTTGAGTATGCTTGTGTTTATTTGGTTCTGCAGTAACACGCAGTATATATATATGTATATATATATATATATATATATGTATATATATGTATATATATATATATGTATATATATATATATATGTATATATGTATATGTGTGTGTGTGTGTTCTTCCTCTACCCCCCCCCATTTTTGCACATGTCGAGGAGCATGTCAGGCTACATTTCACTGTGTGTTATAGTTGTATAACTATGCATGTGACAAATAAAGAACCTTGAACTTGAAAGTGAGCAATTTTCAATGTGTAAATATTTTCACAGTCTACATTTAATATGTAATGCTGTCAAGCATTAAATCCTTATGTACTTGAAGCTTTTACAGAGTTGCTAGTAATTGAACTGTGTCACAGCTTTATTGTTAAAAAAATATCTTAATAACCGTCAATGTGTTTTTATAGCTGTGTCAGTTCTGTGAATGATTAACTGTAGCAGCTTAGCGGAAGAATCTAACCACCTCCATGTATGTGATTGCAGCGGATATTGGAACTGGAGAGCTCTGTGAACAAGATCTCACAAGAAGAAGCGGGTCTCTCCCATGAACTTTCCAGTCAGCTGGAGGAACTGAAGAATGAACACAAAGAGCAAATCTCTGCATTAGAGGAAAAGCACCACGAGCAGCTGGAAAAGCACAAGGGCACCCTAACCCAGCAGCATAATGCTGCCCTTGAGGAGCTCAAGGAAACACACAGGGCCGAAATGGAAACCCTTCTGAAAGACAAGGAGCTGCAGTTCCAAGCACATGTCGAAGAGATGAATCAGAAAACTCTAGAGAAGCTGGATGCAAAGCAGGCAGAGTTAGAGGCGCTCTCTGCTGAGCTTTCAGAGGTGCTGAAAGGTAAACAGCTTTTGGAGGAGAAGCTGTCGGCTGCTGAAGATGCTCATAGTTTAGCGCTACAGGAACACGAGACGAGGTTTCAAGATCGGGTGTCAAAGCACAGCGAAGAGCTTGAAAATGTCAAACGTGAGCATGATCAGTCGCTTGGCGGAATAGAGAAAACTCTGAAGGAGGAACTTAATGCATTGAAAATTGTTCTGAATGAAAAAGAGAAGGAAATCGAACAATACATGCTTAAAGAAAAAACGCTACAGGAGGAATCGCATTCCACTGCACAAGACCTAGAAAGCAAGATTAAAGAATTGGAAGCGCTGCAGCAAACTTTATCAGAATCCCAGCTTGAAATTGAGAGTTTAAAGGAATCTAATGCACAGTTAAATAAGATAACAGAAGATCTTGATAAGTGCAAGAAAGAACTGACAGATGTGGAGCATCAGTTGGAAGCTGCAAAGAATGAATGCCAACAAAAAGAGAAATCCCTTCAAGAAACTGAGCATCAGTTAGAAGAGAGCAGGAAAGCGCTCTTGGAGAAAGAGAAGTCATTTACATCAGAACTGAACACTAAACTGGAAGAACAAACACGCCTCAAGAAACAGCTGGATGACGAAAAAGCTGCCAATGAAGCAAAGCTGAAAAACACTATAACTGATATGGAAGGTAAACTGAAATCACAGGAAACCAAAATGGAAAAATTCAAACAGAAGGCAAAAGAAATGCAAGAGAAATATAAGAAAAAGCTTCAGCAGAATGAAGAAAACATGAAGAAGGAACTTGCAAAGAAGGAAGAGGAGCTTCAGCAGAAAGAACAACAAGTTCAGGAGAAAATCGTAGAGATGGCCCAGAAAAGTTCCCAAGGCCTCAGCAATGCAGTGTCAGAGCTGCAGGATAACCATAAGGAGGAAGTGGAGAAACTACATGCCACTCACAAGCATGATATTGAAGACCTGGAGCGCCGTTGGCAGGAGCGGTTAGGACAGCAGGAGGAAGAATTAATGGAGAAACATTCAGTCATACTGCAGGAGAAAATCCAGGAGCTGGAAGAAGTGTCTCAGCAGCTTAGCAGAAGCAGAGCGGAGACTGAGCAAGTAATGGGTGAAATAAGGGGTTTAAAGGAGGACCTGGCGATCCGAGAAACCACTGTGCAGAAGCTGCAAGAAGAGCTTAATGAAGCAGCACTTAAACTTGAAAGTTTGGCAAAGAGTGAAGCGTTGCTAAAAGAACAAATAGAGTCAGTGGAAAGGAACCTTAACCAGGCGCTCGGTGAGAGAAACGCCCTCCAAGACAAGCTGAACGAGACAGAGGAAGAGAGCAGAGAGAAGCTGAAAGCTTGGTCAGATAAGTTGAATGAAGCGGAAAAACAGCTTGAAGCGCTGGAAGGTGCCAGATTTAAGGAAAGTGCAGACTTGCAGAGTAAATTTGAGGAAACTTCCATCCAACTGAATGCCAAGGAAGCAGAGTTACAGCAGCAAATGATTAAGATGAGCAACCAATTGAACCATTACTGTAAGGAGGTTCAGTTGAAAGTTGAGTGTGGATCTAATGAACTTCAGCAAAACGTGGAGAGTAGGTTGAAAGAGCTGGAAGATAAACTACTCTCTGGTCAGAAAAAGGTGGGACATCTTAAAAACATTATCCTTACTAAAGCAGATCAAATTTGCACTTTAGAGGAGAGTGTTCGCCAGCACACCGAGGAGAATAAAAATCTATGCATTTCATTAGAACAGATGACTGCTCAGGTAAATGCTCATATGGAGCACATCAAAGCCTTAACACATGAGGGAGAGACTCATTCTCAGTCCATTAGTGAACATGTAGAGAAGATTGAGGAGCTCAGCGAAGCAAACAGAGTCATATCAGAAACTTTGAAAGCAAATGAGCTGCATATCAGTGGCTTGGAAAGCGTCGTCGGTGACTTAAAAAATCAGCTAGCAAGTAACATAAAAGAGAAGGAGGAAGCCATAAATCAGCTGACGCAGCAGTATGAAGAGGAGAGGCAAAAGGCCGCTGCTCAAATGGAGAGACTGGAGCAGGAGAGGCAGTCTGCTTTAGAGCAGGCGGATACACTCAGGACCAGTCTGTCTGAGTTAGAGATGAAATTCACACAGAGCGACAACACTACTGGATCTCTGCAGGCCCGGCTTGAAGAGCTGGAGCGAGAGATCGCCGAAAAGAATGAAGCTTTGCAGCGGCTGACAGCAACAATTGACAATCAGTCCGTCAGCAAGTCTGAGATGGACCAACTGTTGAGTGAGAAGGAGCAAAAAGTCAGTGGGCTTACCGTAGAGCTTGAGAGCTCCATCAGTCGACTTAGTGAGCTTCAAGAGCAGTTAGACCTAAAGACGAAAGAGTGCGAACAGCTCACTTCTGACCTCAAACAGCAACACAGCATCATTGAGAATGAGAAGCGCGAGTTGGTTGAACAGCTGCAGATGCAGTGCACCCAGAAAGGTAATGTAGAGCAAGAGATGGCCAAAAAACTTCAGGCCCTCGAGGAAAGCAACCAGCAGTATAAACAAAAGCTTGAAAGTCAAAGGGAGGAATTTGAAAGGTTGAAAAACGAGATTATCAAGAGCAAGGACGGGAGTCAGACGGAAACTGAGGAGAGCTTGTCTGAGAGCACTCGGAAAATGTCTGAGCTGAAAAAGAAAGCTGAGCAGAGAATCAGCCAGGTTACAAAACAGTTAACGTCACAGCTTGAGGAAAAAGAGCAGACGATTACAACTCTTCAGACTAGCCTGGATGAACTTAAGAACAATGAAATTTCTGTGCAAAAACACACAGAAACATTAGAAGAGAAAACAAAATCGCTGGAGGATGCTCTCGTCAAGCTTAAAGAAGAGCAGGCCAAACACCTTGAACAAGTTCTGCAGAACGAGAGGCTTGAGAAAGAAAAGTCTTTAGAGGAGTTGAAAGTCATGTATGAAGACAAGTTGACCTCACTTCAGAGTGACGCAGTGCAACAGGGGCAGCTCAAAGACATTGAATCAACATTACACGAAATCGAGGCAAAGCTAAAAGAAGCAGAGGAGCAGAACGGAAACCTTCTCGCAGAAATAAATCGCCTGAGAGCAGAAATTAGCGAGAAGGATGCCCAATTGGAGCAATATCAGGGGACTGCTAGGGAGGTCCAGAATCCATCAGAAACTGAGGTAAAGGTGGAATGCAGCAGTATGCAGCAAACCAAGAGTGTGATGGAAAACGAGCTGGAAAACCATACTCCTGCTCAAGAGGTGCACGATGAGGACTCATTACGGTCTCTGAAGAACAAACTGAGCCAGGTGAAGAACGAGAAGGAGAAAATCCACAAGGACTTCGTCAGGCTGCAGAAAGATATGCGGTCACTGAGGAAGGAGCATGAACACGACCTAGAATACATGAAGAAGGAGCTGTTGGAGGAGAATGAGAAAAAGCTAAAGTAAGGCTTAAAAATGATCGTGAAAAATCCCTTGTCTGTATAATATTAGATTTTTTTTGTTAATAGTTGCTAATTACATTTCCTTTGCTCTCTGTTCTAATAGGCTGGAATTAGAAGATTTGGAAATGAAGCACAACTCTGCGATGAAGCAGATAATGAGGGAGTTCAACGCACAGATGTCTTTGAAAGAGAAGGAGCTCAACACAGCAGTGAAGGAGGCCATCGGTGAGGCAAAAGAGAATAATGCTTAACCAAATTAAACCAACAAGATTTACAAGCAAAGGAAATGAGCAGTCGAAATTGTTCACTTTTGCTGTGGTCAGAATCTTTCAGTACTGCACTTTGATTATGTTTTAAACAAACGACTGGCTTAAACTAGAAGATCAAAGTAAATATGACTCACGTTCTTGGGATGGCTGTGTTGTGACACTGTACTTTTTACTCTGGACTCAAATGGGAGCATTAAGGGATTACTGCTTGTGGAAGAAATGTTTCCTTCATGTTAAAATCCAGTCCAAAATTAGAGGCAAGTGAACATATAAGTTGTGTTTTTATGCACTTGGCTTCTTCTTTTTTTTTCTTGATTCAGTAAAAGCTCAGAGTGTTGAAGAAGAGCTCATCAGTAGCCATCGTGAAGAAGCGAGCCAGCTGAGGAAGGTGATTTCCCAGAAAGAGGATGACTTGCACAAAACTGTTCAGAAATATGAACAGGTTATACAGGTACTATTAAAAACTCATCCTATTTGTTTTAATGGGGTTATACTATAGGGTGCACTCCTTTGTAGACACCATCCATCGACTGTTACGGTTTGGATTTATATGTGATATCTCTCTGGCTGCCTTTAAAGAATAATTAAATTCCAAAGAGGATCTGAGGTCTGAAACAGCGCAGTGCCCTCACTGAGTGATTTGCAGCATACTTGAGTTGTGATGCTGAGATGATACATGGGAAATGACTCAGTCGTTGTTCCTTTTTATTTGTTTGTTTTTTTCAGAGTCGAGAAGAGGAGATGGGAGACAGAGTGTGGCAAGTTCAGAAACAACTGGAGGAGTTGCAAGCAAGAACGCAGGACACTTTGGAGGTACAAATAATGCTGACCCACTGTTCTTCACTGGCCAAACATCTGTTATAGCTGTCACAACTGGCTGTGCTTTGGATGATTTTGCTTGTACTCAGATGTAGAAATTCATGCCTGTAGCTGTTGTAGTCCATTTTGAAATGGAGGGAGGGGTTTGGAGTAAATTTATGTAGTGATTCTGTTGGAGTCATATGTCACTTCACTCTAGCTGTATGAAATCACAGCATTTCGGCTCCCTTCTGGGAAAAGGCTGGAGTTTAAGGGAAGCAGTTAGGCTCATCTGAATGAGCCTAATCCAGATGCATTTTTGTGTCTGTATAAACATTTTCAAATGGCCTATTACAAAGTTCACATCCAGGTTGACAGACTAGGCAGTTATCGTTCAGCTTTTTCTTTGGGTTGCTTCATAATTGAAGATATCCGTCTAGGAGCTCGGGGACAGTTTTCCTACATAGTTTTCTCTGATCAGTCTCTCGCTCCAGTCGTGTGGCCTCTCTCCAAAGCACGCCGGATGCTGCGAAGCTCGTTTGAATCACTCAGGAATGTTCTCCGGAGAAAATGGAGATTGTCAGGCAGTGGCCAGCGTCAGTCCCTGTTCTCAATTAATATCATGCGAGGTGATTGTAGACATTAGATTTATTCTGCAGCGATACTGTCATGCAACATGTGCATAGTGAAATGGAGCCAGATAAGACGAAAGCACTCCGGGGAGACATTTTAGCCAGGTGTTGAGGTGCCATGAGACCCCTGCAGTGATTCTTCTACCTTTTGCGCACATGTCTGCATGCACACGAAGACAAAGAATTATGCTGCTCTCTCTGCTGCATTTTTCCCAGGTGAGGTAATAACTTTATGGGTGGATTGTATGGCGTTCAGCTCAGGGAGGCCTTTTCTTGGGCCTCACAGTGGGTCAGTGTGTCCCTCCACAGAGAGAGGAGACTAAATACAAGCACACTTTAGTCTGTGTAGACTACAGTGTGTTTAAACAATGCTGTTAGTCCATCTTTTAAAACCTTCTGACTTGTGTCTGTGGCTCTTAACTCCAAGCACATTTATTTCTAGTGGAGACATCAGTCTGTGAAACTGGTCATCCATGAGTGTATTATATATACATGTAATTTCTCAGCGCTTTAGCTTTAGAAAATGTTATTCAAACAATTCTAAATTGTTCGGGAACTATTTTCAGCAGTGGATAAATACACATTTGAGTTTTGTTGATGTCGGTAAATGCAATTCTGTGCTTTTAGAAGACGGTGGAGCTTCTCGGCACAGAGGTCTGAGATAATATGGATACTGGGGCGGCACTAAATGTGTCATTACTGTAGTTTTTACATCCTTTTTTTTTTTTTTTTTAATCAGGTTGAAATGTTGATTTAATTAAGGTTTGGTTCTAACACACAGTGTCTTCTTTCTCTCTTGTTTTTTTGTTGTTTTGTTTTTTCATTTTAGGAACAGATGACCCCAGAAGAACTAAAGGTATACTTGTTCATTATATGCTGGTTTCACTGTTCCTAGCGTACAATTAAATTTACTAACATGAATACTAACAAAAATATAACGTTCACATTTCATATTTTCTGATTCCTGTCCCTCTCGATCTCAGGCTCAGCTCGCTGAAAAAACAACGTTGCTGAGCGAGGCTCGACTGAGAGAGCAGCAGTTTGTTGAAAGAGTGAGTATCGGACCCCCTTGGTGGCTCTTTCTGAGGACACCAAATCCATCGCAGTGTATTCCCAGGATTCTGTGGCCTCCAGCAAGAGCAGCTACTGCTCTCCTGCTGCATCAACTTAATTACGCAGCACATCTGTTTACATTTGGTTTAACCCCATAAACAATCACAACAACGCCTCCAACAGCTTTTCTCACACACACCATCGTTCTCACAAGCATCCTGCCCTCCTCTGAGGATGGCCACCAAAATGCTTATGTCCTATTTAGCAATTACTCTAATGCATAGAATTAACCCACTGGGTTAAAGAGTTTTTAAATAATGTGTGCATGCTTGTTTGTTTCTCCACGCTAGATTCACTCGCTCGAGGACAAGATTAAATGTTTCCACCGAAACACTGTTGTAACTCATCTCGGGAGCACATTTAAAGGTAACACCATGAATCACTTAGTTCTGCTTCTTGATCCAATTTCCTTATGGATTTTCACAGCAGAGATGACATGCGTAACGCTTGAGCGCAGCCCAGTCTCATGGGAAAGCGTAACGTAAGTTGTGTGGTCTCTGTAGGGGCGGAAAAAGGGCCACCTAACCTTTTTTAGTGTAATAAAGGATTTTAAAGACAGACCATGTGATTATATTTTGTGTCAACACGTGAAAGTTACAGTAAAAGTGTAGCTGCTCTTTAAGATCTCAGTTGGTGTTTTGACACTGCCTAATCTGACAGTTAACACACTGCTTCAGAGATCAGGCAGGAGGTGCAGGTCCTCAGCAGTGTGTGCCGGACTGCTTTAGCTATGCTTTTGATTATGGTTTAGCTAGCAAAGCAGGATTTTTAGGCTTGCTGGTAAAGATAAGAGCTGGGGTTATAATTAAAGCTAGACTACGGGTTGAGGGTGTATATGTATACGTGTGGTTTAGGCTGAGGGAAACCTCTGGAGATTGACCGTAAGTCAGTGCAGTCTCCAAGTCTACCACGGCCCAACTGCGTTTCATCTGTGTGAGAGTATTTGGAGAGATTGAGTGAGTCCTCTCGGACCTTCTCTGGTGCTGTAATAAAGAGAATCTGCTGTATAAGCGGGGGGGCGGTGAAGAAGCCATGCTTAGATTTAATGGATTTTGCAGATTGTGGCCTAAACGTTTCCTACGCAGGACACTGCAGCACGCAGATTTCTCGAACCTTTCTTATCCAGTACATGTATATTGCTCATATTCATATTTAAAGCCGCTGATGACTCAGTTGAGCTTACGTAAACCACCTTGAGTTGTATTTTTAGGTAGGAAATTGATCAGAAAGCTGTTGAAATCTGCTTTCCTGTGTGGTTGATGTGAAAGTTGTCCTAGGTGGGGCAACACAGGGTCAGGTGGACAAAGGGCATGGGATTTATTGGTGACCCATTACTCCACACCAGAGATCAAAGACTTGTTTGCACTGCTCTATCACCTTTTCCTGTACTCTAATCGCACAGTCCTTCTGGGCACATTCAGGCACATTTGAGGATGTTTGAGTGATTATTTCCAATAGGCACAAAGCGACTGGATGTTGTTCCATAATAAAGCTCTTTTCTTCAGTCATGAAAGTGTTAGCAGCCCTGTCCAAGTTGTAACTCAGTCGTTTCCATTCATAGCTTTTAGTGGGATAATTGTGTTATAGCTTTGGGTGCAGACCTAAAAACTTGTGTGATATTAAAGTGCTCATGCTGAGTCTCACCATTCTTTCCTGTACTCAGCTTTAGTGCATAATTTAAACTGTGCAAAAGGTGGTTTTGAATTTGCTTGCCAACATAAACCTGATGCTGTTAGTTGGGGGGGGGGGTTTGTGTGCGTTTTCCAGGATTGTTGTACTTTAAAACGACATAAAAACGACCTACATACACTAACATGCAGCTCTCACAGCTGTGTTTTAGTTTTTTTTGTGGTAACTGTATTGAGGTTGGATTTTTCTCCTTAACCAAGGAAATATAAGCAAAGTGGCAACCTAGAGTAGCTGATGTGTAGTCATATTTAATACATTTGAGGTCATTACAGATGTTGAAATAATGGGATTTGAAAGACATTAAAGAAAGAGAAGTTTGACAGTTGTGGTCATCGTGAAATATTTGATTTGTTGTTTTTGCTTGTTGTTACAGATCCTGGACTCAACATTTCCGACGCCTTCTCAGAACCCACAGAGATGGAGTACCTGAGGAAGGTGCTGTTTGAATACATGATGGGACGGGAAACAAAAGTATGTTCTGGTTTTTATTTTTTTATAAAAAGATTCTACAGGAAGAAAAAAAACCAATAGTTTTTATAATTAATCTTTTTCTCATTTTTATGTCTCCATCTTAGTTGGCTGAGAAAACATTAGCTGCTGCTTTGATGGTCTATTAGATGAGATGATTCAAAACCACCATATAAAAAAAAAGTTGCTGATAATTTTTATTTTTAAAGCTGGTGACCTCCATCTGCTACTCATTTAGGAAGCTATATAAAACTCATGTTGTGTCCAGTCTTGTTGGATGTAATTAACAGCGATCTCCCTAATTATCAGTGCTGTTGACATGGTCCTAAAGTCAGCGGGAGTTTCCCAGCTCCTCAACAAACACTCTTTATAACAACATGGCAGACCTCCCCCGTGCGGAGGATGTCCGGCAGGCTGCCCGCGAGCTCATACATCTTGCATGATGCAGATTTGCCATTTAAAGGCATGCTGGCCTTGTTTAGTGTTAGCTGAGTAGTTGGGTTCCTTACACAGCCCAGGAGCCCTGTTTCTGATTATCCTCTGTGTTTATAGGGAAATGCATGCTCCCTGGCAGATAGGCCTGGAGTTGATTATGCAGATAATTTTCATTCTTGTTGAGCCTTTTCTTGCGCTTCAGTTGTCTCAGAACAAGCTTGATTTTGATTGGATGATGGTGTCAAAGGCAGAGGTTAGCTGGGGGAAAAACAGAGATTATACTAACACCACAGATGACTCCTGCCTTGAAAGTAAACTGACTTAAAAAGATGACGATCAGGGTGTCAGTCAGAAAAATTCCCCTTTTTTCCACAGACAATGGCCAAAGTGATTACCTCCATGCTCAAGTTTCCTCCTGACCAAGCTCAAAAGGTTTTGGACAAAGAAGACTCGAAACCAATTGTAAGAATCTTTTTACAACTTGGGGATATTTAAATGAGGTCAAATGTGTATCAGGATTTGAACTAATTTCATATCCGTCTCTTCCACAGCCTTGGTTACGATGAGTGTTTGAATGATTCGGGTACTTCTGGATCTGCTGCTACTGCTGCTGAAGGGGGAAGACTGCCATTATCTGTTTGCATTTCTTGTCATTTTATTCATGTGTGTGTTTGAGAAAGAGAAAGCGTGTGTGTGCGTTATGTGTGAATGTTCAACAGGTATGAGGGAATAAGAGAATTTGACAGAAACACTTTTTTTTTTCCATAAACCGTGTTTTTCTTTGAAGTTTAATTTACAAGTTTTAGATGAGAGTAAATGGGTTTCCTTTTATTTTAGAATGTGTTTATAAAGATTGGCTTGTGCAATAAATTATATTATCATCACATGGATGCCGACGGTCAGTTGATTTGTAGATCTCTGTGTTGTGCTGTTGTCTGAATCACTTCCTCTGTAAAACTGTAAACGACCCTTTAACTGTGCACTCGCACCACATTAAGATACAGGCCCCTGGACCTCTTTAACACAGCTTTTCTATGCTTTATATTTTGACACTGACAGAAACAAAACTGTAAATTGTATTATGATAATAAAAACTGTAATATAAGGCGCTATATGACTTGCTATACAGTTTTCTTTTTCAGAGTAACATTAAATCCTATTTACAGAACAACTTTTGTCACTCCTTTATCCTCATCACAATACAGATTTTTGTTTTGTAGCTTATCTAATTACCTGTCTTTGCATTAGTCCCAGTGTCTGACTGAGGACTGTTAACACCTGGTTAAAAAGACTGAATGAAAACAACAAATCTGGGTTTACAGATCTCTCACTCTACTTTGCCTGACCTTTATTCTTTTTCTCCACATTAGAAGTACAGACAACACACAAGTATATTAGACCACTGACACTTTCATGTAATGAGAATCGGAAAGAAATTTGCTGTTGATTCTGTATATGGACACATTTAAGGATCTGCCTGTTCCTTATATGTATACATTTACAGACATTAAATTAAATGTGGCATGAGCAAATGTCCTAAATCACTTTTAGAAATGTGTTTAAAGATTGCTTACTTTTAACTTCAATTAAAAAATGGCATATCACCAACTCCAAATGTATGTTGCAAATGGAATTGGCAACTCATAAATGACATGCTGTATGTTTAAAGTCAGAGTTAATGATTCCCAGAAGATTATCTCCAAATACATCAGCTGATTTTCCAACTGGCCTTTCAGCAAACTGCACATGATTTGTTGTGTAGAGTTCTCAACATGCAAAGCAGTGAATACATAAAAATAGGAGCAGAGTGCAGAAAACAAGTTTACAGACCCAGCTTGTAACAAACAGCTGGATACAGAGGTCAGTTTATCAGTTTATATGCTGATTGGACATACTATTTGTTAATCAGTATATGTATCTAAAAGCCTGTTGCACAAGTAATGCACTGCAAAACAGCAGTTCCCAGACTAGTATAGATAAAACTGATAAATGAAAGAAATGCAGAAAAGTTAAAATGATTTTTCCAAATGATTCTTCAGTCTTTGCGTTTTCTTTTGCTTTTATTTGACTTTTGAGTTCAGTTTGAGTTTGAATGATTTTAATAAAGAATCCTCAATAAGTAACAGTCAATAAGATGGAAATGAAACCTGTAACTTTTAAAAATGATGAAGCTGTCACTGTTCAACGTGACGGGAAAACGTCAGGGGGCAGCAGTGCGCCCTCATCCCTCGGTTTTGGAGAATCCAAAGCCCCCCAGAGCCCACGGGTGAAATGTGATGCTTTCTAAACCATTCTCGTTTCTCTGTGACCACGTTACCAGCGTCCCTGGACCACAATAAGAAAAAAAAACTCATTCCGGCTGCTCCTTTCACGCTAAAACCTCGACTTTTCTTCTAACGTCAGAACGGTGATTAAACCAAACAGCGATGCTCTTATTTTAAGTAGAACTTCCCTTACTTCCATGAAATCTTTCACTAACTTGACAGCTGACTGCATTTATCTCAGCGACAGCCAGCCTGCGAGCGAGAACCTCCTCAGATTGACACAGAATGGAGAGAAGCTGACGCACCGTTATTTACCGGAACGTTAACTTTTCCGTTGCGACTCTTTCCTCATGCCATCACAGTCTACATGCTCTGCAAGACCCGGAAAATACTTGAAAGATAGCTTATAACAGTTTGCCCACTGAATAGCTCACTACTCCTTATTGGCTTTTTCTGTCCCTCACTTTTATTTTTATTTTTGGGGAAACTACTGCGTTATTACGCACGATGCGCAAAGGGATGGCTCCTCCGCGGAGATACAGGACGGGAGTACGGAATGTTTTTTATGTTTATCTCTCCATTTCAATGGCTTATTCTTACAACATAGACTTAGAACATCCTTTGGTGTTCCGCGGACCAAATTCTAGTTTTTTCGGCTATTCTGTGCTGGAGCATTATCACGACAACACACGCTGGTGAGTCCCATTTTGCATTTTCCGACAGCGATGCAATGGATTTGTGTTTTTGTCGTCAAAGTTTAAATGTCTCTTGAGCCCAACTTGCATCCACACCCAGATACTTAAAAGTACTTGTAACAGCCCGCACTATTTGCATTCCAAATTCACTGCCTGCAATAGAATTTCCCATTTTTAGGTGTCAGTAATGTATTAAAGAGATGTATGTTAAAGTGTTCTGGGGGGGTTTTAAAAAAGCATATCTGTGTCCTTCCTCTCATTTCTTGTCGTGGATGCAGGGTAATAGTCGGGGCACCAAAGGCAAACTCTTCCTACAGTAGCTCTGTGCAGTCTCCCGGAGCTCTATATAAGTGTCGAGTTCACAGCAACCCTGATCGCCGCTGCACAGAGATGGATCTGGGAAGAGGTCAGTCACACAAACCCACAGCATCCATACAAACACCACACAATGCTGAAGCAGGCAATGCATTCGGTCATACACACAGGTTATAACAGATTCGTTTATTTTATATATATTTAAAAAAAAAAAAAACACTACCCGGTGCTGTCCTCCTGCTACTACTGATTTATTGCATAAACTCCCCCACGCCTCTGTTTTGTTTAACCAGAATAACGAAGTCGTATATTGCTGCTAACACTGTGCGCTGTTGTACTTTTAGCCCATAACTTACTATATCGAGACATGAAAAAAAGACAAGTGGGTTCTGTGTGCAGAGGTGTATAAATATTTTGATAAATATGATTTATGCCTTTGCTAATATTTTCCAAGCAAGTGAGCCAAAAGCTGGGGCTTCGACCCCCACCCCCCTATCCCCCCTCCTGCTCTGTTCCTGCGGTTAAGAAAGACGGGGTGCATGCATGGCTTCAGTATGAACCCCATTCTTGGTCACTGTGTAACCAAAAGATATCTACATATGACTGAAACACAGTGACACAGAGAAACTCTTCTGTGTTCCCAATTTACTGGATTCATTGTTGAAATGAAGAATGATGCTTACAACTGATATGCAACATAGATATTTATCTTTTTGTAACTTTATTCTCCTGCTGATCTTAATTTGCTTACCCTGGATCCATGATCCTTACGATGTGCTTGTTCAGGATTTCAAACCTCTAATACCAATAAAGCATTCAGATTACTGTTTTTTTTATTTTAAATTTTATTTATTTTTATCATAAACTCATTTGCTTTTATATTAAGCTGCATGTCCTCTTGATTTTTCCATTCAAAGTTTGATTTCCTATTTCTGTGCTGATGGTTCCTGAACCTGCTAACTGCTAACTGCTGACTGACCAAATTGTCAATGAATTTTGTAAACATGTTATAATTAATAAATGAAAGCAAGCAGTACTGGTTGTGATCAGTCTTTAACTTTAAAGCAAAACACCAGCTCTCCTCAATAAACTTGAGGTAAAAGGCTTTCTCAAGTTATTTTACTTTTTTAACTTGCTTTTTAACTCATTTTCATTCAGTTCTTGCACCTGACTGTGTTTTTGTTTTTTTTACTTGTTGAACCACTTTACACTGAGCTATGAATCACTCAAGCAAAAGGCACGTAACTCAGGAGATGAATCAGTGCTGTGTCTGTACATCGCATGCAGCTTATCAAAGAATCCATTTTAAAGTGTATCTTTTAATAACTTGTTTCAATGTGTCAATAAATGTTGAACCTATTTCTCATTTTCCTCATAAAAATGTAAAAAAAAAGAAAAAAAGAAGAAGGACGACTTGAGACTTTTGCGTTTTTGAGTAGTGAGGGTCGTTCCGAACATCTTAGAGGACTCGCCAAAGCTCTTCTGTGGATTTAGGCTTTCTCGTCATGACAGCCTAAATCCATGTAATCCCAAGCTGACTTGGGATGTTGAGATCAGAGGCGTGTGGAGGCCATACCATGTGCTGGTAGATGTTGCTGGTGAAGACAGATCTTTGTGACTCTGAGTGCACGTCTGCGGTTGCCATGCTGTAGAATGAATTTGGGACCAATCTGACACCTCACCAGTGATAGCCAAGGATAAGAATCAAAATAGTGCCTGAAACCTTTGCACATGACTGTTTCTTGGTTAGAAAGCTCGTTCAGAGATCTGGAGCTGCGGCAGTCAATGGATCAGATAGTCACTTCAAAGGAATTTGAACTGCAACAGTTGACAAATTAATCATTTGATTGTTCAAGCACTGCAAATTTGAGGATTTGTTTACCGTCTGTGTTTCCACATCATAATGACCTTGAGTATTGTAACATTACCGGTCGATTAAGAAAATAATGAAAATGGTACACTCAATGCCATTGACTATCTGTAGAGGAATCATCGTTAAATATGCTAGACTTAGACTTTTTTTCCATCTCCAGTTTTTGAAACGGTCAGCTGTGTGATAATCACTTGCAGAATCTGCAGAAAGTGAAGAGTAAATACCGGATCTCTAAAAGCTGACACTTGACAAGTCGCCCACTCCAAAAGGTCCTCCCTCCTGTGACTCAATGTCTGCAAACTCCTCCCATTGTCTTTCAGGAAACAGGCAGAGAGAGTCGTGTGGGAAGACTTGCCAAGGAGACAGAGATGATGAGTGGATGGGGGTCAGCCTGGCCCGCCAGGACAGCGCCAACGGCAAAATCCTGGTGAGCAGAGGGACAGAACACAACAGTCGTTTCTGCAAATTGCTTAATTCAAGCCATGTTTTAAAAACAGCCCCGATTATGCCAGCATCATTGTAACAAATGTGTCACCATTAACCACACTGTTACACCACAGCAGCTCTCACCACTGCGGTCTTTCTTAAGAGAAGACAACTTCTTCTTTCTGTGTGCTTGTTACATTCTTACTAACTTTTAGTGCCATAAATTAAAAAAAAACAAAACGAAGAATTTAAATAATGAATCGGAATGATTTTCTATTCAAAAGTGGAGTAACATCAGCTGGAATCGACTGTGTGGTTACATAATTCTGTGAAACATTCACCTCGTGTGTGGAGCTGGAAGAGTCACTGGAACAGGTTTTTTTTTTTTAAATAAAAAAAGCAGACTGTTAGTTAAAACAAAAGAAAGGAGAACCTGGTTTAGAGGATTCAAATGGTGCTAATCCCAGGGGCGCTTTGCTAAGTGTTTGCACAAAGATCATAGGGCAGCTGGCAAAGTTTGTTTAGGCTTCAGCCCCTCTGCGGCGGTCCCATCCAAGAGCGGCTTTTCATTAAATATTAACCCCCCGCCTCCTGCGGTGGGCAGCGCGGAAACTAGTGGCAATGCAGGAGAGTTTGAAGGCGTCAGGTGGGTGGGCAGCTCTCTCATGTTTGAATACCTGTTGCTCAAAGACATCCCGATAACTTTTCATCCATCCAAACCTCTCCGGTCCATTTCTTTAATACCTCACTGGAATGTACTGGCACAATTTTCAAACCAATACCTTTGGCTTTACCCATCAGTGAAAATGTGAAGACTTCTTGGAGCTGTCAGCGTTGGGAATTTGAGCTTAGCGTTGTATAACAACACACCGAGTAGCTGCACACTCTCTGGCCATTAGGTCGAGGCTTATGATAAAATAAAGGTGGTGGCTTTCCAGAGCCACGTGTTGATGGGCCTCTTTTTTTTCCTTTTTTTCTTCTTTTTAAAAATCTCATCTGAATGAACTCATGAAGGGAAACGGCTGTTTGGCAGATGTGTACAGTGGTGATTTCATCTGCGCTTTCAGTGGAGGCCTTTTTGTTTGTGACCAGCGAGGTCTTTTAAAACTGAACAGGAACATGACAACAGCACAGATTCCATACTCCAACCATGAAATTCTCAGTTGCTGCGGAGCGTGTCAGCTGCCTTTTTGCTATGTTTATATCAGCTGATGGATCTTAAAAAAGAAAAAAAAATCTGCTTCTACTCAAGAGGGAGAGTTTATACTGATATTGTTACTTCTGTTGGCCAAGTTTTCCTTCGAAACACAAGGGTTTTTCAACGTAGCATCTTGCTTCCAGACAGTCATCTGATGCGTTTTGTATGCCCACAATCTGCCAAGCTCTTGTTTTCACTGAGACTGGCTATGTGTGTGTGTTTTTGGAGTTAGGGAGGGTGGGTTCTTTTGGGGAGGGAAATGAAGTGGACTCTGTGTGCACAGAGGCATCCAAAGCTGTCCCCAGAGCCACAGGGGCTCCACCACCATTCCCCCCAGGGTCCTAAATTATTACCACATTTACACATTTATGTGGCCTCTTTTGTGCAAAATTTGTAAAATCTGCTCTGTATTCCTTTTGCTTACCAAACACTTGGCTGTTATATTTTTGAAAAACACAGTGGAAAGTATTGTTTGGAGAATTACCCCCTGTACCGTTCATGCACTCCACTTTTCCACAGCAGTTTAATGCAGGAGAAGTTTGCTTCTTTGTCTTTTGATCCACTTTATTTTTTCGCTGTGTGTGCTTTTCTGAACTTTTGGCCTCCCTGTCTCTCTCACTCGCAAAAACCCGGAGGAGCCGTCCTGAAATTAAAACTTTTAAAACGAACAGTCATTGATGTGAACATTTTCTCGCTTGAGCGTTCAAATGCTGCATGGGAAAGACAGATCTCGAGATATTCACACCACAGACCATGGCTGTTATGGTCAGGGTTATGGATGGGCTTTAATTCCCCCTCTCATTGACGATCATTTGACAGCCACAGAGACGCGCTGACTCCAGGCCAGCGAGAAAAAGGGGGCTTCAGTCGTCACTGCTGATCAACGCCTGCCTGGAGTTTGAGCTGTTTGTGTTTACGGAAATGCGTATGTGTTGTTCACTAATGCTTTTCTCTCACAGGCTTGTGCTCACCGCTGGAAAAACGTCTTCTACGAGTCAGAGCATATCCTTCCGCATGGATACTGCTCCATCATTCCCCCAACGCTCCAGCGTGGGACAAAACCACTTATCCCCTGTTATGAAGGTATAGTACAAGCAAAATCACAGCACTCATGTTGTTGGGGCTTTTCTTTATTTTAAATCATTCTGAATTGGGGCGAGAGAGCTTGTCACTGAATTCCAGAAGCTTAATCAACTAAATCCATCTGAAATCAAAGCGTAGACTTTGGTTATGACCTTAGCTTGTTCCATCATTTTTTTGTGTCTGGAAAGTACCAGAAAAACAACCCTGAAAGCCAGACCTTTGCCAATCTGCTGCCAAAACTGCATAAGTGTCTTGATATTTTTGCAACACAGTCTGGATCTGCACCAGCAATCAACCCATTTCTCCTCAGCTAATGCTTCATTCCAAGTTTCATGAAAATCAGATTGGTAGCTTTTCATAACCCTGCTGAAAAAATGACTAACCAACCAATGGCGGAGGCACATGACCTTCTTGGTTGAGTTTATAAAATGTAGGTTTAATAATGAAGTCCAAGTATGGTTTTAGACTGCTCTTTACTTTTACTCTTGGCTCTTTATGATGACAAAAAGAGGAGGGAGGAATCCTATATCAGGGGCTTGTGAGGGGAAGCCAATCAAAGGAAAGGTGGCTCACAGGGAAAGAGAAGGGAGCTTGTTTCAAAGAGAGGCTGCACAGAGGCTTACTATAAGTTAAATATGGAATATTCTGAGCTGTCAATCATGTAAAGGTACGCTTATACACTTATAGTTAAAATGAAAATCAAGGTCTATATAAAAAACTGGTGAGGTCTGACCCATAGAGTGCCAGGGGACACTGAGACGGCAGAACTCAGTGGTGCCACAGCTAGTGAGATACTCTCTAGTTTTTATTTCAGATCCCTTTAATAATTTAACATCCCTTTAGATAATCACACAGACTGTGGGACTCTGTAAGAGGCCCAGGCTCCCAGGTTTGGAATAACCGGTTTGTTTTGTTCATCCTTTCCCTTTTACATATTTTCACGGCACATTATTTCTGTAGCCAGGAACGTCACTGTAAAAGCCCCACGTCTGCCTCTGATTTCTGATTGGTGTCCTGGCACCGGGGAACGGTAGTGGGCGAGCCCTAAAGTGTGATTTCTCTCCCTCAAGTTCAACTTTGGCAAGAGCCAGCTGCGGCTACGAAAGGACACCCAGTTTGCGAAGCCAAATATACGAGCATTTGACCTGTGGAAGTGCAGAGTTTGTCTTCCGTTTTGCACCACTTAGCCAAAGAAAATTATTTTCACAAAGGTATAGTGCTGGCAAATTTATTGAAGTGGTCTTACGATGCAGATTTTGGCTTAACTTCGCCGAAATCAGGTGCTTTTAAGCAAAGATTTGCTCAAGTTAGAGAAATTCAATTTTGTTATGATTGCAGTAAATCAAATCCATTTGTCCTGCAGGTTGTTTTAGTGCGGGCGCCCGCTACAACACTAAAAATGAAGTTCCATTTGAAAAATAATGTGCTGTAAAGCATTTAATGGCCACTCTTGTAAATGTGTTCTTCACATGTTTTGTTATGTGACTCAGAGCTACTTATGAAAGCCTGGTTTACACCTTAATCATGCTCCCAGGTCAGGAAATCACTTCCTTTGGTGACTCATGTTGCCAGCAGTTGCAGGGAGAGAGGCCAGACACACTTTGCATGGGACCATATTTACAGTGCATTTTGTGCCGATCCAAGCTCAATATTTTCGTAACCTGAGAGCGCATGTGAGAGGTCGTTTCATTGAATGTGGTGTTGCACCCCTTCTTTCAGTCTGCTTTCTGCCCCCAGACTCTTCTTGGATGGGACCGGGACTTTGACTAGCTCCATATGGAATGCAAGAAAAACTCCAGTAAACGCTGGCTCAGGCACACAGTGAAATAATTTGTGGTTTGTTTTCTCTTACAGACTATAAGCAGAAGTATGGGGAAGAGCATGGCTCGTGCCAAGCTGGGATAGCGGGAGTTTTTACGGAGGTCAGTAACAGTGCTTGTTCATCTTTGTGAAGTCCCCCGGTTTCTGTCAGGTTGACACAGAGATAGTGTTTCTTCTCATTGTTTGGTAAATTTCTATATTTCATCGCATCACCACATGTTTAAAAGGCTATTTGAATGATCTTTTTCCCTTCGCTCGCCTCTTTGTCACTTTGATGCCTTGTTTTGTATTGACACGGGATGTCATCCATGATCGCGTATAGCCTTCTCAGCAGTAGCATCACATCCTCCTTTATAGAAGACTTTGGTGTGGTCCAAATTCTACACTCAGATAAATATATTTGTATCAAAACCACCAGTGCTCTGCTGACAATTGTAAGCTAATGTTTTCAGAGATAGCAGATAGGTAGGGAAGGATGTGGCGGCCTCACCTGACCTCTGGTGTGGTTCCACGAGATAAAACGTTAAAGAAAATATGAGTTTCCTTTTCTCCGTGGCTTTGATGCTCTTGTCTTGCCTTGCTTTGTATCGACACGATACCATTCATGATCGTGTATTACCTTTGTGTATCTTACAAATACCTATTGTTCTCCCAAACATATCTTTTCTATTCTACCTGAGCTCTCAAAGTGCTTAGTTTCCTACAAATTTATTACCTCTTTCACCCAGTCACACTCACATTCATACAAGCGTTCTTTTCTATACCTTTGTCACATTTGCACACACGCTCCAATTCATCAGAAACAACTTGGGGTTAAGTATTTTGCCCAAGGATACTTCAAGATGCAGACTGGTATAGCTGGGGAATCAATCCACCGGTCTTCCAACTGGTGGATGCTGCACTTTCACACAGCTGCCCCATTGAACTGAGTCAGTGAAGTGCCTGAGTGGAGTTGGTGAGAGGAAGTGCAAATAGATTAACTCTTACATGCATCTTAGCAGAACTGTAGTGTGACAGGGGAAAAGATGCATTTGAGGGATTCATTAAAAATTGAAAAATGTATTTTGTAACCAGTTTAGGACTCTCGTTTTCAATGCATGTGCAGGATAAGTCTTTCCTGTGAGCCATGTGTTCCTCAAAGGTTCTTTTCATGTCTCAGATTACAGTTAAGCTTAATTTGGAACATACAATAATGTACAGTAGACCATAAATGACTTAAAATGTGTCCTCAGAGCACAGCTGTGGCCCTAGGCTAACAAACATTTTCACTGGCAAGAAATTCATTTCATATCATTTTTGCACTTCTCCTTTATTTTAGCTATGCAAAATATTATTTTAGCATCTGCGTAGCCTGTTACTATTATTAAACTCCAGTCGTTTTCAGGTTTGCCAGTGTGAGGATTTTCCCATTTACTCCTGTTAGGAAAGGCAAAATAAATTACCTAGAGACCTTTGGATTATGGAAAAAATGTGATGGACATTTTCCACTATTTGCTGCCATCTAACAGGCTTAAATGAATAAATAAACATGAACTCTAAATTTGCGCACTAGCTTTTATATATACACACGAATGACTCAAACACAGTCAAACCACATGCAGAACACATGGCTTTGTTTTTTTTTTTTAAGTTTGTTCTTTCATTTATACTGCACATTAGGGGTCCTGTAATATTTTGGATAACTATGAAAAGTGAAATGTTTATATTACTACATGATAAATATGTGAGTTTTGGCAATTTAAAACTTTAGAAAGACACAGAAGAAGGCCTAGAATGTACCTGATTATCGATTTTAAATTGAATTCATTTGCACACACACACACACACACACACACACACACACACACACACGCAAATACACAATAACAAGCAATATCCGTATTGTCAGTTCTCAAAAACATCACATGCTTCAGATTCTTAGATGTGTGTTCCAGAGCCACATTGTAGAGCCTCAGATTCACAGATGGTTTCGGGGATCTTTCCGTTGTTCAAGTAAACCCCAATGTAAAATCGCCATAGATAAACTTCAAAGACCCCTACAGGTGGCGAGCCTTCAGTGGAACTAAAGATTTTAGTGTATGTGACATGCTTTTGTCCAACTCATGGGCATGGAGAGGAGGATGCGATTAACTGCTTCTGTTTGCGCACTTTGTATTTAAGAGTTATTGCAACAAGAGTGACTCCTTGGTTAAATAATTTGGATAAAAGGCAGCTATCTGCACCTCACGGGAGAGCTGGGTAATAATACCATGCTGAATGATACCACGTTAAATAATTTGGATAAAAAGCAGCTATCTGCTGCTCATAGGAGAGCTCTAAGTGACACCATGTTGGTTTCCACAATGAACCTAGTGTTTCCAAACCAAAGAGACTTCATCATCAAACCCTTTTTTTTTCACGAATGACCGACCTGAGTGTGGATCTGTTAAAGTGTTTGAACCCCCTACAAAGAATGTGAAGAATTTAAAGAAACGGTGTCCAACCGTTAAACCTTTATCCTTGTTTGAACCTTGGTCGGTACGCCTTGTGGTGCCCAGATGTTTGACACCGCAGCACAGAGTGCATACCGCTGAGTAAGGTCCTGACTGTGTTTTTAATGTTGTTTGCACAAAAGGAGCGCGCTCGGTGCTAACTTCACATCCTCCTTTACAACCGACTCAGGCGTAGTCCAAACAGAGCATCTTTATTGCTGTTCCGTTGTCAGCTTAAATATCCGTGAACCGTTACAAGAAAAATCTTTGAGCAACTTCATTTCATAGCTTTTAGATTTCCTTCAAGGGAGGAAAGTCTCCATCGCAGCAAGGAAAGCTGATACTGCTGCATGTGTGTTTAAGGACAGATAGTGAAAACCATTCTGTGGCTGTTGGTTAACCAGATGTTCACCCGACAGCGTTTTCCTTTTTTTTCCTCCCCCTCTCTGCAGCAGGCTATTGCAGTGCACACAGGGGGTGAATCCCTGCCACTTTTATCTGCATGAATGCGACTGTCTCATTTTCAGGAGCTGGTGGTAATGGGGGCACCGGGGTCATACTACTGGACTGGGACGGTCAAGGTGTACAACCTGACTTCTGACTCCTTCTATAGCCTGAACAAAGACAACATTGACTCCCACAGATACAGCTACCTTGGTGAGAGCAGGTTAATGAGAATATAATGTTAAATGACATACATCAGGACAGAAGCGGCTGCAACAAATTATTGTCTCTGTCTCCAGGCTATGCTGTGACTGCTGGACACTTCTCCTCTCCTAATGTAATAGACATCGCTGCAGGGGCTCCTCAGCACAGCAGCAGCGGAAAAGTAGTGCTTTCATCTTCATTTTCAGCCATTCGAAGTCCTTTTGTGTCGGTTGCTGAAGTGATTCTGTTTTTTTGTTTTTTCAGGTTTATATTTTTAAAATTGATGGTGCATCTTTGGTGAAGAGTTTTCAAGCCTCAGGGAAAATGGTATGAGCATGAATGTGTGGTCCCAGTGTGCCTGAGGAATCATTGACTCTTCCAGACACACTGCTCTAACTGTTTTGTTGCCAGAAATACACTGTTTGAAAAAGAAAGGAGCACGCTTGCCACAAACTACAGCCGGGGGGGGGGGCTAATGTTTTTCATTCAGAGTAACTAAAAGAAATTCGAGGCAGCTTGAAGCTGTGTTGTTATTCCTTTAATATTGGTCCATAAAAGCAGAAATAATCCTGTTTAGATGTGAGCTGTGTGTGAAATGAATGAACCGTTCGTGTTTCTGTGATCTGACCCATTGCTTTGTGGCTCACCTTGGTTCCAGATGGGCTCTTACTTTGGCTCCTCATTGTGTGCAGTTGATCTGAACCAGGACGGCCTGTCGGACCTGCTGGTGGGGGCACCAATGCACAGCCAGCTCAGGGATGAGGGCCAGGTGTCTGTGTACCTCAGCAGAGGGAATGTGAGTGGAAACTGGAGTCAGCAGGAACATGAGAGCATAGCTTGCAGACTTGTTTTATTATATTTCCATTATTATTTCCTGACTGTGGTTATCATATAATAAACAGTGGAGTGGAGTGGGGTGAGATTCAGCAGTGGTGTTATTTAACCGCTCCTGTTTGTACACTGTATGTGTAAGCGTTATTGCAACAAGAGCGACTTCTTGGTTAAGTCATTTGGGTGAAAGGCTGCTATCTGCAGTGGTGGCCAATTAATTGAATCAAATAAAAGCTGCAATTGTGTAACTGCAGCTTTCTTTTTTTCCTCTGCTGGATCTGGATATAAATTATTCTCTTGCCTGATTTTGTTTTTAGGGGGTCATGGAAGAGGATGGCGTGTTGACTGGCGATAGCGCTTTCAATGCACACTTCGGAGAATGCATTGCCGCAATCGGAGACATAGATGACGACGGCTATCAAGGTCGGTGCAAAGCAATGTTTTTAAAGCTTTCTGCTTTGCAAATGAAAGATTTAATTATATGAAGCTTTTAGGTGAGCCTCAACGGCATGTGAAGCTGTAAACGAAAGAGAAACTTCACATCTGGGGTTTGTTTTGTTTTGTTTTTATAAAAATCTTTCATAGTCTTTTTAATGCTTAAACAATAGCTCAGAGGCTCAACCAAAGAAGACATATCTGACCTCTCATCTGTCACTGCTGACAGATCAGAGCAAAGCTGTGGCCTTACAAAATTCTCCAGTGGACCATTAATCTGCAGTTTGAAGAATGACAAACACATAGTGGCAGCGGTGCAGTTACACTGACATTGCCCTGATGTCATGAAACAAAGCCTTTTCTCCTGTCATGTAAAGGATAATGAAGTCACACTGTTTATACTCTTCCCTTCAGCTCACAAGCGAGCGATGGTCGCCCAGTAAGTGTGACAAAACCCCTCATTTCCACACACATTTTTTTTATTAATATGCTGTGGCAAGTAGAGAGTACTGCCCTCTCTTACCCTTTTGGGTACGGAGTCCCAAACCGAATCACCCACACGCACGCAGACATACATTTATTCTGTCTGCTCTTCCCTCGCTTGGCTCCGCTCTGAAGGGCTCCACTTGGCTTCTATCTCCAACTCCAAGCTGGAAGCTTCTGCCTGCCTGGTTTCATCTCCGTGTGAGATATGCCCAGAGGCTTGCAGCCTGGCACAGCATGTGTGAGTCTGCCGAGAAAGATGGCAGCTGGGAAGCATAACTCATCTTGTAACTCGTCACTCACTCGCCACAGACACACTCGCTGCCTGGCGGGCGATTATTTACAACCTAACTGCTGCCATTTAATTAGCAAGAACTACTGTAGACTCACACTGACGACTTCAAGACTTGAATTCAATCTCTGTAATGCTTCCTTAAAAATTCTTTTACCATTTCTACATCGCTGTGCTGCACCACATGGCGTAGAGGTGTTTTGGTTTGTAAAAGCAAGTTTATATCTGATTTTCTGCTGAAAAGGGCTAATGGGAGGGTGTTTCAGTGCTTGCCAGCACTTTATAGCCTTGTTTCCACTTTCTCAGAGGTCGCACAAGTTTTATGGCCACTAACAACACTTAATTGTCTATCATGAGTCTTACAGTTAAAGCTTGTTTCCCAGGCACTGGCTAGCAGAAAGTAAACAGATGATTAATGAAAGCTTTTGTGCACTCATTCAGTTATTTATGTCTTCAGTCATTTATTTTCACAGAAACACTTCTTGTGCATTCTTTGTCTCCTCAGATGTAGCCATAGGAGCGCCCAAAGAGGATGAGTATGGAGGAGCGGTTTATATCTACCATGGGGACGCCACAGGAATAACCAAAAAATACTCAATGGTAAGGACTCGCAAATATAATTTGCTCTGATGTGAAGCAGCATCGTTGTGTGACCTGCTTTCTCCTCATCTCCAGATTAATTAGCTTCTTTACAGCCTGATCAATGCATGGTAATGAAAACACATACTGAATGTGTGCATGTGTGCAATATGTGTAGGTTTCACAATACTTTTAGACCCAGAAATAAGACACAGTCGTTTCCTCATGGGCTTGACGGTGGCGTATTTACCCAACCCTCATGAATCACAGCTATAGACCTGTTAGGAAAGGTTCATTTAAGTATAACAAAAACAAAAACAAAAAACAGAAGTGCTCATTTTTTCCTTGTTGGCTCACGTGTGTTATTTAAAGGCTGGTATCATGTGTTACAGAAACTGTCTGGGCGCAGCGTAAACCCTGGTCTGCAGATGTTTGGCCAGTCCATCTCTGGCAATGTGGACATGGACGGTAATGGATACGCAGGTATGGTCATAACAGAGCTTTTCAGCAACACGAGAACATCAAAGCAAAATGAGAAACATAAAGTGAAAAAGGATGACATTTTTAAATATTTATCATGGCTTTATCCTGTTATTGTCACGCAGTAACAGTTTCAGACTTGTGACTGAGGCATCTTGTTTACTGCATTCCACAGCTGACATGCAGACTGAGACAGCGTGACAATTAAAGAGCTCTGTGCATTGTTGTGGATTTGCAGGTGTCAAAAGCGCTGTCAGCATATGTTGCATTAATGCCATATCTTCTTTATGTTTTATTGCCTTGCAGATGTTACTATCGGAGCTTTCATGGCGGATAGCGTGGTGCTCCTGAGGTGAGTAATGGGATAATTCTCTCTGACATGGCAATATTTGTGAGAAGCAGAGTGCCACTTTATCCTACTTCAGAGTCATTTTAATGGTCAGTCTATCCCACACTGTGTTCCTGTGCTGGAATCTGTGGTCGTAGGTCGCGGCCTGTGATTACAGTGGATGTCTCCATCTTCTTGCCTGTCTCTATCAACATAACTGTGCCACAGTGCCACGAGGGCCAGCAGAACTTGAACTGCTTCAACGTCACAGTCTGCATGCGTTTCAGAGGAAGACAGCTACCTGGACAAATAGGTAATGATGTGATGAAGCATGCACAGCTGCCGCTCCTTTCCATAGATGATTTAACCTGGACAGTAAGGTAGATAAGGAAAGAGATCCATCAAAGACATCCATGTGAAGGTTAATAGTCTCCTCACGTCTGTACACAAAGAATGAGAGGTGCTTAGCTTAGCCTAAAGAATGTGAGCACTACTGTAGTCAGTGTAAAAAACAAAAAAGTCTGCAAAGCCAAATGTCATAAAAATATAAAATTGTGGTTTTAAGGGAGTTATGTGCCAAAGTAATATCAGTATTTTGTTGTTGCTTAGTGACGACCGTTTCACATCCCTGCAGATATGTTCTTATCACTGCGAAAGTGAAATTCACATTCGTCAATGCAAATATGGAACGCTGATTAAAATGACGATGCTGATCACCACACAGCAAGAGATCGTTCTGTATTTTGGTCACATCGATTTTGCCCCAGCTTCACCTGTTTAGGCTTTTTTATTTCCATCCAGAGATCACAATTTTGTGTTATTATCTCAACATTTTGAGTTAGGTATCTCATAATTTCAGTCAGTAAGTTGAAATTTCGAGTTATCGTCTCCAAACTTTGAGTTATTATCTCAAATTTTAAAGTTTTGTATCTCAAAATGTTGATTTGCTCAGGAGTTTAAGTCAGTAAGTCAAAACTTTTAGATACCTAACCTGAAATCTTGAGATAAATTGAAATGTTAACATAATAATTTGAAATGTTATGATTGTAACTCAAAACTTTCAGATACCTAACTAGAGATTTTGATATACAAACTCAAAGTTTTGGGATAATAACCTGACATTTAGACTTATGAATGGCAAAGAAAAACGTTCAGCAGCAAAAACAAGCTTTCAAATTTTCCAGGAGAGCAAATCTGGAGAACATTAACTTTGTTGGAGGCAAGTATTTACTTAGAAGCACAGACTTTGTATGGTATGGTACAAGTATGTTCCTGGTTACCTCTGCCAGCCTCATTCCCGGCTGGCAGACGTTCTGGGTTATCAATTGAATCCAACTGAATGCCGTTCACGACAGTAACACACGCTTCAAGCAGAAGCTCCAGCCCTCCATTCCAGACCTAACCATAACCTTAACCCTATCACGTAAAGTTTTCCAAAGCAATTCATGATCAGAGCGTAAAAGATATTTACATGTATAGATTCACTCCATCCAGCTCTCATGCCTCCGAACACGCAACATACCTACGATTTGTCACATGCTATTCATCCCACATGTTAGATGAGAACGTGTTGGCCAGTAGCATCACATGACGCACAACCACATTACAACTTTGTCAGTTGATCTCTGCAGAGAGGGGATAACATCACACAAATTTCCAAACCACACCTACTCCTAAGACAGGAAGTGTTTACCACTTTATACCACACATTACATACCATCATGTAATGTCTTATCTTTTTGAGTTAGAGCATCACATCCATTGGCCGAGGCTGAGTGTCACTATGGCTTATGACTTACCCTTCAACATTTGCTAACTGGCTGTTGGGTGGGGTGACTGTTGACGGCTGAGGTGCAGTCCTGTTCCAGTGTTTGGGTGTAGTCATTTACAGCCCCCCCCCCCGGGGAACAGGAAGCCTGCCGTTACATAATGAATATGTCCTGGCTCGCAGGAATAAAGCCTCTCTGTTTATTCGTCTGGCGAAACACCATGGAAAGTGCAGCACCGTGTGTTTGGTGACTCCTATAACGAAACTTTCATTCGCCTCCTCTGGAGTGAGGTCATGGCGTCCCCTCTGCTGGACGATGGAAACAGTAGGCTTTGGTCCGACTTGGGTGTGCTTGCCACCCCGCCCACTCTTTTACCAGTATGACACCGTCTTCACGAAACTACTAGAGAATGAAGTTGATTCATTGAGAGGAAGGGATTTAAAAGGGCAAAGAAACAGAAACACTGGTGATGTCAGGTTACGATTTCAAAACAGATTTGACGTTGTTCTGTGTCTCAAAGCCAGGTGTGGAATCAGCAGGAAAACTATTACTAGGTTTTCTTTCATAATAAGATTAGTACCGTCCCACCAGCTGGAAAATTCAACATTTTTTCATTAATTCTTATGTCAGTTGACTGTAAACTCTTGAAATATCATCACAAAAGCCTGTTAACATGAGTCGACACTAATAAAAGACCTTCCAATTAATATCTTCCGGCTTGTGGATGAAAAATTGAACGTTCAAAATCTAAATCGTGACTGATGAGATTCCTGATTTCTTCAGTGGCGGTGCTTAGTCAGGCTCTATCACAGGAGCAAGCCATTTTTCCAAATCACATTAAATCTACTGAAACAACATTGAACAAAGTGCTGTTGTTAAGCTAAAGCACCATCATATAATTTAACCAAAAAATGTTCCCATCTTCCCTCTTACTTGTCTTAATTTCACTGCAATAAACATTTTTCTTTCTTTCTCATGTCTTAATGGCAGTTACCAGAAAACCAAACCCTGCATACTTCTGGTTTTTCTATTTATCGTCAGCTGATGCTATGTTTACAGTGTTTTCTGCCTCCTCTCAGAGTTCCTGTATAACTTGACGGCTGATGTGGAAAAGCGCCTGAAAGGCCAGCCTTCCAGGGTCTACTTTGCTCAGAGTGGATCTCAGATCAGCCAAATGAGCCACCAGCTCAGCCTGGACATCAACCGAGAGGAGTGCCAGCGCTACACCGCCTACGTTAAGGTAAGTTTGGGTTGTATGTGTGGTCCTGCTGCTGGTTGTGTTTGGATTGGGCAGTCCACTTGCTCTTTGTGTCCTCGGCTGATCTCTGTTACGTTCCCATGACCCTGAACACTCCCACCATGTAGTGTTGATTTGTGATATGAGTGATTTGCTTTTGTGGCCTATTTTTCCTCTGTCTTTATTTATTTATGTAGTTTTCGGTTAGGCCATCAATGTCCACACATTTCCAGCTAAAATGTTTGCACAGACCGAACAAAAAAAAGAGAAAAAGAAATAATAAAGTGTCAAGATAAAGTAATAAAGTGAGGGTCATCACATGCCTCTTCTTAGTGAGAGAATTTACTGCTGTAGCTTAAGGCCACGGATCAACGGGCATCTGCGGGGAAGCTATTTGTGTCACCCTGCTGGGTTAGGTTAAAGGTAACAGTCAGTCGCTTGATGGTTCCTGAAACCATGCGGCTCAAGTGTGTGTCTACAGAAACTGACAGAAACAGGAAACAGAGTCTCCTTTGTCATCGCATAGTCCCGTTATTGTGTTCCCATGTGATTTAGTCTCACATCCACAAAGAGGGTCCTCATCCTGAGGGCACCATCCATGTTTCACCTCCACTAATACGGAGGCCCACTGCAGGCCTGTAAATTTCACTGGCGCTCTTAATGGTGCTCTCCAGGCGTTTTCTCTGTGGGAGGCCGAGCTGCCAACTGAGGGAGGTTGTCATTACCACGCTTTCCTCTCATTCTTTTAACTAGTCAGACTGTAATGAGCGTACAGCACACCGAAGAGTTGTAGCAGCAAGACTTTCGTCTTTTTTCCAAAGAAAGCCTTATCACAGTTATCAGGGTTTACTCAGTGAAGTGAGCCCAGTGTTTATCCAAGCTCTTCAGAAAGCCTGTATAGTTTAGCAAACAGGAGAATCTTAACATTTCAAACTAAAATTTCACTTGTCCTCAACCAAGGTTCAGCACACATAACATTAACAGGAGTCATAAAATAGTGTTTCTGCCCAGACTGAGTCTGACATTTACCTTCTTGTGGGTGGGCGACTGCATCATCACTCAGTTCTAACCTAAGGCTGTCACTTATCTCTGCCATCTCTCAGCTGTTACACAAACACACTTGTAGTGTAAGTGCCATCCATCAGGCCAGATGTTGCTTCAAGGACGGCGTCTATTTTGCAGCTCTCAGCGAATTAAAGGCGCTGTATAAAAACTGCACTTTGATGTTGGTCTGATCACAGCATTAGCAGTCTTTCCGGGGACCAGACTAGCTGCTTCCACCTGTTTCCACCTGTTTAAATGTCTTCTGGTTCTAGCATTGCACAAAGAGTGGTATTGTTCTGCTCTTCTAACTCCTGCCCAGAGGACAAATCATTTTCATGCTTTAATATCTTAATGTTTGGCAAATATTTAACTTTGTAGATGGAAAGTGTATTTTGGGGTAACATATGGTGCATTTGGATTGGCTTGACTGAGGTGTAAAAGGACTTCCACTCTTTGGTTTGTTTATTTATTTATAGATTTTATGAATATGGCCTCAGATTCCACCTGCCTGGTTGCAAAACACACAAGAGAAACCCCCGAAGTTATCCAAAGGTGAAAAGCCACACAGGACTGTGAAGGTGTGGTGCACAAATTGCAACCTAGCTAGACTGTTTACAGGCTAAATGACCTTAAATATGTATAAAAAGTAAAGGGGCCCACGGATTAGAACTTAGCGTGGTAACTATCTGTCATGAGTTTTTGTCATCATACATTATATGTTTGGGAGAAGAGCTAAAGAATCACCATAATCAGAGGTGATCTGGCTCCGCTCTCACAGAGGGTCTAGTGTGCTTGACCAATCGCATCGTTTATCTTACTCATGTGTCTGCCCACATGAGCCAATCCTCCCATTCCCTAGAAGAGGTATGCTAATGGAAACCAGCTGGTTCCTCAACTGTATCCTCGGTGGTGGAGGGTTTGCGCGCCCCCACCCTTCTTTCAGCTTAAACGTACAGTAAAAACACAAGAGTGAGACTAGCGTCACAGCAGGGTGCTGGGCTGCTGTTGTGTCAACTGGAACTGCACGCTGGTGCTCCTGATGGAAAACCTTCAGGTTGGGGTTGGCTGCTCAAGCCCTGATGCATGAGAGCCGATGGAAGCAGGCCCCGAGTTATTCCGAGATACACTCACGTTTAGAGCTGCTGACCATGTGCTGAAGCCATTTATTGACTTTATACATCAAATTCCTTTAAATGAGCTCAGAAACTGAATAATACACTGTTAAAGTTGTCTTAGTTCCACATAATGTGCATGAAGCACACACGTTCAGCTTTGACCATCTGAAGTCAAGTAAAGTTTAAAAAAAGCTGGACATAGTGTGTTCAATAAATCATGACATGCTGAGAACACAGGAGCATAACAAGAGTTCTTCAGAGGGTGCAGAGTACAGAAGCAAATAGTTCAGTGTCTAACTTGTTCAAGCATAATTCCTCTTACTTTCAATTTGATCATTTTAAACATGTTTTCATTGGCATCAGTAACAACATACCAGCCCCCCAGATGGCCTTTGTTTGGTTATTTTTAGCTAAATAAACTCCATCCTGACTTTTGCTGGAGTTGTACCTCACATTTAGGGAGGGAAATCAGCCATGATGAGTGATTGAAAGTTCACATGACCAGAGGTTCTGTGCATGAGATGGAAATGATTCATTTAACAAGCAAATCACCAACTTTTAGTAGAAATTCTTCAGTTTGATGTTCAATTATGTTCACTTGGTACATTACATTTGCTGCACAAAGTCTCAGCCTATTGTGACAGACAGAGTCCAAGTAGTAAAATAGCTTGAATAGCTTGTTTGGAGTGTTATTCACAAATGGACACCCACACATTTAACCTTTGTAACAAGAATAAGTGCAAATGCTTGGGAAACAGGTATGTTTCTTCATTCAGATACATTAAAAAGCAAGACAAACACATCTGCTCCCTTCAAACCATGGGTTTCTCATTTTGGTGTCTTGCTTCTTTTTCAACCCAAAGGAACCAGTTTTGAATTGCTAGGGTAGCAGTGCTAGCTTGTAGCATCCACTAGCAGTACAGGAAAAACAGGACTAAACAGTGTAAAAACAGAGTTTGCACAATTCTAATGAGGTTGAAAGTCAATGCTTGGTATGACCACATTTATTCTTTAACTCAGCCTGAACTTATGAAGACTAAAAACTAAAAAAGATTTAAAAAGTAGTCTTCAAGAAGCCATTCAAAGCTCTTTGGATGTTGGGTGTTGCTTTTGTTCTGTTCTCCCACATTGCTTCAATAATGTTGAGGTCCAGTCACTGGGGAGGCCAATCAATGACTGACAGTCCACCACTGTGTGTTGTTCTATCGAGGTATACCCTTTACTGCTTTTGGCAGTGTGATGTGTTGCCACTGATTTCCAGTCCAGCTCTTTTGTAGTTTGGAATTGACATAGCCATTTTTCTCTGCTTCCCTTACTGAAGAATGGCTTGTTGACAGTCAATTTTCGACTAAGACCATTTCTGATAAACCTTCAGTGAACAGTAGATCGATCAACTGAAGGATCAGATGACATCCTGTGTCGGGTTCTCTGTTAATGTTTTTAAACAACATGACTTTTGGATACTATTCATGTGCTGTAGTTAGTCTTTTGTTTTTGTTTTTTACACCATGCCAAGATATGCTAAGTTTTTGGCTAATAGCTCTTTGGGAATCACATTGTTGGTGGAATTATGCGATTTTATTCCTGTTATCTTTCATAGAATCAACTAAGGAGATGGAAGCAAGTTGTGTTTTTTCAACAGGCTGCTAGTAACAAAGTCCCTAAAGATACAATTTAAAATTGTTTGTTTGCTAAATTGTCTGTTATGTATTCATCCCTTGATTTGGGTGCTTCTTTTATGCTTGAATGATTCACAAATCAGCGTTAAGTGGTTCAACAAACAAACAGAAAAGAAAAAATATTCTTCTCAAAATGGTCAGCTAGAAAACCAAAACGATTGTCGGGTTTCCAGCCACCCTGCGACCCTGATAAGGATGAAAAGAATGGGTGGATGAATAGATGGATGATTTTATCACCAACATCATTAAGATATGACATTTGTAAACCACAAATATCTGTACAAAATGTCAGGACATGCATATCTTTGTAAAACATGATGGGTTAATCAATTCCTATTATCATTTAAGAAAGTACTAAACTCATGCATGCTGTGAATACATGTCTTTGTTGAATGGAAGCCATCAGTGCCCATCGGTTGTGTTAAATAGTGTTTGGCTATACACAAGTGGCTTTGATTCATTGATTGTTTTAATATATGAGTTTAATTATTCCATTGTTATATTTTGTGCAGTTCTTCACTGTTTAAATCGTTGGCTGTATATCCATCATCATGCATGTTTTTACTCCAGCAGTCCCATTACTGTTGAGCACACGTGAGCCTTGAAATCATGCCAAAAGTCAGCTCCATTTGTGGTCATGAGTGGTTTTGTGTAGCACTGGAGATGCATCACAGGCTCCAAGGAGGAGTTAAAATAGGCAACTAAAGCCCTGCCTGTAACAGTTGTCTGTTTAATTTAGCTTGTAAAGTATCCTGCCTGGCCTCCTCTCCTCTGGCCTATATACACCGTGTCCTACATCTCATGTCCTGCAGTAACATTTGCTCGGCACCACTACAATATTTAAACGTCGGCCAAACTACATTCTTGTGACTGCTTCTATTATTGGGGTATCTAAAGCACGGCCATCTCTCTGTCAAAGCTAAATGCTCCAACGCCCTTTCCGGTCGACTGAATGATAATCCTGACTCTACGGTCGTGTTGTGCGCAGTGACTGTTTAAGGGCAAGTAGATGGACTGATGGTGGTCAGTGAAGTCACAGAATTGAATTAAAAGTCCATTTACCTGCTCGTTAGTGCTGTATCATACGTCATTCATATCTCATTTGGCTAAATTCCAAAGGCCTGTCATTTCAGCAAACAGCCTTTAGGACAACATCGAACGTGAACAGCAGCCAACAAGAATATCATTGATACTGTATGAAAAGCAGTGAAATGTATTAGAGGTTCATTAGTGATGCTGAGTGCAGACTTTGACTTGATGTATTACTTGATGTGCGTGTTTAGTTACTCGGTTTACTTTACTGTATCTGGTTCCAGACACACACTGAAGTGTGGTTTACTAGACATGAGTCTGCATCCTAGAAGACCTGGAAAGTAACAGTACTTGTATATTACACCTTTGGGTGAATGACATCTTACTTAATTCTATTTAACGATAGCAATAAAATCAATGTAAGTCAAAACAATTGTGAAGTCATCTGAACCTACTGTTTGACCCAAGTCTGCTCTTCACAGACAAACACAGTAAGACAAACCAGGAGCTCCTGTGGCTGCATCTCAAAGAGTGTCCAGAAGGACAAAGTCAAAGTTTGGCACATGGAAACTCAGAGCTGCAGCCACACTGCCTGCTTTGTTTTCCCCTTTAAAGTTCAACAGAAATGTGTAATTCCCTTGACACTGGTCTCCTCGTTTCATTTACCTCAGGCCAAGAGAACTGATACAATGGAAGCATATATCAGGAAAGTAATCAAATCCAGCTGTTCCGCTACACTTGGCAGCAAGTCAAGCACCTATTTATTAAGTATATAATGGAAAAAAAATCAAAAACCACTGAAGCTGTGTGCAGTAACAATAAATCAAGTAGAAATTGTCATAGGCAGCATCATATAAATGATTTCAGCTGAATGATAATAGCATTTACTGAATGCTATAGAAGAGCTGTTCAGGATAATTTTAGCTCAGGGAAATGTTTTCCTCAGGATTTCCCTACATGGCTGTGCCAGTATGAACATTACAGGTCTTCTGCAGGGCTGTTTTGTGAGAGCACAGCCGGCAGACGTTTGTTACCATAAAACAAGTCAGAGTTCTTGTTAATTTCCTTTCATATGTGTGTATGCGAGTTTCAAGCGAGGTATTATTTTTGGGATGGCTGCTTGTTACACTTACTCTGTGTTGTTGCCATAGTAAATCTATCGTTGTTACTCATATCAAGGCGACCAGAGGTTGGGCAGATTTGATGATTTGTTGATTTTGGCAGCTAAGCACGCCGGGCAAAATGCTTCTGCAGTCTTTTGGCCGGGTTACTGCCACATGATGCCACAGCAAGGCTACATAATGGGTGGCCAAGTCTGACCACAATGAACGAGTTTCTCCTGCCATGTTTCCGACTTCACTGCAGAGGAAACATAGATTATGTATTTCGTAAGAGCAGCCTGTGATGCTGTGATACGTCTTAATGACGTTTTTTTTGTTGTTGTTTTTTTAATAACCCAGCAGGTTTGCCATTATTATTTCTCCCTGCCGTTTGCTAATAGTGTCTGTTTACATCTGGTGGCGACAACATTAAATTCCCCTTCCTGTGTAAACAGACAGGATCTGCCACAAAGGAAATGGAACAAATATATACTCAAGACGGTTGTTTATATGCAGCGCAGACTGTAATGTACGTCCATCAGGTGGATTTGATAAACTTGTGTGTGTGTGCTGTGGTCTTATCGCGGCTTTGTCAGAAAACAATGGTTCCAACAATAACAGTGAAGTAAAAATGCCCCAGATTTGAACACAGTGATGAAATCAGCTGCAGGAAACATCTGGAGATGTCCTCTATCACCAGGATGGGATAGACTCAAACGCACTCTCAAACACACTGCTGTTTTAAAAACAGCACATTTTAAGTTGCTCCACCCTGCTGGCATCTCATCCATCAGAGCAATGTTTTCTCCTGGGACTGAAACAGCCCTTTTCAATAAATACCCATTATTACAGTGTGGTGTCTTTTAGGCTGTCGTAACATGATGCCCAAATTAGCAAAACGAATCCTCAGCCTTTTAGCAGTTGTGCTCTTTATTTAATTAAATGCGTAGGAATACAGATAACACGTTTCCTGTTTGTCCGCAAAGGAGATTAATCAGGATCTTGGAGGACGTTAATCTCTCTGTACGTTACCTAATTTTTTTTCATGAATGACGGGACAGACATGACTGAGGGATAGGAAAGGGAGAAAGAAAGATGAAGGAAAAGAAAAACATAAGGGAAGAGAGACAGTGAGAAAGGGCACTTAAAAAGAGAAAGAAGAGAAAAAAAATCTCCTGGATCACCTGTTGAGAGAAAAAAAAAAAGAAAACAAGCAAAAAACAAACAGAGCAACATACTAAACACAACACCATCACGTTAATCTAGCTAAGTGTAAACAGCAGTAAATACTAAATATTGAATGTTGTTGTGCAGCAAGCAGGACCGACAGCGCACAATGTGCTTGGAAATAGCAGCCAATAAAGGTGTAGTTTATGTCTATGAACAGTGAACACCCGTGTGCACAGCTGTGTGGATCAGCCCGCTTGTATTCAAAAGGTTTCCCCATGTAACGGTCTGCTAGAGGATGTAGACAGCCATAGCCCTGTCCCCCAGGGCATGAAGCAGGCATGGAGGAGATCCAGGCTCCAGACATCCAGAGGCCCCAGAGTGCGAGACCCCAAGGAGGGGCATCCATGCCACCCTCCTGGGAAGAGCTGAGGAGAGCCCCAGATGAGGGGTCACCCAGTAGCCACGGAGCAGAAGCCAGAGGGGGTAGCAGTGGCGTGCCCGCCGGCTCTGCCGGCAACCAGCTGTGCACAGTAGGCACCCCCGTCCTTCGGCACCCACCAAGGCAAGGGAGCCCAGGCCCATCCAGACCGGGGCCTACGGCAGTAGGACCGCCCAGCCCCACAGGACCCGGGGCAGCCCACCCGACCCCACCGCAGAGGAAACTGTACCCACCCTAACATTCAATCATCTCCCAGACTGCACAAGACAGTAGACACCCAGGTTAAATTTATTTTCCACCTCTCCTGTGACTCAGAGTAGACTCCTGCAAGAAGTTTTTCATAAAGTTTAAACATCAAAAACACATTCTTAATTATATAATTTGTACTAGGTCATTTAAAAATAATTTACTAAAATTAATATCGCTTTTGTAAAGAAAACCAGTTTTCTTTACTAGAAAACTGGTTTTCTTTACAATAACTTCAAGTAAAAAGAAAACACATAACGCAATTAAATGCAGCCTGCTTCTTAAACATATATGCAATTGTTTTACAAATAGAAATGAAAACAGTGCACAGCTCTTAAAAATTGTATGACAATCCATGTAAAATCTTAGGACGAAGCAGGGTTGAGCAAATGGTCAATATAATTTTAACATTACTAACCCCGCCGAGATCAGTCATGGCAGTCTTTATGTTTGCAACCCTGATTGATCGCATATACATCTGTGTGAGTGTTGTGCCAAAGTCTGGATATTATCCAGCTCTAAACACGTCTATAAAGTAGAAACACTTCGTGCACTCTTTTAGGGGAAGGGGGCTAACATCTAACAGCAACAATCGAAATATAAACAATAGTTTTTCAAGAATTGTGTAAGAGCCAGCAAATTTTGTAGTTCTCATTGTGACTATCACCTGTATCTGATAGGTTTGTCCGTTTGTCAGCAGCCTTGTTTGAACAATAAAGCATCCAAACTTTTATGTGAACAGTAATACTTGGACTTTTTGTCCATGCTTCTCTCTGTTGTACGTTTAGTGTCATCCCAGAAAGTTGATGCTGTTCATGTGGATGTTGCGCTTTCAGTGCGAGAAATGTTTTGTCAGTCATCCAAGTGAGTTCTTCAGTCTCAATTTTAAAGAGACTGGAGAAGTCACATGGGATTTTCTTACTTTGGTGATGTTGCACGCAAACTGAGTTGCTTTTATAGTTCAGTATCAAACTCCAAAGCATCGAAATGACTGGCTTGGTTGTGCAACACAACCTTCTGCACAGTTCTGGCATATATTGTACAGCTTTCAAATTATTTAATCAATTGTAGCAAAAAAAAAAAAACATGTTAATGTTAATTACAGCTATTTAACACCGTACCAGCATCACCAGCTCACAAAATCCGCTCATGCCTCTCAATATCTCTATTATCGCTCTGTTATCTGCCTCCAGATAATATATCAGATATATAAATGCAAGTAGCCACATTTTAAAACAGTATTTCTTTGTATTATCTCATTTGGATAGAGATAAACTCATATTTATCTTGTTCTCTTTTTCCATATTGTGACTAGCATCACTAATATTCTCCAGTACAGACTTAAAAGCTAGCTAAGGACACACCGTTTGTGTTTCCTTAAAAGGATCTCCTTGGGATTTTTCTTTCCCTTTTTCAGCTAGGTTTGTTTTGCTTCTCAGGACGTGTCCTTGTGGTGACTCTGCACATGTCACTCAGGTTACAATAGACATCAGCCAAGGGATTAAAGATAATCGGACATGATGGTGACAGGAGCTCTGTGCAGAGAAATGAAGAAGTTATACACCAGTACACGTTATTCCATTTTTATTTACTCAGTCAGCTGCTGACTTTCCACTGCATCGCCTTCCAGCTTCCAACATTTCAAGAATGTTGCGAAGTGCTTAAATGAGATGTAGTAGTGATGCTGAAAATAGACCAGAAACAAAAAAAAAATGTGTTAAGAGTGTCACAGTGTGGGAGCCGAGTAAGGACGAACCGAGATATGAGGGAAAACATCTGTGTATTTATAGGTGGCTGGCTAGATTTCAAATCCAGATATTACTCTAATGCAGCTATAGTTAGCGCTGGCATTAAATCAAGTTGCTGTTGATGGAATGTAGTAAAAATAACACGCTGATGAATTTGGTATGTTTGAGCAGTAAACCAATTCCATCTGCGAATTTCCACAGGGGAAGCGAGGCACCTTTCTCTCCTCCTTTATAAATCCCAGCTGTGGCTTTAACTGTCTGAGGGTCAAATGCTGAATGCCTTCTTCATGATGCATACGAGAGCATAAAAGTTTTCTGTAATTTGTATTTAGGTGAACATTGCTTTAAAAAGTAATAAATTCTCGAATTCTTGAAGGCAAGATCTACAGCTCCTTACCCGTGGGTTTTTTTATTTATTTAGGAGGGAGTTGAATTACTGGAAGTCTGGAGCAAAGAGGTGAGTGTTTCAGGGGAAGTTTTTTTTTTTTACTTAGTGAGAGAAGGATTCTGATCAGCATTTTCAAAGCAAATGAATGTTTCCTGTCTCCACGCTGTCATGAAAGCAGCACAAGTATGTCTTGATGCTGTTCGTGATGTGGTTTCACGCATGACAGGACAGATGGTATACGTTTCCTGCCAGTTATGCTATTTATCTGTTTTAGCCTGGAGAAAATACGTGTTTGCTCATGGGAGACGTTACAATGCACCACAGGGTCGCTCAGCCTTGGCTAAAGGATAGGATTTGGATCATTTATGTTTTCACAGAAAATTTGCGCTCAGGATTCAGTGTTCTGTTTGTTAAAACTGTGAGGGTGAAAGCAGGGTTGAAATGAAAGATGATCTAATCTCAGGGCAAATTTGTCAGGCGTTTGAAATGAGTTTGACAAACTGGACATTGAACATAACATGAACACATGAAATCAAACAAGTGGAGAGTGAGAGTGAACACTTCATGAGTCTAGGACCTTAACAGTACCACAGATTCTGATGGGAAATTTCACTTCTGTTATAATTTTTCCATGTTGTCCAAGTGGCACAGTGACCAGTAGAAGTTTATTTGCTCAGAGGTTCACAGTAGGCCACTCCTGTTTACTGAAAGCACAATTTACTCCTAATTACCAGAACTACACAATCCACACATTAGTTTGTATCATGGACTTAAAAAGCAGGACTATCTCTGTCTCGTTACATAGTTACTTAGAAGATAAGTACGATGAGCTGCTCTTGTGTCATCAGTCTGACGCAAGTTTGGATTTTCTTTCTTTTTGGTGTCAAACAGCTTGTGGACTTGCAGTGTGCGATAAATCATGTTGGTGCCTGAAGCTGGACTCGCATCTGAGAATCGCTGCCTCTACAACTAACATCAGACAGAGTGAAATATTTTCCATTGGTTGGCGTAAACATGGCTCATTTTGAATGGGAACTGTTTTCAAAGGCCTGCTGCATACATTTTGAATGACTGGTAGTCTGGCATTTTCAGATTAGTCTGAATCATTTGGTTTTGGACAGACTGATGGTATTACAGCCCAAGAGCATTTTCTGTTTTGTAAACCATACAGGCCACAAAGAGCATGTTTAGTTTCACAGATTCATATTGTTATTTCAGACGACATGTTTTTGCTCAAAGCTGCCATGCCGACAGTTTTTTTTTTAAAATCCAATATATCAATGGAAGAATGTAAAAAACAATGCGAAGGGTTCACTTGCAACAAAACTTTATCACCTCAACCTGCAGTTCCCCTCAGCTTTATAGAGCTGTTTCGCTTCAGTTCATTGTTTCGCAGGTAGGACAATGATTTTATTGCTTTGGTTTATTCTCACTGAGACTCATAGTGTTGCTTTTGGCCAGAGTGGGCAGCTTCTTTCTGCTTAAAAGCTTGAAAACCCACCAGTACTCTACCAGTTCCAGCAGACAGAAGTGGCTCATTAAACAGCTACGTTTACAGAGTTTTCCCGCAAGAATTACTGAAGAACAACACAGAGCTGAGACTGAGTGAATATTGGTCTGAATTCAATCAAGTGGGCGCAAACGCAACTACACTATGTGATAAAAATGCGCTGCAACTGTTGCATAGATTAGCTTTTAGGTCTGCCATCTAAAAGGTGACATTTTATTATATTATAATATTTTGTATTGTCGGCCATATGTAGTGACGTCTTTGAAGAAAATGATGTCACTGACTCAGTATCTGGCCAAATGTCAAACACTATAATCACTGTCCTAGCGGACCACAATAGTTAATGGTAAAGGGCACATTTGATTTTCTAGACACCGTGTGATCAGAAACACAACTCAACATCACTCCTAGTAGGTCAGGTCTACTAGATGAGCATTCAACCACCATGTACATCTTCACAGTATCAACTTTTCAGTTTCTTTGGCCTACTCTAAAAATCAATTCATTCTCAAAATAATGCAGAAAACATACAAATTTCCTTTAAAGGAAAATAGAAACTGTGTGACGAGACAATGAGAGAACAATGGTGCCCTCAGGCACAGTTAAAGTAACAAAATTAGAGGAAAGCCACAATAAAAGCTTAATGGTGAGAAACCTCACCGGTCTGCTGTTACTCCCACTGTAAAGTCCTTCACAATGTCCTTGGTGGAAGTTATTTAGATTTTTAAAGAATATCCTGCCTCTGGGAATGACAATTTGAAGAGTTTGGGGGATTTTAGCAGGATGTAAAGGGTGGTTTTTGTGGATGTGAGTGAAGTTCATTGCAGATAAATCAAGTAAGACCTGTCAAATTTGTTATACGGTAAGAGATGTGTGATTTTAATCTCTTCCGGTTTAAGAGTGAAGACTGCTGGTCTGCCTTTTTAAGGAATTATGATGATTCCACAGGTCCAGTCTCTAATCTTTCTGCCATGACACATGAGGATGATTTTCACAGACAGATTGAAGCTGCTCCTATTTGACTCCTCCAAAGGTTTCTAGCAGAAACAACCAGACGACGCTCTTCCCTACTCCCACTCAGTTTGCTCGTTTGTGTTGTTGTGTTTGCACATCTCTGTTGCTTGTGGGGCTCGCACACAAGAATTTCACTCACATGTGCTGTGCCAGTGTGCCTGCACATGTGATGTGACAATAAAAAAGTGATTTGATTTGAGTGATTTGATTTCATTCCAGGCCTTTCAACATCTGCTAACCTATTCTGAGCAGAGCAGCTGCTGTACTTTGACCTTCTGTCACTAAAACCTTCTGTAATTGTCTTATTTCTAGACTTTTTTAAAGAACACGCTTGGATAAGCTGCGTAAGTGCATGCCTGCCATATGCTGCAGACATTACTATAAATACTTTCAATTTCACGTTGTCTCCTTGTGTCTCAGCATACATCCTTACTCCTAACCTTTAACAGGTTGGATCCATTCATCACATAAGGAGGAAAAAAAGGTTTTTCCATTAAAAAAAAAAAGTTCCCTGGCATTTAGCCCTCAAATAAAACGGCCTCAACCTGTAAGTCATCCAAACATCTATTGTCCTTAAAAGGAGTGCTGTATTCACATTTCCCTCCCAAGTTAATAAAGACTTCCCATGACCAGGCTTAAGCTATATGCTTCTGAGGGAATGGTTTGGCTAAGAACGGAGCTCTTCATCTCAGCCAAGCATGAGGCGTTTAAAGTGCAGATCAGAGCCTTTTGCAGTCTGACGTCACCCTCCCCGCACCCACCATGATGGAGCTGCTCCATGAGCATGAATGGGGCAGCTTGGTGCACTGCCATCTTGTTGATCAGATTAACATATGAAAGTCTAGCTCTAGCACTAGAATTTAAGGCTAAGATTAATTCACACGGTAGCCATGTTCATTAAAATCGTGCAAGCTTTGTACTTTATGCTTACGTTATGGGTGCGTGGGAAAAATCCATTCGGGGAGCAGGAATGAATGTCAAGGGAAAAGAGTGGTTGGTAAAGGTGTGAGTTATGCTCTGTTGTGCCAAATAAATGGGTCCTGAGTGTGAACCGGAGCACAGAAATAGTATTTTGGCAGAAGTCTTGTTCCAGAGCGAGGGAGTGTTCAGCTTAACTTGTTTTCTTTCAAAACATGCGGCGTAGCAAGCTGATCTGTGTCCTGTGAATTCAATACATATGAATAATAAACCGGGAAGCACTTGTATCGAGCCTGTTGTAAAAGAAGCAAACTGTTTTAACGTGCCGATTTTTCATCCTACAGCCAATAATTTACAGCTAAGGTGGGTACTGCTGGAAAACAGCTGCCTCCTGCTGAGTTTTGGCATCTCCACAGTATTGACTGGAACCTTTAATGAGTAATTTTGCCCCAGAGATGATCAAAAGTTTCAGACTTCTGTTCAGTGACGGTGCAGAATATTTCGCCTTTTTATTGGCAGTTCTCTCTCCAGAGATGGATTTTTTTTCACATGGTTTAAATCTGTATGGGAAATTTTAAAAAATCACTACAGCATCCACAGACCGAGACCAGGAGATAGAAAGGGACAAAAATATTTTTAGTCCAACAGAAACAGATATTGCATATAATGAGCCATATAATGAGGATTTGTGTGGTAGCCATTGATGATTACAATGCTAGACCCTGTTTCTGAGCAACTAGTGTTAGGGCTAATTCAGAGCTATATGTTTAACACGAATTACTGGCCTCCAAATATCAGAAATTCCACTCATGTCATTGTCCTATCTGATCTGAGACCCGTGCCGCACCCTGCGGCTTCTGTGTTTAAATGAGGCTTAACACAGTGCAAGCCTGTTGAGTGGCAGAATGGCCTCTCACAAGTCTGCCTCTGAACTTCACCAGCATGTAAGGAGCAGTTATTGCTTCAATTTCCATAATAATATAGGTAGCAGGCGGTAAACACTAGCAACTGTCTTTTTCAGCTGGACCTCAGGAGCTCCTCTGTTCCATAAATACAGAAACTAAAAGAAGGATCAGGTGGGAGTAAATGGCCCAGCGAGGGGTGCGGATCCGGGTGGGGCAATTGGCGGCATTGATCCAGGGATAATAAAAGCTTAGGCCAAGTGTTACCAAACAGAGTCTGGTTCTTCTAATGTGAGTGCGCTGTTAGTCTTGGGAGCTCACGAGTCAATTAGCAGTCTTCGGTCCGGTGCGTCAAGGATTAAGTGATCCTACATCTCTACAAAAACAGATGCTCTGTTATGATTGACAACAGCAAGCTCATTGGGATGTTTCTTAATATTTACATGCACACAGAGGTCACTTTTAGGCAGGACATTGGACAAAAATACCCCACTTTTATTTCTAGCCATTACGTCCTCCAGTTCCCTTGTGGCTTGTGAAAATGCGAGATAAGCAGTGGGAATTTGGGACTGGAGACCCAAGCAGTTATCTCCCAGGGGGTCAGTTCACTCAGAGGCCAGCGGAAAGGGGCCATTTCATGCATTCGGCTTTAATTGCCGCTAACACTGAGGGCTTTGCCAGTGCTTCATACATATCCTGCAATAACTAATTGTGTCACAAATTTGTTACCTCCCAGCTTAGGTGACCTGCCAGTAGAACAACACTGAGAGGAATGAGCTGAACGGTGGATTTGAGATGAAAAATCTTGTTTCTGAATGAAGATTTTAAAGACGCCATCTTGCTTTGCTACCTGAGTAACTTATTATTATTAAGAAAATGATTGCTTTTTTTAATCCGGAAAATAAAATCGAAGTCAGATTTATTTATGTTTTGGGCAGGAGATCCAAGCACACAATGGCAGAAATTAATTAAAAACGCTCGGATATTATCTGTCTTTATCTGTGATGAGCACCGTTTCCCAAACGAGCCTTAAATCATCTGCTTTTGTCATGTGCTGCACTAACGTTTGCTCTTTCCTGCTATAACTCTCTCATTGCTGATGATTTGGGTGGGTTTGGCACTGGTGATGCCTCATGTCAAAGCCCAGACTGGCCCTGTGCCTGCCTGAGGAAAGAGGATGGGTGGGTGGACAAAAAGAGAGAGAAAGTGCAAAAGAACGAGTGGCCACCGGAAGACACCGGGAAGCCCTTTGTGTTGACATTGTGGGCTTGGCTCCGTGTTAGCTGACATCAGTCAAGGACTGGGACACCGGTTGCAGTTGGAGCTCGTGTGTGTGTGTGTTTTTCTGCTGCGGCTTTTAGATAGCGAGACCAAAACTAGACCCGACAAGCTGCCTTCAAAGAGCTGAGTAGACAAAGAGATGAAAAACCAACATCAGTATCAGCTTTTCCCATGTATGTCTTTCAGTGCTGTCATCTAATGAAGATGCAGGATTTGATCACATTTAGCTCTGTTTTCTTTCTGTCTGCGTTTCCAAACCCGATGCCAAATCAAACACTTCTTTTATGGTCTCAGATGGAGTCGCCAGGAATGCCAATATATCTCTCAGAGGCAGTGCCAGCAGGTTTTTTTTAAAGAAAAAAAAGTGCCTTGCTTGCACTGGTGCTCGTGCTTTTTAACGATGGTCAAAGATGAATTGATGCTGATGAGATGTGTCAGCCATCCATACAAACCAATTCACGTGATTTTATCAGTGTACTCGTGTCTGCGTGCAGCCCTGGCAGACTGATCACTACGATATGACATTTTCAGACTGTGTGATCTTCCGGTAATCTGCAGTGTAATGTGTCTTTGCGCCAGGCGTTAATCGGAGAAAGATGTTAAATTACTGCAATCACCCAGACAGCTGCATGACAGTTATATATCTGAGGTTACATTTAGTTTTAGTGTGTCTGTGGTTGGACAGATTCCCCTGCATTAGCCTTGTTTTTGCTCTCCACAGAAGGACGTTAAGGACGTGTTCACAGCCATCACATTCGAGGTGGCTTACAGCCTAGGGACCCACGTGCTGACAGGACCCCAGGAGCGAGACCTGCCCGCGCTCACTCCAGTGCTGCGATGGAGGAAAGGGAAGAAGATTGCAGCGAGGAATGAAGTACGGAGAGCTTTTTAAGTGTGAAGTGAAGGGGATTGCTTTAAAAACGAATCCTGAAGAGTAAAATTCATGTTTTTCACAGCAGTATCTGCAACACCTAATAAAGTTTGATGCTGACTCTTTATGGAGAAATATTATCAGCCGTTGGATTTAAAGTAGCCTGTCTTTGAGGATCATGAACAGCTATTTCACTGCGTGTTTTTCAAATATTTGCAGGATTAAAGCAGGATCTTGAGGGAAAACCAATAACTGACTGAGTTACTTCTTTGGAAAAAAAAGAAAGCCGATCCCATCATTAAAGTAAATTGCAGGAATCACAGGATTTGTCATTCTTAAAATCAAATCTTGTGTAACAGTACGATAAATATGTTCAGACTAAATCCACATTCACTGTAATTTTCATTCTATTTTCACAAATTACACAAATACAGTGAAATGTTACTTATAAGATGTTCTGTCTATTTAAGTGTGCCTTGCTCTTATTGTAAAAGGTTGACAGTTAATTCCTACCAGCTCAATTTATGATATATTTCATTTCCTGACTAAAAGTGACCCCCGCCAAACCTGATATTAAAAGACAGAAGTGTCTTCCTGCAAACCACAGTAGGAACGAAGGAAATGGCTCCAATGTGGGGTTGTAATGATTTGGTGTTGGTTACCAGCTTATTATTGCCTGTGTTAGCTTTTCTTGAGTGGAGTCCAAAAAGACTGATTCATTTATTTTCTTTGCGAGCACCTCTAACCTGGACCACATGTGTTTCCCCCGGTGTATGCACTTCTTGAAAGAGCGAGGCAGTTGCATTTCAGCATCTACAGAATCCGTTTGATCTGAAACTCATCTACTTTGCATCAGACTTTAACGCTCGACTTAAATTTCCCTTCATGATTTAAACCAAAGCCCATCCTCTGACTAATTAAGGGAAAGATAGCTTTGTGGATGCAAAACTACTGGACAGCTCACACAGCAAAGCAACACCGCCCCCTGAATGTGGAGTCGGTGTGTTCAGGGCATGAGGTCATCTGAACTGTGTACTGTACTGTTTCCTTTTCAGACTTGGTTTGAGAAGAACTGCCTGTCAGACGACTGTGCCGCGGACCTGAGGCTTCATGGGAAACTGTTGCTTTCTGGGTAAAAACATTTTACTTCGTAGCTCAGATTCATTCTTTTCTTCCAGTACTAAGGAAGCAAGCTGACATCATGGGCCATGAGGGTGTGGGTAGTGGAACTCTGACGCATGCTTGGAGAGGATCCATAGGTTTTTTTTTCCATAGTTAGGGAGTTCCCTTTCCATTATTATCTATCTCCTGTTCTCTCCTCAACAGTTTATGTCTGTCATCCTAACAACTCATTTGTCTGCATATATTCTTTGTTGTGCTCCAAAAACAAACAGCTATTCTCCTGCAGGTGCACTTCTCTTTGTACACTAAAAACTTCAAAGAAAAATGCAGGCTACTTAATACAAAGCTGTACTTACTGCTCTTCAAGTGATTGTTTTTTAATTGCTGAAGTACGCTGTTTACTCTGTGCACCCACCAGCCTGCATAGCAAACCCCATCTGGCCCTTGGAGGAGTGAAGAACGTCTCTCTGAACCTGACCATCTCCAACGCTGGCGATGACGCCTATGACACAAACATCTACTTGAACTTCTCCAGGGAAGTTTTCTACATCAACTTCTGGCAGAAGGTCTGTGATTCTTGAAGTATCTGCTATTTATTTACTCTGGTTCACATATTTATATCTAAAATCTGACAGTTTGTTTTTTTGCTTTCAGAATCAGAATCAGAATACTTTATTGATCCCTGGGGGAAATTATTTTTTGTTACAGTGCTCCATTTTAAACCAACATTAAGACAAGACAGACAATACGCTAACTAAGAATAGTACAATATATACATATATATACATACATACATACATAAGTCACTTATAAATAAATATTTGGAAAAGAAACATGTGTAGTTGTAGCAGCAAACAGTGTGTTAAGTGGATGCGTTGTACAGGGAGATGGCCACAGGCAGGAATGATTTCCTGTGTCGTTCAGTGGTGCTTTTCGGTAATCTCAGTCTCTCACTGAACGAGCTCCTGTGACTGACCAACATGTCATGGAGTGGGTGGGAGGTGTTATCCAACATTGTCTTTATCTTGGACAGCATCCGCCTCTCCGACACCACCTTGAGGGAGTCCAGCTCCATCCCCACAACATTGCTGGCCTTACGGATCAGTTTATTAAGTCTGTTGGCATCTGCGACCCTCAGCCTGCTCCCCCAGCATGCAACAGCATAGAGGATCGCACTGGCCACCACAGACTCATAGAAAATCCTCAGCATTTTCTGGCAGATGTTGAAGGACCTCAGTCGCCTCAAAAAATAGAGACGACTTTAGTAACGTACAAGCGAAGCTGAGGCCGTAATGATTTACAAAACCATATTTTGCACACACGTGTTAGATGGATGGCCTTGGTGTTCTGCTGTGATGTACATTTTCCCGAGGAATGTTTATTTAAAAAGACTATATGGTTATATGTCAGGAACACAGTCTAAACAGTGGGAAAGCCAGATCTGCGTGACGACTGGGGAGCTTAAAGCTTTGCCCGAGCTGTGTAGGTAGACGTGAAGATGAAAGCATAAAAACCCAGAGAGCCCCAGCAGGAGGAGCAGCAGCAGCTGTCCCGTGTCAGGGGGCAGCTCCTCTGGCTGAGCTGTCAAACGCTCCTCTGACTCATTTAAGACAGACACACCATGTCATCAACAAATGAGCTGTATGCATGGGAACAAGGCACAACACACATTTGTATTTCCACAAGCTTGACTTATTCTTACTCTCGCAGGGCCACATTTAATTAGATATATGTGGATTATTCCTGACCTTCATGGGGATGGGGAATAATCAGACCTGCTCCTCATATAGACTTCTAATGATTTTAGCATTCTGTCGCTGTTAAAGAAATATCTACCCACTGCCATCCCACATTAAACCTGAGAGATTTTCCTTGCCGATTGATTTCACAGTGTCCACCTCTGCCTCTGCTCACGTCCCTTTGCACACTTGTTGTCACAAAGGCTGCTTGTAGCTGAGCGTGACGCCACGTCAGATGGTGCACTTTGACAGCATTCATCAGGAAGGAGTTTCTGTGCCCCCCCCAAAAAAGAAAAAAAAAACGGACCTTGTGCTTATCTTCATTTGGATGGTTTGTTTCATCCCTGTGATGGATGAGGCCATTACGGTAAAAGATACAACCTGTGGCAGGATTTGAAACCCCCGACAATGGCAAAATTGAATTTAAACAGAATATACGCTGCAGGCAAATATTAGAAAAACACTGAGTGTGTTTCGGTTTCAAAGTTAATGTAATGAAAGCGACTGACTTTAAGTGTCAGATTACCAGCAGCCCCAGAGCCTCATTTTGTTCAGGAACCTGATAAGTCAAAGTTCTCTGCTGCACAAAGGGAGCAGGAAGCGAACAGTATGTGCAGGTGACAACGAGGCCGGTGAGAAGATTTACCGCTGTATGCGCTTTCACACACTTCTAATTACTACTGGAGAAGTCTGAGGTGATGATGTGACCCCTTTCTGGTGAAGTAAAGGTCAGCTCCTAACCCTCCCTTTAGGCTTTTTCTCCAGTGAGCAAAGCGTGAACTTGTACTCCCCTCATATTTAAGAGCGGAGTGGGTTATGGCTCTGTTGTTCTTGCAACACAAGCTGTCAGAAAACTGTGGAGCTGAATTGGTTTCAGGAGCTCTGCTGGCTTCTGTTTTGTTTTGTTTTTCTTTTTTTATTGAAATATTTTAAGGAGTCAGTTTTAGCTGGACCTGTGACAAATGTCTCGTGTCTTTGTATTTTTCAGAGGACTCGGCTACATTTTTAACTTACTAATTTTTTACTTACTTTACAAAAAGCCTTGCACACAAAGCAGAACTACATCTGAAATTGTGATTTGTTAGATTAAACTACTACATTGAGATTAGACTGGGTGCCAATTATGGGTTTGTGTAGAATAAGATTTGGAAACGGTACATCGTAATATAACCAAAGAATGATCAAAGCTGTCCGCATGTGTAAATGAAAAGCTGCAGTTGTAGAGTTTGGAAGTAAAATTTAAACATGATGGGTTAATTAAAATGTAATCAAAATCATTGTTTCATGTAAGCAGTAATATGGGAATACACCAAGAGTTTGCTGTTTTAATATAAACCACTCTACATAATTACTGCTTTTACCTTTAACACTTCAAGTTCAGTTCGTTCATTTATTTTGAATGCACACATTTGTCATTCTGAGAGTTATGACCGCTTTCATTAAAGGAAAGGATCTGAATGCTTCTGCCATGGTGGGTTTCGGCTTATTTAACAGTTGGACCAAGTCAGCTTTGTGGTGAAAAGCCCAGAAGTTCCAGCAAAGAAATGTGTGAATTTCAGTGGACCCTCAGACCCAAGAATATATGAATCACCGATTTTCTTGGCAGTGAAGTGACACTTTACACATGCTGTGAAAGCAGAGGTACTGTAGCTCTTCATCTTCGTACCTGAGTGGAAAGCAAAAAGTAGGTGATGACACTGGTGTGGAAAAAGTAAACCAATATAAATCCAGTTGTCTAAATACCAAAGAAGACATGAAGAGACACGCAGAACATGCAGGACACAGGCCTCCTGTGTATTGTCATCCACATTGATGAACTGCACCAGTAGATGCTTCAGCTGACACTAAAGCAGGGTAAACAGTCCTGGTGATGTTTAATGACCCTACCATTTGCAAGAACTCCAGCATGTATGTGTTGCTGACAGAGAAAGAGAAGAGAATTGAAAATATGTCCGAATGCTCTGTTCTCTCTCAAGGGCTGCCAGGTGGGTGATGGGTAAACAGGCTGACTTTCCCAATCCTGCCCAGCCCCACGGGACAGGCAGTGTTTGCACAGCAGCACGGAGGAATACAGGAAGTAGAGGAAATTCCATCATTGGCAGTTATGCTGGGGTCCTCATCCCCAGTTGCCCGGGGTCACCGTAGTCTCAATCGCAGAGCACAGCGCTGCTTATTTAAGCTGACTTAATGAAGATGTAGGGCACGACCACACCCTGGGCTGCTACTAAGAACTGCTGAATAAGGGGTAATGGGATGATACCGTGGATGGATTTCTACACTTTAATATGTCAGCACAGGCAACCCTCACACTTCTTTCCTTTGTCATATTTGGAAAAGTGTTATAAACACAGACTCTAACTGGACAACAGCCCGTGCATGCAGATGCTTTGTATGACTTACCCAAAGCCTCTTTTCCAGGAGCGCTAGGCTGTCTCTTTTTTTAGATTTATAATTGTGAAGCATCTCTGCCCTCTTTCATTCTCCCAGCACATGAGCTCAGCTGACAGCCTCTCGGTGAACTCTCGCTAAAGGAATTCTTACTCCTCGTAAGGGTCAAGGCCTGAGTGTTTATACAGCGCAGCCGGTGAAGCTCTATATTGTTTAGACAAGCTTCCAAACACGCAGCCTGGACGTTTTCCAATTACCCACCCGCTAAGATGTGTGTGCCATCACTGCTTTGTGCATTCTTTGTTTAACCTAATCTTGAGTCGGTTTGTTTATATTTTTTAATAATAATCTTTGACTACACCCCAAATGCTGGCAGGTATGTCCACCAGTCGCCATTGTTTTAACATCAAAAGCTACTACCGATTTTTTTCCACTATCAGAACCAGTTGCTCTGCGTCTTGCCTAGTGCTCCTTCCTCGCTGTGTCTTTGGTCACCGTGAGTGTCACCCCCTCTGTCTCCAGTCAGTCTGTCTTTATCGCATCCACTGACTCTTTCTGTCTATCTTTCTTTTTTGCAGGAAGAGAAGGGTATTTCCTGTGAGCTTGTCGAGTTGGACTTCCTTCAGTGCCGAGTGGGATTTCCTTTCATGAGAGCGCAGACTAAGGTAGCTCAAACTAAGGTAGAATTAACTGCATGCAGTACTCGTGCTTTAACCTCCTCTGTAACCAGCCTCCTGCTGGGAATAGTTCAGTGTCAGACAGACAGACATACTTCATCGCATTAAAAAGCTTTTCATAGTTGAGAATATGACACCCCATATTATTCTGGGTTTTTTTTGTCTTTGCAGTATCATTTTGCAGTGATTTTTGACACGACTCGGCTCTCTGGAGAAGATGACACGTTGCAGTTCTTAGTTCAAGCAAAAAGGTGAGAAGCTCAAATATAACTGCAAATGTAAATATTGATCTACACAAATAATTGTAAGCGAAATATTCACTTTCACTGATCTTTGTTTCTTTTAGCGCCAATCCCGAGCACAATCTCAATGACAACTTTTTGGATATCTCCATCCCTCTGATTCACGAGACCGACACCACTATCACTGGGTAAGAACGAGACAAATATGAATTCCACAACAGTGTAGTCACTGTTTTGCAAAATGTAAAGCTATCTCAGCGACTTGAGCTGGTTGCCCATCAGTTGGCTCACAGGAAGCGAGGGAGTGTTTGTCAGTATGGAGGATATCAACTTGAAAAGCCTTATCTGCGAATGCTTTATCACAGCTCTGCTTCACAGAGGAGGGAGAGAGAGATGTAAAACAGCCCGAATCTGCCAGAACTCTGGCATCTGATAAGGCTGCTGTCTTTAATGTGAAGGGAGGCTTAGAACAAAGCTGGACAAATATGTCTGCTGATAAAGGAAAAGCTTCTGTCGAGCAGAGCCCGACTCGAACCGAAAATTTTTATGGAACTTTTTAGAACATAATTTTGTCTCTTGTCATTTAAATAAATTATCTTTCGTCACCTTCCTGAACTGCAGTGTGATTACACCAACCTCCTTTGTGTATGGAAACTCCATTGAAGACTCACGCTTTGTCCAATTAGAAGACATGGACTGCAACTTTCAACCTCTCAATCTCACTTTTCAGGTACTATAGGAAGAGAATAGATACCAAAATATGTATTAAAATGCTTCTTTGTATATTTATCCGTCTTTTCTTTCTGTGTGATGTCTTTCCAGGCTATAAACAAGGGCCCCAGCAGGTTGCCTGGCTCCAGAGTGGACATCAGGATTCCCAACCGGCTGACTGGCAACGGAGCTGAGATGTTCCACATCATTGAAACACAGGTGGATGCCAGCAGCAGTCCATCTACATTATTCATCCAGACCAAATTGTTATTTATTAGTTTATTAACTTGCAGGAAGCCACATATTTAACTCATTTATCCAGCAAAAGCCTATCACTCTTGCTTGTTTTGCTCCTCATGGCACAGCTGTTTGTATCCACTCCAAAGCATTCTTTTATGTACTGAGAGCTGCTATACCTCTGGGTTTTTGTTCAGGACATGGGCAGTATGCTTAGTGTGGGGCACCACAGGACCAGTGAAAGTTGAAGCAAAAATGTTGACATTGCTATTGAAGCTGGCCGCCCATTTTGTTTCACAACATTTTGCATTTTGACAAAGAAACACAATACAGGAGTATTGTGTATATGTGTTATTTCAGGTTGAAATATTTTCTTAACCCTTGCACAAAGCTTTTCATACAGGTAGATCATGGGGGTGCTCAAACTATTAATTGTATTGACTGTGAATGGGCACCCTCCTACAGCCATCTGGAATCACTTTAGGGGACTCAGACGGCTTGCACAAAATGGGAGTGGGACACCTGAAGGGGCTGGCTACTACACCGTACCATCCCTTGCCTGGAACCACATATCATAAAGCTGTTAACAAAGCATGCAGCCTGTGGCACATCGGACAGTAGCGCAGTTATGTTTTATAGTCAGGTTTTCTTACATTTTACACACATTTCCATTTGTTCGTGATATATAAAAGCTTCAGGCTTTTGCAGTTTTTCTGCACAAAATCTCCCATCCTGCCAAACTTAGTGCAGCTGCTGGTGGAGCCTATGGCTCTTCATGCCAGCAAATGCAGCAGAAACACAGGACACTGGAAAATTCTGCAATAAAAGCTCAGACATGCTGGGTGGTACTCTAGCAGATCCCCACCTCTAGAGCTTCACGTCCAGCTGAGGAGAGAGGAAAGGGGAAATGCTCTCTTGGGGCTGGGCAGTAAACCAGACACCTCTAAATCACTCCATATGGGGAAAACAGTCTGGGAGGGGTTCCAACTTGTTCTTGGAGAGAACTTCCTGTGAGCCCTGGAGACTCCTAACAATAGCGAGATAGGTCCAGTTTAGGTGACAAAAGTACATGCGTCAACATTTTCGATGTCACTCCCAAACCTGTCTGCAGCATAAACTTGGCAAAAATGCTTTCTTTCTTCTGCACCCATGTCACACATGCCTGTTAAATAACTGTGCTTCAGGTGGCCAACGGTCGAGGGAACTGCACTCCTCATAGGAACCCAACACCATGCACCATCCCCCAGGACAAAGAGAGCATCTTTCACTCCATCTTTGCCTTCTTCACCAAATCAGGACGGAAAGTCTTGGTAAATATACAGCCCTCATGTTGCACTTTGACTTTTCAGAGGTCACTGAGAGTCACCCCCTATGAGGATTCTTGTTTTTATTTTCTTTTAGTCAGTGTAACATCTGTTTATCACACGTCCTTCTTTTTTCTCACTGCTTTTCAAATATCTTTTTTTTAACAGGATTGTGATCGGCCTGGAAGAGCCTGTATGACGATCTCCTGCAGCCTGGGTCCACAGTTAAAAGAAGAAGCTTTGAGCATAGATATAAAAGTTTTACTCAACACTGAAATCTTAAAGACGGTGAGGCTCAAGCCGTGAGGGTAATAAATTCATTCACAGGTTGCTGTGATTCTTAAAGCAGTCCATAATCTGTCCACCGACAGGATTCTTCCTCTGTGATCCAGTTCGTCACACGGGGCAACGTGCAAGTAAATGACAGGACAGTGGAGGTGCCGAATGGCCTGCCAGAGGACATTTCTGTGAGTATGCCATGAATTTACCCTCACTGTGTGACCATGTCAGTGAAGAATATCTAAAAACCTCTATATTAATCCAAAATTTGGCAAAAGCTCAGAAGGGAAAGCATGTCATCTACCAATCAGAAGGTTGTTGGCTACTCAAATTCGAAGTATCCTCGAGCAAGATACTGAAACCAGAGTTGCCCCCGATGCATCTATTGATGTGTGTGCACAGGAATCTTAGATAAAGACCTTAGGTATAGAAAAATGTGAATGTTTGAATAAGACTTGTTTAACCTTGTTTAAAAATGTAAAAAGAAAGCATTTTGAGCCATCAGAGTAGAAACATTTTTTACAAGTTCCAGTCCATTTACCATCTATAAACTTTAGCAAATTTCAGTGAACTGTTTGTGTCTTTGTCCGTGTTGTCTCACTTTGGATTAATAGCCGTCATACATTTCATCTTGCCAAAAGCGGCAGGCAGAACAGAACTGCTGCTGCTGACCTATGTGCTCAAAAGGAGTCACACAGGTCAGATGCTTATTGGAGATTCTACCCATCCAGAAGTTACAGGTGAAGGATTGTGTGCTTTCCCTGCAAAAATATATCAAAAAGCATGTTCATCTTTAGAAGCTCGGTCACAATTCCCTTGAATTGCTGATGTGCTCCAGATCTGTCACAAATGACATGAGTGCAGGGAACAGCTGGTCATTGTGGGTTTACTGTGTAGTGGTATTTCTATTAGCTGCTTTTGGGGGTCCCTTAGATGTGCACAAGGACAGACCCTCCCCCCATTGTTGTACGCTGAGTGATCAAATGGCCTAGCAGATCGGATTTGCTGATTGCGTTTAGCAACCAGCATGCTTGCAGTGGGATCCTGGAAAAGATTACAGCACTGATTGGGTTGCAGGCCTGCTGACCCTGAGCTCCAGTTGTGCTCGGAAAATTCAGACCTGGTATAAATGTCTCCAAGCCATGCTGCTCTTTCAGCACTTTGCAAGTGTGCTCATTCCAGTGAAACGTACTCCAGTGAATTTTAGTGAACATTTTTACCTTTTCCCTCAGGATCCCAGCTAGCTAGAGAACACGATGCAAATATAATTTGTGGTCCCAGGCTGTGCTGTTCACAGCAAGCCTTCTGGCTGTCAGCGAGACAACAAGCTTGACTTTTTTATCACCCGTGAAATAAAAACAAATCCACATAAATCCACATGTTGGTTTTTTTTTTTTTACTAAGAATGCACACATAAGGCTGTTAAAGCAAGAAAGTGTGCAACTTACAAATTTAGAAAATGAGGACAGCGGTAAATGAACTTCGCATTAAGGGACTGCCAAAGTTAAATTGAGAAACTCAGCGTCAGAGAGCAATGACCAGTAGAGGTTTAATCTTTTTTGTGCACGCAAACGCCTTGGCATGCATAACAACAGTTACATTCCAGAGCTTGGGGTAACGGGAACGTGTTAATGTGTGAAACTATTCAACAGAGAGATTGTTCTTCACTTGTCCACTTTGTTTTTTGGCTGGCTCACAGTTGGTGTTTCATGCCACATTTGTGTTTAAATCCCGTGCAACGCTGGACATTAAAGCCACAGCGTCCCTCGGTCGGCCTACTGTGTGTGAACACACAGTATTTGTCTTTGTTTGTGAACATTAGTAAGTAAATAAACCCATCGATTTTGCAATTGGGCAGTCTGCTGTTTTCCATTTAAAGCCAGAATGCTAATATTACAGCAGGCTTTGCTGTGATGCAGAGTAATGGAATATTTCACTCAGTCAAAACACTGTTAATACAGTGTAAATTTAACCTGTCAAGCTCAGTTTGTTGGACAAGGCTCCTGTAAAGAGATATCTAATAGCTTCAAATCAACTTTTGTCCAAAGTAGAAATATGGCCTTTTAAATGTAATGGTAATTGCTACAAATTCAAATAAACATTAGCACTGCTGCTAGAAAGGGAATCAAAAGAAGTGCAGTGTGTTTACTTAATTACAGTATATACAAAATTTGTCACTTAGGACCACTTCAAATGTTTTGTACTTAAGCCAGAGTGCACTGGTTCAAATAAGCATGAATTTGTTATCAGTGACAGATTATCCAGCTGGTCAGCGTTCCTCCATGTCATGGGAAAAAGCTCAGATACCTCTAAATCACACCAGAACCAAGCTAAGAGTTGCCAAGGCTCCCTGAATAGCAATAACTCAGAATTAGCCAGTCTAAAAGCATGACACAAAATTCAAAAAGGGAGTAGATGATGCATTGTTTTTATCTGCTCTGATTAATAAGACAAATACTTGCTGATGCTTAACGTTACCATCATATATCAAAGTCACTATCTTAGTTTAGCTCGTTAGCATGGAAATGTTCCTTACAGGCTCATGTGAATCTTATCAGTTGTTTATGTTTGTTTGTTTGGGGTTTTTTGCTTACATTAAAAGTCTTGGGTTCATCACATCCTCAATAAATGTCATGGTTCTCCATCGTATGGTTATCAAAATAATTTAGTCTGGACCAAAGAGGACTGACTAACTGAGATGTACAAAAATGCTCACTTATGACTGCAGATATGTTTGAGAGCATCAGCTGTTACAAATTAATAAACCTGCTCATAATGTTTGTTCCATGTGGACCAAAGGTCACTCCATGAACCTAGAATCTAATTTAAGTCTGACTTGTGCTTCCTGTTTGTATAACCAATATCTATGTCCTGAAAAATGCCTTCGTACTAGTTTCCTGTTATTTGAAAGCATTTTTTTTTTTTTTTTTTTTTTTTGCTTTAAACATTGGTCCTTTGAATCAAACCATGGAACCAAAGCACTCTGAAATCAGATGTGTCTCTCTTGCTGCTTTGCACTGGATTGCATCATTAGCAGCACATGACTTAATGTGCATTGTGTGTGTTGCATTTTAGTGTGACTCACTGCGATGTTGTTGTGTTTTAGCTGGTGTTTGAGGCTCTCCACAGTCAGGAGCCAAGGGGTTACGTAGTCGGCTGGATCATCGCCATCAGTTTGCTGGTGGGAATCCTCATCTTTTTGCTGTTAGCTGTGCTGCTTTGGAAGGTAAACCAACTCATAAACACAGATCGAGACTTTTCAGCTTACAGCACTGGTCACAACACTCCACTTGAATGCCAGCGCAGTATTGTCCACTCTGTATTGTCCATGAAAAGGACAAATCACACAGTGGACAATAATTAACACCACACCACTCACATGAAAGAAAAATCTAAAGAGGGGGGAATGGCAATTACACTGCTGTCCAGAGGCCCCTTTAGCAGAAAACTCCATTCCTTTTTCACTGCTTCATCTTTCACTGGGAATACCACAACTAAGCCTTGAAATGTTGAACCCCCACCCCCGATCCCCAGTTCCTCAGACCCAGCCAAAATAAACCCCACTTACAAGAGCGGCACATGTCCTGTATTGCTCTCTTCAGGAAATGCCTGAGGAGAGCACAGGTCTGTATCAATAAACTTCAGCAGCCAAATACAGATAAATGAATGGAGTCGTAGGGAGAGAGGCAGCAAGCCAGTGTGGCTGCTTTGATTAGATACACACCAAGAATCTACTGGTCTTACCACATTGTCATATCTCATACATACTACACTTGGTAAATGAATCTTATACTTTCATGAAATTTAAATGGGTAGTCAGTATTACATTCCTAAAGAAATGTTTCAGTAAGGTAAATGCTTGAGTTTTGTCAAACCTTGGTGGTGGTTTCATGTGGTTTTACTTACATTGCTGTTGGCCATATTTCAATCCATTATATTTGAAATAAATTGCACACCTCATAGATTCATTATTTTCCATCTGTTTCACTGTGGGAGAAAATATTAACTTGCACATTTCTGTAACTTAGATATATAATCCATCACAGTGAACTCAAGGTCTGAGTTGTTAGCTTAACAAAAATTATGTAATTTCTGTAAAAGTGCTGCTCAAAGAAAGAGCCGTTCTAAATAAATTGTCCAATTGGCCACCCATCCAATGACACTCCTGAGAGTTAGCCAGTGAATTGCATTGCTATTACGTAATATGTCAAACCAAATCCAGCAGATAAGCAAGACAATGGTGTTGCGCAAATCCTGATTTTCTAGCATTAAAAAAAGGCTGCTGCAGTTTGTCTCAGTGTCATGCGTCCACACTCACAAACCTCTCCTGCTACAGCCAAAATACTTTTTTAGGGTGATACTGAAAAACAGCTGCAAAATAACTAGCTAGTGTTTAAAAAAAAAAACGATTCCTGAAATGTATTCATAACAAATATATAACTGTTACTACCTTTTTAAAAAAAAGAGCAACACTGAGCAACACTTTGCGCTAAGCTAACAAATCAGCAGCGTGAGCTTAACGCAAAAACTAAAAACAAGAGGAAAAAGCTAACCTGACACTCGTCATGTCATCTAAAAGCAACTTTAAGACACATGTTTTTATTTATTTCATGTTAAAACTGAAATGTAAAATTGTATCTTAAGCAGGTATATTTCTTTCACAGGAGAATATAATACCTAGCTTAACGGCCTTAGCAGGTCAAAGTAGCAGGAAACGTATTTACAGTACAAAAATTAGTGTTATCTTCACACCTCTCTGCTCAGAGAGGAAGCAAGGGTATCAGATATGACAAAAATGTTATATTTGAGACATATTTGCCTGTACCAAAATATATGTACGTGATAAGCTAATATGGAGCGATAAAATCAGCTAGTGGTGTAACTCTAGGTCACAGCTATGAATTACCTATGTTATGTTTTGCTTGAAAAATGACAATCTCTGGAGAGAAAAGGTATATGCTAAAAAGTTCTGGTATGTGTCTGAAAATGTTATGCAGCAATGTAAAGTGAATGTGATCTGTAATTGCTGACTGAAATGAATATTTTCTTTTGCAAGTCAGATACAACCACAGATGCAGCTTATTAACTTAAATTCTTACTCCTCTCACTCTTTGACAGATGGGATTCTTCCGTCGACGTTACAGAGAGATCATTGAGGCTGAAAAGAACAGAAAGGACAGCGATGAAAGCTGGGACTGGATGGATAAGGACCACTGAGACTTACAACGGGAGTCCCAGAGGAGCCAGTGAGATTAGGGATTCGGTTGCGAAAGATCCAATAGCACAGGGTCTCTCAGCCCAGCCGCCCCCTGTGGCATTGGGCCCTTCAGTCTTCCATATGTGGAAGAGGAGAATATTCTCCATATTTTTTGGAGACTTAATATTTTTGGGGGGAGGAGGGAGGGAGTCCAGGAAACAGGCTTCTGAGGTGACAAGGTGGCTTGCCAGCGGACACTTGCTGTGGAATTCAGCTAATCTCAAAGGAGGTATCACCCAGCCAGCAGAGCAGAGCTGTTGATGGAGGCTCACATCCGTACAGGGATGTGGAGACGGCATGAATACTGGTGGACAAGAAAACCCTCAGGGCTGTGTTACATAGCAAATTTATTTTTATACATATACTTTAAGCCATATTGTGTAAAAGTGAGCTTTGAAAAGAGTTGGGGTTTTGAATGCCATTATAAACATACTATATCTACGGTATGTTTTCTTAAAAGCACTGATGTTTGATAAGAATGAATGCCTTGGCCCCTTAGATTTACTTTTTGTGCCAAAGATATGTCCAGTAGAGTACATGATTGGAATCATTTGTATATTCAGTTCATCCCAGATGCTGGGAGTGAAAGATTGTATCTTTTCTGTACTATTGCTGGCTGATGAAAATCTGTTTTACACATCTGATTGCCCATCCCCTCACATTTCTAATCAGCCAGAGCTAATTCTATGCTACAGTACCCGCACCCTGTCCCAACGCAATGCACTAGTGTTTCCATTTGTGACACACTGTGAGGGCTCTCTCTGTCTTCATGATGACCGCTTTTTTCATGTTTCCATTGTTAACCATGCCTAAAATGCAAAAGATGGTTAAAAGATCATTCCTTTTGTTCTGGTCTGGCTTTCAGCTGATTCGCTGGTAGATGATAATATACAAAAGCTATTATTTCATAGATTAAACTTAAATCTTTATTCTTTAAAATGTTTCAAAATACCATGAGTTTTGAAAGTGGAATGTATAGTCAAGCAAATCTGACGTAAAGCTGCTTTTGGTAGGAGCAAAAACTGCTCAGGTATGCAAGGAGACTTTTATAATGGACGGCCAAACCTCCCAGGCTCAAGTGAACATAGTTTAGCTGAATGTCTTGTAAATTCTCACTGAAATACAGCAGAAAAGGATTAACTATTGTTCCTGAAATACCTGATCACGATTTATTTCCAAAACCTTCTCAGACTTTACCGGAGCATTCCATTTTTAAGTTTACTGTTATGTTATCAGCCATTGGATTATAGTGTGAAATATGAGATACTGTTGCTCTACACAGCCAGATGAAAGACTGTCGTGGTATGAGTAATGCCCTAAAAATAGGTGAGAATATGCTGCACTCAATCACTACACATACAGTATACAAGCTCTTTGGGGCTCCTGGGAAAAGTTACTTTTAAGCCAGGGTTGAGGGATGTCAGTGCCCTGAAAAATCCGCCACCATATGAACCCACAGCTCCTCTCTGCTAAAACTTTTTTCCCCCCTGCAGGCTTGTCAGTTCTTTTAAATACTAGATTTAATTGTGATTGAAATAAGACATTAGCAAATTCAGTATTAAAGCTCCCCACAAATATATAAACAGTGAGAAAATTAAAATGTGGTAATATGGGAATCGCTGGTGCCTTGGTCCCCCTACTTCTGGCACCTGTTGCTCAGTACTCATAGGTCATACCCTACCCATTTTTGAACTTTGTTTTGATGTTAACTGCAAAGTTTTGTGTGTCTGTACTTTGCACATTTGCAACCCTATCTAGCTGAACAAACAGATAAATTCATGTAATCTTTAAAAAAAAAACCAAAAACTTCAATTATGCTCCAAAAAAAATTCAATTTAAGAGTCAAAAGCTTTAACAATCAGCATTGGGTGACAAGATTTACATTAAAATAGATATGCAGTATATAAGTATAAAGTACCTTTTGGTAATTTCTTTAGTAGACCAGTCAGATTTAAACGTGCAATGCCAAAGAACTAAAACTTTATCGTCACTTTATTGATCACTATGATTGCTTCGCTCTAAAATGTGCTGTATAGATCTTCTGACACCATTTACTTCCACTGGTAATACAGCGTATACTGTACACATCCACGCCTTCCCTCTGCATCTGTTAAACTGTTGCTATGTATTAATGCAGAGAAACCAACACTTGACTTTTTTTTTCTTTTTTTTTTTGGTAAAGTTTAACTGTGATGATTATACTTTGTTTTTATGTTTGTCACCTTTAATCGCATCGTTATTTGGGGTTTTGTTCTGAGTATACTACTGTCACTGAATATCATTTCCATTATAGTGTGCTGTACGTTTGATGTTTAAAATCATGTTCCAGCTGTATATTTATCTGTTGATGAATTTTAGAATGAAGTCTCTTGTTATCAACGTGGCTCCAGTGTTTGCTGCTTATTTGTGGTGAATGGTGCTCTCTGCTGGCAGCTTTTCTTCAGTCGCACCAAACAAAATTCAACAATGGGGAAAAACACAAAACTGCTTGTTCAGGTTTTTAGAAAATGCTATTTGGGGGGAAATACTGTTAAAAATATATTTTAATAAACTTTTCACTGATCATTTACACTAAGTACATTTATAAGTAGATGTTCTTAGATTATTAGAGCTGAAATAACAACCAGTCCACAGAAAATGACCATTCTGATCAGCTAAAAATCCCCAAAATGGCAAATATATATTTATATTTTGATCTTGTGTCATTGGGAATTAAATATCATTGATTTTTTGTTCTTTTGGGCTACAAAACTTTATCTTTATTTTAAAGGGCTACAGTGGATTCGTTGGGTGCTGATGACTTTTTATACAAATGTATTGATACAGTATGATGGTGTAATATCATGAGTTTTAGAAAAGACTACCATTTAACCTGAAAGTATAAAAAAAATCCAAATTAGCTCATATCTTAAGCACTAAAAATATCGTGAATGCATTTTAAAGGAACCCTGGTCAGAAACAACATGTTATGTACAATATTCAATGTTCTAATGTCCTCTTTCTATTTTGCTAAGAGTTTTCCCATATCTTCTTGAAGATCCTAATAATTTGCTACTATACTTTCACTGACCATGTGCCAGAAAACTGTAAAACTCTCTTTAAAAGTTCAACCACACCTGTGATGAAGAGCCATAAACAATACTGGCTCTTCAATACCATATAGTATATTTAGGTTTAGGTTTGCTAATAATAATAATGGATACTTTATTGATCCCCATGGGGAAATTACTTGTTTTTCTCTGCATTTGACCCATTCACTCAGTGAAGCAGTGGGCAGCCCACTAAGCAGGCGCCCGGGGAGCAGTGTGTAGGGACGGTACCTTGCTCAGGGGTACCTCAGGGTAGCCATTAAGTGGATTCGAACCGCCGACCTTCCGATCATGGGGCGACCACTTTACCTACTGAGCTATCCCTGCCCAACAAACAAAGCATTATCTCAAAGAATATGGCAACTAATCAGTCAATACATTAAAGCTTGATGAAGCTGCGTGCTGTTGATCAGGTGACACCAGTTGCTATGAAACACTGAAGTCAAGAACAAGCTGCTGTGGTGAGCAAATCAATTATTAAAAAAGCTACCACGCTAAATACAGCAGGAATACAACAACATTTATGGTACTCACTTTCTTTTGACCAGAGAGAATCAGTCTCTTAACTATGTCCTCGTTGTTCGATCATGGGTTGATCAGGACTGTAGCAGTTGAGCAGGTGGTTGCACCAATTGCAATTCATATATGCCGCCTGGTGTTGCTGTGTGACAGCGCAGAGGAACCTGAACAATTCAGCCAGCTGGAGGGGGCAGCTCAGACTGTGGCTAAAGCTACTGAGAACATGGCAGCAGTGGCTTCCAGGTATGTACTGTTATGAAAATCATAATGTATAATACTTCAAATGAAGCAATAGCCTGCAGAGAGGAAAAAAGTATCTTTCAGTTTAACCTTTTCTTGTAATTTCCTGCATCTTTGGAGCTAAAAGAGGCCGCCCAAACACATAAGATATCAATGGAAAGGCCAGGATGTCCTCTATTGGGGACATCAGGACTTAGACGGGTAGCTCAAATAAGTCACAAGATATAGACAAATGTCCATTACACAGGATCTAAATGAATAAGCTGGCTCTCAGGAGGATATAGGAAAATCAAATTTAATTATTTAATCTGTATGAAACTCAAATGTGTAATACAACCCAAATTGGGGAAGAGTTAGAATACTTATGTAAGAGAATGCAGAGATTTGCAAATCTCAGGCATTATTCACAATAGAACATAGAACACAAATTAAATGTTTGAACTGAGAAAAAGTACAATTTCAGGAAAAACATTAGCTCATTTTGAATTTTATGGATGCAACATGTCTCAAAAAACTGGGATGAAGGCAACAAAACTGGAAAAATAAGTTGTACTCAAGGGACATTTTACAGTTAATTAGATAAACTGGCAACAGGCTGGTGACATAAATAGGCATATGTTTTGTTTATTTAAAAGGGAAAATGTATTTTAGTTAATTTGAGCACTTAAATTCATCTTGTAAAAATGCCAGATTTAGAGTGGCTGGGTTTCCCAACTTTGGATAAAAATAATATAGCAGAGGCAGCAACTTGTAGACTAATAATGTGGACAAATTAACCCCAACAAACACCGTGCTATGTGATTTAAACACTTTCATAATTAAAGAAGAAACCATTTAACAACAAAGTAATGTCTTTTGTGTTAACTCGTTTTTTAAAAGCGTGATTACAAAACAATTAAAATGAAAATAAATATGTTGGTCTGCTGGTAGTGAAACACAGGCTCCTCTGGTGACTCTTAGAGGGAGGAGGGGACCTCAGAAAATAGCAGCTGTTAATGGCTTTTTGAACTGGGTGGAGGTGTTAACGATCCACATGAGGACTTCAAAGATCTGCTCCAGTCTAATCTTCATACTGGGTATTCTACAAACACAGCACTGCAACTTTAGACTTTAGACACAAGATTGGACAACTTGAGTCATTTTTGTTTTATTTATTTGTTTTATTTTGTTATGTTTTTTTTTTTTTAATGAAGGCAGCAGATTTGTTTTTAGCGTTAAAGTGTGGGGCAGTGATGCTAGTGTTAGCGTTGTTAGCTTCAAGAGGCTAGTGGAGGATTAGGGCTTCATTTAAGGTCCCGTCATATTCTTCTTATACCTAATTTAATCATCTAAGACATTTTAAGGAAGTGAAGATCAAGTTAAAATGTCCTTGTGTACCACCAAGATTTCCTTTAAAGCTCTCCTTAGCAGTAGCAATACTACTGGGCCAAACACAGAGAAATCCAGGTGGCTAGCCCTTCTCTATCCGGTTGTTCAGTGATGACGCGACGAATCCTACTTCCGGGTCTAAAGTAGTCTGCGTTTAATATGGCTTTTGTGTTGTTAACATGTTTAATGTTATGTATTTTCTTCTATTTGATCTCAAAAAGCTCCTAAAACAGTCAGTGATCCCTGTTGACCTCCCTCGGCTTTTATTACCGCTAATCATTTATTTAAGCTCAGTTTTTAAAACCTTACGATGTAACTACAGCCCAGCCCATGCAGCAGTATATGAATGACTAACCTCGTATTGTGGATGGATTATCTCAGTTGTTCTCCTGGCTGAAGTTTGGTCCTTTTACAGCATCCTGCCATGCGATTACATTTGTTTCTGACCACCGAGAACACTCACGTTAACTTTTATCGAGTGGAAAAAAAAGTTAGCTTGTTTATATTATGCTAACATAGCTATGTCGCTAGCGGTCACGTAGCACATCATTATATACCAGCTAGCCCAACTTCAGTAACCCTACAAACGTCACTGCTGTTTAGTTTTCTGTCTTCATTTATGCTGGAAGTGATAACAGAGCTGTATGTTTTAATTTGTTTCCAAAACCCCGCAGTCAGGACATGCTATATTGTATTTAGATAGAAGCTAGCGAGCTAACTCCCTGCTAACTTCTAACTCCGTTAAATGTCATAAATTCCGTTTTCATGGATGCCTGGATGTTAAACTCAATTGTTACACCTGGTAGAGCAGAACGCTGATCATTTTATTAAAGATGAAAGACTTTAGACAGTTTTTCAACTCTCAGTAATGCCACAGTGATCGTTTGATATATGGACCTGCAGCGGAGTTTAGACCCAGACACGGCTAGTGACGTCAGACTGAACAACCGGATAACCAATCAGATGGCTCATTTCCACTGTTCCTTTTAATTAAATTCTTTTTCCATTTCAAGTATTTATTGATGGCTTAATAATTCATTTAGAATTATTAGCTTACCTTTTGTTGTCTATTAAATCATTTAGTAAGGTGTAATTATTAGTGAAGAGTTAACAATTATTTCATAAATACTTTGTTAAATGAATATTTTATTTCATTATTATTTAATAATTCATGAACAGCTCTAATCTCATATTCCTTCATAACATGTCTCAGCTTAAACATTTTATTTTTTATGTCTTCTATTATGAATAAATGTGAGTTTGTGAGCTCTGTAAATAATTGCCTTTTGTTTTTATTTACTGTTTATACAGCATCCCAGTTTGGTTGGAATTGTGTTTGTATATATTATCTGATGAACAGCAGACTCTTTACTTCTAGGCAAATACGTGAGACGGAGGATGAAGTTTTTCACATGGAGATGTCCTCCCTGCTAGAGTCATTCGCTGTGTGTGGGCAGCATGTCCTGCTGGCAGCTCAGAAACTGAGTATCCAGCCAAGTTTAACTGAACACAGAGAGGAGCTCGTCACTGCTACACAAAACGTTTTCCTCGGAATAGTCAAGGTAAAGTAGACAAAGAAAAGAAAAAGCTGTCTGCAACTGTCCTAAAAATTATACCCAAATTAAAGCAGAGAGAAAACAAATAAGGTTAAAGCACTTAAAGGTTTCATTAGATTCATCTTAGGCAGCTACATCTGCTTTTACTTTCTCAGAGGTTTCTTAAATGTTGACATTATTTAAAAACAACAGAAGACTCCCACACCGTCTGTTTTTAATTCACATGTGGAGAATCTCAGCAACTCAGCCATCATCTTTAGCCTTCTGGTGCTGTTGTGTAAAGAACATTTTTTTCCATCGTTAATTTTTAAGTACAGTAATTCTTTCCTGTTAGCTACTCACTGACTTTATCTGTAATTTCATGACAATGTAGAAACTTTCTCCTCTGTTTCACTTTCAAAGTCTGAGCTGGCATAGCAACATATAATTCCGAGCATTATAACGATTTTAGCATTGAATCTGAATCACAGTTTGGAAGCTCAGAAACCAAATTACATGGCGATCCAAAGGGCAGCTGTTCATACAGTTCACTGATGGATGTGTTTACATTTTGTCGTATTCTGTCAAAGCTGTTGAAATATTTCGATCATGGCCAAAATCTTTTAACTTATTGATTTACTGACAGTCTGACACCGTATTTTCATACTTCTTAAACAGGTACAGTAAGCTGTAGAGCAGCAGTAACACAGTGACTTGTGCCTTCTGCTCCTAGGTTCTGTTGGTGGATGATGATGCTGCTGTAAGGAAAGTTATATCTGCTGCTGATCAGGTTTTGGAGTGTCTCTCTGAAGTTGGCTCCTCCTCAGATATCAAGTCTCTTCTTAAATCTTTCCAAATGTTTTCTGAGGCTCTTCTTGCCTTTAACAGACTGACAATGGAGAGAGCAAATTCCTTACGGGATCCCAGACAAACCAAACAACTCCTCGATTCCTTGGACACCCTGAGGAGGTGCATCTCCATGCTGCACACAGCCATGTGTACAACCATCAAACACCCTACCAATGAGCAAGCCCGAGAAGCCAAGAGGTACATTCTGGACAAAGTTCAGAATACTGTTGGTGACATTACAGCAACCCTCCAGAGTGACTGCCACGGAGGACCACTGGGGCCTTGTGGGTATTATACCTGGAAAAGTAACAGTCTATTACAACTGCTCACTAGTCCCTCCACCGCCTCAATTCGAGACAGCAGCTTTGACTGCTTGGTCAGAGATCTTGTGTTTCATTGCATGGTCCTGGCAAACATGTCTCGCAGAGACTTTCAGCAAAGAGTGGTTTTCCACTGTTGTCACATCCTGCAGTTCTGGTCTGACATAAAAAGGATTTTAAAGTCTTCTGAGGATTCTGCACAGAGCTTTGAGAAGACCTGCATTTTCCTGCTCCAGCAAATACTAATGCTTGACAAAACTTTGATGATTACAGTTCTGTATCAAGTCATGGACACACTTCTTGCGGCTTCCTCCACAGCTGAGCAACTTTTAGGACACATCTTGCTTTTAGATTCCTCTACAAAGCTGGATCTGAACTTTATTCAGTCGGAAGTTGAGGATTTAATTTCCTGCACTGACAGACTAATCCAGGTCGCCAATTTTACCTCAGCTATGGCTCTCGATGCTAAGAGTTTAGAGAATGTGGAAAATTCCCGAGCATGCCTTTCGAGACTCAGGGCTCGAATCGCTCCCCTTTCGCTGGAGCTGGCAGATAATTCAATGCAAACTGCTCAGAAGCTTCGTGAAGTGTGTCAGAAATGGGAAGAGGAGACTGAGCAGCTTCAGGATGCTTTCAGTGATGTGATGGACATTAGGGAGTTCACCAGTATAGCTGTTAATGAGATGGTGAGTGATCGCCATGGATGTGACACAGCATACAGAGAACAAAGCTATGAACAGTTTAATGAACATGCAGCAAACCTCATTGGTCACATGAAGCTGGCGATTCACTCAGTGAGGAGGCATTTGGATAGAAGTGACGAACCCATCTACAGGAACGGCCTTTTGGTCCTCCTGAAGCAGGTTCAGTCATCTCAAGCCAAAGTAGCTGAGTCAGTCAGAAGCATGCTTATTGGATCCACGCTGAACGTGGAGGCATATTCTACATTTAATGACAGCGTTTCCACCGTCATTGAGCATTTTAAGGTGCTTAGATCAGGATTGGATGGCCAACAGCATCCGCATCTCCTGAGCCCGCTGCGAGAGGGGGCTCGTCAGCTCGAAATCACACAGCCATGTCTGCCAGTCAAAGACAGCTGTGAACTGAGTGTGGACGATATGTTAAGAGGCTCGGATATTCCTTTTTTTGAAGTTTTGGAAAGAGAAACCAAACATGAGGAGAAGCACACAGATCAGGGACCCATAAAAGCCGAACCAGACCATAAAGTTGACAGCGATGATTTAACGTTCCCAGCTGTCTCAGATGAGCCTAAACTAATTCTCAAGCCTCTCAAATTTGACCTTTTACCCCTCTGGTATGAAGTTGTAACTGTGACTAAAGGGAAAGACGTGACACTGCTCAACCAGGCCTGCACCAGTGTTCTTGAGCTGTCAAACTGTTATGCCCAAGCTACAAAGGAGGCCTTGGTCATTGTCGATGCAGTTGACTGTCAGACTTTGGAAATCTTTAGGGCCGAGCTGGTATCCCTGACTCCACTGCTCGTCCAGACAGCTCAAGAGACGGCGATGAGCTCAGCGATGAGTACGGAGAGCATCTTTAAGCACAGCACACAGTTTTCTGACCTTATTAATAACATTCGAAAGGTTTTGCTGCCAGCAGCTGGGACCTGGTATCACACTGTTTATAATGAGCTGCAAGGGAATCTACCAAATATACCAGCCAGTTCTGCACAGCAACTCAATGAAGCAATGACTTTATGTGCTGACGTGGTCCAACTCTTGACATCTTCAGATTTAACCACACAAAGTGATGGTCAAGAAACATTGAGGGTTTTACACAGCAAGCTTACCAAAGCACAGAACAACACAAGGCAACTGATAGAGTTTTCCTCCGCATATGAAGGACAGTCAGATCAGCTAGAGGCACTTTGTATCCTCTGGAGTCTCTCCATTCAGATTTTGCTTAATTCTCTGGATAAGATTTTGGGAACATCGACTGCACTGAACCATTTGAACCCTCAGAAACAGCTCTCAGTGTTGTCTGAGAACTCGCTCCGAATCCAAGAGGCAACCAGGCTCACAAGCATAAACTGCAGAAGTGCTTATAAATCAAAGGAGTTAACCAGATACCAGGATGAACTGAAAAACCTGACTGAGGACTACCTTAAAGCTGCAGAAGAATTTGATTTAATGCCAGGCGTGGTGCACCTTGCAAAATCGGAATTCTTCCAGAGAAAACTTTTGATTAAAATTCGAGTGCTTTTTGGTCATTTAAGCAAAGTGAATAAGGACTATGATACTACATTTCAAAATCTTCTCACAATTGCTCATTTCGCTGCTGAACACTTCAGAGAGAACAACGCAGAAGATGCAGAGCAAAGGTTTGAACATGCGGCACAAACGCTTATTGAAAATGTAAAATCTGCTACCAGAAGAGTGGAGGACAGCTTAAATTACATCCATGACCCACGCACTTGCTCCAATCTGAGGTCCATTAATGACCACCTGTCTTTTCAGATCTCAGATATAATCTGCAGGGCGAGGCTCATGCTAGAGACTCACTACATTTGTGACACACTCAGTCTGGATGTGCAGACACGCTGTTGGTCAGCAAAAGCTCATTACGTGATGGAAGAGATCAGGAAGCAAGAAGGGATTCACCAAGAGGTTAAAGAGTACATAAAGGCTGGACTACAGGGGAGAGCACCTGAGGATATTAGCAAAGTTTTGGCTAAAATCCCAACTAAAGTCAAAGAAGTGGAATTTACCTCTGACACAACAATAAATTCAAACCAGAAAGGCATTAAAGAAAATGTAGATGCTGCAAAAAGTAACATAAATATGGCATCTGGGGCCAAATATGGACCTGGAAATACTAAAAAGGATGTAAGTATCGCATAATTGATCAGATTTTATTGTGTAATAAATCCATCATGTCGCGATAAACCATGTCCTAATTCTTCTCTGCAGGATAGTGCTGCATCTGGCTTGTGCCAAGAAGTCTCTTCCCTGACCTACACCTCCCTTTTTCTAAAGCAAGAAAGCAACAGCTGGGATCCCAAGGACAACAGAATAGTCCAGGTGACCAGGAAGATGGCCGACACAGTATGTTACATGACTCAGTATCTGAAGAAGAAAGGCCCAATAGCGGTAATGCCAACTAAAGGTCCCTCCACAACCGTCAACTAGATTTGCAGGCAAACTAATCTACAATCTTGTTTCTTTTTTCTTTAGAATAAAGAGGCTTTTGTTTCTGCAGCCAAAGATGTGATCTCAAACTGCCAGTCAGTTACCCAGTTTATCAGAGTTATTGCCAACCACAGCCTCGACAAGCAGTGTGCAGTTGAACTCTCGCTAATTGTTGAGCAGATTCTCACCATCACAAATCAGCTCAGCATCATTTCCAGGTCAGGAAATTTCAAGCAGAAATCACACACCGAAAACTAATAAAAGAAATGTTGAAAGGGGAAAAAAAGAAACGTAATATGAGTATTTTCTTCTGCCTGCAAAGTGTCAATGCTGTGACTCCTGGGTGCAAATCTTCTGATGAGATCCTGGTAAAGAATGCACAAAATCTGCTCCAGACAGTCTTACGTGGGGTTCGAGCTGCAGAAACAGCATGCATTAAAGTAAATCCAACACCACAAGCACAAGCAGCAACTCTGGACTACAAATATATGATTCAGTGGCATCTTTTTATTATGCCCTATGAATTGCTTCCTTAAAACTGAACACTTGCACTCTGATTTCAGGGTCTGAAGCAGCCTGAGCCAAATTCGGATGGTGCAGAGGCTACAGCTTTGTGTTTCCAGTGGAAGAGAAACCTGGAGATCCATCGAGCCCAGCAGACCTCTAACCCAGATACAGATGAGCTGGGACTGAGGAAGACGTCGGCGCACCCTTTAGCCCCAAGTCTTGCCCCACAGGTTAATGTATAAGACAGCTACAACTGTATTTTGAAAAGGAAGAAAATAATGTTTCATGCATAAGCTGTGTGTCCTGCTCCGAGAAATCAGCTGCATGAATTGTATTAGAGCTGGTGGTTAAAAAAAAAGAAGCACAGCACGCACACTAAAATGACACATTGCAACACTGGTGTGTGGTTCTGAAATAAAACTGGTGCTGTTTCCTGTCTTTATTCCAGATATTTGTAACAAACTCACTGAAACGACTGGCATGTGTTGTAAAAATATCAGACAATATTATGACAACCATAACCACCATACCGACCCACGCTGACATAAAAAAACACCCCAAAACACACTGTACACATGATACAAAATAAGCATTTACAATGTGAATCATGAAAAGAACTTTAAAAAAAAAAAAAGGAAATAGCTTAGTTTCAGTCAAACAGGAATACCTCAAATTACAGATGGAGAACTCTGACCTAAACAAACCAATATTACCAAACAATATTCCATCTTACGTCTACAACTTTCAGTCTTTGTAGCACATGTATATTTATAGCCTCTTTTAGGTTCATATTCGACAAAATTCAACAGTAAAAATAGTCATCAAGGTCACATTTGTAACATATATACATACAACTGCAGTGTTATTAAGATAGTACTACTTTTCTGTATAATACACTGGAAAACTTTATCGATTTCTTATGCTGACTGACAGCGTGTTGGAAAACACGTAACATTTTCCCTGCTACTTACAAGCTTCTTCGAGAGATGTGAGGAGCAGCGATGTTTGTTAGAAAAGGTTAAAACATCCTCAAAAGATTCAGACCGCCTGAACCAAAAAACAATGTAGTCACTAAAGACGGAAGTTGTCTATTTTAGTGCAAAGACTTCTGCAAGCTAGCTTAGGTGTAGAGTTTCAAAAGTGTGAAAAGGGAAAATTAGACTAATGTAATCGAAAACTCACATTGAAAATATTCAATTTTGATTATCTGACCCGAACGCATAAGCAACTGAAAAATGACAAATGTAAATGGTTTAAAAAAAATCCCTTATCATAAAGACAGGCATCAACATATACAGTAGATCTCAATATATGAAAGTGTCCGTGAATAAATATGTAAATACAAAAATCCCCCCCCCAGGAAATTATTGTGTTTTTGATTACTTTGTATAATCTCTCTGCGTGGAAAGTGACTATCAGGTCGTTCAATGGAACGAGCCCCAAGCTGACTTAACAACACCTGTGTCAGGCTTTAGTAAAACTTTCACATCTTTTTATTTCCTCTGATTGTTTAGAACGTGTGTAAAAATGACACAATAGAAACCTTACCATACACACATTCAAAACACGCCTCTGAGCTTTAATATGACATAGTTACAGGGAACTATACTCTGTGTCTGTATCCAGCATCATCTCCTTACTGATAAATGTGTGGCGTAGTGTTTGGTTTTCTACAGCATCATATAAAGAAATAAATAGATTTATGTAAAGCTAAATAAAGATTAATGTGTCATCAACAAACATATCTGTTGCAATCAACAGTTGAGTGTTTACTGACAGAAAGGGGAAGCGGTGGGGTCAAAAGTCTTGAACACATCTTTAAGTGTCCTGTCATCTGCCTCCTCCTCTTCCTCCTCCTCTGGATCTTCTTGTTTCGGTTCTTTCTCTGGAGCTGCCTCCTCTTCCTGCTCCTTCTTGTCCTCTGCCTCTTCCTGTGCTCCTGTAGAGCCCTGTCCTCCCTGTTTAGCTTGCCTCGGGTCAGTGTACTGGGGTCGGATTAGCCCAGCCAGAGCCTGGATGGGGAGATTATGTACAGCAGGGGGTTTGACAGGCGAGGCAGGAGGCACAGTGGGAGAAGTGGAAGCTGGAGTGTGATCTGCAGCATCTGTGCTTTTAGCCTCTTCGAACGAGCCGCTTCGTTGGGTTGGTGATAGAGACGGTGCTGGAGTGCTGTCTTTCTTAGCAGCCTGTTTAAGAATCCCCGCCTTTTTAGGAGGCTCAAACTGCTCCTTCTGAACTTGCTCGGTTTGGGAACGAGGATCATACAGGCTGATGCCTCCCAGGATCGTAGTGGGACTCTCCAACCCTCCACCAGAGGACGCCAGTCGAGGAGCATAAGGTGGAAGCTTCTCTGGCTCTGGCTTGGCTCGGGCAGCGTGAGGAGAGGGACTGGCACTGGCCTTCTGTAACCTGGGGTCCAAAAGTCCTGCCCCAGAGGACTGCTCTTTCGGACCCAGCAGCTTGGAGTCCAGACTGGCTGTACGTTTGAGTCTGGGGTCCAAAGACTTTTGCTGGCGTGGGTCTACAGGTCTCTCTGTAGAAGATCGTGACTCTAGAGAACCAGTGGGCAGTCGGCTCATACGTTCCTTCAAACGTGCAGCTGCAAGTCTGGGATCAGATAGCGGAGGGCTGGAGACTGGGGGGTGGTCGGGCAGGCTTGTTCGGTTCATCTGAGCATCAGCAATTAGAGGTGGAAGAGGCAGGTTGATGGAGTGTTCCTGTTTGGGCACTAAGGAGGGGATGAGATCCTCAGGGGTCCACACAACTGTCTGAGCAAAGGCAGGCCGCTGGAGCAGAATGTCAACACGAATATGACTAAACTGCTTTAACTGGCATCGAGGGTCTCTCAGGACCACACCTGGGCTGGCATCTAAAGGAATGAGAACAGCCCTGTCCCTGAGTTCCCTCTCTCCTTCGTCATCCTCCTCTCCTGTAAGAGGCTTTTGATGAACAGGATGGCTCTGCTGCCGATATGAGCTCGGTTCCACTGGTCTCATTTTCCTGGGGTCTCTGGAAAGCCGCGGATCCGAAGCGCCATCTGGCTCCTTTTTCATATCTGGGGGTCGCTGTCTAGGGTCAGCCTTGACACGTGGGTCACTGGGTGGAGCCCTTTCCTTAACGAGGCGGGGGTCACCCAGTGCTGGAGCCACCGGGGCGGTCTTGGGCTGAGACTGCTGCATCTCATTCTGTCTCTTCAGAGATTTAAGAATGGAGGAAACACAGCTCCCATCCTCATCATCGCTCGAGTACCAGTTTGTAGTTTCATCTGCAAAAAAACATGAATAAACAAATAAATCAGATTTAAAGGAGAGTCTTTTTTTTCTGTTTCAAATATCTTTTATTAGAAGCAAGTATCACAGTTGTTACAAGTTAATAGAACTTGTGCCCCCTTTTTCTCTAAACAAAACAAGACAAAACAAAAAGACCCCCCGACTGCCAAAAACTTATATTTTCCCAAGATATGCAAGTAAAGGACGCCAAATTAGTTCAAAATCTTTCACATTGCCATTCATGGTATATCTTATTTTTTCAAGGTGAAGTGTATTTGTAAGCTCTGCAAGCCACATCTTTAACACAGGCCTTTCCAAAGCTGCAGGATCAGTTTCTTTGCGATGATCAGCGCATATGACATAAACCTTTTTTGAGCATGTTGTAAGCTTTGTGTTTCTTTGGAGATCCCAAAGATAATTACTGTTGGATTTGGATCAATCTTGTTTTTAAGAATATTAGATAGATAAGTAAAAATGTCACACCAAAAACCCTGAAGCCTTGGACAAAGTGCAAAACTACTAATGTGTCATACATTTTTTTCAGAGGGGAGAGCAGTCTGGATAAATTTTGTGAAGTCTTTACCTTGAGTAATGTAACCTGTGTACAATTTTATACTGAATTAAGGAACGACGGGAATTAATAAAAAGCGTATTTATGTTGCGTAAGACTTCCTGCCAAAAATCTTCCGATAGGGACATCCCAAATTCCTTTTCCCACTCCTCTTTAATTGAATGAGTTGAAGGTACACTCATCTCCTGTAGTGAGTTATAGAACAATCAGATTCTCTGTTCGAACCCCAGCTATCACTAAGGCATCTATCCAAGGTGTCAGACGGCATGCTTTCAAACTGCGGCAAATGTGTGCGGATATAATTTCGTAGTTGAAGATCTCTAAAAAAATGGCTGCGCGGTAGTCCAAATCTATCTTTTACCTAATTGTTGAAATGACATGAAGGTATCGTTTGAATACAAGTCTTTTAATTTACGAATTCCCAGTTCATGCCACACGTTGAAAGCACCGTCTGCACATGATGGAAGGAAAGAGGGGTTAGCTGTAACAGACATACTCATTGATAATGGTTTCAGTTTAAAGTGCTTAATTATTTGTTTCCAAATTCGCAAAATGGTATGGATCACTGGGTTATAATTATAGTATGCACTTGTCAAGGGAGTAGGAGAAAGTAATATTCCACCAACATAGTAAGGAAGGCAGTCCTCCCGCTCCATCTGCAGACCATGGGGGAGTAACGCTGTATCATCCAGTAAGAGGGAAATTATTCTTAAATTTGATGCCCAGTAATAATGCATAAAGTTAGGTAGTGCAACTCCTCCAAGGGATCCGTGTTTGCAAAGATGTTCTTTTTTATTCTATGTGTTTTGTAGTTCCATATAAACGGCATAATAATTGCATCCAGCTTTTTGAAGAAAGCTATGGGCAGGAAAATTGGGATATTTTGGACCAAATACAGATATTGCAGGAGAAAGACCATCCTTATTGAGTTCACTCGTCCTATCAATGAGAAAGGGAGTGTCCTCCAAAACTGGATGTTGTTTTTTAGCTTCTACCAGTAGAGGTAGAAAGTTTAAAGGAGAGTCTTTTTGGTGTTATCTGTGTATAAGCACTTATTTAGATAATTCTGAGTTGTGTAGGTCACTTTGTTCCAATCTTGCTCCCTGGGTTTCATTTAATCTTAATTAACTCAATAAAGCTGTCCATGGACACTTGCCTCTGCTTGCATTTTCATCCTGGCCATCTGCTCTCTGTGCTTCACTCCCTTGTGGATTTGACTCTTGTTGTTGCTGCTGCTGTGTCAGGTGTAAAAGGATGGCTTTCTGTACTGCTGGTGGTAAAGACTGCAACTGTGACTCTGCACCAATCTGTTGCTGGAGGTTCTGTATGAAAGCCAGACTAGGGTCTACCAAATTGAAAAAAAAACAAAGACACAAAGTTTTGCAAAGTCAGTAACAAGTAAAAGGCAGTTAACCTATAAGAACAGCTTATTAATTATATGCTTATATGACTCACCTCCTTGTTGACCAATGGTCTGGTTTCGGAGGAAGCTGCTAAGGAAGTCTACTGGGTTCTGACCCGCAGATGGAAAGGGGAAGAGATTTGGTGCTATCTCTAGATCTGGTATAGGGGGAAATGGAGGCCTCTGTATATTCATCTGCGGGTTGATATTAGGTCGGTTTCCATGGAAGGGTGGCGGCTGACTGGATGGGATCGGCGGCTGCATTGGAAATCCATGCGGCAGGTGCTGCCCTGGTGGGCTTTGTGGCATCGGTGGTGCAGCGGTGTGACCCACGGGAACGGGTGATCCGGGGGGAGGAACAGGAGGAGCAGAAGAGCCTGAAGGCACCATGCTGCCGCTCTGTGTGTCCTCTGAACCTCCAGTAAACTCACCTGTGCATTCTCCTTGATTCTGAGGGTAGTTGGATCCACTGAAAAACAGAGTGCACTCAGGCTTAGGAGAAAATCAAAAAAATTTTAAAGTCTGACCTGGTTTTGATTACAGATTACTCCAGTTACCTCAGACCGATTTTTTGTGCCAAGTCTACAGTTGGTTGAACCTTGATTTCAAAAAGAGAGGGGATCTTCTTCCCTGCTTGGCTATCTGTAGGACTGCTCTGACCAGGAGTGGGCAGCAGCCCAACCCCAGGAGGAGGCTTTGGAAGTGGGGAAATACCCTGTTTTCTCAGATCCTCCAGCTCCAACTCATCCTCCCTGGCATTCTCCTCTTCAGTATTAATTATCTGAATAAAGACACGGGAAAGAAGAAATAAGATAACCGCTGACAGAACTAAGGATGAGCTTCAACTATATTTCGTTTTACCTTATCGAGCAGCTCCTTGGTCACGTCAGTCAAAGCTTCATGGGAGAATTTGCAGTTGTCTCCTTGATAGCATTTGGCTCCGGTATGAAAGAACTTGCACGGGTATTCATGTGCAATCACAGGTTAAGGAACAGAAATAATTAAAGGGTGCAGTTTATGCAATCCAATTACACGAATATAATTAAGAACTATTAGTGAAGGATATTGTGCATGTAAATGCAGTTATCTCCTTTACTGCAGTATCCTTGAAGATAAAACTTACAAAGCTCCTTTTTCTTATCTGGTACAACAAGCTCGTGTTCAAATTTGCACTGCTCGCCCTGTATGAAGACATCACAAAATGTTTTTTTCTTTAATCTTTTAAGTTAGTTAGGACAGTATTTACCTTACTAAAAGCAGGTTTACGTTATAAAAAAAAAATTAAAGGGCATTAACGCTGCCGTACCTTGATGCACCGACCCTCCAGGAAATACTTGCAGATGTACCTCCCGTTATGTTCAACGGTGTGCTGATTGATAAACTCCTTGCTCATTATTGGCCGCTTCTTCTGGAAACCGGACAAATTTTTTCCTTCCTGTGACACAAAATTAGCAACAGCTAATTCACAGTGCAATTTAAACCAGCAATGGCAGAGTACAGTGAAATATTCAGCTCACATACCTGCGCCATGTCTTCCATCCCCTGTTCTCCCCCTCGACCTCGTCCGCGTCCTCCCCAGGGTTTACCCTTCAGCTTCTTGTTCTTGTTCAGCATCCCACGTCCTCTCCCCGGTCCACTCCCTCTGCCTCTTCCCCTCTGCCCGTCTGGAAATTACATTTTAACAAAAATGAGTAAACTCTCTTCACCCTTAAAGATGTTTGCGATACATCTCTGCCTATGACATTGTTGTGTTTATAATTTAAAAAGCATTCGTACACTGTTGTTGCTTCATCCCCCTCATGTTTCCTCTGTTCATCTGGTCTTTAGCGTGCCGCCCCCTTCCCTGACTCGACGAATCTTTTGACTGCTGATACTCGGACATGTCGTCTTCATAATCATCCTCCTCGTCATCGTAGTCGTACTTGTCGTCGCTGTAGTCGCTGTATTTGTCGAAATCGCTGCTCTTGTACGGTGGGGACCTGTGTGAGTTGCCTCCCTTTGAATGCTTGTGGTCAAAGCAGAGGGAGTGAATTATGTCAGACAATAATGTTTGCATGAATATAAACACTGCGAGCTGTTCTGAACTCACCTGAGAGGACTGGCCATCAGACTCGCGATTAGATCCCAGGCCCTTTCTGCCTTTGGACCTTTCCGGTCGATCGTAGTCAGAGTCGTAGCTGTCGGAGCTGGAGCTGCTTGAGGGGGAGTGATGCTGAGGTGAGGGTAAACAGAAATAAAGAAAAATGAAACATAACATTAATTTTAAATGGGTTAGTTCACATTTATGCTCTAATTGCAAGAGCAGGAGGAGATATTTTAATGCAACAACAAGCTGTACAGTAGCATCTTACTTTCGGTCTGTCACGTCTCCTTCTTTTAGACCTCCTCTTCTCTCGGGTCTTTCTGTATCTTTTCCTGGAGTGTCTGTGAGCCTTTTCCTCTTTCTCTCTAATCTTCTCCTTCTCCTTTTCCTTCTCCTTCTCTTCATTCACCTCCGCGGCCTCCTTGTTGTCCTCTTCAATTCCAATCCCTTCATCATCTATTTCTCCATCTTCCAGTTCACCATCCTCTCTGGAAAGATAAAAGCAATATAAATACTCACTATTGACACTATTTTGGACAGACTTTAAATGTTTACAAATAATACATCAATTGTAGCTATAGTTAAACCAAAAAAGTAATGATTTGGAATAATCGGCTGTTTTTTCTGTTACAAATTTCCAAAAGATCTCAGGTTTGATCCCAGGAGGAGCCACAACTCCCCTGCGGGTCTTGTTATGTAGGGCACCTGATGTAAAAATCAGGCATTAAATGTTATGTTGGAACAGATGATTATCATTACAATCAGAGGATCACTTATTAGTTTGCAGAGCATTACTCATAACTCAGCGTGACCAGGCTATACTTCATACACATGTGGCTTTTTGTAAATACAGTACATTTAGTTGCACCACTAAAGTAGTTTATACAACCTCATCCAAATGTAAAAATTTGATGTTTATCTGCTGTAATTCACATATTTACAACTAAAATTAAGCATACTAATACAGACTAAATATTCTAATCAATTTTTAATATGAAACAAAATCCTGGCAAATGTTTCAGAGTTGGCAATCTTTTCATTGTAAATAATTCCAGGTGATTTAGAAATACAGTGCTGGTGGGAGGGTGGAACAAAAACATTATGAAACAGATCCAATAAAGCAATCTAGGTCAGTTTTTACAGATACTAGCTGCCTCTTCCTCAGTCTGAATTAATCCAAAGCTAACATTGTGTATGTAAAGTTGGCTTTTGAGTTAATTGAAGCAGAACAGGCCTCAGGTTTAACAAGAAACATCCATCTAACCACCCATTTTCTTAACGGTTTATCCAGCTTAGGGCCACAGGGCTGTTGGATCCTGTCTCAGCTGTCGCAGAGCAAAAGGTGGGGGACAATCTTTACAGGTCACCATCATCCTCAATGAAAAACATCTGCCAGGCTAAATATTTTATTTCAAATCACCTTTTTCTATTGTTGTAACTGCCTGTACAGCACATCTAACTGAGGACCAAAAGCAAATGATGAAAAATAGTAGCATCAGTGTTAGAAGGCAGTTTATAAGGACCTAATACAACTATGTAAATGTTAAATATTTACATTAAAGTGCATTTTCCAGTGATAAACAACACTAGGTGCTTCAATCATACCCGAAGCCCACACTGGAAATTATGTTTCTGCCCATTTTAAGAATTAAAAACTGTAACAGATGCTCAAAGTCCAGGCTAGAAGTTGAGCCATCAAGTTTTTTTCCAACCTAACACATGAGCAACTGGTTCACTTGGTTTTCTACAGTGAAAAAAATCTGTGAAATTACTTGATCAAAGATTTTTAACAGAAAACCAAATTGTTTGTCTTGTTTTTGAACATAATGCAAAGCAAATCACAAGGACACAGGTATGGCCTACATCCTGCAGAAGCACATCATCTCAACTCTGCGTGAACCCTGCTTCAGCAATACCGGTAGTTGCCCAGTAGGGGGAGTACAGTATGAGGATGGGCGTGGCATTTACATCATAGTCATTTGCATAGTCTCCTGCAGATGGCAACAATGAAGCCATGAATCCCTGAGCTACAACAACAGAATGATGAGGTCTCTATGTTGCATGGAAATGATCATGAATGAGTCTCATCGACACGGTGATGTGTAATCGAGGCTGTGTGAACAGCGCCATTCAACTGCACCAAAGAGGCATGCAAAAAATATGTTAAGAGAGGGGGGGAAAGAAGTGAAATGTCTCTATATCCCGCAATTCGTGGTTAAAAGAGAAAACAGTAACACAAGCATGTAGACCCACAGCACTGAAATTGAAACGCACAGATGAGCGTATTAATAATTGCACAAGAATATTACTCGACCTTTCATCCCCTGCAAGCTCAGAGTCTGTCATGTTTTTGTCAAGAACAGGGGCTGGGGGACTGGAAACAAGGCTCACAGAAGCCATTGGAGAACGGATCTGCCTCCCTTTTCCCCGGTACAAGAGTGAATTAATTCAGTCACTCAAGGAGACGTTGGTTTGTGAGAGATGCTGGAAGATTTCAGACTGGAAAAGACTCACGGTGTTACATGTCTCGACAGAGACAGTAAACAGACACTCTCCTCTTTCATATCAATGACGTTTTAACTCTGTGAGCGCAGCTTGATACCCCGCTTTGCTAATGTCCCGTCGGTTGACAGCTGCCATGGTGAAATAGAGGAGACGGAGGGAGAAACAGACAGAAATGTAACCATGTTCGTTGATTTCAGCATCTTCATAGGCTTTCTCAACAGGGACATCATCTCAAAATGGCTTCTGAGTTCTGCAGCACATTCCTCGATTATGTATTCTCTGTGTTTTTATACTTCTGTCGGGATCTATCTAACATGGACACAGCAAACTCTGCCCGGCAATTGGTCAAAGCCAGCACGGGTAAGCAGAGCTGCCGTTCTTATTGGTTGAACGCAGTGTCGGTCACTTTCAACATCTGCAACAATGAAATGCATATCGCACTTCGCTTTTCCCTTTGTTTTCACTGTTGTCGCGTGTGTTATGCACTTATAACCATCATACCTTACGCTGCTTAACAAAATTAAAACACCTGAACATAAATATCTGTCGATTTATAAGCACAAACGCATTTCTTGTGTCGTTTAATTTTTTTTTTTTACGCGAACGGGCTCGCGTAGTGAGACTTCACGCGCGTGTGCAGTCCCGTCATCGACCAGCAGATGTCGCTTTAACTCTACAAATCGACCCGTAAAGACTAAAGAGTTTGCTCGTAGAGATGCGAGCCAGTAAACATACTGAGCCGGTTATTATCGCCAGCAAACTCACAGAAGACTGGAAAAGTCGCACGTTAAGTAAACATATTAACCTAATAATGCAGATATTTGACAAACCCATTAGAAATATGCTGTTAATGGAATTATTATTCTGAAAAGGCTATTCATTGTTAGGTTGTAGGAAAAATAATCTTTACGAGGCTATAACTAAATATAAAAGTCTAACTATGATCGTGCAATTTGCCAAATGCACAGATAATGTTGTATGATGGGATGAGAGAGGTAAAGAAAGAAAAGTGTTTGGCTGTGTCTCGGTGGGAGGGATTCCTGCTGCAGGAAGCCTAGGTGGCGTGCAGAGCTCAGAGGCGAAACTTTCCAAGACCCCAGATATAGAGACGCGGGCGCATCTCTGTCTCAGGCACCTGATGAACATCTTCCACACTCTTAAAACGAGTAGACGGAACTTCTCCACTATTCTGGGGGCATCCAATAGCCTAAAAGGAAGCCTGTTAAATATCTGAGAACAGCAATAGGAAACGGTAGCCTGTTAACTTGGCTGCAGTTTCTGCGATGGCACTGTCTTTCCGATGCAGGTGTTTGCTTTTGCTGTGTTTGACAGCCATCCACAGTGGTCATGGCACCGTTCAGGTAGGAACAATTTACTTTACGCGCGTCCAGAAGTTTGCTGAGAGTTTTATGCCTGAGAAAACTGGGTCAATAATCCCATCGCAAAATCTCATTGAATGCTGTAAAAATCTTCATACATCTTTCAGAAACAAAATGATTAGAATCAAATTTAACTATCCATACAATGACACAAAAATGTTGTTGTTGTTTTCTTTTTTTCCTTATTAGTTTGTGCGGTTGGAAGGTTTTCGACCACCGTGTATTTTAGTGTAATATTAAATCTACGTCGTGTTTTTTAATTGGGAAAAAATCAATTGAATCTTCTCATGTCTTGTCAGCTGGTGGCATTTCCCCTGTTTTCTGCCTGAGGCACATAACAGAGCAGGGGCCAGTCTTAATGCTGCACAGGTCCGAGCTCTGTACACCATGCATTTCAATGTATTGAACTTTGTTGTTATTGCACGAAGCCCTGTGAATTCCAGTGCAGGAATTTAAGGTATGCTGCCCAGAGGTGTTCCAATGTAAGCATGTGATTAATAAACCCTCCTAAAAGGATTAGCGGCACTTTCTGTGGGGAACTTTGTAATGGCTTGACAAGTGTTCCCTCCAAAGTAACAGCCTGTGGCACCCATGCTATTTTGAGTCTGCCCATTCGGGATTATCCAATGAGCATGTGCCTTCCTACCGCCATGCAAAATATACAGAGGAACAGCATTTTGGACTTAGGTCCCACTGACATCTGCCACACAGCTTTAGCCCAGCTGTGTCTTTCTCTAGAGTTGTGTTATAAGAGTGAAAAGGGGTGAGGGAGAGTGCTGTGAGGTATAAGTGAATATATTCTAGTAGAAAGCAATAGTTTTGGGTGAAATAAAAAACAGTTTGGCGCTTATCATCAGGTATAGTAAAAATATCTCAAATAAATGTTTTCATAGTGTTTTGCATAACATATTTTAGTATCCGTGAAAATGCTTTGTGACTATAATAACTGTTTGTCCACCAATAACATGGGTTTAATCTAAATTACTTCATTCTCCACAGCTGCACAATAATGTTTATTCATCACTCAGGTATTACGTTTTATAACCATTAAACTGAAGTAACCTTTCATCCTGCACTCAGTTTTTGCTGGCAAGTCATTGGATTTTTCCAGGAGTCTTTATTCTGCTCACAGTCTTCATTCGTTATTAACAGACATGCATGGATAAGCACCAGGTGGTTGGGGTGCTTCGTCAGATGGAGAAGTTTCTGAAAGGCCAGGAGATGCGGTTTAACGAGGGGCTGAGGATCATGAAGTCAAAACTGGCAGCGCTTCAGAACTCTGTCTCCAAGTTACCTCAAGCAGACCAGTCGTCTGGTGAGTGATAAACAGGAACAGTGCTATCAGAATTAGCAGAATCATCATCATAACATTTAGACATAGAAGAAAAAAGCACTATAAATCATAACGTTAACAATGGCTCAGCTAAAGTCAAGCGATTCAGCTGGACATGGCAATGCAGGGACCTCTTATTGGAGTAGTTAAGTGGAATTTAACCAACGAATATTCATTATTACAAATGTGGGTTTTTTTTGTTCTATCATAGACAAAAATTAAATATAAATAAAAAATATGTATAAATACATACCTATTAATATTTTTTTTAACTGTCCCTTAGTGAATTGCACCACAACCAAATGCTTTTGACCAGCAGTAAGCTTCTGGAGTTATTCTGGCTGGATATTTGACCACTCTTCTTGGCAGAAGTGGTACAGCTAATTTAAATTGGTTGGTATCCTGGCATGGACCTGATTTTTAAACACAGTCCACAAATTTTCAATAAGGTTGAGGTCAGAACTTGAAAAGGACATTGCAGAGGCTTACTGTTAGCCTGCTATCCATTTCAAACCCAGTTTTGATGTGTTTAAGATCATGGGTTTGGGAATACCAAATTCTGTCCAAGTTTCTACTGGGTAGCTGTTAATTTGAGGTAAAGTTGAAGAATTTGGAGGTATTCCTCCTTCTCCGTTAACATGTACCAGTGCCACTAGCACCAAAACAGGCCCAAAGCATGATACTACCACCACCATGCTTGACAGTTGTTACAGTGTTCTCAGTTTTGAAAGCCTCAATTTACTCCTTCAAACACACTTATTGTCATTGTGGCCAAATAGTTCTATCTTTCTCTCGTTGGACCATAAAGCGTTTCTCCAGAAGGCATTTGTTTTGTCCATGTGGGCAGCTACAAATTTCACTTGAGTTTGAATGTGTCAATTGTGGAGCAGGGGTTTCTTTGTTGGTTGGCACGTCTCATTCCGCAGCAGTGTAAACTGGCTTCGCTGAGGACACTGATGCTGGTCTTCCAGTTGTTTTCAGTTCATGGCAGGGCCTTGGTGGGTTGTTCCTAAACATCCTAACCAATTTATGAGTTGTAGCACTTGGGTTTTCTGCAGTTTCTCTCAGCATTACACAGTCTGACCTAAGGGTTTGTTGGCATGTTCAATCTTGGTAAGATTGTGGAATTGTATTAACACATAGCTGAACTTGTGTCAAGCCAGCCTCCAATTCGAGACTTGCAGTCAAGCCAGCCTCCAGTTTGTTTTATGTTCCCTGTGTATTCAAAGTATTACGGGAATGGATGTGGAAACCGGATTTCAAAATAAAAGCCAACTTCGAGTGAATTAACAGATATGTTAAGAACATAATAACATATAATTTAGGCTTTTTTTTTTTTTACAAACTCTAATGTTAGATCTATATGACACAGCCTTGTACCCTAATTGTGCCCTGTCACTATCAAGGCCATCTTATTTTGGATTTCAAAGTAAAAGCCCTGTGAATCTTCATTTTTGAACTACTCTTTCAATGACTTAATAATGCTCTTAAAAGCAAAAGTCGTATTTCCAAATACTATTTGAACTTTATATCAACACTTTCCAACCACAGTCTTTTTACAGTGATACCATATCAATATCAAGTCAGTCTGATTTTGCCTTTCATAGTAATGGCCCTTTGAAATTGTCCATAATTGACTTAATCTTCTAACGATTCAAAATGCTCTAAAATGAAAAATTCTTGTTTCCACAGGGTAATTCCACCTTAGATCAACAGTATACAGCCCCACAGTGATACCATATCAATATCAAGTCATTCTGATTATGCCTTCCAAAATAAAAGCCTTTTTAAATTGTCCATAATTGACCTAACTTTCAGTGATTTCAAAATGTTTTAAAATGGAAATTTCCTGTTTCCACAGGGTAATTCCACTCCAGATCAACAGTATACAACCTCACGATGTTACCATATCAATATCAAAACATTCTGATATTGCTTTAAAAAATAAAAGCATTTTCAAACTGCCCATATCTGAGTTGCTCCTGGAACAATTTCAAAATGCTCTAAAATGGCACATTCCTGTTTCCACAGGGTAATTCCACTTTAGATCAACAGTATACAACCTCACGATGTTACCATATCAATTTCAAGTAATTCTGATTATGCCTTCCAAAATAATGGCCTGTTGAAAATGCCCATAATTGACCTAACTTTCAGTGATTTCAAAATGCTCTAAAAAGGAAAATTCCTGTTTCCACAGGGTAATTCCACCTTAGATCAACAGTATATAGCCCCACAGTGATACCATATCAATATCAAGTCATTCTGATTATGCCTTCCAAAATAAAAGCCTTTTTAAATTGTCCATAATTGACCTAACTTTCAGTGATTTCAAAATGCTCTAAAATGGAAATTTCCTGTTTCCACAGGGTAATTCCACTTTAGATCAACAGTATACAGCCCCACAGTGATACCATATCAATGTCAAGTCATTCTGATTTTGCCTTCCAAAGTAAAAGCCTTTTCAAATTGTCCACAATTGACCTAACTTTCAGTGATTTCAAAATGCTCTAAAATGGAAATTTCCTGTTTCCACAGGGTAATTCCACCTTAGATCAACAGTATACAGCCCCACAGTGATACCATATCAATATCAAGTCATTCTGATTATGCCTTCCAAAATAAATGCCCTTTCAAATTGAGCATATACGGCCTACTTTTTTGACGATTTCAAAATGTTCTTAAACAGAATTTTGCTGTTTCCACAGGATAATTTCACTTTAGTTCAACAGTATACAACCTCACGATGTTACCATATCAATTTCAAGTCATTCTGATTTTGCTTTCAAAAATAAAAGCATTTTCAAACTGCCCATATCTGACTTGATCCTGGAACAATTTCAAAATGCTCTAAAATGGAAAATTCCTGTTTCCACAGGGTAATTCCACCTTAGATCAACAGTATACAGCCCCACAGTGATACCATATCAATATCAAGTCATTCTGATTATGCCTTCCAAAATAAATACCCTTTCAAATTGAGCATATATACGACCTACTTTTTTAACGATTTCAAAATGTTCTTAAAAAGAATTTTGCTGTTTCCACAGGATAATTTCACTTTAGGTCAACAGTATACAACCTCACGATGTTACCATATCAATATCAAGTAATTCTGATTATGCCTTCCAAAATAATGGCCTGTTGAAAATGCCCATAATTTACCTAACTTTCAGTGATTTCGGAATGCTCTAAAAAGGAAATTTTCTGTTTCCACAGAATAATTTCACTTTAAATCAACAGTATACAACCTCACGATGTTACCATGTCAAGAATTTTTCATTTTAGAGCATTTTGAATCGTTAGAAGATTAAGTCAATTATGGACAATTTCAAAGGGCCATTACTATGAAAGGCAAAATCAGACTGACTTGATATTGATATGGTATCACTGTAAAAAGACTGTGGTTGGAAAGTGTTGATATAAAGTTCAAATAGTATTTGGAAATACGACTTTTGCTTTTAAGAGCATTATTAAGTCATTGAAAGAGTAGTTCAAAAATGAAGATTCACAGGGCTTTTACTTTGAAATCCAAAATAAGATGGCCTTGATAGTGACAGGGCACAATTAGGGTACAAGGCTGTGTCATATAGATCTAACATTAGAGTTTGTAAAAAAAAAAAAAAAGCCTAAATTATATGTTATTATGTTCTTAACATATCTGTTAATTCACTCGAAGTTGGCTTTTATTTTGAAATCCGGTTTCCACATCCATTCCCGTAATACTTTGAATACACAGGGAACGTAAAACAAACTGGAGGCTGGCTTGACTGCAAGTCTCGAATTGGAGGCTGGCTTGACACCAGTATAGCTGAATGGTCCAAACCAGCAAGCTGCCAAAACTTCTGCTTTTATATAGGTGGTCACACATGGTTAACCCTTTAAAACCGGTCGGAGCGGGCACGCTCTGTTTTGCGTAACTATTTTTAAATCCCGGTAGCTCTGCAACCACGTAAGCTAGCGCAAAAATTTTTTTTGCATATGAAACCGGAGGAGTTGTACTTACATCTTATGCCATCAGCTTGTCCTCGGTCACGGTTTCCTTCCACATAAAGCTTTGCAAAAACTGCATAAAAAGCGCTTGCAGGAACAAAAACATAATATTCCAGAAACACGCTTTACGATCCGATCAGCTGTCCATAACACTTCCTACGTTGGAATAGACGTCAGCGCGAACTTTTGCATTTCCGCCATTACCTGCCCGAAACCGGAAGTGACGTCATTTTCGCGGAAATGTAGTCTTTTTTGTGATCAGGGCCTCAGGGCCTATACTGCTCTTTTTAAAAGTTATCTTTGACTTTATGACTTTCTGTGTCGTTTCTGGGATGCTTAGGACTCATATTGCACTGCTGGAAATAGTTTATTTTGATGCATATGCTGATTTTTTGCAAATTTGCAGTATAATATTTATTTTCGTTTTTACTGCAGTGTATAAAAATTGGTGTATTTCAAAAATAAAACTAGGAAGACACTCAAAATAAATTTCCTGTGGTGGGGAAACTATTTTGTGCAACTTTTTTGTATTTACAGTTTTGAGGGATAAGTCTCTTAAATTTCTCTAACTACAAATATATGTTAAAAAATCAAAAACGATTTTCAATTTTTTTGTAGTTTATTGCACTTTTTTGCAATTTATGTAATTACTATGCACTTAATGAATACATATTATTAAAATCTGGGCTATAATGGTTGTATTGATGTATAGCAACTTGAAATGCTCCCAAAAATGGCTCCACAGCATGTAAAAATATAATATAAGCTCTGGCGGACTTGGTTCTATGGTAGGTCTTAAAGGGTTAATCAGTACATCTGATAGGCTGATCAAATACCCTCTTAATTCCCATGGTAGCAGTAATGGTGTACATAGTTTTCCATAGGGCTTCACAGTCCTGTGAAACCTTCCTTTTTCACCTGACGGCCTCCTCTGGACATGCTGCAGGCAGTGCCATCTTTACATGGATTGCAAGTGTTCATATCTCTTGTTGAAGAATTGCTTGTAAATGAAGTAGACTGAACCAAATCTGAGACATATACATTTGTGTTCAGTAAACAAATTACCAGTCTCAACACTGACTAAAATCAGGAGCCAGATATTAAAATTATGTACTTAGAAATTGATTAAAATCAGACTCAAAACAGATTTAATAAAACTTGCATTTCTTTCTTTTTTTTTTCTTTTTTTTTTTCTTTTTTTTTTTACCAACTATTACACATCTATTATGCTTCAAAGTTAACATACCTGATAAATGACTGTTTAAACCACAGGAAAGATGTCCAAATGCCCCACCAGCCACTTAAACACAGAGTACGGTATGTGGTTGGTTACTATAAGTAGGGCAGCATTTATCCCATAATGCCACTAAAGTCCTTTCATTTGCATGTCATGCTGTATAAAGTTTCATATGCATGCATGATATGACTGCTGTTGTTATGTTTTTTGTTTTGTTTATAATTCAGCAGCGCACTTTTATGTTAAAGTCAGGAGAAAATTCCAGAGTATCAAATTTCAAACATTTTAGAAAGTTTGTTTTCTTTAACTTGATTTTTCCTCTTGAGTGAGTGACAGTGGAGAGCCAGACATACTTTCTTGTATTATGGAATTATACTTTTCTTCTAGCACTTCAAGGCCATCTCAGTTACAGCACTGGGTACTTGACAGGGGAAGTGGATTTGTGGAATTGTGTTATTTGGCAACAGATACTGACACCAATTTGCTAGTGATGGACCAGCGCAGTTCATAGCTCTGTGAAGAATACTTGGCAGGACAGAAAGAAGCTGTTTTGCATTTACAGCAGTAAAGGTTCAGCAAAATAAAAAAGGAAGGAAGAAATATCACAACACCAACTTTAAATGCTTAGACTGAGATAAAACCAAAAAATGTCAAATTCTGGATCGAGTTAACATCATCACTGAGTGATGCCTATGTGCTATATCACACAGAAACTGATCAGAAAACAGCACAATGGGGGGGGGGGGGGGGGGGGACTAGCTGTTGTAATAATACAATCATTATCTGTACACAACTCAGTCTGACCAAGTGTGACTTAGAAACTGAAATGTTTTCAGTTTAGGAACAAAAAGAAAAGGAGACAGTTTTCCCACAATTCCTCAAGTTTTAAGAAGAACATAAATCTCATGAAAGTTAAAAATGTAATCCATTCCTATGATTATGTAATGTAATTATATACTATTAGGGTATTATACATCATACCTTCCAGAGCACGATACATAGCATAACATCTGAGTGCTGGTACACTTCTGACTCATAAAAATGGCTGTTCCTTTGCCCGATGACTGTAAATGAGGCATTGAACAATCTTTTCCCATGAAGTTTCTGCACTGCCCAGAGACACGTGTATATCCTCAGGCAGAGAATGCCAGAGGATGTTGGAAGGCTTATTCCACATGTGACCAGCCTTCCTCTTGTTCCCTTTTTCTTTCTCCCACAGCACCCACCACCTGCCCCTCCCTGGAAGCCCCTGCTCATGGAACCAAGTTCGGGTCAAAGTATTTTGTTGGCCACGAGGTCCATTTCACTTGTTCCCCAGGCTATCACCTTGTGGGTTCTGCGACGCGAGTTTGCCGGGAAAATGGCACCTGGACCGGCGCTGACGTAACCTGTAAAGGTGAGCTTCACTTTCCCTATAAACTTTTAAGATTAGAAGATATTTATTACCCACAAATTCCCAGTTAGACCAGTTTCAGGTGTAGAATGCCATCGCGGTTCAGCTAAAGGATGGTTTTATCTTTCTTCCATATAAAAACATCAGTTCCCGTTTGTGTTTTATTTGCTTTGTTATTCACTGTTGAGCAAAAATGTCCACAAAAATCTATTTAGGGTGACCCTGTCTTAGCATTGTATGAATGACTGGCTGAAAAAGACATCAGCTCAGAAAGAAAAAAGCACAATGGAGTTCCTCGTACACATAGATAACAGGCAAAGAAAAGAGCCATTCTTCAGAGTGTGTGGAGCTCCTCGGCACGCTGAATGAAGCGCTCGTTAAAATGGCATTAAATGTCTCTGAACACAGAAAAACACCTGTACTACATTCCACTGTGGGTCCATTTCCCCACAGGCTTCTACCCATCATTGCCAGACAGCACTGGTGTGGCTACTGTAAGTTGACACCCCCAGCCCTCGCTCATGTTTCCTCGGTTCTTCAACAGTAGCCCCACTGCACCGGGTTAAGTCCAGTCATTATACTCACACTATGGTCTGATTGCACAGAAGTATGCCAAGCATGCTCTTGATAGCCCTTTCAGCTTGCACCGGTGGCTCTCCTCCAGAAATTCCAAGTGGCACATTTGAACATGTGCGTACGTTTATTGACATTCATGGTTAAAACAACACAAGAGTGCCCAACTCTGCACAGTATTATCCCAGTTCGTGCTTTTCAGTCCAGCGTATTTGATGCCTAAAATACTCATACCAAAAAATTGATCTTGATAGAGTTTGAAAGTCTTTAAAGTTAAGAAGAGTTTAAAAATATCTAGCATGGTGCAGTGGGCCTTTTCATGTTACGGTCCTGTGGTTGCTCCTGGGCAAGCCAAATAAAAATTAGAGGAACTGGTTGTTATCCTGTATACTGTGGCCTCAGTGCTGAGGTTCAAAGAGCACAGTCTGCTTCAAAATGTGTACATCTGTAAAACTTTCGGAGCCAACTAGACTTCATAAGGCACGGCATGCCAATCTTCCACTTGTGTCCTAATTTAAAGAGACAGAGCAAATTGTGGTGCTGTCACAACGCCACAATCAATGCCATCCTGCTAACTCTGTCAAACATATGCACAATATCCTTTAGTATTTATTACTTTATTGACATCACACAGAGTCAGAGTAACGCATCCACTTGTTTTGACATCATACAGGTTCAAGACTACATTTAAACTGCTGGGACGTTTTTGAAGCATCCTCAGCTTGTAGCTCAGCATGCACAGTGGTGCAGGGGTTAGCACCATCTCCTACTCTGGGTTTCATCCACCAGAGTTTGGATGTGCTCCCTGTGGTTTCTCTCTGGGTACTCCAACTTCTGTGCAGAGACAAGCATGTTAGGTTCAAAATTAGCCAATCTTAATTGATGTTTCTCCATGTAAGTCTTGTAAGAGAATGATTTCCTGTCCAGGGTGTACAGTACCTGATCTCATGTTCAACTGGGACAGGCTCCAATCACACCCCTTGATTTTCATATTAATGGCCATTTCTGACACTGATATAGTCTTACTCACAATCAGAGGCATTCGCAGCAGTACCAGTTTGGGCATGTTTCAATGAAGCCACGGAAATATTTGTAAAGGATTTTCTCCATGATCAGAGGCTAGTGAAGACGTTGCACATTTCTCAACACGTTGACTGTAGTTAATTTAATACTCTCCTATATCCACAGATGTAAGCGAATGTGCAAGTAATCCCTGCCAGAATGGAGGTACCTGTGTGGAAGGGGTCAACCAGTACAAATGCACTTGCCCCCAAAACTGGAGTGGCTCCCACTGCCAGCACCAAACACAGACAGGTCAGTACCATGGAAGGAATGTCTGAGTCCCTTGGTTTGTTTGTATTAGCATGTCACTCGGGACTTTACCCTAGGTGGCATTACGATTTCATAATTTATTTTTTTCTATCACAGCGCCCCCTGAGTGGAGTGTCATGAACGATCCAGCGTTCAGCCGGAGACCTCGCTGTGCCCAAGTGAACCAAGCCCAGCACTGCAGCTGCGATGCGGGCTTTCACATGAGTGGCACCTCTGACAATAGTATCTGTCAGGGTGAGCTGTAATTATGTGCTACCTTAATTGATCCCTGTTGGGAAATTCTCCTTTTCTCCACCTCATAGGGAGGTAAGGTCAGCCGCAGAGCCGTTCCCTTGAGCTGCTGACCTGCTCTACGATATCTCCGTGGGGCATAAAGAGATGTTATATGGAATTTACTGATGAAAATACCACAAAGTACCTGAATCCTTCACTCCTCTGGTGATTAATACAGTTGCAAATGAGAGTAATCTGTAGAGCCAGTCTGTGACAAACAAAATAATCCTCTTGAGAGGTCACGAGCTGATTAGCATCTCTTTAGGTCTTAGTTACCCTCATCGAGCCATATCAAATATACTGTTACCTATGTTCCAAATAGGTCCTCCCATCTGAGTTACTTTTGCAGGCACATTTCTTTGACCTTGTTATATGATGCATGTTTTAAAGTCAGTGTGTACATGCATTTATTTTCTGTTTATTGACAGATGTAAATGAGTGTGAAGTGTACCGGCTGGACCAAGGAGGGAAACTGTGCGTCCACGAGTGTGTAAATGTCCCAGGCTCGTACCACTGCGCTTGCCCCAGCGGTTACAAGTTGCTTCTAGATGGGCGGAGCTGTGAGGGTGAGTGACAAGGGGGAACGCAGGACAAAGGCTTATTCACAGGGCCCTGGCTGCAGATCTCACTGGATAAGTAGCTCAGATAGGAATACCTGTGATTTAGAAGGATACGGAGCAGCAGAGATTTTAGTTTTTCTGTAGAATTGTTTGTCTGCGTTGCTACTTTTATTGTTACCCCTGAAGGTAACCGTGCTTTCCAAAGGAATGAATGACCTCACCCCTTCCCAGTAGAAGGGATATTTAGGACATTTCTGGTAGTCAAACTTTAAAAAAACAAAAAACCCCAATAGCAGAGCACCCCCTGCTCACACCGTGGTAACCAGGAAGCAGGGTGTCAGCCTGGCAAGCTTCTCTCCCTGCTTCTCATTCTTACATGCCTTTGCTGTTTTGGCCTCCAGATGTGGATGAATGTTTAAGCCAACAGCACAACTGTAGCCGAGGGACAACTTGTATCAACATGGGAGGAGGCTTTCAGTGCGTCAATCCAGAGTGTCCCCACTCTCACGGCGACATCAGCTACGTCAAGACATCTGCCTTGTAAGTAGATGCATCCTAATGTGAACCACTAGTCTTCTTTGTTTTTTCAGTGACTAGTTAAAAAAAAACAACATCTGTCACGTCTTAGCGAGAACAGCCATCTTTTAAATGACTCCTTGGGAACTAAATCAGACCCAACTGTTGAGCACTACGGGCTTTTGAACAGGAAGAATAGCAAAAGTAAACTTTTGTGTAGCTTTGTTTAGGTGTGTCAGTAGCCGTGCATACACAACAGGATGTCAAAATACACACAAAAAAAGGTCTGTTATTGACAACTACACTTGAGAAATGCCTTACAGCCTCTGAGTTTAATACAGTCCAGGACCTGTTTGCCATTGGTAGAAATAACATTACATTTCTATGGTAACTGCTGAGGTCTGGCAACACAGACACATCACTAACAGCCAAGTTAAAAAACAGTTTGGGAACATGAATTAAAGGCTGCCCGTGAGACGGATACGAAGCCTGTTCACAGTTTACCAGCCAACCTCCTGGTCCAACTTTGACTTTCTGTACTTGCTGTAGTCCCAGTGAGCGAAACATCTGGATGCATTCACTCAGTTTTATCCATAGACTGTACAGAGAAGAAGCACATAGCCACTGTGATGTCAGTCTGTGGAATATGGGCTTTTAGAGACAGATTTACTAATGCTTAGGTTTTGGCATAAAAAAACGACAAAGATTACAAAGAGAGCGCAGTGACAAGGTTCCATGTAAAGAGGTAGGAACTCAGTGTGCAAAAAATAGGAAGGAGAATATTTAAATCAGGGGCACAAACTGATTTTCTAACTTTTGTGAGGCATAATCTACTCCTGGGCCGATATTTAACACAAAAAAGTGCTTCTTATTTCTCGCACCTATTTTTCAATATTGAAATGTACTGACTATGTTTAGAGAACAGGGCAACTTTTGTAGATCAGCCCTAAAACTAACCACACCTATGAGCGCTATTTGGGGATTGCGTCAGATGCTATTTTGCCCCATTTAGTAAAGCCGATCTTAAGGGCTTTAAATTCTAAGGGTGGATCTGGCTGAGTACTGAAGGATACTGTACACTCATATGGAAGGGTTGTGTCCATTACATTTTACTTATTTTACTCTAAATGAGACCAAAGTTTCCCAAATAACCAGAAGACTGGGTTAAATAAGATGTGAAAATAGTAATTGAGACCATCAGGAAAAAGGGTTACTGAGTTAATAAATGAAAAGAGTATTATATTCTTTTAATTTGAAACCATGCTTACTTTTGCAACCAAATGAGTCATCGCCCTGGTGGCCATTAAAAAGAAGCACGTTTAATGCACTTCCACACACTGGATTTCACTTTTCAGACCTGGAGACATCCATCTTTTATTCTTGTCTCTGGTTTCAATAATCTGGTGAAAGGATTTACTGCTGTAATAATGCACTTGTTTTCCCACATACTACTTTTTGCGAGTGATGAATTCCCTCGTGACATAGAAAATGCACACTCAGCAGAACCGCACCATTTTTTTCCCTATTTCTTTGGAGCCACGTAGGATGTCAATATGTTTTATTTGCCAGCCATCAGCAAGCTGCTTCATTTAAGTGCATGAAACAAAGCTCTGTTTGCTTCTACTGAACCATCAGTGTGGTGAAATAGTGCTCTGGTGCCAGCAAACCTGAAGGAGAAATGTTTGAGGAAAATACTTGTAACAAGAGAGAAAAGAAAAGATTCGAGTGAGAGCGTAGCTGTGACCCAGTTCCTTTCTACGTGCTCATGTTCACCACATTTTAGGTTCATGAAAGATTGAATTCAGTGTAAGTGCAGATGTTAGCGTGCATATTAAATCCACGTTATTGTTGCTAGGTCCCACAGCGCAATGAATAGCGGAAATAGACACTCATAGCTCCAACAACTGATAAGACAGCTTCTGGAAATTTTTAGATAATATAACAAAATGTTGGAAAATACAATAATCTCAATAAACTGAAAGTCCAGATACATTTCTCAGATCTCGTGTCAGGTCTTTGTTGGATTTTTTCCTATTTCTTAAGGAACCAGCTTTCATATACTGTAAATCTAGGTTTTTAAGCTCTGTCCCTTCTTGTCCATTTTCCTCAGATTTTTTAAGAACTCTTTAAGAACCATGCTGAGATATGCCAAAACTTCAGCTCTTTGGGAATCACCTAGTTGGTGCAAAAATACTATGTTATGTTATGCCTGCCAGACTGCGTTATCTTTGGCATAATTTGGAGATGCAGCTAAAGAAATGGTTTGTGACAGGCTGCTAGGGTGACAGGGCAGCTAAAGATTTAAAATGGTCTCTTTGCTAAGTTGCCTGTTATGTGTAGACACAACACTTAGTTGGGAGTTAGGAGCCTTTTTATGCTTGGTCAGGTACAAGGACTGGACTGAAATGGAGTAAACATGCAGCCAATGTCTAGAGAAAAACATTGAAATGAGTATATGTATGTGTGTGTTTCACTTCTCCAAAGCACTTTGCCCAGTAATTCTTAATATTTACTGTATTTCCTTCCTGCAGTCAGTGTGAGAGAAACCCCTGCCCCATGGACAGCCGTTCCTGCCACCTGGCCCCCAAGACTGTGTCCTTTCACTACCTGTCTCTGCCCTCCAACCTGAAGACTCCCGCCACGCTTTTCCGCATGGCGACCGCTGCCGTCCCCGGCCGCGCCGGCCCGGACAGCCTGCGTTTCGGCATAGTGGGCGGAAACTCACGCAGTATCTTTGTTATGCAGCGCTCAGACAGACAGACTGGTGAGCTGATACTGGTCCAGCAGCTGCGCGGGCCACAGGAGATCAGCGTTGACGTGGACATGTCCGAGTACAGCGACCGCACCTTTCAGGCCAAGCATGTGGCCCAGGTCCACATTCTGGTTTCACCTTACAATTTCTGAGCAAAGGAGGAAGATAAAGAGACTGAAAACTGTAGGAAGTTTACTTCAACCTATTTCAGAAATCAGTTTGTCTGAATTAGCAGTCACAGCCAAAATTACCAAAAGAGTGAGAAGGCGACAAAGCTGATTTTTAATCTCTATTTTATAAATCCAAAAATTAATGGAGAATTATAATGTAGCTGCATCTTTAGATAGTATCAGTATGCCTATGATTGACAATACTTGGCTCAGTGCATTTACATTTATAAGATCTAAATAACAGCATAATGAATGCAGAATGAGGGATCCATAGCTGTCATTGCTGTTGCTTTCTGTATGGCCACTATAGTTAATGTTTGTGTAGCTCAGGCCGCAGATTTAATGCACTGCCTTTGCTTAACTGATGATAAATCCCTTTTTGACATTAGTGCTCCTGTGGCTCTAATTTATTGGCGATAATTGTTGCTGGGTTTTTTTTGAGTTTTTTTTACAATATAGGAAACAGTATGCCACATGTTTATCTTCAATCATATACTGTATATTGGGTTTTTTTTACTAGCTTGCTTTGTTTACCTTTTGTAATACTAAGGGAGATTTTTAAGCAGTAGCTGCAGTGCTGTACCTGGTCTGTTTCCCCTGTTTCTCATAACCTGTATGTTACCCAGAGGTATTCTCATTATACTCCAAAACAATGATGATTTGTCAACCTTGCCAATGTAATACATAGTTTATCTGGAATTTTAATTGCCTCGGCATAACTGCAATAAAATCAGTCCAACTTTTCAGTATTTGTTAGGACTACCTCGCTTGATCCTGAGCAGAGTGCTTTTAAATGGCTTTGCAAATGTGCTTGTTTTCATTCAACAACCATTGTGGGGGGATTTTAATCACTGAAAGGCAAACCCATACATAGCTGAAAAATGAAGCTTGGATGGCTATAAAACGCTTTCTGAATGAAGAGATGAAAGATTCGAGAAGAAGAATGTGTGTTCAATAACATAACCCCTGGAGCAGAAGTTCACAGGCAGTACACATCATACAAGTATTTCCAACATGTCTTAGAAACAAAGGAAGTCTCATAGTGTTTTTATTTGACTTTAGTAGAAGCAACAGCAACTGTCACATCTTCAAAATGCATCTCAGTGTGTCTATTTGATAAAGGAAAAGCAAAACAAAAAAGATTAATGCTTACCACATGTGTTCTCTTAACTTCTCCTGTCCTCCTCTTATGTCTGCATCCAGGGGGTTTACATCGCAATAAAAGGGGCCAAAAAAAGCTAGGCGACATGCTTCGAGGCAAGAGTGGATAGTGAGACTCAAAACACATGCCTCAATGATACGCACTGCTTTGAAAATGACAATGCGCCTTAATAGCTGGCGTAATTTCCTTTGGTAATGTACCAGGAGCTCTTACATTGCAGCCTTTGTTTCAGTGTGGAGCTCAGGCTGTTTGATGTTTATACGTTTCATCCATTCTCCGGCAGAGGGATATTGCCAGAGACAGCTGGAGAGCACTGAGCTACAAGCCATTTTCAGGAGAGTAATATCAAAAATGTACAGAAGGGGACGGTCCCCGGGGCAGACAGAATGGAGAGTTCATTCATATAGTCACAGAAAAAAAAGGTTGACTTTAGTTCTCTTTGGTTCTTCCTCCCATCACCCTTAACTAGTCACAGCAGATGGCAGACACTCCCTGAGCCTCGTTCTGCTGCAGGTTTCTTCCTGATAAAAGGACGTTTTTCCTTCTCACTGTCACCAAAGCACTTGGGTCATCTGATTGTTAGGGTTTTCTCTGCATTACTGTAGGGTCTTTAACTTCCAATACAAAGTGCCTTGAAGCAACTGTTGCTGTGAATTGGCACTATATAAATAAAATTAATTCTCACAACGACCACTTTACTAGCAGTCATCTCTGTAAATGATGGATGGCTTAATGGACATTAAACATTAAATGTTAATAGTGGATCAATCCATAAAGGTGTTTTGCTCTACTTTTTTTTTTTTAACAGGTTAGCTGAAATGTCACTTGTGTCACCTGCACCATCTTTCATTTGGGGAGTAAATCTATAACTTACAATCACGGTAAAAAGAAAATATACCCTCTTTCAATTCTAAGGTTTTACGTATGAGGGTATAATGAAAATAAACTGGTCCTTAGCAGGTACATTCTCAGATGAACAACCTCAGATGAACTACAGAAAAATATGACATATTACACTTTCATTATTTATTTAACAAAAAATAAACTGGAACACAGATCAGTGTATGAAAAACTAAACAAAGTCTTACTGTTCCAATATGAATTAAGAAGGTAAGAAAGAACCAGGTGCTGGAAATCAACTAGACTCGATTAACTGATCAAGTGTGAGCACCTCCATTAAAATGTCAGTTTTGGCAGTTTGCAGGTCTGGAGCATTCAGGCGTTTGTTAACGTGATGCCAAGGATGAAAGACATCACCTAGATCTTAAACAAACAATTGTAGGTGCCCATCAATCACGGAAGGGTTATAAGGCGATTTCCAAACAAAGCCTTTCATTATACAGTGAGAAACATCACTCACAAGTAGAACACGTTCAGCTGTGCCAAGACAGCAGCCAATCTTCACAGGAGAGGTCATCCCAGGATATTTACCCTAAGTTCAGACTGTTCACTGATCAGAGACATTTGAGAAACTCCAAGCCCTGAGCTACATCTCAGATTCTACAGTCCTCAGTTAGCATGCTAAATCTTTAATTTCATGACAGTACAATTAGAAAAAGACTGAACAAAATATAGAATTTTTGCAAGAGTTAACAGGAGAAAGTCTCTTCTTTCTAAATGGAACATGTCAACAGACTTAAGGTTTGCAAAGTCGTATCAAAAACAGCTTATCAGGACAAACATTTCATACCAATTGTTATGCACTGTGGGGAAGGAGTGATGCTTTTTTAAGCCACAGGACCAGGGCACCTTGCAGTCATTGACTCGACTATGAACTCACTTGTATACCAGAGTATTCTGGAGTCAAACGCGAGCCTTTCTGTCCGACAGCTAAAACGCAGCTCTAACTAGGTTGTGCAACAGCACAATGATTCCAAGCACAGAAGCAAATCTCCACCAGGACGGCTGAAAAAGAATCAAAATGCTGCAAACCTCATGAACTGAAGTTAGCAGGCATTCATAAGCAATGTTGTAAAAAAGAATGAAACTTCAAGTTATTGCTGCTAAAGTGGTTCTACAAGCTACTGAATCATGGGCTATAGTTTTTTTATACACACTGCTTCTACATTTTATCTTAATTTTTGCTAAATCAACAGTGAGAGAGTATTTCATGTTTTGCAGTTCATCTGATGGTGTATTTAAAATGTATTTATATTTCAGACCATTTTAACTACATGAAACCTTACAATTGAAAAAGTGTGCACTTTCTGTCTGTCTGTGTATGTGCAAACTGAAGATCCCTGTGCTTTTTCTGACTTGAACATAGAGAACAGTGTTAAAATAACTTAGACAGAAAACATAACAGGGTTATAGAAGTGATGTAATGCTGTCAGTGACAGTTATTTTGGCTGTTCCCTTGCACCTGGCTGTTAATATGATGAGGACATGCTCTATTTGTCTCTGGTTTTACTCGCTGGAGTTGAGGTCCATGCTGTTTGAAACCCAAACAATCTACCAAAGAAGCAGCAGCACCTACAGTAGACTTATTGCTTTCCTTTTTAAGACCTGTTAAAAGAGAAATTTATCTATTTAAACATATACTCACTGGTCCTCTTTAATAACACACTTTCAAAACAGCCTAGAAAAAAACATTTTATATGATGCAACAAACTCACAGAAATTGTAAAATTGAATCCTTTAATTGCCAAACACTGAAAGTCATAGATCAGAAAACAATATCCCAAATTTAAATCCGATTTGATCCAAGTGTACGTACTTCTTGGAAAGTAAGTGAGAAGAAAACCCCTGGTTGGAAGAGTTCAAGCTCAAGTTATACTTAATACCCATTAAAAGAAAAAAAAAAAAAAAAAAAGCGAAGCATATTATCCAGACATCTCCCCACCTGTGGAATTATGAAATAACAGGAATAAGCCAAAAGCCATCTGTACAAATAATCAAAGGTCCACTGCAGGTGTCTGCAGGTTTATATAACCGAAGGCTCGCTTGCCCTCATAAGCACAATTATTCCAGGTTTACAGGCAATACAAAAGGGACAAAAAAGGAACGGTGACAATATAAATCCAATGAGGTGGTCAGTGTGTGCATAATTCAGCTGCTGTGTTATAATGGGAATGGCCTAGAAAGACAAAAATACAAATCCTGCTGTTACATCTACTCGACACAGCACGCACACACTAAGACGACAGTGCTCCAACTTCAAAATGACGCTGCCAAAATCAGGCCAGGCATTTTCAAAAAATATATAGTACATCAATATATTAAGACCAAAACATAAAAGAACACAAATGTTATTAAGGTGTCTGTGAAGCCAAGAAGATGATTTTATCAGCAAAGAAGGCAAATGTTAAGATAGTGCAAGATCCAAATAATCCAAACAAAAAAAAAAAAAAAAAAAAGAGGGGGGGGGGGGGGGGGGGGGGGGAATGGAAGCACACATTGTAAACATGAAGGATTTCAGGACAAACACTTTAACATATAAGTCCACTTGAAACACAAATAAATAATTAAATCACTTAGTTCCATAGAAGCATACATGCAGCATACTGCTTCCCATTCAAAAGATAGAACCTGCCCACCCACACCTGTACAGTAGAATCAAAATATGACACTAAACCCTAATTTCCCACTATTGTCATAACTCACATCTAACTCAAATTATTCAAAGGACTTGCTTGTGCGTCATCTCTCATACTCATTCATGAGGACTTTGTATGTCTGCTAATTTCAGTTTAAGACATCAACTGTTTTCACACATGCTGTTCTCAATTAATGGAAGCTACTAGGGCCTCATACAAGAACCACATGTAGGCACGGTATTGATCTTAAAAAGTGCATATGAACAAATTTATTTAATCTTTATCTTTAAATAATCCACTTACCCAATATATTTTCTTGCTTCTGGCTTATAATAGCTCATGTATTTCCTTCTTAGTTAATTGTTGAAAAAAAGCTTTGTGTCTTTTTTTTTTAAATATAATTATCTGACTTCTTAAACCTCACTAATAATACACTAGATGTTCTCAGGAAGACTTAACATATATTTGTGTGTATGTTAATGTATGAGGCCCATTGGTAAAACAAATGTGTTTAAACATAGCAAAAATAAATACAGCTCTGGAGGAAAAACATGAAACTGTTCTCTTTGGAAAAAGTGATTATATGAGGGAAATGGTGAGCCGGGTGTTCAGTCAAAAAAAAAAAAAAACGTAGGTTTTCCTCTGGTAGAGTCCTTAAGAAGCTGACAGGAATCAGCCAAGGTCCCCCTAAAACTGTGGCTTGCACCACCTTGTGAGGTAGCGGCCAATCAGGAGGATCCCCTGAAAATGGCACTCCACCACCATCCAAACGTTGTAAAACCCTGTTACACAGTCAGGTACAGCTGCCGTTTTCCTTCCTTGTCAGCAGATGGTTGGAAACACTGTGCTTCATTCCAGCTTTGACATTTCATACTTGGTTGTCATGATTTCCTGAGAAACAATAGACACTCGATAAAAAAACTAGACATTTTCAGACAGTAATCCCCTGAAAGAAAACATGCTTTTGTACATTATCATTTTGCTGAGCCTCACCTTTCTTACCAACCGCTCCTATGCCTGTCAAGCACCTCATTCAACTATATTTCTCCAAATTCATAGCACATTTCAAACAGTGGGCCCTTTATTTCAACTACAGGGTCTATATATCTAGACTAACACATCTCTGGTTAAAAAAAAAAAAAAAGTAAATCATCTTTTGTACAAATCCATGTTGTTCATACCTCATCTGAGTCGAGCAGGATCGGTAGAGCTCTGTTGTGATATAAAAGGATAAAAAGAACCTCTTAGAACACACTGTGAGTGAAAAGACCTTTGAAAAGGTTTCACTGGATACTTACACATCAGTTAGAGAGGTAGGAATATTATCCTCGACCCATTTCAAGTCTTCATCCTGCACAAAGTTAAACAAAGTAAATGTAAAGTGAATCTGACGCTTCTGACCTGCAAGAAAGTAACTGTTTTTGGTCAGTTTCGCCTGTTTAGCAAATCAGCCAGCTCCCATCTAAACCACTTTAACTCACTAACCCGGATCCCTCCACTATCAGACCACAGGGAAATAAAGGGGTTCTTTAGACTCTCAGGTTAAATGGGTGACAAGTAAAGGGAGCCCAGTAAGCTGTATAAATTAAACCCTCCTTACAGAAGCAACCCAAACAGTGGAGACCAATTCATCAAGCTGAACCTCATCTCATAAATGCCATATCAATGTATGACCAAAATCATTATGGTATTTTGATCAGACAGTATATGTACGGCCACTGATGATATCAATGCAATATTTTCATAAGGCAGCTGTTAAAGCTGACCTTTTAAAGCAAAAACAAAAGCCTAATAAAGCACCAAATTATCACCAAAAAGACAAAAATACCAAATGAAAAGCCTTGCCAACCAAACAAGCCAACCTTATGGCTCAAGTATAATCAAATTTTAAATAAACATGAAAGAAAATTTAGGGAAAAAATTACACCAAATGAAACAACAAGATATTGAGCATGTCATTAACCAAAATTAGTTCTGGGAGATTTAGGGCTGTGCTATTTTTATGTCTGAAATCATGAATGTAAACTAGTTTTCTACTGCTAAATTCACATATGTTTATTTCCTAAGGTCCTGAACAGTTGTTTATACAGATGTGTTTTTCTTGTATTCTTACATGTATGTAGCTTGGATTTTTTTCCTTTTATATTTTATACCTTTACATTTAGATTTACCAATTTACAGTGTTACAGTACGATTTTATAAGCTTCAAATTCCAATTAAGATCTGGCTTAAAATATTTGACAGTGTCACACTGCCCATTGTGTTGTATGGTAGTGACATATGAGGTCCATTCAGTCATTAGAGCTGTACCCACTGAGCTGAGGGATGAAGACCCAACAGAATTTCTACATGCAGACTTCTGCAGCAACATTTTACAGCCTGTTGATTTTGGCAGATACTCACTGATAATTAACAAACTTAAATCCAGCCCACAAGACACCCTCCCTTCAAAACCAGATGAGACCAGGACAGACACCCTAATTAGTTTCAGAGAAACACTGCTGTCCAAACACCAGTCAGAGTAAACCAAGTTATAACACATTGCAAAGAAACTTATCTGAAATATTGGAAAGAAGAAACTAAAAGCTGAAGCAGATTAAAGCACTATCTGGCCTAAAACAGAGATTATGAATTGGCAAAATATCTGTTGACCGTCAGTGATAGAAAGCAGAGACAGATCAGTGACCACAAACTGGCAACAGAAACAGGTCGACACAAAAAGTCATGGCAACCGAAAGAAAACAGAACATGTGATCCCTGACAGGTGAGGCTGAAGCCGAGATGAACTTCCTGCAAATCTTTCAATAAGGTAAGGAACACCGATTTTACCTAGTTCAGTTCTATAAATTCCAAATTTCATTAAATTAAACAATATCTTAAAATTACAACTCTCCTAGGAGACGGAGGATAAAAACGTCCCACAAGCAGTGGATGACCTGGACACACACATACACATAACGTACGCTAATTTATTGAGAATACTCAGTGATTTTGTGTTATTTTATTCTTCTATTTTTGTTTCTTTAGTTTATTAAAAAATTGTTTTTTAATGCTCTGGGAGTATTGTTTTAAGATACTATGGCGCCAATAACAAAGCACTTTTAAATGGAAATGAATTGAAATGAAATACTGCCCTCTGCAGGCCCTCTGCAAATGTGACATTTGGTCAGCTGCATTTCCTCAGAGGTAGGTATTCTTATTAAAAGTTGAATGAAACATAATTATTTAACCAATTACCAAAAACTTGTCTGTGTTACTTACTGGGTTTGTTTCTGCAGGCTTCACTGTACCATTTGTCTCATTTTTAGTCGCTCTCAACTTTATACCATCAGCTGCCAATAAGAAAAGAAAAAAAAATACTAAGGAGAAAACATTTTTAAAAAGTAAACATAGACTGAGATGTGCAGTTTTCTGGTTACAAGTAATGCCCTCATGATCTAACTTTACCAAGGTTTGTAGATGCGATAAACTCCTCAATCTCCTCATCATCAGAGTCATCTATGAGAGGTGTGAAAGCGTACCTGTGGATATTGAAATTAAAAGTTTTAAATGCATGCCCAGTTTAGTTTATGTTGATGAATTGAAGAGTCTTAATAAATTACTTGCCTTTGGTTGTTTGCAGACGGTCTCCATAAGAACATTATGACGAGCAGAATGACAGAGAACAGGAACCTCCAGAAAGCATCTTCTACCCACAACTCAATCCAATCCTTTAGACAAAAACAGGCTCGGTTTTCAATAAAATGTCAACATTAAACATTCATTAAAAAAAAAAAAAAAATGCTATTATTGCTCAGTAATCCAAACCACACTCACAGACTGGCATTCTACTAATCGCAATTTTTTTGCCGTCCAACCCATGAAAATGATGGAAGCTGAGGGTGTAGAGGGCAAGGTGTGAAACTCTTTGGCATGTCGATGAAAATACAAATAACTGGTGCAGTGAAAATGTAGCTGCAGGACTTACCAATGACAGCAAATATTAATGTGTTTGTAAAGTGCCTGTAGAGTGACAGCTTGACAGGGTTTCTCCTCAGTTTCAGAGTCTTGATGGTTTGTGCCAAGCTGACAAAAATGTTAGTGGCAGTCAAGGTAAACACATGGCAGCCATTACACAGAAACTGTACAAATACACCACGCATTAGATAATAGTGATTACATGCTGCAATCACATGCAGTTCCGCCAGTGGAGTACACCTGGATGCTAATATGACGTAAGCACAGGAAAGGTTGTGATAAAGTGTGAGATTTTGCCTCTGCTTAAAAAAGCCTATTAATCGTCATTGTTGTAAAATGCATTTTGCAAAGATCTTTAAGCACAAAGATGTGGAAGAGGATGTTAACGGTTTTAATGTGCCTGGATTTTAGCAGCCAATTTACAAAGAGTTAAAGAGTCAAGTTGTTTATTTATTTATGAAGGTGTCTAATGTTTTGACAGATCTGCATTTTTGGTGGGGTTTTTCTCTTTCCCCATTTACAGTTTATCAGTTGTTTCACATAAAAACAAAAATGTAACGCCATACTATACCATTAATTTTCCAAAAACCTTTATAGACCCATATCAAAATATTCCCTCTAACTCATAACTCCTGTTCATTGAGAAATTTGTATTTCTTGGCTGCAATGTTTGAGCAGTGGGTATATATGTTCCACTCAATAACAATGTTCAGGGTGACAGGGTGGGACTCTAAAACTTGTTCAGCCCCAACAAAACACCACAAAACTTTAATGCACTTTAATTCAAAATCATTACAAATAGCTGATCTATATCACCTGTTTAAATACTGCAAGACATATATGCATGCTACTGCTGACCATGTAACATATCCGATAACCACCAAAGGAGAGAAAACATGCCACAGGTTATGTCATGGATGTTTTTTAGGATCTGTGAGCCGCCCTGGAAAAGATCAAGTGTGCAATGTAGCACCGATGCCGTGTCTTATGATAGAGGCAATCCTAAACTAACTTCTTTCTCTGACTGCTTTGTTCTCACTAAAGCTTAAATTATGGTCCAGCAGTGGTAACATGTTGACAGTCTGCTGGTAGTCCGTGGTCAGCCTGTCTAATTGCAGCGAGTGTCTCTTGTCAACAAAGGCAGTGCACAAAGGACACTCCACGACTGGTTTGTGGGCTACTCTTGTGTTTACAAAAAGCACTCAAGGAGTTATGACAAATGATTTTATCCAGATTTTATCCCCCACACTAGTTGCACCCATGCTGATAAAAACCTTTTAACAGCACAATCTGGAAAGTCTGGTGGACGGGCATGCAAAAATCAATCATTTCTACCAATGTAGACTGAGACTGTTGAAAAATGTAAATAATACAAACTGTCATTAATTATGCAAGGAAAGCAGCAGTAAAGATTTAGAAGAAGTTAAATCATCAACCAGAAAACAATGCATTGCTACAAATTTCACCACAGAATGAATGATTAAAGCAGGGCTGTTTCAACTGAGACCCAAGACGTCTTTGTGTGAAGCTGTATTTCAGCTGCTAATGATCTGGTGAAGGAACAGGACAGAGGGAGACCACAATTTCCTGATCTAATATTGGTTCATGTGTAGGAAGTGAGGAGCAGAGGAGAACCGCACGAGGAAAGGCTGTAGGTGCACAAAAGGATATCCACCAGCATAAAGAAGAGTCAAGCAGAGCCAGGGGAATGTTGGCCAGCAGAGCCAAGTCAGAGTCTTTTGCCTAGAAGGGATAACAGAGCGGGAGCAGAGGACACAAGGAAGAGGAGAAAGATGTGAAGGGGGGGGGGGGGGGAATTACAGATAGGAAAGCAGCACTGAAACATAAAACCATCCACCCAAGTGCAAAGGGGAAAATAAATAATCCAACCAACAAGCCAAGAACATTCAAAATCACTCAAATACACCAACAAACGTGCCCATTTTCTTATGTTGGGACAGTCCAGTTGCTATTGATATTTGTGCTGGTGAGGAATACACTGGAAGGATATGAACCAGATGGCGCAGGAGTCAAACATAGCCAGAACAATTGCTGTGATGAGAGCGCGGCCATTGTCTCGACCCTTGATATTTGGTGCGCAACAAGAAAATACAGAAATTGTGACGACAAGTTTACTTCATTAAAAAATACAGCATGAGAGCAAATTACAATGTTAACTGTACGAGCTCAGCTCATATCTTTGGTAAAATAAACAATTTAAATGTAGGACTTTAAACCTTTTAAATTTCTAATTGCTAAATGTTATTATTGGCGTTTGCAAAGGCTATTCTGACTTAAATCAAAGTAATCAAAGATCACAACTCACCCCTGTAATCCTCAGGACACCCTCAATGCTAGCAAAGGCCAAGTAGAGGATGCCAAGCCCAACTACTCTGTGCATCACTGTCCCCAATCGAGGTCTAAAAGAAAAACAACCCCCCCAAAAATGGTGTTTTTTTTCCCCATTTTATTTAACTTAAGGAGGGGTTTCAATTATTCTACAAGTTGCTGTGTGTATAGATTTTAACATACTTCACGATGCCATAGCCAAGGCTGACGATAATGACGAGTAAACGAGCCAAAGTCCTCTTGAAGGCAGAGACCAACTCAGCAAAGATCAGCAAACCTGGAGCTAAAGTAAAGTAAATATGTTGAAAAAAAATACAACTTACTGTCTGACATGAGAGAAGAAGAGAACTCTTGTGACCGTCTATAAACACTCACAGGCGGAGCCGACAGTATTGGTGTTTTCGTATTCGGCGCAGAAGACGGCCTTCTCCACCATGCCGAGGAATATGACCCCTGCTATCCAAAACTGGATCCTTAGGAGATCTTTCCAATAGCAGGCCGCCCAGAGAAACCATAACAGGGCGTACAGGATGTACACGACGCACATCACCATGTAGAACTGCAAACAGACACTCAGGGATTAGCCTTTAAAGCCTGTCAGTTTTAGGTCACTTCAGGATTGTAAATCTTAAAAAACAAATGATTTAAAATCACATTTAATGAAATGGTTGTAGGAGTTTCTGCATGTTTTCTTGCAGTTTACCTAAACTGTCATCTTAATATAAGACTACATCTAATAACGGAGTATATAATGAGTTAATTTAAAACACACACAAACACAAAAGAGTCTTATCATTCCACTGGAGACAGCAAATAATTAAGGGAACATATTATTAAAGGGAGTAAAGTCAGCAAGTGGCCAATAAATCACATAAATTGCAATCACTTATTTCTAAAGTCATCTACTTACAATCATGAGAGGCCATTCTGTGACAGAAATGTAGCCGTGGCTGCCCTTCATTACCACATTAACTGCAAAACCAAAATCCAGACATTAGACTAATGATGCAAGACACTTTTCCCAAGCATATTAAACAGACAAAAGGCAAGTTTTCATTATGATCTAAATTCTGATTGCACAATGTAGCGGCTCAGTCTTCAGCCTGGTTGCTTTAAAGCTTCACTTTCCCTGTGCACTTATGTCTACCAATGGGAATAAAATTTCCCAGGAAAATTACGTCAGTCCAGCCAAAACAGGACAAGCGCCTTCGTCTCACTCTGTGGCTATCGGCAGTTTTCTCCAGGTAGCACAAATGACACAAAGAAAAACAAGAAGAGAGATTGTAGAAACTCTAGCAAACAAAACAAAGAGCCCTGCTGCAGGAAAAAGGAAAAAAAGACGGAGCGCGATAGAAAGTAAAACTAAAACACATATGAACCTCTCAGTAGAAAAGGCTCCAGGATATGAGATCAAAATCCGGCATTCACCTGGGATTACATCAACTGCCACTTTAAGAATTTGTTTGTGGTTGCTGCAGATCCTGAAATCTGACACTTCAGTGTCAGCTAAAAAGCTCTGCGTGTATGAGATAGGAGGGCGACTGAATTAATGCAGTTTAAAAAAGCAAAGGTAAAAAAAAATGTAAATGCTTTTTACTATAAGCTGCATTCACACAGTCTCACACACATTCATACAAGCACTATATTCTGTACCTAAGCACTTTCTAAAATTCACACACACTCCAATGGATGTATCGGGGGCAACTCGGCCTTCACTGTCTTGCCCAAAGATACTATGACATGTAGGCTTGAGCAGCCAGAGAATTGGTCCACCGACCCTCTGACAGGTAGATGACCCACCCTACCCAAGGTGCCCACAATTACAAGATGCTCATATTTAGTAGTTTTAAAAAGTCTCACCTGTTAAACTCCAGTTGGCTTCTGGTTTACTAGACTCGATCTTAACGACTAGCAGGTAAGGGCCATCCTTCCAAGTGGTGGCTATGACGTGGTCTCTGATTTTCACACTGCTGTTCTTCGTAGCACTGCTGGTGTCATACTCCTCGGCAATCCATTTTATGTCATTTTTATCCTGCAGGATTAAAGGAATCCAGCATTTATTACTTATGAAAACATATGTAATAATTAACCTTAAAATCAAAGATCATTTGCGGGTTCTTACTTCAAACGCAGAGGACACATGTGGATCTGCCTTTGCTTTCTGAAAAGAAACACAGTTGCAGGATGTTGAAGAACTAAAAACAACAACATCGTTAAGAATACGGCTGTGGTGACACCAACATAGCAAACCCACTTTGAGCATCGGGAAGGGCAGCCCATTGCTACATACAATGGGACCGTGTTTGTGTTCGATGTGCTCCCCTGGTACCTTTGGGTTTGGATCCAGATTCTTCTCAGGAATCAGGCCTGGCCTCTTATACATCTCCTACAGACAAAGACGGTCACAATTCACCAATCAGAAACAAGCAAGGCACGAGACAGACCAGTGCACCACTCAAATAATGGTGGGGATTTAATCACTTTCATGCATCCTGAAGCTGTCCCATCCTTAAACTGTTCTGGGACACTGTTCACAGTACACTGGGGGAGATTCTGTGCCACAATATTGAATCTATATGCCTGACTTTCTACCTAGGGAAAAACGGATTTAAAATTACCCAAATGTTATAAATATTTACTAAAAAAAAAAAAAAAAGCGTATGGGGGCAAATTAGACTATAGCAATGCATTGGCTTTGCAAAGAATCTCTCATTATGGGGCCATGGATGGCTATAAGTCAAGATCTGGAGTGTACAGAATTGACCGACAGTTTAAGAAACTATAGTTAATTCATACAGTGCTTTACACAGAGCGCTATACAACAATTAAAATACAACTAATATCAACAGAGAAACATGTTTATACAGATTAAAGACTATGAAAAAGTAAAATGTAGTGCATTCTGGGAAAAATTGAAAACATACATTGCACTGCAGTGTTGACCCATTTTGTTTTCCGTTGATGTTTTGACTATGACAGCCCATACCCCCATTTTTGGGGGGTTTTGTTTAGTGTACTTTGTTTTCTGTACCACATGGAATTTTTTAAGTAAATATTTAGTGCTGCATGTCTTGAAAATTTGAAGGAGTCCCCTTTTATTCCGCATGTATACAAATACGTTTTTAAAAAAGGATAATTAAAATAAAGTTAAAAAAAGAAACTATCAACTCAACGCAGATGGTATGACAGGAAGCATTTTTTGCTTACTTCAATATTGTTGTATTCGTTGTGACAGGGGTAGTATTTCAAAAGCCAGTGAATAGTGACGTCCACCTCCTCAGGACAGTCAAATGGCCAGACTGAAACATGAAGACGTGATGACGTAACACAAAAAAAAGGAAGCACTTTGGGTAACAGGTTATGAGTAATTTTTTTTTTAAGTCATGACTTACCTTTTAGTTCAACATCAGTGTCTTTATACATTGATTTCCTTAACAGCAATGCTCTTGAGGTCTACGGAGTAATACATTTATTTATTATTATTTTTCATACTGATCAATTTAGTTAGGCAAACTAACTGATCATTGGTACTCTTTTGATCTCTCGGATCCAAACAAGCTGGACTCTGTGTCTTTGCAAAGTGGAAAAAGAACCTTATATTATAATATAAAAAATATTATTAATATAAGAAATATTAACCATAAGTGTGTTTTTCTAGCTGTCTGACCTGTCACCTATTCAGAATGAACCTGCAAATGCAGGTTTTACTGCTACTGGAAAGAGGATAACAGAGTGGAAACTGAAACGTCTTAGCATGTAAATTATTGATTATTGAGCTATACACGTCTCTGTGGGCTAACTGTAGGAGCTGTGCCTTATCATTAATAAACAAAAAGAGGGAGTGAACTGTACAAGCACCTGTCTGAAGATCGACTTTAAGAATGTTTTTATATGATACAATGTGTGACATAACCTGAACACACACAACCTAAACTCGCAGGTTTTAGTCCAGAGACAGTGGCAGACAAAAAGAAAATAAGCTTTTGGGATTTTCACTTTAGTCTGTTAAACTATAACCAGTCAGCTAGTTGACTGCTACCCTTGAAGTACCTAATTATTATTAACAGTTCTTGGCATGGCTAACGGCTAATTATGCAAAACATTTCTCTGCTCTTTCGTTTATCACGGTTTATAAAGACTGGCTAAGAAAGGCTAAAGAGATACCGTTAGTGTGAGTTACAAGCCTCTCACCACATTCACAGCTGTCAGCGAGTTACCATAACAAGGATAATGTAGCTAACGCTAGCTAAGGGTGCTGCAGTTATCCAGAGTATTCAGCGTTTTTAGGAAGATACTCACATTAACAACAGTTATTGTCCAAAGCCCTGACTCTGGCGCTGCAACAGCTCCATTGATAATGTTGAGTATAATTACAGAAAACACCATCCACGGACAGTTAAGTCCTCTAGTTGGACAGCTCGACGTCCTCATCCCGACTGCAGCAGCCATATTCGTTACGTGTAGATTTCTCCACTTGCGCCGTGAACTCAGCTGCTCAGAGGATGGGAGGGGCCCAAGAGGTCTGCGACGTTTGTTACCTGTACGTCGCCTGCTGTCCCAGCTTCATTACCGCTATCCTGCTGGCACCCAGAATAAATGTTTTTGATATTTAATTTTTTTTTCTTGATAATTTGAGCGCTGTGCACATCATATGTGCGTTGGTCTTGTTTGTTCACAGAATAATGTGATGTTTTCGAATGATATTGTCACAGGTCCGTGATACAGGAATCACCTTTCCATGGTAGACGGAGACAGCCTTTTGTATTCAGTATATATTTGTACTCAGGATATCATCTTCATTGTACAGCAGGACTCATACAGATTGCATAAATCAGTGGTTCCCAAACCTTTTTCGCTGGGCCCCCCTTTGTTTTACAGAAAAATGTTCGCGCCCACGCCTCGCGCGCGCGCCCACACGCACGCACTAACACATCCTCCAACCACACACGCCCATATTTTGCTCAATTGCGGTTTATTTCACACCTCAAACATTTAGTAAACAATTAAGCAAATACAAGTAATCTGCAGGTAGTAATAAAATAAACTAACTCTTTTACGCTACGTCCACACCTACACGGGTATTTTTTGAAAACACAGCTGTTTCGTCCACACGTAAACGGCGTTTCGAATCACCGAAAACGGAGATTTTTTAAAACTATTTTTTTGCATTTACTGTGGACAAGGAATACAGAGTTCTTCGTGCAATGTTAAAGCTACTTGCCTTTTTTCACGTCAGCTGTGCGCCACGTTATTGCTTACATGAGAGGAATTGCAGAATGGCAGATAGTCAGATTAACAGTATTTTGTCTCTATCTTCAGGTTTTACATGCTTGCATATAAACATGCAGTTACTGTCCCTCCATTTAGAAAGGCAGAGGCATCAAGGTGTAATTATTTAACATGTAGTTGTTTTTTTCCTGTGTAATAATATTCAACATTGCTATCAATACATTTGTCAAAAAAAAATGCCTCTCTGTGCAAAATGGGTTTAAAAACATAAACAGCTGTAGGATACTGTTTGTCCATGATTTAGACAGGGGGAACAAATCGTGGCAGGATCAGCCTGATGTTATTTGTATCCCACTGTAACTTTACTGTATAAAGAGCTAACATCAGAAGTAGTTAGTCATTACAACAACTGTTTGTGAACTAAAAATCAAGAATGTGGGATACTGTTTGTCTGTGATTTAAACAGCCCAGCGGTGCTCCAGGCCAAGGGAAAACCAATTCTGCAGGGGAGACCTACCTTGGCACTTGTGCAGGTGAAGCCAAAGGGAAGATATGCTTCGCCATATTTTCTAGTCTTTGGCTTAGAATGATGTTGGTTTGGAAACATATTCAGCTATGCTTCATCTCCTGCTTTGCGTTTGTGTAGGCGCCCCTGCTAGCAGTGTCCAAGCATTGTTTGTTTGTTTTTTTCCCTTTTCATGCCCCTGGTTTAGGGGCGGCTGCTTTGACCACAGTGATGCAGCACCAGGTTTTCTTCTGTTCAGCTAACGTATAAAAATTCGAGTACACAAATCTTTTTCTTGCGTTTTTATACTTCAAATGTTCTCGTTGTTGTCCAAATCTTATTCGATGTCTTCTGGCTCCCTTTAGACGATCATCTGCTTCCATCTCAACCTATTCCTTGCATCTTCTTCTGTCACACAAATACAAACCTCTGTCACAAATTTAGAGGATCATCATTTAGCCTGGATAAATAGTTTGTTGCTTTATAAGAAAGCCCTCCGCAAAGCCAGAACATCTTACTATTCGTCACTGATTGAAGAAAATAAGAACAACCCCAGGTTTCTCTTCAGCACTCTGTAGCCAGGCTGACAAAAAGTCAGAGCTCTTTTGAGCCAACCATCCCTGACTTCATGAACTTCTTCACAAATAAAATTTTTATCATTAGAGAAAAAATTACCAATAATCATCCCACAGATGTAATATTATCTACAGCTACTTTTAGTACCATTGATGTTAAGTTAGACTCTTTTTCTCCAGTTGATCTTTCTGAGTTAACTTCAATAATTACTTCCTCCAAACCATCAACGTGTCTTTTAGACCCCATTCCTACAAAACTGCTCAAAGAAGTCCTGCCATTAATTAATGCTTCGATCTTAAATATGATCAACCTATCTCTAATAATCGGCTATGTACCACAGGCCTTCAAGCTGGCTGTAGTTAAACCTTTACTCAAAAAGCCATCTCTAGACCCAGCAGTCTTAGCTAATTATGTGCCAATCTCCAACCTTCCTTTCATATCAAAAATCCTTGAAAGAGTAGTTGTCAAACAGCTAACAGATCATCTGCAGAGGAATGGTTTATTTGAAGAGTTTCAGTCAGGTTTCAGAGCTCATCACAGCACAGAAACAGCTTTAGTGAAGGTTACAAATGATCTTCTTATGGCCTCTGACAGTGGACTCATCTCTGTGCTTGTCCTGCTAGACCTTAGTGCAGCGTTCGATACTGTTGGCCATAATATCCTATTAGAACATGCTGTAGGTATTACAGGTACTGCACTGCAGTGGTTTGTATCATATCTATCTAATAGACTCCAATTTGTTCATGTAAATGGAGAGTCCTTTTCACACACTAAGGTCAATTATGGAGTTCCACAGGGTTCAGTGCTAGGACCAATTCTGTTTACACTATACATGCTTCCCCTAGGCAGCATCATTAGAAGACATAGCATAAATTTTCACTGCTATGGAGATGACACCCAGCTCTATCTGTCCATGAAGCCAGATAACATACTAATTGGTGTACCAATTAGTTAAACTGCAGGAATGTCTTAAAGACATAAAGACCTGGATGGCCGCTAACTTTCTGCTTCTTAATTCGGATAAAACTGAGGTTATTGTACTCGGCCCTGAAAATCTTAGAAATATGGTATCTAATCAGATTCTTACTCTGGATGGCATTACCTTGGCCCCCAGTAACACTGTGAAGAACCCTGGAGTCATTTTTGACCAGAACATGTCCTTCAACGCACATATTAAACAAATATGTAAGACTGCTTGCTTCCATTTGCGCAACATCTCTAAAATTAGAAATATCCTGTCTCAGAGTGATGCTGAAAAACTAGTTCATGCATTTATTACTTCCAGGCTGGACTACTGTAATTCATTATTATCAGGATGTCCAAAAAACTCACTGAAAAGCCTTCAGCTAATCCAAAATGCTGCAGCAAGAGTACTGACAGGGACTAGAAAGAGAGAGCATATTTCTCCTGTTTTGGCTTCCCTTCATTGGCTTCCTGTTAAGTCCAGAATTGAATTCAAAATCCTGCTCCTCACATACAAGGTCTTAAATAATCAGGCCCCATCTTATCTTAATGACCTTGTAGTACCATATCACCCTATTAGAGCACTTCGCTCTCGCTCTGCAGGCCTACTTGTTGTTCCTCGAGTATTTAAAAGTAGAATGGGAGGCAGAGCCTTCAGTTTTCAGGCCCCTCTTCTGTGGAACCAGCTTCCAGTTTGGATTCAGGAGACAGACACTATCTCTACTTTCAAGATTAGGCTTAAAACTTTCCTTTTTGCTAAAGCATATAGTTAGGGCTGGACCAGGTGACCCTGAATCCTCCCTTAGTTATGCTGCAATAGACGTAGGCTGCCAGGGATTCCCATGATGCATTGAGTTTTTCCTTTCCAGTCACCTTTCTCACTCACAATGTGTCAATAGACCTCTCTGCATTGAATCATATCTGTTGTTAACCTCTGTCTCTCTTCCACAGCATGTCTTTTATCCTGTCTTCCTTCTCTCACCCCAACCGGTTGCAGCAGATGGCCGCCCCTCCCTGAGCCTGGTTCTGCTGGAGGTTTCTTCCTGTTAAAAGGGAGTTTTTCCTTCCCACTGTCGCCAAAGTGCTTGCTCATAGGGGGTCATATGATTGTTGGGTTTTTCTCTGTATCTATGAAGCGCCTTGAGGCGACTTTTGTTGTGATTTGGCGCTATATAAATAAAATTGAATTTAATTGAATTGTCCTTTGCCAGTATATCCACTATTCCTCCTCTGCACATGTCCAAAGTATCTAAAGGTTACCACTTTTACATTGTCTCCAAACCTGAGCTGTCCCTCTGCTGTGCACATTTCTAATCCTGTCCATTCTGGTCACTCCCAAGAAAAATCTTAACATCTGCAGCTCCTGCCTCCTGTCTTTCATTAGTGCCACCATTTCCAAACCATACATCTTAGCAGGTCTCACTACCGTCTTGTAAACCTTCGCTTTCACTGTTGTTGCTTTCCTTATCTCACCAATCAACCCTGATACTCATCTCTGCCCACTCCACCCTACCGGCATTTGACCCCAGGAATTTAAACGACTCCTCACATTCCACCCGCTCCCCTTCTATTCACATGCATATTCTGTCTTGCTGTTACTGACCTACATTCTTCTTCTTTACAGTGCATACCTCCACCTCTCTCTACTCTCACTACAGATCACAATGTGGTCTGTTATAGTTATACTCTAGGCCTGACCTAATCTGTCATCCTGCAATCAAGAAGGGCTTCAGAGCTGAAAGTTGAAGGCTTTTATGTCATCATTATGGTAATACAGTTCCCTTCTTACTGGAATACCAATAACAATAATTATCACAGGGATCTGTGAGGGAATTCTGCTCATTTTATGTCACACTTATCTATATTTACTTTAAAGAAGTCAATAAATCCTTTATTTTAAAAGAAAAAGATCCTTTTATAAATGTTCTGTACAATTTTCTATTTACACTGCAACACAGAAGTCAATACAGTAAATACTTTTCACATTTCAGAGTATCATAAGCTTATCGAACATGTGCATGAGTGTGTTTGAGGTTGACACGCAAAAAAAAAAAAAAGTATAAGCAACAACAAACACTGACATGTAGGCTGGCCATTTAAAGCATGAAATGCCTCTCCAACAATCTATGAAAGTCCATAGCAGGAAATGTGCAGATGCTTCCAGTACAACAAGACAAAATTATTAGTACTGTTAACCCATGCGAGGGCTGTAACTGCTCAGTACCAAATGCTATAGCATGAAGGCGGGGTCATATAAGCTGTGATCCATCGCTGTTGCACTGGTCCCATTTGCTTGACTTAAAGAATCATCTGACAAGAGAGGCGTATCCACTGTTGCAGCTCTCGGGGGCGCACTGGAGGAAATCACCACCACATAGCGATCGCTGCCATCATCCTGGTCATCCGCCACGCTCCCGTGAATGTCCGCGGTAACTACTGTATTTTCTGCTGCCATGCGGCTGCAGCAAGGTGAGGAGCTCAACACAGGAGGCTCTGCTTGAAATGCCTCTCGATCGGGGTCCTCCTCAGGAAAGCTGGTGTTGATATAAATGATATCATCCCTGCTGGAAGACTCTGGAAGCTTTTCGGCGAGCTTTTCCAACATTTCTCGCAGCTGGGGAAAGAAGGGTCGGTCTAGCGGATCGGCTCTCCAGCAGCTGTACATGATTTCATACCTAGACCCCAAGTATTGAGAAATAATTAGACTGGAACCTCGATTTTGGTACATTTCAATGCGCATATTTTCAAGGTTGTAAAATTTAGCAATTTATTTTTGAGGTTTACTGTTGTGTTAATATGTTTTTAAAAAAAGCTAGCCTCCAATATAAGATTTAGACCAACAATATTAAATGAAACTTTTATAGCGTCAATATTGTTACTTTCAAAGCAATCAAACCCAAAGTCAACATCTGTGTGAAGAACGACACTCACAGTTCATCCAAACAGTCTGGGGGCTGCTTCAGTCTGTGTCCTTCAACTAGATAATCATAAATTTCATGGTTTTGGACTCCAGGGTATGGCGTCATGCCTCTTGTAGCAATTTCCCACATGGTGACACCAAACGCCCACTGCGTGAGAACAGAATTTCAACTTGAGATTATATTTCATCACAAACTGGTATTTTCCTGCTGATAATACATAGAAATACCATGTATTATCCCAGGTTTAGCTGTACGATATTCTGCATTTTTCAAACAAAAAAGTTTATTTTTTTAAATCTTTATCTGACACTTAAGATAAAAGTGCAAAAGAGGGGGGAAATCGTACAAGTTGAACACACTGATAAATATTGAGACAGAGACAGTGCCCTGTGTAAGTCTAAGACCAAACCTTTTAAAATGCCACTTGTAGCACAAGAGAAAGCAGCAAGAAAAACAAAGAGTGCAGAAAAGTAGTCAGTTCTTTTAGTTACTGGATTTCATAAACAGGTGTGTTACTGGTAAAGCTATGTTTCTACTCACCACATCACTCTTTACAGTAAAAACTCTGTCTGCCAGACTCTCTAATGCGATCCATTTTACAGGCATTTTTGCAATTCTTCCCTGCCTGTAATAATCACCACTGTAGATCTTCTTAGATAGTCCAAAGTCTGCTACACACACTGTCATGTCATCACGCAGCCTGTAAGACAAACAAGGCGTGGACTTCATGACTAATGGAAAAAAAAGCAAATTTGATAAACCTCTGAAATAATAAATCATAGTTCTTTTATTTAAGAAGGCTGCGAATGTTGCCAGGAAAAGTTCAATCAATGCCTGCTCTACTTTGAACATAAATCAGAGGAAGGAACCTACATGCAGTTGCGTGCCGCCAGGTCTCGATGCAGAAAGTTACGACCACTGAGATACTCCATACCCGAAGCAATGTCAACCATGAACTTCAGGAGTGTCTGAGTGGGCAAGAACTGTGCAAGAACACACAATACAGCAGACAGTTTAAATATTGTTTAGTCTAATCATAATCTATTCGTTTCAGGGTCGGGATCTGGAGTGTATTCAAGCTCACATGGGGTGTATTTGTCCAGGTAACAGTCCATCACAGGTCTAACACAAAAAGACTGACATTCACACACTCTTACATAAACGCAGACAGGCACCAGGAAAACATGCAAAATCCACAGAGAGAAGTCCAGCCGACCATGACATTTAACATCTATCTTTCTTACGATAAGGTGACAGTGTCAACCACTACACCACTCTGTCACACTCTAATAAATATGATATTGAATTTGAAAGTTAGTGTTTGGGTAAAATCTTACCATTGGAGTCTCTCTATGGCGTGAACGCAGCAGGAAGCTATGCAGATCTCCGTGTTTCATAAACGGCAGAATTACCATGGGTTTAGGAAAGTGTGCTGAGCCTACTTCCAAGCATACACCTAAAGACAAGAGGATAAGTCAGCACAATCAAAAATAAATGCATGGATATACAAAAGAAAGCGACTAAAGAAAGAAGCAAAGAGAACGTGCAGTAAGATAAGAGGAGATCTCCTACCGAGCAGTTTGATGACATTAGGATGGTTGAAATCTTTCATGCAAGCGGCCTCATTCAGGAACTCTTCAATCTCCCTTTGAGAAAAACTATCCACTGTGTGGTATAATTTTTTTTACATATTTGTTAGTTAAGACATATTTTTTAAAGTTAAGTTAATCTTTACATAACACAAGCACTTACATTTCATTGTCTTCACGGCAACCTTTTCTGAAGTGCCATCTGGTTGTGTGAAATGACCTTCCACCACTGAACCAAACTCACCTGGTAAAAGTTAAGACCAGTCGTAAACCTGCGCACATATACTGCATTTTACTGTAATCGTTTGAACATGTCACTGTAGTTATGGATGCCTACAAATTTAGATACATGAAACTAATTACTCACCCTCTCCAAGAACCTTCCCCACTGAGAGCAGAGTTCTCATTACCATCACATCCTGAAGTTTGGCCTGCAGTTCCTCACTGATCCCAAGGTTCTCAACTGCAGACCAAAGACAAGAACATCATTTTTTTGATAACACGTACATGTTATATGCGTGTTAATCTTCCTGTAGTAGCATTCAAGAACATACGAGTGACTCCTATGGCTGATCGGTTGTAGGACCTCTGTTGCGTGTACTGTATGACAGGCGGCAGCATTTCTTCATCTCTGCACCGCTGCCTGCAGGGGGAGACAGGGTTAAGAAAAAGCAGGAAATGTTGGTAATCCTCTGTCTGATGCTGTAAGAGGTCAGAAATAACATACAGGCTTAAAAATTCAACTAAAGACAAGGTCATAGAGAGGAAACCCTCTCTGTTGCCTTCCAGACTTTGAGGTTGGAATAATGTTTTTCTCTCTGAAAAGCTGCCTGTGAAACATTCCTATCCATATCCTGAGTGGAAACAGTGAGTCATGGACTTCATAATGAAGAATTCCAGAGAATTGACAGCTGTTTGTTGTCCATCTCTCCAGCTGCACAGTTATTACATGACCTACTGTGCAGACTCCAATGACTAAGAGGAAGATAAGGAAGTTTACAAAGTGAATCCGGAAGTTACTACTACTGAAGAAAACATATATCGCAAAGCAGCAGTTTACTGTTAGCTGATTAAAATCAAAGTAAATACAGTTGTCTCATGAACACACTAACCAGCAGCAAGTTCAAAGATCAGGTTATCATACTAGGATAATTACTTGTTAATTGTTAAGCCTACCCAAAACAGGAGTCATAAGCCTTGTTCCGAAAATAGAGAACCCCAGAGAGGATGATCAGCAGGACAAAGACGGTACAAATCACAATCCCCACAACATGGTTGGTGTGTGCTACCGCTGTCTCAGGGCCGGATGAAGGGCGTACGGTGGATTCTGAGATAAGAAGAAGAAACAAAGGAGAACACTTAGAAATCTGACATCCAGCAATTTAAGTTAAGGATCAGTTATCTGAAGTAGAGTTCGTCAGCTCACGCAACACATCCAACATTTTTTATTCTGTGATGATAGTTTTCAACAGAAGTTCTTATTCAAATGTTTCCCCCTTTTTTGAAACTTTAATATATTCAGTCAGTGTTGCATTGAGATGAAAGCTAGCAGCTCGTTAGCATGCTTAAAACTGAAACACCAGAGTCTTGATTTTTGCCATGTTCACAATTTATATTTAGCACTGATCCCAAAGTACACCTGCACCTGATAGTAAAGTCAGTACTTTTGGAGGATTTTGGTCAACATTTTGATGAGATGAAACTCTAAATTAACAGCTCCACATGAAAGACCAGGAAGCCAAAGTTATTTAACTCTCTAGGGACCAAAAGTGTGTGTACTGTATTTCATGGTGATTCATCCAAGAGTTTAAAAGATTTTAATCTCAGATGAAAGTAGCTGAAAAATAGGCAGTATTTCAGTCCTGTGAGCTTTCCTGCTAGTGTTTCCAAAAATACTGCAACCATAATAGGCACTGGTATCTATTCATAAGGCAATAATGGTATTTTAGTACAGTAGTACGACATCAGCTGAACAATGCTGTGCAATTTATCAAATTATCAGCTCAAGATGAGGAAATAAACAGAACGAGCCACTTACTGTCCTCTGGCACAAACAATTCAACTCGTGGGCTGACCATGCCTCTTCCTGCCTGCGTGCATGCGGCCACCTCCACACTGTAGGTTTTGTTGAATTCCTCCACAGCCACACGTGTCCAAGTGGTAAGACTATGGACCTGAAATAACATACAATAAAAGACATAAAGTGAATTGCGTCTACTGTCATAGCTGACTGAACAAAAAGAAAAACATGCTATGGTAAGGTTAATCATTATCACCTTGGAGAGAAAAGTTCAAACAGAAGGCTATAGTTCACAAGAGTTTGAAAGTTACATTAGGTTAAGTTGAACTAAAAGAAGAAGCAGATTTTAAGGAAAATAAAAGCTTGTTGGTGCAAGAATACGCTGAGGAACGTCTTGTGCATTTGTGCAACAGCACAAAATCCAGCTCAGCAACTTTTTATGCATGCTCTCATTTTCTCTCCTTTTTTTCCTCATTTCCACTAAATGCAAAAATTAATTGATTAAAAAAACCCATCCCAAAGCGCATGCATGCTGATTTCACAGAGCTGCTCCCCTTTTGGGAAATCCAAAGGGAACCGTGTAGTAGTGATTACTGTATATAATAAAAGTCCCCATTTAAAAAAAAGGGAAGGACACAAACTTTCAGGATAGGCTCATGTGCTCAATGGGAGGGAGCATGTGACAGACTTAACCCTGTATTTCACAACACCATACGCTAAACGGTACATCTCAGTCTGCACTGTTTTGTGCTGACAGGCAGTTCTAAACCCATGATTAACACCTCTCATGTCTGTGACAACAAAAAAGGGCAACGTGAGGTTAAATATTCCTTCAGAAATAAACAATCAGAAAATGTTAATCTCAGATTCAAGAGAAATAATTGGCACCATTGATTTCTAATGCCAAAAAATTCACAATTACGAGCATCTATTTATTCCTCTGATTTAAAACTGATTGACATATTTTAACTATTTACCCTGACTTTGTCTATCCTGACAGCGGATTGGCTGTACTGTGTTTGTATGTATTTCCAGTCAAAGTTACAGTAATGACATAATCAACTGAATGAACAATACATAGGAATATCTGGAACTCACATTCACGTCCTATTGTTTTCATACCATAGTTACTTTGTGATGACTCACAGGCACATGCCAAATGGAGAAAACTACCAATGGCCAGTTTTTACACCCTCAGCTTCCTTTAACTACAACACAGACGGGAAGGACGGAGTCACTCTATTGTAGGTGAGCGCACTAATACAGGAAGAGAAGTGTGACTACATGCAAACAACATTATGAGCTATTAAAGCTGATCTAAAGAAACTAGTTTCCTTCGAATCCCTTTCCCGGCCTCGATGATGCCTTGTGGCAAATGAATAAACTGTTGTTCGCAAATAACTGACCTGTGGTTCAGTAGAGAAGACAAAGGGAGGGTCAGCTATTCCCAGTATGCAGCACTCATTCTTTTCATATTTTCATACATTAGTCATTGTTATAAAAAAAAACCACCCTCTTAAATAGGAGCATCAGAGATAACACCTTATGTTTTCAATATGAACCTTACATAAGCAATTCTTCATAATATTTCATATTTGTATTGTACGAGGAGAAAAGGCTCAAACAGCTTCTACATCATTAGACTCCTGAATGAAACAATAAACACTGCACAAGCATAAATACAATCTCTTCTCTTTAACTCTTTGATCTCTTTAACTCATTTCATTGTTTGCACATTTATTACTTGGACTTTCTCTTGGATACTTATTTTGTGTTTGTGTGTCTATTTCTTTCTTATTAGAATTTTTATTCTATGTTGTTTATTATATAAAAATTCTTATGCTGGAATTGTTAAAGATATGCCCTCTCTCTGAACTCGCTGAAAGCCAGGAGTAGAAAAACATATCAGAAACTGAGCATGAACCAGAGAAGTCTACTCAAATGCACACTTTGAAACTATTTGAAACTGTCTAGTATGAATATATTCAACACTGAAACTGTAACAGTCCATAGAGTGCTTAAAAAATTCTTTAGAACACCTGTCATAAAATAGTAAAATGTAAATATTTTAGAAACATCTCAAAAATCTATATTATTAAATTAACCAATATTGTTAATTCAGAGTAGCTGTGGCATAAACCTTACACTGGGTGGTGGTCTAATAATTTTTGAAGCGCTGTAAAAGGAAAAATTAAATAAAATAAGGAAACACATGATGGATCCCTTGTAAGATTTTCATCACTCGTAGTTTTCACCTGTTTTTGATACAGTTTACAGTTAACCTTAAGCCTGAATGACATGCGTTTCGGAAGAATCCTTTGGTTGTATTTAATGTGAATGGTTGGGAAACAGAAAGTGGTAGAAAGCTTAATTTTTTAGGAATGTACAAAATACAACAGCCTTTCCTTCATTCGCGTAAGCACATCTTTAATCCTTTAAAGCTAAATATATCATTTTTAACATGTGATTTTTGTGAGTTTTTGAGGCTTCTACATCATTCTTCTCATTCAATTTTTTCTTTTTTTTCTTTTTTAAAAAGCCACAAATTCAGGGTTTAAAGGTTTAAACTTTTCTTGAGTTACCACTTTAGGTACAGGTGTTCTGAAAGAGCAAGTTTAAAGTTGAATGCGTACATTTCTTTTCTTTTTCTTAAAATAATAATAACAGTTAGAAGAAGAATAAAAGAAACGAGAATTGTCAGTTGTAAAACAATAAAAAATAAAAGATTATATTTAATTACTTTATCGCAGATAAGCTCACCTTTTTCTGGCGTGTGCCATATCTAACAATGACATCATAACCACTTAGGATCCCGTTTATCTTATCGCTGGGCGGAGGTTTCCACTCGATCACCAAGCTCGAGCCTTCAAGCTGCACTGTGACATTTCCGGGATGAATTGATGGCACTAAGAACGCAACGAGAAATGGAAAATGGGATTATGACATAATTCACAGTCATTGCAAACCTATAAAGTGAAAGAAAAATTAGTTGGACTACTCTTCAAAAAAAATCTTTGATTACGGTTTGGTATGCGGTCACTTCTGGTCACAGCATATCAAATCATTCAACTAAAATATCCCCTCTGGTGGATTTAGGAAGGAAGTTGAAAGCAGCTCCACCCAGTAAGAACTTTGTGTTTTCTCAGTGAAACCACCCCTATTTCCTATGTTACTCTTCAGGAAAACAACAGAGGTTTTTAGTGGATAAAACATTTTTTCTGAACAGGGCTTGCTGTGGGCAGATCAGGTAGTTGTGCAAGTGCAGAAAATTCCAGTTATTATTGCACTGCAACTGTGAGCAAGCTTACATTAAGCACATTTTGGATAGTAAAGTAGTCAGTTAATTACACAGTGCTCCTGAAAGCTAAACAAGAATGATGGGAAGGAGGCAGGAGCACAACACACAGGTCCTGTATTGTAAATATCATCATCGTTTGTAAGACAAACACAGACTGAGCATTTTTATATGCTGGGTTTTAAATGCTGGGATGAGTTTAATTTCATTTAGGAATACTTTGCATTGTTAAAGTTTTCTTGGTGTGCATTATAATTCAACCTTCAAATCGTTCCTGTAGCATCAACACACCTCCTTCTGTGGTGTTGCTCTCGACCCACTTGCTGTTTGGAGAGGCGCCCTGTTCGTTACTGCAGGAAACACTCAGGTTGTACTTCGTCATAGCCTGCAGTCCAGGGACTTCACTGTGAAAAGGCGGCACTGTGACGTTGATGAACCTGGTGGTCGTCACTTCCCCTTCCCTCCGACTGACCTCTCTAACCTTAGATCGGAGAACATGTGATCAGTATGACGCTGTTAAACAATGGCACAGTTTGGATTAAACATGGGGCTTACTCTGATTCGGCACGTGGTGAGTGGAGAGAAGCCATCGTGCCCAGGAGTCCAGCTCAACGTCAGCTTATTGGACTGCCTCTCTGTCACAGTAACATGAGTGGGAGGTCTGGGATGAACTAGAAAATACCACAAAAACCAGCATCAGCTACCATCTTCTAAAGCAGAAAAATCATCTGGAATATTATTAGACCTGGAAGCTGCCAGTTTTACCTTTAACATTGACGTGTGCTTCTCTGGATGTGGTGATGCCCTTTGTGTTGTTAGCTTCACAGCTGAACCGAGTGTATTTATCCACACCTGCAGTTGAGATTTTTGAGTGAATCATGTAGCACTTCAGGGCAGCGTGAAACAAAAACAACCAGTCTTCAAGGTTATGACAGCACTGACTCAGCCCTGCTGTTATTAATCTATAACACAAAGGCAGAGCACAAACCAGCAACACACATCGTCACCACTCTCAAACTGATTTGTTTATGTGTCAAAGATGAATCTGGGGCAAAACTGGCATGCCATTCTGAATCAAGAAGTGAGAGTGAGGCCCGGCTGAAACATCATAGGAAAAAAAAAGTCTCATTTAAGAATGATTCACTCCTTTATCATAATTCCAAATTTCACAAAGAAGTGCCTCTTACAATAAAAGATCAAACTGAGCCTCTCCAGTATGATGGACTGTAGTAACAATCCTTTTCGATGGGTCTGTTTTCCTCAGCACACAATTTCTGTCTTTCAACAGCAACAGATCTGCCCAGTTAGAAAAGGACGGGGACATTGAGCGATAATGAGCCTTTTGTGCTCTGCTTCCATCTCAGAAACTTTTCCACAAAGCAATTCACAGTCCAGCTTGTGAGAGATAACTGGAACTGATGTGAGAGGTTGCCTTTCTATGCTCAGGAGAACCAGGGTTAAGTGTGCTTCACTTATCACCTAAACACAGGCTACAGTAGATTTGTTTGCAAAAAGACAGAGAGCTGTACTTAGATTAAATTAAATAATCAAGTTACACGTGAGTGAAAATGCGCAAATCTAATTTTGACATAGCGCACTGCAAACTGCATGGCATACAGACAGTAGCAGCATAGTAGGAAGTAAGCAGGTTCAAAACAACACGTGCTTGCTGTCTATACTAACCATATGAGCAATCAGGAGACTTCCCAGAGGTTTCATGTTAACCAAACATATGAAAAAAAGTATTGGGTTACACAGCAAGGGCATTTCATAAATAACAGTGCAAACTAAATGTACACAATAGGTGTGTATTTGCTGGAAAGGGGAATTGATTAAAAAGGTGGAGAATTATCGTTTCTGCTTTTATTCTACTTGGAAATAAATCAAAGTGAAAATCAGCAACACAATAGGAAAATTAAATTCAAGAGGAAATGTAAAGTTGCGAGTGGGATGGAGAAACCAAAATGCATCATGTAAGTCCTGCAGTGTGGTTCTCCCAACCTCTATTTATCCGGTTTGGAGTTGCTCCAGGTTACTGAGCTGTATGAGATGTATGTTATTTTTCCAATTTCTTCTCAGGGAGTAAATATAGCCAAAAGCCACTCTGCCAGACTGCAGCTAATCCAAGCATTTCACTCATTATTGCTTTGTGTGCCAGATTTACTCCCTCAGTTTCTTTCAAGCTGAAGTGATAAACTTGTTGCTTCTTCCTTAACACCAGAGACTGAATCTTATGCAGCTTCTTGCTGCTGAGCCAGATTAAATATTGAAGCATAAAATGCTTTCCAATCTCAACTTAATTCCTCGTTAGCCTGTACTACTGTTTAGGAATATCATTTCTTTAAATACAAGTAGCAATAGTTTACCACAATTAAGCAACAAAAAGCACTGTGATGATACCCTGGAGTCCCAAATTTAGCAAACCAAGACTCATAGTATGCATGAGATGACTACACAGAGATCTGGGTTTACGTGGTTCTACTGTAGCAATGTTTGGTCCTGCACAGGGACCTGGTAGCCTGCAGCCCTCTGTGTCTAGCCCCTCCCTACTGGGTAGTGAGCCGTCCTGTGAATGAGGTCTTTGTCCCCGGAGCCAACCCCCGAACAGGCTCCCTATGCAGCTCCCCCTCCTCCTTCCCTTTACTGCCCGGGCGATTGCACATGCTGGACCAAAGCACAACTCTGAACCTTTAACCCCCTCAGCTTTGGCTGTATCACTACGCATTGGCTACTGCAGGGGTGTTTAGCCTGTGGCAAAGTCAAAATGAAGGATCAGGGCATAAAGAGCAAATGTTGTACTTCTAATAACAAATATTGTCTTTTAGGGAAGAAAGAGGGGGTCATAAACTTGAGGTGATAAAGTGAGAGTCTACTTATAAAATGTTATACAATTTCTGTACAACATGGGACTAAAACTCATTTTACAACAAGCCTTGATATTCAAATACCTTCCTTTAAATACAAGTAGCAATAATTTACCACAATTAAGCAACAATTAATTGTCATTGTTGCTTAATTGAGAAACATGAGAAAGAATAAGCTGACATTGATGTTAACATTAATGTACAGCTAAATAATCAGTTAGTCAGTCAAGACTTTGTTCCTAACAAATATTATAATGATTTTTAAGACAAAATGCCTGAATTCTCTGGTTATTTCTGTTTTAAAACTTAAACTAATGTCTTTCAGTTCTGTCCTGATCTAACACATAAAGTGATATGAACATGAAAACTTTAGGGAACATTTCGTACTGGGTGTTTTATACACAGTCTCCCATTTTCAGGGACTAAAAGTTTACTATCAGTTGAATGATAAGAACTTTCATGGTCAGGGTAGGCCTTTCATTTCATGACAAATGAAGCAAACATAATATCTGGAGTTGATTTGATGTATTGTTTGGGGGGGGGGGGGGGGGGGGGGGTTATAGCTTTTCCTGGTAATTTTAAATACAAGACCAAAGAGATGTCCATACCGGTGAGGGGGGTCATCATTAGGTTGATGAAACAAAATGAAGCTATTAGAGAGACGGCACAATTCTTAAAAAGAAGCAATAAACTGACCAGTTCAGGACCAATGAAAGCCCTGAAAGACCACAGAGAACTAAAGTGCGTGATCACAGAATTATTTCCATGGTGAAGAAAAACAGCTTCAAAACTACATCTAATCAAGTCAAGAACACTATCAAGGAGGTAGACGTAACAATATCATGATCTACGGCCAACAGACGACTTCAAAAATTAAAATACAGATGGTTTACAATGAGCAACGAACTACTGGTCACACTCAAAAACAAGAAGGCCAAATGACACTTTGCTAGAAAACATCTAAAAGAATCTGACCAGCTCTACAAAAAGTTTTGTACAGATGAAACCATGGTTAACTTATACCAGAAAGACATAAAGTAAAAGTATGAAGAAGGAAAGAAACAGCTGATTTACAAGCACTTTAAGGGCTTAAAATCCACTAGTTGCTCTTAGAACTGAAGAAGCTTCTCAGATGAGAAGTGAAACGTCTTCAAGGAAACTTAAAGTAATCCAGATACTTTTCTTTCGAATCTCCTTAGATGGTCCAAAGTATTCTATAATATCTATCCAGGACGGTGGAGATAACCAGGAACCGGTAATTGGGCTTCAGTTTTAGGGAGCTGTTGGGTCATCAATGTTTTCTATAGTCACTGAGTAGACTGATCACTAGTGTTTACTGATGATGTGACTGCTGACAGTAGTGGGATTAACTGTGAAGTTTAAAGGATTATGGTCTCGGCTCAGATTCTTTCAATTGCTGCAAAACTGATCAGAGAGCTCATCACACTACAAATGGAGTGAAGGCCCAAAGCACAATAAAGGCAATCCAAGAGTTTCTCAAGCAAAAGAAATGGGATATTCTTCAATGTGCAGGTCAGTCACCTGACCTCAACACTATAGAGCATGATTGCTCTTATTAAATACAAATTTAAATAATAAAACAGACCCACAAGCCTTGAACCTCTGTAAATGGACTGGGTATATATTAACTGGGTATAAAACTGGTTTTATAACCAGTTAATGCAATTTTTTTGTAAAAGCAGTAGAATTAAAACTGGATGTCTGCAATTGTTTGATTGTTTGATAAAGACATAATGACAGTGTAGTGGTGTACAGAGAAAAAACTAAAAATTTGTTCAACAAATTAAGAACCTAACTCTAAACTGTTTGTTTGTTCATAGAGAAACCAAAATGCAGCATGTCTCGTGGCCTGTTGGTTAAGGTTCAAAACTGAAACACTGTCAACCAAATCTTTGCTGCCCTTATTTTTCCGATCACTTTCAATGGTCATAAGAGTCTGCAAAATGTGGTGTTTTGGGAAAATTTACAGTCTTAATGCTAAACTAGCCTAACCAGCTGCTGTCTCCAGCTGTTTGCTGGCAACAAGCACGTTTCTGTCATTATTGAGCTACTGCTTAACTGAAGCTTACAGCAAATGTTGTTTTTTCACATTTAGCACTTTCTCCAGTGCATTCACGATACAGTCAGCAGAGCATTGTTACAAATGCGTACTAACCATGCATGAATGAACGCTGATAACCATTCAGCAGTACAGCAGACAGCCCAAGTGACACAGGACATGGTGACAAATCTCACTGCAGTAAGCAAGGTACAGATGCTGAGGCAGCATAGATGAGTCAGAATAGAATCTACCAACGGAGTGACGATACCCTAAATCAGACTAACTCCATACTTTGTAGCCATCTGAGCGCCAAATACTTCTTTATCTTTGCTGGTAAATGCTTCCACCCTTAGCCTCAAAAGGCAGGGATAGCTCAGTAGGTAGAGTGGTCGCTTGTTCAAAAAGCAGTTTCAATAAATTTGCACAGATGGAGCAGACGTCAAGGGAACTCTTGCTCAACAAGAGTTTACAAAAAAAGGCAAAGAAGGTAACAAAGTATTGCTGTGACAACCCATAATGTGCATCTTCAGCCTCTTTCTGTCTCACTTAAGGTGTCTTGCAGACTTGATTATGCAGAGTCATATGTCTTATGTACGTTCATTCTGCATTGAGTAAGGAGAAAAACAAGAAACAACACTTGTTTTAGGAAGCTTTGTTCCCCCCAAGAGGAACAGGCAAAGAGAAGGAAGTGCTAATAGATAAATCCTTGTGAAATAAAGTCTTTATGTATGAGGTTGTGATACAGAGATAAAGATTATTTTGGGTGGCAACACTCACCTGGTACAGAGAAGTTGCTGGGAGAGCTGAAAACCTCAGTATAAGGTGATCCATCACGGAACCAGCGGATATGAACAGGGCCTGGTGGTCCCACCGCTTCACAGGACAGGGTGAAAGGTGTGTATATTGTTACGTTCTTGTCCTCTGGTTGCTTGACAAATGTTGGCAGCCCTAAGTCAGATTAAAGAAGTGTGAAAGAACTGCGGAACGTGTGGACAAAGAAGTTTTGAATACTCTGGATACTAAAACTCACCTTCTACCCGCATGCTGATCGGATCAGACTCTACCAACATGTTGCTGATACTCAGTCGGCATCGATAATCTCCAGCATCCACTCTCTGCACATGTTTAATGCTGTAATATGTAATGCATAAGGACACATCAGTTTATGTACCTAATCTGTCATATCACACACATTTCACCTTCATGTAATACATACATGACAGTGGAGAGGAGAGTTGATACCCCATCTGTGATGGAGTGGAGCTCATTCATCACCACATGGATGTTTGGCGACAGCTCCTTACTATCCTTCACCCACAGGATGGCGGGCTCCAGTCTGGTATCAGGAATTTCAATGGAACAGTTCAGTTTGGCTTCATGGCCCTCTGACAGCTGAATGGTGCCTACGGTGGGCTTAAAGCGGAGTTTCCTGAGCTCATCTGGACTCAGATACATCCGAGAAACAACTCGAGGTATCACAAGAGGCTCCGAGGTCCTGGAAGGTTGTGCTGTTTACAAAAGGCATGTTAGCTTATGTTAGAATGAATAAATGGTAAAAGGGAAATATACTTGATAAAGATATGGTATTGATTTTACAAGAAAATATTTCATGGAACACTGCTAAGCTTTAAAACAATGTAGAGTAGGTCTGACAGTAAGTAAAGTAAGATTTGAAGTTTGGTGGGAAGGGGTTTTCTCAAACAACTGATTATTAATTTAAAACATTCCAACAACATCTGGATGTTTCGTTTTTTTTTGTTTTTTATTTTATTTTATTGATTAGCATTCAAATTCATGGATGGATGTTTCGTTTTCACTGTGAGAAACGTTTCTTCACCCATCCCAGTGACTTCTTCAGACCGAAACTAGTACCATTGCCTAACAATGACCTCACGACCCATTGTTAGTCAGTGGTACCATTTTCAATAGATGAACTGTTTATAAGGTTGGGGAAACCTGCAGGCAGTTGAGACTGAAGAGGTCACTTAGGTGAAAACGCACTCTCCCACTGAAACGCAACGTGTTTGAGCATGCATCGGGACAGTTAGAAACATTATAAAATTTCAGAGAAAAAAGTGGAAATTATCGTAACAATTAATCAGGGCAAGGGTTATTTACTGCATATTATTTAACAGAGTGGAAAAAGAACACATTGGATTTGCTTTTTAAAGAGCACGCATAGCATAATTGGGCCACGCAAGGAGAAAAACAAGGTGATTTACGCAGTCAGCATTGTTGAAGCTTTTCTATGAATTATAACTCACGGGATTTTTAATTTATAGCTATCCTGACGCGCTCTCACTCCCACCGTTCCGTTTATGCCACATTTTGTGACTTAATTAAAAAGCAAAATGCTACAAAAAGAAATCCAAAGAAACCTTCTCGGTTTTCCAGCGACTGATACAAAACTATTTAACCAGATATTTAAATCTGTCCCAGCTGCGGTCCGTCATACTTCTCTCTCTGCAAAGTAGTGGACAGGAGACCCGGACCGAGCTCTGAACTTTATGAGAATGATGTCAGTGCAGCAAAACACAGTCTTTGAAAGAAAATTAACAACTTACCGCTGACAGGAATCCACACAAGTATTGCTATAGTCGTAGAAAACAAAACCACCCAATCGGGTTTTTCTGATTTCTTTGCCATGACCGGTCCCGAGAACTTAAACTGCTTCTTTTCGTCCCACAGCACAGGTCCGCAAGCGTTTTAAATATGACGGGATTGTGCCAAAACGCACAATTCAGCTGCGACAATATCCAACATCACCCAGCAGAGTGGCTTCAGCGTCGCTTGTGTAAATAGTTGCAACACCACGTAGCTGAAGAGGGGGGAAAACGTTTACCATGTGGGACGTCACAGATGGAATCCCACGAAGGCGGGACTGCGTGTGGAAATACTAGAGACTATAGAACATATAGATGATATATCTTTATGCTGTCTGTGGGAAATACTGAAAGTCAGCCTGAAGTCAGCTGTAAAAGTAGGATTATTACAATCACTCAATAAAACTAGATAATATAGTTAGTATTTATTTTTCTGTTATTTCTTTTCTATTGTTTTCTTAATTTCTATTGAAAAAAGTTGCAAATAATCTATTACCTAATAAGAAAAACTTATATGAAACCTACAGAGGAACACAAGATCTCTTTAATCTTAGAGTTACAAAAATAACAACAAAACAAAAGCTACTACTAAATCAAACTACTCCACCACGTGGTCACTTTTGCTACTGATCTTCCACAAATAGAATAAGAATCCAAGGTCCATTTAGAAGCTGTTGTTGAAATTTCAGTCATGTTCTAGGAACGCTGTTCAGTTACTGTTAGAGTTTAGGTGCTTGTTTTTATCACATTACTGTATTTTCTCGTGAACAGTAATGCTGAGAGTCAACATTTTTTCTTTTTGTTATTATTATTGTGTATTTTATTTTATTTTCAGTTGTTACATACGTGACAGACATGACTAGGGGAAAGGAAAGGGAGCAAGAAAGACAGGGAGTAGAAGAAAAACAGCGGGGAAGAGGAACCGTGCGACTCTCTCGGAAAGAGCTGAGGAGAGCCTGAGATGAGGGGTCACCCAGCAGCCGAATAACAGAAGCCAGAGGGGTTTGCAATGACGTGCCTGTGAGCTCCGCCAGCAGCCACCTGTGCCAGAGTGGACCGAGCCCCAGGTCCAGAGGCAGAGGGTACCCCACCCCCAAAGGGGCCTCACCGACAAGCAGTCACTGGGAGTGAGCCGGTGCGTACCTGAATGCCCAGCCCCGAACACCAAGAGCCACCAATGCACCGATGTCTGAGGGCACCAGCATTGGGAGTGGTGGGCGGAGATAGCATCCATACCTTGGAGGGCCTGAGATGTCCCTAGAGAGGTGGCGTCTAATACCGGACCTGACATATAGACACAGACAAACAGGCACACACAGATACGAACATCCATTCCGACCCCCATGCACACATATGCAAATATTCAGCACTCACCCAACCTAGAGACAGACATAGAGAGACACTGTACACACAATCACACTCCCCAAACTTACTCTGCACCCCAGATCTAGGTACCCTTACTGCTAGAGGGGTAAACTGCACCCAGAACCAGGAGGTGTTACCCTTTTCCCTGGGGTGGAGAGAAGCAGACTGCCCCCAACTCCACAGTAGCAGGGAGGCCCCACATTCCAGACCCCAATCGGACAGCCAACTCCTCCTCCCAGCACCCCCGCCCCGACGGGCAACAGAGAACGGGGGTGTAAAGACTCCAAACCTCCCTCCGCCCATTCATATGTAGTGTTGATGCATGTGTGTTCTAAGGTGCATTTAAAACCATGGAGCTACCTGCCAGAGAGCAGTAGGTTCAAAATGTATTCTTGAGAGGAGTCGAAAAAGCAACACTTCAACGTCCATCAAGCTTTCTTCTGTAGATTCTTGTTTGGCATTATTGATTGATGGCCACATTGCATTTCTCATTGTAAAGCTTCACCAAACATTATCAGTGTTAACGGTTACATTTTAACTTTCTCTCTCCTGACCAGTCAGCACTCTCCTCTGGAAACACCTGTGGAGTGGGTTTAAACTCAAGCAGGATTTTTGAGACGATATCATATACTAGATATTACTCAGTTCTTTGTGCAACTTCACAGAATGCAAATTCACAAGTGCTTATACTTTCTGATAACAAATCAGACCATCTCCAAAAGTGCATCAGCATCTTCTTGACAGATGTTTGTATCTCCTTCCTCTTTCAGGTACGAGGTTTGACACAGTATTACATGCAGTTTAATTCCTGTGTAGGATCACTCATTCTCACATCCTGATTGCCTTTTCCGTGGAATACTTACTTGTGCAGTCCAGATATGGAAAAGGAGGAAAACAAAAACTTAAAGTAAATGTTTGGTTTTGAAAGTTAGATCCATAATTTGCTGGACACAGACACACATGTTGTAGTTTTGTCCCTGTACACCACTACAGTGGATTTTAAATCAAACAATCAAGATAAGATTCAAGCACAGACTTCCAGTTCAATTGTTTTTCAAAAAACAATAAAAAATCAGAGGCTCAAAAGTAATTGTACAAAGTAACATAAACCTAAACACAAGGGATGTTTTAATACTTTAATCCTTTATAATTAATGACTGCCTCCCTTGAAATACTCTCCCAGGCCTTTACTGCAGCTGCTTTCAGTTGCTTCTTGTTTGTGGGTCTCTCAGTTTTGTCTTCAGTAACTGAGAAGCTGACTTGGCCACTGAAGAATATCCCATTTCTTTGCCTTGAGAAACTCTCTCTGCTTGTGCAGTGTGCTTTGGGTCATTGTCCATCTGTACTGTGAAGCACTGTCTGATTGGCTGTGCAGCATTTGGTTGAATCTGAGCAGAGATCATGGCCCAGCACACTTAACAGTTCATTCTGCTACTTATATCAGCAGATACATCGTCAATAATCACCTCTGATCCAGACTCACTGACAGCCATACATTGCTATAGCGCCATAACATTGCCTCCACCATGTTTGACTGATAATGTAACATGATTTAAATCATAAGTCTCCCTCATTTGCACACACATTAATTCTGGCCTCATTTTTAAACAGTGAAAACCATGCATTCAACCTGTGCATTAGTATGAGTACTTTAATTTGTCATGAAATATCAAGGGAGTAGGCAACACCTTGTCAGTCAACTGTCCAATTATTTTCTGAACAGGGCTTGCTGTGGGCAGATCAGGTAGTTGTGCAAGTGCAGAAAATTCCAGTTATTATTGCACTGCAACTGTGAGCAAGCTTACATTAAGCACATTTTGGATAGTAAAGTAGTCAGTTAATTACACAGTGCTCCTGAAAGCTAAACAAGAATGATGGGAAGGAGGCAGGAGCACAACACACAGGTCCTGTATTGTAAATATCATCATCGTTTGTAAGACAAACACAGACTGAGCATTTTTATATGCTGGGTTTTAAATGCTGGGATGAGTTTAATTTCATTTAGGAATACTTTGCATTGTTAAAGTTTTCTTGGTGTGCATTATAATTCAACCTTCAAATCGTTCCTGTAGCATCAACACACCTCCTTCTGTGGTGTTGCTCTCGACCCACTTGCTGTTTGGAGAGGCGCCCTGTTCGTTACTGCAGGAAACACTCAGGTTGTACTTCGTCATAGCCTGCAGTCCAGGGACTTCACTGTGAAAAGGCGGCACTGTGACGTTGATGAACCTGGTGGTCGTCACTTCCCCTTCCCTCCGACTGACCTCTCTAACCTTAGATCGGAGAACATGTGATCAGTATGACGCTGTTAAACAATGGCACAGTTTGGATTAAACATGGGGCTTACTCTGATTCGGCACGTGGTGAGTGGAGAGAAGCCATCGTGCCCAGGAGTCCAGCTCAACGTCAGCTTATTGGACTGCCTCTCTGTCACAGTAACATGAGTGGGAGGTCTGGGACGAACTAGAAAACACCAAAAAAAAACAAACAATAACAACCCAGTATCAGCTACCATCTTGTAAAGCATTGGCATGGGCTTCATAACACTGACGTGTGCTTCTCTGGATGTGGTGATGCCCTTTGTGTTGTTAGCTTCACAGCTGAACCGAGTGCATTTATCCACACCTGCAGTTGAGATTTTTGAGTGAATCATGTAGCACTTCAGGGCAGCGTGAAACAAAAACAACCAGTCTTCAAGGTTATGACAGCACTGACTCAGCCCTGCTGTTATTAATCTATAACACAAAGGCAGAGCACAAACCAGCAACACACATCGTCGCCACTCTCAAACTGATTTGTTTATGTGTCAAAGATGAATCTGGGGCAAGACTGGCATGCCATTCTGAATCAAGAAGTGAGAGTGAGGCCCGGCTGAAACATCATAGGAAAAAAAAAATCTCCATTAAGAATGATTCACTCCTTGGGGGCGCTAGTGAGGCATGTGCGCGTGAAGTCCCCCGGGATAGCTGGTGAAAATGTGTTTGACGTGCTCAAACACATTTTTTCATCAAATTCATAACCTGCTGAATACTGTGGATATATTTCTTGGAGCTTCTCGATAATGGTGAAGCCCAAACTTCGAACGTGAGTGAAGTTGGCCCCCCCACCTTCTTCAAATCCAACAAAAGTGGTATCAAACATTTGTGCTACGTTTGTGCTGGTTTGTGCTGCAAAAATTTCATTTGTGCCGCTATCATTTTAAAGATATTAATAAAAATTTCTAGAGGTCATCAGAGGTCAACCAGCCCCCCCACATTACCCAAATCAAACAAATTTGATGTCAAACTTTTGTGCTACGTTTGTGCTGGTTTGTGCTGCACCATGTCTTAGATTTTAATGATGATTTTAACCATGATTTTAATTGTGTGTTGGACCCCTACCTTGACAGGTCTTCTTTAACTAAGTAGGTCAGGAACAACTCCAGTGCTTTTCTTAACACTTTTACTGATAATTCGAATGTGTCTGATGTTTGGAGAATTGCAAACCCCACTGGTAGGGATTACTCTTTCTTTTCAACTAGGCATAATTCATATAGTAGAAGTGACTACTTTCTTTTGGATGCCAAATTAATGCTGTATGTCATTGACACAAAATATCACAATATTGTCATCTCGGACCACTCCCCTGTCACATTAACCTTAAACATCCAAAATGCAACTAGACCACAGCAAACATGGAGGCTTAACTTCGATTGGCTAAACCCTCTATAGGATTTTCATGAATATTTCGAAACACGGATCTCTCTGTATTTTGATGTAAATGACAACTCAGAAACTAAGCCTGCTACACTTTGGGAGGCCTTTAAGGCCTATTTAAGGAGTGCTATTATCTCTTTTGAATTAGCCAGAAGGAAGAGAAACCGGGCTAAGCTCCTTGACTTGGGCAGGCAAATTAAAGATTTGGATAAAGAGAACGCCCAAATGCCATCCACTATGCTACATAAATAATACTGTCTTTAAAATATGAATATAATAATCTACTCTCAGCAAAAATCCCACTACTGTTGATAGTAGTGGGATTAACTGTGAAGTTTAAAGGATTATGGTCTCTCCTCAGATTCAAATGCTGCAAAACTGATCAGAGAGCTCATCACACTACAAATGAAGTGAAGGTCCAAAGCACACGAAAAGCAATCCAAGAGTTTCTCAAGCAAAAGAAATGGGATATTCTTCAATGTGCAGGTCAGTCACCTGACCTCAACACAATAGAGCATGATTGCTCTTATTAAATACAAATTTGAATAATAAAAGACATCCACAAGCCTTGAGCCTCTGTAAATGGACTGGGTATAAAACTGGTTCGAATTCTTATATTATAATGATTTTTAAGACAAAATGCCTGAATTCTCTGGTTATTTCTGTTTTAAAACTTAAACTAATGTCTTTCAGTTCTGTCCTGATCTAACACATAAAGTGATATGAACATGAAAACTTTAGGGAACATTTCGTACTGGGTGTTTTATACACAGTCTCCCATTTTCAGGGACTAAAAGTTTACTATCAGTTGAATGATAAGAACTTTCATGGTCAGGGTAGGCCTTTCATTTCATGACAAATGAAGCAAACATAATATCTGGAGTTGATTTGATGTATTGTTGTGGGGGGGGGTTATAGCTTTTCCTGGTAATTTTAAATACAAGACCAAAGAGATGTCCATACCGGTGAGGGGGGTCATCATTAGGTTGATGAAACAAAATGAAGCTATTAGAGAGACAGCACAATTCTTAAAAAGAAGCAATAAACTGACCAGTTCAGGACCAATGAAAGCCCTGAAAGACCACAGAGAACTAAAGTGCGTGATCACAGAATTATTTCCATGGTGAAGAAAAACAGCTTCAAAACTACATCTAATCAAGTCAAGAACACTATCAAGGAGGTAGACGTAACAATATCATGATCTACGGCCAACAGACGACTTCAAAAATTAAAATACAGATGGTTTACAATGAGCAACGAACTACTGGTCACACTCAAAAACAAGAAGGCCAAATGACACTTTGCTAGAAAACATCTAAAAGAATCTGACCAGCTTTACAAAAAGTTTTGTACAGATGAAACCAAGGTTAACTTATACCAGAAAGACATAAAGTAAAAGTATGAAGAAGGAAAGAAACAGCTGATTTACAAGCACTTTAAGGGCTTAAAATCTGGGACTCCCTACTAGTTGCTCTTAGAACTGAAGAAGCTTCTCAGATGAGAAGTGAAACGTCTTCAAGGAAACTTAAAGTAATCCAGATACTTTTCTTTCGAATCTCCTTAGATGGTCCAAAGTATTCTATAATATCTATCCAGGACGGTGGAGATAACCAGGAACCGGTAATTGGGCTTCAGTTTTAGGGAGCTGTTGGGTCATCAATGTTTTCTATAGTCACTGAGTAGACTGATCACTAGTGTTTACTGATGATGTGACTGCTGACAGTAGTGGGATTAACTGTGAAGTTTAAAGGATTATGGTCTCGGCTCAGATTCTTTCAATTGCTGCAAAACTGATCAGAGAGCTCATCACACTACAAATGGAGTGAAGGCCCAAAGCACAATAAAGGCAATCCAAGAGTTTCTCAAGCAAAAGAAATGGGATATTCTTCAATGTGCAGGTCAGTCACCTGACCTCAACACTATAGAGCATGATTGCTCTTATTAAATACAAATTTAAATAATAAAACAGACCCACAAGCCTTGAACCTCTGTAAATGGACTGGGTATATATTAACTGGGTATAAAACTGGTTTTATAACCAGTTAATGCAATTTTTTTGTAAAAGCAGTAGAATTAAAACTGGATGTCTGCAATTGTTTGATTGTTTGATAAAGACATAATGACAGTGTAGTGGTGTACAGAGAAAAAACTAAAAATTTGTTCAACAAATTAAGAACCTAACTCTAAACTGTTTGTTTGTTCATAGAGAAACCAAAATGCAGCATGTCTCGTGGCCTGTTGGTTAAGGTTCAAAATTGAAATACTGTCAACCAAATCTTTGCTGCCCTTATTTTTCCGATCACTTTTAATGGTCATAAGAATCTGCAAAATGTGGTGTTTTGGGAAAATTTACAGTCTTAATGCTAAGCTAGCCTAATCCCCAGACTTGTAAAACTATATTGTTACGTTCTTGTCCTCTGGTTGCTGGACAAATGTTGGCAGCCCTAAGTCAGATTAAAGAAGTGTGAAAGAACTGAGAAACGTGTGGACAAAGAAGTTTTGAATACTCTGGATACTAAAACTCACCTTCTACCCGAATGCTGATCGGATCAGACTCTACCAACATGTTGCTGATACTCAGTCGGCATCGATAATCTCCAGTATCCACTCTCTGCACATGTTTAATGCTGTAATATGTAATGCATAAAAACACTTCAGTTTATGTACCTAACCTGTCATATCACACACATTTCACCTTCATGTGATACATACATGACAGTGGAGAGGAGAGTTGATACCCCATCTGTGATGGAGTGGAGCTCATACATCACCACATGGATGTTTGGCGACAGCTCCTTACTATCCTTCACCCACAGGATGGCGGGCTCCAGTCTGGTATCAGGAATTTCAATGGAACAGTTCAGTTTGGCTTCATGGCCCTCTGACAGCTGAATGGTGCCTACGGTGGGCTTAAAGCGGAGTTTCCTGAGCTCATCTGGACTCAGATACATCCGAGAAACAACTCGAGGTATCACAAGAGGCTCCGAGGTCCCGGAAGGTTGTGCTGTTTACAAAAGGCATGTTAGCTTATGTTAGAATGAATAAATGGTAAAAGGGAAATATACTTGATAAAGATATGGTATTGATTTTACAAGAAAATATTTCATGGAACACTGCTAAGCTTTAAAACAATGTAGAGTAGGTCTGACAGTAAGTAAAGTAAGATTTGAAGTTTGGTGGGAAGGGGTTTTCTCAAACAACTGATTATTAATTTAAAACATTCCAACAACATCTGGATGTTTCGTTTTCACTGTGAGAAACGTTTCTTCACCCATCCCAGTGACTTTTTCAGACCGAAACTAGTACCATTGCCTAACAATGACCTCACGACCCATTGTTAGTCAGTGGTACCATTTTCAGTCATTATATAGATGAACTGTTTATAAGGTTGGGGAAACCTGCAGGCAGTCATGACAAAAAAAAAAGCCTACATTGATGTTAACATTAATGTAGAGTGAAATAATCAGTTAGTCAAGACAAATTCCCTGAATTCTCTGGTTAATTCTGTTTTAAAACTTAAACTAATGTCTTTCAGTTCTGTCCTGATCTAACACATAAAGTGATATGAACATGAAAACTTTAGGGAACATTTCGTACTGGGTGTTTTATACACAGTCTCCCATTTTCAGGGACTAAAAGTTTACTATCAGTTGAATGATAAGAACTTTCATGGTCAGGGTAGGCCTTTCATTTCATGACAAATGAAGCAAACATAATATCTGGAGTTGATTTGATGTATTGTTGTGGGGGGGTTATAGCTTTTCCTGGTAATTTTAAATACAAGACCAAAGAGATGTCCATACCGGTGAGGGGGGCCATCATTAGGTTGATGAAACAAAATGAAGCTATTAGAGAGACAGCACAATTCTTAAAAAGAAGCAATAAACTGACCAGTTCAGGACCAATGAAAGCCCTGAAAGACCACAGAGAACTAAAGTGCGTGATCACAGAATTATTTCCATGGTGAAGAAAAACAGCTTCAAAACTACATCTAATCAAGTCAAGAACACTATCAAGGAGGTAGACGTAACAATATCATGATCTACGGCCAACAGACGACTTCAAAAATTAAAATACAGATGGTTTACAATGAGCAACGAACTACTGGTCACACTCAAAAACAAGAAGGCCAAATGACACTTTGCTAGAAAACATCTAAAAGAATCTGACCAGCTTTACAAAAAGTTTTGTACAGATGAAACCAAGGTTAACTTATACCAGAAAGACATAAAGTAAAAGTATGAAGAAGGAAAGAAACAGCTGCTGGTCCAAAATGTCTGTGAAGGTTCTCAGTCATTTAAGTCATCGTAGTCTATGGAGCTTGGAAAGAAAAGCGTCTGGACTTCTTTAGGTTTCTCTCACATCCTGGGCCATTTGATCTCAGTAAATCACATGATAAAGTGGGGTCAGGTTTTACAATGGGTTAACTCGAAACCTTGGCTGATTGTGACCCACACCTTGGCTTGTGTGATTGGGTAGAGGATCAACAGGGGATCAATAACCCTCTTGGGAATTAGCGGTTAACAACATGGTCACTTTACTTGGACGTTTTCTAACTGTCTTCATTGGAATCTGCTTTCAAGGTGAGTAACATTGGTCGTAACTATAAGGAAAGAGAGCTACAAAAGTTGGAACATGTTTTGAATTTATGGCATGAGGCGTCTTTTTCTATTTTACCAAAATGTTTGCTTTAGCTAATGTAACTTTAGCCGACAAGGTCCAGCTTGTGTGTCATGACAAAACTTAACCTAATAAACTGACATGTGGCCTTTTTTATGGGTTTAATGTAGCACGGACAAAATCAAAAGTATTGTGCCTCTAGCTTTAAGGTTTCACATTCAACCACTGTTGCGATATTAGCAAGCTAATTCAGCTAATTAATAAAGCTCATTTCATATTGTCTCTGTACTTGTAAATTTCTTTCAAGTTCACAGGCTGTTGTATTTTGGTGGAAGTTCATTTTGGCAATATTTCCAATAACTGACTGGGTTCAAAAATAACTTTTGGCAGGACTGCTATGCTTGATGTCATCTGTTTACCCCTATGTAATCACTTAAGTTGTTATGTACTGCTGCATGCTAAGCTGCAAGAGTGCACTGAGGATTGAGACAAAATATGGTCTGCAAACCAGCATTATATTAGTTTTTATCAGATTGTCCTCCAGTGTGATTATTTCTTGCAGTAATGATATTGTACAATTATTACTTTCCCTGAAATACTTTATGCTTAACAACAGCTCCATATTTTTGAACTCTTGTGATCAGTATGACCAAATTGTGTGAGTTTCCATACTAATAATTAATAATGAATAATAACTAATAATTGGTATCAGAGACACTGATTTTTGGCATGGTATACTGCAGAAGTCCCTTGGGTTGTTTCTGATTGTGTGTGTGTGTGTGTGTGTGTGTGTGTGTGCATAATTTAGCTTTTAATTTAACTGCATTCCCTGTGTTGTAACAATAATAACATTGTTTATATACAACAATATAATTATAACATATATCTTTATTTTATTTTAGGTCTGTGAAGCCAAACTTGATGCTGGGCATTTATTTTTGTCAATGGAGTCAAATGGTAAGTTACCTTTTGTGTATTTTTTCATACGGGAAACACCACAGATTATATTGTAATTTAATAGCTCTGTAGAACAAATGATATAAAGATTGTAGTGTCAGGGTAACTTCTGAAGAAGTAATATTGCGCTATCGATGATCACATGCAGGTGGCATAAACTAAATATTCAGAAACGCTACCAACAAATGATTCATTAACAAAAGCAATGGAGCAGACTTTTTAGGGTCTTGTGGTTGTAATAAAATCCATAACTGAAGGTTTGTCACATAAGAGTCGTTTTCACACTCATTCTACTTTAAAAGATTTCAAGACAGAGCTTGTTGTTCTCTGAACATGCTTGTTCGCTGAACAGCAGATAACGTGCATCTTTTTGTTTGTTTGCTTATGTGTGTGTGTGTGTTTTCTCTAATGGGCCTCAGATGACAGTTTGCCTAAATTTAGGTCTCAAAGCATTTTTAAAAAATTCTGCCTGTACTCCCCACCCCTCTTCTTCCATTGCTCAGGCTGAAGCAGAATTTGCCCAACTCACATCTGTTGACCTGAAAGGGTCCCGCTTTGCTGTGCTTGACCAATATGGAGAGGTTCATGGAACTGTACAAAACCAAGAGCGGCATAGCAGGGCTATAGGCTCATAAAATGCTTCGATGATGATGTAAGTGTTCAACTGCTAAATGTTCTCCTTTGTTTAAGTTTTAGGTTATCCAGTTCAACTGATGAACTCTTTCAAAGAAAGCTGATAAGTAAAGTCTGTCATCATATTTCACAACTGGACACTTAGTGTGTTAACTTTTACAGAATCGGTGTATATTGGTGATAGGTTGGGTATCATATTCTGCTTGAATGTGCTGATCAGCCTGACTCAAATTAAAAGATATCAAAAATATTAAAACAAACAAGACAGGTGTAATTGACCCAGTTATCTCCAATGATAATCATATATTGATGGAATTATTTAGCAAAAAGCTGTGAATTTGTAGCTGTCTACATGCTTCATAAATACTGTTTAAAAAGTTTTATTGTTTTCTTTTTGACTTCTTTGACCAGAGCTCTACACAAAGGAAGAGGACAGAGGACCTCATTTTCTTAAGGAAGATCCCTCACACACTTTCAAGACTGTGAAGGTTAGCATCGTTTCTTTTAGTTAATTCAATAATTACACCACCAGAGTGGATTTAAATCAAACAATCAAGATGTGATTGAAGTGCAGACTTTAGGCTTTAACTCAAAGGGTTAACACCCTACTCCCTGTGGATGCCACAAGATAACATCTATACTCTTTCCTTACCAAATGTATTATTATGAGATCTGTGACACTGGATTTGGTCTGGGTTTCAGAGATACTAACTGGCAAACTAGCATTAATGTTAGTTTCTTGTGTTTACTCATGTCTTCACCAGGGTCTTTGACATTTCGCTGCTGTACTGTTCACTACAGCTTTGCGTTTGATTTCTCACATTGTATATTGTAATGGCTGAGATATTAGGTTATTTAAGGGGTTGCAGTGGCTACTACAGCTGTCGGGGGCAATACTTGGGTGAAATGTCCTGGACCCTGGAAAAGAGATTGTGTAGACTGGGTAAGCAGTTAAAGGTCACTGGCCCAGAGTCATTGGACAGCTGGGTAAAGCTGGATGTTGATATTCAGTGCCAGTTATGTAACCTGTCCAGCCAACCTGCTCTTTTTTCATGCTGTTAATATAAGAGGAAAAAAAATCTGTTACTGATTAAAGAAGCATTGTCTGTGGAGCCACATTCTGATCCTGCAGTTTAGCTTCAGTTTTCACATTTCATGTATTCTCAGTTACATTTGACTCAGAGCACAGCCAATATTTAGCACAGGTAAATTTAAATTTAAATTTTTGTTTGCATTCTGCAAATGAAGACATGCTCTGTTAATTATGAACATGGTCTTTGTTTAAAGCAAGAAATGGATTTGTAACATGGGGGTGCATATCTCATTCTGAAAAAAACTTCAACAACTAATAAGTGTTACCCAAAGTCAATCACCATCATCCAAGGCATCAGTATGGCTCTTCTTTGGAAAGACATGAATTCTAAAGCACAAGGGACATTGTGTATTTTTCTAAGTCAAGTATGGTAAATATTTTTTTGTTCTTTTTGTCTTTGAACCCTTTTATAACCCACAGATATTGAAGACACGTTTACTAAGAGTTGAAAGTTGGCATTGTGATGGTGAAAAAAAAAGGCATCATCGATGTGTTGGTTGTCCTTTATGCGGCAGTAATCCTGTCTAATCTGAGGGATGTCCTGAGTGCCATTTCCATGCTGATGGGTCTTCTTTTTGCCCTCAACATAGACTATCCAAAGGAACTTAAGTACACCTTTGAAGTCATTCAGAAGGTCGTCATGAACATTGGTGGAAAGCAGTGCTCCTCACTTGTGCATGGTCTAAGAAACAGACTCTTGCGGAAAGTCATGCAGACATGTCCTCTGGTTGCTTGACAAATGTTGGCAGACATAAGTCAGATTAAAGAAGTGTGAAAGAACTGAGAAACGTGTGGACAAAGAAGTTTTGAATACTCTGGATACTAAAACTCACCTTCTACCCGAATGCTGATCGGATCAGACTCTACCAACATGTTGCTGATACCTAGTCGGCATCGATAATCTCCAGTATCCACTCTCTGCACATGTTTAATGCTGTAATATGTAATGCATAAGGACACTTCAGTTTATGTACCTAACCTGTCATATCACACACATTTCACCTTCATGTGATACATACATGACAGTGGAGAGGAGAGTTGATACCCCATCTGTGATGGAGTGGAGCTCATACATCACCACATGGATGTTTGGTGACAGCTCCTTACTATCCTTCACCCACAGGATGGCGGGCTCCAGTCTGGTATCAGGAATTTCAATGGAACAGTTCAGTTTGGCTTCATGGCCCTCTGACAGCTGAATGGTGCCTACTGTGGGCTTAAAGCGGAGTTTCCTGAGCTCATCTGGACTCAGATACATCCGAGAAACAACTCGAGGTATCACAAGAGGCTCCGAGGTCCCGGAAGGTTGTGCTGTTTACAAAAGGCATGTTAGCTTATGTTAGAATGAATAAATGGTAAAATGGAAATACAGTTTATGCAGTCAGCATTTTTGAAACTTTTCTATGAATTATAACTCACGGGATTTTTAATTTATAGCTATCCTGACGCGCTCTCACTCCCACCGTTCCGTTTATGCCACATTTTGTGACTTAATTAAAAAGCAAAATGCTACAAAAAGAAATCCAAAGAAACCTTCTCGGTTTTCCAGCGACTGATACAAAACTATTTAATCAGATATTTAAATCTGTCCCAGCTGCGGTCCGTCATACTTCCCTCTCTGCAAAGTAGTGGACAGGAGACCCGGACCGAGCTCTGAACTTTATGAGAATGATGTCAGTGCAGCAAAACACAGTCTTTGAAAGAAAATTAACAACTTACCGCTGACAGGAATCCACACAAGTATTGCTATAGTCGTAGAAAACAAAACCACCCAATCGGGTTTTTCTGATTTCTTTGCCATGACCGGTCCCGAGAACTTAAACTGCTTCTTTTCGTCCCACAGCACAGGTCCGCAAGCGTTTTAAATATGACGGGATTGTGCCAAAACGCACAATTCAGCTGCGACAATATCCAACATCACCCAGCAGAGTGGCTTCAGCGTCGCTTGTGTAAATAGTTGCAACACCACGTAGCTGAAGAGGGGGAAAAACGTTTACCATGTGGGACGTCACAGATGGAATCCCACGAAGGCGGGACTGCGTGTGGAAATACTAGAGACTATAGAACATATAGATTATATATCTTTATGCTGTCTGTGGGAAATACTGAAAGTCAGCCTGAAGTCAGCTGTAAAAGTAGGATTATTACAATCACTCAATAAAACTAGATAATATAGTTAGTATTTATTTTTCTGTTATTTCTTTTCTATTGTTTTCTTAATTTCTATTGAAAAAAGTTGCAAATAATCCATTACCTAATAAGAAAAACTTATATGAAACCTACAGAGGAACACAAGATCTCTTTAATCTTAGAGTTACAAAAATAACAACAAAACAAAAGCTACTACTAAATCAAACTACTCCACCACGTGGTCACTTTTGCTACTGATCTTCCACAAATAGAATAAGAATCCAAGGTCCATTTAGAAGCTGTTGTTGAAATTTCAGTCATGTTCTAGGAACGCTGTTCAGTTACTGTTGGAGTTTAGGTGCTTGTTTTTAATCACATTACTGTATTTTCTCGTGAACAGTAATGCTGAGAGTCAACATTTTTTCTTTTTGTTATTATTATTGTGTATTTTATTTTATTTTCAGTTGTTACATACGTGACAGACATGACTAGGGGAAAGGAAAGGGAGCAAGAAAGACAGGGAGTAGAAAAACAGCGAGGAACATGGCATTTAGTTGTTTAGGAAGGGGGGGAAGTTTTAGGAGTGACGTGAGAGATTTTTGACGTTTAGCGAAAATCTTGTGTAGTTAGTGTGTAGTGTAGTCAATAGTTTTGTTGTGTGTGTCAGAACAATGAGGTGACTACTGAATGTTACAGGTGTTACAGGAGTGCTAAATCTCCTGTTGTCAGGCCTGCAGGTATCAGGCTGTTGTTCTCCTTTATCGCATAGTGGCACAAATAATTTGTGTGGCATCAAATTTGATGGAGAACACCTGATTGTTCTGTAAATATTTTAAAATGTTTATTTTAAAAAAAACAAAACAAAAACCCACCTTGGCTGCATTTTTAGTTAAATAGCACACATTTCAGTTCAGTTCATTTTTATTTCAAACATTTCAAACGTGTCTTCACAATCATTACAAGATATCATTCCATTATTTGTTTGAAAAGGAGTAGGCAGAAGTATATACTTATCTTTCCCTACCCAAATTTGCAGATTCACAAGTTATGGAAAAACAAACAAAACAAAAAAAGAACTACAACACCGTTACCAGCAACATTACCGTCCTGGGTTAACCCTGTTTGCTTCATTCTTATACTTATTTAAAATTAGGTTTTTATATTTTAATTTAAACTGGTTTATGTTTTTGTAACACACCCAAAGAAAGACTCTAGGTCTGACCAACCGTCTCAGTCGTGGGCAAAAAGATGACAGTCAAAGTTCTAAAAGAATTTGACAAAAAATATCAAAAGATAAAAGATAAAACAGTCCAGTGTTCCATTTATGAATCGTATAAAAACACACAGTCCCAAGGCCAGAGCCAGCTATGCCACACGGCCAGTTGCACTCCACGTGTTGCCTTTAAAAGGGTTAGAAGTTGTCCTTGGAGACCCACCACCCTGCAAGCATATAGCCAGTGGTCACTCTAGCCTCTGCAACTCTGCTGCCTTTAGGCTGTGGCATATAATAAGCCCTGGCCTGCACAGAGAGACAAAACGACACATTCACTATAGAATTCATAGCACAAAACCCATCCATCCCAAACATATCTGATTTCATCACATTACATACCTGCACAGAGAGACAAAACGACACAGCAGTGTTTGTAGTGTGGGCTATAAGTAGACCAGTGTATCAGTGCAATCAAGTACACCTGCCTCTAATTAGTCCAACCCCATTCCAGCCATTGGCTCACCAAAAATGTCACACACACACACAAAACCACTCCCAACCCAGTGCAACTTCACACAATAATATGGAGCTGAATTAACACAGGCACATTAGTCTACCATGTTACATTTTTACTTTCTTTTATTTCTTCTGTTAGACTGTTCCATAATTTAACTCCTGCAATTGAGATAGACATAGTTTTTAAAGTTGTTCTAGCACTTTGTATTTTTAAATTCCATTTCCCTCTTAAGTTATACCCACCTTTTCTTTTTATGAACAATTTACATTTCTTACATACATTTCTTTTGGAAGCAATTTATTTCTTACTTTATACATTACAAAAGACTTGAGACTGGTGTGGAGGTTCACCTTCCAGCAGGACAACGACCCTAAACATAAAGCCAGGGCAACAATGGAGTGGTTTAAAACAAAACATATCCATGTGTTAGGATGGCCCAGTCAAAGTCCAGATCGAAATCCTTTTTTTTTTTTTTTTTTTTTTTTTTTACTTTGATTTTTATTAGGTTATTTTGACATTGTGGACATACAGTAAAGAAAATAACAAACAGACATACATATAAACAAACATAGAGTTTGGAGTTTACATATCTTTCTCCATTTATCACATTGCAGAAAAAAAAAAAAAAGAAAACCTATTATGTTATTTCATTTGTGTCACTTCTGAATGTTTTCCACTTCCTCCATAGTCTGTCGTATTTACCTCCCATCAGTCTAATGTTGAGTGTTATTTTTTCCATCTCTGAGATATCCTCTACAATACTGATCCAATCCCGCTGGGTGGGAGGATCTGGATGTAACCACTTCTTTGTAATTGCTTTTTTTGTTGCGGCCAGAATTATTTTGACTAAATACACGTCCTCTTTTTGTATGTATTCTTTTATGTTTCCTAGATACATCACTTGGCAAGTATTTGAAAATGTATAACTCAAAATATTATCCATATTCATTTTTAAGTCTTCCCAATACTTTTTAATTTTAATGCATTTCCAGAATACATGAGAATGATCCGCTTCCATTTCTCCACACAATCTCCAACAATTTTGTAAACTTGAGGTCAGTTTGCTTTTTATTTTGGGTGTAATGAAAAAACGTGTCAAATTTTTCCAACAAAATTCCCTCCACAACGGCGAATTAGTTGTACTGTGTTGCAATTCACACATATTGAGCCATTCTTTCTCTGTTATTTTTATGGTCAGTTCAACTTCCCATTTCTTTTTAATATAGAGTGTTGAATCTTGTCTATTTTCTTCTAATGACCTATAGAAGGTGGAAATAGTTTTAAATTGTTTATGTTCATAGCAATCTTTTACTTTTCCGACAACCCCCAGTGGTTTCCTAAGCCAGTCAGATTTTATTTGTTTTGCGCAGTAGTCCCTAACTTGCAAATATCTAAAGAAATCTCTATTTTCCAATTTGTATTTGTTTTTTAGTTGTTGGAAACTCATTAGTCCTCCGTTTTTCATAAGGGTACAAACTGCTGTAATCCCTTTTAGTTCCCACTGTTTGAATGTTTGGTCCAATTGTCCTGCCTTGAAATTTTTATCATGTCTAAACCATCTGAGTATAAATAATTGTTCTTTTAACTGACATTTTTCTATTACTGTGTGCCATATGTCTAATGTAAATTTCACAATTTGATTCATTCCACTTTTATTCTTTGTCATTAAATGTTTGTCAGAGATAAAAATCTGAATGTTGTTTCCCTCGATTTCTTTCTCAATTTCCTTCCATCTTGCCTCATATTCTGGTCTACACCAACCAGCAAGTGGTCTGAGTTGGGCTGCATAGAAGTATTCCCTTAGGTTCGGCAAGGCCATCCCTCCCTTGCGCTTCGGGAGTTGCAGTGTTGTTAGTCTTATTCTGGGCTTCTTCCCACCCCAAATAAACCTTGATATCATCTTGTCCCATATTTTGAATTTTTTTTGAGATATAGGAAGTGGGAGTGACTGAAACATGTATAACAGTCTTGGGAGAACATTCATCTTTATTATTTGGATTCTTGAGTAGAAGTTTGTAGGTGTTGCCGACCACCGTTCTAGATCTTTTCTAATGTTGCCCTCCACCTGATTATAGTTTATGTCCGCCATATCTGATAATGATTTTGTCAAGGTTACGCCCAAATATTTCATGTTGTTCGAGTGCCAATTTAATTTGTATTCGTCTCTGATCTTTTGGGAGGGTATATAATTGAATGATAGAATTTGTGTTTTGGATACATTCATTTTATAGCCTGATAAGTATTCAAAGGTATGGAATAGTTGCATCAAAATTGGGAAGCACTTGTCAGGGTTTCGTAGAAAAATAATAACGTCATCAGCAAACAATCCAATAAGGTGTTTTTGTCCAGCAAGGGATACCCCCTCCAACTTTGAATGTTGTCGCACTGCTTGTGCTAGTGGCTCAACATATAAAGCAAAAAGAATTGGTGACAAGACACAGCCCTGTTTTGTACCTCTATATAGCCGAATTCTATCTGTCAGACTACCATTCACCTTGATTCTAGCTGTAGGTTGATTATAGATTGTCCTTATACATTGTATTGAGCTGTCCTTAAACCCGAATTTTTCCAATACTCCAAATAGGAAGAGCCAGCTTACGCTATCAAATGCCTTTTCTTGATCTAAGCTAATTAACACAGTACTGATATTCGTTTTTTCTGCATTGTCAATAATGTGAAGGACTCTCCTTATATTGTCCTGTGCCTGACGTCCCTTGATGAATCCAGTTTGATCCACTTCTATCAGATCTGGTACAAATTTTTGGAGTCTTTTGCTAATGATCGAAGCGTACAATTTATAGTCGTTATTTAGGAGGGAAATGGGTCTATAATTCTTGCAGTATTCTTTGTTTTTTCCTTCTTTGGGTAAGATTGTTATAATAGCTTCTCCCCATGATGGTGGAGCTATTCCCTGATTCAGAGTCCAGTTGAAGCAAGATAGAAGAAGTGGCTTGAGTTCTTCTTTGAAAACTTTGTAAAATTCAGCCTGAAAGCCATCGCTTCCTGGGGCTTTATTTGTTTTTTGTTCGGCAATAACTGTATCTAGTTCCTTATCTGTAATCTAGATCTAAATCCAATCGAGAATCTGTGGCAAGATCTGAAAACTGCTGTTCACAAACGCTGTCCATCTAATCTGACTGAGCTGGAGCTGTTTTGCAAAGAAGAATGGGCAAGGATTTCAGTCTCTAGATGTGCAAAGCTCGTAGAGACATACCCTAAAAGACTGGCAGCTGTAACTGCAGCAAAAGGTGGTTCTACAAAGTATTGACTCAGGGGGTTGAATAATTACGCATACCCCACTTTTCAGTTATTTATTTGTAAAAAATGTTTGGAATCATGTATGATTTTGGTTCCACTTCTCACGTGTTTGCCACTTTGTATTGGTCTTTCACGTGGAATTCCAATAAAATTGATTCATGTTTGTGGCTGTAATGTGACAAAATGTGGAAAATTTCAAGGGGGCCGAATACTTTTGCAAGCTACTGTAAGCTTCGACTATTAAAGTGAACCATTGTTATACCCTTTTCTACCTTGATTTTCTTTTTAAATTGAATTCATTTCTCATTGTAAAGCTTCACCAAACATTATCAGTGTTAACGGTTACATTTTAACTTTCTCTCTCCTGACCAGTCAGCACTCTCCTCTGGAAACACCTGTGGAGTGGGTTTAAACTCAAGTAGGATTTGAGAGACGATATCATATACTAGATATTACTCAGTTCTTTGTGCAACTTCACAGAATGCAAATTCATAATTGCTCATACTTTCTAATTACACACCAGACCATCTCCAAAAGTGCATCAGCATCATCATGACAGATGTTTGTATCTCCTTCCTCTTTCAGGTACGAGGTTTGACACAGTATTACATACAGTCTAATTCCTGTGTAGGATTACTTATTCTCACATCCTGATTACCTTTTCCGTGGAATACTTGCTTGTGCAGTCAAGATATGGAAAAAGAAGAGAAAAAAAATCTTAAGTAAATGTTTATTTTTTAAAAATTAGATCCATAATTTGCTGGACACAGACACACATGTTGTAGTTTTGTCCCTGTACACCACTACAGTGGATTTTAAATCAAACAATCAAGATAAGATAAGATAAGATAAGATAAGATAAGATAAGATAAGATAAGATAAGATAAGATAAGATAAGATAAGATAACCTTTATTAGTCCCACACGTGGGAAATTTGTTTTGTCACAGCAGGAAGTGGACAGTGCAAAAGTTATGAGGCAAAAATTAGAATACAATAAGAATAAATACAGTACACAACTGTACAGAATAGAATAAAATAATATACTATATACAGTAGAATAAAATAGAATAAAAATATACAATAAGATAAAAATAGAATACGAATGCTATATACAACTGAGTAAAAATACAACGATGCCAGAAAAGATTATTGCACTTAGTGTTATTGCACATGTGTGGATGTGTGTGTTTGTTCAGTTAAAGTCTTTGTTGTGGAGTCTGACAGCAGTGGGGAGGAAAGACCTGCGAAATCTCTCCGTCCCACACCGTGGGTGCCGCAGTCTCCCACTGAAGGAGCTGCTCAGTGCTGTCACAGTCTGCTGCATGGGGTGGGAGATGTTGTCCATCAGGGATGACAGCTTAGCCGCCGTTCTCCTGTCACTCACCACCTCCACTGGGTCCAGAGGGCATCCTAGAACAGAGCTGGCCCTTCGGATCACCCTGTTCAGTCTCTTCCTGTCCCCAGCAGAGATGCTGCCACCCCAGCAGACCACGCCATAAAAGATAGCAGAAGCCACAACAGAGTCATAGAAGGTCTTCAGGAGTGGGCCCTCCACTCCAAACGACCTGAGTCTCCGCAGCAGGTACAGCCTGCTCTGCCCTTTCCTGTAGAGGGCGTCTGAGTTATGAGTCCAGTCCAGTCTGTTGTTCAGATGAACACCAAGGTACCTGTAGCTGTCCACAGCCTCAATGTCCATACCCTGGATGTTCAGTGGTTGCAGTGGAGAATGCTTGTGCCTGCGGAAGTCTACCACCAGCTCCTTGGTTTTACTGGCGTTGATCTGGAGGTAGTTCAGCTGGCACCAGTCCACAAAGTCTTGAGTCAGTCCTCTGTACTCCTTGTCGTCCCCATCAGTGATGAGGCCGACTATTGCAGAGTCATCAGAGAACTTCTGCAGGAAGCACTGGGTGGAATTGTGGGAGAAGTCTGCAGTGTAGATGGTGAAGAGGAACGGAGCCAGAACCGTTCCCTGTGGGGCCCCCGTACTGCAGACGACCCTGTCCGACACACAGCCCTGAGTCCTCACATACTGATGAGATTCAAGCACAGACTTCCAGTTATTTTTTTATTTTTACAAAAAAAAAAAAAAAATCAGAGGCTCAAAAATAATTGTACAAAGTAACATAAACCTAAATACAAGGGACATTTTAATACTTTAATCATTTACTATTAATGACTGCCTCCCTTGAAATACTCTCCCAGGCCTTTACTGCAGCTGCTTTCAGTTGCTTCTTGTTTGTGGGTCTCTCAGTTTTGTCTTCAGTAACTGAGAAGCTGACTTGACCACTGAAGAATATCCCATTTCTTTGCCTTGAGAAACTCTCTCTGCTTGTGCAGTGTGCTTTGGGTCATTGTCCATCTGTACTGTGAAGCACTGTCTGATTGGCTGTGCAGCATTTGGTTGAATCTGAGCAGAGATCATGGCCCAGCACACTTAACAGTTCATTCTGCTACTTATATCAGCAGATACATCGTCAATAATCACCTCTGATCCAGACTCACTGACAGCCATACATTGTTATACAGCGATAAAATTGCCTCCACCATGTTTGACTGATAATGTAACATGATTTAAATCATAAGTCTCCCTCATTTGCACATACATTCATTTGGGTCTCATTTTTAAAATGACAGTGAAAAGCTATAAAATTAAGTTTCAACCATGCATTCAACCTGTGCATTAGTGTGAGTACTTAATTTGTCATTAAATAACAAGGAAATAGGCATCGCTTTGTCATTGAATCACTTGTCAGTCAACTGTCCAATTATTTTTGACCATCTCAAAATGGAGTACTGAAATTTCTGTAATTCTTAATCAGGAAATGCAAAAAAATAAAAAAATAAAAGCCAAAAATTTTCTGGTCAACAACTGTCTTAGTCCAATAAATTATTTATCTAACTGTATATGTATGGCTAGTCTCACTTACATTCTTATGCTTATGAAAGTGGCTCCTTCTGCATACTCATGCAACAATGAATTACATATGAAGTAAACAAGATGATGGAGCAGACTACTTTCAAGAGTAAGTCACAGTATTAGACTATATATGATCAGAGATGGGCAGTAACTCGTTAGTTGTAATGCTTTTCTGTAATACGATTACTTTTTTCAAGTAACGAGCAAAGTAAGGGATTACTATTGCAAAAACGGTAATTAGATTACCGTTACTTTCCCGTAGGAATGCTGCGTTACTGCGTTACTAAGACCGTTATTTTAGGCAAACCTCCGCCTACCCCACTCCTGCTTTATAGGTGAAAATAGAGCAACAGGACCGCTAGTCTTTGACTTTATTTATTTTCTGCTGTGTTTTAATGGCATCTATTTGAAAGACTGAGTGTAAACACAAAAAAATATTTTATTTTATGTGCTGGAATGTGCAGAAAATAGGTTTAAATGTTAAACAAATTTCTTCCAGTCAGAGAATGTTGCATATAATTAAATTTTTGCTTGATGCATATAAAGTTAAAAGATTAAAACTAATAAAACAAGAGTTAAAAAGACACTTTTCCATTTGATTACACTTTGTAAGCTGGATTATGCAGAAAAAGTAGAATTGGGCTGAAAGATCCATCGCTTTATCACCTATTCAGGTTGTAAATCGTGTTTTTAAAAAGTAACTAAGTAACTAAGTAATTAATTACTTTTGAAAATAAGTCATCAGTAAAGTAACGGGATTACTTTTTGGGGGAAGTAATCAGTAATTAGTTACTGATTACTTTTTTCAAGTAACTTGACCAACACTGTATATGATGCTGATATATATAATACAGACATTTACTGTTTGATGCAATTGGAAATTTGTATGCATTTCTTTTCTATTTCCTTTCTGTATGAGCAGCCTTGTTTATACAGCAGCCTATGGTACTCATGAGTTTATAAGCATCCTTTCTGAAAGCTTTAGTGAAGATAGCATAGAGGAAGGGATTGGCACACGAATTGATGGGAAAAAAGAGGACCAACAGAATTTTGGAGTTGGTAACTGTGATGAGGGGAAACTTAAAAGCAGCAGAGATGGCAAAGAAGGAGATGGGTGCCATGCACAGAAAATCCGTGAAGATGAGTACCGCCATGCGCTGTGCGATCCTGGTGTCTGCACTTCTTCTGGGTAAGTCAGGGTTTTTTACAGCCAGGTAGATCAGCACATAGCAAACGCAAACAACGAGGAAGGCGCCCACATTGAGGAGCAGGATAATTATGACAAAAGCCTGAGCCAAAGGAGTCTCTATGTCCATGGGTAAGCACATGCTGACTTTGGTGTAGCTACTGACACCAATCAAGGGCAGTATCCCCATCCCCAGACAGATGAGCCAACCTACTGCCATTATGCCTGCAGCTTGCATAAGAACCAGGTGGCGCTCTACCTGCATAGCATTGGTGATGGTGTGCCAATGCTCCAGGATGATGGTAGAAAGTGTGTAAACTGACAGCTCCCCACCAAAAACTGACAGGAAGCCAGCAGCACTACAACCAGGTCCTGTCTGCCATTCAATGGCGTGCTGACTGTAGCTACCACGAGTACGCAAGTCTACAGTAGCTATCATCAGAAGGTAGACCCCAATGCAAAGGTCTGCAAAAGCCAGGTGGCACATGAGGAAGCGAGGTACTGTCAGCTTGTTCCGGCTGCTGAAGAAGACCAGCAGCACTGTCAGATTACCTGTAATAGCCAATAAATTGATGAACCAAATAGCTACTCTGAGAAAACTGAAACCCGCGATGTCTTCACAGGGGTTGAAAGCATCTGCCTCAGGTGTGCAAACCAGAGTGAGGGTGGTCTGGCAGAGGTCCAGTTCTGGATAGTGGAAATTCACATCTTCATAGCTTTCATCTTCAGCAAGCAGGTCACCTTCCGAGAAGTACGGCACGCCCGTAAGTAGAGATGTGTCTGTTAACCCTCCGATTACAGGCTGAACCCTGCTTTTGAAGGAGATTTAAATGGGAAAAAAAAAGAAGATATTGTTTAAATAAAGAGCTCAGAATGAAGATATCTTAAAATAAGTGAAGTATGGTAAGTAAAGTAAACCAAGGGGCAAATCCATTTCAAACACACTTGTAAGTTGATTTCAATAAGGTGTAAAGTTTATTAGAGTAAAAATAAAAATGAGATTTAGGACAGGTAAATATTGCTGAATCAAATGATTTACCTGCCGGCTGGATCTCTCTCAATACAGGCTGTAGAGCTGTTATTCCACACAGGATTAATTGGTAAGTCTCTGTAGAAAAGCAAGAACATAATAAAAAGTTATGTCACCATTACATGGCATATTTCAGGTGCAGATGTTTGTGAAACCTGTGATATATTGTGTAACGCAATTCAGCATTGCTTAATAAGCAAAGGATTCTGATTTTGATGGACTTAAATTTAGACTACTGCATGGAAATTCAAAGAGTCATGGGGTAGGGTTGAGCTTTGAGCATGCACAGTGTAAGTTACCTGTGAGTGTTCCAGTTCAGCAGTGCACAGCAGTGGCTGTTGTAGGTGAGATGAGCTTCTCGCAGACTCCACAGTCCCTGCAGAGGAGGCAGACTCTTCAAGGTGTAGGCGGACTGAGCAAACAACACTAGAACTGACTCCAGTCCCTGTGATGGCAGCTTTGTGAGAGCTGTGGCAGAAACATCCCTGTGAAAAAAATAACCGACATTAATACAGTGTGACAGAGTTTTTGTGTCCACTGTGCTGTTTTACACTGCCATCGTTCATCAGACTGTTACTGTTTCTCTCTGCTGAGCTGAAGTCCACAGTGTGTTCTCTGAAGATTACATGAAAATTATGAAGGACATAAAAGCAATTCGGGAGAGTAAGACCATGTCCAGACACAGAATACAGCCTGTGTCGAGTCTTAAAGTTTAACTGGTGTGTTTAGTAAGCATCTTCCTCCTTTTGCTTCCCTATTCTTCTTCCCCTATTTCTTCTTCTTTCCTTTCAGCTGCTCGCTTTAGGGGCCAAAACAGAAGATCATCTGCCTCCACCACACCCTTTCTCTAGTACCCTCCTCTGTCACACAAACTCTGCTTAAATGTCCTTCTTCACCATATCCACAAATCTTATTCTTCTTCTCCTGCCTGGGATCTCCATCTTCAGCATCCTTTGTCCAATATATTCACTGTCCCTCCTCTGCACATGTCCAGACTACTTCAGCATTACCTCTCTAACTTTCAGAGTAGCCATCTCCAAACTATACATCATGGTGCCATCACCATCTTCTGAACCTTCCCTTTCACTGTTGCTATCTTTCTGTCACATGTCCCAACCATGCCCTCTCCTGACAACCCACTCCACCATGCCTGCAAGTTCTTCTTCGCCTCTCTTGTGCTCTGTCCTCATGATGAGCCCAATATTTGATGTTTCAAAGATTCTACACCGGATACCCGCCCTGACGCAAACTTCTCATTTGTTGGCTCTAGGCTTGTTGAACACCCTACCCCCCACCCTGGCTGGGTTTCCTTTAGCTTTCCTCAATAAATCAAAATAAACTTAGCACAAAGTGACTTTTAGGAGTATACAAATAAAAACTTACAAGACTCCAGGGCCCGTGCCTCCTGTGAAAGCATCTTTATGGATCACTCTAAGGTTTCGATTATTTTTTAATACCCTAAACATAGCAGAACACAAGGAGCAAATCTTTAATGGTGCAAAAGAAGAATTTTAAACAGAAATTAGACATAATGTGGTAAAATGAAACAAATACAGCTTATCTATCTTTGTTCCGTTGAAGGCATGCTCGTGTATTTTTCTTATGCCATTGTTGTACAGGTTCCTGAAAATGTAAGAAACATTTGCATGTTCAAACTTTCTGGACTGCTATAATACAATTTCAAAATAAGTGAAAGTGTCCTATACATTGCAATACTCACATTGTAACATATTCCTTTGACATTCCAGTGAAAGCGTTTGTGGGTATTTCTAGAAGGAAGATGTTGTCGCATATATCCCTGCAAAAATAGTAATAAGTGTAATAATAAGTTGAAACTGGACTTGCAGTAACACTGAAGATTTCCTTTGTATTAGTCTCTATGAATATAACAAGAAATTTACTCACAAGACGAACTCAGATTCAAGTGAACTGATTGATGTGACATCAGGAAAAACTGCAATACCGGTATTTGAAATACTCCTGTAAATAAAAAGAGCAATGTGTCACTTTCATTTGACAAAGATGAAAAAAAAAGTTTGTTGCAAGTCAGACTGCACTGTAGGAATTTTTAAAAACTGACAAATGAATAAATAAATTTTAAGTTGTCTCACAAGTAGCGAAGTTTGGGGAGGTTGTTAAATGCTCCTCTGCCAATGTGCATGAGACTTCTTGTGTTCTGGATTGAGCTGCAAAGCAGTACAGAGCATACAGTCCATACCGGGGTGCACTACAGTAATCGTGACTTTAATGGACTGGGAGAATCACAGAAAAGACTTACATTTCAGAGAGGCTGAGGAGGTTGTTAAATGCTAATGTCTCAATGGTTTTCAGGGTTACGCTTTGAGTAATCTCTCTGTGTACAGCAGAAAATAAATAGTGAGATTCTTCTTAACATTTACGTCACACTGTCAGACTAATGTGCAGTATAAACACACTGCAACCATTTTTATGAGATTTGCCACAAAAAACAAAGCAGAGACACTGCAATAATTAGTTTATCTGATGCAAAACCCAAATCTTCTTATATTTGGAGCATGAATTTTCATCATATTGTTCCTCACTTAAGCAGTATCACAAGTGAGTCGGAATTTTTCAGCAAAAGAAATGTGATACGTACATCCTCTGGACTCCTTTTAAACCTTCAAAGGAATGGCTTGAAATTGTTTGCAAAGACAGATGATAAAGAAACCTGCGAAAGGAGGCATAAAAAGATTGGGAGGACAGTTTAATGATGTAATAGAGACGTAGTGACATCTTAAAATCATCTGAGGCTCTGTGACAAAAAGGTAAGTGTAGCCATGGCACAGGTTTTGTCATAGCAACTATTTAGTGTTCAATTAGAACGAAATTTTCCTAGGTTTTGTTTACAGCCTGTCTGGACACACTGTTTTGTTTTTTTTAGTTTTGTTTTTTTTATCTCTAACAGAAATGCACCATTTAGGTTGTTTGAGGCATTCATAATAAGCATAGAGCAAGTTCTCTTCCCACCAGTGAGCAACATTTCCACATCTGCAACATATACATTATTCCCAGCTAACAGAAATGGTCTGTCAATATCATAAACAAATAGAAGTTGTAATTTGGTAGAACAGAAAGTTCCAGGAGCGAGTGTATAGAATTACTGGCAGCATTTGATAGACACACAAAGCTGCCAGCCTTGGTGTTCACAGACGTTAATCACAAGAGGGTCAAGGTGTTGTGTACTCTGTTACTGAAGAGGAGGTCAAGATTACCCACCTTCAAGGCTTTTGACAGTAAACTCAACAAGTGAGCTGTAATGTCCAGAAAAGCATACAAAAAGAGGTGTACTCACAATGTGTGAGAGCAACTTGACATTTGCTTCATCGGTAATTAAGCTGGACACATGCAGGGGACTGTGTTTTTAAAAAAAAGAAAAAAGGGTGTGATGTACTACTTAAATGAAATAAATACAGTCCATGCTTGGAAGCAGACGTTCTTCACTCTCCAGTAGGGATCGATCCAGATTTATCTCTCAATATTATGAAGACTTAGAGTGGTCTGAATGTAAAACATAAAAAGTTCTCACAGGAAGATGCACAAGAAAACAAGAACACAGCTGGCCTTTGTTTTATCTACCAGAAAACGCATGCACACAATACTACTGACAGAGCAGGTGTGTATGTTTGGATGGGTTTTTTTTTGTTCTTGATGTTTTTTAATGAAGCAGACTTTATCATACCACTGATGCTTAAATTAGAAACATACAAAGTGCTTCCATGGCTAAAGTTGAGGATAAAAGAAAACAAGAAAAAGATACTGCCACTTGGTGAAACTAGATGCAGTGTTGGAATAATGTTTGTATGTTAAGACTGATTTGGAATACATTCAGAGTGCAGAGATTGCTTCCAAAAATGTTTTTATGCCAGAGTACTGGTAATGGTTGTTGAATGATCAAAGGTTACACCTGAGACCCCCCCCCCCCCCCCCCCCAAGTGTACAATAAATACTGGAACCAAAATCCGTTTTAAATGGGTGCTCAATATTAAGGCCACTTACAACAGGTTAAAAAATGTGATGAAGCGTGATTTGATCACTGTTAACTCTACAAACAGCACAGCAGAGCTAAACAAGAAAGACGTTTCAGTGCGGATCTTAGCCCCGTGCATAAATACGCGCGGAATAATAATGGCAATTGCTTAATCACACGAATTAGCTGCCTTAAAAAAAAAAAAAAAAAAAGATCCACCCTGTAAACGCATTATTCCACATGTTGCCAACTTACAATCTTCTATCCCTGTGGTCCATCACTGGAGCTGCCCCTTGTGTTATATTGTTGCACCTGATTGCATTGGAGAAACATCGGCAGATCCTCGGGCACACGAAATTCCTGCATCCATGGAACAATGAGACGAACAGGAGCAGGGATACTGACGGCGATGTCCACATCGTTGGTGCTTTCTGGAAAACTTCGCAGAAGCTGAGATGTCGACTGAATGTCCCTTCATCAACAAGAAGTTGCTTCCCTTTAATCGCGCTTTGAATCTCAATCACCTGACCTCCAGCTTCCTATCAAGTGGCTCTTGTGTCGCAAAGAGATTTTTTATAAGCATCCGAAAAGGAAAGTGACACGTGATCGCAAAGTTGAGCCCTGTAATTTTTTTTCTTTTTATGATGACGATTCATTATTAGGTCTATTCTAAGTAAGGTTAATGTAGACATGATTGCGTATTAAAGCACCCCAAAACAGAGCGCAGACGTTTTTAACAACTGGATACATTATTACCGGATTTATACGTTTTCTATGAGCACATCTGCTTGTAAACACAATCATCTGGATCCCCAGTTAGACTTGCAGCAGTGACCTTGGTTAAAAGAACATACGTAGATCATTGTGACGGTGTATCGTTTAAGATGTAGGCTAAACTGGCGTAATGAGAAAGTATCTGAAAGTAAACCGCAAACATCCAAGAGACAATAACCTTTGATGTTCAATTATCTTCCTCCCCTGGCAATGGTTTTGCTGTGATTGGATGCTTTCAGAGCCACTTTTCCCTCACTGTTGAGTTTGCTAACCCTTGTGTCTGTAATTGGAGTGTATTTTAGGATAGTTAAAATGAAGATTTCGTTTGGCATGCACATAAAGATCCAAAGTCGATGACTGTGTCCCTCGGAAGAACAGTGTGACCCATAGTCAGAAGCCTCCCATAACTGTATCTCGTTTGGCGCCCGTTATAGGGCTGTTGCTGATAAAGGCAAGGCAACATTGTGTAGCCTTGAAACACAACCTGTTTTAAGTCGTTATACTGAAAGAGTATATTCAGTATATATTAAATTAGAAACATGGTAATGATCTAGATGGCTGTTTGAAAACTGAGCATAACAACAAGGTATTTGAAACTCCACTTGTTCAAACAAAATTTTTGATGGAGACATATCTGCGAAAAGCGTAGGATTTAATTAAAAATCAGTGTATTTTTTAAAAGTTTCCTTACTTAACTGCTCAATCAGTGAAACGTGTCGGATGATCTTTCTTTTGGGCATGGTTGAACTAATGCTAAAGTTATTGATGGACTTAATTCCAAGCACTCTTTCCACAAGATAAACCAGTGCGACGACCAAAGAGGATCCGTTGCTTCTCTGCTGGGAAGACAGTGCCAGGTTGTTGTTTGTTTTATTTAATTGTATTTTTTGCACTGTCGTAATATCTCTACTGGGTGGCGACAAAGCAACATCATTGAGAAAAACAGTAAGAGCGCATTTTCTCAGGGAACAGACCAGAAATCCTTCGCTAATACTGGATATATTTATGTGACTGTAAATCTGTGTTTCTCGTGTTGGTTTTAAAACAAAATAATTAAACAGGATCAGAAATGTCCTTGAGGTATTACTAACCAATCAGCTACGGAGAGGCAACAGTAGCAATTCAAAGGAAGTGGCGTTAAGGAAGTCGCCTTTGAGCTGATCTGGGGTCAGTGATAGAAATGCCAGCCCCGGAAATGGTAGCAAATTGCCTGCAATTAAACCGACCCCAAGTCAGTACGTACAAAGGGTAGTACACAGGAAGTCAAACTTATAACAGCTGCGATAACAGTTGTGGGTATAAACCACATAGGTTACAGTCTGAAAAAGAGGCCACTTTTTTTCTGGCCAGTTCGCCAGCTAGCTCGTAGCGATGGACAAGCTTCGTCGTGTGCTAAGCGGTCGAGAAGACAACGAGGAACTGGGTCTCACTGCACAGGTAGGAACTGCTTGACAGGCTACGCTGCTAATGCTAACGGACTGTCAAGAGAACGGATAACATTCAAACGCCTAATAATAAAGCATCGCTTTCGCTGCCTGTTTAAAATTCTGAGCTAATGTTAAGATACCGTTGTCTGCATGCGATTTTATATTCACTGAGTTAGCGGCTTGTAGCAGTTAATAATGAAAAAATGCTATTTTGTGTTAGCTCCGGTTAACTAGCGTCCTCTGGCCGTTTAAAGCCAGCTGTCTTGACTTTCTGTTAGCACTTAACTTTACTGAGTCATGTGTATTTATTTGTACCTCTTTTTCACGCGTTCACGATAAGGAGGAAATAAGGTAAGGTAATGCTTTCGAAGTCAGTTTATTGGTGTTTTGTATTCTACACTTTTTTCCTGCTTTTGTTTTTTATTCTTTGCAGATTCTACTTCAGTTATGTTCTGTATTTCTTAACATATGCTAGCATAATCCCCGTTTGTGGTGTGGCCGCTGTATGATTGATTAGCAGGAAGCCCGTGGGCTTTTTCTGCAGGTCACTGGGTCTGTCTTGTGACATCCTCCCATTGTTCTCACCAGGTCCTTGATGCCAGCACTCTCAGCTACAGCACCAGGGTGAAATGGTTTGTCATCTGCTTTGCTGGAGGCATCCTGTGTTCAATACTTGTGAGTGTATTTGTCAGGCAAAATTGATGTTTTTGTGTCCTTTTTGCCTTCATACTGACCAAAGGAATGTGGAGAAGGCTTTTTTTTTTCCCCTCCACTGCTGCCAAAGCGATTTCCTCTGTTACTCCAGCAGATCAGTACGATCAACTCCTACTGTCACTTATACTTAAGTAACCCACATCGGGTACATAAATCTTACTTATCAGTTTGTAGCCTTGCAGAAGAGAAGGCACTGTCAACTGTTGCTGTCAACAGTTTGAAGCCACTGCCATTTTTCGCACCCATTGTAAAATGCAGGTTTTGTTTATAGGTGGTAACATTCACAGTTACCACAATCGTTGTAGAAAATCTAGTGCCATGAAAACTCGTAATATTTAAGTCTTTAAATGCCCTTTTTTCAAAAAAAAATTTTTTTTCTGGCTGCTCACACACTGCTAGCCATCACCGTGTTTGCAGCAATAACTAAAATACACATTTACAAACCTATTGCTGCTTGTCTGATTACATAAATATCACTAAATGCAGCAGTGTCTTTCCAGAATGAATATCTATCCAGATTTTTTTTTCTTTTTCCCAGAATCTTAGCTGCTTCATCTTATTAGAAGCTTCTTACAGCTGCTCCCTTATTCACATTTGATTACCTTCCTGACGCAGCCCCAAAAAGGGGATTTGTATCTCCTCCTGATCTTAAATGTGTTAGTCTTATGTGTGAACCACCACACTGTAGAGCCACCAACTATTTTATCTTATTAAAATTATTAATCATAACTTTAGATAAGGCTGAAACCCTCACAACTTATCAAAAGAAATATATTAGTGTTTTATAATCTCTTCCTATGGCTAAACATAAGCTCTGTTTACAATTGGACTGCAGCCAGGGGTGTTTCCAGGATGTTGTTTTTTTTTTTAATTGGGCTTCACAGGGGAGACCGAGAATGCAGCGGTGGCAATAGGGGGGCACAGGAGATTAGAATGTTTAGTCGGAAATATTTAATGAGAATCGTGTATAGAAAAAGTATTTAGACTGTTTGCTTAAGTAAAAGATTAAAGTAATGTAATAATTCATATGATGTTCAACCAAATATATTTAAAGTACTCGGGGGGGTGGGGGGGGGAATGACACTTTTTAGAATTATTTACATGATATTATTCGATTTATGATTTATGTATTGAAGCGTATATCTTTCTAATGAATACACTTGTTGATTATTTTAATTATTTATTAGTTGGGAGACTGGTACTATATAATAGTGTAATTAATCTGCAAAATAATAAATAACTGAAGCTTTAAAATGGATAGTCTGGCATAAGAATAGTAATAATCACATTCAGAATTTAGTAGAGTAAAAGCAGAAAACGGCGTAGTACTAGTAAAAGTAATTAAGTAAATATTTCAGCAGCACTAGTGCCACCCATGGCCCCTTTTAGACACGCCCCTGACTGCAGCACTGGTCCAGTAGTACTAAAGTCTATTATAATCCAAACCAACCTTATGGGCTTCTAACAGTAGGGGGAGACAAACGTTTTTCAGTACAACCACAGGACAGCCACTTCTGCTCTTTTTCTTCTTTTTTTTTCTCTTTTTTTCAGCAGGATTTTTAACCGGGTTATTAACAGTTAACCCTTTAACCTGGTTAAGTTCTAGGTCTCACTTAGTAGCTATTATATCTGTTTATTTTTGCCCCCTACCCCTTGCTGAAAAATGATGATATGAATTTGTGTAGCTGAATTATTTTTTTTCTTTTTTAATCTCTTTACCAGGGCACAGCACTGCTGTTCCTTCCAAGTGGCTTGAAGCTCTTTGCAGTCTTTTACACACTAGGGAATATTGCAGCTCTTGCCAGGTAAGTCCAGTTTAATTTTAAGTGTTACTGGTATTGTACTGTATTATCATCAGCATTTTGTCATCAGTATGACACACTGCAAGAAAGCAACAAAAAAAAAAAGTCATCTTAAAGGTTATATTGTCACTCATGGCTGGAGTATCTTGTCACAGTCATAATTCTTTAAGGTGTGTGTGTGTGTGTGTGTGTGTGTGTGTGTGTGTGTGTAACATTGTCCTTGTGTTCATTCATAACCTGCTGCTCTGTGTTTGCAACACTGTGCCTGAAGAACTATGAGATGTTTTCAGCTCATAATGAATGACATTGTTACATATTGTCAGTATGAGTTATACAGTTTGATGCAACAAAGCAAGTAATCTAATCTTGGCGAAAGCATTGTCATTTATTAAAGTTGTCACACCTGTGCAGCTCTGATAGCCATTTTTTGGTTTTCAAAATCTGAACCCAAGGATGAACTGAATAAATCTTTTGTGCTGTTGAGTATGTAAGAACGCACTTTGTACAACTTTTAGTGTTTGAAACTCAAAGACCTCTAAAGTCTTTGAGTTTCACCATCATCAGTCATAAATACAGATTTGTAGACACATTTTATTACAGCAAACTTGCGCTGTGCTTTCAGACCTCTTATCAAATTTGTACCCATTTTATTTGAATTCTATTTCTTCAGTTAATATTTACTCTCAATCCTTGAAACACTACAGAGTTTGCTGCTGAGAGTATACAAACTAAAACTATTGGGAGCAGGTCATTGGTGTGGGGCTGCCTTGTTTTTACTGATTCTTTTACCAGCATCATATTTGAAGTATAATGTAGATTCTCTGCTGATATTGTAAACGTATAAGTAGACCAGTTTAAACTTTCAATGCTTTAGTTATCAGTTTAGGAGTGAAAACCAGTACAGAAAATGTACTCAGCCATAAAATAATTGACTGGAGTTAGAATGTTTATTTTACTGCTCTGTATGCTAAATCACCAGATTAATGATTTTCTACAGCATTCATCTTTCATATTTTACTGGTGTTTACATAGATGTTCTTTATAGATTGTTAATCACCTAAAGTCTCTAGAGTGGGTGGCATTTTCTCTCGCAGAAGATTCTTAAGATCTGTGAAACACCCCTTTTAGATTGGTCAGATCCTGCCAACATCACTCCTTTCATGTGAACATGCAGGGGAAACCCTGGGTTAATTTAGTGAGTTGGAGAACTAGCTTCTTTTGACCACTTATCCTGAACGCCAATGTTAGGGTAAATGAATCCAGATAACCTGGTTATGTTGCACTCACCCAGGAATCTGTGAGTCCTTACTGACACTGTTATAATTATTCCTTATTTTGAGGCCATGAATATTATTCTTCTAACTGTTAAATTAAAAAAAACTGCGGTGAAAAGCTGGAATGCATAGGAGCTGTCAGCGGAGGTCTGCAAAAGAGCTGCATCAAAGTGTTGTGCAGTTACGTAGGCAAGGTGTACATCAGGTTCTGACATAAGTTAATTCGTAGAGCTTCAGAGGGGTTTGCAGTTTACATCCTACCTACAGGATAGGATTCCCATAGAGACGAGCAGGGGCAGCATAGCTGTGTGTCTCCTCTAGAGTCTTTCCTTTTTTTTTTTTTTTTTTTTTTTTTTCTAAATAGGAGGATGTGAGTAAATGAGCTCCTTCTTTGTATAGGAGCAAACAGCTGTTTTCTTTCCTGTCACAGGGAACCAAACTTGCAAAGTGTGGTTAAAACTTTAGTTTTACTTATTCGGTACCAGTTTATAAATGGATCATCTTGGGGACCTTCACATAGTTAAGTCAAGACTTTCCAGTAGAGAGAAATCTAAACTAACCCCCTTCTTAAAAATCACCAGCAATGTAGGCGAAAAAAACTCAATATAAAGTTCAAGATTAGAAATGTATCTTTATAGATGTCACCAGATCTACAACATTTAGATTTGTATTTGTAGGTGAACTAAGGTCTAAATCTTACAGTAATGTCTTTGACTTCTTTTGACAGACACTGAACGCTTGATTTGGTGATTGTTATCAGACTGTACAGTCTCTGTTTTCAGGTATTAAATATCCAGAAGGTGAGATGCATCAAGAAACTAGGTCACCTTCTTCATAGCTCAGGTTAACAGTCCAGTGCAAAAGAGTATCATATTATTTTACAGAGCTTAACCTACTTTATAAAAACGGTATGCTGCTGGTTTCTTCTTGACGGCCACAGGTATGAAAACAGGAGGCACTATGTGCTGTGTTTTAATGACAAAAGAACACAATTATGTAACACAACAAAAGCTCAATTTAGCTTAAACTCTGATTTCAAATGTCTATTCAGTGATCTGCCAAAATCTTAACACCTAATGTGTTAAAATTACGTGATCAGTTTTACAGTCAGCGACACACTCTTTTAGGTGCCAGATCTTTTTCCCAGCATGTGCGCCAATCATTAGTGTCTTTGACACTCTGAGGAGAGAAAAAAAAGCCTCCCTCTCAACAGACCAGCAGAGAGAGCCTGCGTCAGCCCACATTACTCTTGTGTCTCATCTAACAGATGTGACGCTCCACGGACTCCCTCTGCCCACTCAGCTCAGCTGAGCCCAAAGCTGCGTGCCTCGTCAGTGGGGAAAGCCTTTGTCTTGTTAAATTCACTGACGTAACACATGCATCATGTAGGAGGTCTTAAGTGTTGGGAATGAAACATTTAAACTGTAATTATTGCCACATGTAGTCCAAATTTGATTTTGTTGGTCACGTTTTTCAGATGTTACTCATACTGTGCTGTATGCGGTCAGTGTATTACTCATGTTGTGGGGAACCAGTTTGTTTACAAAAGGGATCTGTCCCATTCTTGTGAATTTAGTTTGGGACTTCCCTGAGATTGTGGGGGGGGGGGGGGGGGGGGGTGTTTTGTTTTTTTTAACCCTTCAGTATTTATACATTTGTTTGTTTTGTCAACTTTTTCTATCAACGTTTTAGGCTTGGACGGTTACATGTACTGCTTTTCCACTGCAGACACATCTCTGCCCATTTACTCTTTTCAGTGAGCAGCTGCCCATCAGTTAACAACTACAGTTGTTACTACCAAAGCCTCATAACCCCCAAAATGCAATTCAAGATGGCTGTGAAAGCAACTACATATTTATTGTATTCAGCCTCTGCTGCACTGCAGAAAATCACTGGGGAGGGGAAATGACTACTTAATGCTATGAAGGCAAATTATAATTATAATAATGATTCATAATTCGAGAGTATCTGTGGAGCATGGCCACCTGATGGGCAGTTATCTGGTTTACGTTTTGTAGTCCACTTGTTGGCAAAGTTCCATTGGCCAATTACTTATCAGCAAGCCTCAGTGAATGCAGGTATACAGTGCTTAAGGACCACACTTACATAATCAAAACAATCAGCTATCATGTGACATGAGCTATCAGTTTTTACTCATCTGTAGTTGTAATTGTTGACCAAACTGGAAGTCTTAAAGTAGAGTGGTTAAACTGGAAGTCCTGATAAACTGACGCTGCCTTTGGAGGCAAATGCAGATGAGCCAGTGTGACTGTTGCAGTGGAAGGCTTGAAACTGAGCTTTTTGTTTGTTTTCTTAGCTTAAACTTCTATATTGTTCAAAAGTGATGCGTTGAGGGTGTGAAGTTTTTCCTCTGCTTGTTTGACAACCACAGCTATAACAGACCTGTTTACTGAGCTTAATCCATCTACTTTTTTTATTGTTCTCCCAAAGCACCTGCTTCCTAATGGGACCACTAAAACAGTTGAAGCGCATGTTTGAACCAACACGACTGATAGCAACCATTGTTGTGCTGGTAAATACTGTGTTTTACTATTTTGACTTAGATTATGCAAGGCACTGCACTTCCACTTACAGTAGTTGGTGGTTTATGAGTAACGTAACTTAACAACACATTTCACCTTGACAGTGTGGATGTTTTCTTGAGTAACATTTAAATGTTTTGGGGGTTTTGTTTGTTTTTTACGTTGTTTTTCTGATAGGTTGAAAATAGAGAGAAATTAAAACTGAACTTTGTACAAGCAAGCAAAAAAGTTTATGCAAGCTGATCTCTCCTTTCTTCTTACAGCTCTGCCTGGTCTTAACGCTTTGTTCAGTGTTTTGGGTAAGTATGTTTCAATACAAACAAATCAGTTTGCAGTTATTAATTTAAAGTAGTGTTATTAAAATTGTTTTTTTTATTGACTTTACAGTGGGGTAAAAAGGGACTGGCCATAATCTTCTGTATTCTGCAGTTTCTGGCAATGACGTGGTAAGGATGACTTAGTAGTCTAAACCATTTCAGTACAGTTTGTTCATTATTCACACCTACAGTGATCAGCCTCAGACCACTGACACTTGCAATGAATAACTCATTAACATCCAACAGTTTGCTTAGAAACCCTAGCTCTTATTTTATGTTATACTTATGTTGAAATCGCAACATAAGTTTATTTTATAGTATTTGTAGATACATCTGTAAGTGAGCCACATATTTGGCTAAAAGTGTAAAGGCGAATACACTTAATTTTAGCCAAGCTATACTGGATTTTATTGTTCAGGGCAAAATGATAGCAAGCACAATCCAAGTATATTGATTAAATTGGTTTACCCTAGTTTGCCAGAGCAGACAGTGACATCTGTTTGAAATGCAGGTTACAATTAAAGGTGTTGTAATAAGACTGATGGGCAAGAGGCCATGCCTGATTGTAGGTCAGCGTATGTTTGCCCTGTAAAGAAGAAGGCAGGATCGTGTAGTGCTATTTAGCTGTGGGGTTTGGGCAGACAGGCATGGATTGTTTACACACAACACGAAGTGGCTGCCAGCTCTCTGTGGAGTCATTACTATAATGAAAACTACATGTGAACAGTCCAGGGAGAATACATGGCACCTATTAGTCCTTAATTAGTTATCTGTTCTTATGCTAAGTGTGTAACACAAAGAGCTAAACAACCCATCTTTCACTTATAAGTTATAGTGTTTTAAAAACTGTGACTTTATAATGTCTATTTACAACGTCCACAATTTCTTTTGTCATTTAACTGCATGTCCTTTACTCAAATGTTTTAAAGCAGTTTTTTTTTTTCTTCTTCTTTTTAGTTCCTTTTTACATTTAAAATCTTCATAAGTCATGAATCTTTTTCGTCTGAGGGTAATGTTATTTTTACTAGAGCATTTTATAATATTTGGCCTTTTTAGTTTGCAGAGCTTAAAAGAAGTTTTCAGTAATTTTGCAAACGGATGAATTGCTTAAGTTTTTTAGCCTGTTGTTAAATTGACTTAAATGTATATCAAGCTTACAAGCTATTTGAGCTTTTATTTGACATCCACACAGTCAGTGGAATTAAGCTTAACCTTAGTCGTGAATGAATGATATGGATTAGCCTGTCAGTAATTTGTACGTTCACTTATTTGAACATATTTGCACAGCAGTAACAAAAGACAGTGTGTGTGACTGCATGGAAAAACAAGCCAGTAGGAACTATGGAGGAAGGGAATAGCCTGTGTCAGCCTTACAATCACACTGCTTTTACACCTACATGTCGTACATTCATTTCCGCTCTGCCTGCGTTCTCAAAGGCATCACCATGGAAACCACAAGTCACACATCCAGAACTCATTCTTAACAGACTGGGGGCATAGTGCACTCCCACGCAGCCACTCAGACGTCTGTGCGAAGGTGGTTCCGTAATAAGACGTCGCCACTGACCCGCACAGATGGGGTCAAAGTCCAGTCCTTGGGCTGAATTCTGTGAAATGACCATATGATCCTCAACCACAACTGACTGTCACAAGCTCAGGATAGTTACAATGGTTTTGTTATTAAACATCCTTCTTTGCTCTAACTAAATTAAGATAGTCAGAAGATTCACGTGTAAAAGTGTGTTACACTGCTTGTTATATTTGTTACAGCTCTGCTTAAGACAGATGGGGATTCTTGTCGTTATGCTTGTCGGTATGCTCATGTTTGCGCTCTAGTTGATTATTTAACAGTGTCAGTGCATTCCTCACATATTTAAAATACATCACTGGTTTCATCAGGAATCTATTAAGCTGAACCTTAGCCGTGATCATTTCCTGGATAGGGTTCTGTGTTTGTTTCAGAAGTGTGCCTGCTACCTTTCTGTCCACAATTATTTGTACAAAGATTACAGTATGTCCAATTAATGTCCAATTACATTTTGTTAATCACTGCTAAGTGATCTTTTTTGTTTTGTTTTTTTTGTCTGTCCCATTTGGTTCTTTTGCAATCAGAATTGTTGTCTAAAGGCAAAGAAAGATGCCCAACGGATTTACTTTACCAAATGGACCATCCCAGCCTTGCCTTATTGGTCTATTTGATTCACCTTTGCTTTGATTGTTTATTTTATTTTCATTTGCTGAACACGGCACAGACTTGACTGGGGAAAAGAAAAGAGAGAAAGAAAGGGGGAAAGGAAAAGAGCGGGGAAGAGGGACTGTGATAAAACTGCTAAGTGATATAAAAGAACCTTTGTCATAAGCATTATCGTATCAGATTTCAGTTCCTGGAAAGATTTAAAAAGGAATTTACAGGACAACTAGTTCAACGTATTTTGTTGTAGTGGCCTTAAATAATAAAATAAATGTAAACATTGAATCAAATTTAAAATGAGTTAAGGGACACATTCATTCATTCTTCATCAGTAGGTGAATACTAATGCAAAGGACTTTAAATACAGGTAATCTGCTTAAACTGGTACATGACATGCACAGTTCATTCGTAATTAGTATCTTCTTCTACAATCAATATCTGTCCTAAAAATATCCCACCATCACCAGTATTTTCCCTCATCCTTTTGTGTGTTTCTTCTCTTTCAGGTATAGCATCTCTTATATTCCATTTGCCAGGTAAGATGACAGGATTATGCTTTGCCTTGATATATGGATATGTGCTCGTACTCTCTGGCGTGCATGACCCTTCAATGAAAACATGTTTTGTTTTTTTTGTTTTTTATTTATGTCTTTCTCTTGTTTGCGTCCACCATATGGCTCTAATCCCCCAGTACGATCAGTGTAGGCTCTTGGTGTCAAACAAATGGCAGCCTGTTGTTTTCACACCCTCCATGCTTTAGTGCTGTGACATCATTGCTAAATCCATAATATCAAAATTAAGTAGCTTTTTTTTTTTTTTTTTCTAAATGAAATAATGCTCTTTGAATCTGATTTGCCAAAAATATTTTCCTTAATGTAGCTTTTACGTTGCATATAATGAGCTTGTGTTAAGCTTTACAGGGTTAAGGCACAATGCAAATTTTTGATTAGATCTGGCTAAGCTGTGCTGCATCAAAGACAAAAAGCCTGCAGTGTCATAAGTCGTTGTCACAGGTGTCTTAATGTTTTGCAGCTTTTCTGTAAAAGCAAAAAAATTCTCCACTGTACCAAAAGTGTTCACTTTGGTGCCATATGCTGTACCACCTCAGTGCTTTACCTCCAGGCCAGGCATGAGGTGTGATGTTGTTTTGTCAGTTCAGATGTAAGTTGGGTTATAGCTCATTTGGTCCAGAGCCCCCATGCAGCCCCCACCCACTAAGTATCTTGTGTGTTTGGGCGACCCTATAATCCATCCTGACAGCTGAGGGACGTCCTTTTAACAACCTCAACTCCCCCTCCCCCAGCCCAAAAGCTAACAACAAAACGAGGCCTAGACAAAGACCTTTTCCCATGTCACTCCCCAAAAAACAAATTCCTGTAGAGGAATGCAAATTTTATGGCCGGTCTTTGTTTCTTTTTTGGTCTTGATACTAAAATGCTGCCAATCAGCTGCTTCTTTGTTACTGCTGCGTTTCTTATGTTATTTGTCAACACATTTGTGTTCTGTCTCCTTAAGCCTCTTACTTTGAATTAAATGAAAAATGGATTAGACTTGATTGCTTTGGCCTCTGTTGTTTTAAGTTGTTTCTGCATATTTTGATCTCACGATTTTATGGGGTGACACAATGCTATAGTACTTCCCATCCCTGTCTGTGTTCCAACAGTCTCCGATACCTGGCTGGCCACTGCCATAACACATGGCCAGTGGACTTGATCCTTTAATGTATTTTACCTTGTTTCCTATTTATATCCCCTCACACATGCAGAGAGAGATACTAAAACCTGCTGCCTGTGCACGTCCCACACCACTTTAAGGCTGCTTTTGGCTCAGACATCTAATCAGAAATTGGGGAAAGCCCTTGAGACTGATAATTTATTTATGCAGTGGAAATGACAATAAGCTTTAAGTGATATATTTTTAAAAACACAGAGGTTGGTTTGTTTGTTTATTTAGGGGTTTTTTTTTTTTTAGTTCTTTTTTTTTTTTTTGATAAAAACCAAAGCATTTAAGGAAGCAACCCTTCTCTCCAGCGGCCTCCCCTCCTCCCTGTCAGACTGCTCATGATCCCCCTTGTTCTTTTAACCTTGACTGGTTTCGCACCTCCTCCTTCCAATTTCGAACGTGTCTGCAGGCAAAGTCTGCATAGCAACCACTGATGGCAAGAACAAACTGTGTGAAGCGAAATAGAGTAGGCAACGATCTGTGGTCGCCATGGTGATGGATTGCATTGCATCATCCTTCAACTTGGTGTACCTGGGGGAAAAAAGAAAAGGAAGACCCCCATCATTCTGAGCATGTGGTCCCTCCCCGCCAAAACACGCTCACTTATTCATGATGAGCCCCACCCAGATCATCGTAAAAATGGACTCATTGTTGCTTTTAATTTTGTACGCATGGCAGAATTTTGTCTTTGCTATATTTAGTTTTTCCTTTCATTTCTTAATTGCCTTTTTTCTGTTTCTCTCTTTTATTTGTTTTGACAGGGATGCTGTGATCAAGTGCTTCACGACCTGTCTGAGTTAGGACTCCAAAGTCTACAGTTTCCTATCAAGACTGGTCCTAATATGCAAACTGCGAACAAGAGGCTTTGTAAAATATACATGATTCTGTATATACATTATATTTCCAAATTTTTATTATGGCTTTCATACTGTGAAGTCTTGCTTTTTAAGTGTAGCTAAAGGTCTATAACTATCACCAGATAATAGGTATCAGTCTTTTGCTTTTGACATGAGTAATGGGTGCCTTTAATGGTTAATATATTTAAAAATATTCCTGAATTTTCTGAGTGTATTTATGCCATTTAAGTGCAGAAACTGATGTTGAGTCTGGTATGTGGTCAAATACAACAAAAGTGCCTTCTGATTATATGCAGCAGGAAGAAACCAGTTCAAATTTAAGTCGGGTTCTATATTTGCATTTTGAGCAGTATACAAATTAATTGTCATCTGGCTTCCTACATGCAAACGTTGTCAGAGCATTATCTCTCTCTCTCTCTCTCTCTGCGTGTGTGCGCGTGCGTGTGTGCGTGTGTGCGCGTGTGTGTGCGTGCGTGTGCGCGTGTGTGTGTGCGTGCAAAGAGGCTCTGAGATGCTATTCCATGTTGCTGTTTTCCCCTTGGCAATTGTGTCACTGCTTCACTGATAATGCCTGAAATATGATTTTTTTTTTTCTTTTTTTTTTTTTTTTCTACAGCTAAACAGAATTTAAAAAGCACTCAATCTTCAGTGCATCATGTGAAATCATGTTAAAAATGCTTCTCCTTTTTAGGTTGATTTCCTGCCAGGTGTAGCAGTGACCCAGTTAATTACGCTTTTCTGAGCATTGTGATTTTTACGTGACCTAATAACCCAATATAGCTGGCATCATGTTCCCCTATACCGCTTCAGCGTGATGGTGTAGCCTTTGAGGATGTGGTTGTCATGACAACCTCCTCCAGAACACTCATAACCTTTTCCTACCCCCATTTGTGGTGCAGATGTTCACATCCTACTAACAAAGGTCTTTCTGCTTTTTAGAGCTCCTTGGGCCAGCAGTCTTGATCCCTTTGCATTTTTTTGCATTTAAACTAAAATGTGTTTTTCTACGTAATAAGAGCACAGCTCAAGTTGTTTAGTTTTTTTTTTGTTTTTGTTTTTTTTCTTAATTGCTTTATCAGATTAAATAATTCCTTTTCTTTTCTTGCTACACTTATGGGTTTTGTTTTGTTTTTTTGGGGGCGGGGGGGTAGACACTTGTATTTTTGTTGGATTACCATGGGCGAAATCTCCCCTCAGTACTTATTGTTATCGGACTTGGCAGAGACGCAGCAAATCCCTCTCGAAGTAATCTTGGGGGGGATAAAATAATTCTTTGAAATGAGTTTGTTGTCTTTGTTTTTTCTGATTGGTTTTCCATAGCAGCCATTTTTGGATTACACCAAAGTTTGAAGATGAATGGGAAGAACCCTGACCCCAGCAATCTGTTAGCGTCCCAACTGTTTCCCCTTCAGTACATTTAATCTGTTGTTATGTCAGAGAGAACGGCGATCATGCCTCGGCGAGCACTGAAATTAAACAAGTCTGTGTGTCTTCTTTAGCTTAATGATCTAAGTCTTCTTGCAGAGATGAATAAATAACTTGGCCTGTGTTGTGGTGGGAGTTGCTGTCCCAGTTATTGATTCTAAGTGTCTGAAGACTGTTAATTTTCAAAAAGCATTAAACACACATGCATTTTAGATGTAGTTTTATTTCCCCATCCCCAGAGCAACTGCATCTGATGCATGACTTAAAGCCAAGATGTTTCACGAACCATAAAATATGCAGGCAATATAAAATCGTTTAATAACTACAGATTAGCAAAAGGGCTCATTGATTTCTGCCTGGCAGAAAGTGCAGATAGAAGGACAAAGAAAAATCCATATTGCAGATTATTTGTGTATCCTATGAGATGCTATTTCATAGTCTACATGGCTAGAGTAACAAAAGTGACTGTCAATACACATCAGATAATTGACATTTGAGATCATATTTACTGAAAGGATACAAGGAAACTGCATGCCATTGTTCCTGTGACATGTTCAAGGACACACTGATCTGAGCACCAAGGACTAAACTCATGATTATGACCATAAGTTCTTTCTTTTCATCCAAGTATGTTTTGGCAGTGCAAATAAATTACAGAGTATTGATACTTTTGAAGTTGTTGAACTTTTTGAGTTTTGTATTTCGAATAAAGATGTTATGGGCTAAAAATGTTATAAGAAGTCGTTTTTTTTCGGCTTTATAATTCTTTTTTACTGGGTTGAAATTTAGTTCTTTAACGGCATCACTTTTGTGAAAAACATTCAATGATGACTCATAGTTTTCAGGCTCATTATGTCCTGAAAAGCTTATGATGGGTACGATAATGCACGAGAAATGGATCCAGTAACTGGAAAGCAGCAGAGAGGCGCTGTGACAGGAGATGAGGGGAACTCTGGGTGGATGTGGCTCATCGTTTGAGGAAGTTGTTGAAAATTATGAAATGACATCATCAGTTTTTTCACGGCTTTGTTTGGCGCTTCTTGCCACGCCTTCCTGCCGGCTCCTGCATAAAGCGGCCGGGCTGCCTTGTGTGAACCAGTTGAACTCCAGTCAGCGCGGACAACAGGTGCAACGCAACCCCCTCCACCTTGTCTGTTGGATTATGCCCGCAGAGCGCCGGTCGTCGCTTTACGCAGGGCTTCCTCTTCTGCACTCAGAATAATTTGCACGCTTTTATATCCTGACCACTTCCAGACACAACGATGCCTTTTCCACCCATCAGCCTCCACCAGCGGATCTCATCGCCTGGCAGGGAACTATTCGGGAAAAAGAAAGCCAACGGAGTGCCTCCTGAGCAAACCAGCAAATCCTGCGGAGAGAGAGGGGGGTCGGATAAGGAGAAACAACCCACATCTTGGGCATCGGCGAATTTAAGGAACTTGGGGCGAAAACCCCAGCAGGACAAAAATAAAAGCCCCACTCAGAAGCCCGGTGCCGGGCAAGAGACCCAGGGAAAGTCTTCGTGGTTGATGGTGCCGAAACCTCAGGATTCATCTGAAGGAGTCAGGCGCTCCAGCTCCATGGACTCCACGAGACAACTCAGTGGAAAAGAGGAAGGGAAGAAGGAAATTCAATTTACACTCAGTCTCACCCCCGAAGCCATTCTTGTCATCCAAAAACGGAATCTAGAAAAACAAATGATGGCAAAGCAACAAAAGTGTTGCGCCGGCACCGATTTTCGGCACCGGCGAGTTTTTCCATCCAAAAAGACGCACGGGGGGTCCAAGGGCTGCGCGCCGGCCGCCAAAGCAGAGAGCGCGGAGCAGGACATCACCGCCATCGTTAAAATATCTCTGCTGAATGACCAATACAAGTACGATGATGTGGAGTATGAAGACGAGGACGGGGATGTGGATGAGACTGTTGTAAGGAAATGCAAAGAGTGGCTAAAAGGGGTCGAAAATGCCGCTGCTTTGGGAAAAGTCGACAAACTTTCCGCACTTCCGCACCTCAAAGGCTGCTGACACCTGGCTTTGATGTCTTGTTGTTAAGCCGGGACTCTCAGTGTGATGGACTCGTGAACAATGTGCAATTGGTGTAGATCTGTTGCAAAGGCATCCTGAATTTTAATGTTCTCAAGTAAACGTTAAAGGGAGGAAATCCACGTGTCTTCAGATGAATGTCAGTTTGTTAAAGAAATATATATTAAAGAAAATAGATGTCAATACCTTTAAAAAAAAAGTCAATTAATTAAGAAAACGAATGAAATGAGGAAATTCCATTGAAATCATAAAAAGTCATTTACATTCCCCATCAAAAACAGGATTTTAAAAGTATCCAGCAGTGCTTAGGGCTCGCAGGGATATTTGCTTTGGGAGTTTGATGCCTGTTCATTATTTTATTTCTTTCAGTTTTAGTTAAATACCTTTAAATTCTCGTCCTTTGCACGTGGTTTCTATTTTTCAGTGAGGCGCCTGTGGATTGGCAGAGGGGTCTGCTCCTTTGTGTGGGAGAACAATAAACTGTCAACAACAGAGCTCTTTGCCTCTGCTCCTAAAAACCAAATTGAATTGTTTATTTTTCCTCTCATAAGAGGGTTATATCCTTTGCAGGGATTTACTAGTGGTGTACAGTATGTAATGTTTACTAAATATTTGTACTGTCACATATCTTTTCAGCTCATTAATTTAAGCAAATTCTAAGTAAAAATATTTTATTTTTTTAATTATGCAACTGTCTCGATCCTTTTAAATCTTAAAAAAGCCGTATTGTGCTGTGCCTCTTAATTTAAAAAAAAAACAACAACTAATTTGCAGTCATTTAGATTTCTTTTACACTTCTGGCCAGTTTTCAGACGTTTTAAAGGCTCTTTGTTGCCACTGTAGCTACCTGAGGCCATTTGGGCATTAGTGTTCTAAGCGTCTTAGATTTCCTGTTAAGCAGGGTTCACAAGTGTACTGTAGGGCCCAGGTGCATGACCCCTTTAGGAAATTACCTCCAGACTACCTTACGTATCACACTGGTATTAAAATCTGGTGAAAAGCCACATCTACAGGACTTGCTGCAAAGTAGCTCTAGTTTGAAGTGAACTATCCTGAAAGTATGCTGCTCGGGTAGTCGTCCAGGTCAGGGGGACAGAATATGGCTGTTTTAAGAAGGAAAAAATAAAAATAAATAAACCACACATTGGAGTCGCAGATCATTTAAGCCATAAAAAATGGCTTATGCTTTTGTTTTTTTTAGAGTCACACCTGCCCACAGTGCATTGTATTGATCATTAAACTAACATTCAAATGCAAACCTCAGAACACAAATTCAGTTTCTATGCACGGCCAAATACATATTTGAAATTCCTCTGTATGGAGATTCTCATTTGCAGCATTGTGTTCTGTAACTTGGTAACCAGACTTTTACTCTGTGTGCGGTACATTTTGAACTCTATTACATTTCAGACAGAGGAGTGTTGTAAGTTTAAGACACGACAGCTTGTTTGGAGGGCTCACACACCAACAACTGGTAAGGCATTTTAAAACATATACCTCCGCTCGTAACCTCAGGTAATGCTGTTGTTTGGCAGACGTTTTATTAATGGAAAAACTCAGATTTTTTTAGTGTATTGCCTCTTCTCAGTAAACACTATCTTGGCAATAGAGTTGCCATAAAACTGGAGTGCAAAGACCTGATTCAATCAAGCGCTCTTTCCTCTATTGCAGATGTATTACCAGTTGGGGACAGGTGTTTCATATGACACACTCATCAGTTGTTTTCTTCTTAAAGGTGTTTCATTCAGGAATGGATTCAAGCCTGCAGCAAATAATCAAGTGTCAAATACATGTCCGGCCATAACTCTGTAAATGTCATTGTACAGTGTGTAACACCACAGACTTTCTCCACTGTGTCATCTGGATAAACAAGCAAAGCTTCTACAATAAAGCATTTTCTCCTGAATAGATTTTCTCGTTCAGTCTCACAAGTGATTTGGTTGTTGAGTGCTGAGATCATGGGTGAGCCATTACAGCGTGTACCAAGACTCGTTTGGTTCTCCATGGTTCCTGTAGTGATATTATCAACTGGCTTAGTGACCAAAAGTTGTGTAATCCTCTTCTATTGTCTAATTTCTATTGCGGTCTTGTTTGTGTGTGTCTCTCTGGTATTCATTACTGGCTCATATGGGCCTGAAAGCCAAGCTATTCATGAGTGAGTCTGTCCTGGGGGTAAGAACTGCATCATTATGTGTGAAGTAGCTAAAATGCTTGTTGTCAATAGGAAAAGTGCAATTTGAAGGATTGGGGGCAGTTGCAATGGGCGGCTTGGATAAAAGTGGAAACTTTATCTTTAAACCGCCCTTCAAGCCCTTTTGTTTTCATCTGGGTTGTGAAATCCAGACCAAGCTGGACTTTTTTTCCACCTTTTGCCGCAAACTATTTGTTTACACAAGAATCTATCCAATCCAAGTGACACTTCTGTTTCTAGATTAGGAGGGGGGGAAAAAGGGGAAAAAAAGAAAGGCTGCGGGCTTTCTGTTCACCACACTGTACTGTGATCACTGTGTGGGAGAGTGGCGCGGGACAGCAGGGCAGCTTCATTATCCTCCCCTGATTTATAGTGGCAGGGAGCACAGATGGATGCAGCCTTCACTCTGTCACTGACACTTTGCACACAGCAAAGAGAGCAGAGAACTGCAGGTCCCTTAGCTGTGCCGCGATAGCATCACTGTGGCAACGGAACTGATAAATCCCGTGTTTCCAGCAGCTTTTGTGAGGAAGGACAAACCAGACATTTCCTGAACTGAGTCGGCCAATAAACTTTAGTGTTGTGGTCATCCAGGGTGAACCCCTCAAGACTGAGGCCTCAGGCTGCCAGAAACAAGGCAGCCTGAAAAAGAAGGCTTTGATCTGAGAGTGCTGTCCTCCCACAAAAGCTAAAAGATGTTTTTTTCTTCGTTTAGGGATTATATGAGTGAGAGTAATCTCCTTTGGCATGTGTTGTATAACTAATAATGAGGACACCAGGGGAATGAAGAATATATGTGGGCATGTTTTCATGGTTTTTCCCACCTCAGGACAGAGTTACAATGACAAATACATGCAACACAAAGGGGGAACATAAACGTTGTATAAAAAGGCACAAACCTAAGCTGTCAATACAGAGCAGCATGCATGCTATCACTCCCATAAGGTTTGCGTTCCTTTTTTGCTTTTTATAACACCTACCACATCCTGCGCTCCTTTTTTGGTTTCACATTTTCTTTTTGCACTTTTACCAGATTTAGTGCATTTGAATTAAGGTGTATTATTAGAAATCTGTCCACAAACCTTCCCTGTGCAGCATCTACTAGGAACCATTCATTATCTGGATTAAGGAAAGGACACTGCTGCCTGATGATATGCTCAGAGTTATCTAGAGCCACACTGAAGATCAGGGAATAGGATGAAGGCTTAGTGGGAGTGAAGGTGGGCATATTCCTGCAGCATATGGTCTTGTTTCTTTTTATTTACTTATTGGCTGCGCATTGCAAGAACACAATGTCAGGATGTTGTGTGGGAAGATGCTCTTGGCGAACGATGGGATTACAAAAAACAAAAAAACATTCTTTTTTAATCCTCAGGCTCCCACAGCATCTAAAGTAGGTCTTTACTGTTGATAGGCAGGGAATAAAGTCAACGCTCCGGAGGAGGAAGGCAGTTCGTGGCAGCAGCCAATTCCCAGAGAAAAAGGCCAGGACCTCCACATCAAGCACAGCTGGAACAAGTTATAAAATGATGTAATTACGCTATAATGTTTAAGACAGTTTGTAATCATTTAGTTACTCATTCTGCATCTGCAGAAAAAACAAAACAGTGAAAGTTCTTTGATCACGATAATCACAGCAGTCACTTTAGCATGACCACATCTTTGGTCGGTACTAAAACACTTGTCTCCGTTTTATGTTTTTTAAACGGTTTCCATCCGCTTGGTGTCTTTTTATTTGTTTATCCTACAGCGCCATCTAGAGGCCTACATGAGCGCCTCTGCGATGCTCTGCATTGCCGCTGTGCTAAGCTACTGGAAGGTCCACTCACAGAGGTCATAGCTTCAGCAGAGAAATGAGACACCCGGAGCAAAGTCAGAGAATAAAATATATAAAAATATATATATAAATAATGTGACCGTGTGAAATTTAAATTTCTGAGTTTCTCCACGACTGTGAATCTGGCAGTAATTCAGGAAAATCCTCAGCTGAACTTTGCAGTTTAAAAAGAATAAGAATCAGGTCTGAGCTCAGCAGCACCGGCTTCCGTACTTGAAATGATTTGTTTTTTTGGTCCATAAGTGACCACCAGTCCTACAGAAGCTTGATGCACCGAGGAAAATGAAAAAACAATTAATTAAATAAATTGTATGAAACTGGATATATTACAGTGCACTTTGTGACAGTCAAGGTGTAAATTTTAGAATTGGCTGCACTCAGTAAACAGTGGCTGTGTTCATTTATGGCTGAATTCAATGAGGTATTATTGATTCCTCTTATTTGTCTAGTGAATTGGACTTTGTTTTAGCACGTTGCTCTTTTAAGAGAGCCTGTGCTGTTCTGGTTTGTGGGCCTCTTTTAATAGAATAGAATAGAATAGAATAGAATAGAATAGAATAGAATTCAACTTTATTGTCATTGCACATGCACAGGTACAAGGCAACGAAATGCAGTTTGCATCCATCCAGAAGTGCTTTAGTGATATAGATATATTACAATATATATTAGCAATAGTATAGATATGTGAGTATATTACAGAAATGGGTCTATTATGGTATGTTATAATGTACACGGTATGAAGTATGTTGTGAATATTCTATAACTAAGTATGTACAGGCTGTAGTGAGTACAAGCTATGTACAGGATATGAACAGGATATAAATATGAAAAACTATACAGAATATGAAATAAATAACTTTACAGAATCTGAGATATACAGCTATACAGAAATGGGAACTATGCAAGTTGTAAACAGTTGTAGGGTTAAAAATTATCGAATGTACAGAATGATTATTTACACAGAGCTATACAGTAGTGCAGTTAAGATAAGTGAGATATAATTCCTAGGCTATATAAAGTGCTGGTGGTTGTGAGTGGTGGTTCAGTCCATGTTATTATTGTGTGTTTGAGGGTACGGTTGTCCATTGTAGGTGTGTGTATGTTCAGTCCATGTGTTAACGTGGGTCAGATGTCAGGAGGCAGAGTTCAGGAGTCTGACAGCTGTGGGGAAGAAGCTGTTCCGGTACCTGGTGGTCTTAGTCCGGAGGCTCCTGTAGCGCCTCCCAGAGGGCAGGAGGGTGAAGAGTCCATGTGATGGGTGACTGGGGTCTTTGATGATTTTCCCAGCCCTTTTCAGACACCGCTTCCTGTAATGTGGCGACGACATTAAATGTGACAAAGTTCTGCTTACTGAGATTCACACGAGCCTTGTATTTTACCATTTGTAGACTAGAAAAGTTGCAGATGTAAAGCAAAAACTCAAGGTTTCACTTTCAGCTTGTTTTAACAACATCAACTTCACATTCTCTCCTTTTTCCCCTAAATTTGCACTCACATAGTTAATATACTCACAGCAGCAGTGAATAAATGGATCCTATAAATGTAGTGCACAGTATGGGTGGTTCGCTAGACTAAAACTAATCCGTAGCTACTGTAGCGTGAGCACGGTTTAGTCAAAGTGCAGATGATGATCAGATCTTTTAAAGTTGATTCAATGGAAAATTAAAAAGTTTGGAAAATAATTTTTTTTTAGCATTTCATAATTAGGTATACGTGTTTCTTGGTTTATAATATTGATGTGAATATTCATTATTGTTTTCCTTTATTTATATTGCAGCTTATGTAGTCTTGAAAATGTCTGTCTGCAGTTGTACTGTGAGTGACTTTGATTTTGACTTCCACATGTGTCTTCTGACTGGGTGTAAAGAGAGCTATACTCTTCACAGGGTGCCTGGATAGAGGGGGTCTAATGGTAGAGAGATCCTGTCTTATCTTCCTATCCTGTAAAAGTCAGGCTTCTTGAAGGGGATCTAAGTGTCCTCTGTAATGACTTCCGCTTAAGTAGCAGGAGGAGACAAAAGAGAATGCAATAAATTACTTCAGAGGCCCTTTGGAGGAATCTTTTGCGTCAAATTGCTGAGCAAATAAAACTACCCTTTGTTTCCTCAGAATATCGGGGCTCTGTAAGACATGGAGGTGAGGCAGCAAAGGCCAGAACACCTGCTGGGGCCTAATTGGTCCCGGCTACTGTTAATGGCTTCCTGTGGCTGCTTGTTTACTTCTCATTTGTTTTCTGCGCTCTGTTTCCCGGCCGCTAAAACAAGGGACATTCACTCACTTCTTTTCACTGACAGAAAAGGGTGTTTCACTGATGTGGCGCACGTAAGACCAAAGTGGGCTTTATGCTTTTGAATCCTTGAATCAAGTCAGTTTCACTTAATCAAATTCCATTAAATGTAATTTTTTGACATTGTGCTTATGTAACAAAATTACATGGAATATGTATATGCAAACAAATTATTTAAAGTTAGCATTTTGAGCATAAATATTTTTTGAATGTAGCATCAAATGTTTGTCTATTATTCCTATAGGCTTACAGTAGATTCCCAAAATCTCAGGACCGGCAGTATGACTGGAGTTTTAACTTTCCGACATCTACTCGCTGCTGTGGTGGAGGGAGATGCTACTCAGCTGCAGAGAGCCCCCTGGGCCTTTGTTTGCACTGCAATCAAGAACAAATAGTCAGTGTCTTGTTTAGCATGGACCCGCCTGTAGGAGAGAGCTGATTACTCACACAGAAGTGAGATGACCAAACACAATCTGAACCCTCTGCTGTGGAAACTCAACTGCCCTGGCAGCGCCTCGGACTCTTGCAAACATCATCCAAGAGGGAAATGTTGTAATTATGTCCACTGCAAAAAAGACGCAGCAATTGGGCCAGCGGTGTCTCTTCATGCCAGCACTGCGAGCAGATGTCGGAGTGTTTGGAGAGTTTCTTTTGCTTTAAAGCTTTATGGGTCTTCAGGCAAATAAAACTCCGTTTAACAGAAATGGCAGGGGTAATGCAAGAGGCAGCGAGACTGTGAGTTGCACGAGTTGTGGTTCCACTCATTATTAGTTATGCAAGCACACTCACTCATATGATGTAACAACATGTGCTGTAGTTTTAAGAAACTTTACCAGAGATTTTATGTTACACTTCAGGGAATACCCATTAAGTGTATACTGTTGGATTCACAGCTTGTCAGGCAAAAACACAATTTTTGTAGTTTTTCCTCTGTACACAACGACAGTGGATTTTAAATCAAACAATCAAGGTGTGACTGAAGTGTGGATTTTAGCTTGCATGATGTGCATGTGCCTTTTAGGAATCACAGTTTGTATACACAGCCTCCCCTTTTTTTCAGATGCTCAACATTAATAGGATAGACTAAGAAACATTTAGGAGGGAATGTTTTTACACCTTGTTGTAGACACTCAGCATTTCCACTGGTTAGATGGTTTTCACTTGGTTAGATATTGTGAAGTTGTTTTTCTTAATCATGGAATAATTCTGTCATCGTTGCACTTTAGCTGTGGTGTTTGGTCTTTCAGACTTTTGGTGTTGCTGAGCTGGCCAGTGCATTTCATTTTTTTTAACAATGAACCATATCATTGATTTTCGTCCGTCCTAAAGTTTTTACTGTGTCTTTGATAGGTTTATTTTGGTGTTTCAGCATACTAACGGCGTCCTTCATCTACACCGACATATTCTTGGGCCTCATTACATTGAAAAACATTCATGTTTTACATAAGAAAACTCTTATGGATTCGGACTTTTCTGCCATTCTCTCTCTAACTCACAATACCTGGAAATAGAAACTACGATTTAAAGAGCCATTTATTAATTTTATTTTTAATCTTAAGCCAGATTTCAGTTCTTTTACCCACTTTTCTCACCTTTGGTGCACTTGCTGTTTGCACGTTGTGAATATCTGACAGAACGGTGTCAGCTGGTTTCACTCTTGTTGTTAATTATCTATGAACTGTGTTTAGTTGGAGCATGTACGATGTTAGTACGAGGCTGTCACCCTCAAGCAGCACACTGGCTTTGAGGACATTAGGAGCTTGGTAAGAAAGCAAATGAAGGGCCGAACTGGCAAGTTCTCCATCAGTGTGAAATCTCATCGCACAACACACAAACACAATGAGACAGCAGCTCCTCCTGCCCCTGCTGCACAGCTCTGCCATATGCACATTCCCCACATCCACGAGAAAACTCCAAATTAAAAGCAATTAGAGCTGAAGCCAATCCTTGGTTATGTTTTTACGTAATGAGCCACTTCGTCCAATCTGTCGTACTTTGTGGCTATTTATGTGTTTATTATTAGCTGCTATGATTTATTGGACAGTTCATGCAGTAATTTTCTATCTTTGTGGCCATCTGGTCATAGTCACTTCAACATGTTGAATTTCACAAGTGTGCATTACAGGTCTACAAAATTAGTTTGACCAAAAAATGCCATGTCTGTTACTACAAACTCACCTCAGTGAGTGGAAAATACACATAGGATGGAAGTGGAAAAGTTAGCTCTTAACTTGCAGCATCCTGCTGCAACACATGTGTAATTTTTCAGAGTTTTTTATATTCATGCTTACAGTGTCATTGAGTAATACTATTTTTTTAATACATGTAAGTCCACAAGTCCACACTGTCCTTCTCCAGTCTTCATCCTCTAAAGCTCATAGGGTTTGTGTAGATCTGTTACCTGCTGCACTGTTCTGTGAGTAAACGCTGCCTTGCTCAGGAGTCCTCCCCGCACACAGTTTGCACCCAGCTTCCAAAGTGTGTTGTCACCCGAGTGTGCAGTGTTATCGGGTGTGAGCGGCACCACATTATGGCTATGCTTGAGAAGTAGCACTCCATTAGGAATATATTACACAACAAGGGGCTCCACCAAGGGGGAGGGCACTGGCCATCCCAGTGCCCCCCAGCAAGACTGTTCTATGTTGGCGTGTTCCACGCCGATATTTTTAGTGGCCCCCGTATGGCCAACCCAATGGGAAAATTGTGGAGGCGGCCCTGTACACAACACTTTGTGTGCAGGTCACAAGAAATCGTAGTTTTTCTTTTTTGATTAAAGTTCAACCCTGATTTTTTAATGCAAATAAGAATATCAATAATATTCCTATTCTAAACCTTTGTTGTCTTTCTAATGATTTCTATTACATTTGGGGTTTGAATGGTTTACAAATCACTGTGTTCTTTTTTTATTTGCATTCAGCAGTTTCCCAACTTGTTTGGAAATTGTGTGATTTCCTTTCGCTGGCTTATTGGCTCTCCAGCTCAAATGTAAAACTGACTCTCTTTCGATGTCTGTGTGTGCCGGTTAATAAGTCCAGATCAAAGAAGAGTTCAGAGAAGCTGATCTTCGACAGCAGCCGGGGGAAGGACAAAACGAAGTAAATGTTTCTCAAGGTTAGTGTGAAAACCACAGGGGCAGTAATTCCACTTAAAAAGGACAATGAGAGGTAAACACACCTGTGGCAATGATCCCTGACTGCATCGTCAGGCACACATGCATAGGCCCACACTGACAACATACACCCAGTATAACATGCTACATGCATTTGTCTTTCCTCCAATAATTATAAATAACATCACAGGTTTATCAAGTAAGATAGTTTACAGTGCATTTTGAAAAATGTTTGCAAAAACTTCAGTAAGAAGACTTTTAGCACTTTAGCACTCAACAACAAATATAACTCTACTGAGAGCAATCAGCTGATTAGCATATGTGCTATACATCAGCCTGTCCCAAACTATAGCGTAAACGCTGTTTCTATACCAGAAAAGGTCTAAATGTGCATTTTTAGTCTTATTTGGGGCTGTCTGGCAAACTGAGCATGATGGAAAAACTACAATTCATAATTTTTACACTTTTCTTTTGCACAGATGAAAGCACTTTAATATATAATTCCTCTGGAATTAAATTGAATTTTAGTCTATTTCGGACATTGTCATGCGGTTATACTTACATGCTGGAATAAGGACAAAACAGAGAAGAAGATAAGAGGCAGCTCTGTGTGCGTCTAACAGTTACTTCAAACAGACAGGCCGAAACAACTCGATAGAAGCGGAAAGATTCCTGAATCACTCTGTTGGTTATAAAAATGTTCATATGCGTATATGAACATCAATTTAAAAGCATTTGTCAGGGAGAAGTTTTTAGTCTTCATCACATTTCCTTGCCATTGCTTCATGCTAAATGCGGTGGCTCTGTGGTGTGGTGGTTAACACAAAAAGCAAAAGCTTTCTGGCTTTAGACTGTGACGAGACACAAACCCAGCGATTGGGGGGGACAAGCCGAGTGTCCATCTCCAGCCCGGATTATTGGGAGGGTTACATCAGGATGGATGTGCAGTGTATCATCTGTGCCACATCAAACAAGCAGATCTGCTGTGGTGACTCCTTGGAAAATAAGGGAGCGGCTGAAACTACCTACCAGCTATATATTTTATGGCCTGACCTCAAGTACTTGATAAAATTGAAAAAAGTGTTATTTCCCAAAATGCAACTGTTTCCTTTAAAATTAGAAAGAAATGTGCCAAGGAAAAGCCGCATTTACCCATAGACTTGTTGAAGTTTCCTGATCCAATATTAAATTTAGAAAACTTTATAAATAGTATCCTAACAGTTATTATTAAGGATAGAGAGCATTATTTAAAATATTTACAGTAATGTAAGGGAACGGTGGCGGAGGATGGTGAAGAGACTCAAAAAAGTGAGAAAACCAGAGAAGAGGTTATGCTCAAGTGCTGAGATGAGCATATATGGACAAGCATGCAGGATTCATTTTTTCTCTCACCTCTGTGTCAAAGTGGGCCTAAGCAAACAGAGGATGAGCCTGACTGGAGGGAAAGCAAGAGAAGGCAAACAGTGACTGGTCAAAGCCAGGAGGCATGTGGGAGCGTTAAGGTCACCTCAGTGCTGAAATCTTAGATCCACTAGCTCTGGAGAAAACTCCCCACCCTATAGACATCCACAGGCTGTCAGTGCTTTAACTGAAGCCCTGCACTGGAAGTACTGGTGTATAAATGTGTTTTACATATTGACTAAAACAATTAATTTACTCTCCAAAAACCTCCCTCTCCATGATAATCATTAGGTACTTTATGTTTTATTTTTTATTTTTTTATCTGAATACATTTCATCCTTATCACACGTGTCTACATAAAGCATACAAAGCTTATATTCAGTTCATTTCAAAGTGCTAATTAATAACAACAGTTCCCTCAAAACACTTTATATTATAAGGTGGAAGAACCTACAAAGAAGACTGAGAAAACCCCAACAATTATATGACCCCTAGTGAGTAAGTGGTTTGGCAACAGTGGGAAGGAAAAACTCTCTTTTAACAGGAAGAAAACTCAGGCTCAGGGAGGGGCGGCCATCTGCCACAATCAGCTGGGTGTGAGGGGAGGAGGACACGACAACTATGACTATTTATGGCAGCATTAGACTCTATAGTGTGTTTTTCACAGTTGGAAAGTTCCATTGCTTCTGTCTATCTTAATACAGAAGTCAGCTAACCTAATCAACAAACCAAAATGAAGAATATATGTACAGCCCTGAAGTCATTTTTGAGCAGAAGAAATTTCTATAATGAAAAACATTCAAAAGTGCAGTTCAAACAGATATTGAGGTTGATCATCTCTCAGTTGATTTTCACGAGTTGTGCCAATGATGGCGAGAAAATGAAATCAAAAAGCCAGTGAACAGCTTATTATACGATAAGCAAATAGGTTAAAATATGCGAAACGCTTCTCTTTTTTTCTCGAGATTCAAAGCTGAGACAATACAAGTTTAAATCTTTTTTCTCAGGTTTGCTTGAATTGCACCTGCATTTCATCCTTTGAGGATTGAGGGGGGGGTGGGGTGGTCTGGGAGGGGATCTAAAGCGCAATAGAGATCAATGTTAATTCACAGTCCTGCTGACCCACACCAGGAAATGGCCTGGTGTGACAGTTAGCACCAGGTGGGGTGTTGGAGGAGAAGAGACAGGCGCCAAATGGGACACTAGGACTGTGGGAAATGACACCTCTGACTTTTAAACCATTTCTACCTCGGCTAATATACAAAGGGGTTCCTCTTTTTAAATGACTAAATAACTAATAGAAAAGGAAGTTATAACTGAATGAAATGCTTTGCACTTGTAGATAAAAGAGACCACATTCACAGCCAGAAGCTTGACTTTATGAGGACCTTCCAGACCAAGCTGATTGACTTGATTAGAATTTAATGCTGCGTCTTCAACTTTTCTATTAAACAGACAATCCCTGAGATCCCTGAGAAGAGCAGGAAAGCAGATATTTACGTCAGTCTTCTGAGGCAAAGATACGCCCTTTCTTTAACCAACATGGTTTCCACATAAAAGTTGGTAAGTGACATGGAAAGTTTAACCTTTGTCTGTGAGATCTTTTTTGTTTTTTAGTAACATTCATATTCATTGAGGCGACACAATCTGAAGGAGTCTTTCAGCTTCTCTTTAACCTGAGTGGGATTTGTTTTTCTCTGCTTGCTGTGAACTCTGGTCCAGACTGCTGGACACAGAGTCAGACTCACTGTGCTGGCAGGAGGAATGAGGCGCCCAAGATTTGGTTAGTAACACAAGCCAACCGCAACACAACACCACAGAGCTATACTGGAAGCTAACACGTGGGTGCCACAAACTATCTGCTTTTATCATTTGTTTTTATCTTATTTGTTATTTCTTGGATGCCACCATGGCAACGGCAGTATATAGTAGTTATTTGTGAGGGTGACACTGCTGTACTAAATGGATGTAAATCACTTTTTCATTTAGTGAGTTATCAGTGACTGTGTTTTTTCTTTCTTGTTCTACCGTAGGTCCTTCCAGGCATCGGCTCCAAGCAGGAGGGGGAGCCAGCCCAGCCTATCGAAACAACGGGAAAGTGTTCAGACTCACAGACCCTCGCATCCCCAACACCTGAGCAGGGTGTCAGGTGCATGAAAGCAAATATGAAAAACAAAAACTATTTAGACCGATGTTCATGTGTGAGTGTTTTCTATGCAGCCAGCAGAGTTTGAGACTTGGGTCTGTGACACAGGAGCCTTCAGTGATTCACTTTTCAAAAGGTAAAGGTTCTCAAAGTGAACTGTTTTCTTCAGGATTCAAGATTCTTTACTTTTGTGTCAGTTTGTTTTAATAAAAACATTCATCTACGCTCACCGGCTTTTTTAAGTTTTAGTAAAATGATCAAGGATGTTGTTGTTGCACTTTGTGTGCGTTTGTCTAGATCTCTCATTCATTCATCACTTAAATTAAATTTGATTGGATAGAAGTGAGCTGGGGCTCTAAAGGTCAAGATGTGCCTGAGATGATTACACTATATACAGTACAGCTTGGAAAGCATTCACAGTGTTGAATACTTACATGCTACATGTTTTTTTAAATACATTTTTAAGATTTTCAGTCAAATTTTTTTCTGTTTGTCATTATGGTCTATTATATGAAGGTTTTGAATAAGGCTGTACAAACTGTAGAACAAGTGAAGTGCTGTGAACACTTTCCACATGCACTCTACATTATAAATAATAATAAAAAATAAATGTCATAAAAGTGAATGAGTAAGACATTGTCCCACAAGCAAAACATACACATACACAACAAAATATACACTAAAGTTTTGACTATAACGAAACATCACTTCAGACCTTTTTTCTTTGAGAAAATGTGTATTACATTTCCTCAAAGAAAAAAAAAACTCTCCATAAGAGATTTAGAGTTGTGAAACTTGGACTAGTTCAGTCAAAAATAATTGGAGTTATTAATTTTTAATTTATGTGGATTTGTGAACTTTTATCTTTGTTCCTTCCTTTTTTGTTGATTTGTTTATGTTGAAAAAAAAACCCAACAACAACACAGAACTGAAAAGGTTTCAAGCTGTAGCTCAGAAATAATTCTCATAAAATCGGGCTGCCATCAGTTTACAATAAAAGTGAAAGAATTACTCAAACTGCAGCGTGGATCTTGTGAAGGCCAGCTCAGCGATTTGCTTTCTGCAGGTGTGGCTTTGATCAAAGTGTCAATGTTTACAGGTTGATGTAATAAAGAAGGTCAAACTGCTTTATTCAAAACGCTGTCATCCTGTGGGCCTCAATGATATGGCCGCTTTCAGCCAATCTGCAACAAGTCTGCGAAGATCAAAGAGGAGATGAGCCAACCACCTCTCCTCCAAACACCCATCCTCAGCTGGAGCTTCTCTTTAGCCTTTATATGCAGGAGCTGTGAGTGACGTTCAGCTTCCTCGGACAGAAGTTGTTTTTCCAATTGCACAAGGAGACGAAAGAGATTCTGGAGCAGCTTTAAGGTTCTTCAGTAAGCTACGTGTTTCAGCCCTGGAGGTACTGGACAGAATGGCGACAGGCGCTGGCGAGTGTCCGAGCAAGGCCGTTCAGTACCGGGTAGATCACCTCCTCAGTGCGGTGGAGAGTGAGCTGCAGGCCGGGAGCGAGAAGGGTGACCCCACGGAGAGGGAGCTGAAAGTGTCCTTGGATGAGAGCGAGCTGTGGCAAAAGTTTAAAAACCTCACAAATGAAATGATAGTTACAAAGAATGGCAGGTGAGCGCATGGACGGATAGACTGATGTAAAACACAGTTCTAAGTTTCTTCCGTTTTTTAAAATGTGTGACTTTTTTTTTTAAGGCGCATGTTTCCGGTGCTGAAAGTGAGCGTGTCTGGACTGGACCCGAACGCCATGTATTCCTTTTTGCTGGATTTCGCGTCTGCAGACAACCACAGGTGGAAATACGTCAACGGAGAGTGGGTGCCTGGTGGAAAACCCGAACCTCAAACTCCCAGCTGTGTGTACATCCACCCAGACTCCCCAAACTTCGGCGCGCACTGGATGAAGGCTCCCGTCTCGTTTAGTAAAGTCAAACTCACAAATAAGCTCAACGGAGGAGGTCAGGTAAGTGCAAGGCAAGTTCGTGCCGTGTTTTTAAAATGAAATACACAATGAAAATGCGTTTCAGAGACACAACATAGCTACATCTGCGTTGTCGTTTTTCCAGATCATGTTAAATTCTTTGCACAAGTATGAGCCACGCATTCATATAGTTCGGGTTGGAGGCCCACGGAGGATGATCACCAGCCACTCTTTCCCAGAGACACAGTTTATTGCAGTAACGGCGTACCAAAATGAAGAGGTAGGCAATGCACCGATTGTGTGTGTGTGTGTGTGTGTGTGTGTGTGTGTGTGTGTGTGTGTGTGTGTGTGTGTGTGTGTGTGTGTGTGTGTGTGTGTGTGTGTGTTTTAGAATAAAATGAGTTTAGCAAGAAATATGGTTAACAGAAATAGAATACAAATAAAGTTTAATGTGTGCGTAATTTACGCACAGCTTTTGCGCACGATTTAGTTTATTCGGGTTTTTTTAATTTGGGGTTTTGATTTTGCTCGTTTGTTTGTTTAATTTTAACAAACCATATCCACGTTATTTATACATTTTTTTTCATATTTGGATTTTAGATAACTGCCCTGAAAATAAAGTACAACCCTTTTGCCAAGGCCTTTCTAGACGCAAAGGAGAGGTAAGGATACATGTGAAGTTTAAATTTTGCATTAAAGCGTGTGAAAGGGTTTTCTCAAACAACACAATTAGTAGAAATAAACCAGTCTTCATTCTCACAGGACTGATAATAAAGACATACGAGAAGATGCCAGTGAAAACCAGCAATCTGGTTACTCTCAGTGTAAGTATATCTTCTTTTTTCTTTCTTTTTTCATTGTAATAAGCAAGTGGTGCTAATCTTTTCCTTTATTTTCTCCTCTCATGGAGACAGTGGGTAGCTGGTTTATTCCAGGGGCAGCTCCTCTCTGCCCTTCAGCCAGTCCTCACAGCCAGTTTGGGAGTCCAATCTCCCTCTCGCCATCCCATGGTTGCGAGCGCTACTCAACTCTGAGGACCCACCGCTCTGCCCCTTACTCCAGCCCGTATACCCATCGGACCAACTCACCCAGTGAGTATCTCTCTCCACCAGTTACCTTTTTATAGAATCACACCACTTCCTTCCCCAACTATTAACAAGAAACTCAAACAAACGTTACTGAGCTGGGAATGTTTTGCATTCCTTTGGCTTTTGTGCGAGCGGAGCCTAAGAGCTGTAAACAGCGTGGCTTTGCACAAGGATGTATGAGATTCACCCCTGTCACTGTCAGGGGGACTAGTCCTGAAACATACAGACAAAACAAAAGGTGATAAACTTTATAATAAAGATATATAATTTGACTTTTGACAGATATATCCAAAACCACTGAACACAGATGTCTTTGTGTTGCAGCCAGTTTCTCAGACAACTCTTCAACCTGTCTGTCGATGCTTTCAAGCCATGATAACTGGTCCAGTCTTCAGATGCCAACACACTCGAGCATGATTCCCATGGCCCATAACTCCACCTCTGGTACCAGTTCTAGGTTTGTGCTGTTTTCTTTTGCTTATTTTTCTGACTCTAGTCAGAAATGATAGGATAATCACAAAAGACAATGAAAATTCAGTCCTTGGATGTGCAAGATCACAAATCTTCTCTCAATTATTATCTTTTTTAGTCCAGTATTAGTAAAGCATTAGGAGGAACAAGAGTTTGGTTCACGTTTGGTCAAAATTATAATTTAAACATACAAATAATTATACAAGATGCAAATAGTGCATTAATAATACTGGCGAGAAAGGAAAAACACATATATAAGGCAAAGATTTCAGCTAAACTAGATTATAAATCAGTTATTTGTAGCAAAGGTCCATTTTTATGCATTTTGAAATAGATCATGTACAAAAAGAATTACGTCATTAGAAGTTAAAATACTTAAACTGACTCTAACACTGAAGCTTTAAAGAGTGTGAGGCACTGACTTGAGATTGTTTGTTTGTTCTCACAAACAACCGTTAGATACAAAATCCATACAAAAAGTAGCATCATCAGAGACGTTGAATAGCTCTCCTTCATTTCTCTCAAATTTAGCTTTTCATTTTGTCTTTTTCACTTTGCAAAAACTTAATGATCTTTATGTATTTAAACTAAAAAACACATTGAACAAATACAACACATTTAAAAAAAAACAAAAAAACTTTATCGATGCCATGTCTGAACATTTGAATGAGAAGCACTTTTAAAACATCCAAAGAAGAGACGAATGAGAAGTTTTCTGTCCATCTCTGTCCAGTCAGTACACCAGCCTGTGGTCTGTGAGCAACTCGTCACTCACTCCGGTGTCCCACAATGGGGGGATAAACAACTGTCTGAGCTCCCAGTTTCTTCGAGGGTCCAGCAGCCACTATCCCACCCTGTCTCATTCAGCAACAGTGCCCTCCTCTGGCTCTCCCATGTACGACAACAGCACGGCCACAGAAGTGCATGATACGGCTCAGTATGACCTCTCGCCACTTGGCCGACTGCCATCCGCCTGGACCCCAGTTACGCCTCCGTCCCTGTGATGAAAAATTCTCTTCAAGCTGAGAGAAAAAGAGAGAGATCGCCATGAAACGTTGACCTCGTGCTTTACCTGATGTTGGTTTGAAAGGTGAAATTAGTTCTCAAAAACACAATTTGGTCCTTTAAACATCACTGATAATGTTCGGTCAGTTTCTAAGACATTTAAACTGGTGCTAATGAAAAGCAGCAAAGGCTTAAATTCAGCCTTCAGAGGACTACTGAAATAGCTGGGGGGGATTTTCTTTTGGTTTACTTTTGCTTGAATTCATTCAAAGTATTTATTCAAAAAAGCAGGAATTTTAAAATGTTAATTTGCTTACATTAAGCATAACTTGCATAACATTCACTGCAGTAAGCAACAAAGATGTACAGTTGAAAAATGTTAAATCGCTAATACATTGTTTATATTGTAAATGAGAAAGGAATCCAGCAAACTGTAAATAGCTAAATGAGGGTTTTTCAAGGTTTTAAATGAAAAGTGGAATCCATTGTCAATATTCTGCAATCTGACATTAAAGATCATGTTTCTCATATCGTCTCTTTTACATTCTCCCATTGTCCTTTCATTGTCTGTGTGGTTTTAATCATTTAGTCATATTGATTCAACAATAAAAATAAGGGACAAAAGGTTTACTGATTTTTTTTAAGCTGAAACATTTCATTAGGATTGAGCTATTTTATTTTAAATCATTTAACTTTATTTACTTGTGTACACTATTCACACTGACTTCAGCATGTGCAGTATGTCTTTCTGCTTCTTGTTCCAATGAGCAAAGAAGAATAATTTTACACATAATTGTGTCTGCACTTTGAAAAAGTTTTCACAGGACTCTCTGCAGTCCTGTAAAAAAATATAAGTCCACCTCATGCTTCAATAGCTAGCAGAAGCACCTTTAGCAACAACTTGAAGTAGGGTCAAGTTCTGGGTGAATTTGTCAGTCTCTCGCATCATTGTGGAGGAATTATAGCTCACTCTTCTTTATGACCAACAAGCACAAATTATTAACCCTACACTGCCGCCGTGTCCATCCAAGGACATTGTTGCAGAAGATTTGTGGTTTGTTCAGCTGCAACTTTGCAAACCTTTAGATAGAGATGTTTACTCCTGTCAACCCTTCCAAACAAGTCATACTGGTTCAGTCTTTTTCTAATTGTACTGTTGTAAAACGTAACATTTGACATGTGAACTGGGGCCCGTAGAGTCCGGGACGCAGCTGTCGCCTAGTCTGACCTTTGGGTGAATTTGCTGGGATTTGCTGGGACAAACTGCCAAAACTTCTGCTTTTATAGAGGTGGTCACGCTTCCTGATGATCAATTAAAGTACATATAATCAGCAGGGCTTTAATTCCTATGGAAGCAGTAAGGGTGTGCTTAGTTTTTCATAGACCTGTAGGATCCTTGAAAACTTTCCTTTTCACATGACTGTACGTAGATTTGAGGAAGGCAAGCTAAACCACTGGAGGCTGAAGTGCTTGAGTGTGAACGTCAGGGTGACAAATCTCAGAGAACCACACAGCTTTTGTGCTCACACCCCGTTTCCTTTTATATCTCTCTGGGACGTTTTCTTGGACTGTGTCTGGAACATTGTGTGGGTTGTCATTATGAAAAGAATAACTTACACCCTGCTCAGTTTCACTTCTTAAACCTTGATGTTTTCTATATGCTGAAAGATTTTCAAAGTAGTATTGTAGTTTTGAATCTTTTTGGTTTGGTATTTAAATAATATTCTCATTAAATGCACAAACTATAGCCTGTTCGGCTCCCCGTTATTATGCAAAAAGCTTTTTAGCACCCTGACGTCAGAGTGCACGCCCAGGCGTGTTTCTTGTTAATTAAGTTAGAAAATATTAAGTCGTGTCAGTGCAGGCATGACATGTAAATAACCTCAGGACATACAACAGTGTTGTTTTTGTTTTTGTCCCGTGTTATTGACCTGAAACGCTGCGGAATTGCAACTTAATAAAAAGGTATTTTTTTCTGTAGTTTTTAAATGAAATAATTTCACAACAATATTTGGTTTCTTCTGAAGTTCTAATTTTTCATTTTTATTTTTTTATTTCTTATTTTGCCTTTTTCCTTCAGACTGGATATCAACTCAGTCTTTGTTCACACCAGCACCGTATCCGCTGGTCATATGCCACATTAGATCTGGGTCACCAGATCTAATGTGGATCTGTGATATGTGATATCACATGGGAAGCTTTAATAATTCTGGTGTCTCTATAGTCGTGTGCAAGAACAGCGGCTCCTCTCGCGTTTTATGTAAGTTCAACTTCTTTTTGGTCAAAGTGAAAACAGTGTGGTATCATATAAGGAAGTACCCACTCTAAATCATACCCTATTTTTTCAGCTGTTTTACACCAAATGGGTTTCCAACATTAACAACATCTGGATTAAATGAGATTCCAAACTAACCACTGAGACCATAAACTCATTATAAAAAATATTCTTACACAGAGTTTAAAGTGGGATCATCTTCTAATAGAATTCAGACCAATCATACTTACGTCTACAACCAGAGGACTTGCCCCCTGCTGGTCATTAAAAACAATGTTTGTTTAAGGCACTTCCTCAATGACTTCACTTTTCAGAGAAGTGAATGTTTCCAAATGTCTTCTTTCCATGATGTGAGGTCATTTTTTATTTCTCTTCTATTTATATTGTTCGCAGAGTCAGTTTTCCTAACAATGAAGCCATTGCTGTTACATTTGCTGTATATTCTGTATATGCTCTTACTACAGGCTTGAAAAGCATACTTGAAGAAGGCCCTTCTTGGAGGCAGAGGCGACTGTGCAATAACACCCTTTATGAGGCAGATTAAGTCATTTCGGTACCAAGATAAAAACCCACAGTTTGCAGCACAGAAGGCCAAACCCAGCCTCTGGGTGACAATCAAGTACCCAAAATCCCACAAATCACATTGTGGGAGGAGGTCGGTGTTTTTACTTCCACAAAATCTAAGAAACACTCAGAGGCACCACCATGATAAAGTTGAAGAGACTGCAGGAATTAATCTACTGCTCTGCAGCAAAAAGTTTTGAAGAAGCAGAAAGTAAACTATGTCAATGACCCCAGTAGATACAGGAGGCAGAAGGAAACCAATCATATAGTGAGAGAACTCAACAAAGAACAGAGGAAACTCAGAGAGGAGGAGAGGAGAGGCAGACCTGATGCAGACATCTGGAGCAAGCTTCTGAGGAGTGAGGAGCCAGCTTACAGAGGCAGAAGTTACAGGAGTCTAGAAGTGGACTAGAACAGGCTTCTGCAAGAATCTCTTTGGGTTTGCAAACAACCCCCCATCAGAAAGGAGCACAGTGTTAATCTACAGGCAGACCTGGAAAAACAACTAAAAATGTCCAGAACAGAAAAAAAACACCTTCTCATCTGACATGCTACCAGTAAATGTTCTGAAGCGCCAGATCACGTGACCTAGATGGAGTGAACTTCAGTGGTTTAATTTGTGTCACTGCCTCAAAGTGCTGATTGCAAATAAACTTGTATGTAAATAAAATACTCATAAGGTACTCATTTTTTAGTGGCAGAAATAATTATTTGATCCCGTGCTGAATTTGTACGTTTGCTCGCTTACATAGAGATGAGCAGTCTCTCATGTTTATGGCAGTTTCATTTTAATGGAGGGAGACAGAATATCAACTAAAAATCCAAGAAAAGCACATCACATAAAACTTATGAACGGATTTGTATGTTACTGAGTGACATGAGTATTGGATCTCCGAGCAAAATATGACTGAGAACGAAACTTTCTAAATCCTTCCGGTTTCTTGGTTGAAGGCAAAGTGGTGAACTCGCCCGGTACACAGCCTCAAAGCATAATGTATCCACCTCTGTGCTTGGGTGTGGGGATGATGTCCTTTGGGTCATGCTCAGTATTTCTCTTCCTCCAAACACAGCAGGTCTACTTGATGCCAAAGAGCTCGATTTTGGTTTCATCTGACCACAGCACTTTCTCCCAAGCCTTCTCTGAAGCATTTAGATTTTTACTGCCAAACTTAAGATGAGTCTGTACTAGAGATGGACCGATCCGATATTACGTATCGGTATCGGTCCGATACTGACGTAAATTACTGGATCGGATATCTGCCAGAAATAAAAAATGTAATCGATCCATTAGATATCAAAAAAAAAAGCTCCTCACAAAACTTGCGACATGGCATAACTCAGCTCATAACCTTAGCACATCGGAGCAGTGTGCATCACGTGATAGAGTGGCTGTGTGTATTTGTAGCCTCGCTACCAAACCAGCATTTCATCTCTGATGAAGTTATCCCAGAGAGAAGTAAAGCAAATGTGTAAGTTCATCTCTGAATGTTTGTAAAGCATTCCCACATTAAACTTAACAACCAATATATGGAGCAACTGGCTCTTCTCTCTCCCTCCCTCTCCTGTTGCTACTTCAATCATGAAACTGCTTAATGATCAGCTGATCGGCTTTTCTGTCTCTCTTGTTTGTTTTTGGCCCACTTTGCACCAGAAAGAGGAAACCAGCGGCTGAACAACAGCAGCTCGTTTAACCTTGATAAGCTGTTGTTAGAATGTATTTAATATTAATTTCTACACCAGGATCTTTTTCTAGCTGACGGCTGGTAACTGTGCAGGGGCGGATCTAGCAAAGTTTAGCCAGGGGGCCCATAGGGCATGAACAGGGAAAAGGGGGCACAAAGACATACTTTTCTTTCTTATTCTCATTTAAAATGTCTAGCTTTTAATAAATACTTATCTGAATCTTACACCCAAAGTTTTAATCTGATGTAAAATATATAGAAGTCCATTACTGTGTATAGTAACTGTTAAGTCTAATATACCCTAGTAAGCTATAGTACTTTTTCCTTTGGGAAGGTACCATCTGTGCAGTCTGCAATTCTGTTGAAGAAAGATGTTGAATCTATTTAATTATTCTTGAAAAGTAATTTATTTCTGTGCATTTTTTTCACACTGCATCAAATTAAAGTTGATTATGTCGATAAAGCATCATGAGGTGGAGGGTAGGGGGGTGGTTCCCTTTTTTTTTTTTTTTTGCTGGGAGTTTGCAACCCTATTAGTTGGGTTGCTTAATATTTCTGCTAAGTACTCTTTAAAATACCAGAATAGGAAGGATTGAGTAGGTTTAAGTTTATTAGATTGATCAGTATTGCTGAACTATGAAATATTTTGGGTGCAGTGCATTTTTTACATACAGGTATAACAGAATAGCTTTAGTGTTGTTGTTTATTTAAACTTGAGTATGAACTTATACAAAATGCAGCAATATTTTTTTTAAAAAAACAGTTTTATTGATTCAAAAACACTATATCGGATTCATATTGGTTTCATATCGGTATTGGCAGATATTCAAATTTATGATATCGGTATCGGACATAAAAAAGTGATATCGTGCCATCTCTAGTCTGTACATGAGCCTTCTTGAGCAGAGGGACCTTGAGGGTGTGGCAAGATTTCAGTTATTTAGTGGTGACTGTGGTATCAACTGCCTTGTCCCTGACGTCCTTTGACAGCTCTTTGGTCTTGCCCCGTGGTGGTGGAAAGGTGGGAATTGGAGGAAACTGATTCTAAGGACATCAGGAGTATCTGTAGTTGACTGATGTGTCACATGGACATACAGTCAATCTGTGAACCAGAATTCTGGCTGGTTTGTAGGGGATGAATTGTTTTACTAAATGACATGCAAATAAATTTGTAACTTTTATGTTTTTAGAAAAAAGCAGATAAAAATTAAAAAGTGTTCATTTCTTTGTAGGTGAGCCAACTTACAGATTCAGCAAGGGATCAAATAAATATTTCTCCCACTGTACTTACAGTATAACTTGTGTCTTTTTTCCCCTTTATCCCCACAGTTGTTACTTCCTTGTTGTACACACGGGCACACATTTTAAGTCCTGAAAATCACAGGCTGTATGATGTATAAATGTATCTGTGTATCAGTGTCTCTTTGAAAGACAAACCTTTTAGGCATTTATGTCCTGAATAAATATCTTTATTAAATACAGACACTGGTAGTGATTTTACAGTGGACTGCAAACAATCATGAGAATTAACTAATAATGTCACTCTTGAGGTTAGGCTAGTCTTTTAAGTCTTGTTTACTTGGTTTTGAAAAAGAAATAATAAATCTGTCACTGTATATATTTAAACCCAACTGGACTTTCATTTAAGATTTAATTATGTTCCAATTGTGTAACAGAAGATTTTGACAGCACTTTCTATTACAGTTATCGTTCTGTGAGGAAGTTCATCTTGTAAGCTTGAAGAAAGGAGTATTGTTTAACCAAGAATTACATGAAAACGTTTTAATCCAAGTGTAGCATCAAATCAGTTACATTTCTGGGATATTGACCTGGTCAGTTAAGTAGCAGAGGGGGTTGTTAATCAGTTTTAGCTGCTTCGGTGTTAATGAAATCAACAACAGGCCCACTAGAGCAGCAACAATAAGACAACCCCCTTAAAAAGAATGGTGGAGGTTGTTTTTTCTGACTGCTTTTTTCAAGAGTTTTGCAGGTGTCATGTGTCACTATTTTCAATTCGATTCCATTTTATTTATATAGCACCAAATCACAAGAGCAGTCACCTCAAGGAGCTACTTGCAGCATGAACCAACACCTGGATCCTACAGAGGTTGCACAGGTAGTCCAGTTCCTCACCTCCAGGATAGCAAATCAATACTTACCATTGCCAGAAGGTCAGCTTCTTTATGAAAGGAGGAACAGGATGAGCACTACAAAATGACCTCTGGCAGTCACAAATGTGAATGTCTCTTGTGATGTAACCTGGACAAATAGTCAGTGATGCACACAGAGTCTTAACATCAGACACCCTCTCCCTGGTAACCCAGCCACGGGTGATTAGGCCCCGCTTCTGTCCAGGTAGCATGCTCCTCCATGTATCAGCCCTCTTCAGCAAAGCCTTCAGGAGGACTTATCTGCAGCTTCCAGGATGTTTTTGATACTATTCTGCAGTCCATACATCCCCACGAGCCCTAGAACTTTAGAGACTGACCTGCAAAGGCCCTACACCCCACCTCCACAGGCTTGCAGCACACCTTCTCAGCACACCTGCCGAAAGTCGGCAACCAGTTCTGCATGTTTTACCTTCTTTCTTTCCTGCATTTCCTCCAACTAATCTTCCCATTGGACAGTCAACTCCAGCAGGATGACTTGCTTCAACTCTTCAGACAGCAGGCCTGTATCAGGCCTACATGTGGTGACTGTCTGGGAACCTCAGCTGTCTCCCAAGATCACCCAGAAGCTGCCAGTCTCTTGTTATTGCCAGGAGCTTTCCCTGCACCCTTTGTTGGGGCAGTGTGGGCCCAAGAAAGATGTTGAAATACTGGTGTAAACAAGTCTGGCCCTGAAGGGCAGGAAAATTTGCAGTTGCTGTTGCTTCTTGCTGTGGTTTATGACAGCACAGATGGTATCTGCTAACACCCAAAGAAGATGCTTGTGGTGCCAGTGGTAACGCCCCCACCCTCCCAAACTCCTTGGCAGCTGCTGAGAATGTGGTCCAGTGTGACCTTCTGGTGACAGAAAGGTGAGACAGCCAGGCCTCAACTGTACAGGTTGGAGGTGCTCAGAAGAAGATTGTATACCAGCTTCCCCAGAAACTTGAAGCAGAGAGCTTCCATCTTTTAGAGCTCTGCTGAAGTGATTTTACCTGCAGCATTCTCCCACTTGTTCAGGGTCCTTGTTTGTCCAGCATCACAGGTTTCCTCCTATTTAGCACGCAGTTTCTACTGAATGAGTTGGTGGCACTCTTTCTCCTTCCTGCTGGGCAGTTACAACTATGCCAACCAAGCTGTTATCCCGCAGTTTGGCATTGTGACCAATATATTACTATACTATTATTACCTGTTTTTTTCCCTCATAGAGATTTATTAGTTTCCACATTATCACCCCCAGGTTTTGGCCTCTGATTACCCAGTTGCATAAATTCCAGTGTAATATTACTCAGCTAAAACCATTGTTGATACAAAGTAGAACTTGGTCATTACTTGTGCATTACTTTGGTAATTACATGGCAATATCTCACCAATTATATATGATTACTGTCTCGTTTGCATCTTATTACCGCACTGTTACTACTTTATTACCAAGCTGTAATAGAAAGTGCCGCCAAGCTTTCCTTTTCACATGACTGTATTTTTTCAACTCAAACCTGATTATCTTCCCATTTTGCAACAGGAGATTTTTATTACTACAATTGTGTTACATTATGATCAATGTCACATTTTTTTCTATTCACTCTTTGTACTCACACCTCAACAAAACATTTCTATAACTGCAAAATACAGACACTTAAAGAATTCTGTACTGATATATGCAAAACTATCATGTTTGAAGATTAAGCCATCAAGTAACAAAAAGTGCAGAAATTCACTAAACTGCAGGGGGAAAAGGACATTATGACTGAAGCGACAGAAGGCTAGCCAAGAGGCACAAAAGCCCATTCAGTCCAGAAGATCAAGGTCAGTCTATAAGGACATCAAGACATCCTCTCCTTTGTACGAACCGCAACCGCACACTGACAGGAAGGAACGGACATCTAATCTGCTAAATCAAATACACAACTGACTCATGTCTCTAAGCATCTCACTGTAAACCTATCTGAGCAGCTGAAATGGTCTCAGCCTGTGTACTACAGAGATGTTAAACTGGATGTGATTACACATCAGTGTTAAATAAATCCTCACTGCAAAGGTGGATTGACTCTAACTGGGGGTAACACACACCAAAAAAAAATGTGACTGCTTGATTTTTATAGAGATTCACATCTAAAGACACATATTTGTCTTTGGCATTGGTGTGTAAACAAACAGACTTATCCGTGTAGGTTCTCTCTTGTTCTGTGCTCATGGCTTTTATAGACTATTACAAGTGCAATAAAAAAAATCCAAAGGGAAGGCATAATCATCAGACTGTGGAATGATATACAACCAGTCCTTCTTGCAAGAGTCAATTATAGCCCGTGTCCTTTGCTTATTATAAGGAATTATATTTAAAGCAAAAGAATCATCATCATCATCATAATAATAATAATAATAGAAACATCTATCAAAAATCTGAAAAAGCCACGAAGGCAGGGTATTTCTCTAAGCTTAATAATCCCATTATGATCCCAATGAAAAAAAAGCTCTCTGTCAAAGCAGGGAGCATTGACGCAAGCATGTCTTGACGTCAGTAGCTGCAGTGAGTGAGGAATGGGAGGGGGGGGGGGGGGGGGGGGAGAGAGAGAGAGAGAGAGAGCGAGCGAGGGAGATGCGTCTTTGCCTTCAGAAAATACCACGAAATGCCAGCGTCACTGGCACGAATGCAACTGTAGCAACAAACCTATGTTTGATTTCCAAACTACTCGCTTTGACATCAGAGTATGCACATTTTGTAGAAACGATATGCGCGCGGCGCTTGAAATCTAAACCAGATGTAGTAAATGGAATAAGATCCTCTGACCCGGGAGTGCTCATAAATAAATCAACTATGAGAGAATGAAGGGCGAGCGGGAGGGAGAGTATTTGCTCAACTGGTGTCAGGCACACCTCTGTGACTCTCCAAAAAAGCAAAATGAATGTGTAGTAGTCACTGATAATCTGATACTGTCTGTGCAGTTCTATCCAGCTGGATATCTCCTCAAAATCTCCAAGCACGCACAGTCCTTTGTCGCTGTAGCAAAAGAAGGGCGCTGATTTCACTATTCTCTGGCATTCCTAGGCGAGTCGAGCGGAGAGGGAAAAACTACCATCAAGCAATTTGTAAAAGCCAGACCAGTGGCGTCATTGGCTGCTGCTGTATATACTGTGCGTAATACCACGATTCTTCTGCCTCATTTATTCACAGCTCATTCTCAAGTTGCTCTGTGGCTCCCGAACACTGAAGTCAAACCAAACCTATTCGTTCAAGACTGGTCTTCACAACATCATGCGTGTTTGTTCGATTTATGTTAGTCTCGCACACGGATTAGGAGGTTTTGTGCGAGACGTATTACAGACAAAAACATTGTTCTCCACTCGTCGCTGGACTGATGGTATTGTGAAAAAGAAGGTACTGTACTCCCCCTACACTACTTCTGTAAAACACTGTCTCCAATTTTACGCTGGAAAGGAATCCTCCCCTCCTTAACAGATGTTGCCGGAGAGTGTTTTCTACTCGCAACATAGTGTGTAGCGCAGATGTTGCCAGAGGAACGTATGCTTCGGTGTACTTTATCGGGCAGAGCACGTCCAGCTAATCTCCGTTTACATTGGCCTTTACTCTTGAAGATACCCAAGAGTTCCCGTTGTGTCGGCTGTGCGTCATCGATGCCTGATTAGACTTGTAGTCTGACGTCGCCGAGCACCATTCAAGCAAAATACCTCACACAATGTTGAAAGTCTAAAATGATTTTTTAACGCATCCGGGATGACGAAAACCACTTTTTTTTTCTTTCTTATATAGAGGTGGATCAACAAGTTGCCTCCAGTGCGTAATTTCCATCTGAGCAGGTCTGAAGCGTAATCCGCGACACACGTGATCGACAAATCACTCCAGCTGCAAATATTTCTCATTTGTCAAGAGAAATAAACCCCGGACGGACGTGGAGACGCATCTTGTGTGATTACGGCGGGAATCAAGAGCTGACGGGCCTCTTGTTTCGCTGAGTCTCCAGATGCTCGACTGGCCGCCACATGGTAACTTTGCGCACACAGCACGCTGCAAAGGGCACATATAGAGAAGGAATCTGAATGAACGGGACTGAGATTTATTCGCATTTCTCTTATCGCCACCCCCAGACTGTTGTATGTGTATTATACCCTGCCGGTTGAAGGTGTCTCACGTTGTCAGCAGATATCAATTCGGCGGTGGATATATCAATCACCCGAACAGTGAGCAGCAAATGTCGAAGAAACGGAAAAGTCCTGATGACCAGGACTTTGAGGACTATCCGCCTGCAGGAACCAGCGACCAAGGTAGGAGTGATGGTCACAAATGAGAGTGTGAAAGTTGAACTGTTGTCAGAGTGCAGCTATGTGAGCTCCTCAGGGATTCGTTGGTGTATTTCTTTACATTCAGATATTCAAACGGATCATTACAAATAGTTTATTGTAGGCAAAAAAGGCATCGAGACCTGCTGATACTCTGAGGACGCACAGCTGCTGTAGCTGCCGTGCTAGCGCTACAGAGGCTGTGCAGTGGGATGGCCATGATGCCATGCACTTAAATCAGTATCTTTATCCCTAAAAACAATGTGTGTGTCCACAGATTACTTTTTATAATCTCTTATCAATCCCCGGTGGGTTTTTGTGAGATATTAGGTTTTGCAGGAGGGACTTTAATTCTTAGGAAAATATAGGAAATGCCAACTTTGGTATCAGAGTCTGTGTGAACTGTGACTGGCTGGTGGCTTGGAAATAACCACTCAAGCAAAGAAAGAGCAGTTGCTTAAGAAAATGGATTATACGCCGGTAAACTATAATGCTGAGCCGATTTATTTCAGATCATGTCTAAATCTTCTATCAGTGTGGTGTAGATGCAGAGTCCTTGTGTGCTAATGGGCCTGGCCATATACCCTGGGAAAACGAGAGTAAGCTGCTGTTAAATATTGTGGATCCAAATGAGATGACGTATTTTGTTTGATACTCAGAGGGGACATTTCCACTGATAAATCCAAAAGAATACAAAAAACAGAGAAGTTTCAGCTCTTTTTTCGTTATCTCCATTATTAGCATCAGTATTATTTTTCCCTTTTTAGTTGTTCTGATTCACCTTGTGGTCTGTTTTAAGTGTCTTTGAGTAATTTTGCACTTCTTTATAGTAATTTAATTTAATAAATTTTCAATATTTTGACTTAATGTCATAATAATGTTCCTGGGCATGTACCCAGAAGGCCTCTACTGTTCAACTTAAGCCATGAACTTTGGAGAATGTTGAGCTAATCGATAATCAGGGCAGGACATTGACCAGATTTTCCCTTTTCCCACATGTAGCATGAGATAGTTCACTTCAAACACATTATCACTACTGGAAATACTCCCTTTGGTTTAGGCGTGGAAGCTGCATAAAAAGGGCATGCACAAGGCAGGAAACACAGTGTGAATTCACCAGACAGTGACCTCTGCTTTATACACATTACCTCTGCTTTCCATCACACTGACATTTTTTTTAGGAAGCTGGTTGGCTGAAGGTGAATTAAGGTCTGATCTAACATTCCTATTCTTACTTATGCCTCCATCAGGTAATACCTAAAAAATTCAGGGCTGCAGTGCATGTGTGAAAACACCATCATTCTCACTTTCTTCAGGTTGCCTGACATTGATCGACCCAAACAAACAACTTTCATTTCAAAGCTGGTTAGCAACTGTGTCTGGTAATTCTGGTAAATGCTCCTTCTCTATAAGTGGTTACTTGTATGGCTGAGATCCACGCTGGTTATAAGCCATATACAATTAATCCATACCTAGCAGATACCTGGCCGACTTAATGGTCTATCAATAATGTTAAAAGCCAACTACTTTTTGACCACGCCTTTGGCTCCTCCCAGCCCCAGAGTCTTAACCCACTTTGTAAACATGTGGTCCGTGACGACTGTCAAACAAAAACCAGTTCTAAGTAAAATCAGTCCCATTGTTATGGTTTGCTTTCCTCAAAGTGTCTATGATATCGTGCGACTGCTGTCAGTCTGACATTACTGCCTGGGAAGTAAACCCAGAGTTTGCATATTAATGATTTACATGGCCAAATAGAGCTGAAATCTATTGTGTCCCCAGTTATTTAAAAACACTGGTTTCCGTTCATCGTTCAGTTCAATATTCAAGCATCCCCCCCTATCAAAAGGTGGCTTTTAAAGTGTCTCAATCCTCAGCGTGGCTGCTATTATGCTGGCAAAAACATAAAAAGAAGTTGTGAGTTCAAGGCCAAGAACACCATCACCTTCAAGCTGATAGTCGTGCCTGCTTGCATGAATAGGGCTGTAGGAATGAAAATATTTTGCACAAGGACTAGATTTGTGTGGTGTTTCCTTTGCATACTACTTGTCAAGTTAAAAATTATTAACCATATAAGCATTAAGCTGTTTTTGTCACATACACAAACATGAATTCCTCTCTGTGGTTTACCTTTTAAATCACATTTATTGTACGCCTGAAACATATTGAGTTTTGCGCCACGTAACGCCTTTGAAATACAACCCTTAAAAGTATCAGTTAAAAAAACAACACATATTTATTTATGTACGGCCATGCTTGTGTTGCATCTCAGTTTTTCAAATGCGCTGAAAGAAAAACCACAACTTGAAATTTCATCAAGACACCTTGGCGCAAAACAGCATACAGTGCACAGTTTTCATGAGTAATATTTCTCAGAAAGTAGTTACAATAAAAAAAAAATTAAAAGCAGTGAAGTCTGTGAATTATTACAAGAGCGATATTGTCTCTTAAAAGTAACAAAAGACTGGGCACAACAATAAAAATGCATTTACATCCACTGCAGTAGGGTATGATGAGTAAACCAATGCTTCTTGGCATCCACATACAAATGTACTGCAGGACTTAGCATAAATGCAAGCAGATCACATCTTCAGATTTCAGGCTTGGCTCTGAATCTCGTTGGTCCCGTGCCCAAATGAGAATTTCCCTTGGCTAATACGGAAGGAGACCCTGGCGCTTCCTTCCCCAACTGTGCCTGGCATCTGTCACTACTTAGGGGGTGGACACACAGTGAACCCCACCCACTCAAGATCTCGCCATTCTGGATGCTTTGAGGCAGGTTTGGTACACTATGATACACAAATGCAGACACACTGTTTAAGCAAATCTAGATTTTAAAACAAATGCACGCAGTACTTCAGCACAAAAAAAGTTTTGGTTTGCTCAAACTAAATGGTTGCCATTACAATAAGCAGACAACAGAACCACATAACTAGCACTGGTCAGTGTGTGCTGCTCCTGTCGGTGCTCCATTCACTGTCGCCTCTGAGTGCTCAAGCTTGTGTTTTCTCATGGAGATCGTTTTTGTTCACTCTGCGAGCCACAGTGGGCCAAGAGAGGAGGTGTAGAAACAGGGGTACTGAAATTCATATCAGGACCACAAAGCATTTTTTTGTCTTGCCTCTTGGTGTACAGCCTAGACCTGTCAACTGCCCTCTGCAGCCCCCCCACCCAACCACCAACAACCACCGTCGCAACTGGTTAAAAGCCTTTATCTGTACAAAACAACAGCTCTTACAGTTACAGGGTGATGCCAGTAAAACCTTTGCTAAAAAGTTAATGAATGTGTTGCTTTGATCCTGTGATTTCTTTTTCCTACCATGCTTTGATTAAGTCAAAATAAGAAAAAAAAAGGCAAATGAGGAAACAGAAAAAAAAAAAGAAAGAAAGAAAGGATATGAGATAATCTATATCCTTTCTTTCCACTGGATATCTAATTTCATACACCATTACTGGGAGCAGTGGAATATAAACACAACATTTTCATATTAAGATGTAAAGTGTCAAACAGTTGTCCATTTGAAAATCTAGCACACACAAAATAGTCTCGGTCTTTTTCATTCATGTATCTTACCAACAAACGGAGACTGACTCAGTATTCAATCATTTTTTTTATTTTGTTTTCCTTGAATCCTAATGGTAACGTCACACTAGGGAAAACAGTGGCTGGAGACTATGGCACAACCAAAATTAGTGCAACAGTGTGTAATGAACTTGGAATCTGGTTACTTCCCAGATAGGAACCAGGTTTGCAACCACTTGCAGTCAGTCTGCTATCAGTTTTCAATCAAATGGGGTCAAGTTGGCAATTACATGTATTCTGTTTTAATAATTCGGGGATTAAGTGTGACAAATCTGTAGAAATCTGTTGCTTAAACACATTCACAGACATTTCCTTTTAATTACTAGCATTCAGAGTCCAGTGAAAACAGAAAAGCAACGAGACTTGCTCGTACTCCGTAAAATTAAACACCATATAAATTAGATGCCAGTTATTTGCAAACCTTCTCCAATATGTCTGAGAGTGAATACTATCTGTTCAAATGTGTGTGTGATTGTTTGGAGAGAGGCTGTCTCCCATAAAGTGACCTGTGCAATCACCTCGCAATCACAGGTTTGTTGCACGTTTTGGCCAAATTTTTTTTTTCTAATATCAGTCAATTTGTTATAAATAAGAACATTATATACACTAGTAAAGGTCCACATGTTTGGCCTGTTCATGCTGATGGGCATTAAATTAATATGACATGATTCTTTTATAAAATGCTATATGCATGGGACATTTTAGCCCATTGCTAGATGGTTTCCAGGTAAAATGATGAAGTTATGATTTATTATGTATGATTCAGCTTTTGTTGATATAAATGAGATGTTATATCCATGAAATAAAAACCATTTAAATTTTTCATTAGCTGTTACAAATTTTAGCCACATTTTAGCCCATTGCTAGGTGGTTGGCAGGTAAACCGATGGCATAAAGTACCATGAATGATTATGGTTTTATGATTTTAAATAAAATAAAATAAAATAAAAATGAAACAATGTTTTTATAAGGTATTACAAGAGTCATTTTAGCTTGTTGCCAGGTCGTTGCTAGGCAATGTGACAACGTCTGATATAGATAAGAACCTTCAGGTACATAAGATGTACCCTTGAGCCAAGTTTGGATGACCGTCAAAGAAACAAACAAATACATAGATATTTGTGTGCTATAGTGAGATGATGAACACAAGATGTTTCTCCCAAGTTTAAGCAACCCACATCACGAACTTCATTCCAATCATTTTTTCTTTAAGCAGACTTTTTTCATGGAAGTTTACATGTTAGATGAGAGGATAATATTTTAAATGTGTCATTGGCAATTAAAGAAAGTGCTTGCCATATATAATCTATGATGTAGCAATGATGTTGCTGCCACTTCAATAACAATATGTCATGAAGAACAAAATGGCCTCCAGTCACAGCAGTAAAAAGACCCTGATCTTATGAAACAAGTGCAGACGAGGCCACTTAGAATCTCAGTCTTTTTCTCCCTTTCTTTTGTTAATTTAGCATGCTAAGTGAGTAGCTTGATAGATTTGTTTGTTTGAGGTTTGTGGATTAGATGTAAGGATGGTTGTGTGTCTCTACCTTGGCTTTGTGCTAGCGATGCTGTTTGTGCTGTAAGACAGGAAGTGCAGCCGAGGTTCCTATTTGTGTTCTTCTCTTAAGATAAAGTTGTGCAGCAGCTCACAGCTTCACTCTGATGACTCCGCTGCAGACAGTTTGGAACAAGAACAGCTAGTGTAAGAACACCTCCTGGTGGTGTAAATGTGTATTGCAGCTCGCAACGGCAAACATTTACACAAGAAAATAATCCTAACTGTCTTAAGTGCTTTACATTGCAACTTTGTAATGAAAGTTGTTTGGGTTTTTTGTTTTTGGGTTGTTGTTTTTTTGCAGTTATGTGCTTTGCTCTCTCTTTAATTTAATAATTGTTGCTTGCTTTTATCGGTGTCCTCTGATAAGCGAACACTAGGTGGGGCTAATGTATAAAGATAAGATGCATGGAGATGAATGACACAAATCCACCACGGAGAAGACAAAACAAATTCTGGTTTTAAAAAAATGTTGTTGTATGGTTATTTTTGTTTCTGCTGCTGTTTGCAAACTTGGCAATGAATACCAAAAAAATCCTGAAAATAGCAGATTTCTTTTGAAAGGAATTTTCCGAATCACAGTTTATGTGGACTGGCAGAAGGGGAAAAAATTAGTCTTATTGAGTGAAATCACTGCTGTAACATTACACCCAGGTTAAAAGTCAAAGCAAATCATTTCAAACAAAGAAGAATTGAAAATAATATTTGAAACTCCTGACGTCTTGCAAGTACTAGTAAAATAATATTTAGTGAATAAGTGACAAGCGTAGTGTGTGTGTGTGTGTGTGTGTGTGTGTGTGTGTGTGTGTGTGTGTGTGTGTATAAGCATGTTTAGTTCATGAATGAATGTGTTATCAGTAAACAGGCAGACTTGATGTCTGGCTGCTTGGCCGTCTTGGCCTGTTCTGATGTCTGCTGTGCAGCGAGATCTCCAGCCCCCTACGTCAGCACCCATATTTCTCACCTATGATTCATAGTGACTTTGTTTGGGTTGTGATGAGGAACGCAGGCAGCCAGCTACTGCTCATTCACCCCCACCCACCTACCCAGTCACTACTGAAATTCTTCCATTTCTTTTATTTTTTAATGTGTTTTCTTTGCTTTTTGTTGTTGTTCTTGTTGTCTGAGACATCGAATTAATTTATATCAAGTAAACAAAACCAGCCACACTTCACCGACTCTGTTTCATTAAAATCATAGTATTTTTACATCATATTTTGTAAATGCTTCTTGTTAGGTTTAACATAATTTCTCCTTGGTGTGTCTGCGTGTAATGCTTACACAAAGAGCAGACGGCGCCTCACTGTACACACACCGTATACTGTCGCAAGAACACACACTGACAGGCTGTAAGTAATGATCTGTGTGTGTGTGTGTGTGTGTGTGTGTGTGTGTGTGTGTGTGTGTGTGTGTGTGTGTGTGTGTGTGTTTTAAAAGGGCCTCCTTTTGGTCAGGTCATTGTTACGATGTCAGGATGTTAGTGTATGTGTGTTCAAGTAGAGTGGTAGCATTGTATAACACTAAGGGATAGAGTTTGCCTTTTGTAATGCCAGTAGTAACTTATATGTGTTTGTGTGTGAGTGTGAGGTACAGAGCAGAGTGGTGCTATGATGGCGGGCTGATGAGGTCATGGCTAATGTCTCCTGCTTGCGTCATTGCCTATAGGATGTGGCTTTTTGCCAGCAGAGCTGCAGCTGCTGTTCTGGTTGCTGTAACAGTGCAAGGGGGGAAAATGGATTATGTTTTCTCCCTCATATTGAACATTTATGATTAAAAAGACAATTGTGTGCCAGTTTATTAAGCTGAAACAATAAATTGAATATTTTTAACTAACTGGGCAATAATCGCAGGTGTGTGTTTTCCATAGCTTGCATAGGATCCCATCTGTCCGCCTGTGCACATCCGAAGACCCACATTTGACCTGTTTTGCCCGCAGTATTGCAAGATTGCACAGTGAAGCATTTTGCATGGAAAATGAGCGCTGTTTGTTTTTATTTTTTCCCCCTTCCTCCCTCCTCCTCCACAGACTCCTGACCACATGCTCATCATCGTAGTTATCCTCCAGAATTATGGTTGTGATAATCTAGGTCAGAAGTGGCGCAACAACAGAAACACTGCCCGCTAATCTAAATAAGCAGGATTTGCATGAGTGAGATATGCATGAATGAATGAGTGTGTGTCTGTGGCACTGTCACAGATGAGGGTGCTGATAGGGTGGAAGGAAAGGTGTGTGTCCATTTTTGAAAAACAGTTTGTAAAACACTTCTATATGGTATTTAATGGCATCATAATAGCATATTTTGCCTCACTGCTGTCTCAGCAATTCATCCTTTTTAATTCTGGAGCAGCTATCAAGCTGTATACTGCATATATAAATATGAGCTGAGTGCTGAACAGCCTTGAACAGCAAAGACAAACGCATTATGAGAAAATATAAAATCTTCTTCTGTCAGCATTTCTATTTCATCTATTGCCTGAATCCAAAGGAAAATCTTTTACTGTGAGCTACACTTTGTAGTGAAAAAAAATACACCCCTGCTGGGTAGCTACTCTGAATGTCATTGAACGGTGCAGGATATGTGTGTGTGATACACATAAATTTCATTTTATAGCGCGGATGCGTGCACATGTGTGTGTCGAACACTGAAGCAGGCATAATTTGTGCCAGCTCTGTGACGTAGAGGACATGAGGCCCAGGCGAGTGCTGTGAGTGGCAGTAACAGCATCTCCTGCTTGAGCCTGCCCCGTCTCTGACTTCATTGGCTCCAGCTCTGACGCAAATACCCCCCTCAGCCCCCACCCCTCCTTCAACCCACCACCCCTGCACACTTCTTTCATCACGTTTTTTTCACCCATTTAATTTTTTTTTCTTTTTTTGATTTATGTGCCTTCTGCAGTTCTCTCCACTGCAGCGCTCGACATCACATATCTGCTCCACCTGCCCAATTCCGAGCGCCTCGAACGTGCAATCTGTTTTTCCCTGACGAACTGGTGCAAGCCTTATCAATATTTATTTTTTGGGCAAATTGTCTTATATTAACCTTTTCTTTTTTTTACAAATTTAATTATGCAGTGCGAGGCCTGGATCACAGTGTGCTACTGAGAGCATAGGAGGTGTTATACGGTCACATTAAATTTGTCAGCATGAGGCACGGCAGCAGAAACAAGTTTCCACTGTTAGAGTCTGCTATAAGACTGTTGAAATGTCCAGTGGAACATGTTCATTATGTATTCACATCATTACATTTTATCCATCAAGTACTCTTTAAATAAACAAAAGACTGGAGAAAGATTCAACATACTCGCTGCATTTTTGCAAGTCTTTTGTTCATTTGACAAAAAAAAAATGTCTGAATTACGGTTCCTTCTGCAAATGAACACATAAAGTTAAAACAAATAATAATTTTAGCAAATTAAATCAAGAGTCAAAAGTTCTAAAATTGTAAAGGGAGAAGAGATGGTGGAAAAAGTGGCACACTGCACTCATCTCTTTAATGTGTCAATTATTAAGACATCGCAAGTTTGGTCTTAAGAATTTCTTTACTGAAGTAAAAAGAAATGAGCAGAGCAGTAATGCTGCGTGGCCAGTTACAGCAAATTTGTACATTTCAGAGGTCTGCCCCACATCGTCTGTGACGTTCTGAATTTAGGCAGAGGAATTCTGGCACTGCTCTGAATTTAGAAATACTTCATTTTGCAGTCTGAGTACACTCTGCTGCTCGGACTGCTGCCTTACAAACCAGCATCTCTAATGTCTCAATGCTTTTTTTTAACTGTCTACACTGGTTGTATCGATGCACGAGAATACTCATCAGCTTCCAGGGGAGCCTAACCTCTGGCCTACATGTAGATAAGGAAATCATATAAACTAAAACAATGCTCTTTTTTTCTTTTCTTGGTATTTTGTTTGTGTCTTCCAGCACTGACTATTGATTCTCTTGGATGTGATAAGAATGTACTCTCTGGTTTCCACATGGCAAAATGTGGGGGAAAAAACTCTGCACAGTTTAGCTAAAATTGTATAAAAAGAGAAAACATGGCAAATGGTTAAATATTTGCCTCAGTTGTCTCTTCTAAATATTTTTCACAGTGTTCCGATTTTTGCTTTGACCTGCTTGCTAAAAAGGATTCACAGAACTTTGTGTGTAATTGCAAACTACTGCTGACATTTTAGGTGCACTCATGTTATGTTAACCTCTGTGGTGGTTTAGATTTGACTGCATTCCCAGTCTGTATAAACCCTCGTTGATTGTCTAACTGCTTATCTTTTCTACTGCATTCCCGGATCTTGGCATTTATTTCAGTGATTGCAATGTTATGCTAATAACAACATTGTAATGTTAATAACAATAACTAAAGCTACAAAGCTGCAGGGATGCCAGGAGTGACAGTCAGATCACATGGTGTGTTGATCCAATGATCTGATTTATAAACATAAATCTTTTAGGCTGGGTATGCGGGCTTGTGATCAGCTGCTTTGGTCTATAAATTTGATTTAGTAAAACTGGGTTCAAGAAAAAAGAAAGAAAAAATGATTTTACTACTGATGTATTGCAACTGTTGTTGTTTGCAAGAGCTGGAGTGATTGGGTATTGACCAGATAACTGTTAAATTTGAGAAGTCACAATATGCAAATAAGTGTCTGCATACAAAAAATTGATTTTATCCATTGAATGAGTTGAAGAAAAAGCAGATGACTAAGAAAATCGGACAAGAGAATTCCTCACAAAGGAGATTGGTTACGACAATTCAGACAGGAAAGTTCACCGTGCTGCAGGTGACACTTAGATGTCAGCGTATTTGGAAGAAAGGGCCTCACTGAAACACTATGGCACGCCCACACTGAAATGGAGTTTTCAGTTAATCAATTCAGTTGCATAGTTTTATTATTCTTTAAATTTAAAACACCTTTGGCATGTAGAGAGTAACCAAAATAGAATGCAACTGAATGCTTTAAAGGAAAGAACGGGACTGTATTTAATCAGCACCACACAAAATGAAGACTGGAGCATCGTCCTTCTTAGCTTCCTGTGGACATATATTTAAAAACAGTGATTCCATAAAAGGCATCTTTCACCACTTCTTCCTCTTTGCTGCTGACAAGACAGTACTTTTCCTCTTTGGGAGGGACTTGCAAGGAGCTTAAGAGCCAAGTTTTATAAGTGGACACTTGTGAACACAACATGTAATTACTGCTGTCCTTTCTACACATTCTTCCACTAATACAACGACGCTGACAGAGAAATCTGCCTGCCTTTAATGGTTCCAGTGCAATTTCCTGTCAATATGATCTCCACATGGGCAGGATCCTTCCAACACACAGATGAGATATCACATGCAGGCAGCCTGTACTTGCTGTATTCACTTTCTGCTCTAATCTTTAAAGAGTCCTTACTAATTCTAAATGCCCAAGTCCGATCCATGTGGCAGTTTTCACAGAACTCATACGTGCTTGCAACTAGATGGGCAAATTATGACAGTGTTGGTATGGGAACCCGCTGCTTAGTATGTTTTCCAGGATTTGAATGTATTCAGCAGCACTGATGTTTGTCCATCAGTGTTGTTTTTTTTTTTTTTTAAATCAGATAAAAAGGTTAAACTTTTGTCAGACAGTAGTTAGTGGGTCACCACCACAGGTAGCCCAGCATGCTTGATGTGGCAAATTTTTTTTTAATTACACAAAATGCAACCACAATGGGATTTATGTCCCCCGGTGAACTGATGATCTTGTACTTGTTACACAAATGTGTAAACCACTGCACTGTGAAGCCACTCACCTGTGACCGGCCAGTAGATCAGCACAGTGCAAAAGTCTGTTCCTTCCCTACACATCACCACCCTTGTGGATGTGGATAGATATATATACTATTTTCACTAGTTTCACACTTGATATACATGTAGTCAGGCTAAGTGAGGAATAATTAACCAACATGTAATGCTTTGAAAAGCGTTCCCACTACTATACCCATTCCTCTTTGTACTCTCTATTGTGGATCGTGGTTGCCATTTTTCTTGGGGAAAAGAAAAAGTGACAATGGGCTGATTTCTGACAAGCTACAAGCTAAACAATGTGCATCTAAACAATAACAAACACTTTTCATTTTTTATTATTTAGTGGACGCTATTGTAGGAGATAAAGGCCTTTATTGTTAATCTAAATTTATAGTGCTGTAACCATACTGGTAATTTTATATACTGAATGTGGTCTAGTGGTGTTTTTCTACTGCTGTTATTTTACCATAAAGTTGAACAAGAATTTGTTAAGGTTTTTAGTGTATTGTAGCGTATTTTCTTCATATGCACAGAATCCTTTTACTTTCTTTAAAGGCAAAAACATAACTAAGATCACAAGCAACACAAACTTGTATTTGCACACACGCTGACATTAACTACACCTATGAGAGTCTCAGAAAAACTGAAGGAGAGGTTAGAATAAGAGGGAACAATGAGATTAATGGCCTCGATGTCCTAATGATGCCTTAGGAAAAGAAAAAAACAGAACCGAGTTTCAGAACATTGAGCGATAAACAAAGATGTCATCTTTTCTCTTGGGACAGTGAGGATGTCTGAGCGAGCAACAAACCTTTCCTCTGGGTACGTGTAATATACTGCTATCTGACAGCAGTTATTCATAAATGGCAATGATTAAGACGACAGAGGGCGGGTAATGATGTGCTGTGATTTGTATTTTCATTAACCTAAATTATGCACATCTCACACTTGTCCTAATGGATCACCGTGCCATGATGTCCACTGACGTCACATTTGAGATGAGCCGCATTGCAGTCGCATGCAAATTTGTGCATGCCAGGCTTTGTGTAAACGTGGAGCTTTTATTTCTGTTATTGCATTTTCCAGCAAATAAGAGCAAACAGAGGCAGTTATATGCTCTTTGGTTGTTGAACTAGTTGCAAGCCAAGCTGTGAAGATGTGCATAACTCCCTCAGCCCCCCCAGGGACCCTGTATTTTCATGGGCCTGGCTCTGACGTCAATGCTCCGGCTGTCCTGTGGATTGTCAGAACAGACTATTCAGTCGGGGGGAGGGGACTGGAAGTCTCTGTGGTGTGTGCCTGCCGCATGTGATGATGATGATGATGATGATGTGTGTGTGTGTGTGTGTGTGTGTTTGCTCATGTTTGCATGCGTTTGCATGCGATCTGTAAATGTTTCACTTAAATCTCGTGTGTGTGTGTGTGTGTGTGTGTGTGTGTGTGTGTGTGTGTGTGTGTGTGTGTGTGTGTGTGTGTGCAGTGGGGAAAAGCTTGTACAGGGCCTTGAATTAGAAATGTGCTTTAAGTGGATGAGGTCTGTAATGTGGGTGTAGGGGTGTAAGGTTGTGTGTGAACGAGAACACACACGCACACACGTCTGAAGATGTGCAGCTCTTATGCTGGGAGACAGGCCGAAGTCATCAAGAGGATGTTTGCTAAAAACAGCCGAGAGGGGAGAACAGTTGAGCATGGCTGTGGGCCACTCACTCACCCTTCAGTCAGCTGTTGATTCCCCCCCACCCCAGGATGACAATAGTAAAGCCAGTCTTATCTTATGCGTGTGACACACAAGTCTCATATTAGGACAGATCAGATTTCAACCTCTTTCATCATCACCTTTCAGATTTCCTCTTTTTTTGTTTTTTTGTTTTTTTTTTTGTTTTACACACATGTTATCCATTCACACGAGCTTTTGGGATTTGGTGGTTGCAGGACAGGAGATGTTGACAGTGAGAAAAATGTGCACTCACTGTTCAGAATGATAGACATCAGGAAAGAGAGAAAGCTCACTGACATTTTGTGTGTTCATCTGTGTTCTTCACCACAACAAAAAAAACAAACAAGAAAAAAAAACTTGATCAGTCTCTCCTACCTCCTTAATTTTCTTTCTTTCTTTCTCTTTTTTTTTTTTACATGCTCTCCAGACTAACACTATGTTGTAACTCAACTACATCGCTTCAATTTCAGGTACATTAGTTCTTGTTTCCACCAATTTCAACTGACTTTACATGACTATCTATTGAATGGAAATAAATAGACACCAACTATTTGGCAGGTGCAAAAATAGTGACTAAATGCTGACTAATATTTCAGAAATTACAATTTTGCATAGATAATATCTTGTTAATATGACAGTATATGACTACACCGGTAGAAGAAAGAAAATAATTTAAACATGCAATGTTATACTTATAATCACTAAATTGCAGTTTATATAAAATAAAATTCAAAAACAAATTAAATGTTTTAGTTAAAGGTATAAAATCATAATGTGTACTTTATGCTTCTTTTAATATTCCTCTAATAAATAATAAGGTAAATAGTACATTTTTAATTGTAATACCTATATAGTATTACTTAAGCACTAATACAGGATTTTTAAACATGGTGTTGCTAAGAGTAAAGGATATTAATAAATGAATTCCTCCATTACACAGACGTTATCAGGAATTATGTATTAAAATGTGTTAACACCAACGTAGAATCTGTACAGGTACACGCGATGCTACAATATTACTGTAGTTGTAGATTAATGGGTGTACTTTTCTAGTTTTTACTTAACCACGACAAATCTGAGGTGGCACAACCAACCATGTGTCCCTAATGAAATACAGATTACCTTAAATACTTAAAGCAGTAAAAAGAAACATCTGATAGCTCAAGATTTTTTCCCCCCAGATCTTTCTGTGTCTTTTGGGTCTTTCTCAAACTTTGAGAATTCTAACAGTTTTTAATCATATGCAAAAAAAATACATCTTTCTTTAAGACAACTCACCTTTGAGCTCCTGCCTTTAGCTATTTTTAAAGGCTGTGGTTTAGGTGTATTTCATCCTGAGAGAACTAATCTTAATCCAGGTAAAATATCCGTTTGCTTCGACAGGTCAAGCTGGTCGGTTACTTCCTGTTATGCAATAGTTCATCACATGTGAAAACGGTTTCTCCGCCACTTTGGAGAGCTGCGGATCAGAAGGGTTCACTGCTGGGTCACAGACGGACCTGCTGCATCCTTTGTGATTTACTGCGAGTAAATCTGTAACCATCACACAAAAGCTCATAAACCCTCCAGTCATGAACTTCACAGCGAACATTTTCAAGTATCTGTTTAATACCTACATTTCTATGTAAGCTTCTTTAAGGCCATAGAGGATGTGCAGAGTTAGCCCTAAAGGAGCTTAAAAAGCTCTTTTAGCTTCCTCTGGTTTGATTTTGTTCATTTGTTTGTTTGCTTGTAACATCCGACACATTTTTGAACATTTCCAGAAAACTTTGATAATAAAAACTCTAAATACAAAAGATTATGCATGGAAACGTGTTCTGTGTGGTCTTCCCTGAGTGAAACAGTATTTTAAATATATTCATGTATTATTAAATAAGAATTTAGCAATGTGTTGAATGTTAATTGTTTCCCTTCATTTTTGTGGATTTTCTAAAATTCCTTAAATAATAATGTTGGATTTGGATTTTTTTAAATGAAAAAAATATTTTTTTTCTGCAAAAAGAATTAAAGGCACCGTCAGTTTTCTCATTTTTTCCACATTTGAGGATTTTTGTCATCAGAAGGAGTGTATCGGAATGAACTCATTATGTTATACGTGACCTCTGAATGGACCAGCTGCTTGAGAGTGTAGGAATGCTTGTGATTGATAGAGCAGGTGCTGACGTAACCTGCCACAGCTTGCAAGCTCTCTTTCTCTTTCTCTCTCTCGCTTGATATGATCAGTATGTGACGCTGTGGCCATGAGGGAGTCTGGCACACTTTATGCTGGATCATGTTGCCGAGTCAAAGCTGTTTAGGTGCTCCGAGTGCTGATAGCACAAGCACACATATGCAAAGGTTATAGAGATAGGAGGCTCACTTCATTTGGGAATTGCTCTGGTAACTTCACCGCAACTATTCACACAGGGAGAAAGACAGATTAGGTATTTAAGCATTATTAATAAACATATAAGCTGTTAAGTGTTGGAATGTTCTGTGCATTTAATATGAATCAGTATATTTGTGGATAGTGTAGTTTATTGATTTAGATTAGATGAAAAACGTTCATCTGGTTAAACTGAATTTGAGGTTAATTTGATTACTTTTAATCCTGTTATTTGGTTTTGGTCATTATAGTTACAAGATTATATCTCTACTAAAAGGCTGTAGTGAGCAGGTCTAAATATTTCTGTGTGACTGCAGATGTGCGATCTTTGCAGATATTTGCAGTTGGGCCTTTCCGAAAGGAATGTACTACATTGATTTATTTTACTGTTCCAGTTGAAGGCAATATTTACAATTATAATTTATGTAAATGTACAACAGAGATAGACTGGAGAAATAAATCGGTTGAATACAAGCCTTTATTAAATGCAAGACTGTGCGGATATTTGAAGTCAGGAGCCAAAGTATGAACAGTGATCCACAAAAAAACTGAAAGAACCTTGTGTAAAACCTTAAAGTGAGATACGGCATGAATTAGACCTTGGAGCGATCAATGTTTAGACTGCACTTCTCTCTCATTCAGGCAAAAAACGATTTGATTTGTGTGCAACTTTTCATTAAGTTGAATAAAAGTCTTGACTGATGCACCAGGAGGAAAGAATGTCCTGAAATGATTTTTTTAGTTTTTAAAATAAACACACTGTCTGCTTTTTACTCATTCAGGCTGATCTGAACTAAGGCGATTTCTGGACAAAGCCATTCATAAATTTGGTTTGGTAACACCCAAAGTAATTTCCTTGTTTTCTCCTTCTACTTCCTTGTTTTTAACACTCATGGCTAATTAGTTCACAGTCCTAAAGACTAAGGGCTGGAAGGGATTCATTGCCTTGCTAAAGGGCACGTTGGCAAGACACTTCAGACTGCGTAAATCCGAGTGCTTTAAAAACCATGCTACATCTTTTCATTCACAGTATTCTAAAGTAAACCCTCTGTTGCTTTGTCCTGCCTGCTGTAATTTCGAGGTTGTCACTGTCTCCTCCTTGACCACTGAATAGTGGATCAGGAAACAGCAGCGTGTCCCTGGAGAGCGCGGGGCATATGGTTCGGCCCCTTTTACGCAGCCAAATTCAGGAAAAAGAACAGCAGTGCCTCCGAAATGTGTCAAATTGGTACAAAAATACCGGAAACAGCTTTATTGACCCTTCAAAATACTACTTTGTAGAGATTTCCTGGATGAATAGTCTTCGGAAGTATTGATGCTCGCTTATTCTTCGTGAATATGCCGCAGACTTGTATTAAAATCTTGAACATTATACATAAAGATATTTTTTCTCCCTAGGCAAATCCTGTAGTCGTCGCTTGCCGTTTTATTTTGAAAATCAAACAGGAAAACTGTGTATGAATTGACAGCATCGCGCCACCGTCTCTCCCCGTGTGTGTGTGTGTGTGTGTGTGTGTGTGTGTGTGTGTGTGTGTGTGTGTGTCTACTCCCATTTCTCTGTGTCTATGCGTCGACGTCTCTGCTCCCTTCAGTCTGCTGCTGCAGCACATCCACAGCGGAGCCACCACGCTGAGGAGGCGGATCGACTGTAGCTACACCTTGGCCAGCGGTGCTGGGTCATAGCGCCGGTGGAGGAGCGTGGAGGGGGTGGCACCACACTGCTCTCCTTGCCCTTCCTAAATCGCGCACAATCTCAAGCATTGAAGGCATCATCACATCAAGGCGTCCTGGAATAGTTTCGGGGTTTGGGGAATTTTTTTTTTTTTTTTCGCTCAGACGCACCAAGTTGCAGCTGCAGAGGCGCACTTTTCCCCGTGGCTCCTCTCTCCTTTTGGGCTCACAATCCGACATGGAAGATGGTCCGACTTCCACAAGCTGTTTCAGAAGGTTAACGGACTGTTTCCTGGGTGCAAGTAGGTATTTTTCCTAATGAAATTTCCAGTGCGTAAAGTAATTTTTACGCAAAAGTAAAACCGCTTTGACCTGACCAAACTGTGCAGTAGACGGCCAAAAAAAGAAAGAAAACACGGGCTAGTTTTGGCATCTATTATTTGTTCTGGTGCTGCAGGCGTAGGCTGTGTGATTTGCCCATTTGTCTTCCTAACTTTATGAATGGCAGATGAATTAGATGGGTGGGGACTCCGCTGGAGGGTCAAGCAGAACCGAACTTGGAAAATATCACTTCTGTCTCTGCAGGGACTTTAAATAAAGATTAAGCTGGTCTGTAGAGGGGACAGTCAGCAGTTGTCCGGTAAGACATGGCATCGAAAAAAGCGAAGTCTACAGCATGAGATGAAGCGAAAAAAGAAAGTGCGAGTAGGGCACTAAAATGTGGTTTCGGAATAAATATTTTGCAAATTAATTATAAAAATATAAAAACGATTGCTGTTTAAGTTATCGCACGCATGTAGTTAGCATTTATGTAGTCATCGATGGTTTTATACCAGTGCTGTGGTAAATCATTTTCCCATTCTAACATTTATTATCGTTTTCTTTTCACTTGTTTTGAATTTGTTTTAAGTGCGGTGTGATGGTAAACACCAGAGTCAGGTATGCTCACAATTTCATATTACTGTCACTGAAAAAGATGGCAGGATTAGCAAAACAAGGTGTAAGATCAGTGAATGGATTCGTTTAGTTTTGTTTGCTTTTCTGTCACTACAGTTTTCATCCCCTATATTTGTTTCCTTAGCATGTCCATGCGTCTCAGGGCTGAGTTTACATCCTTTGTGCATGCTGTTTTTCAGTCTCTCTCTGCTTATCTTTTAAATTCTACAGTGGGAACTTCTTGTCATTTGTTTCTCTGCTGATTGGGGTTTACACTGTTTGTGTGACCCATGGATAACTTCAGTTTATGCGCCTTCAGGGACCTTCAGTGAAGACCTGTAATAAGAAGTTCGCAGTTTGAAGCCAGGTTGATGCTTGAAGTGTAGACACAGCAGTGAGCATCTGTGGAATGCATTGAGGTACAGTATGTAGGTATCTTGCCCTCATACTCGAGAATTTCAGATTTAACAAAGCTTCTGCCCTTTTTGGATTTACAAAACAACAGCATATGAGGGTGGCTGCGGGTGTCAGAGTATCTTAAAGTAATATCTGCTATAGAGCTTGACTGCTCTAATGTGTACTGTATATTATAATTTAATAAACAAGTCATTCTCATAGAAAACAAAACATGAGAAAAAGTTATCAGCCAACCAGTTCTGTGTCCGGCTTAGACGCCCATGTGGGTATATAACTCATTTCTTCAAATACCGTCGATTAATCTGGGTTTAATCCGGGATTAACTTGATGTTCCGTTTATGTTCTCCCTGCATGTTTTCCTTTCCACTGATGCAGACACATATAATTTCCCAGCTTGTGTTTCTACCACTGTTTACATGAAGCGCTTTCTACAAATGTTAAGCATGTGATAGATCATTTTAAATGGCTCCTGCACATTGTATGTTTTTCTGCGTGGAAGAAAAAGTGTTCTTTTGTTCTCTAGAAGCCAATGGTATGTTTGTCCACCTATCATTTGTCATTACTGATATGGTACCTGTTGCTGGACCATCCAGCAAAACCAGTCCGTCCTGAAGGGATAGACTCAGTTTGTCAAGACAACACGTTGGCTTGTTCACTGCCCTTTGACTCCTATAGTTGTTTGTAAGCTGACTTGGAGGAAATCTGCTATAGTGTGCGCAGATGTGTGTTTCTTTGGCTGCAGATAGCTGTGGTCAGTGCATCAAGGTCAAACTGGGCTAGCACTAATATGATCTCTCAGGCATTTTTTTAAACCCAATTGGCTGTTGACAAATTGCTTAACTTAGTGAAGAAGGACATATTGTCAGGCAGGAAGTGTTCACACCAGACATTTCCTATTCCACCACATGCCTACTCTTTCACGGTGAGGACTTCTCCCAGCAAAGTTGCTAAATCTATAAATGCATGTAGTGCTTGGTATGACTGGAATATGAACATAGCATTTAAATTTGAATGACTAAATAATTCCAGACTTGGATCGAGCACATGCCAAATAGTTTCTCTTTGTGATTTGTCTCCACTGTTGATTTAAACTCTCTGGAAATTCAAGCCAAAGAAAATTAGCTTGTTATGGCGTTTGAACCCTTTTTTTATAACGCGATTTGTGCAGGACTGGATTGGTGCCAGGGCACAGTGCACCGCTTGAGCAGTGAAACAGATGACATTCTCCTCAAGGCGTCCATTGACCCCTTGTCATCTTGTCATGGGTTGGTATCTGAGAGGATGGGAAAAGGCCACATGCGTGTAGATTTCTTTACAGCTTGTCTTTGTGTCAAGGCTCATAAAAGAGCACAGCGCTGGAGAAGATGCAAGAATCTGTGGTTCTCATTACCGGGTCCCCACTGGCCCCTCTGTAGAACGGCTGCAGAGTTCAGCATCGACCAGATGTGGAGTGGGGAACATGACCCTTGATTACTGATGTGGCTCTCTGAGGGGGAGTTTTGGGGATTGGGGAGGGCATTGCTAAATCAAACCACTACTTCAGGCAAGATGGTGAGACTAAGAAAGCAACTCCAGCTCATTATGAAACTGTGACGCTGCCTCTTGTTCACATTTAGTTATTATTTTAAAAAAAGTGAATACACCAGAAAGGTTTTAGTTTCAAACTTGAATGTGAAGGCTGCTCAGCTGCGTTTCTGTAACAGTGGTTTGAGGGCTTGCCTGTTATCACTCTGCTAGGCTGTAGATCAAGGGCCCCACGCCTTATCTGCATCTTAATTTGCCATTTATCGCCCCTTTTTTGTCTAATGATCTGGACCATGGTAATGGAAAAAGTGCAAATCACATTTCCATGGAAATCTCCCTCTCTGTCTCTCAGTCGCTTGCATGCTTGTGCAGCCGTTGGGGGCGTGTCTGTGGAGTTGATGGAGCAGCAGTTAAAGTCCACCGTGAAACAGCATTTTCTTTATGTGACACCTTTTCTCTGAATGGTGTATTGATTTAACTTCACTAGTCACCTCACCCTTGGCTGCGGTGAAATTTGCGTGCGTCCACCTGCATAAGTACACACACACACACACATACCCAGATTCGGCAGCTCAGGCTCAATGAATAAATGAGGTGAACAGTGGGAGATGAGTCAAAGTGTTTTCATTCTCAGTGTTCGCTCTTTTTACTTGCTCACTGAATGTCAGTGTTAGATGCTGTGCTCCAGCCCTCCCATAGATAAGATAAGAACCACATGCTCTTCGTACCTCCTGGCAAGGGAGTCCCAGGCGGACCTGCTGACGCACGCACCCAGCAGCCCCCACCCCCCATCCCCTCTTTCCTGCCTCAGCCTCATGTCAGGAAAGTGAAAAGTACTACCTTGGCAGCTTGCCCTTGACTCTCTGCCAGAAGGAGTGCACTTGAAGAGAAGTGGTCTTTTCCCTTTTTCTCTCATGTGCGTTTTTCATCTATGTGTTGGGAAGGAGGAGCATCTTGCTCACTAAACATCAGCATTGGCTCCGCTGCTCAACATCATCTGACCGGGAGTGCTGAAGGCACACAGTTCAGGCTCTGTCACACCCAGAGCTTGCTGCTTAATCGTGGGGAAATGAAGATGAGTGATAAGACAGAGTGCAGCTGAATGTTGTTTTTAACAGCTCTGCAAATGATCCTCTGTTCTTTATATGTCAGTTTCTTTATTAAGTTTTTAAAAAAAGCAGCGTCTCACAAGATTTGTTTTTAAATCAATCATTCCTATATTTTGCACTTTTCAAAATATATATCCTCATATTTGCATAAAATACAAATAAACCTCAATTCAGTTTTGTTTATATAGTGCCACTTTATATTGAAGGTAAAGATCCTACAATAATAGAAATAAAACCCCAACAACCAGATGACCCTGTGTGAGCAAAACACTTGGTGATAGCGAAAAGGAAAAACTCCCTTTTAACAGGAAGAAACCCCCTACAAACACACACTTTTTCCTGATAAAAGGACAGTCAACCATGGGTAATAACCAGTTGAGGGTGAGGAAAGGGAGACAGGATGTAAGGCACACTGTGGAAGAGAGCCAGTAATGATAATAGTAATAACAGAGAGTGAAAAGAGGTGATAATATTAATCCAGAAGAAACAATTTCACCCAAAAGTAACCACCTTCCTTTGTATAAAATACAGATCAACCCAAATAATAATCAAGAAGAAATAAAAGTAAACATGAGTGATGTCTTAACTGAAAAGCTTTGTTAGATAGATAGATTGACTCATCCTTACCCTCACACCTCAAATTAGCTCTCCTGTTTATGGAAACTTTTTGGAAAAGAAATGAATGAAATGTCAAAAAAAAATTAAGATAACCTGTTAATGGTCATTTCATTTTATCATTATAATGATTTTATTTGACAGATTAAAAGTTTCGAACCCAAACGCATATTTTAACACATTTTAACCCACAGTAAAAATCATGTACATCGTAGCAAATATTTTTATAGATTCTGAAAAATTGTCATTTTCAGATCCAGTTTAATACAATTGAGCAACTCTGATCATTAATGTATTTTTTTAAAGGTACCATATAATGATATTGTGCTATGAGCATTTTATAAACATCAAGGTGTACTGCCGGCATTCCTTCAGTCACCGATAACAAGCTCGCTTCTCAGCTTTACAAGCAGTAAGAATTCTTCTTAATATGAAGAAAATAATTAACAACTACACGTGCTGTCTGAGCTTCACTAACTTGGTGAAAGCCAAGAGACTTTGCCGAAAGAACAAAACATTTAAAAAAATCATTTTATAGACTTTTCAGAGAACAGTCATTGGTTAGTTTCCTGCTGCCTCTTATAGTTGGAGTTAGGGCTGGGCCATATCATACCCTTCACGGTAATACCGGTATAATTTTGGGCAACGATAGAAAAATGAAATATCGCGATAGGATATGGGTAAAACGCGCATGCGCAGTGCCTTTGTTTTCATACGCACACGTCGGAAAAAGCATGGCGGCGAAAGCAAATCGTTGAATGAAACGGATGAACCAGAATTGGTTTGTAAAAATGCTGCAACTTCAGTGGTGTGGAACTGGTTTAGCTTTCGTCCGTCAGACACACACCAAAGCACTATTTTTAGTAGAGCATGCTAGCGGGCCGTCGTTATTACCGTGTTTTTTGGAAAATACGGGACACTTAAAATCAATCCTTTGATTTTTCTGAAAATCGACAACGCCCCTTATAATCCAATGGGCCTTATGTATGTATTCTGGTTGTGTTTACTGACCTCGAAACGACTTTATGTGGTACACGGCGCTCGAAAAGGTGGTTAGCACTGTTGCCACACAGCAAGAAGGTCCTGAGTTCAATTCCACCATCAGGCCGGGGTCTTTCTGTGTGGAGTTTGCATGTTCTCCCCGTGTTTGCGTGGGTTCTCTCCGGGTACTCTGGCTTCCTCCCACCGTCCAAAGACATGCAGCTTGTGGGGATAGGTTGATTGGATAATCCAAATTGCCACTAGGTGTCAATGTGCGAGTGAATGTGAGTGCGAATGGTTGTCTGTCCCTGTGTTGGCCCTGCGACAGACTGGCGACCTGTCCAGGGTGTACCCCACCTCTCGCCCCATTACAGCTGGGATAGGCTCCAGCGCCCTCCGCGACCCTGAAAAGGATAAGCGGAAGCAAATGGATGGATGGATGGTTCGTGTTTAAGTACAACTTTGCTAAGCTACGAACCCGGACTGCTTGATGGATTGTCGGAGCATTACAGCTATCGTAGTCAGGAGCCTGGCGGGGCGATACGTACTGTGCTTCAACATAATATTACCGTATTGTGTGTATAACCTCTTTTTAAGTTTTGTGGATATTATGCTGAGGATATGTCGGCCAATTTCCCCTGGAAATGCCTTTTGGTTAAACTGTCAGCAAGGAATTTGCATTTGCACTGTTAAATTTTTATATAACTTTAATTCACATAAAACACCTGCTTGTTTAAGTGAAAATGTATTGATGGGGTTTTTTTTTTTTTGCACTAATATAGTTGTGCAGTTGTAAAGTATTTTGTCTAGTGTAAGTTATATCGTCAGTTATATCGTTATCGCAAATTTTCAAATGTATATCGTGATAAATATTTTTGGTCATATCGCCCTGCTCTAGTTGGAGTGTTTGTGTTGATTTGGGTAAATTCATTTTAATTCTTATTCTCCAACAGAAAAATTATGGTTATGGTTTCTTCCACTTAACATCAGTTAGACCACACCCACATCACCAGGGTGCTGTACCAATGTGTGGGCATGGCTCCGGGCAGCAAAAATAGATAAATAAAAATTAAAATCTTTATAATGATAATAATTCAGCTAAAAATATTGGTGTCACTGATCGACCAACCAGGAATCTGCTGATTTCCAGCACACACCAGACCGGTTACTGGTTGGTTGGCCTTGTGTATATCTGATTATTGGGGTCATTGTTCAAGAAAATTATTGCATTGTATGTATTACACGTTACTTGTTACATTTCTTAAAAGTATTGCAGTATATTTTTAAAGTACTTGCCAGAGAAAGTAATTTGTTACACTACTCAATACGTTCTTGTTACGCCGGAAGATGACTTGAAATGCATTCTTACAACAACCAGTTAACAGTATAAACCTATCCTAATAAGGACAGACAGATGATCTTTCTTGAAGTTTTTAGGTGTCAACACAATGCCAACAACACAATAGATGAAAACCAGCACAAAGAGAATTCAAAAGAATCGCTACATTGATTCTACAGTAGAAACACGAACAGGTGAACGGAGGTTTCGGCCCTGACTGCTCATCACTGCTTTTGTTACCTATTGAACATGGTAAATGGCCTGTATTTGTATAGCGCTTTACTAGTCCCTAAGGACCCCAAAACGCTTTACACAACCAGTCATCCACCCATTCACACACACATTCACGCACTGGTGATGGTAAGCTACATTGTAGCCAGAGCCACCCTGGGGCGCACTGACAGAGGCGACAGAGGAGAAGATCAGGATCTGGCTGCTGGGCTGGGGTGCTCCACAGCCATAACAAAATCACTTTGGGTTCTAGCTTTTTGCTAACATCCTACCTGTGCAGATGTTTGCAAAGAGGCAAAGTTGGGTTAGCGGCGTAGTACAGTTGTTTCGGTCTTGGATGTAGTTTCCGCTTTACTAACGTGCTCTTCGCCTTGTGTACATTAATTAAAAGTAACGTCCATATCGCCACTCCTCAAAAGCTGTATTGCTGTACTGCTGCAACATTTTCCTCCTTCTGCACTCAAAATGAAAATAGCTCACTGTAGCACAAATGTGCAGGAAGAGAAAACCACATTTGTTTGGTGTTTTTTTCTTTCTATCCGCCAAGTGTGCAGATAACTGAAGACTCTTAGTAAAAACATAATTGTAACTGTAATGGAATTAGTGTAAATACAGTGTAGTACAGTAACATCTTACATTACTGTATTGTTGAAAATGTAATGCAGTTACAGTAACATGTTACTTCCACCCAACACTGCTGATTATGAGCTGGTGCTTTTCATGCGTGCGCAACACATGCACAGTCCATTTGAGTCGTCGCACGCACACTCACAGTCGCACACTAACATGTCATTAGCTTGTGACAGCTCTAGCTTGTGAGCTATGAGATCATAGCTCTATGAGCTGTGAGTAAATACATGAAGTTCATCAAGGTAAACCACCAAAAAATTAAATGACAAAAACATTCATAACAACATCTAATCATCTTAAATCACCTTCACCTTTCTGAGCAAAGGGAAGGCATCTAAAGCTAAAGCTATCCAGAGCTCTGCAGGCTCCGTGTGAGGAAAGGATCAAAGCAGAGAATCAAAGAATTTATAAATGTGCTGGAAAATTATGCAAGTAACTGACATTTGTTTTGTTCCATAAATCTATTGCACATGCTTTTGTTTGGTAATGTAAAACATGTTAGCTAAAGATGGGTGTACAGCAACTCATTTTTTTGTTACTTATTTGAACCTCTTGCCAGCAGCAGTCAGTAATGGTTTCAGTCAGTGAACATCCTGTAATTAACTTTATCGCAGTTTGGGGAAGATTGTAAAATTTGGTCTTTTCTTTTATTAAGAATGTAAAATTTTGCTGTAAAGAATAGGGGAATTTTTTGTATACGCTGTCAGTTGTAGTTCTTAGAAAGAAAACCTGATTCAGCAAAATCAGATCTTACTTGGAAAAGCTCCTACTTAGAAAAAAATCGGAATTGGCCAATTCCCTGTAAAGATTCCACTCTGCCAAATCATTACAGTGATGTTTATAGGGTTACGTTAAGTACAACATGGATGAGTTTTCTGTAGTCAAAGACACAATGAGAAATTCAGATTTAAAATATATAGAGAGAATATTTAAAGTTAAAAAAGAAAAACAGGAAACTGATTTCTGTTTCTCTCTTTTTTTGAGGCTGGATAAATAAATGTGAATGTTAAAATAAAAGCACCCTTTTGAATACAGAGAATTGCAGCCTTGCTTCACATGTTTTGTTTTGTTTTTTCATAGTCAATAAAGCACCCTCCTCTTTAATGGTGTACCATCAGAAATACTCTGAAGTGTTTCCTCTTGTGTGCCACTGATACATTTTGGCCTGCAAATGTATCGCACATATGGTATCTCGCTCTGTGTCCAACTTATTGACATACATTCACATTGGCATACTACAGATATACTAGTAGATTTTGTTATAAGACGGAGGACTTGCAGTTTACAAGCCATTAAATTTTCCATATAAAATCAGAGCATACTGAATTGATTTCCTTCATAAAAACGCTCATAAACTTGAACGCTAACTCACAAGAATTGACTGTTTTTAAGCTGTTTCAGGGCGTTTTTGATGTTGGAAATAGAACCACCAGTATATAGCCTATGCTATATGTTAATATATTTTTTGTCAAACAGAAGCATGTTCTCACAAACTTGGGTGTGAGAGTGCAAAGACCCAGACAAACTCTGACTGGTTTGGCCTTTTCCCTTCCAAATCCTGGGGTGTGGTGTCAAGATAAGTGTTATGCAACAATACCTCACTGCATGAACTCAGGCTTCGCTTTTTTTATACAGGAAGCCCAAGTCTGAGTCAGTTACAAACATTTCTGCCAACTTGGCTTCAGCCACTCACGAGCATGCTACACAACCAACTGATTCCCACCTATAGGTTTTTTGGCTGAAGGAGTGACTTCAGTTGACTTAAAGGTTTTTTTTTAAAAGGTACTTCTCTTCGTTAAATCGGACAGGTCACAGTCTTTATTTTATTTTATTTTATTTTATTAAACAATGTATATTTATTAATATATGGTGGTGGTCAGAGGGCCCGGTGGCGCCAGTGTTCGGCAGCCTCGCCTCTGTCAGTGCGCTCCAGGGTGGCTGTAGCTACAATGTAGCTTGCCATCACCAGTGTGTGAATGGGTGGATGACTGAATGTGTAAAGCACTTTGGGGTCCTTAGGGATAGTAAAGCGCTATACAAATATAGGCCATTTACCATTACCATTAAGAGTTTTTGAAAAAGAGATATATGTATATATGTATAAATGTATATATAAAGACACATAATTAAAAAAGTCCTGCCAGCTCATAAACATGCTGTGATAAGTGAAAACAAAAAAAAAACCTAAAACAAAAACATTATTGCACTCATGTCTCCATATTTGCCACAAAAGAAAAGGATGGCTGCCAGGTTGCAAAGAAAAATTCATTTGAGTCTTTGTTAAAACAACAGACCTTTTCTAGTTGTAAGTAGCAGATGACAAACTTAATTCCAGTTGAGGAGTCCTTCTGTTTTGCACAGACCTTCTGGCCAAAAGTGAGCAAAAAGGTAATGATGTCAGCTTGGGCCATACTTAAATTTACATCTTGGGGAGTTACTCCAAATATTGCCATAATAATACATCATGCAACACTCTGTCCAGATTTTTTCTTAAACAGAGCACCACAAGGCTGTTTAAAATGATCACATGCAGGGTTCAGATCACTGTTGATTGTACCTAATCTGACTTTAAACCAGTTTGTAGATGTTTTTCATTCGAATAACAATCTAATTAGAAATTCAGATTTGTGAGACTCCTTTGCATTTCTCTTGTTTTCAGGTATTTACCTTTCACCTTTGAACCTCTGTGCTGGGAACATGAAGTAAATAAACAAGCACATTCTCCCACGGCAACATCAGTAAACAGTAAAATCCCAGTTGTGCGTTCATGAATCAGAATTGTATATCTTAATGAAAACGTAATTTTATCTGCAGTGCAAGTATTTTTATTTTAATACTTATGATCCATTTTGTTAATATATAGTTTCATTTTAATAAATCTGTTGTTTTGTTAGGTTAATGTTTGCTTTTACCTAAGCAGAGCATTTATTTTTATCGGCATTCTTTGCACAACCTGCAGTATCCAAACAGTTTATTGTCATAAACACTGGAAGAATTAACCTCTCATGTACAAAGTTCATTAAAAAAATATTTATTTATTTATTAAACTAAATGTAATTCAGTTAAATGTTACAGACCCTAAAATGATGAGAGTGTGTGCTTCTATGTTCATTTATTATTATTTATTTTATTATTTATTTTTCTTTTATGTTCAAGTTCAACTTTTTCTTAGCATTGACAAAATAAAGGGGGGAAACAATTAAAAACCTGGTTAAACCAGTCACCAAGCTGTTACATCTGCAACAGCAGTCTCTCACTGTCCTGATTGAGTGAGCACATATAGTTCCCAGTGGGGTTAGCCATTCTGGACCGCAGCATGTGGGACAGATTGGGCTGCACCTTTGATTAGCCTCTATAGTCTCAGGACCAGGACACTGACGCATATCCCACAGCTCTGAGTCTCACTGCAGTCACATTAATGTGCGCTGTGGTTCGAAAGATTTCAGAAGGAAAGCCTATAAGGTCAACGTGACGTAGCAGGAATGTTCAAAAAGGGAATTATTAATCACAATCAAGGTAAAATATAGTCACATTAGGTCAAGTCAGTCATTTCTCTGGATTCTTGTAAAAGAATAGATTGATGATATTGACATTTTTTACTTTATCTATAAACAATGTTTCTTCTAAACACACACATGAATGAATATAATGTGTGTATCTGTCACCAGTGAAGTTGCTACAGCACTATTAGTTGATTCCTTTAAGCTACAGAATGTGGCACATGCATTGGGCTTGCGCCGCAGTTTTGACCCGTCGTTGTCATTTAGGTCTTACAAATGCCCACTTTTCCCCACTTGTGTAGCCCTAGAAATTTTAATTAACACCATTTTATTAGCCATTGCAAAGCTCTTATCACTGCTGTTCTTGCCCCATGGAAATAGAACATTTGACTATTTTGTTCATGTGCACACATATGATTGCTAAACAATTTTCAGACTCCTTTCACACAAAACTTGTATTCATAAATTTATACAGCATCCTTGTTTTTCATCTTTTGTAATGTCACCAATCACAGTGCCTTCTTTGTGTTTCAAATAGGACAAAGTTGTAGGGGTTATTTGCAGCGCTCCCATTTAGCTCCTCTCCGTGTGTCTTTCTGTCCTCCGCAGCTCTCTCCGTCCCACCCCAACCCCTCTTTAACTTTTCCTGATTTATTAAGCTGTATTCTGCCGATGTGCGTCAGAGCTGGCCAGGAGTCTCGTGAGGCGTTCCGCTCCTGAGGAGCTGTGTCTCGTGTCTGGACAGCATCAGACTGTAGCGTCCTCCACCCCCCAAACTTACCCCCACCTCTGTTTGCCTTATTTGCCTGTAACCAAAAGCCTGCTCTATCTATACACACACACACACACTCTGGGCAGATGATCGTAACTGAACATCAAATGATTTGTTCTGCAGGGATAGATCAAAGGTCGTGGATAGCTCAGAGTCTGAATCAGGAGCACTATGATCCTAAAATTAAATTAAAAGTGAAAGATATTCTTTAACCACAACCTTTTATGGGCTCATAACAGGTTACCTGCAGCTGAAGCAGAATTTAGTCTTTCTATCTCTGCATCTGGTTTTACTTTGTCATCTGGCACAACACTCACCCCCCACCCCCTCCAACCCACACACACACACACCCGGCTTACTGTTGTGTTGTCTACAGGGATCTGTAGCGATTCACAACACTGATATTCATGCAGCTTTCCTGACTGACACCCCACTTACTAATGTTTTCATGCCACATGTGTGTGTGTTTGTGCATCTACAGAGGGAGTCTACACAGATGCTCCTGATAACCAGACATTTCGTGAGAAAGCGTTATAAAAACTTTCAGGGCTGTCAACACTCTTCTCTCTACTATTATCTGAAAACGTATAGTTATAGTTTACCATGCCATAAAATGTAAATTCACCTCTGTTTGTCTTTTGTAAGAATGCATTTCTTCTCATTATGAGATGACACTTCACGTCTAAATGTATACAGTTAGAAGTCTTTGTTTTAGACATATACTCCATTTGTTTGAGTGACCTAAACATGATGGCGTCCTAGTGCATCATGACTGCTTCACAGACGCCAGTGGGGGTATTAAAAACAACTTTCCCTCAACGATGGTCTGGCAAATGGCTTTTTTCCCTGACAACAAAGACAGTAAACAGCAGCACTTAGCAAGCTCTCAAGATCCTAATTGCCTATTAAGCACAATCGAGTCCTCCTTTATCCTGTTGCCTCTGTTGGGGGCTCCTATCCCTGGAGATACAGATTTACAGTAAACATAAGTGAGCTAGCCCGGCTATCAAAGAGCTTTAACTCGAGCCTCGGCTCGGCTGCCACCGCTCTCACCTCACCGTGAAGAGAATGAAGTGACCTTCAGCTGTTTTCATCCTTTGCATTTGTTTGGGTGACCTTCGGGATCATTGTGGGTTCAAGTGAGATGTTATTTCATTCCTCTCACGTGCTACACTTCTCCTTTCTAGCATCAATGATTCTGTTCATTATCTCACATCAGTATTGTTTTGGTGTTTTTGTTGTTGTTTTTTCTCACAGTTTCATTAGTCTTAAATAAAGTTTTTTAAAGTGTTTTGTTTTTGTGTTTCAGGCTTGACAGATGAGAAAGTGAAGGCCTACCTCTCGCTGCACCCGCAGATTCTGGATGACTTTGTGTTGGAGAGTGTGAGTGCAGAGACGTTGGACAGATGGCTGAAGAGGAAAACCAGCAGCAGGCCTGCAGGTATACCCCCCTACCACACACATATACAGAAAAAAAACCCTACAGAGTCAGCTGCATCTCTCTGGATCACTAAGACAAAATGCTTGGATTTAAGAATTGCAGTTTTTGTAAGTCTGGGGAACAACAGTGCATTTGCAGGCTCTGTTTATTATCCTGGCCATTAGCAGTGCATATCACTCATCATCACATGTGTCTCCTTTAATCTTCCATGTTTGTGATACACAAAAGAAAAGGAGAAGGAATGGACCTGTCCGGTTTTTACGGGTCATTAGATGTGTTTGAGCCGGCTGGGCTGAGTTTGTGCCGTGCACTCTACTCACAGCGAACTGTTTCTCAGACCGACTGCATCCATCAAGGGCCCACAGGGTTGGCACAGTGCCCAGTTGAGCTGCTGACGTCAGAGGCGACCTCCAGAGACATGCAGCCGGCTGAAGGGGGCCCAAGGGAGGGGTGTGGATGTTGGTGGTAGCGCTGGTGGTGCTTGGGGGGGGGCTGTGCTGGCTCAGGGTGTGGGTGTGTTGAAGGAGGAAGCTGGCAGAGGATAGATTTGTCACATTTTGGAGCTGCTTTCCACGCGAGGAATGCAGACAGTAGTGTTTGTTGCTGCCGTGCAGAGTTGTTAATTTCTCAAGTCTGAGCCAGTGTTTGAAACAATTTCCTGTATGTTGTATATATACAGTATGTGTGTGTTTAGCTTGACAAATATCAAATAGAGGCTGTCATGCTAATAACTCTTCCTGGCGCCAAGTAGGAATAACTAATTTCATCCAGATAGTTCAGTTCAGGGCAGATGGAACCTGTGTAAACCAGATCGCTGATTCACAAAACTAAATAAAAGAAAGGCTTTTTAACTGAAATCTTCTTTGTTTCAATGTTCACAGTTCAGTCAGGACCACTTTAGCCATCTGCAGTAATTTATATTTGGCTTTTTGGCTTTATTGTGGGACCTTCCCACAAGGTCCCACAATAAATATGTGAAATATGTGAAAACCAGAGTCATGACATAAAAAAGAGAAGCTGGGGCGGGTTGCGAAGCGGCTTGCAGATGAGCAGCAGATGTAGGCAGACTAAAGCCACATAAACGGTCCCCTTTAAGATTTAACAGTTGGATGTATAAAAGGCAGAGATGTACCGACTGCAGTTTTCTTGGCTGATTCCCATTTACGATTATTTTCTAAGCATGGTCTGCTGATTCAGATTTTTTTAAGAACTTTAACTGACAGCAAATTCAAAAGACTTTCATAATAAAATAAATTATTAAATGCTCCATTTTTGTCCAAACTGTGGTAAATTACAGGATCTTCTCACATTAAATCAGCTAAAAATTAATTGCTCTGTCACTGGAAAGGGGTACAAGAGCTACCTGACATACTTTACCTAATCAAACAAAAAGCAGGTGCAACAGATTTATATAACAAAACAAATGTCAAGTACTTACATAATTTTTTTAGTATGCTTACAACTTCAGTCCCGTTACAGATAACAAGATTTTGATACTTTTTTTCAATATTTTTCTCATAACTGTTTCAATCCTTTGCTCATACCAAGGCTGCTGCCTTGTGGCTAGCTTTGAGCTCCGGATAGCTTTAGCCGTTTTAACTTTTTGTTAGCTTCTTATGTTTTCATCGTCATCCCTCCACCGTTTAGCTTGGGGGACTGTCTTCACCCTCAGTGAAATGCTTCCACGCTAAGGACATATCAGTCTCGACAGCTGTGTGTGTGTTGCACACAGGCATGAGATGGACCGATTCATAATCGGACATATGGTACGCTAACCACCCAGGGCCAAGAACACTGGAATTTGGGTAATTCTGGTGCCAGGCAAATCGATATGTGTATCTGTTGTCAAGGGTTCAGCAGATCTTCTGGGATGGAAGCTGATATTAATTTAGTGGCCTAACTAAACTAACATTATGCTTAATTGACAACTCCAGTTGTTCTAATTTAAAGAACAACACAAACAGTTTTGTTTACTACGTATTGCGTATACTTAATATGACTACTTCATCTTTGTGCACTTAAGATGTCAAGGATGTCGTACTACTTCCCTTTTATTCAGCCACTCTCTACAGTTTATTTCAGTAGAGTAGGGAAATCGATTTGCAACTACTTGAAACTCACTTGAGCCAGGTAGGGTTATCACTGTGTGGAAACTGATTGATTTGAAAATGCTACGATCCATTACCACATGGCCGTATCAGAGATTTGGCCATAAAAAAGCATACTTGATGTTCATTATGATGAATTACATGTTTCAAGCAAGTTTCAAATTTCAAATTTGATTATGCTGCCGTCTAGAAATGCATACTGACTGCTTTCTTTTTAAAGTGCTTTGAAAAGTAATGTTATCAGTAATGCAAACGATGTTAGTGTGCAGCTAAAGACCCTAGTAAAGCAGCTTTTGGATGGAGAGACATAGCTGAGGACCAGGAACAATACAGCAACACAAAATTATTGGTATTAAAGTAAATAACAGATTTAGAATATCCATCCATCCACTCTTTTCCGCTTATCCTTATCAGGGTCACTGGAGACGGTGGGGGGCTGGAGCCTATCCCAGCCACCATTGGGCAAGAGGCGGGGTACACCCTGCATAAGGTCACCAATCTGATACAGGGCTAACACAGAGAGACAGACAACCATTCACACTTACATTTACACTTTCCCATTCTCACTTCTATGGCCAATTTAGAATCACCAATTAACCTAACCCAACTAACTGCATGTCTTTGTGGGAGGAAGCAGGAGTACCTGGAAAGAACCCACATAAACACAGGGAGAACATTGAATATATTTATATTAATCATGTTGAAACATATTTTAAATTAATAATTTATTATTTAAATGCATAATGAAACTATTCTGCAAGTACATCTGCTCTCACTGAGTGGCCAGTGGAGTGGCCATATTATTTGCAGTCTAAATCAAGTTAACATATAGTGGGTATGTTTTTTTTCTATTAATTTTTGCATTTTTTTTTCAAAAAGTAGAAAGTAAAAAGAGAACAGAAAATAAGCAGAAAGGGAGCATGGGATCACCAATCCATATTGGCCGCTTTTCTTTGATTTTTTTTAAGCTGTTTCTTTTTTGTTCTTAGCTAATATTGTTGTACGTTAAAGGCACACTCAGTCTTTTTTTAGTTTATTCATTGGGGAAAAAAAGAATGTAGCTTTTTGATAGAGAAACATAGTTGAGAACCAGGAACAATACAGTATCAAAAAGTTATTGTAGCACTATACATAAATGCATGGTAATAAAGATACAAATATCTGTGTACATAAGCTTACATAAACTTAGAGTTAATACATTAAAAATACATATTAGGAGGTATCAATTTGTTCTAAGTCACCATGTTTACCTGCAATCTTGAATACAGTGGCTGAGATTGGAGTTGCAGTTCTGCCTAATTATGTTTTATATAAGTAGCTAGAGACACATATGTAGCATGCCAAAGGTGGAGAAGTAGAGAAGTCGTAGGTCTTTGTGTGCCATCTCCTGATGTAACCCTCAAAAATACATAAACATGCTTATTTATCCCTTTTTGTCACAATTGCTTAGTGTCAGTAGATTAGACCAACGACCCTCTTGTCCCCAGACAGCTGACAACGAGCTAACTTAATTGTTGCTACCCAAGCCGTACCAGAAACCCGATCGGTACCCCGCATGCGCAAATCTTACATCACTTCCTCTCTTTGCCAACATTGCGACATTCAATATATTTGAATGATACTGGCAGGGTCTGCAGCCTTAAAGTACGCAGCCTCAACGATCCTCAAGGGCCGCGTACTTAAAGACCGCTAAGGCCGGAAGTGCGAGGCTTGTGAAATGGGACGGTCTAGCCTCCGTTGCGTTGCCCAGGTTGTCTAGCAACCATGATACTAACAGCTGGAAACGTTTCATACAGCTTAGTTAGACAGAAATGAAGGAGAAAATCTTTTGTTCATTTGTTTGTTTGTTTCAACATGAGCTTTGATCATTCTCTAATTAAGGTCTGCTATTGAACGGCGTATATTTTAAAGTAAAGGCTTTAAAACCAAGTTAGTACAAACGTCACTAATGTCACATAACTTTGCCGACATGTGGCCAACAGCAATGTTTTAATGCTCTTCGTTATTAAAAATTTGCACATAAATAAGTGACATAATATTCAGTACTTACTTAAAGTTTACTCTTTGGGCGCCCCTCATCCGCCGTTTTTTTCCGGCAAAATTATCCACACCCACTGCCGCGCTATGCATTCTGGGATATGTTGGGCCATGAAGTATACAGTGCCACGTCCTTAAAATTCAGGGAAATGAAGGATGCATTTGAGGGCCGCATTTTGAGCAGCCTTCGAATTGGGACAGCCTTCGTCGCATCGCTGTGACGTAATCGGCCTTAAAATGCGGCCTTTAAGGCTGCAGACCCTGAATTGGGATACAGCCACAGTTAGCGCCCGGTTAGCTCCTAGCATTTCTCAACAGTTCTGCCTCCTTTTTGACTACCGGGACATTTGAACAATGGATAATCCGTATACAAACAAATTCATGCTTTTCTCCTCAACAGAGAGCGTTCCCCGATTGAACAACAGCGCTGTAAAATAAGAAGAATGGCGCCTAATACAGACTTTGTAATATGTCACGTGAAGATTCATCAGCCAGATGAAGTGTTTACTGACAATTGACAGTGATAGCGGACATCATCATCACTATTCTAATCAATCCTCTCCACACAGACAAGCATAAACACACTCGATAAACACACTTAATGACGCTAATTCAGTTTACAATAGGGTTCATTTGCTCAGTCAGCAGGTGGCGGTATCCTCGTACACTGGGGAGTAAACTGCCATTAAACAAACAGAAGAAGAAGAAAACCCCTGCACATGCGTGGTACGGATCAGGTAGACTTTGCACATGCGCAGTAAGGATCGAGGAGTCCTGATCTGTAACTATCTTTTTGTTTTTCGTTTTTGTCTACATTATATTGAAATGTTTCATTATTGGAAACATTTTAAGAGATACTTGTTATTCTTGACATCTTAACAGATACTCTGACCCGTAACTATCGTAAAACGCTTTGACCGGAAGTAGACACCTTTCGCGCATGCGGGGTACCGATCAGGTTTCCGGTACGGATCGGGTAGTGACATTGTTGCATGCGCAAATCTTACGTCACTTCCTCTTTTTGCCAACATTGCGACATTCAATATATTTGAATGATACGTGTCACTACCCGATCCGTACCGGAAACCCAATCGGTACCCCGCATGCGCAAATCTTACATCACTTCCTCTCTTTGCCAACATTGCGACATTCAATATATTTGAATGATACGGTTAGCGCCCAGTTAGCTCCTAGCATTTCTCAGCAGCTCTGCCTCCTTTTCGACTGCCCGGGACATTTAAACAATGAATAATCCGTATCCGCAACAAATTTTTGCTTTTCTCCTCAACAGAGAGCGTCCCCTGATTGAACAACAGAAGAATGGCGCCTAATGACAGAGTTAATAATACAGACTTTGTAATATGTCACGTGAAGATTCATCAGCCAGATGAAGTGTTTGCTGGCAATTGACAGTGATAGCGGACATCATCATCACTATTCCAACAATCCTCTCCACACAGACAAGCATAAACACACTCGATTATCACTAAATCAAATTTAACACACGTTTGTAATGACGCTAATTCAGTTTACAATAGGGTTCATTCGCTCAGTCAGCAGGTGGCGGTATCCTCGTACACTGGGGAGTACACTGCCATTAAACGAAAAGAAGAAGAAGAAAACCCCTGCACATGCATGGTACGGATCGGGTAGACCCGATTTGTTCAGTCCGACTTTGCACATGCGCAGTAAGGATCGGGAGTCCCGATCTGTCACTATCTTTTTATTTTTTTTGTTTTTGTCTACATTATATTAAATGTTTCATTATCGGAAACATTTTAAGAGATACTTGTTATTCTTAACATCTTAACAGATACTCTGACCTGTAACTATCGTAAAACGCTTTGACCGGAAGTAGACACCTTTCGCGCATGCAGGGTACCGATCGGGTTTCCGGTACGGATCGGGTAGTGACAGACATTAATAACAACATCAGCTGGTAATTGGAGGCCAATTTGCCTCCTTAATAATGATTATAAGATCCTAGCTCAGATCTTTGCCAAAGGACTGAAAGCTGTTTTGAATGATATTATTGATGAAACTCAGTCTGGCTTTATGGCTAACAGACACATATCCAACAACATCAGACTTGTTTTTGACCTAATTGATTATGCAGATTTGTGTAGGGATGATAGCTTTATCTTATTTGTAGATTTCTGCAAAGCGTTTGACACGATTGAACATGGTTTTATTTTTCAGGCTTTGGACAAATTTGGCTTTGGCCCTTATTTTCAGAATGCAATTAAAACAATGTACAAAAATGTGAATTGCTCCATCAAACTACAAGCAGGTACATCACCTAGGTTTAACTTAAACCGCGGTATCAGGCAAGGCTGCCCCATCTCCCCATACTTATTTCTCATCTGTGCTCAACTCCTCTCTGATTATATTAAACGCAGTCCTCTGAAAGGTATAACAATTGCGGATGAAGAAATATTCATTAGTCAACTTGCTGATGATACCACTCTCTTTTTAAAAGATGCTTCACAGGTGCAGATGGCTATTAACACAATTAATGCATTTTCTTTAGCTTCAGGACTCCACCTAAACATTGGCAAATGTGAACTGCTTGCCCTTAGAAATTGTACCAGTCTATCTATTGCTGGCATCCCAGTGAAAGAGTCTGTCACTTACCTTGGTATAGTCATTAATAAAAATCAATCCACCAGGTGCTCCCTTAATTTCACTCCAATTTTGGACAAAACACAAAAAAAGCTAAATGCTTGGCTGCAGCGGGATTTATCCATTAAAGGGAGAGTTTTACTCACGAAAGCAGAGGGTTTATCTCGTCTAACTTATGCTGCTTTGTCTCTTGATGTAAATAAAGAAACCCTGGCAGATATTGACAGACTTATTTATAATTTCATATGGAAGAATAGAATTCATTATATTAAAAGATCAGTTTTATCCAACTCATACCAACATGGTGGAGTAAACTTTCTTGACTTCTCCTCATTAAACAATGTGTTTAAAATAAACTGGATTAAACAATTTTTCAGGAACCCAACCTCAATTTGGAACTTTATTCCCAATTATATTTTCTCAAAAATTGGTGGTCTTAACTTTCTTTTGCTTTGTAATTACAATATCGATAAAATCCCTTTAAAACTATCCAACTTTCATAAACAAATGCTTCTTTCCTGGTCATTGATTTATAAACACAATTTTTCTCCACATAGATACTATATTTGGAACAATAGAGACATTTTATACAAACATAAATCTGTGTTTTTAAGTAATTGGTTTGATAATGGGATTCATCGTGTTGCACAACTTATAAATCCAGCTGGAGGTTTACTCTCTTACTCAGAATTTTTGAATACATATGGTCTTCCTGTTCCACCAAAGGAGTATGCCATAGTGTTTGATGCTATCCCTGCTGGGGTCTTAATGTTGTTTAGAAATCTTGTTGTTAGTGATTTGACCCCTTTACCACTGGATCCTGCTGTTACTTATGTCGGTCAGGTGTGTTTCCCTTCTGTAAGGAGGAAAAACAACCGTGAAATACGAACTCTGTTTCAAAAAGACAGAACTTGTGTCCCAACGGCTGTCGCCTACTGGAATAACTTATACCAGGACTTGGAATGGGAGAAGATTTGGACCTTACCGTCGAAATTTCTATTAAATAACAAAGTAAAGGAAATATCTTTTAAAGTTATTCATCGTTTTTACCCAACTAGGTCTTTTCTTGTACGTTATAAAAAGGACATTGATGTTAACTGTACATTTTGTAGTTGTGTGAAGGAAGATATTTCTCATTTATTTTGGTCATGCTTATACACGAATCTTTTCTGGCAAGAATTTTGTGTTTTTGTTGTTTCCTTTATCCTTTCTGAGTTCTCTCTTTGTTACGAGAAAATATTGTTTGGTTTCTTTAAGTACCCCATGCACAGGGCAAACGAATTTTATTTGATTAACTTATTGATATTATTGGCCAAATTTCATATACATAAGTCGAAATTTTCTAACGCAAAACCATCCTTTCGGTGCTTTTTAAATGAAACCAAACAATATGTTAAAACCATACAACATTCTCAAAATCAAAAAGCTGTCAAAACCATAAACCTATGTTCCCTGTTCAATATCATGTGATTCTATAATAGACTGTGTCTATTTTGCTTTTTTATACGAACCCCCTGACATTGTGTTTGCTATTTTGTATTTGTATATCTGTATTTTGTGCTTTTTCAATAAAAAAAAAAAAAAAAAAAAAAAAAAACATCAGCTGGTTGTAAGCTAACATTATGCCAGCTAATGTTAGGCTTGAATGGCCCATAAATCACAGTTTCCCTCTGATAAACAGTTTCATTACATTCTCGTGTCATTTGAGAGTCCAACAATGTTAGATTCACTTCAAAGAAAGTTTCACTACCAATGACAGACAGAAGCTAACAGAGGCTAATAGCAGCTAACAGAGGCTAACAGTAGCCGTTACCAACAGAAAACTTCAGAATATCCTCAGCAACTCAACTCAGTGTCTCAGTCATTGTACAGAAGTGAGCTTCACTGGCTCACTGACCTCTCAAAGTTTTACAACGTCCTTCAGAGTACACAGACGTGGATATATTTTGACAGCTGAGATGAAAGGGTTACACTCCCCACAGATGAATAGGAGGCAGAGTTGTTTGTCCTACACCGGCCACTGTCGCTAGGATTATGCACTCGAAGTGAGGGTGTAAAGGTGCCAGTGTACCCTCCTCATTGGTCACTTAAAGCACTGCTGCAATACAGTCACTTCTATGTATGCTTACTGTTAAGGAGCAGGGAGCCGCTGCAGTATTCTCCCAAACGATAGGTGTAGCCACACACAGACAATGCTGCTACATCAGTGCTGACACAGCAAAAGAAGAAGTAAAAGCCAGAAGAAAATACATAACAGAGTGGATTTTTTCTTCATGTACACAATATCTCAACTCAAGCATTTCTTTCTGTATATTGTGTAAATTCATCAGAACAGCGATAAAAACCATTTCATATTTAGGTGTGTTTATTGCAAGGTTCAAAGGAAACTCATGTAGCATTACTTTGCTACATTAGAATAATTTCGATACGCTATTTCTGATCTGTGGTAGTTAGAATACTTCATTCAGCTACTGTTTGTATTACTCTTAAACTGAGTGGGAGGAGACCAGAGTGAAAACGTCAGCAATCAGCTATCTAATTCAGCCACATCTCTCTTTGACTTGATCTTTACATCACATCATGAGTAATATTACTAAGTCCACTTCCTCTGTTAGACCACTGCAAGTAGACGCTTTGGCACCACTCTGAAGCCTCTCTGTAACTTCCTCTCAGTGGCTGTATCCACTCAAATGACAAACACTGTCTAATTTCTGGTTGATCACACAGGATGAATGGGTCACTGTGTTAGATTGATGGCTAAGAGTGTGTATCTGACTTCTAGCTAGTATTTTACACATTTTTCCCCTGTGTGTTAACGAAGTAATGAAGTACTTCCTGTGGTACTGATGAAGGTAAAATAGTTCTCTCTAATGACATATTACTTAACTCATCTTTTATTCGCACTTGTAATAGATGCAATTGATTTTATATTTTTTATGAGTGCAGCAACAGCAGGATTTGTCATCATGTGACCGTCATTGAGATAACCACTGCTTCCTGGAAGCAGTCCCTGCAGCCAGTCTTGTTCTCACTTATCATGTGATGGACAACACTGGATTACATAAATCAGTTGGTCTGCACACGCAAGTGTGTATGTGTCTTTGTGCAGAAGTTGTGTTGCACCCTGCAACTCCGGAAAAAGGATTCACATTTGCACGCTTTCTTTATTGAGTTGAATCTGCTGTGCAGTTATATTACAAATATTTCTTGTCATAATAATCAAATTATAGTCTTTCTGTAATGTGTTTTTTTAATCATTGTTTATTACTTTCTTACTTCATACTGTGTCGTTTATTTATCAAGATGAGGCTTCAACATTCAAAGCTGATTGCTCTCAACAGCGCATTACACTGCTGTGCTGCCTTAAAGCCGCCAGAACACAGAAACGCTGTTTCCCAGAATCCTGCTGATGTCATTTGACCATCACACCTCCTTTGACCAGGGTCCCACTGGCAATGTTTACTTCACACGACACGGGACAATTAATAAATCCCAAATTCTCTGCTGCACCCATTCAGAGGCCCCTCGTTACTCATCTGTGCCTTCTGCAATGCACACACACTCACAGACAGACACACAATGTATATCAATGTGTCTGTTTGTCAGACCATGCAAGGCTTTTTAGCTCTGAAACTCCTGCTCATCCATGTAAGGTCTTTTAAACAAGGAAAAGTTGTTCCGTTAAGTCAGTCAGAATTGGATTATGTTTGAACTAGAACAAGAACAGCTGTTTTCATTACTGATTTTTTTTTAATTAATCATTTAAGTAATCAGTGCAGCATTAGCATTTTGCAAACCTAAACTATGAGGTCATTCATAGAGGAGGATGACATCATCTCTGAATTCACATATCTTGCAGCAAAACTGCAAACCTCAAGAACTCTGAAATAATCTGTGGGCAGGTCCTCAACAGTACGTGTTGCAACTTAGTTTATTACCTACAGAACAGGAAGACCTCAAAATAAGACCGTTGCTCATCCAAACAACCCCAAACTCTGCACTGCACTTCCTCTTTCAACACCAAGTTTCAAGGGCGCTACATTGACAAAAGTTTTGGGCCAAAGTTCTTTATCTCAACAATTGGTGTTTTCATTCCCTTTGCCACAGGTGCATTAGATCAAGCACCTAGCCGTGCAGCCTGCCTTTACAAGCATTTGTGAAAGAATGGTTCTTTTTACAGAGCTTTTTGAATTTGAGTGTGGTACTGTAATAAGATGCCACCACCGAAACTAGTCAGTTTGTGAAATTTCTTCCCTTCTAGATAATCCACCATTAACTGTAAGTGGTGTTATTTTAAAGAGGAAGCGTTTAGTAACCACAACAACTCAACCACCAAGTGTCCGGCCGTGTAAAGTTGCTGAGTGGGTGGCACCAAGTGCTGAGTCGCAGAGAGGGTAAAAGCCACAAACGCTCAGCTGATTGCTGATTTCCAAACCTCCTCTGGCATTAACATCAGCACCAAAACTGCATCAAAGGAGCATCATGGCATGGGTGTCCATTTAGGTTTAGGAAAAGATTTAGGGTTTTGTTTGTTTGTTTTTTACCTTATCCGAATAATAAGTTATCAGAGTTTTACAAGGATAAATTGACTACTTGAGTAATTGAAGTAACATGTCCCTGTCAGGCTAGGTTCCCTGCTTGATCAATAATCCTGTATAGTTTTTATTTTACTAATATAAGTATATAGACATTTTTTTCTTATATTCTTAACTGTATATGTGTAACAATTTAAATTTATACTTTTATTTTATACTTTAAATTTATTTATTCGTATTATATTGGTTCGATGGAAAATACAGGGTGGGCCATTTATATGGACACACCGTAATAAAATGGGAATGGTTGGTGATATTAAAGTCCTGTTTGTGGCACATTAGTATATGTGAGGCGGCAAACTCCTCAAGATGGGTGGTGACCATGGTGGCCATTTAGAAGTCGGCCATCTTGGATACTACTTTTGTTTTTTCAATAGGAAGAGGGCCATGTGACACATCAAACTTATTGGTAATGTCACAAGAAAAACAATGGTGTGCTTGGTTTCAACGTAACTTTATTCTTTCATGAGTTATTTACAAGTTTCTGACCACTTATAAAATGTGTTCAATGTGCTGCCCATTGTGTTGGATTGTCAATGCAACCCTCTTCTCCCACTCTTCACACACTGATAGCAACACCGCAGGAGAAATGCCAGCACAGGCATCCAGTATCCGTAGTTTCAGGTGCTGCACATCTCGTATCTTCACACCATAGACAATTGCCTTCAGATGACCCCAAAGATAAAAGTCTAAGGGGGTCAGATCGGGAGACCTTGGGGGCCATTCAACAGGCCCACGACGACCAATCCACTTTCCAGGAAACTGTTCATCTAGGAATGCTCGGACCTGGCACCCATAATGTGGTGGTGCACCATCTTGCTGGAAAAACTCAGGGAACGTGCCAGCTTCAGTGCATAAAGAGGGAAACACATCATTATGTAGCAATTTCAAATATCCAGTGGCCTTGAGGTTTCCATTGATGAAGAATGGACCCACTATCGTTGTACCCCATATACCACACCAAACCATCACTTTTGTTGTTCCAACAGTCTTGGAGGGATCCATCCAATGTGGGTTAGTGTCAGACCAATAGCGGTGGTTTTGTTTGTTAACTTCACCATTCACATAAAAGGTTACCTCATCACTGAACAAAATCTTCTGCGTGAACTGAGGGTCTGTGGTGGGGCGTGGTCTGCGGTGCAGGTGCGTCCGCACAGCACCGCAGACCACGCCCTACCGCAGGGTCCTGTTCCAATTTTTGTTTTGCCCATTCTGCAAATTCTGTGCGCCGATCTGGGTCATCCTCGTTGAGATGCTGCAGTAGCTGGAGTTTGTAAGGGTGCCATTTGTGAGTAGCTAATATCCGCCGAAGGGATGTTCGACTGACCACTCTCCAGTGACATGCGGCGAGTGCTACGCTGTGGGCTCTTGCTGAATGAAGCTAGGACAGCCACTGATGTTTCTTTGTTAGTGACAGTTTTCTTGCATCCACATTTTGGCAAATCCAACACTGAACCAGTTTCACAAAACTTAGCAAGCAGTTTGCTAACTGTAGCATGGGAGATGGGTGGTCTCGTAGGGTGTCTTGCGTTGAAATCTGCTGCAATGACCCGGTTACTACGTTGACCAGATATCAACACAATTTCGATTCACTCCTCACGTGTTAACCTCTTCGACATGTCAATGGCTGTGAACAAAGAGAAACTTGTAAATAACTCATGAAAGAATAAAGTTATGTTGAAACCAAGCACACCATTGTTTTTCTTGTGACATTACTAATAAGTGTGATGTGTCACATGGCCCCCTTCCTTTTGAAAAAACAAAAGTTGTATCCAAGGTGGCCGACTTCTAAATGGCCACCATGGTCACCACCCATCTTGAGGAGTTTGCCCCCTCACATATACTAATGTGCCACAAACAGGACTTTAATATCACCAACCATTCCCATTTTATTACTGTTTGTCCATATAAATGGCCCACCCTGTAAATACCCAGAAATTCAGTTCTGCCGTGCAAAAACTGGTGTATGTTCTGAATAGCTACAATAAAGTAGACATCCTCTTCTATTCTACTGGAGAAGCATGTGGAAAAGGGAGTCTCTATCCTTACTGGCCTGGTCTCCAGCGGCAAGAGAGTTAGGCCAAGTTAAGCAGCTGATACTGTTTCTCAGATGTGTTTAGAGGCCAGGCACAAGCAGACAAAGATGTGCTTGTGTAGCAGTACCTCATACCCCACCACTGTGATAAGAGAGCAAGCTCACCTGCAGGGCTTTCCAGGGAGGGGAGGTGGATGCCCCTCACCTCTCCCTACGCAGCGCTCATGAGACACTTTGAGTTTCAAATGGTAAAAAACATTTGGTAAACATAAGTAGACGTTTTAATTAACATGCTGGCTCTTTTAAAGCCTTTTGCCAGAAATGTAGAGCAGGTTAATGAAAAGTAAAAGAAAGAAGGAGGACTCGCTTGTTGCTTGTTGGTAAATAGAGAGCATGGCACTGAAAAAGAAGAAGAAGAAGACTGCTTTTTTTGGCAGCTCCAAATCCTCCATGCAGCAGGTCGATGCAGGACAACCACTAGGTCGACACATATTGACCGCTGAGTCACTGCTAGCTGACCGTCCTGTGGGAGACTGTGTATCTGTAGTGGTGGATCAATAAAGAGCCCATAAAGTATCGTACGCATTAGACCTGTCTGACTGAGACATTTTTCTTGTGCAAGACCTTCGCCCAGGGCTACTGATATCTTCTAGATGCTTCTTCATATCTATCTATCTATCTATCTATCTATCTATCTATCTATCTATCTATCTATCTATCTATCCTATTCTATTTTCCTTGCTGTCATCACATAGTTGTTCTATCAGAGTCACTCCCACTGTTTTGTTTACAGTGCTTTCAGCAGTGTTTGCAAGAGTACGACTGTGGACAATAAATTGTATCGGGACATAGGGCGACACAGTGTAATGAAATAGTCAAATAGTCAGCCTTACCCACTCAGCAGTGGTTTCCAAACAAAACTAGTACATACTGTATTTACTGTACCTGATGAACCAAAGCTACTGTGCAGCAGGTTTTGGGGGGGGGTTTAAATGGTGTGATGAAGTTTCTAAAAGAAGTCAGTTCAGCCTCTGCAGCGTTCAGGAGTTGCTCGACAGTTGTGTTTAGTGTTCACTGTCGACTGTGCTGGCAGTATATTTTCTAAGAACATGTCAGCACTCTCCTGGTGTGTTTACTGAAATCACAGCAGGTTCCTGAAAATAAGGGAAGGTATTAACAGGCGGCTGGTTTTTGTCCCAGCGTTGATGGCTGGCCCGGTGATAAAAATCACAGTTACACACGCGCAAACACGACTAAAGCGAATGTCTACCCCAGGGATAGCTCTGTTATAATCCCATGACACATGTGTGATGAAACAAAGATCTTATATCTGTAACATTTCAGTTTAGTCTTTTGTTTTTGGTGCTGGTGGTCATGCAGAACAAAGCAGCATATGTCTTCTCATACACACACACAAAAAGCCAAAGAGCTAAGCTAGGAGGTAAGACAAGATATTTTCTGGTTTCTAGGAAAGACAGTTATGTGAGAGCCATGCTGGACCTGCACCTGCACCTGCTGAATGTGTGCATGACCCTGCATGCAAACTTTAAAAGAAGCTGCTGGAACTGTTCCAGCTGGGCAAAACTGGTTCAGCGCAACAGATTTAAAGGGCTTTTGTAACTCTATAGTTTCCAGGCATAGAACGGTTCTACTTTTCACCTCAACAGTGTTTATCCCACAACTACAACTTATTCCTGTTCATTTTTAGCCCCTTAGACATTTTGTGGTGTGCAGACACACAGGGTTCAGAGTTCTGCTAATAAAATGCTAACTGAGATTTTGTGTCTGTACAGTAACTAGACCTGTAATGAACATTGTCTGGTCACAGTTTTACTTTTTTAGGAGGGACATTTAGGATGTGTTCCTGTGAAGCTGACAGAATGACTTATATTTTTATGTAGAAGAACCTGGTCAATTAGTTTTGTTGGTTTAAGAAGTATTTTTGTTTGTTTGTTGTAAATACCATTATAAAATCTTCCCATCAGTGTAATATTTTCCTGATATGACTTTTTTTTCTGGTTCATTCTTATGTTTTTGGCATTGCTGGATAAGTGGCGCAACTGACTTTATGGGGATCCTCCACCAAGGCCAATGCTCTGCGTTTCTATTTTGAATAAAGCGATCTAAATATGCAATATGCATTTTGTTTTGTTTTTTTTATACTCTTACTGACAGACAGACAAAGAGATAAATATCACTGAGCACATAAATCCACCGCAGTGGGAGCAGGATAAAATAATCCACGCGTCTCCTGGAGCAGCATCACCCGTCAAACAGAGCCTTTTCTAAAGTGCCGTTTCCCACGCCTCACCACCCTCTAGTGAACCTTGTTGCCGTGGGTGAGGAGAGAGAGGTGATGCAAGGGGCAGCACTGTGAGGGGGGTCACGGAGAAAGAAAAAGCTGCTGCTCATGTGCTGAACAAACGACAAGGCGAAAAATGACATAAGTTACGAGCCAAATAGCAGTGAGAATTGCAATTTCCTGAGTTGTATTTGCATAGATGGGTTTTTTCTTTGTTTGTTTTTTGTAATTAATTTAGGTTTATTTACACAGCCCTCTTTCTCAAGCATCTTTAATTACGTTAGAATTTTTGCATACCACACAGATCCTGTCCCACACTGAATCATATTGCATGCAATTCAAATGATTCTAATAATTTTCATTGGTTTAGAGAGCCTTGGTGCCCTTCAGATAAGATTTTAAAGAGTGACACTGTTTTTTGTGCGGTGACCCGTCTCTCTATGAGGGAAGTGGAATCAAAGTCAGAAAGAAAACTGTCACGCATCAGTGTTTGTGTTAATATGGCTGCTCTGAACTGCTGTAAAAAATGTAGACCACTTTTTAAACCAGTAATACTGTCATAGCTGCCCTTTAAAGGGATTAGTGTCTGATTATTTTAGGCCTCAACAAGTCATTTTTAAAAAAGAAAATTTTTTTCAGTGGGGCTTGAAGTCTTTTTCAAGTGCAACTTTCTGTCGTCTGATTGACGTCAGCGGCCAGCGGTTCACTCTAAAATAGGTCTCATGGCTAAGTTAGGAAACTCATAGCATACTGCAGGAATGTTTAAAACAACAAACAATGTAGACGGCTGCAATTCCTTTCTTCACATGTTCAAAGAGGCTCGTTTCAAAGGATGGCCAGCTCGAGTCAGCACTTCAGTGGATGTTTCTAAAATTTGCCCAGCTCTTTGCGTGGTTTTGATCACATGAAAAGTTATCAAAGAGATCTCAGCGGTTTATGTTCTCGTGTGCTGTTGACCCACGTGTACCGAAGAATCACTTGAGCTGTGTGAATGGTTTTATTTTCAGCCCAAGTAGCACTCCCAGACACACTCCCAGATTATGAGTCCAGAAACTGTTATGATTGGCTGAAGCTTTCATAATTATCACATACTTCAGTGTCTACATCCAAAGACAATAGTCATATGTCTCCCCAGCAGCCGTAAATTACACAAGGAATCTGCACTTGAAGCCGCAAAGTTTTGGACTCGTCAACTTAAATGAATATCTCTCTTAATTTTGTTTTTAAAGGAACGCCATTTAAATAAATACCTCCCTGCATTAAGTAGATAAAATATTCATCCATTACTTATAGATAATGAGTATTGATGCTTTAAATACGCCATCGTTCGTATTTGTTCACCTGACGACTATTCTGAGGACAGCATATGGTTTTTCTTATTTGCTGCTCGTGATGTTGGCCTGTCGTGATCCATCAGTCCACAGCTGAGTATCCATCCATGCAGTGTTTAAACAGCCAGGGAAGATTTATGACTCTCTGACTCTTGATTTTCAAGGTTTTAATATAAAAAAACAATGACTGCCTTCACATTACTCAGACTTTGTAACAATTAAAAGCATTTTGAAGTTCCTCTTACAGAAGTAGCATCATCTGACTTAATCCGTGGCTCTTCTTCACAGCATGTCTTTGTCCTGTCTTCCTCCCCTCACTCTCAACCATTCGCGGCAGATGGCCGCCTGGTTCTGCCAGGGATTTCTTCCTGTTAATAGTTTTTCCTTCCCACTATCACCAAAGCGCTTGCTCATAGGGGGTCATTCAATTGTTGGGGTTTTCCCTGATTTCTCTGTATGATTGTAGGGTCTTTACTTTACAATATATAAAGTGATTTTACTTGATATTGGATTGATACCAAAATTTTCAGTATCACAATGTAACAACAGCAAATGTACAAGAGTCCTTTAATGTTTTAGGAGCTTTGGATTTTATGAGCAAAGCTTGAATTTCTGTAGCGATTCTTCCTTAGGCTGAGATTTGGCAGGTTTATCAGCGATCATGTTGTTGCTGTGTGAATAATCACAACACAAGGGTCAAGTGTGTGGAGGCCGCTGCCTGCTGAATGCATTGCCTGGGCATTCCCTAACAGAAAAGGTGGTGATGCTGGTTAAAGTGTTGTAATTTTGTATTTTCTAATTGGTTTTTCATTTTTCATCTTATCCTGGGCATTTATGCTGACAAACTTTACCAAACTGACAAGACTAAAACTAAGGACATTAGTTTAATTAATTTTGGTTAGTTTTTTTTCTTCTTCTTCTTCTTTTTTTAACAAAAGTCTATTTTTATTTTCATTTTGTTTTCTTTTGTTTAACTGAAACGCTTCACCACATGCTTCATCACCAACTGCTTCCTGCTTTTGATTAATTTGTTCTTACATTGTTTTTATTGTTTTACATTGCTGTTTTATTTACTGTTACATTGTTTTATATTTCAATTTCTTGTGTTGTAAAGCGCTTTGTGATTTTTTTTTTTATCTGTGAAATAGGTAATTACTTACTTACCTACTTACATCTGCATTTAGCTATTTTCTTTTTACATTTTTCAGTTTTGTTTTATTTAATCATTAGAAGCAAATTGTTTTAGTTAATGTAGATTTTAATAAACTAAAACTAAACTAATAAACTTAAAAATAATTTGCAAAAGTTTTCACAGAATGTGATTATTCATGTCTTAGTTAGTGGCCAGATCTTAATCTACTTTCGATTCATCCCTAAAAGGGAGTTTTTCCTTCCCGCTGTCACCAGGTACTCGCTCATAGGGGGTCCTGTGATTGTTGAGGTTTTCTGTCTATCGTAGGGTCTTTACCTTGTAATATAAAACTGCTTGAGGCAGCTGTTGTTGTTGCTATGTAAATATAGAATTGAACTGAAATTCATGTCATTTATTTTAAACTTTATTTTTAACTTTCTCTCTTTACAGATGACACATCCTCTAAAGAAGTCAGCAGGGTAGGTGTTTACTTTATTTATCATCTTATTTTATATATTACATTCTGTATATTATAACATAATATTGTCCTTCAGTAACTGTAAAAATGGCTTGATGCTATTTAAGAACTGCACACACTGAAACAGTTGTGTTTGTCCTTGTCCTTACTTTATTTAGTCTAGTGCCTTTGTATGACTTTGTCAAAGGGATAACATCAATATAAAGAATAAGAAAACATATGGTTGGACCATAAACGCATCATGTGTGTCACAGTTGTTGGGAAAGTTAGAAAGGTTCAATGGCTATTGTTACACATACTGCATGTTCACACCTTTGTCATTCACACCATCAGAAGACCGGGTGTCAGCACCCACAGCGAGGCCATGACGCTGAGGAGAAGGAACTAACACATGCACACACAGGGAAAAAAAAGGGGGAAAAAATTAGGTCCACTTGGCCCCTCAGTGCGTCACCCATACGTCTGTGCAAACAGGATGTGGGAGGATAGAAGGCGTCCCATGGGGAAGGGTTTCTAGTACGCCACTCTCCTTGCCGTCCTGTCCTCACACTCACGGCAGGAGCAGAACTAGACCGCTCTCTTGCCCCGTACTAGCCGGGAGGTTTGCCTCTTACATAACCGCAGTTTTAAGCTGAGGCTGACCAGCACAGCTTGCCAGAGCTCTAATCAGAACTGTGGGGATCTGGTGGCCTCCTTGCAAAACTGCAGGGGGATCCCTGAGCTAGAGTCTAAGGGTGGGGCGGGGAGTAATGTTATGATGAATGGCTTTGTCTTTGTGAATGGCATTAATCCCCTTTCACTGAGAAACAGAAAAAAAAAGTCATTTGACCTGGAGTAATCTGCAGTAACATTAGACTGAATGCAGTAGAGAATGAAGGTTGTTGTCAGGTTTTTCTGCCTCATTGCACTTGCTGAATTTTGATATTCAATCTCAGTGTTTGTGCAAGACTGCACAGATCCAATTTCTTTGTGTCTTGTGTCCAACAGTACCAGGACACAAATGTGCAGGGTGTGGTGTACGAACTCAACAGCTACATAGAGCAGCGCCTGGACACTGGAGGAGACAATAAACTCCTGCTCTATGAGTTGTGCAACATCATCAAAACAGGTAAAAGTAAACATCAACCAAAAGTGGATTTTTGCAAAACCTCTCGCGATGAGCACGGCTTCAGATACTCTGGGTGTAATTTCAGCACCGTAATAGTGGAGGAGCAGGATAAGCTCAGATGCAGCAGGAAGTTTTGTCCGTTTAAAATCAAATTTGGTGCACATGTACTTTTCTAACACCCACTTTAGTAAACCCCACCCACATGCTGATCCAATAAACAAAAGTAAGGATAAGAATTACTTGCAAATTAGCAAAGCAAACCAAATCATGTTTGTCACTTACAGGCCAATAAACCAGAAAATTGAGTTATGTAAAAGGTTAAAAACAATCACTCTTTTTTATTTTATTGATTCAGTTCATAAAGTATTGATGGATTATTTGTTCCTGTTTCATATTATGACTCCATCTTAATGACTGGGAGAATTTCATAAGCAGTGATTCAAAGTTATACTTTTATAATGAATCTGAGTATAAAGGTTCACTTTATCCAAACCTCATTTCTCATTAACTGCTTGATCACTTGTGCACTGACTGCACCACCAGGCTCTCTGACTCCACATTGTATGATAACATGACCTATATATCTGTGTGAAGTAGGACTGGAAAGGAGAACTGGGAATGAGATGCACTGGATGGCAGTCAAAGCTGTCGGTCAGAGTACCCTTGTAGTTATCTAGGACATTGTTAATAGATTGGTATTAGATTACAACGGGGGGGGGGGGGGGGGGGGGGGGGTGTCTCTCTGTTGTCTTTATTTTTCTCGCTGATATCTGCCATTTATTTTATTTTATTTCATTTTTAAAATTTTATTTCAGGTAGTCAGATAGGGTTCAGGCAGAAGCACCAACTAATACAGTATTTAGTCAACAAAGAAAGCAGTATTTCATAATTATGAATAATTTCAGGTAGGTAAGGTAGGAGTTTTTAAAGCAAATATTTAAACTTAAAAAGATAAGATAAGATAAGATAACATAGCCTTTATTAGAGGTATTACAGCAGTAGGAATATATAATACTCCAGTAACAGAATAACGATAGATAGATAGATAGATAGATAGATAGATAGATAGATAGATAGATAGATAGATAGATAGATAGATAGATTGATTGATTGATTGATTGATTGATTGATTGATTGATTACACACACATTCGCAGCATTTGGCCAGATTGTATTTTAGTCACTTGCTCTGCACATCTGTGTCTCATTTTTTTTTTCCTGCAGCAACTAAAGCTGATGGATTTGCACTTTACTTCTTGGGAGAATGCAACAATGTGAGTTCTGACTTCTTCTGTTTTTTTACTGATGCATCTCTGTGTATATGTTCCTTTTTTCTCCAGTTGTGCTTCACTTCCTGTTCTTGTCTGTTCTTCTCAACAGAGTTTATGTTTATTCACTCCAACGGCGGCCAAGGATGGGCCTCCATCCCTCATCCCCTCTGGCCCCATCGCATTTGGGACAACCATTGCCGCTCATGTTGCCAAGACTCGCAAAACACTGCTAGTAGAGGACGTCATGGGGGTATGTGTGGCTGTCATCCATCAACAGTGTAACATTTCAGTGCATCTAGTGTTTGACTACTTTATGTAGCTATAAACATATAATGAAATAATTCTTTCTTATTGGTCTCATTGGGTTAATGTGCTCAACACTGTCAAACTAAAGATATTAAAAAATAATCATAATAGGAGTAAATATATGAAACAAAAGGTAAATTAGTCAATACTAATTAATGAATTAATATTTTGTTAAGTGATCAAATATATTAAATTTATTGTAGGCATTCTTTAAGTAATTATTATGATTTATTTGGATGTTGCTGTTGTGTGAATGTACTTTTGCATTAATTCTCCTTTTTTAATATGTTTAATTAGTCTAGCGCAATTTTTGCAAATGTTTCTTTTGTGTTGCCTCAGTTTATTTTCCCTCATTTGTCGTCATTTTCTTTTCTCATTTCCTTCAATATTTCTGCTTCATTAGGCAAATGATGAGTATTTATGTATTGGGCCATTTAGTTTGTTATCCAGTTATGCTTTTGCCAGTATTTTCATTTAGTTACACATAATAAATTATCCCTCTTTTGATTTACACTTCACACTTTGAACGGGAGCAGATTTCAAAGGAGGTATAAGAAGAAGCTTCAGAATTCAGGGAAATATCAGCACAGGCACACTGTAGTGGAAACTCTTCAAGTTTAAAAGTCAAAACAAATCAGGTTCAGCTTTAAAGAAGCCTTAACTTTATTATAAGGTGTGTGTGTGTGTCTCTGTGAGTGTGTGTCAAAGTGAAATTCTTAAGAAAACAAGCGCATGAGACACATGTGGCGTACTTTTCATAGCAACAGATTTAGAAACAGGAGTTTCTTTGTAATCTTCATCAGTTAATACGCCCTGTGCAGTTCAGGTGATAATGTTCTTCGCTGGTCTTTGTGTTGCAGGACGAGAGATTCCCCGACGGCACAGGGCAGGACTCAGGGATCCATGTTCACTCTGTCCTGTGCCTCCCCATCATCACTGCCATCGGGGACCTCATTGCCATCGTGGAGCTTCACCGGCACTGGGGCAAGGAGCCCTTCAACCTCAGCCACCAGGAGGTCAGTCTGACCCAGACAAAACACACCAAGAGTGGGAGGCTGAAGCAAGGCTCACAGAACTACAGTTAGCCTGGTATTACCCTTAATCTGGATCTGTTTGAGATCTCTGTTAGCTTTGTGGGCTTCATTTTTATTGTCAAAAATATATAAAGGGGTATATTTGTCTCCAGATGAAAGTCTTTCTGTGAACAACAGTGCATTGAGCTGGAAAATGGCTTTACATATAGAGAATGTTGAAGCAGGTGTAGGCAGGGTGTATAAGCTTTAAAGATCAAATTTAAAATGCAGAGCATTTAAAATGCTCTTTTCATTTCTGGTCATCGTGTAGATATAATCGATATGTGAACAGCTTGTAAAAGTCAGCATAGTTTAAACCTGCATCAGTTTGTTTTTATCTACTTTAAAGGGGCTCAACAGGTAGCTATTTGCTTATTACACATTAATAACGCTCTTTTTTTGGCATTTTTAAATTTTTAATTGTTTTATTGTGTTTAGTGGTTTGCCATATTGAATTAATGTACAGTGTAAACTACTGCAAAACACTGAAGGTGCAAGTCAAAACCTCATAATAATGAGCTGAACGCTGACATGCTTTTTAAACCTGCAAAGTCCTGCTGTTATTTTTAGGAGTTGTTGTCCTCTTTTTAATCACATGTGGACAGTGAAGGTCTTTTCCGTAACTTGTCTTGCAGCTTTTATTTTTCATTTCATTGCTTAAATGCAAATATACAATAGAGATGCAGCAGGTTTGAGCCTGAGTTCCCAGAGTTGCGCTGAGTTTGTGGGGTAACTAGCTCTTCTGTGATTATGAGACTGCCTGATGTGCAGAACAGATAATTACGTTGAGATTGTGTCGTAGTGAGAAAATGTGATAAGCACAGATTAAACCTGCACGGTGTGACTTAATGTGTAAATTGCAATAGTATTTGTACTGCAGTTCTTTGGAGCTAAGCCTTGCTTTCTTTTCCAGGTTGCTACAGCTAATTTAGCATGGGCATCAGTTGCTATTCATCAAGTGCAGGTGAGCAAACCTCTGGAGAAGCAGAACTGAAAACTGAGTGTGTAACAGATACAGTATACAGTAACTCACTGAAGACTTGTCAGGGGAAAAGGCGAATCCTACCTGCTCCACTTATTACTGTATGTTCTCGAATGATTTTGTTTGTTCTGGTTCTGCACCTGTGTTTTTAATGGTTAAATCCACTGTGTACAAGAACTGAGTTGTCACCGACACCAGTCCAATCAACTGAGCCGTAGTTTCAACAAATAGCTCCCCAGGGACGTCATTATGCCCCAGTCCTGTTTTTATATGAACAGATAGCATAACACCTCAGAGAAGCAGCGTCCCACTGCAGCTCTGGCCACAATGGACCTCTGAGCCTGTGTGAGCAGTGCAGCCCTGCACTCCTGGGTTAGCTGCTCTCTATTCTCTGGGAAATTTTTGATACGTTTGTGTACTCACTCGTGACGTCTTTTTCCTTGTTGCTAGGTGTGCAGAGGCCTCGCCAAACAGACTGAGCTCAACGACTTCCTACTAGACGTATCAAAGTAAGAGCTGCTCCTGTTACAGTTTCCCTAACACCAAATAACTGATGCACAAAGTGAATATTGTTTGGTCTAATAAGTATCTTGTCCTCACAGCACGGCTGTGATAACATAAAACTTGTAGCCCACACGATAAAAGAGATTACTACATTTTAGGCAACCTAGCTTTCATGTCTTGAATGTGAACGTCATCAGAGCTTCCCATTTGTCAAACATCTCAATGCGCCATTTCTTCTTTTCGCACAGAACATACTTTGATAACATTGTGGCAATAGATTCTCTACTTGAACATATTATGGTGAGTGTGATTTCTGCAAGTACGTGTTCATTCACATTGTCCTCAAGGCTACACATCCTGGGAGTGTGTGTTAAATCATGTCTGTTAAAAAGACTAGCAATGCCGCAGTAACACAGATTCACTCCTATTACTTTCTAAAAATAATAGCGTGCTCATAATGATTATTCTTAACTAATTAAGTGGTTACATTAGTTTTAGATACATAGTAATCAATACGGTACTTTGTACATCTAAAACAGGCAAGTGTAAAATGTGGTTTTCCTGCTTCTTTTACTAAAACCTGCTTCTTTTTTTGTATGTTTTTGGTTGCCTTGTGACTGTGGTCTTAACTCAAGTCATCTGGTTCGAGCACTAAAATAAGAGGGGATGACTTGTAGTTTTTGCTTTTTTATAATTCTCCTCATTTAACTGTTCAGTCCCGAATCACTTAAACCAGCAGTGTTTTATCTGCTTTGATAGATGTAACTCCCAAGTTCTTGTCAGTCCCCAGTGTTGTTAATAGGATTCTGTCCCTGATGTTTTTGTTTTTTTTACAGATATATGCAAAAAACCTGGTGAATGCAGACAGGTGTGCACTCTTCCAGGTAGATCACAATAACAAAGAACTATACTCTGACCTGTTCGACATTGGGGAAGAGAAAGAAGGCAAACCTGTCTTTAGGAAAACCAAAGAAATTAGGTATGTACACTTTTTCTTTTTTTCTTTTTTTGCTTTAGTGTGCTCAGTGTGATGATTTTATTATTTTTAGACATGACTCACTTTTTGATCCTATGTTCAGAGTGCACCGTTTAAAATATTCTACTGGCCTCCTGTGACAAAATCTGCTAAAGTAATAAAAAGTATATGCAGTAGAAAAATAGCAATGGCATAGTAGAGTATTATTTTGCAGCATCTAAGCTGCTAAATTGAAAAAAAATAAATAAAGAAGAAACATTAATTACATAAATGAGTTTATATTCTGTTAAAAGCAGAATTGTTTGAATTTTCATCTTTAAGTTTTAAACTTCATAAACCTATATTTATTCATATAGCTTATTTTTTCATTTGTATGTTTACATGCATATATTTGTTTGCATTTTTTTTTTCCAATTTATTTTTTTCATTTTTAAATAACATTTTTATATCTGTATCTTTTTACAATTCATAATACTTGTCTTATTTAAATTTTCATTTATTTTAACATTTATTTTAATAAATAAAACAGTAAATAGGAAAAGAAATTAGTAAATAAATACACAGTGAAATCACATAAAAAAATGAAAGCTATTTTAATTATTTTTGGCATGTTCAGTAACACATTGTGTATCACTGCCACAGATTTTTTGTTGTTCTCAAATCTGCAATGGTTTACAATTTGGACTGCAAATGTCCTAAATTAATTTCCGTATTGGTGATTTATTACTGAGTTTAAATGCAGATTATCTCTCTCCTTGTTTTTGTGTGTAGGTTTTCTATAGACAAGGGAATAGCTGGCCAAGTGGCTCGGACAGGGGAAGTCTTAAATATCCCAGATGCCTATGCAGACCCACGGTTCAACAGGTAAAACAGGCTCTAAGCCATTTTTACTTACTTTTACATTAAATAAATATCTTAAATAATGCTACTGAAGAGTTCTGCTTCAGTTACTTTTGCTTATTCAGTTGTATGCATAACACCGGCGCTAAGATACTACTACTTTTAATGGAGCCTTTCAGTATGCAAAAGCAGTTAAAACACAAACATGCTACAATGTATGAGTCACAAGATAAGCTGACAAAATCAACATAACTATGTCTTTTTGAACAGAGAGGTGGACTTGAAAACTGGCTACACCACGCGGAACATTCTGTGCATGCCCATTGTGAGCAGGGGGACCGTTATAGGTGTGGTGCAGATGGTGAACAAGTTAAGCGGAAGTGCCTTCACTAAAACAGATGAGAACAACTTTAAGATGTTTGCTGTCTTTTGTGCTCTGGCCTTACACTGTGCAAATGTGAGTACACCAAATTAGTCTTACACTTCTTAAAAGACTAACTAGTGTTGTCTAACTGCAAATGCATACCCCACTGACTTGATATCTTCCTGCACACACTTTTCAATCTACATACATTATAAGAACATTGTATATATGGCGTACCTCCAGGCCACAAGTGCTCAATTTTAACCATCTTATTTTGACATAACTCCAACTTTGACGTGGCGGCTTCATCGGCAACCAAAAATCACAGTCAAACGAATAAAGTGCAGTTTCTATTTAAAGTGTGCAGTGCTGTAAAAATGCATAATCACCGGGTGATTATCCCTTACATGTAACACAGACATTTCATGAATCATGCTAACTCTCAAAGCCTGCATTGTGTGGCCTGTCTGTCAGAGCGTGTCCTCGCTGTGGGGCCTGACTCACTGTCATCGCTTGCGACAAACTTACGCATGAGCAGCGTCACAAACTTGCTTTTAAAATTGATGCGAGATGTTAATATTTAAGATGCGAGGTCTGCATCCGTCCAGTGACAGGATTTGTGTTTAGTTGTAATTTATGCCTCGTGTCTCTGGGACGCTAACTTTGGCTTGCTTCTGACTCAAAGTGATTTACGGGTGAAGGTGTGATGCCTGGGGCCTTTACATGAACATCTAGCTTGAGGACAGGGATGCAAACCAGATGTGGAAATGCTATTTGGAGGCGTACACTACGACTACAACTTTAACTTTCACCGGAGAGACTGATAGAATTTTACATTGATATTATAAACAACATTTCTGTGGTATGTATAGCAGTGTTCAAGTTCTCACTTGGCATTTTAAAGACTTATTCCAGGTCTGTGATTTCCCTGCAGATGTACCACAGGATCCGACACTCTGAATGCATTTACAGAGTGACGATGGAGAAACTGTCTTATCACAGCATCTGCACATCAGAAGAATGGAAGACCCTCACCCAGCTCAACCTCCCTGCACCTATTTATAAAGAGATTGAAATGTGAGTGCCTCCTCTGGCGGCCTTCTAGGGAACTCATGTTTTGACCTTGAGTGTAGTAGACATGAGTGTACAGCCACATGTCTGTGAAAGGCACAATGACACAGCGCAGACCTGGACTGTGTCGCCCTGCAAGAAGAGTGCAAACACAAACACAGTGCAGGAAGGACCGTGTCCTATAGATGTCAACCTGTCAGTTTAAAACTCTCAGATCTCAGAAGTCCCTTAATCTGCATGTTGTCTCCTTTTCCCAGATCTGCTGATCATGTTAATTTAAACCTTTTGCTCCCTCCTCCAGGTTCCACTTTGACATCAGTCCCTTTGAGGAGATCTGGCCTGCCATTTTTATCTACATGGTTCATAACTCCTGTGGAAAGACCAGGTAGCGTCAGCAATATTGTTTACACAAGACTACGACTCAAACAACAAGAAACTAAATGGAATAAATAGTAAATAAACAAACATACACTACCAGTTTCTTTGCCTTTTTTCCCCTTAATACAGCTTTGAGCTGGAGAAGCTGTGCCGGTTCACCATGTCCGTAAAGAAGAACTACCGCCGTGTGCCCTACCACAACTGGAAGCACGCAGTGACGGTGGCACACTGTATGTACGCCATCCTACAGAAAACCTCTGGGATCTTCACAGAGCTAGAGGTTTGCTTCTTGTTGGGTCTGCTAGGAAAATAACTGGATCAACATCTGCTGTCACTGTGTGCTTTCAAGAAAATGTGTTTTTATTTGCCCACCATTTTACAGAAGAAGGGTTTGCTAATAGCCTGTCTTTGCCATGATCTGGACCATCGGGGGTATAGCAATGCCTACCTCCAGAAGTTTGACCATCCACTGGCTGCTCTGTACTCAACCTCCACCATGGAGCAGCACCACTTCTCTCAGACTGTTTCTATCTTGCAGGTAGAGATCCACAATACAGAATTTAGGGTACCTTGAAAATCAACATGTTAACCTTTAATCTTATTTCCACAAGTGTTTAATAGGAAATAAAGAACCTATTACTCAATGGCTCAGTCACACTAGAGTAAAAATATGAAAGCACCTCGCAGTGACTAGGAAAAAAGATCAGTGGTTGCCAAGTTATTGCAACGAATTTGTTTCAAATTCTGCAACCAGTTTCAATGGTAATTACACAGCTTGAGTGTAACTACCATTACACTCTTATCCTCTGGGCAACTATGTTTGATCACAAGGTGAGTGCACACGTTGCCTGGTGGGAGGCAAACAACTGCGCTCCATTTTGGACTGACTGCAAACAATAATTGCCTCCTAATTTATTAATGTGGACAAATTGCCAACACGCTGCAATAAATTGGAGTCAGTATGCGCCAATAACTTGTCTGTGACACATCTGTGGACTCAACCGGTCCAGATGACAGCTAATAGTCAAATTATCCCAAACAGATTGTATGAGATCGCCACCGTGATTCCATTCATAAGACAGCAGAATGACAGCAGACTCACTCCGTCTTATTCCCGTTTTATCGACTTCTTGATGGATACGAGTCACTTTGAAGATGGCTACTGACTGCGAGATTTCGTGTCTGTCTTCGAGGCAGGTCAAAGGGAACAAGAGTTCATTGCACGTGGTTACAATAATTTGGGTTAGTGCTACGGTTTCCAGGCACCATTTCCCCTAGTGTGACTGTAGCCTAAATAGTATACTTCACTGGACAAAGAAATGAAAACAACTTGATCAGCAAAACAGAAAAAGGATCACAATTTAAAAAATACCCATAAAAAATGTTCCATCGGGTTCTGCAACAATGTCATCAGCTTAGAACAAACAAAAAATATTTTACTATATTAGATAACGAATCCTTATACGAACTGTCAGTTACATATGCATTCAAAGGATCATATGACTTAGTTCTGATTAGCGTCTTACAAGGTGTCTTTTGTAACATGCAGGATCTGCTAGTTTGGGCTGTAGCCTTGTGATGAACTTATGTTTGCAAGATGTTGTAGTCTAGCTGAATGCCTCATAAGTGGAGCTTTTGCTTTTTTATTGATCTCTTTGTTTCTCATAGCTGGAAGGGCACAATATTTTCTCCAACCTGACTTCCAGCGAGTACGAGCAGGTGCTGGAGATCATTCGAAAGGCCATCATCGCCACAGACCTCGCCCTCTACTTCAACAACCACCACCAGCTGTCGGAGATGCTGACCTCATGTGCGCTGGATTTGAACAACCATTCCCACAGGTCAGGCTACGACTCACACTGGGGCACAGGTCAGGTCAGGACCACACCAGGTCTCATCAGTATCACGCTGTGAAATGTTAGACCTGGCGCACATAAACAGCACATTGAGTCCTTCCCCCCCGCATGGATATAACAAGGCTTTGCTCCCCTCCAGGGACCGTGTGATTGGTCTGATGATGACAGCATGTGACCTGTGTTCTGTTACCAAGCAGTGGCAAATCACACGACTCACAGCCAACGACATCTATGCTGAGTTTTGGGCTGAGGTACAGTGGGATACTGTTAGACTTTAAACAGTTTCAGTGTCATGATTATGCCTCCAGTGTAACAGTCTGGCCTCTATTATTGCTCATAAATGCTGCTTCAACTTACAATTTGTAAGGCACAACATCGTGTTGTCTAGTGGTCAGGAGACTTAACCACAGTGTGCAAAAATAAAAGCCACGTTATTTGTTATTTTGTTACTCCACAGGGAGATGAGATGAAGAAGATTGGGATCCAGCCGATCCCTATGATGGACAGAGACAAGAAGGACGAGGTTCCCCAAGGCCAAGTAAGAGCAAGACATTTACTCGTGTGTTTTAACTGCTTTAAATATTTAATGAATGTTCGGCCTTCTGATGGGAAATATATTTTAAAAGAACAGCATAGGAACTGTTGAATCAATGCTTTTGTAGTTTTGCTTCTGTACACCACAGCAGTGGATTTTAAATCAAACAATAAATAGTTGATTGAAGTGTTGACTTTAAGCTTTAATTCAAGGGGCTTTCGAAACCTTTTGCTAAAAACTATTTAGCAATTACAACCATTTTTATGAACAGTCTCCATTAAATTCACGGCTTCTGTAAACTAAACAGTTTAATGGCCACAATATCTGTAGCTGAATTTGCATTTTTTGGCTTTTCACTATAATTTGAAATATAAAGTCTAAAGAAATGTCATTGCAAGCGAGGGACGCCATCATTAGACTGAAAAAACAAAACAAGACAAAAAACATTTAGCCAAATCAAAAATCTGGTTCATTCTTAAAAGGAAAAAATAGTTTGGAGGGATCAGCAAATCCAAAAAATATGAAAGACCACAAACGACAACTAAAGTGCATGATTGCAGAATTATTTCCATGGTTTAGAGAAACAAGTTAATAACATCTAACAAGATTAACACTCTCAAGTCTACAATCAAGAGATTCCCAAGATGAACTTGCACCAGAATGATGGGAACAGAAAATATGCAGAAGGAAAGAAATCTCATGAGCCAAAGCAGACCTAATCTTCAGTTAAACACGGTATAGAATATGTCACAGCATGGGTGTGTATGGCTCTGAGTGGAACCAGGTTGCGACTGTTTATTGATGATGTGACTGCTGATAGAAAAAGCAGGATGAATTGTGAAGTGTACGAGGCTATACTTTCTAGCACTTCACTGTGCAAATGACTAATGACCTCAGGATTACTGCAAAAGCAGCCCAAAAGTTTCTCAAGGCAAAGATACTGGATATCCCTCAGTGGGTAAGTCAGTAAGCAATCTCTATCCAATGGACCATGCTTTTCAGTTTCCTGAAGATAAGACTGAATACAGGCCTGGCCAGGCAGAGCATTTCAGTGGAGGAAACACAGCATTTGATGATGTCCATGGGTCCTAGACTGCACTAAAAACAGTCCTTGTATTTAAAATGATGTTAGTTTCTCCAAATAACTTTGAGCCTCTAAAAATGGAGGATTACATATAAAAATGTATTTTATTCCTATACAAGTTTATGAAACAGTTTTCCAACGTGTCTGCACTTCAGTCACACTTGATTTAAAATCCTCTGTGGTGGTGTACAAAGGCAAAAATGCAAATATACAAATATTAGCACATGCTACATGTTTTGCTATTATTAAGTCCATTTTACATTTGCTTTCTCATTTTTTTAAAGGTGGGATTCTACAATGGTGTTGCAGTTCCATGTTACACGACACTTGCTGAGCTTTTTCCTCCATCAGGTCCTCTGCTAAAGGCCTGCAAGTAAGTTATTCAAAGCTAGAGTTGACAAAGAAATTGAGTGAATGAATAATTCTTGGTTTTTTTTGTGAAAAATGTCTAAAACGCCAAAGTCTAAATGTTGCTTTACACATTATTGTCATGCTTATTTCTGCTCTGCTGTGATCGATAAATGAGCTGACAGCAGCTTGAAGGGTAACCAGTAATGCATGCGCCGTCCTTAATACAGTACTAATCCAGTAAGATCAGAGGTGATAAGGTGTGTGTGCACAGGCACACGTTTTTAAGCATTCCAGTGAAAAATACAAAAAAATGGCATGTTCTGCTATTAATGTTTGACCCCACTTTTGTTATGAGTTTTTTTAAAAAGTATTTGGATTAAATGAAAAATAAATATAGACTACAGTGTGCTAACTTTGTGCGTCACTGTGTGTGGTGTGACATTGTGCATCGGGCATGTCTGCGTGCACAATAGATAAGAGTGTAAAGAAGGTATTTACAGTTGTTATTTCTGGTTTTTGAACGGGATTGTGTTGCACATTCGTCTGCCCTTCTGCTGCTTTATAAAATGTGTCCTTGATCTGTGGGGAATGCAAACAAAGTGAGCAGTGTAATACTTAAGCCCCAGCTGTACGTCAGCACCGAGCTCCGGGTGGGCAACAGGCCTAGACCCTGTGGAGCCCTGCTGCGTGTTGTGGGATCTGCCAAAGACGTGTAAACTGCATCAGGCTGTCTAATTGAATAGAATAGCAGCAAAGGGAAGGTTTTGCTTTGTTTTGGTTTTTTGCACTCTTGTGTCAATCACAGCACATGGGGGAGAGATCACCTTCATGACAACAAGAACTGATTGTGTTGCCTGGCCACTGTTGTAGCTACTGTTTTGTTTTGCAAATCAACTTCGTCCTTTTTGTGTGTGTGTGTGTTTTGTAGTTTTGCAATTTTTGCATGATTTGAAAATTTTGTGTACTGGTGTGATTCTTAATTCTCTTATTTCAGACTCAAAGCCATGCCTCTGCACTTGTAAATGAAATCTTTTCCACTGTGCATCTGATCGAGGTGGTTTGTATTTGCAGAGAGAACCTGGGCCAGTGGGAGAAAATAGCAAGGGGAGAGGTGGAGGACATCGTGCCCAGCCGGCCTTGTGATTCGGGCCCTGTTAAGGTGGACAACTGACAGACAAAGGAGGGTTGCTTGCTCACCAAAGGAACACAGCCTGAATCCTGTCGTTGACCCAGACCATTGAAGGGGAATGAACCCGCAATCTGTGTTGGCAGGAGACGGATTAGATAAAGGCGACTTGACTTTCAAAACACACACACACAGTTACCTCATCGGGTGACGGAGGTGTCAACACTGACGGTTTCACCGATCCCAGAGAGTGACAGACAGTTGTTGGTGAGGGAATTCAATCCATCGCCCTACGTCCACTCAGCTTGGGAATTCACTTGGTAGAACAGACTTGGTTGCTTTATTTTGGCTGTATTATGTTATTTTATTATTTTTCTTCATATGAGCTGATTCCATTATGGTCTTGTATTTGCAGAGGCCTTATTCTGAACCTTTCACAGGCTAGGATATGTGAAATCTTGTTGTCAGTTCAGGCTTTCTTTTTTTAAAACGGTACTGTTTGCCTTCTGTGTTTGCCGTATGCGCACTACTTCAGCAAGGTATTCCCAGAGACAGAAGGAATGTGTGGAGCAGATGTAGGGGTGTAATGCCATCTCATTGAGAAGGTGGACACTAGATTTTTTTTTATTACTTTTTCAGCAAAAATCCTTTGCAGTACTTGAATAAAGACATACAGCCTATTCTGCGAGGAGATGGCAGAAATCCCCTGCAGTGTATGCTACAAGCGTGAATGAACTGTGATGAGTTACATAATGCCGACATTTGTGAATACAGTCACAAGAGAGTCACAATGTTTCCTGAAGTGGACCCCGCAGCCTTTTAGCCCCAAGCGTGTAGAAACCTGCTGCACAGTACATCAACATCCTTCGGATTAACAGGATCTGACCCCAGATCAGCAGTCACTGTTTGTAGTACGGAGATCAGGAAAAAGGAATGAGCAAGTTTCCCGTTCCAGATGTTTATATTAAGCCAAGACTGCATACTGCTTAATTTCCTCTCTCATTTTTGAAGCCATTATCACATCATCAATTACTTTGCACAACAAGTTAACTAAAGAATGACTGTAGGAAGTGGACTGCATAGTTTGGGATGTTTTATCTTCTCTTTTTTTTTTTACAAGCAAGTTTCATAGAGGCTGAAGTTAACGGCAAACAGTCATCTGCTTCATATTTTCCCATAATGTCAAACCTGTTAAGCTAAAGTGAAATATGTCCAACTCTGGGATTGCAAGTGAAGAATGTAGTTTGACCGTTTGCCGGTGTGTGACTGAAGTTTCCCTCGAAGGAAATCAATCATTTTACACTTTTACACTGATTCTCCAACCTCATGCTGGGGGGGGGGGGCGCGCACACATTTGGATGCTTTCACATGAGTTTCCGAGATCTTCCAAAAGACAAATTTATTTGTCTGAAACTGTCATTCCAGTGGACAGTGTCCCTCAGAGACTGACACTATTGCTCCAGTAATTTGTTATGCGACTGATACTGCGGCCCCCGGTGTTGTGAATGTACATTTCGATGAATGTTTCGTTGGTTGTAGACGCTCGGTGGTGGCACGTGGGTAAGCGCGCCATCAGTTACCACCATGTGCTCTGTCTTACTTTTCAGAATTGCTTCCAGTAAGCTTCAACCAAGAGCAACAATTAGCATGCACCTAAACCGAACTTTATATTCAAACTTTTTGCATATAGGTGTATACTGTGTACAATCTAGGATTTAGTTTGTACAGACTGAGATGTATGCTCTGATGGTGCTACTCTGAATGGCAGTCGCGCACTTTCTGACTGTGTGTGTGAGTGTGTGTGTGCGCATGTGTGTGTGTATGTGAGAGACACAGAGAGAGAGCACGAGCATGAAAAAAAGCTTTGTCTTTTCCCCACTCCAACCCCACCTGACAACATGATAAAGTCACTGCACTGTCCCTTCTACTTTTCAGCACCAGTTATATCCTATTGTCTGCACTATGTTTAGCTTATCATTATTATTATTATTATTATTATTATTATTGCTATTATTACTATTGTTATTTTCTTAATTAGAGTTAAATTTAAATTAACTTATATTTTTTATACAAAGAAAAATAATGTTGGCCTTTTTTTGTTTTGTACAAAGTAAACATTAAGATAAATTAAACAGTCTAGACATGTTACTGTTACCAAGAATAACTGAGGAATGTCTTAACTGTACATGTAAGAGCAGTAGCCCAAATGACTTTTAATAAATACCTGAAAATACACCTTTGTGCCAGTTTATTCATTACCTACATACCTTTCTTTCTTGGGCCTGTTTCAATGATCAGTAACAATGCATCACCCCTGAATGGTCAGTAGCATCACCCTACTTTTTAATTGTTCTAAAAAAAAAATGAAAAAAGAAAAGAATACTTTTTAATACTTTTGAGTTATTAGAAATTTCAGGAAATTTGTGAAATGGCCTCTTGTTTGCAGCTATAAATAAACTGAAAAGTAGAGTGTTTATCATTTATAGCATCTATAGCATTTCAGTATCAACACTTTATGGTAACTCTGTAATAATTACTGTATTTAATTCACTCTGTAATATCACTTTTGCCCTTTGAGCTGGTCAAACAAATGTAGTGAAAGAATACGAAAGTCGGCAAAATCTGAATGTCATAAATGTTTCTTTTAAGAAGATGAGTTCCTGAGATCTCCTCTTGGAATTCTGGGAGTGTGTATAGTTATTGTGCTTGCACGACAAAGGCTTGCAGCTGACTGAACTAGTTTTGTAATAAAGCCTCATCCGCTGCCGTTATCATTCATGTTAACAATCGAATTTCTACAAGATGGCTGCCCAAAACTACAGATCCATCACTGTGTTAAACAGTTGGCAGCTGGTGCTATGGAGGGAGGGAAAGTTTAAGCACATTTGGATTGATGGAGTAAAAAGACAAAAAGATGACTCACTGTACAATTCTGTCTTACTTTCATATTTTTTCATATAATTATGTAGTATCTTTTTGGTGCCATTGCCTACTGACTATTAAAAAACATTTCTTTACAAATTCTCAGTAAACAATATGAACAATATTTAATCTGACTGCATTCTTCCCACAGAGATGATCAATTTAAATTTACATTTTGACTAAGGGAACTTAAATTACTTAAATTAAGTCATTGCTCAGACTAGAGATGGACTGTGGCATTTCATATGTGAATAGTCATTAAATAAACCTCTAATGATAACATTTTACATGTTGAGGTAGTGGACAAAATAAGAATGCAAATGAATGCAAAACGTTGTTGCAACACAACCATATTAATGTACAATAAAATACATTACAGTTTTTTATTCATGTTCAATTTTGCCATCTGTGTATTCTGGTGACTTGAACCCTGAGTCCATGTTTCACTGTTTTTCTCCTACTCCCTCAGGACCCTGTGTTTAATGCACATAATAACCCACTTATTACAAAGAACCAGGTGAAGATGAAGTGAAGAGTTTGAATAAAGTTTTTACAAGTAACAACATTTCCCCATTTCACAAAGATTTGTATTAATTTTTCGTTCTGTGCAGGAACATATGTAGTATTTATTGAAGAGCACTGGAGTTCTTATCAAATAATGAAACAATTTTTTTTTATAGATGTAAATGTTTTTAATAGTTTCCTTCTTTGAATATAAGTAAGCTGATCCCATAATTGCGTTAATGTTTAGATATCTATGAACACAAACTTACTTAACGCATAGAGTACTCTACAATCTCACTCCAGCTGTTTTCTTCGTCAGGTCCAGGTGAGGACTAGCGCCTGAAAGCTCACGGGTACGATTATTATCGGGACACTGAACGCAGCACAAACATTACGCACTTCGATCACCTTGGCAACCGAGTGAAGCACAGACTGCTGCGGCCATGAAGAAAGTTTGTTTTCTGTCCTGAGCCTGTCCAAATTACAGTTAGCTAACAGGTGAGGTCATTAATGAGAGTTTATTTCATTCTGTTATCCTGCAGCACGATCTTTAGTAAATAAATTAATCACGTGAATGTGAGGCACTAGTAGTTTTGCTATAAGCGTAAACTCTCTTTGAATTATTTGTGCAGTGTCTGGATTTACCATAAAATTTAAGTCATTTTGATTTCGTTTGAGAGAAAAATTCCTTTTTAGGGTGCATTTCTATTCACCAGAAAGAATAACGAATGTTTTTAATATTTTAAGAAATTGTACACCTCTTGAGATAATTAGATATTATTACTCGTATGTCTTTAAAACAACTATACAACAATAAGTTGGCCTTCACAGCCATGTCCAGCAGTGTGAAGCCAAAGCCTGGGCGCTATGGGAGTGATATCCACAGACTGCTGCTGGCGGCTGAAGCCGGGCAGAAGGCTGATATCCTGGCCTACTCCTCGGGTCATCTGGGGCCTCGCAGCCTGAACCAGAGTCAGCCTCAAGAGGAGACAAAGTCGGTTTTTTGGAGGATGTCTCAGAGCCAAGAAGAAAGTCGAAACCCACTATCTCTCCAGCAGATACAGACAAAGGCAAAAAAGAATGAAATGAAAGAGTTCCCCCCTGAGCTCACTTCTGGCACAGCTTTAGTAGAGCCTAGAGTCTTGGGGTACACACAAGATCATACATCACATCCTGAAAGAAGAGAACATATAAGTCTATCTCATATAGTTTACCGTCCCTCAAGGACTTTGCCTGTCCAGCAGAAAGCTTGTTCTCAGAAAAAAACTAAATCTCCATCTGATCTGGGGGTAAATCATCATTTCACATTGAGCCGTTCTGACCAGGACAGCCTGAACAACCAAAACCAGCAAGAGAAGAAAAAATGCTTTGGCTGGCAAGTCATGGCCAAACCGGACCTCTGGGCTGTAAAAAATGTTGCTGAAATGCATGCAAGGAAACTGCAAGAGGTGAGGATTGTGACACAAACCATGACATCAATAAACTGTCTGTAATTGCTTTTTTCTTTCTTTTTTTGCATTTTGCATGATATAGTAAACCTAAAGGGCTCTCTGAACACAGGGTAAAGACATGCACAGACTTCAACATGCATACACTCTAACACACTTTTAACCTGCTAATATTGTGTGTGTGGTCTTGTGCGCAGGGGTTGATTAAGTTGTCTGCGCAGAGCTGGCCCAGCAGAGACCGCCTTGCGGTGTTCAGTGACGTCTTTGATGATGTATGTGAAGACTCGCCAGTGTTTGGACGCATCCTGAGGGAAATTAAGGTTTTTCCATTTCCTCTGTACCCACCAGCTCATTTTTAGCATGTACCGACAGATGTATTAGAGCCAAGAGAGAGTGAGTCCCTGGAGTAGCAAGTACAAGTAGAGCAGCCACTGGAACCTGGTCGCGATGCATCAGAGAGGAGGTCATCAGAGGGCGATGGTTCCATTACTGCTCATTCATAACGAATGCCTCAAGTTTCTTTTGCACATGATAGTTTTGCTTAGACTGTCAGTAAAAAGACTTCCCATGCTGCAGTTTGCAAAGTGCACAATTTTACTTTTCATGCAGCTGAAATCCTTTTTTTGTTATTATTAAACATGGTAGTAAGCTGCAGTGCATACAATTTCTAAAATCTTTTTCTGAAGGATTTTCTACAAGGACATTTTTTTAAATCAACATAATTCTCAGTCTGTAATAAAGCTTTCTTTTCTCTTCCAGACAGAATATGATTTATACGTCAACCACCTGATGAGTTTGCAGTCCTCACCACGCAGCCTGGTAAGGAACACTGCCCAAAGACACACATACTGAAGATATAACCTGAGAAATGACTGTGATATTCAGACATTTTTGTGTCAAAGACATTCATTCATAGTGTTCCTATACAATATATTCTCATGCTCATTTTGCCTTTAAAGAATGGAAATTGTTTTACATAAAAAAGGAAAACAACAGTGCTGATATTCGTAGATTTCCTCACAGTACAAAGAGTCAAAGATGCCGCTTGTCACAGAGTTCGTTATTTGATTTTGTGGGTATTTTCAGTCCCTTGTCTACAGTTAATGTTTCTTTAAAAAAAAAGCCTACACGTATTTCTAAACAAGGTTTAAACAGTAAATATTTAAACTTCCCACAGAGAAGGATAAAACCTTTAGTTCTTCAGCAGTAGCCAAATTCAAATTCAAATTTTATTTGTCACGTACACAGTCATACACAGTACGATATGTAGTGAAATGCTTGGACAACTGCTCGTGACCTAAAGAAAACAAAAAAGGAAAAGACTATGAATAAGATAGGAAATAAATATGAAAAATTAAAAAGGGTAAATTTAACTAAGAAGGAATAAAATATAAATTAAGGTTAAAAATGAAATAACTGTACAACACAAATTAGAATGAAGGGTAAATTTAACTGGGAAGGAATAAGATAAAATATATAAATTAAAGTTGAAAATAAAATAACTGTACAACAAAATACACAATATAGAACTATATAAGAATGTATGAAGAAATCTAAATATAAATAAATATATACACAATAACAGCAGCTACTAGCTACTAGCAGCATTAATCTCAAGCATCTTTTGCTTTTTTGGAAAATAATTTAGGTCCTAATGTTTTGTTCTTGCTTCAGTCACCGAATACTTCACTCAAAGTAAGCGAAACCAAGTTGGACGATGCTGAAAAGGAGGTTTGCAGGCTGGAGCATGAGGCTAGAAGAGCTCTAGAGGAGAAGAAACGGTACCACAAAACAAAGTATCAACAGCAGGCTTGTACTTATGTACATTCTCTTTAGTTGAAGTGTGTTTGTCCTTTCAAACCTCAGGGTCCAAAATGAGTTACAGAACATTTCAGCTGCCATGCACCCGAAGGACAGTTACAAGAAAAGTAAGTCTTAAGACCTTAACATATTTTTTGTACCTTATTGTTAGTAAACAGTTAATTTTCTATACAGCATGCTAAGTTTTAGATATATCTGCGGTCTTTAAGAGTGAACAAATAATCACTTTTTGGTGCCAACAGTCATAACAAACAACGTTGTAGTGTCAGTGGTCACTTTCTAATCCCAGCAGGGATGTCTTCATATGCAGTTAGGATCACTATCGTTATGAATGTCATAGTAATTCAGACCTTTTAATGAATGAAGCTTTTAGACCATAATTTTAATTAGGTTGAGGTCAGCGTTTTGGGAATGCCGTTCCAGAATGTTTTAATGTTAACCTGCTTTATCCACTCCAAAACCAGTTTTTATGTGTCTTTGAGATCATTGTCCTGTTGGAACACCCAGTTGTCTCCAAGTTTCAGTCATCTAGCTGTTGATTTGAGGTGAAGTTGAAGAATTTGGATTCCTTCCACTTTGTTTAATGTGTCAGTACCCCTGGCAGTAAATCAGCCCCAGAGCCAGATCCTACCGCCACCATGCTTGGCAGCTGATACGTGTTTTTAGCTTTGAAAGCCTCCTTTACTCCTCCGAACATACCTCTTGTCACCATGGCCAAATAGCTCAATCTTTGCCTTCTCTGACCATAAAACTTTTCTCCAGAAGATTTTTGACTTGTTCATGTAGACCGCTGCACATTTTAGTCAAGCCTGAAGAACTTCATTTTGGTGCAAAGGCTTCTTTCTTGTTGAGCACCCTCTTAGTCCATAGTAATGACGCTATTCCAGCATTTCCCAGCGTATGACAAGCTTTAGTCTTGGCAGTTGTTTGGTTGTCTCTGAACATCCTAATTTCTTCCCATCTGGGGGTGACAGTTTGGCTCTTCTTCCAGACCTTGACAACATGGTGCCACATCTGCATTACTTGTGCTTTTTCTCATTCTTCTCAGTGTTGGTCAATCCATTGACTACTGTCAAAGGATTTTTTCTATGCTGGCAAAGAGAAATTACCAGTTGTAGTCAATCATCACTAGCAAGAAGTTAATGGACCATGTCAAGTTAAAAGACATTGTAGAACTTTTAGCACCACATATTAAAAGATTTAAGTGAATGTTTGTATATTTTTGAGTCTGTATGTGTGCTTTTGACCCTGTGTAGATTAGAGAAAATCCAAACTTCTGCACCAAATTCTTGTTTTTTTAAGTCATTAAAGATGTATGCTTTACAATCACGCCACCCTGGTGGAATTGTAAAGCATCTCCCATCTGTAAACAACAATTCAAAGAAATTAAGCCCAAAGTTACCATGGCATTCATGCCCATGATGAGTACGCATCAATTCTTATCAGTTCTCTATGCATTGCATTCATGTTCACCTCATCTGTGTTTGAACAGATACATGTCGGTCAGGGCTGCAGGATACTGTGAGTGTCTCTGGCTATTCTGACAGCATCCAGTTCAAGAGGCTTCAAGTAATGAATGTTTGGAAGGAAATCAAACAGCTGGAGGAAGAGCTAGAAGAGAAGTTGGTGTCCACTGTTACAACCACAGCTACTAAAGGACATATCAGAGACCAACAGGTGCTACATTTGGCCTCATTTCACACTGGCTTATAAAGGCATAGCTCAACTTGTAAATCACACTGAGCAAAGTTAAGAGTTTAGCAAGAAATGTGCTTTTTGCCTGTTTGTTTCCAGACTGAAATATTGAAGCTGATAGCCTCAAATGAGCATCTAAGGGTCATTAGCAAGGTATGAGAGGGGGGTCTTTTTTAGCATGTTTTTTGTTTGTCTGTTTGTTTGTTTTTAATTGCAGGTATTAGATATTTCAAATGTATGTTTACTATGTGAGAGTCAGATGTGCTGTCTTTTAAGGATCTTGAAAACAACATCAGCGCAGTGCTGAACAAGGAGAAAGCAAGCAAGGCCATAAGACGGTATGTGGAACAGTGAATATGTGGCACTTGATTAGTTTGTGACCATTTTTACTTACTTCTTCTTGCTATGCTGTGTTTTACCACAGGATTTTGTGGGATGAAATACACCAAGATCTACAAGCAGAGTGAATGGCGTCACCAGTCGCCATAAGGCGGTGGCAGAAGTGTTTGTGTGCATGAACTTGTTAAAAAATCATCTGGTCGCCCCAGTTTCAAGTATGGAAAATCATAGCGCGCTAAAGTTAATAACTTAGAAACAAATCTTTCGTGTGTTATTGTGTTATTGAATAGACCTATAATACATTCACTGTGCTGTGTGACAAAATTAAGTGAACTCTCAGATTTGGTTAATAGTTGAACCTCGTTTTTGGCAGTAACCTTCACCTTGTGGTCATTTCATTCTACCTGTATTCTGTTAAGGCCTGAGCTCTGACTCAAGCAAAATGCAGATTTTTTTTTTGTTCTTTAACAGACTTAGTTCAACTACACTCACCCTCATCATGCACCATGCTGTCGATATAGCTGACTCATAATCAGAGATGTTAATCAGATCACATCTGGGAACTGTCGACAACAAAACAGTGCAGCGTTATTAGTTAGAAAATATTTGTTCCCAGCTGTAGCGTGCTGCAAATGCTACTGTGGGTAAACAAACTACTAGTATCGGAAAGCAAACAATGACACCATTTTAAAATGCTTCACTCCAATCCTGCATTCTAAGAAAAAGCACAAAAATATTAACACAGTGATATTTAAAATCCTCCTTATGAGTATTGTTTTGTTATATTTACTGATGCTTTAGTCTAGCAGTAATTTTTAAAGCTTAAGTGTTAAATAAGATACAATAACATAACACGTATACTGTATATATAATGCTATGTGAGTGTATAAGAGTTAGTCATGCGTTGCATAAATAAACTAGCAGTGTAGCATCCATCTAAAATATAAACATAAAGTAATGGAATAACTGGGAGCAACCTACTCTTCAAACACTAGAGGGCAGCAGAGACTTTTGAGAAAATTGTGTCAGCAGGAAATTAAGACGCCTGCACTAAAGCAAAATTCCCATATTGCTTTTACTGTGTAACTGAAAAGATTTGCTTAGTATTCTTCACATAGTGATGTTCCAGCTGAGCCGCGGAACTTTTTTACTCTTGAAATCATAACATAACATAAACGTTCATGCTGTTATGCTTCCACTCTCTTATGTCACATTAACAGTAGTTTGCCTCTGTTCTTATTCAGGGCTGAAGTGTCTGTGTGTAACCTTTATCAAAAACAGTGAAGATAGTCTAGGGGTTTGTAATGTCTTGAGAAATGTCAGCATGGATAGGATTTCTATTTAATGCTGTATTTCCTTTAACGGGGTATTAAATATGTTGCGTTAACGGGAATCCTAAAGAGATTTTCCTCTAGGTTCAATTCCACATGACTTAGCAAAAAAGAAAAAGAAATCCAATTATAACTGTGTGCAGAAAGCCTTGATGACAGTACTCATTTGATAAATAATCACAGAGAATTAGTGTAATCATTGAAGCTTTTCTTTGGATTGATAGAGGGTGACCTTTGCCCCTGACATGAGGGAATGCTTTGCTGTCTGCCGGAATCTAATCAGAGGTCAAAGTCTTCGCTCTGGATGACAGAGTCAGTCGGGGCAAAGTGTGTTTTTGTCCCTCACAGTCTAAGCTCTTCCCATCCTGTTACTGACGGCTCACTTCTGCTTGGATTGTTGCCACTTCGACACCATGCTGCTTCGGACTGTTGTCCTGCTCCTCCTCTGCCTGTCCACAGGGACGTGTGCCACTTTAGGCTACTACCAGACTGACGCAAAGGAGGACGGAGGCCCTGCTGCTGAGTCAGTTGTCGCTGCCGAAGATGCCTCTGTTGACGTAGCCAAAGAAGGTGTCACTGCTGTTGAAGTAGGTGATTCATCTTCAGCTGAGGCAAACGCAGGTAACAGCGTTTTTGGTGACAAACCGCTGCGTGAAATAGGTGTGAAGGGTTGCCAATCAGGTGACAAACATGAAGAAGATGTCCAGGTGGTAGCAGAAGGTGCTACAGTCAAAGAATCAGTGCCAGGCAGTGATGGGCCTCCTGGAGACAGCCCTGCTCTGAAAGCTTTTACTAAAGAAGCTAAGAGCCTGGAACAACCTTCTTCTGGGGAAGAGGCGAATGAGATCAGACCAGTTCAGACAAACAAGTCCCAGAAAACAGCACAGGAACAAGAAGACAGCAGCTGGGGCCTCAACTCTATTAGAAATAATTTCCAGACTGCGCACGGATACTTCGACTCCCTGGTGGAACTGGTCGGTGGACACAATGGTGTTTGTGAGTACCGCTGCAGAAGATATGGTAAGAATCCATCTTAAAATTCTCTGTTCAAGTTCACCGGTCTTTAAGGGATTTTGAGAAGAGTTTTTACACATTGTTGTTTTTAGCTTCCCCCCAAAAAATGTTTCTGACCCTCAGCAGATTTTCAAATGATTACTGTGTTTTCCACTTCCAATATGCTTCCTTAACTAGATATTTTTTGGTTAGTTCAACTTTTAGATCCGATTCCACTGCTATCAATCAATCAATCAATCAATCAATCAATCAATCAATCAATCAATCTTTATTTATAAAGCACTTTTCATACAAAAAATGTAGCACAAAGTGCTTTACATAGTTAAAAGCAGCCCACTCCACCCTCCAACTCACTCCCCACACTCTCATTAACATAAATGATGTGAATACATACATATCTTCCCCCCCCCCCCCCCCCCCCCGCCCACCCACACGCACACTTAATGTAGAGTAAAAATTGGGCTGGGTTCACATGAGCCAAGTGAGGAAACACTATAACAGGGAGCTGTCTGCACCAAGAGCCGGTCACAGACCGCAGCCTCCAGGCACACAGCAGGAGGGAGGCAAAGGAGCCCCCCAGCCAGGCTGAGAGGACCCCCAGAGACCCAGCAGCCACGGTCAATCACAGCCCCGGTGCAGAGAGCCCCCTCCGAGGAAACACTGGAGATATGCCACAATAGGCTATATACAGGGTAAAATGATAAAATAAATAAGAACGGGTTACAATATAAATATAAATATAAATAGAGTAAGAAGATTAAAAAATGGATAAGAATAAAATCAATAAATATTAGGTAAAGCCTGAATTAATAATAAAATAACAGGATAGAATAAATAAGCATAAAATAAATAAACGTTAAGTAAAAGCTAAATTAAAAAGGTGGGTCTTGAGCCTGTTCTTAAAAACATGTACGTTCTCTGCGGCCCTGAGCTCCTCCGGCAGGCTGTTCCACAGACGAGGACCATACCACTGAAACGCTGCCTCTCTGTGAGTATGTGTCCTGACTTTAGGGACAATCAAAAGGCCAGTACCAGAGGACCTCAGGGGCCGCGAGGGTTCATATGGTAAAAGCAGATCTGAGAGATAAGAAGGCCCAAGACCATTAAGACATTTAAAAACCAATAAAAGAACTTTAAAATCGATCCTGAAACACACGGGGAGCCAATGCAGCAATTCTAAAACCGGTGTAATGTGGGCCCGCCCTCTGGTCTTCGTCAGCACACGAGCTGCAGAGTTTTGTAAAAGTTGTAAAGTTGAAATATTCTTCTTAGGAAGACCAGAGAGCAGGGCATTACAGTAATCAATGCGACTGGTAATAAAAGCATGCATCAGCATCTCTGTGTTGGCCTGAGAGAGAATAGGGCGGACTCTGGCTATATTTTTTAGATGATAAAATCCAATTTTGGTCACATGTTTAATATGTGGGATAAAACCAAGCTCAGAGTCAAAAATAACACCCAGGTTTTTCACTTGTAGCGAAGGACATAGTGAAAATGCCTCTAATTTAGACAAGAGTTTCTCTCTCTGAGCCTCAGGACTGACGATCAGGGCTAAAGTACTTCTTTATTGATCCAAGATAACATGCCTGGGCCTCAGGCTTCTTATACCGAAACCTGAATGCATCTGTTTATCAGTGGGAGTTTAGCTTTCCCTCGTCTCAATCATCCATATACATGTTCTCAAACAGAAGGTATATCTTATCTGTGAAATGATACACACCTGAGGATGAACAGGAGCAACTCATGAAATTTGTTTGCTAACGCAGTCAAGTTCAAGACCTAAATGAAGCTTCCATGTTTTCTCAGGAGAACTTCCTCAACCTCGTCCTGGCTTCCAGCTCTCAGAGCCCAACGGCTGCAGCACCTCTCTGGTGGGATTCCAGGTGAATGCTGCTGTAGGTTGCCTGTTCATAGCACCAACAGCTTTCAAAGCAATATCATTAACAACCTTAATGGCTGTAAAAGCCACATGTTCGGTTTGAGCAGACTGTGCTGACACAATCTATCTCTGACAGCTTGACCTGGGGATCCCTGCTATGACAAAGTGCTGCAACCAGCTTGACATGTGCTACGAAAACTGCGGTACGAGCAAGTACGACTGTGACTCCAGGTTTCGCTCGTGCCTGCATGGCATCTGCTCTGACCTTAAGAAGAGTCTGGGGTTTGTTTCGAAAGTGCAAGGTGAGATATTTAACTTTCCCCTCTTCCTGCCTGTGCATAGCCACAAGTTGTCAAAGAAGAAAAAATAAATTAATCAGCGTCCCTCCTCTCTCATATTTTTTTCTCCTAGCCTGTGAATCGATGGCAGACGCTCTCTACAACACAGTTTGGACTCTTGGTTGCAGACCTTACATGAACAGCCAGAGGGCAGCGTGTGTCTGCGAGGGAGAGGAGAGGGATGAACTGTGACACAGAACACTATGGACATCATCTGTGTGCTTTTGAAGACAACTAACAGAGTCATATTTTCACACGCATAGCGTGCATTTATAGGCTTCTTTTTTTTTTCCTTCATAGACGAGATGCCTCACAAGAGCCCTCTCAAGATTCAGAGGCCAGAGATTGAAAAAGACATAAAAGAGGAATTTAAGTGAACAATTTCTTTGGATTTATTCACAATTGTTCGTGCATATTCACTCGCCATGCTCCTCATTTTAGGCCAATTGACTCTATGACTCCATTACCATAAATTACTTGATGACTCCAAACAAAGTGTGTGACGGGAAGATAGAAAGGATACTGTCACCGGATTAATTTCCTCTAGACAGAAAGACACCAGATAATTACTGTGGTGCTCAAGGCTCCTTGTGTGCTGCTATCTTAAATTTGTCAAGCTGCTCAAACCTTAAGTCAGTGTCATGTAAATCTAATGCCTACTATGTTAATGCTTGATGTAAGTTATTTGCCAGTTATTTGTTATGTTTATGAATACATTAAAGACTAATTGCAGCTAAACTGACACGATTAACTCCAGATTAATTGTCGGAGTGATGAAGCTTATGCATAATTTCCAGACGCGGGGTTCTGATATTTCTTTCCCAGCACACTGTGATGTGTGGCGTGCTCCTCATCGATTACACCAAGCAAATGAGTCAGAACGCATCTTATAGATGTTTTAGATGGGGTGGGGGGTTTTTTAAGTTGGAGATGGGGTGAGAAATAAACCACTTCCATAAATCCACTAAGTCTCTAAGCTGTAATCAAGCCTGGGAAATGCCTGAAAGTGTGACCCAGAAAATCATCTCTCATGTTGTAGCTGTTATGAGTGATGTGTGGCGCCTTTCTCGCTTTTTAATCGAAATGTCATTCACTTTAAGGTCAGCATAATGTGCTGCAAGTCCAACAGACGCAAACTTGTTATGATGTGTTAATGAGAATAAAAGTTATCTCCAACAATATAAATAACAGCAGAAGGAGGATATACTGTATACACATATATACAGTGCGCTTGGCTTCTTTGTGTCTATGTCTACATTTATTTACTCTCCGGATTACCAGATCAACTGAACTGGACGATTCCTTTTTAAAGGGGTTCCATCATGCTTATGTCCATCTCTATATTTTTATTTTTGGACTCTACTAAAGCTGCTCAAAATTATCCTTATTCATCTTACAACTGGCCTTGGTGCCAATTGTCAGTTCAAGCTGTTTTAACTCCTCTTTCTTTAAACCATCTTTTTTCTGCTTGGCTTCTTCTCAAAAAAAAAAAAAAAAGGTGGGTGTAGAAGGTGGGTGAGGTTTTCTTATAGCCAGAGCTGGGTATCCCTTTCTTTGACATCTTACAAATTACAAGAGTACAAAACAAGTCTGAAACTGAATGTTCAGCACAGTCTAAGATCTGAGCTTTTGGCTCATAAGGATTACGTGCACAAACACTGAGACGCTGACTTTATTATCTCAAACTCTACGCATGTTTAATCTGGAAAAGCACCACTCAAATAGTGTACGAATGACAGAAAGTGAGAAAAACCATAAAGTGTTCACTTCAGTTTAAATGCAACTGTGCTGATTGTTTAATTTCATGGCTTTTTTGTTGATGTTTGTGTTGATAGCATTGTATAATTGCCATGATTAAGGCAGGATAATGATGGGGCCTGCGCTCAATGCGTGCTGCTCCTGAGGTTCATCCGTCTGAACCTCCCGTCGGACGCGTCCCCGACAGCGCTGAGCACAGCGGGAGTCTCCTGCCCGGCACACTAGCACCTGGCAGTGCAGGAACACTTGCTGTAAACAGAGGAAGCAAGCTTGTTTTGATATTTTGAGACTGCCTTCACAGTGTAAAGGATTCTTCTAATTCACATGGTCTATTAATACAGTCTTTGCAGTATAGAGCTATGCAGGCATAAGTCCACACACATTCGCCAGCTGGCTCCCAGCATGCTCCTTTTACTCACTCGGTTGTCCTTGCCAATGAACTTGAAGACGGGGACCTGGTAGTGCTTAGAGAGCTGGTCCTTTGACGAGTACTGTGTCATTGTTTCATCAGCAATACATCTGCGTAGGAAGCCAAAGAGAGAAACTAGAGTCACACATGCATCTTAATGCAATAAAAAGAGATCCATAAATGTTTCTAACAAGGCACTTCATTAAGAGATTAGATGCTTCAAGGTCCTGACAGCCTGCCGCATTTGTTGGCAAGCATGAATATAGATTTAGTGATGACCTATTGTGTCTGCAGAGGAAAACTGCATTCACTGGAAAAAAGCGTGTTTCATACATTTTAAAAATTTTGTTTCCATTTTTCTACCCAAAACTATGTGTTGTATTTTTTCTGAACTAGTCAGAGTACAAGACAGAGTGACATTTTTCAGCTGAAAGAGTGATTTCCGGTTGGATAACTGTTGAGCACCTGATGCCAAGAAGACCTTTATAAGACACAGCAGTGGGATCTCATACTGATGACATTTACTACAATAACTGGAACTCAATGCACTTCTATTGTTAGCAAGGCAGAAACGTCTTTTCTGATAAATAAATAAAGTAAAATCTGTTTGCGTGGCTATTTACACCAGACTGATTGTTTTGATTATTTCTTCAGACATCTATCTGTCTATCTGTCGCCTGCAAATGTAAAGACAATTTTTAATTTAAAGTAGATTATTGCATTATATCTTTGGCCAGTAGAGGGCTGCAAAACAGACAGTGATTAATTGAAGAAACAAATAAGGCACATAAATATATACATTATATATGAAATGAAATAACATGAAACCTACACTCACCCATCTCTGATGAGGTAGTACTTGAGGGCCTGGTCAGCTTTGGGCCCCGGTGTAGCAAAGCAGCTCTCCACCAGGGAAGAGAGACCATCCACTCTCTCCTTAGGCTCAACCCCAAAGAAGAGGGAGTCATGCAGGCGGAGCTGGGGTGGGGTGCGGTAGGCCTCTGAAAACTGGGCATCCTTAAAAAGCTCTAAGGAGAAAGTGAAGACCCCCTCACTGTGGCCCTCCAGCTCTAGGGCTGAGTTGCGCTGGCTTGCCTGGTATCCGTCTGAAACCTGATATTCCCTGGGGAACTCACAGGTAACTGGGAGCACCAACTTGCCGGTGCGGACTATTAAGTCCCCGCTGCTTCCTGGGCTGCTCCTTGGGAGACCTGTCACCAGGTTGGTCCCTACAATCTTATTAGCTGTCACCTGAGAGCGAACATTTATATTACATTAATGGGTTTTTCAGTTAGTAACAAGCTTGAGCAACCCATATTAAAGTGCACTGCTCATTTTTCAAAGCCTTCGGCTTACATATTTAACCCAGGGCACATTCTATCAAAAATTCCACCCCAGTTCCTCTGACCTCAACTACTGTGCCACATGTCTTGAGGCTGAAGTTGAGGTTGATGTGTGTGCCATTGGAGACACCCCGACAAGATGAGTTGGAGAGAAAGAGCTCCAGGCCGCCTACAAGGTCCTTAGGAACTGATACTGTAATAGAGCTGGAATCACACTGGACAGGAACTGCAGAGGGGGGAGTCAAAGATATCACAGATTCTTTATAACACTATAAAACAGAAATCGCCAACTATTACATGGATAAAACAACAAAAAGCTGCTTAAAATGATCTCACAGTTGTGTGATCATTATACAACAACATATGCCACATCACACAGTATGATGCCCTGTGGCGAGAAGTAATGATACAGAAACCAGTAAAAGCAAGCTGCCGAGTTCTATCAGCAGAAAAACAAGGAGCAACTACAGGAGCCAGGATGAGCCATCGAACTACTGACCTTCCAATACGTAGACGACCAGCTCTATCTCCTGAGCCACAGCCGCCCCAAGACACTGCTTCATTCTACCACTAGTGGCCGCTTAACTTTTCTAAGTAGTTTCTACTGATTTATCACTTTCTTGCTGGAAATTTCTGAACATGTGATGCCGTGCTGTTGTTTTTTATGTGTTGCGCAAGGAAAAGAAACAAATTGTCAGTTTTGGCAATTACATCTTATTTCCATAAACAAAGTATTGCTGGCTCCAGCTCCCCCACTGTGAATATCAGCATCATTCCTTTTATGTTTTGGCAAACTGTTGTTCAAGGGATTTAAATCCAAAAGCCTTGATTTTGTTTGTACTCTTTTGACAACATTAGTGCTTGATCACTGAGAAATAAATCAAGAATAAAGTAATGTTTACAGGTGAATGTTTTTGCATTCTGACTTAAAAGAACATTTTTTTTCTTGATTTATTATCTAGTGAACTGTTAATCAAAAACTTAATCTGCTCAATAAACCATAATAAAAATGTTTTTTTCTTTGGAGTCTTCTTTCATAAATGACAAAAAAACAAAAAAAACAAACAGACAACAGACAATTTTTCTTGATTCTCAAAAAAGGCTCTCTAGAAAAGGCCAATCATGTTATTCTCTTCAAATATGATTATAGGTCGTCCCTGACAACAGTAATAATAAACCTGAAGAAATGCACTCACCTCATATCTCTGCTGAAAAATCAGATGAGATAAATCCAAACATTTATCTTCACGGCTGCTTCTTTTTTTGCCCGATTGATTACCTATCACTGATATCTACCTTTTTTTCTCACTTACACACCCACCTTGACACGTGCGCTTGTCCTCTCCCAGCTCCAGCCCTCTGGGACAGTGGCACTGATAGGAGTCCAGCAGAGCGGAGCAGCCATGACTGCAGCCTCCATTGTTAACATGACAGCCTGCTATCTCTTCAACACAGAGAACAGGAGAGTATTTGGAGGTGTGTGTGTGTGTGTCCAGTTTACTCATCTCTGTACAACAAATACACATAAGTGCACGCCTGTGCTTGTACCTCTACAGGTGCGTCCATCCTCATCCAGCACACGGCCTCGTCCGCACTCACAGCGCCAAGAGCCTTTGGTGTTCACGCATACCTCTGCACAGCCACCGTTGCCCTGATCGCATTCGTTCACATCTGAGCACACACACACAGGTTCAGATATTAATATCAGATGAGTTTCGTTTTAAATAACTGAGCAGCAGATGGGTAGAGTGGAGTGTATCACCTTGAGGCCATCCACTTAGGAATGATACATCAACTTTAAAGGACTTTAAACCTGCATTTATAATCCTGAGAGGCCCAGTAAAGAAATAATGATGGATGAAATAAAAGTGTGCGGTGAAACAAAAGTGAGAGTGCAAAAGAGCGAAGAAAGAGTGAGCCAAAATGAAGAAATGAGAACGTAATTACTGAGGTGAGGACTGGCAGATTTGGTAGATGGATGAATAATGAGATTATGGTAAATTTCAAACTGGCCAGGCTGCCCTAGCATGCCTGTCAACCATCATTAAGCCCCGGTATGCCACACACAAACACACACACGTACACCTGCAGATGCTCACCTTGAGCGTATACCATAAATCAGTATTTTAAAATGTTTGATTGCTTCTGTTGCTTTTTTAAATCAGGCTCTGCTCCTTAAAATAAAATAAGCTTTATTTTAATATTAATATTCTAAAGACGTTGTGATAGGCTCATTAAAAATAAGTAATGAACAGTGAAAATAGTTAAGAGAAAGATTACCAGTTGAACGATTTGGGGATATGAGTGAACCAACACACAAGACAAGACTTAAATATTAATATATTCATATTTGTATACTTTATACCTTGGTATACCAATCTCTTTGTGAATGAATGTCTTGTACAAATGATCGTGCTATAGGTGATATAAATACATAGAGCAGCAGTCGTCACCCTACTTGCCACTGGATATTACGTTGGGTAAATGAGGAATAACATAGGAACAGCTTAATTAGAAAATAAAACAGTTGCGTGAACCGACTGCAAATCCAGCTGGATTGATTTTTCTTGTTGTTTTCCACGAAACGTTTCCAGCCTATCTGTCTTCCGTGTTCCCTCGCTTATCTCTGTCTGTTGCACAACTTATCTGTCTCCTCCACTTCCTCCCTCTCTGCATGTCTCACCCAGGCATGTTTGTCCGTCTGGTCCCAGGACATTTCCAGGGGCGCAGCGGCAGTCAGACTGCGGACACGTGGGACCCGTGCAGTCGGCCTCGTCGCAAATATCGTAGAAATCTTTGCAACACACAAAAACAACAAAGTCAGGCTACTGAAAAAAGCATCTCACGAACCAACAGATGTCACATCCGATGTGCTCACTCACGGCCACAGTACACATGGAAGCAGACTGACGGCCTTGGCAGGCGGTACACAAAGTATCCTCCAGGACAGGCCTTCACATCCACGCTGGCGTTCCACTGGCAGCAGTTGTTGCTGAAGCTGGCGCAGACAGGCAGGGTGATGATGCCCTCATGGAGCTTTGGGTGGCTGCCATTGAGCCAAATGGGGGCGTGTGTGCCACAGTGATTCTCGGAGATGCAGAAGGTGGGCATGGCATCCCCGGCCATGCCTGTGAAGCGATACCATTCACCGGAGACGTGGCTGTCACACAGGGGCACACCAGCTGACTGGTTGACGTGGTAGTCTGTGTTCCTCCACGGTTCGTTCAAGCTGATGTACGCAGAGCAGGGGTCCAAGACTGAGGCGGGGTGGTGGGAAGGGAGAAAATAAGCACCACATGATTAGATCCTTAAAAAGTAAGATAAATGTGTTTAATATAAATCATTTAAACTGTAAATGATGAATCATTGAGAAAGAAGTTTGGCATATAAAGGCTCAGAAAGAGGCTTTGGTGCGCGCTCTATTGTATATTTGAATTCAAGTTAACACCATTAGGTACTTTGCCCACTTGACCATTTGTTACCATGAAAGCTTTGGATTGGCCAGATAGATGGAAACAGCTTAATTGGACTAAAAGCCAACAAGCTGTCCTCAAAGGCCTCTTTAGCCAATGAGTTCTGTCAGTGGTGACTCTTTTCACTACTGCCAGCAGAATCAAGAGAGAGCGACTGAACAGGGAGAATAAACAAAGTGCAGGAAAAACGATCAATAGTATTTCCCTTCTTCATGCCCTTTTTAACAGTGTAATTAAGGGGCAGACATAAAACAAAAGGTGACAGCATGAGGGAGTGGGCAATGAGAGGAAAAGAAGGGTTTAACAGACAGTATTCGCAGGGCTGAATAAGCAGACAGATCATGGAAGTGCTTTGTGTGTGACACCTGACAGAACGAAGCTCACCAGAGACGTGAAGGCAAACACATACAGTACAGTGCAGACTGTGCTATTTGTCTAATTTTGTGACTATATAGGCCTCCGCCAACTAATGGACAGTACATCTTGTCACCACGCTGCTCAAGTAAAAGCAGACAGATCAATCCGCAGTCTGAGTCTTCTGACAGCATTAATGGCCATTTCTGAGAGACGTACGACTGACCAAATGTGCCCGGCTCCAACAGCACAGAAGGGGCAAAGGACATAGCTGACTCATGCGGATGTATGCTAATGGGAGCATTAAATCTTCCAGATGGGGCATGAATAACTTAATAAGGCTTTGGGGAGAATATGGAGCCATGTCTGACCTGATCTTGTCTGTACAAATGAAGATGAAGAGCAACAGTGCACAAACTTACTCTCTTTCATATCACTTTTTTTTTTGTTAAAGGTTACAGCTAGTGATATTTTATTAATGTGGACAAAACAAGAATGACCTGATCACTCTAACAACTTCTTGTGTGGCCAAAGCCCGACATTGTTTATTGCTCTGTGCCTGGTTTTCCAGTAACACTGCTAATCTGCTTAAAAACTCACCAGAGCATTAAATGTGTATAAATCCACATAGTACCCAAAAACTGCACTTATCTGAGATTTTCTTTAGATTTATGTAAAAACTACAGTAATGCTTTTGGCAGCTTGACCATTAAATTTCACGTTGCTTTTAATCACAGTAAAAACGTTTTTATAGTAGACATACCTGCTTATTTTGGACGTAAGTATAAAAAATTGCATAATCCACTTACCTACACCTGCAACTGCAAGAATCTCCAGCGCCAGACCGGTAATTACCAAAAAAATCATGATCTGCTTTCTCGCTGTTGGTTAGAAGATCCAAGCTCAAGCCTGAGTGTGTTTGTGTATGTGCGGCACTTCTGATTCATCTTTTTGAGGAAGTCTGTTTTTAATAGTCACCTCTTATCTTTGTCAAATTGTCATGTCCCTCTCTCACCTTGAATCCCTGACCTTCTGCTCCCCAAATCCAGTAACAGGACCATCCTCCCATTGTTTCCATCAGAAAACTATTTTTACACTGCACATGCCTTTAAAATATCCAACACATGTTTTCTGACTGGAGCTTGAGACACGTCTGTCCTTCCTTTCTTCCTGATTTAAAGCTCGTTGAAAAAACGAGTGATGATCTAATCTCGGTTTAACCAATCTGATTAAACTGCTTAGCGTCGCGCTGAAGCATCTTTCACTTCAAGATGGTGACGGCGAGGTTTGCACACTCAAATTTTAGCGCAGCAAGACCTTTGATGAGGACAAACTGATCCAGCAGAGTCGACGTGTGCTCGTAGGTTTTTCAGGCCGCCAGCGGAGGTATCTACAGCTTTGCCCTTTTCATTTAAAACCTGCAGAAGCCAACCTGAGGCTTGCAGTTTTTGTGTCTCATTATGTAATTAAGTCAGTGGAGACATTAATCCATGAGGTAGTTAGAAGAAATGAGTCAGAACACTTAGCTCTGTAAGTAAGATGTCGTTAGTCCTCCTGGCTGCAAGTCTCTGGGGAACAAATAGACTGAATCAGCATTGTATTTTAGAACAGTGCAGGAGTTTCATAAATTATATGTTTATATGTATTATAAAACCTTATTTGCTCCTTTATGTAATGCTCTTAATTTTTCCTATTTAAAGGCCAGATTTTTAGGCTTATATGTGGACAACTGAGTCATAATCTGAATAAGTTACTATAGTTTGACTTCTTCATGACTTTGCTTAAAAGGATTGCTTTTGCCTTAAGGATCAATGCTTTCTTTTAGGCTTGATTTTTAATATTATGGCGTTAAAGAGGGTGACATGATGGTGGTTAGCACGGTCATTTCACAGCAAGAAGGTCCGGGGCTCAACTCCAGGCTGGGCTTTCTATGTTGAGTTTGAATTTTCTCCCCGTTTGTGTAATTCTTTCAAGGTACATTGGCTTCTTCCCACAGTCCAAAGACATGCATGACGTTAGGTTAACTGGCGATTCTAAATTCACCGTAGGATGGATGAAGCAAGCTGAGTAACTGATGATGAATGGATGAACTCCATCCATGGATGCAGATGAGGAGATTGGTGACTCGTCGAGGGTGTACCCTCCCTCTTACCCTATGACAGTTGGGATAGTCTCAAAACCTCCCTACGACTGTAAAACGAATAAGCAGAAGATGATGATAAGGAACCACACACCTCTGTGAGTTGGTCAGTTTTGTTAAAGCTGCACTGCCGGATCCAGTTCCTGACACTAAATCCCATTTATGATCCTTTAGCTGAGATTGACCTGTTGGATTTTTAACTAAATGAGCAGCTAGGTACTAACCAGAAAGGTCATGAAGATTAGAGATCACATTTAGTTTGCTCTCAAGACAATTGTGACAGCTCTAATGATTCATTTGGATGAATTTTTTTTCTTATCAAGATGTTTTGCAAAACTATTGAGACCATGACCTTAGCTGTATTTTACTTGTGAGCAGACAGGAAGTTATATGTCAAATGTCAACAACTGACCTCACACTCACATTGGTCACTGTGAGTGTTTTACTGCTGTCATTAGCATTTAGCTTAAAGCAGTGATGCACCCAAGTGTAACCACACAGCGATATGGCTCATGGCTTTTCTCGGGTTATTCAAGGGAAATGATTCCTTTTCTGCTCTAATGATCAAAATAAGATTGAAAAAGCACCAAAAATAAAAACAAGAGTGTGTTGATTCTCAGATCTATCTCATAGGATGTCCTGTGCAGGAAGGGCTGAAGGCCAAGGAAAGTCTGGGGAAGTCATCGAGACCTTGGAAAGCTTCTTGTAAACATCGGCAGCGTTACACATTAATCACAAATTTCAACCGGACCACTGGTTCCAAAAACTGGATAAGGATTTTATTGATAATTGAATTACATTTCTCTTTTATACATATTTCATAAATGATACAGGATTTTACATTTTCTTTCCTTTTTTTTCCTTTTGTTTTTTTTTTTTTTTGCCAACATTACAGCATCATGTCAACAGGAGAAAAGAAAAAGTAAATAAGAGGTCAGAATGAAGTACGAGATCATTTTCAACCCAATAATCTGCTTCATTCTTCAGGCATTTTAAACAAATCTTATTGTAAGTGCTCACACCCACGCAACAAAGAAACAAAACAAGAAATTCAGAACATAACAAATTCAAAACATTGTAATAATGTGACTTTGGAGAAGAAAAAAGGCTGGGGGTTGATGAAAAAGAATAACAGGAGGGATACGAACCGGAGATAGCCCCCAATAAGCTAAGAAAATGCACCTGCCACTTTTACTTTGGACTCCAAGACGAGAGGTCATAAAACCTCTTTTATAGGTGGCTTTTTTTCCATTTATTGGGGAGCTGAGGGAAGGGATTTAAGGGAGTAAACAAGGCGAAGATGGGCTTTGAGCATTTGGTTGGCCTGGATTTAAATCAGATTTGGCAGGGCAGATTCTAAAGACGCAACCCCGCCCCGCTGCCCTTTATAACTAGGAATCTCTACACACAACGTTCTTAAATTATCTTTGCAGTTATTTTGATAAATCATCGTTTTTTTATTATTTTTTTAACATATTTCCCATGTAAACATACATTCATGCAACACCCTCTTTAGAATAAAGTTTCCCTATATTTGATATATTGTTTTAAAAAAAAAGGCAATAAACGGTGGATGGCATGAAAAAAGAAAAAGGAGGCTGTGACGATGATGATGATGATGATGGAGTTGTTGTGTAGAAACAGCAGAGGGGAGGACTCACCTTCTGCAGAACATCTCCAAGGAAACACCATTTTCTCTCTCTGTGTGTGTGTGTGTGTGTGTGTGTGTTCAGGACAGACAAATTTAAAGCTGATGACGGCCGTAAAACGGGATGAGAGCCAAATTGATTTTTAGCGCTATTGACAAGCGGCAATTAGGAGCAAAGGACTCATGAATATGGTGATGTGCACTTTTGCTCTCTGTGCACTAGACATGCAGGTTCAAACAAACACTCATGTACACAGACACACACACAGCAAAAAATTGATTTCCACTTCCACAGAGTGAAATTTAACCCTTCTTTGTGGGAAAAAAAAAAAAAGACAGATTAACTTTCTCTTCTTATAGTTTTTCCTATCATGTATCATGTTGCCGTTCACCAAATTGCTACATTGTCAAAAAAGTTTAAATAATTAATGATCCAAAAGGCACCTTTTCCCTGGGAGGTAAAACACACACACACACACACACACACACACACACACACACACACACACACACACACACACACACACACACGGTAACAGTTTCGACTAAAAATCCTGCCTTGAGATCTGCAGGTCTAACCTTTGATTTGACCCTAAAATCATGCATTTTAATATAAAATCTGTATTTTAACACAAGCATCTCATCAGTAGGATTTTGCCAACTGTTCACACACAGGCACAGGATGATCTGGAGCTGAAGTCCACGTGTGCCTCCCCTCTGCAGAAGTGAAGATAACTGGCTTTGAGAAGCTATAGAGATGATTATGGGGGGAAGAAAAGGCCACCAATCCTCGGCCTGAACATAAATTTATATGTGAACCTGGCAAAGGTTTATTCCATGACCATCCCCCCTAAATAAAAATGGACAACATAAATATATGGCTTGTACAACCTCTGAATAAGACTTCAGCTTGATGTGGATGACTCTTTAGCAAATGTGCAAAAGAAAGGTGTCCAATTAAGTACAAAATTGCAATAATGCTCCTACACATTCACAGATTTCTACTGAGGGCATACCACAGCATGCAGTCTACCCCGCCTTGCCATCAAGGGAGCAGGGAGGGAGGGGCATTACAGCAGCAGTGGGAGGAGAACACTCTGGATTTGTTTCTGAATGAGAAAACCTCTATGACTTCAATGCCATGACACTTGTTTTGTTGTTGGATTGAGCTTTTATTTTGTGATTTCATTTGGTAAGAGAAAGAAAAAAAAACACAAGATGGCAAGACAATGGTTACTGAGCTGCGGGGAGTTTACTAAAAACCTCTAGCTATTAAGAAAGTTTTTGTAGAAGCCAGCTCATCAAGTGTATTACCATGCTTGTAAGTTTGTCTGAGGCAATGATCGGTAAAGATTTCAACCTTGCCATTATGTTAAGCGTTTCTACAGCAATTGCTGCATTCAGATAATTAAAGAAGTCAAACAGCACCCTTGTATTTGGATTCCCCCCAATCCCCTTGGCAGCCATGCAGACGAGCCTTACATCCACCTTGAATGCTGTTATTGTGGCACATACAGTGTGCATTTGCCATGAAAATGCATAAAAACTAGCTTTATGTATGTACTGCATATAGGGCGATGCTTTTTGTGTGTGTGCGTATGCGACTAAGTGTGTGTTGGACTGTTAGTGGGCTTCCTTCATGGCAGGAGATCTTTATAGAGGGTGTAAGATGAGCTGTTTGATGCCAAAAAAAAGAAGAAAAAAAAAAGAGGTTTGTTGTATGAGAGCTCCTCCCCCCACTGAAAAAACTAGCCTCTGGTCATCTGGTTTATTTGATTGTATACATATATATTCATATTTTTCCATAACAAATATACTATGGCTTTCAAAATAAAAAGTGCCAAAATATTTTTATCATTTTTTTTTCTTTTTGTTTTTTCGTTTTTTTGGAATAAAAGAACACACAGTGATGTTGTTGTCGGTAGTACTGTCATACTTGCGCAGGCTGGGCCGCTACAGGGCGTTAAAACAGGAAGAGGATATGAGGCGTTTTCAATCCTGCATCCTGCGAGTGGAGACGGACTCCTGACGAAGGAAGGTCAATCTGTGACAGCTGTCCGTCGCCTGGAGGAGGCGCGGCTCCGAGAGGGAGAGGCAGCAGGAGTCGGCCACAGGAAAAACGAAGGTCTTCCCAATGGTGTGACTGCGGTCGGGATTTCTTGTAAACGTGTCCTCGCAGCCTGCCCCGTCCAAGAGGAGGCGTGTGTGTTGACAGTTTGACCACTAGAGATAGAAGGACTGCGCCGCCGTGGTAACCCGCAGGGCAGCCAAGGTCAGTGTCCCAAGGTAGCCTGAAAGTCCTGCCAACACACACAGACACACACACAGCTGCCCCCGCTGCGTGTTCCTTGTCGTGGAGTGTTCTACAGGTGTAGTAATTCCCGTTTCATCCCTGGAGTTACCTGCCGGCTGTCCCTCTGGAGACTTGAGGCATATCCATTGTGGCCAATTTAATGCTATCGTCATCGTCTTCCTTTTCCATCATCCCCAGCATCCATCAGCTGTGAGACGTTTTCAGTTCTTGATGTTCTCACCATCCTGTTTTTTTCGCCTTTTAGCAGTTTTTGCTTGCAATTCCGACTCGAGGTTCCAGTCGGGAAAAGAAAAAGAAGAACCCAAAAAAGAAAAGGAAAAAAAAGGAGAAAAAAACCTCCGTCAGAGAATAAAGGGATGGGATTATCGGGTGCGGGAGGGATGCAGGGATAGGGGACTCTAAGAGAAATGGATGGGAAAGAGGGAGGAGGGAGTAGGACAGCAGAAGAGAAGAGGAAAAAAGTGGGTTGCAGGAGCTGAGCGAGGGGGAGGTCACTCTTCCCATCAATTTTTGCCGTCGGTGAGTTGCTGAATCGGGAGCTGGAGCTGGAGCGGGTCCCGTAGACGCTTCAGATCTAACTCCACCTGAAGAGGATGTAAAGTGAGAGAGGAAAATGAGGGAAGTGAAAATTCAAATAAATAAATAAAATGTGGCGGGGTGGTACAAATCCGCATGTATCCACTGGCACAACAAATCCGAGAGCTGAACTGCAAAATGCGTGAATCCCCAGTGCGACTGCAGCGCTGGTTTTACATTACAAAACACCCAGCTTTCAACCGAGCAACTATACCTCAGCGATATCATCCTTCAGCTTGTTGTACTTCTCAATGTCGAAGCGTGTCCTTTTCACCCCCTTGTGGAAGAACAGCAGATACTGCCTGTCTCTGGCATCGGGATAAACGTACTCCTGCAGGTTACAGAGACACGCAGTCAGAGCTGTGTGTAAGAGGACCCAGTTTATCAGAAACCTTCCATCTACTCATTTCTATAGGAGTGAGAAAGCCAACATCAAATTGGCTCCATGTCCTTGGATTTAAAAATTTATGGTAATTGTATAAACGCTGAACACATTTCTGAAGGGCGACGATGTCACCAGGCTTTAAAAAGTTTTTTAAAAATCCATTAAATTTCCCATGTGTGATGATTTCCTGGGTGGGTTCTTAACAGATTTTCGGCATAACTGGCCTACAATGAGTCACACTTTTTGGTACAGCGAAAGCACCCAAAACACAAGTGTGGAGACTAGAAAAAAGGCTTTCAATACGATAATATGAATAGATCGATTCTATTTCCATGCTTTTTGTCAGGCAACAGTGCACGGTTGTTAATTAACAAAACAAATCAGCAGGGAAAAGGAGTAAATCCACATATTTGATTAGGTTCTATCAAAGCTGAACTTTTTTCTATTATAAGTGACTTCAGTGGTTATCAGAATGTAAAAATATTTAACAGGAACACTGCCTGAATGCATATTACATCCGTTTGAGCTTGTCTTTGGATGGCATTTCCATAGATCGAGAAAAAAGAGAAACACATCCAAGGCACTCCATTCGCTTCATGCCTTCACTCTCATGATACAGGTTCTCAGATTTAATCCACTGCTTTGCAGCATTCAAACCATTATTAGGTTTGAATTATTAGGTATACAGATTTCTCCTGGTTTTCCACCAGTATGAATCTTCAAACATGGATGCTTAGATCATGTGATAACAAGGTGTAAACATGAAAGCTAAGGCCTTTACATCTTTATCCAAGTTTGAAGACTGTGGTCTTACCTGACGTGTTAGAACGAAGTAGGCATACATGGCCATTGCAGTGCCATAAGTGATGAAGTAGGTGACCGGCTCCATGATATCCCAGGAGTACTCCCACCAGGTTAGCCTGGCCAAGATACCAAACTGGGTTGCCATATACGCCATGCCACCCCACAACACCCAAGTGGTGCGTCGCTCTGCCTTCTTATTCAGCTCCTCCTTCACCTGCACAGGAGATAATACAGAAACCGCACATGCGTTCACAAGCGGAGCACATAAAACTATTTTCCATTAGGTCAGTAATTCCCTTCAGTACACAAGTAACAACTGAATAACAACATTTTAGTTATATTAGCCATGTCGTGTGAATTGTGACTGGGGTGATATGCTATACTAGTTACATAACAGCTTCTTGTCTCCCATGAAAAAATTTAATAAAAGCATGCAGGTCACTTAATTTCAAGTTCCCTGATGTTGTGGTGAAGGTTAATCGTCTTGTAGCAGCACAAATTTCAATATTACAGCACTCCAAAACACGTTAAGAGAGTTAGACCTTCTCTAGGGGGCGGAGTTGTGAGTTCAGGTCCTCCAGTCGTCCAATTAGCTCACGCTCTTTGCTAAGTTGGTGCTCGTCGATGCGCAGCGTGGTATAGAGCTGCTGCACCAGAAACTTGACATCGTTCAACTTTTCCGCCTCCTCGTGGGGCAACAGCTCTGAAGTTAAACACACAAATGCAAATAAATAAACAGGCTTCCCACATGCTGGCAATAAAATCCTGACTTCCTCTTATTGGTGACGCCCCCTAAGGCAGAATTCAGACAAGAATTTCAGGCTTCAGTGGTTGTGCTTCTTATTATGCTAAAGCACCTATCACCATGATCACTGCAACCCCCAAAACACCTGTCACACCCACAGTCGCAGCGGTACACGCCATGATTGAAATCTGCCTAACAACGAACAGCAGAGGCTTCGCCGGTTCTCACCTCTCCTCGGTGGCCGCACGAGGTGTGTGGTGTCGTTAATAACGAGCTTGAAATCATCCAGCAGCAGGATGTCTATTCCTGTGGAGGAGGCAACCCTCGCCCCATCTGAAGAGAAAGAGAAACAGGGAGAAAATAAGAGAGGGCTTACGCAACAAAAAGGTACTGGAACTAAAGGTTATGAGGTTTTGTTCACTTGTGTGTGTGAGCATACCCATAGAGTAGATGGCGACCCGGTCGATGCCTCTGTCCTCTGCCTGGAGCTGTTGGAGGAAAACTCCCACACAGTCGCTGAGAGGTTTGAGGGTGAACTGACAGCGCTCTCGTCTGGACGGCAAACTGACTGAGATCACCGGCAGCCCGTTCTGATACACCACCGTCACCTCTGTAGGGGTCGCGAGTAAGAAAACAGGGACGGGTCGAACGTCACAAAAGCAGTAATCTTGCACAACCTCAATGCCCAAAAAATTAGGATGCTGAGTAAAATGGAAGTACATACAGAATGCAATGATTTACAGTATGTGTGCAGTTTAGCATCATCTTGCTGAAGTAAACAACAACTTCCCCGGATTGGAGCACATGCTCCTCTAAAACCTGTGTATACCTTTGAGCATTCATAGTGCATTTCCAGATGCGCAAGCACTAACTCCCACATATCATCAGAAATGCAGGATGAATCTCTGCATGATATTATATACTGCAGATGATGAGATATCGCAATTTCACGCTGAGGAAAATTATTCTGAAATTTGTAGGTGCAGTTCTTTTAAGGACTCATTAACCTCTTCTGAGAAACTCAGCCTCTCTGAGATGCTCTTTTTATGCCCAATCATGTTACTGACCTGTTGCTAATTAGCTGAAGAATGCTCCTCCAGTTGTTTTTTTTAGTACTACTTACCTTTCATGGGTTTTGTTGCTCCCATTCGAAATTTTTTCAAGACATTTGATATGTTTCTATGACGTATTGTGAATAAAAATATGGTTTCATGAGATTTGCATCTTTGTCCCAACTCCTTTGGAACTGTGGTTATAAAATGAGGTTACAGAAAGGCTAAGAAGCGTTAATGAGAAGCAGGAGTCTAGTTATTCTTGGTTTACTTTGCATGGCTCACTACAAAACATCTAGATGATACCATCTGTGGCCTGATTGATATATTGGCATTAAACAGTTTGCCCAGCAAAGTAGTGGTATGGAGTCAGAGTTCTGATACTAAGTATCTAATTAACTTAAGTGCACTGCTATAAAACTTAAACAACTGGTCCAACACATGGACACAGAAACCTTGGAAAAAAAAGGTTATCTAACAAGAGCATTTTGTCTAACTGCTCACTGGACTGTGGTTCAGGGCGTCACAGTAGCCCTAACTGGGCGCATCACAACACTAAACATAAAACTCAGTGATCGTTCATTAAACGTTAACAGATCTTGCCATATTGGAACACTGGCTCCATTTAACTTATCCAATAAGACGCTGCAGTCAATGTAATTCATCAACAGTTATTTATTGGCTGAAATTATCTGGTACAAATTCGGAGGCAGTGTAGGGGTGGGTTCCCACAGACAGGATGCTTTGACTGGACGTGTGCATTGACCAAGTTGTGATTAGGAATGGTATTCGATAACTGGTTCCAATTAACGATCATTTCCAAGTTATTGTAAATGCATGCATCCAAGCTTGGTTGTAACCATCAACAATGACGGCATGTCAATGAAAATCTTTTTTTAATAAGATAGTAAAATAGTTGTACTGAGAGCTGCATTAATAATTGAGTCTATGCACATTGCTGTCAAAAAATTCTTATTACTCTCAGTACCTAATTTTTGGTTTAGCACATCTAATATTTGTCAGTAATCAACACAGGACTAATAGCTACTAAAAGACATACACTGCTCGCTGCGGTTTGCCAAAATAAGCCCTATTCAGGCCATCTGTTCTGGAGAATCGATACAGCCTTAACATTGCGAACCTGTTCCTCACAGGACTGCCGATGATTCTTTGAAGCCAACTATTGATGTTTCTTATTCCCACATAAAAGCCTGAAAGACTTCTAAATCATGCGCGTGTGGTGAGGCTGAATTAAAAGGCCTCGAGGTAAACACCGTAGTTTATTCATTCTTTGAAATTTTTTAACTTTTCATAGCCGAGAAAAAGATGGAATCACTTAGTGTACCTGGGACTGAGTTCAAGTTTAGGATTCTGTGCGTTTTCGGTGCCATCTGTACACCCTGCTTTTTTCTTCCATCACTTTTGTCCCAAACAGCTGAGCCCACGCTCGGCTCACTGGCACTCTCTGCTAATATAAGCCTGTAATATGGCTCTATTGGTCCATAACCAAACTACTGTTGTAATGAGCCTGTGCAGCTTATACCATTATCATGCTGAGTGGCCTCTAAAGACAGACACATGAATCAAGGCAGGGGGCTGCAAGCCCATAGGAGATATGATCCGAGCCTCCTTGTTGCTGCTGCACCCAAAAACCTCCGCCTCCTGCACAGGCCCACTGCAGTGAATCAGCAGATATCTGCCCAGGTCCACACCAAGAAATGAAGGACGCTCAGCTGGCACAGGCAGCGCCAGCCGGGCTTCTTTTCCAGGTGTCACGTTTAAAAGACACCAAAGGTTCAGACATTTCATTTTAAGACCGTTTCTTCATTACAGTGATACTTTGAAACGTTGCCCCGAGTGCCCCCCTCTGCCGCACACGTTCCCTTTGTCCTCGTTTATCCTGTCATCGCAGGAGCATTGTTAAAAGCGCAAAGACCCCGTGTCTATCTTTACTACAATCCTACAGCTATTAAGGCACGCTTTTAAATGAATTCAGCCTGTTCTGCAGTGCTGCTCCCTTTCTCTTCCACCCTCTGTTCACACTCTCCATCACTCCCGCCTCTCACACAGACAAGCAGATGCTACCCCGAGACTGAGTCCACATTAATGACTTCTGCCTGTTAACTCCAAATGAGCCTCTACTCTCCGATTGATGCAGAATTTCTCGCATTGTTGTTTGGGGTTTTCTCCTTCGTTTGAGAAAAAAAAAAAAAAAAAGGAAGGGAAACCTCTCATACAGCTACGAGTGCTGCATCTGGATTTTTGCTGGTGAGAGTGTCAAGTTAACGATGCAGTAGGAAGGGAATACTTACCCTCTGGAGCTGCAGAGGAACACAACAGTCTCTGGCCGTGCCATGAGGGGGCGCCCCTCCAAACCTGCAGATAGGAGGAGAAAGTGGACCAAACTCGTTACTTTTTGCCTTTTCACTGTTTGTTCTCACCTGGCATGCTTCTTTCACCCAGCCACAGCTGCTGCTGCTGTAGATCGGCGTGCAGCACCCAGCAATATGAAACTGCCCTAATCAATGCCACTTACTTCTCTAATTGTTTATTTCCGAGAGTGTTGTGTTACACAACAGGGACCGCTTTCCCATTTTCAAGAAATGCTCCCATTTGCAGACAAGAGCCACGCCCGAGTAGGACGAATTAACCGATTTAACTGCGGCTTTCTTGTCACAAAAATACTTCTGAGTGTTCATATGTTTCAAATTACTGGCGGGACATCATCCAGCCCAGGGCAAATGGCAGGCGGGCTGCTCTTCTCATTCTTAAAAAACAAAAACAACAAAACAAATGAACAGATGAAGATGAGACATCAGGAAAAAACAAAACCAAAAAAAACACCTCTGGGGACTCATAACTTCTGGATAAACCAATTGTGACTGTACCACAAAAATGCTCAGTTTTCTGCACTGTCCCTGACATCTGGGGCCCAGATCTGTGCAACTTTTAGGGTTGCATATAATTGTATACAATGTGTACAAGTATACAATGTACTGATGCGCTTAATCTGTGTACAACCGTTGTAACATCAGATCTACGATACACCCACACTCTCTGACCCTTACTGATCCAAACCACAACAGCAGAGCTTCAAAGCTCTCTCAACTGCACTGATAGTCACAGAGTGAAAAGATATCTCACAGGAGACGTGTATCTGTGCATCTGTGCATCTGTGTGCGTATACTTTCACTGCAAACAGATCCTTTCTAATTCTGTACAGCCGAGATAAACATGCTCCATTTACCAACATCATTTTTAATCCTGGACAAAAGCAAGACGGCAGCAAAAAGAAGTCAACGGTCCGGATAATAAAGCCTGATTTTATTATTAGTCAGCAACACAATTATCCCAGGTCTGTCTGCAATAAGGCTTTCCCACAGATTCTTTAAGTATTTACAAAGCTTTACACTGTTGTTCATGTTTGACACAGACGGCCTGTGTCAAAAGGTTTCCTGTGACTGACAGAAAATAAACTCGTATATAAAAATAATTCTGTGAGCAGTTGGGCCTCTTCAAAGGAAGCTGGCTGTAATCCGACCACCAAACTGAGACACAGAAACTCAAACCCAGGCTTGCTGTCAATCAGTGACTGGGACTGCCAATCAATCAAATGCACAGAATGATGTTGATCTGGATAAAGGATGGAGAAGGTGTGAGAGTAAATGCCAGCACTGCAGCACCTCCTCTCTCTGTGTGTGTGTGTGTGTGTGTGTGTGTGTGTGTGTGTGTGTGTGTGTGTGTGTGTGTGTGTGTGTCCTAAATGAGAATACCAATTGCCAAGCACCAAGTAGAGCCCAAACAGTGATTAGGTTTCTGATCAGATGACATGCTGAGAAAGGGCTTTTGGCTCATCTGGAATAACTGCACAGTCTGCAGAGAGCACTCCAGCACTGCTTTGCTCATTCATTAACTTCATGGAATAAACCTTTGCCAGGTTCACATATAAATTTATGTTCAGGCCGAGGATTGGTGGCCTTTTCTTCCCCAATCATCTCTATAGCTTCTCAAAGCCAGTTATCTTCACTTCTGCAGAGGGGAGGCACACGTGGACTTCAGCTCCAGATCATCCTGTGCCTGTGTGTGAACAGTTGGCAAAATCCTACTGATGAGATGCTTGTGTTAAAATACAGATTTTATATTAAAATGCATGATTTTAGGGTCAAATCAAAGGTTAGACCTGCAGATCTCAAGGCAGGATTTTTAGTCGAAACTGTTACCGTGTGTGTGTGTGTGTGTGTGTGTGTGTGTGTGTGTGTGTGTGTGTGTGTGTGTGTGTGTGTGTGTGTGTCCTAAATGAGAATACCAATTGCCAAGCACCAAGTAGAGCCCAAACAGCGATTAGGTTTCTGATCAGATGACATGCTGAGAAAGGGCTTTTGGCTCATCTGGAATAACTGCACAGTCTGCAGAGAGCACTCCAGCACTGCTTTGCTCATTCATTAACTTCAGCTATTCGAAAGCCAGGAAGATTTCACGGAGATACCCACAACAGCGTCATCACCAGCCCACGCACCCGCTGGCACAAAGCGCCATCACAAACATATGCAAATATGGCACGGGCACACGTGCACGTCGATCTGTGGAGTGACATGTATGCGTGGATATACCTCTGTGTGCTTGCAGGTGGCCGTGTGTGTGTGTGTGTGTGTGTGTGTGTGTGTGTGTGTGTGTCCAACCCGTCTGTTCACCAGCCTGTTTGTCAGCGGTAGTTGCAGTTGCAGCGACTGAGCAAAGCTCCCGCGCCTCCACTCCCCTCGGCACGCAGCCACTGAAACGCTGCCTGCAATATTTAACAGCGTAGCAGCAGTCAACAGCACAGCAACCTTGGAATCAATGTCACACACGGCGAAGGGAAAGGGGGAGAGACAAAGAAAAACGGGCTGAGGAGATGGGCAGACGGGCCACGAGAGAGGGGGAAAGAGGTGTGGAGAGACGGGGAGAATGAACGTGAGGATAAATGGAGGGGTGGCGGGGGAGCGATGGAGATAAATGGAGTCTGGAGTAAAAACGTGCGAGTCACAAGCGCGCTTGCGTTTCTGACCATGTGCTGCATACACTGTACCCTGCAGCAGACAGTCCCTCCCCACCCGAAACGTGACTGTGGAGTGTGTATGTTTGGCAGGGATGGCGGTAAGAAAGAGAAGGAAGACGAGGGAGGGAGGGAGACGGAGAGAGAAAAGCTATGAGTGAGAGGAGCACGAGAGGGGAGGGATGGGGGGAGTACTGCTGATCACTGCAGTAAAGGAATCCCTCGTCTAGAAAGGGGGGTTGCCCCTCGAATTCACCCTCCCTCCCTAACCGCCTCCATCTCTGTCCGACTCACACAGAATCGTGATGTGCAGGTTCTGATCTCCTTCAACTCTCATCAGCACCGTGCTCTATAACCACTGCTGCTTTTTACCACAGTCCATATGTGCACGTCTACATTTTGAGTGTACTAAATTCACAGCAAGCAAACAGAGACCCAGAAGATTACATAATAAATTCCTGTAGAAGATTAAAAAAAATGTTGATAACAGGAAACAGCTGTGTCTTTCCCAGCTCTCGTATTACACAGCAACAGTGAAGAGGCATGAAACCGATCTGCAGCGAAGATAAATCATCCTCACAGAGAACAACTTCACATACAAGCGCCAGGCTTCAGGATGGAGGAGGGCGGGTGCACGGGTTACTACATGCATCGCTGCTACATCGACATCATCCCTCCGCTATGTTAGTTGTGTTTAATTCCAGCAGCATAATGATGCTCTTGTTTTTAGTTCAGGTCAGGTGATGCATTTGGAGAAATTTGCAAGATTTATTAGCTTCCTCCTCCTCTGGCGCAGCTATACAAATTCATAAGCTGCTAGCAGAGCTGCTCTGAGGGTGGGTTCACACTACTCACTGATGGTTTTGTTCATGCCAGGGGGAAAAAAAAATTAAGAAACAGGGCTATTTTTAGTTTGATATAAAGAAATCTGGTTATGCTACATTTGGTAACCGACTACTGTGTACACAGCGTGCTACTTCTGTGGCAGTACTCGACATTTTTACCCACAGCCCCATCAGATGAACTCAGCTACTTCAACCCCGGTTGGAAAACCACAGCAGTAGCTTAGATGTGTGGGCAGCACTTCTTTTGTTTAAGCATTGCTATTGCAACTGAATCTAAACCCAAGATGACACTGCATTTTAAAAACCTCTTCATCCTTGCAAACACATCATTTTAACTCCAGACACACCGCGGGGAAATCACCGGCTCCCGAGCACGGCTGCAAAGTGTGCCTGTGTGAGCCTGCATGCAAATGTGTTACAGACACCGGCGCTGAGGAATAATGTTGGTGACATAATTCCCATTTCACGGTGCCCTTCTGGAGGAGTGGAAACCTCTGCCATTTATCTGCACAATGACTGCATCCATCTATGTGGTAATGTGCTGTCCTGGGTTGTGGCTACAGAGCAGATAACGTGGGCACATTCGTAGCACCCATGTTGATTCAGTATAAAGAATAGATTCATCCTGGGCTTCATTGAGCATACACACTGAAATGATCTTTTGTTTTGTTTTTTAATTTCATGCCTGCATATCAGACATGTTTAAATCCTTATTTATGTCCATTTCTACCAGTACAGAATCAGAACACACAGATCAATTTTGCAGTAATCATTCTATCATTCTGATAGACGAGAAGATCTGATTCCCGAGAAGCTGAAGTTTGTAGGAGGTCACTGCACAGTGCTGTGCAAGAGTCTTACGCCACTCCTTATTTCTTTATATTCTGTTAGAAAAACAGGAAAAAGATGCCGGGATTCACTGAAATGTGTAAGCATACAAGCTTGAAACTCTTACAAGCTTGAAAGTCAGCATTTGGTATGACCACCCTTACTTTTCAGCAGTCTGCACTCTCTTAGCAAAGCTTGCTTGTAATTTCTTTAAGTAGTCGTCATTAATAGTTCTCCAGGCTTCCTGGAGTACATTCAAAGGTCTTCTTTGGACTTTGGTTTCCTTTTGTTTCATTCCTTGGTGATGATGATCTAACACTGCTTAAAAAATGTTGAAGTCTAGGATCTGGACAGGCCAATCCAGGACCGACTGTCTTCCACCGATTGTGTTTTTCTTGGCAGTGTGTTCGGTATATCGTTCCTCACGGTTTCCCTTAAGAATGGCTTCTTAAAAACCGCTCTTCCAAACAGTGATCAGTGACCATTTCTGATGAGGCTTTGGTGAGCAGTAGATGGATCGATTGAAGGGCCAGATGCATCTCTCAGGCCCTGTGTCAGGTCTTTGCTGGATTTTTATTCTATTGCTTAAATAAAGGACTTTGGGTTCATGTGCTGTAGACAGTTTTTAAGCCTGTCACTTCATTTGTCCTCCACTTGTCCAGTTTCCCCAAAATGTTTAACATCCTTAGATATGCCAAGTTTTCAGCTAATAGTTCTTCAGAAATCATTTTGCTGGTGCAAAAATATTATTTAATTCCCGTCAAACTATGCCATTTTTTGGCAGATTTGCTAAAGAAATTGAAAAAAAAAAGTTATTTGATGGAGTTAGAAAGAAAAATAAAGATGGTCAGGTACAAGAACTGAATTAAAAATGAGTGCAAAAACAAGGTCAAGGTCAAGGTCAGATTTATTTATATAGCACATTTCCAACAGCCGATGCTGCACAAAGTGCTTAACAATAACAATAAAATTAAAAACTACAGTGTAATACAATAATAACAATAGAAACAATAGAATAGAAGAATTGAAACAATACTAACTAATTCAGTACAATAATAACAATAGAAACAATAGAATAGAAGAATTGAAACAATACTAACTAATTCAGATAAATCCAAAATGCTTGGGTCATAATGTGTTAAAAGCCAGAGCGTAAAAGTGTGTCTTTAGTAAAGATTTAAATTGCTCAAGAGTTTGAGCAGATCTAATATTAAAGGGGAGACTATTCCAAAGTCTGGGACCTGCCACAGAGAAGGATCTATCACCACGAGATTTGAGGTTAGTCCGTGGAATGGACAACAATAGTTTTGAACTAGATCTCGTGGGTTTTCCTGGAGCATAGGCAGAGAGGAGCTCAGACAAGTAGGGGGGGGCTCGGGCGTTGAGTGACTTAAAAACAAAAAGTAAAAGTTTAAATTGGATCCTGTAGGGGACAGGGAGCCAGTGTAAAGAGGCTAAAATTGGGGTTATATGCTCTCTCCGTTTAGTACCGGTTAGCAGGCGAGCAGCAGCATTTTGAACCATCTGAAGGCGATGGATGGTGGCATGATCTAGGCCATAATACAATGAATTGCAGTAGTCCAGTCTGCAAGTAAGAAAAAGGTGGATGATACGCTCGAAGACGTCAGCCGGAAGGTATGGCTTTATCCTGGCTAGCTGTCTTAGCTGAAAAAAACAGGACTGAACTACTGCACTCACCTGCTTATTCAATTTAAAAGAACCATCAATGTAAACTCCGAGGTTTTTTACATGTGTTTTACAATACGAGGAGAGGGTACCCAACGTGCTGTCGATATGATTGAAATTGCCAAAAATGACAACCTCAGTTTTGTTTTCATTTAGCTGTAAAAAATTTAATGATAACCACTGTTTAACGTCGTCAAGGCAGCGTAATAAGAGCTGCGGTTGATCTGATCCTGATTTTAAAGGTAGATAAATCTGTAGATCATCCGCAAAGCAATGAAATGAAATGCTGTACCGCGAGAAGATGGAGCCCAATGGCAGCAAATAGAGTGCGAAGAGGGCGGGACCCAAAATAGAGCCTTGAGGAACGCCGTATTTAAGAGGAGCTAATTTGGAGTTGTGGGGGCCCATATTGACATAAAAGAACCTTTCTGTCAAGTAGGAGCGAAACCACTGAAGGGCAGATCCTTTTAGGCCAGCATGCGATTCTAGCCGTGATAACAGGATGTCGTGGTCAACCGTGTCAAAAGCTGCTGACAAGTCCAACAGTAAAAGGGCAGCAGGGCTGCCAGAATCCATAGTTAAGAGAATATCGTTAAAAATCCTTAAAAGTGCTGTCTCAGTGCTATGTAATGATTTAAAACCAGATTGAAATTTTTCTGAAATCATATTAGAATCGAGGTGTGCCTGCAACTGTAGATAGACCACTTTCTCCAAAACTTTAGATAGAAAAGGAAGCTTTGAGATGGGCCTGTAATTAGACAGAACAGTTGGGTCCAGGTTTTGTTTTTTAAGAAGAGGCTGAACTACAGCTTGTTTAAAGCATAGTGGGACGCAGCCTGTAGTAAGGGACGTATTAATCAATTTCAGAATAAAAGGGCCAACAATATTAAAAGTGTTTTTGAGCAAACTCGGGGGAAGAGAATCAGAGGGGCAGTGTGATGATCTTAGGCCACTAACTATCGCGGTCAGGTCCTTAAGGGAGACGGGATCGAACTGCTCTAAGACAGCTGAACACACAGGTGGAGGGCTTTGAACTGAGACAACAGACAACAAAACAAGGGCCCTAATCGATAAGATCTTGTTATTGAAAAATGCTAAAAAATCATCGCACATACTTGATGAAGAAGTAACTCCATGATTATCACATAAACTAAAAAAGCGATTAAGAATGTTAAAAAGTACCTGAGGCCTATGACCGTTTGCTGATACTAAGTTTGAGACAAATTGTGTTTTTGCAGTTTTTACAGCTTCTTGATAAGCAGAGAGACGAGTCCTTAAAATCTGTAAGGAAACATACAATCTGTCCTTTTTCCATCTCCTTTCAGCGCGTCTATAGTCGCGTCTGAGGGAGCGGGTGTAATCGTTCAACCACGGTTCTGATGAATTCTTAGCGCGCACAGTTCTGAATGGTGCAATAGAGTCCAAGATATAAGTGCAAGTAGAATGAAGAATAGCCGAAAGGTCCTCAACATTTTTACAATTGGAGTTCAATATTCCAGAGTCCATAAAGGCAGCAGAAAAGGCAGGTGCTGTTAGTACATTAAGCGCTCGCTTTTTGCGCAGTGGGGCGTTCGACTTATCCATCGAGCAGTGCAGTGTTAGAGTGAACAACACAGGAAAATGATCGGAAATGCGTAATTCAGATATATCCGTGATGCACACTTCCAACCCGTGGGAAAGCACCAAGTCCAGTGTGTGACCTTTTTCGTGCGTGGGACCAGAAACCCACTGGGTCAAGTTAAAGGAATCAATAATATTTAAAAAGTCCTTGACCAAAAATTTCGAATCACAACAGACATGAATATTAAAATCGCCAAGGATCAAAAAGCTGTCGTATTTAAGAGCGATTCCAGCCATAAAATCAGAAAACTCTTTGATAAAATCCTTATTAAACTTGGGAGGGCGATATATGAGGGCACACAGCAGAGGCGCAGCAGGATTAAGGTGTAACTCAAACAGCTGGAGTTCAAAACTAGAAAATGAGTCATGCTGTAATATTTGATGGCAATGAAATCGAGGATTGAACACAGTGGCTAGGCCTCCCCCCCTGCCAGAGGACCGAGGGAGGCTGAAGAATGAGAAATTGGGAGGAACCAGTTCCGAAAACGCTACAGACTCACCGGGTTGGAGCCATGTTTCCGTCAGAAAACAAAAAATAAAACATGTTGTCCAAAGAAAAAGTTTGAATATCTTCAGAACTATTGTTCAAGAACACTGACAGGAAAGTCTGGCTCCTTGGAAGTAAAATATCAAGAAATGAAGGGTGGCTCAAGACTTTTGCACTATTGTTTGCTAAATGTGCACATTGCACATTGAAGAGACAGGACAGGGCACGCAGGGGGTTGGCAGTGAACGCATCGTGTCTAAGAGGTGCACCCGAAATGTTCAACACTTAAAACAGGGACGAATGTGCCACCAGTTTGCAATATATCACAAACAAAAAGCAGCGTCACCCATACTGATTCAGCCTTACAGGGCCGCTCCCAGGTGGAATCCCAGAGAAGGCAAATGAGGTTTACGAGGTATTAAATTGAAAATCCACCACTTCTACCACCTTATCACCTGCTAGAAGGAATGTCTGTGCACAACGATCGCCGTTAAGATTTCCGAGTCTTTCCTGAACCTCGTGTTTCTGGTTTTATTACTCTTTTATAGCATATTAAGAGACTGCTGACTGGAACAGCTGAAAACCCTTTCTTCCGCTCAATCCCAGGAATGTGAAGAATGCCTTATATTCTCAAACAAGTAATTAAATATCGACAATTATGTAAAAGGACAATTTTTCTATGAATTTCTATATTCACTGTTTAGATAAAAGCATTTTTAGTCAAAACAAACAAAATGAAGCCATTTAAAGTGATAAAATAAAGCATTTTTCCACACAATGAGCCATAAAGTTAAACTTAAGGTGAACTGACATGAATGAGTCTTTAATTTAACAACTCATTAATTACGGAGTGTCTACTAACGAGAATGTCTTTTGCAGAGCCCAGAGGCATCGTTAACGTAGCAAATCCAGAAAAATCCTCATCAGTTTATTATCAAATTATTGATTTATTCTTGAAGTGAACAACAGTAAATAGGACTAGAGCAGGGCGATATGGCCAAAAATATTTATCACGATATATATTTGAAAATTTGCGATAACGATATAACCGACGATATAATTGTTGCGAGACAAAATACAACTCCACAACATTACTAGCGCAAAAAGACAACCTTCCATTTATATTCACTTAAACAAGAAGCTGGTTTTTATGTACATTAAAGCTTTATAAAAATGTAACAGTACAAATCCAAATTGCTTGCTGAAAGTTTAACCAAAAGGCATTTCCACTAGAAATGGGCTGACATGTCCTGAGCATAACCATGTATAATATCCACTGAAGTTAAAAAGAGGTGCTTTGCAACATTAAACTGCAGTGTGCAGTACGCATTTTTCGGACCATAAGGTGCACGGGATTATAAGGCACATTAAGCGAAACAAAGCAGTCAGATAAATCAAACTTTATTAAACTCATTCTTCTTGCTTCCTCCACTTCTGTAACATTGATTCATTAATGTTGAATTCTCTGGCAGCTGCTCTATTCCCATGTTGTTGCAGTATATTAATGACTAACCTCGTATTGTGGATGGATTATCTCAGTTGTTCTCCTGACTGAAGTTTGGTCCGTTTACAGCATCCTGCCATGCGATTGCATTTGTCTCTAACCATGAAGAACCTTCACGTTAACTTTTATAAGTGGAAAAGTGTTAGTGTTCGTCCTCCAGCTTCACTGTTTATGTTATGCTAACATAGCTGTGTCGCTAGCGATCACGTAGCACATCATTATATACCAGCTAGCCCAACTTCAGTAACCCTACAAACGTCACTGCTGTTTAGTTTCCTGTCTTCATTTATGTTGGAAGTGATAGCAGAGCTGTACGTTTGATTTTTTTCAGAAATCTCTCAGTCAGAACATGCTATATCATGCTTAGGTAACTAGCGAGACTAGCGAGCTAACTTCCGCTAGCTTCCTGCTAACTTCTAACTCCGTTAAATGTAATAACTTTTGTTTTCATGGATGCCTGGAAGTTAAACTTTATAGTTACACCTGGTAAAGCAGCAATGCTGATCGTTTTATTAAAGATGAAAGAATTTAGACAGTTTTTAACTCTAAGTGATGCTGCAGTGTTGTTTGACCTGAAGCATACGGAGTTTAGGACCCAGATTACTCCCAGATTTAAGAGCATCTTAGTCCGACAAATACGACAATAACAACGGCCGCTTGCATGTTCTGCAAAAAAATGTGCTTTGTCGTGTATCTGACGGACAAACACCAAACCAGTTCCACATCACGGAAGTTGCACCATTTTTACAAACCAATTCTGGTTCATCTGTTTCACTCAACAATCGGCCATGTGCGTATGAAAACAAAGGCACTGCGCATGCGCGTTTTACTCCCATTCTATCGCGATATTTCATTTTCCTATCGTTGCCTAACATTATACCGGTATTACCGTGAACGGTATAATATGGCCCAGCCCTAAATAGGACAGAAAAAAAAAGCCATCTCATGCTACGTCTACTTTCTATATTCTGCCTTAAGGGCAAGATCTCGTCAGCTCGGCCCCTTGAAGCGCAGATTTCTCCACTTTGAGCCTAACAAGTTGAAAAGCACAGCTGTGCCCCTTCCAAGGCTCTCACAAATCACTGTAGGCACACAAGCGAATCGTCCCACCCCTCAGAAATACACCTCGATAAGGTGGCCACTCAGCAATTGCTACAGAAGAAAGCGGATTTGAGAACAGTGTGACAGCAATCACTGTCATTTTTTCCAGCCTCAGCACAGACGAGCTTATGCAACAAAGGAAAACGCTGCCTTTTCTCTCGGCAGTGTTCCTCGCCCGGTGAAAGCCATTAACAGATATGAAATCGGCAGTCGCATTCTTGAACGCCTCGATATTAAGTAATCGCGACTCGCACGCCGACAGGGAAACCGTGTCAGAGCAGAGTGTGCCCCACAAAAGCCCGTGCCGATCAGATCCCTGCACTGCAATGCAGCGTAGTGAAAGCAACCCTCCCCTGATTAGGATATCCAAACACCAAACCCCTCCAAGATAGTTACAGCAAGACATAAATAATTCCGGCTTAATTGCTCATTCCATTTCAATAAACTGCCTTAAAGGACTTGAACATGCTTTGGATAATTAATTCCAGCTCATAGCCCGCTTAATCCACGAGATAACATCTCAGAAGTGAATGAATCAGATTGTTGACGTGCGGGCCCAGTTTTACCGTCATACCCCTATCACCCCCCACCCATCCTCCCCTCCCTGAGACCAACAACACTAGAACCTGATGCATTATTAAACAGCAGTGCAGGCTTTCACGCCTCTACTTGGAAGACAACAGCTTTCGGTTATTGTGCTCCACAGCGCTGCTCCTCAAAGGATTCGATCCCGACGAGAAGGACCGGCACTGTTCTTGGGCTCACATTTGAGAGTATGCAGAAATTAGTGCTTGCACACACATTCATGTGCGTGTGGTCAGCGCGACGGCACACCGAGACCCTCTTTGATGGTTCATGCACCAGATGGCACTAGCTGCTTGTGTCAGTGTTTTAATTTTAGTCACGCAATACTTTTCCTCTCAATATGCCATTTCAGACTAGTAGGTGGAACTTTTTTCTTTGTTGTTTTTATCTTTTTTATCTCGCCCCTCCAGCTTTATTTTTCTTCTCTTAGAAATAATTGAGAGTATGAAAATCCAGTTTTGCCTACACACAGTTTACACACTGGCCCTGATCTCACCGGTGACCTTAACAGCATCGATTAAACCTCAAGAGTGTGAAAAGGTGGAGGTCTGTAGCTCCTTCACGTTACACGTACCACACGCTCCGATCGATGCCGCTGAGTAAGCAATGCTCAGTTCTTATTATCTTCCCAAATTTCCTCCTCCAATCACCAGCGGCGTTGGGAGTATTTTTCTTATCCGTACACACTTTCCACCGTTATAGGACCCCTCTGCGAGCAGAGCTACACTTTGCACTGGCATTACCCAGTTTCTAGGCGCATTAATTATAGATGGGTAAAACAGTTGTTTTGAATTGAGAAATAAAGTAGCTCCCATTTGCTCTCTCCAAGACTGCACAATGCTCCTCTGTGGCTACCACACTAATTGTTCCTACGGCTGCTGCTTTGGGCACAGAAGAAACTGCGACATCGTCCCCAAGTTTGTGCCATAGCCTATCTACTAAATAGTCTGTCATAAAGGACGACTTTATGGAATATGTGGAACTTTTATCATATTTTTTTGTATTATATCATATCTAAGCATTCATTAGTTTCCAAAGTGTTCAAATAGCAAAGCTGACACAAAGGGGGGGGGGGGGGGGGGGGGGGGGCTCAATCTGTGGATGAGCTAAGAATACCACAGCATTTATCAAACCTTCAAATTCATAAAACTTCAATCAGGGGTTCCAGATTAGAGCCCAAATATTAGACTGTCTTTACAGAGTGACAGATGAAACCTACTCTGTAAGAAAAGAAAAGGTTCTGGATGCCCATGCATCGAGGAAGGGATGCGAAAAGATTTTTCCGTATAATAAAAGCACATTTAAATACATTTACAATCACCTAAAATCGCCCTTGTTTTCAATTAACTACCAATTTGCCACAGACTATTTAACCCTACAGCAGCGCTGTCTGACACCAAACAAAAAAAAGATGGCAACAGATTTTTCTGGCACCTACTTCCAAGGTGGAGAAGACAAAGATCTGATGATGTAAAGACTCCAGCATCACTTAAAGTATTAGGGAACTTAGTAAAGCTGATTCCAAAAAAAAAAGCCAAAAATCCCAACGTGTCATCACAGGATCTGCAGGTAACGCGTGGATTTGTTGATCAGTGATCAGAAAGGGATTGTGCAATTTGATCTCCAAACAAACAGAGTAAGAGTGCCTTTTGCCAATGAGCAGGCAGGAACACGCAAAGCCTTTATTCATCTCTGTACAGACAAATCAAAGACAGAGATGTAACAGCAGAAATGTGTGGTGCAGTGAAGTCGAGTGTTTTTATTTTGGAGCTGCTCCCATGTCCCTGTCTCAGTGACTGAGCAGCTTGCAGTAAATGACTTCACTACGAATCTGCATCAGTCTTGAAGTTGAGCGTAAGGCAGATGTTTTAAAAGGACAATGATCTGATCAAATGACCACACTATAGCTAATGAAGGATGAAATGGAGGCTTATGTTATGGCTCATATTTGGCGAGTTTAAAATGGGCAGTACATGCAAAGAAACTGTAAAACACCTTGAAACAACTGAAGGAAATCTAGATGAGAGAGTGTTTAAAATTTGCAGTAGGGCAACGTCAAAGAGACGAGTGCAAAATACTTTTCACAGTATGTTTTAAAGTGTTTGCGTGTCCACATGTGCCAAAAGGCAGTTTCCATGGGATGCACTTTTATGTGACTGTAAATGGTCCAATAAGGAGGCACAGACACAATTTTCTGTGGCAAAAACATTCCCCTCTAGGTTTCAGAGTTCATGATCACATATATCAAAACCCACACTGAATAATATATCATGTTCAGAGCACGCATTAGTACTAGGTCACCACCAATTTATCTCTCATTACTGATGCTTAGAGGCACAAGATGCTCCACTTTACCCTTCTGCTGTTTTATCTTTTGCCTGGCTTCCAAAATCTGACCGTCAAGTTCGGTTTCCGCTAACGGTGAAATACGCAAACTTTCTACCTTGAGACTCATAATACCCGTAAACATGTTTACTTGGTTGAACATTAAGGTCATAAAGCTTTATATTCCAGGTTGTTACGCCTTTCTGAACATCTTGCACACACACAGTAACAGTACTGTTTTTCAGACTAAATGAAAGAGTTACAATAATGCTGTAAGGGATTGTCCAGCAGTTAAGTGAATGTAGTGAGCTACACCATGGCCTACAGCTTGAGATCATTTTTGGCCTATATTTACATTAGCCAAACGTCCTGTTCGCATTGTACCCATTGATGTATTATTCAAACAGGAAGTTTGGATCACTTTGATCCTGCAGAAAATTAAGAGCAGCATTTTCTTTCCATGATATCAAAGTGTATTTAGGGACATTTATTCACAATGGAGTCCTGATAGTTAATTCTTTGGAGTTATAACTGAATCTAAAAATACATGACACTTCTGCAAAAGAAATTTTGACAGGCATAAAGGCAACATCTTATTATCCTCCAAGACATAGGTGACATATAGACAGCTGCAGCACTAGTCGCTGACCATTGATTCGCATAGCACCACTATTGTAGGCTTTCTATTGTTAATACATGTAAAATATCAGACCATGACATTCACTATCTGTATCTTTGTCTTATGTCTCTTTCTCCCAACTGTCCTGTGCACTCGAGTAGGTGCCTAACTAATCATTAGATTTATCAGAAATGAAAATAACTGTTGGTAACTGTCCTTGGGGAGGATTCAAATGTACAGGTGGCCTTGAAGATGCATGAGGGTATGTCTGAGACGGGCATGGGTATCTTTGCTGGTGCGATTGTCATAACAACAACCTTTCACTTACAGGGGAAGCTAACCAGGCTAACCTAAGCTAGCTTTCTTTTCCCATATTTACATTAGCCAAACGTCCTGTTTGCATTGCATTGCGTTGTGAGACGTCTCACAACATGCTGGACTGCACACGCAACCGTCTCGTTTTGTCAGGACTGGTGCTCAAAAAGTCCTCGACTTTAAACGTAAGCAGCAGATCACAGCAACACGTTCAAAGTGAATGAGCAGCACAGCTCGGCACAAAAGCAGAAAATGTTGAACCGTGAAACACGTAGGCGCGGTTCTTCCTCCCTAAATCTAAGCTGATCCATACTCCTGTTATATGAATGCTTTTTAGCAGCATCCATCCTCAACTCCAAAGATGTGAGTATTTAAAAGGGTAAAGGAAATGCAACGCTTTCATCAAGCTTTTCAGTTGAGGGACTAATTAAAAACGTCAGCTGAGACAAAACATGAAGTAAAGCTCAACAATGAAAATGTCAAATTTTAATTTCCAAGGCAGCCAGGTGGCTATTAATCCTGACTGGGTGCATTGGGGAGTTTCTGGTCTTTCTTCTCAGAGAAATTTGCATCATTGTTTGATTAATAGGGCAGACCAGTGAGCTAGCCTGCTCACACTGAAACCATCCACCTGGCCAGAATGCAGGGTCCAAAGATGAAAGAGGAGGGTAATTATAGAATTTACAGGATATACCACAACAAATTATATAATTTATCTCCCGTTATATAAACAATGCAGTTTCTTTCTTCATTTGGTGACCCATTGAAGGATTTGCAACACATTATTAGAGAGGCGCGATTACCATAAATGGTTAAGAAACAACTAGAGCTGTGCCTGTTTCACCAATATTTCCTGGGTTTAGAGTAGGGCTGCCACAAACGATTATTTTGATAGTCGACTAGTGACAGATTATTTTTGCGATTAGTCGACTAATCAGATCTTGCATTCATTGGATGTACAACGTACAGCTTATTGCAACAGCGTGCATCTGCTCTTATATAACTATCATTAGCTTACAGCTTTAAGTGTTTAAGGTATGTGCTAACTAAAAATAAAGACAAGATGATGATGATGACAAGATGTTTATTAAATTTTATTGACATTTGCAGATTATTAAACTCCACCGAAACAATCTCAGCCGTCTGCTCCTTGCTATCTAAAATATAACGGGACACCAGAGTATATTCTCGAGCATCTCACACTTCTGATGATCAGCTGTCTGCTTTATTCAGCTGTGTAAAAACTATAACTTTAATCTCAGCCAAACCGATTTACTCAGGAACAAATAAAATACTGAAAAAAGCCAAACAATAACATTTTTAAGTTGTCTAAGTGACTTATATATATGTTTAACCTGAGGCAGTGGGTTTGAAAACGATTTGCCGGGAATCCGATGTTCTCAGCGGCTCTAGTGAGCCTTGCCCCCGGCTAGCCAACGAGCTAGTGGGTAACAGACGTCTCCGAAAACGTCAGAGCGCTTTTTGAAAATATGTGGTGTCTTGATAAACTGAGCAGATATTTGAGCTTTACACAGCTACATTCTCGCCTGAAAATATGTTAACCGTTTATTTTGGGACCCAGAAAGATAATAGGAGTAATATTAAAACTAACTAGCTGCCGCCATTGTTGGAAACTGAGCTGGGCTGCGCTATGAATTCTGGGACACAGCTGCTTCTTCTTCGGGGTTTAACGGCAGCTGGCATCCTTGTACATGCAGTGCTGCCATCTTCTGTTTCAGTCCGTTATTACACTCTTAAATCCTACTACTTATTCCTGCGTCTTTTGGGATCTTACAAAGCTTCAAACGACGCGTCAACTATTAAATTAGTCGTCGACGATTTTGATAGTCGACGTAATCGTGACTAGTCGACTAATCGTGGCAGCCGTAGTTTAGAGTTGACCTGAGAGTCCTGTGACTCTGCTCTCTGCGATCATGCAAGGTCACACTGAGGGCAGCGGCCGGTCTGTCACAGACCAATGTGAACTCCTCCTCAAGCAGCATCAGTTATTTATGGAGCCGAGCCTGGGAATGCTTCTTTTCAGGAACTTTGACAGGCTCTCCCCTCTGTGACTGTGCCCATGCCTTGAATATGACTTAGATGCCAAAAGATTAAAGTTCACCCGGCAAAAACAGGGTTCTCTAAAAATGCCAAGAATATCAATGCTTGGTCTTAGTCATCTCACTGTTCAGCTAGTACTGTTAACCATCTTGTATTATCAGGGGAATAGTCCACAAAAGTCTGGACAACAGAATTCACAGAAATATTTTTGCTTCTTGGATCGGTCAGCAAGTCTGCCTGAGGTTTTATTTAGCCGTGGTCCGCGTGGACATATTGCATGCACATAAGCCAGCGAACTGAGCTCACGAATGCCAATCAGACACAGATTGGAGGAGACACTTCTGAAGGAGCTGCGGCACAGAAACACACAGCTCACCTCATGTGGGCATTTGCTGTTACAAGTCCTTTCATTTTTTAGCCTCAGTGTTTTCTAACTGCGATGCTGTTTTTCCAAGTGTAAGCGTAATCAAGGCGGGTTATCTTTACAGCCCGTGTGCCTGACTGGCCCTCTGGCCAACGTGTTTGGTGCCAGTTTCCACTTTCACCACGGCCTTCTGCTAGGCCAAGAGAGGGTGTGTAACACCATATGCCTCTTCTGTGCCTTCCCTAGCTTCTCCTTAAAATCAGACAACGAGGAGTTTAATGCTCTCTGTCTGAATGACCCAGACGGGGGTATCACTGCTAAGACTTGAGGTGACAGATATCTAAGTTTGAGAAAAGGCTTAAAAATTAAAGAAAATCTGCAGTGAAATCTTTGAATTACAATCTGATGAGGTTTTGATGAGGTTTCAATACCTCAAACATAAAATGCACAGATTTTTTTTCATATAAGCCTTATATGTGCAGTCACCCCCTCCTGAACCAGGAACAACCCTGTGTACTGCTTACCTTTTTACATGCATGAATGGTAAAAGAATAATGGTTATTACACTCCTCTCACTGAGAGTATAATACACAGAAGTGAAGCAGCACTTCCACTTCCGGAAAAGGTACGTTTTGAAGTACATTTCAAGAAGTGAGTTTTAACAAATTTGTGTCACACAGCAGTAAAATAATGTCGGCTGCCAGTGCGAACCCTCCGTCTACTAGTAGATTAGTTATCGTGTTCATGAAGTTAGGCGTCCGAGCTGCCCCCTTCCTGACAGCATAATGACAATACCCTGGGCTAAAAACTATACTTTTCGAACTTACAGCATAGCATGACCCATGGCCATCACCTGGACTTACTGTTTGGGGTTATAAAATAATTCTCATCATTCAAGAACCATTTGACTTTTCTCTTTAGCTCAAAATGGCTGAGGAGTTACGGTGACGTGGACACTGAAAAAACTAGGTGGAGCTCATTTCTCTGTCTGTGTTCAGACAGCAGGGCTTTGTGAATGCTTCATGCTAGCGCGATACACCGAATGCCCCTGTCAAGCTTGTCTGCTCCTCTTTCCAAAACCATTTAAAGTTTGTATCTAATGGCGTTACGGTCATTTAAAAACCACGTGTAAAACTGGCCTGCCAGCATTCCCGTGGGAAATTAAGGGTTAAGACCTCGTTTTTAAATACTCACCAGTGATGAGATAAGAAGCAGCCACATTCTCACTCTGCATTACAAAATGAGTGACTCAGGCAGACTGTTAGTACTGAGCACGTCAGGAAATGACGCAGTAGGTGTACCTTGTGTGTTAACACGGAATAAAATAAGTGTTAGAATAAATAATGCTGACTGTTTGTGATTGGCAGTCTACAGTAGGATTTTTTTTTTCAGATAAAATCGTGTTTTCTGACATGGTACGTCCAGGATTTTACATTTGGGTCCTATTTGTCAGATTTTTAATAACAACAAACGCTTCACTCCAGGCCTTTCACAACTAGCATCAAATATTCACAGGCTCTGTGCCGTGGGGCCATGTGGAGAAGCAGCTTACCCTCATACAGACTTTGGACAGCAGAAACTGGGCCGGTTTCTGTGAAGCTACTGTCATGTCACCCACCTGCAGAGTAGGGGAATCGAAGTCACAGCAGTCAAATAAGCAGACAGCCCAGTTTTCAAATCTCAAAGGGTTTCTGGGCAGCAATGCGATGACGCCTGCGGGCGATGTGATGGCCTCTGCTTTACAAGCTACTGAAATCACACGTTGTGCTGACTCACCGACCAAGCAAGGCTGACGATAATAAGCGGCATCTAGTAGAGTACGCTGAAATGAATGACGGATCAGACCGCATTGCCGGCGACTCCTTAGTTAAAGCTTGTCACTTTTCCCCTCATATCACCTCCTGCTCCTCCTCTCATCTCTGCCCTTTTATCCTCCCAAATGACATCGTGACCTAAAATCAAAGTGAGCTAGTCAACATCACTGATGCTCAGGAAAAAGGAAAAAACAAAAACCTGTCTCCATATCTCTCTGCCCTCACGCTCCTATCCACAATCTTAATCCTCATCATCAGTATGCTGCTCATCCTGCCTCCTCTGCTCTTCTACTCAATCCTGTTTCAATGCGATTTGATTCTCGACCCTCCTCAAGGGCCTACTTCACTGTTCGACCCCCCAGCACTGTTTCTCAATTCTGTATCATCAGATGTTAGAGGAGGTGTTTGGGCAAGTTGCCTCCCGCTGGCAACTAATTTTTGCAGCTCTGAAATAATCCAAGTGAACCATGACGTTAAACACCTTCCGTTTATTTATTTTTTATAACGTGTTAATAATGCGTATGTGGAGTTAATCACCTAGAGCTGTTATTACTACATATTAGAGGTTTAACAGCTTCAACTTCAATCAACCTCTGGCAAGCTGACCGACATAGCATGACCCCAGTTTGATCACTGGTGTTAAGTGGAACAAAGACAGCCCTTCAATAACAGCACAACCCACCTTTTAACACAGTTCACAGGGGTTTAGACTTTTTTTTTCTTAGGCCAATTATTTTGTGTTGTTTTTTTTTTTGTTTTTTTTAAATTGTATTTCATATTTCATATAATTAAAATGTTGCTGCAAGTCACCCTATACCATCACAGGAAGTGCAGTGAAATTAATACACTGAAATAATCTAGTCTTAATGCGATTATGTAGGTTAAAAAAAACAGCAAAGTGGAGCCCCTATAAACACAGTATTTAGGCTGTGGCTGTGGGATTATGCACATTTCAGCTAACATCAAAAGATCCTCAAGAAAAATTATTCCTATTCAGACTTCTGTTACATGGATGCCAACATCGTGTTTACATTATAAGGAACACCTGCTTGTAAGAAAGAAGACTACTAGATTACACAGAAGCTGGTTAATAAATACACTCACATGCCACTATATTAGGCATGCCTTGATAGTACTGGCTTGGACCCCTTTCCTTTGGCACTGCCTTAATTCTTTATGGCACAACCACAAGATGCTGGAAACATTCCTCAGAGATTCTGGTGCATGATGACATGACAGCATCGCACAGTTGCTGCAGATTTGTCAATTGCACATGCGTAATGAATCACCCATATTACCACATCCCAAATGTGCTCTGTTGGATTAAGATCTGGTGACTGTGGAAGGAATTTGAGTCTACAGACATGGCATGCTACTGGAAGCAGCCACCGGATGATGGGCAAGCTGTGGTCATAAATAGTCACCAGACATGGTCAGCAACAACAGTCAGCTGGGTTGTGGTGTCTGAACAATGCTTAGTTGATATTGAGGGGCCCAAAGTATGCTAAAAAATATCTCCATTACACCATTACACCACCACCACAAGCCCAAACTGTATAGGGCATCATGACTTCACGTTGTTTCAGTCAAATTCTAACTCTACCAACTCTAGCGCTGGTTATTCGAGTTACAGATGCCTTCTTATCAGGTTGAAGCAGTTTGACCTTTAGCATCAACGAGGCATTTTTGCCCAGAAAACTGCTGCTCACCAGATATTTCCTCTTTTCCTATCTGTTCTCTGTAAACCCCAGAGATGGTTGTCTGGGAAAAAATCCCAGCAGATCAGCATTTTCCGAAATACTCCAACAAATCAACATATCTTTTCTACTTCCTGATGTTCAGTTTGAGCTTCAGCGGGTAGTCTCAACCATCAAATTGCTGCCACATGATTGGCTAATACTGGCTAATACAAGCAGTTGAGAAGGTGCACCTAATAAAGTGCTTGTTGAGAGTTTATATTTCATTAAAATATATTTAAACAGAGCTTACAGACAACAAAATGCCTTGAAGACAACTACTAAAGATAATAACTACATTTCCCAATTAGAATATAAGTAAACATCAAATAGACAGTATTGAGTATCAATACCTTTCAAAAGCCATTAAATGGAACGAATCATCAACCTGGTTAATTTCTTGAATTGAAGATGATAAGGCAAGGCAAGGCAAGTTTATTTGTATAGCACAATTCAACAACAAGGTGATTCAAAGTGCTTTACAGAGACATTAGAAACAAGAACAAATAAAAAGCATGATTTAAAATTGATTAAAACAAGCAAATAAACTAACTAACTAATTAACAAACAAACAAACAAACAAACAACAGTATATAAAATCAAAACAGATAAAATCAGAACAGTAGATAAAATCAGTAGTTAAATGTAAGTTTTGAAATTTAAGCTTAAAGTGTGGATTTGGTGCTTTATTCAAATGCAGCTGAGAACAGGTGAGTCTTCAACCTGGATTTAAATAAACTGAGTGTTTCAGCTGATCTGAGGCTTTCTGAGATAAAATAAAAAGAGGGAGGAAAGAAAAAAGTTATCGATTCAAAATTAACCTGACAGTGTTTTTAAATTATGTTTTTGATGATCATACAAGAAATTTTGCACGACAAGCAACGTTTTGTACAACAGTAATGAGATTTATGAGATTTATGCTTTTAATGGGCGCTCATAAAGTTGTGTTTAATAGGATTTTATAAAATACATCTGCAAGGCATCTGCATTTCCGAATATCAGCACATAGTTTATAAGCACGCTTTTTCTTTGCTTAATCATCAGGTTGCCTCGACATAGAGTTGACTGAGATTTAACCACGTGTGTCGGCTGTATTAATTAAACGCGTTATTATTAGACGACATCATGACGATGACGATTTACAAACAGCATTAATCATCAGCCATGACTGGCCAGTCAGATGAGCAAGATTTAAGTCACTACTATTAGTTTGAGGAGATCCCAAACTAATCACAAAATTCAAGTATGCAGCAGTTTCTCTAATGATGTAATGACGGCTTGCTGAGCGGCGGGCAGGTTACAAATCAATGGGAGTTTGAGATGCGAAGATCAATAGATTTATTCAACTGGATAACTGATACTCTGACGGAAAAATGTCAGTTACCATCCTGAAAGCAAATTGATTTCCTTTTTGAAATTCTTCATACCGAGTTTGTTATCGGTTACAGGAGTGCGCCCAAGGACTTCAGTTCGGATAAACACGCAGACACAAGAGTTATTTTACACCAATGTTTAAAACCAGAGTGGAAAATAAATAATCAGACGCATCGGCAGAGAATTATTTCTCGACAGTTACAGGCGCTCTGAAGCATAACTTTGATGGTGGTGGCATTTCATTCGGGACATAAAACAGACGCACTCCTTTTCACAACAATATCCTTTTTATCCTCACTTCAATTCAGTGCTCTGTTTACCTGATAAATATTCAAATGCGCGCTGCCTGGAAACGTAAGCAGTAAAAAATAATCTCATTTTTGCAGCTACGTGTGCAAAACGCTCCAACAGACACAAACTGATCAATAATGCAATTAGACCCGGCGATGGCATCTGTGACTTTAAAGTAGGCTTAAGGCTCGCTAGGCCGATCAGTATCTGCGTGTCATTCGGGAATAATCCATTTGACTAGAAGTCAACAAAAAGAGCTACGCACAGATGACGCTTGACGAAACGCTGGTTCGGTGTCTCTCCTCGCTGCGTGCCGTCACTCAAAACAGTCATATGAAAACAAGCATACAGACATCCTAATTACCTGCTGACTTAATTAAAGCCGAACAAGTCTGCCGGTGCTTTCAAACAATAAAAGATAATGAAAACAAAAAAACTCAGTGCACTTTATTACCGTTGATTATTGCTGTCTCCTTGAGCATTTGAGGTAAACTGTGCATATCCTTTGAAACAGGCCATTAATCTTTATTTTGCAGGACTCTATTGGTGATGAGAGGGTTAAAATAGAGAGCTTTGTGTTTTCTGATAAATGTCCATGCTGTCATCAATGTTGTTAATCATATAACTTAAATTCAAGGCTACTTATTGCTTAGCTTTATAAAAGACATGGTTTAAAATGACTGAAAAGAGGGAAACGGGTTTAACGTTTTAATGCTCTGTGACGACATTCAAACAAAATTCATTTCTGGCTTAAAGTGGCAGATGTGTAATAATCGGGCTCATAACGCAGGTATTCCATAAAGTCCATTAAATCAGCGCCGTTCAAGGCGAGAAAGTGACGCAAACATAGAGACCGAGCGAGTTTCGAGCCTCTGCTTCAGAATGAAACATTATGCTTCAAGGATAAAGGCGGTTGGCCACATCTGCTGAGGGAGTTCAGTGCATCATATAAATACAGCAACAAATAGGTTTTATGGCTCACTTTAAAATACACCTGCCTCCCTCCAAAAAGCACAGCCATAGTTTTCAGTCAGTGGCAATTTCTCAACCCCTCGTCTCTCTGATGCAAGCCTGTACATTGAGCTCTCTCTGTAAAAGGCTCTTGAACTACACCCACCTGTCAGAGAGGAAGGTGAAGATTACTGATTACACCCTCTTACAAAAGGATTGGAAGAGGCAATAAATCCTTGAACTGAACAAATGTTTTTTTTGTTGTTTTTTAAAAAAAAAAAAAAACTGGTCAAAACATGAAAAGGACACATCTATTCGACACAGCTTTGCTATAGACATGATTCAAAGTGAATGATGAATGTGACTTGCTTAAGAGCTCTGCAGACTGCAGTCACAGCGACACCTTCACTGCCCTTGCCGTATGCTACACCTTTACCAGCTGCCATCCTGATGATTGCTGCCTTCCTCCCACCCCCCGAACCTTTTCTGCTTCCATCTTTTATCCATCCACTCGCGTGCCCTGCAGTTTTGAACTCATGAGCTGAACTGGCAAGGCTCAAGTGAGGAGACAGCAACTTGTTGTGCCCCCCTCCACGACACCCGCCCTTTTAGATTTCTCTCTTCACGTGTCTGCTTGACATTTGACAACTTTGTTAAAACTATCACGGCTGCCTTCCGCAGGAGCCAAGTCGCAGATGGATCGAGAGGTCCGTGCGTGAATGGCGCTGCTGTAAACTGCTTTGTGTGTGCGCGTCTGTGTAGCTTTGACCCATCAGGGCCTTGTGGGAAGCTGCAGCTAAACTGAAGGATGCCAAAGAACGGCAGAGCGAGGAGGGGAGGGAGGAAAGGTTGGAGACAAGGGGAGGGAAAGAGAGAGAGAGGGCTGGCTTAGCCAAGGAGGAGACAAGTGCCTGTACTGCAGCAATGCAGGAGCGAGGGAGAAGGGTGTCAATGAGATGAAAGGGGGGGGTGTTGACTGATAACAGTGCTATATACAAACGGCAGACAGTGCAAGCAGGCACTTTTAGAGCCAGTGTTATCAAAGCTAACAAGTTTATGCAGCCTGATTTCTTGTGCTTCTTTACAGCATCTCTGTTTTGCTGATGTTTCCTTGTTTTACTACGGCTCAGGCAGTATCATCCCCGGCTCTACCTCGCAGAGACAACAGGCCGTAGCAAGGCAAACACTCCCTGCTGGGCCGTCCATGTCTCCTCCCTCCCCTGCCCTCTGAACAAACAGCTGTCTCTCTTGAGGGTACATGGCAGGGAAAGGGACGCTTGGGAACGGGCTTCCTGTGAGCTCTGTTGCGTCATTCTACAGTGAACTTGCTAATACAGCCCGCTGCTAAAGCTGTTACTTTCAGGCAAGGCAAGTTGTGTGTACTGTGCACTGCTCTCATTTAACATCACTCCACCCGATGCCTTTTCAAGTGGCCCATTGCAGCAAAATGTAAACAGGACTCCAAGAGAAAGCCTCGGCTCGGTTTTCATTGTACAGCCACCCCCACCTTGTGCAAATCCATGCCCACCCTTCTTCATTTCATAAAGACCAGTGACACATAAGCACAGAGCACAAACAAAGCACACTGAACATACATTTGCTCCAAGTAACAGCATAAACACACGCCGAAAAGAGGGGGAGACGAGCTAATGCGCTGCTATTTGTTGCACAAGGATTACAAGCACTCAAGGGATAAATATCGTGTTCTCATCATAAAAGTTTTATTCCATGCAAGGATAACGTCGCAGGGTCAAGAGTATTTCCTGGTGAAAAAAAAAACGGACGCTTAACTTTGAAATGATCATTTTTCCATAATGTATCTGTTTTATTGGATTCTTCCTGGATCTTAGTCACAGGAAGACCAAGTGCAAGGAGTTGGAGATGAGTCGAAGGACAAAATAGCAAAGTTGAAAGGTCACTCTGTCAGATCTAAGGACTGTTATATTTTAATTCAATTCAATTTAATTGTAATTTATTTATATAGCTCCAAATCACAACAGCAGTCACCTCAAGGAGGTTTATATTGTAAGATAAAGACCCTATAACAATACAGGGAAAACCTCAACAATCAGGTGACCCCCCCTCCCCTCCCGCCTATTGTGCAAGCACTTGGCAACAGTGGGAAAGAAAAACACCCTTTTAACAGGAAGAAACCCGCAGCAGAAGCAGGGTCAGGGAGAGGCAGCCATCTGCCATGACCAGATGGGAGTGAGGGGAGGAAGACGGGACAAAAGACACACTGTGGAAGAGAGCCAGAGATTAATAACAATAATAATGATTACATGCAGAGAGCTGAATAAACACTGTGAGTGAAGAAGAAACACTCAGTGCATCATGGGAAGCCCCCAGAGAGAGATCCATGTGTACATAGCCACATTGAATACACCAAATCGTTACAACATGAACTGATGAATAATTATCTTGGGCAGATTTTAGATTTAGCATTTGCACTTTTCAGACAACAACTCACTGAAGTGCTGCAGATTACATCCAAAACCTCTGACTTTAAATGCCGCAGAGTTCGAGCTATCCAACAAAAGTTTCACTTGTATCATTGTGTCTTTTTCCCCCCTGCAGTATGGTTCAATAAACGGATAGCAAACAGTCTATCAAATTTGTAACTGAGGAAGAAATTCATCTGGTATTGATATCACGCTACTGAGCCCAGCAACAGACATAAACTATAACAGACTCATTCAATTTCTTTCAGATTAAGTTTGTTATCTTGTAACGCTCAAAATACCAGACAGCTTAGCTGATTCAAACATAAGCAAGTAAAGTTTAGGACTATTGAACTGTGCTGAAGAAAAGAAAAGAAAAGAAAAGAAAAGAAAAGAAAAGAAAAGAAAAGAAAAAAGAAAAGAAAAGGCCTCCACAGGAGTATTAGACATTTTGAGAACTTAACTTTAAATCTGTGTGGGATCACAATCTGAGATGTGAATCATAATTTTCCCAACGGACTTAACTGAACACATACGGCATATGGTTGCCTGGATACAAATCCTGTCACTTTAACTTAATGACCAAAGTCCCAGCTGATTAAATATCTACATCCTGCATTTGTGTTGTGTGAAGTTGAGATATTTGGACAGTGCTGTTATTTTTCTCTAAAAACGACTCTGAATGACAATAGACCCATTCCTCATTATGACTAAAGAGCTATGCACCAATGCTATTTTACAGACAAAGTATTCAGAATGTTCATTTCCTGATTAGCTGGTAAAGCCGACACAAGTTTTCCTATCAACAGTTAACACCATGATTCCCACACTCTGGTAGAACGTGTGTGATGTGGGGAAATTAAAAGGAACTGCACAGGAAAAACAGGCAAAGCCAAAAACTACAACGGACAATGGACTGAAAGCAAAAACAAGATACCGCTCAAACTTCCAGGTCATGATAGTATATCACAAGCCGAGCACAACTATGATGTTTGAAAGCAGACAGCAATCTTCAAAGGAAATGTGAACAGTTCCCCCCAGTAAATACTGTATAGTATTGTTGCTTGACATCTCAATCCCTCGTCTGCATTGAGCCTCGTGCCATAGATGGACTCCATGTCCACCAACTTGGACATCAGCTGGCAACTTTAGTCCTTGTTCTGTTCTCTGCTCTGAGCAGGAGGGTCACTGAAACACAGAGGCAGCAGAGCAGAACAAGGAAAACTGTCACCAGCTGCAGTCCCAGATGATGGAGTTGAACTGCGCCTGAAGAACAAAAGATTCTCTACAGAGGAGATTGAATCGCATAGAGGACTGCCACAACAACAACCCGAGCAGCCTTCAGGTAGGAAAACATGAGAGGACAGGCAAGTTGGGTAGTAGTGACTGAAGTTTTCAAGTAAAATCTCCATCTGCAGTGAAGCTCTAACCACTGTTTGCAGTATTACCGTGCACACAAACATAACCATCGAGTTTAAGTTTCCGTAGTTGTAGCACGAAACTGGTGAAAAGTTTTTTGATGATTTCACATCAAAGTCAAATGTCACCAACATTGTTTGCCCGTTCTCCTCTTTGATGTGGCACTCCCCATTTGGAAAAGTCTCGGTGCTGTTTATAATCTAAATGCATACTTGTCAGGATAATGATATGCAGGGCGTAATAAGGTTTGATAGGAAAACCGGTTTCGTGCGGCAGCTCACGCTGCTGCTGTCAACAACACTGAATCAGAGGGTAAAAACCACTGTGGGGAGGTTGTTTTGAATGGTGGGCTTCCACTGGTGAAACCATTTGAATATTTTTTTTTTGGTGACCGTTTTTAGAAAACCTGATGTCCAATGATCTAATCAGCCTTCAAAGGATTCTCCCAAAATAAGAGCTTTTTAATGGAGAAGCCTTTGAAAGATGAAGAGGGTTGTTTAGTCTTGACATCAAGGAGACGCAGGTAAAATGAAAGAACTGATAACTCCTAATCCAGAGAGTAACGAGCAGTGAACGACTGAGACTTGATGGGAACAGTAATTATCATGCATGTCGATCTAGACTAAAAAAAAAAAAAAAGGGATGCTGTGCTAAATCAGGTGTTTAGCACAAGATTTTATTCTATCAGCATTTACATGGTCACTAAAAACTAAACTAAGAGCTGATATTAAAGTTTTACTAAAGGAGAGCTAGTAGTTTCTCAAGGTTGGGTGACGCAAGTTACAATGACTGGCAATATTCAGCCAGCCAATATCGATTCAATACCTACAACAATCTGAGGTCTCAGTTGCATAATAATACAACCATTCCCTGACCGACCTTTACAAATGACAAGTGCAATAGGTGATGAATGTGTCAGGAAGTGCTGACAACGCTAAACCCAGCTGCTGTCAAAGGCTGCCCACATCAATGAGCCAGACACAACTAACTATGGATTTCCTCTTGAGGCCAAGTGGCCCAGAAATCAATAAGACAATCTATTGTTTTCATTTCCTTTATAATACAGATGCACATGCACGCGGACACACTAACCTGTGGAGACAGGGCATTGGTAGGCTGGGTGAAGAGTGTGGAGTGGGTTCCTGACCGTAGGCCATGTGCTCTCCTGACAGTCTGATGGGGGAAAGGAGCAGACAGTACGTCCTGCTGAAGAAAAGCCACAAACAGACACAAATGTCAAAATAGGAGACATCATCATCAGAGCGGGGATGATCAAAATCCAACCCCCCACGAAAACATCCACCGTCGTGATCAGTAGTGCATTACTGTGAGCTACAATGAGGTTTTGAAGGAGCAGGTTTTATTTTCTGCTCGTTGAAATGTGGGGGATATTTCCTCTTTGTGGCAAACATTCAAACACACGGTGAAATGAGGCGGTTACGTGTGCAAGAAACATGATGTGAAACTTTGTGTTGCACTTACTGTATGCATATAGACTGCATGTGTGTGAGAAAGTCTCTGCTGCTGTTGCTGACACCTAGAGGTAAACGCGCTTACCAAATCTAAACCAGCATTAGCAGCGAGTTAGTTTTCTACTTCTTAGGTTGTGCACAAGTTGACTATTATTATATTTGAGGAAAAGTGTAAAATACGCTAGATTTGATATTTGGGAATGTGATCTCTGTGCGATGGTTGGGAGGGAAAAGGCAGGTTTTCAGTGCACATATTGGTAAACACAGGCAAGTCAAAAAAGAAGCACAATCTTACTGCTTCTCCAATTAAGAGGGAAAATGCTGGCTGTAGCAAAAACTATACAAATGAAGTCATTTGAATTTTCTGGCAGTTATTTTATGTTTCATGCTTTGCAGGGGTAACTCATCATTAGCAAGTGAGAACATGAGACATTTTAGCAGTTTGCTAGTCTGTAGCATTCAAGTGTGTGTTACACGATGCCAAAATCTTCCCAAAGGGGGACATCCCAGCAGATTTACCCCAAGGTCAGATCATGTAATGCTTTATAAATTGTAAAAAATAAAAATAAAAATAAACCTAGGAGCTACATGTCAGAGTCTACAGGCTTCAGTTAGCATGTTAAATCTTAAAGCTCATGACAGTAAAATTAGAAAAAACAGAACATGTTGCCAAAAGAATGCCTCTTTCCTCTAAAATGAACATGGCGGCACAGCTTATTTTTGCAAAGTTACATCTGAACAAAGGCAAAAGAGGAGATGTTTGGACAACGCACAGCACCATGATGAGTGAAAACGAAACAGCATTTCAACACAAAAGCCTCACACATACTAAGTGTGGTGGACACATGATGATTTGGGCTTGTTTTGCAGTCACAGGACTGCTCAACAGCTCAAAGCTCCTCTATATTCTATAGTGAAAATTGAGGCCATCTGTCTGACAGCTAAAGTATGTTTGAAATAAGGACAATGATCCCCAGCAGATCGAAAACAGAATGACTGAAAGAGAAAAGACTCAAGGTGTTACAATGGCCAGCTGAAACTGGTTGAAATGCTGTGTTGGGACTTCAAGAGAGCTCAATGAATTGAAGCAAAGCTGTAGACAAGAATGGGCCACAACAACGATGTGACTGATAAACATATATAGGAAACGATTACTTCAACTTATTGAGGCAAAAAGTTACCACAAAACTGCAGGAGGAGTGCTGAGAACACGTATTTTCTCTCCACATTACTGTATACACTACACTGTATACACACAAATACATATCTTAGCTTTGTGAGTTACTAAACAGGAGTGTGAGGACGTTTTTGGAAAGCAGAAAATAGCAGCAGAAGTGTGTGTGTGGGCAAGTGTATGAAAGAGTCACAGTAGACTGCAATGACTAAAATACTTTCACCTTCAAAATGCGCACTCCAATATTTTGTGCCTCCCAGCACTAAGGAATGATTAGGTGGAGATAAAATTGTACAAAAAACACTGAGAGTGCACCGACTTTGCCCACAACAAATATTAACTACGCGTTTTTTACCCACAGATGCGGACACGTTACATATTGGCAGCTCCAACCAGCTCTAAGACTTCCACACTAAGCAGTAACAACAGAAAAAGGTCAGGTGTGAAATGCACCCACTGTCACCGTTACGTTTGAAATGTAGAGCCGTTCAAAATAAAACAGGAACCAAAGATGATGTGCTAAACTGTACTGAAAATGAAAAAAAGTGCATGCACATAATAAAAACCAAAATAAAAAACGTCAATGAGTGCTTCTAATGTCTTTACCTTAAACACCTGATCTGTTACAAAGAGCCAAAACTTGCAATTTTTCTGTAACTATATGGGAACCTGGCTCTCACTAAAGCTAACAAAATCCGCCCACTAGCATCTAACAATTGTACACAAACCAAAGTGTGAAAACGACATAATGTTGTTTACCACCTGAGAGTGGCATCAGTATTTTCACATCCCTTAACCTCTTAACGCACTCTTGCTCGGAGCCGCACAAAGTTCGACCATTTCTAAGGATTTTGTAGGACAGGTGACACCTTAAAACACAGCCATCACATTCACACAATAATCACAGCGCATTTTACCCAACCTGTGTGTTTCTGGACAGAGGAAGGAAACACACAGAGTCAGAAGGACAGCATGCCAGCTGCACACAGGGAACACCCGTGTACCTGGCAGTGTGCGCTGACACAACTAACCAATCTGCCAACCAACAGCCCAGTAAATGCAACATTAACTCATCAACACCTTACCCACAGTAATCTACTTCCCTAATACTGCAATACCTAGACACCTCTGTATTGCAGTAATTCTTTAATGACATACGTACAGTTGTGCATCATATATCGTTACACAAGGAAAACTTTAGGAAATTAAATCTGTAGTGTCTCTTCGATGAATACATCCTATGAAAGAAGAACGAAAAAGTCAGCTTGCGCACACTTGCAGAGTATCAGGACTAGTCAAGCTCAAGCATAACGCATCCTTGCCAAGCTGCTATGATAACCAGCACCGATCCCATTTTTTTCCCTCCCCTCCAGCTCTCAGCTTCTACGGCAGTAAACAAGCAGATTTAATTATAGAAAGGGCTGCGGAGGACAGTTAATGAAAGAAACTCTCCACTGTTCATAACCGTGTTTGACACAAGTCTTTTCAACATAAATCGCAACTGAGTATTATTACCACTTAGGAGCCCAATGTCTGCAAGTGGTCACACTTGTAGGAACGACCACTAAAAACATTTAGCAAAGAGCAATATCACAGCTGCAAACACAGTGTCCTCAACATGAAGATAGGAATGGACCTTGGTACCAAGATAGCATGCTGCAGAGGGATTATTGCCTCTTCCTTATCTGTGACAGGTCAGGCACACCACATTAACTCATAGGAGGAGCCTATATTCATGACTCCAGTGCCTATAAAAAGTGTCCATGAACTGCCAAGAGAGTCTCCTCTGGTCTGTTAGTGTGGAGGAGGAAGCGTATTTGTTGAACTGTTGGTGCTGTGATGTGTGATTTTCAATGAAGCAAGTTCTCTGCCAAGCAACCAAACTGACTCACCCTGGCAGCGAATTCAAACTGCAGTAATACAGTTACAGAATAATACGCTTATATTGCTCAATCCCCCGACCTTCTTTTTTTTTGCAAGAATTACACTGTATATTAACACTCAAACAAAATACTAAACAAAATAACAAGTCCAGCCCTCGCCAAAAATCAGCTGCGGGAAACAAAGTGCAGGCTATTGCTTGAACAATTAACTCCCTTCTATTTGTTTGGGGCCAGATGACTCATTAACCCACCAAGGTTTCAGACGTGCTGCACATAAATCAATATAAAAGAGGACACAAATCCAAAAAAAAACAATGATAGCCCCAATGTAAGGCCAAAACCACACCATATTAATTTCCACAGACAGATATTACTGCAACTGAAACTATGACAAATGTTTCTTCTCATTAATGCGGCACGATATATGAGGCGTTTCTCAATGAGGTTGCTGTGACCTCTCTGCACTACCCGGCCTGCCACCCACAGAAAGGGAAGGGGTGGGTCGAGGGGGGGGGGTCCATCTATTTCTGTTGATTAGATTGCCACTGAGGACGACAGCTGCTCTCTCTAGATACTACCTACGACAAACCGAGGAGGCACGCACACTCAAAACACATCACTTTGTCTCCTGACACAAACGTCCCCAAGCTGGTTAAATCCCAACACTTTTACTCGTAGATAAAACACAACAAGCTACAAACAAGTGAGAGGAAAGGCCTATTTTCTGCTTACAAGGCAGCAATTTCACTGTGACAAAAAAAAAAACAGAAAAAAAGGAAGTGCATCTTGTTACCCAGCGAGCAGAAAAGCAGATTTTCAACCATTCACTCCAAACTACAATGAGGCGTATGTAGCTCTGACTTGCTTATGCTGTGAAACGATACTAAACACTATATTTTGTCTCAATTAGGGTGAGAGCTGTTGCATTAAAATATCCAATATATCAATGGAGAAATGATGTCTTCCCTAATAATGAAAAACAAGGTAAGTACTTATAGATTTTATGGATCTCCTTTTTTTAAAAACAAAAACAAAACACAGCAGTATTGCCCAGCAGTAGCACGAGACTAGCATAAGACGCTGCTAAAAACGGATAGATGTATTTAGAGTTCAAACCATAGGCTCAGTGCTCTTTTTTGGGGAGCGATTTTAGATATAAAATAGCATCTCTGCACCACATCATATGTGACACATTCGAGACTTGCTTCACACATTTTGTCCCAGCGTGAAACTCAGCGGCTGCTGCGTATTGATTTACTGATTGATTTATGGCACGGTGTGTTATGAGCTTGGAGCTGCTGAGGGACCAATCTGCACTGATCACAGATGTGCACATCAAACCTAAACTCTGGCGAGCAGCTCAGCTCTCCGTTTCTGCAGGTAACTTCAGTCACAACAGTCGAAACTGGAGTTATTATTAGCTTTGCATGTTGTCAGTCTCCCATGCTATGACACCGAGTGCTGCCTGATCTGCAGCAACTCCCACCGGAGTCTTTACATGAATTCTGATCCAGGGCGAGACTCCAGAAATCTGTCACCTCTGCGCATTCCCCCATGCATGAACTGAGGTGATTCCCAGCAACTCCAGTTCTATAATTACTGGGATCGGCTCATCAGCAAGCATCCAGAAGGCTTGCGTGTCTCACAGTTCAGAGTAGCTAACCATTAAGATACCACAGATGCTCAGTTAAGTGAGCCTCATTGTAAGACTGTGCAGGTGAAATAAGTGTGTGGGTATGTACTGTAGGGGCAAAAAAGAGAACGTGTATGCACATCCAAGCACAAATAGCTTTTAGACTGAAAACCATCGCAATATGCTGCAAAATATGTCTGCACAGTCATTGGCTCCAACCCAACAATTTCATTCCTCAAACATTTTTTGCAAAGGCAACACTTTGATTGTGTTCTTCAAAGGACGCATCAGACGTTGTGCTTTCAAAACAGGCATAGAAAAAATGATTCAGACTCGTACCTGATACTTTACAAAACAACCAACTGATCTAATAGTCTATTTAAAAAAATCACTTCCTTACATACAACCTGCAAATTACCCATTTAGTACTCAGTGACATGTCACGTATAGCTTTTAATAAACAATGGCCCTTCCCCATGGCTTTAACAAACAGGACAATTACAGTAACAACAACACAAGCAGACTTGTGTCCTAACAAAATGTGCCCAAAGGATGCTCAAAGACTCTTTGGGGATAACTTGTGTATACTATTTATTCCTAGTGAGCTATAATATCCTCCAGTCCTCATTTGCACACAGCTATTTAATATAGTAAACTGGGTACATAAAGAGACTGACATGCAGAGTCTGTTGTCTCTCTGCATTCGTTTGCAATTCTGCTGTCAGCGTGCAATCCACATGTGCACCTTTTTAATGACTCTGCACTACAATATTTTGTACAATTTAAAGGAATCAATCTGATCTGTCCCATCTCTCCTCGTTTCCTTGCCTTCCTCTCCTGCGTGGTTCAGTGAGCCTCTCTAGTTCTCCAGCACCAGCGAGAGAAAGCCAGCCAGCCTTAGGGAGGATGGAGGGCGGTGGTGGGTTGCGCTGGCTACAAGCAATAACTGGGCACCGAAAGGAAAGATGAAGTGAGCGAGATAGGAGACGAGAGGAGGAGGCTTAAATGAAATTTCCAACACATTAAGCACACCCTGTAACCCAGTACTTGCACATGCAGGGTAAAGTGAGGTAGGGGCTGCTGAGCGACCGCTGGATGGTGAAAGTAGTTTATAGCTAAGAATTGATTGAGTTACAGGGGTTCCCTGGATGATCTGTAATGATACACAGCAACAGGAAGATGCTGAAGGATAGACGGTCACTGTATCCAGGAAAGAAGAGAGGATACTAATGACTCAAGAAATCCCATCACAGACATGGGAACATTTAGGAGTGGGTGATGTAGCCGGGGGTTTAAGTTAAAGTGAGATTTGGCGGTTGGGGGAGCCCTAAGATTGGGTGCAGCGTTATAGCATAAAGAAAATAATAACCTAGAAATAATTCCCATAATTATTTTTATGAGGATACAATCAGCTGGCCTGTGTTGCCTGTATTCACTGCTCTTTTTGGGTTCAGCACAGCGAATTCAACATGATGTAAGCAGATATTTCACAAATTTTATAACCAGCTTTCCTAGACACCGTGAAGCTAGTATAAAGGCGGAATTCAGTGACTGAATTGAATCGACATCAATATAAACTGATGTAACTTAACGCTGGCCATGAACACCGTGCCTGATGTGTACAAGTCCAAACTGTGCTGCAAACCACTAACGTCTACTAAACTGCTTAGTAAGCCAACAATTTTTTTCATGCAAAATTTGACTAAAACAAAATTAGTAGGCTTCAATTTATTTTGCAAGACTTTACACAAAAACATAACATACATACATAAACATAGTTTTAAAATAAGGACTAATCACATCCAAACTATTTTAATTTGTCCATCTGTACTTAATTAAAGACAACACAGCATGACTAACCCAGTATTAAAATACCAGCTGACCTCTTAATGAAGTTAAAGCAAACTGACAAACAATAGCTCCTTTGAGTTTTTAATACTCGACTTGTCTTTATCATTCTCTCTGACACTAAGCTTATTGTGATTTATTTGCGTCCTTTTGCACACTATGAAGTGTGAGCCATGGGTTTCAAAGGTAAACACTTTCCATTTTCTTTGGGATGTTTCCATTTAAGCGGCTGAAGAAGTCTGTGCGTTCCAGATAACATTCATTTGCCAAAGCTCTGATGTGGAAAAGCCATTTCTAAACAAGGTATCTGGCAACAAGTCATTGTCATCTGTCCATCCTTGCTTTGTGTTAAATAACAACAGAAGAAGGAAGCCGCCGTCCAGTGAGCGTCACCCTAAACACTTGCTTAGTTTCTATGTGGTGTGAAAGTTTGAACAGCACAGTTGATGCAGTCAACAATGTGTTTGTCAGTGATATAAGATCATTCCACTGGGTAATAGCAGGTACACTCAGAGTGAATCTGACTAGGCCTGTGGTCTCAAGGGCAGGTAGACTTTTTTGTGTAGATGAACGTGTGTGTGTGTGCGCGCACGTGTGGTTGGACAAAGAAATTACCAGAAGCACGCCGCAAGGTTGTTCTAAAGTAATATGAACCAAACAGACAAGGAGAAGGCTCCAAGGTCAGTGTCTGGCCTAACTGACAAATGCGGACGCTCACCTGCAAATGTATGGGATGCAAACATGCACTACCCCCCCTCTGTCATTTAATATCACACAGTTTGTGTGGGATTTACACATCTGGTTCATGAAGGCAGTGTGTGCAAGAGAGCGAGGCTGACAGCTCAGCTTCTCCAGCTGCAGCAGAGATGAATGGGTGGGCCTCAAAACTGCCTTCATTCATAATGGAATACGGCAACAAAGCAGCTTCAGCCCCAGGTGTCTCGGGAACTATAAGAGCAAACTAAAGAACGGAGCGCAGGAGAGCCTGTGAGACAGAATATCCAACACAAAATATATTCCTGATTTATCGCCCCAGGTGTTACCTAAATAAAGCTTAGAAGGGCAGAGAACGCAACACCTTAACGTTGGTCTTGTTGGAGAGCTGGAACGGCCCGGAAATGTCAGGACATACGCTGCTGACTTTATCACACTGTTAAAGCCCTTACTAGTCATTCTAGCTTTTAAAAAGGAGGTCTTTAAGCTTTAAAGACAAATGATTTGAAGATGACACAGGAAGGATTTAGAAATAGGGTGCAGCCAATGGATAGTGGGAAACCACACATGGAAATAGACTGTAATGTTTGTATTATGTCATACAAGATACATGCACATCCTTCTACTTATGATCATGAAGCTTATGATCAGCAGAGAGTAGCAATGTGGGCGTGAGGGGGAGGAAGCACATGCCCCAGCGAGAGTGAGACGGGTCGAACAAGCATCAGAGAGGAGAGGGAAGATTCTGTGTGTGTTTCTGCTCTGCATGTCTTTTAATGTGTGGTTGTGTGCGTCTGAGTAATCACAACAAAAGAACTCATTCTTAGCATCAGTGAAATCCACAAATAGCAAGAACCTACTGGCACTGAATAGCTGCGGCAAATTATAACATCAGTACAAAGGAGGCCACATTTTACAGTTTCTTGAAATCCATCAATCAACACCAACACTTACTGTTTGCACAAGAAGTTACAAAGCAAAATTTAGCTTACAAGGAGTAAAATATGGCTTACATTCGAAGGCGGGTTCACAGAGTACTGCAGAAAGTAGCTGCTTACCAGAGCTGATGTAGTAAAGGAACACAGGCTAACTGCACACTGTGGCTTTGCAGGTTAATTCTCTCAAATAACCTTTGAACTTCTGCCTGTACCACCACTTATTTCAGCCTCCCAAAGAAGAGTCTGGGGAACGGCAGCACAACACTGCAGCTGAAGCAGCTCAGGCGTGACTCCAAGTTGAGCCTGTGCTGTAACTCTAGTCAGTCATATGAATCACATATTTAAGGGCTTGTCATTTGTTTAACCTGAGGCTTACATAAGACAGGTTTGGTTGGTTCCTCGTGGGACAAATTTATACTTACACAGGATGACTAGAGTCTGAAAAAAAATTGTTCAGCAAATTTTCCCCATTTCACATATCGTGCCTAGTTATGCACACCTACAGTAAATTCAGAATGAATAACCTTGTAATGACTGGTTTTATATCTACTATGAAATTCAAAATGCTATGTTTAAGGCCACATAGATATTTTTCAATCACATGGTTAAAATGGCATTAGAAACTGTGTAAATCCTTTACATCTGCAGGACCACCCACACCACTTGATTGAAGGACCTTCCCTTCGCGCTACACACTTCAACTCATTAAACCAGAATTAAATGTGGAATTATGAGCTTGTATATCATTTGCACTGCAGCCATTACTGTACATTAACAGCGCACTGCAATATTTTGGCCCTGGTGAGCGATTCACACTGTAATAAATAGCTGTGAAAATACTTTCTGTACAAGGACATACTCCTCTTTGTGAATACAAGGCTGGTGCATTTGATGAAAAACAAATAGTAACACACATTACATTTCTACAGTATAAGACTATTTTTTTTCTTCATCATAATGTAAATGTATGAGTTGAAATCATTAATTTAGAAGATTTGTGATTGTTTAGTTCAGTTAATTTGTGTTTAGATTTTGACTTTTGTGCACAAGTTCTGAACATTTAAAAAGATTTAAATGGCTCACAGTGACTGATACTCCAAAGGGAATTAATCAGAACTGGCCAATGTTCACTTTCAGGATAGCTATTAAAATGTTTAATGTCATGGCATTCCCAAAGATTTTTTTTTTTACAAAGCAATAAATATCTTGTTATGTTCAAGAACAAGAATAAACTGAATCCAGGGTACACAGGCTAGTACAAGCAACTATATTTCACTGCTTATGGAAATTATAGGAAGAAAATTATTTTAACATCATAAATGCTGTCGGCTGAGAATACAGTATTATATTGGAAAGTTATTGTACAGAACAGACCATAGTTTTGGGTTGTTGTTTTTTTTAAAGAAACTGTTGTAACAGGTGCACTGTAAAATAGAAATTTAGTGCTGCCAATACCTACAGGGACATTTCCTGCAGTGGGTATTAGATATCATTCATGCCAATTCAATGCTTTGTGCTGCTCCTTGACATCAAATATTTGCCATCAGCAAATTACTGCCAAGCATTTATTTTGAAAGAGATAATATAAGGGTTTTTCCTATGGCATTTCATCAAACTAGATTCAGCTTTGCATGTTTCAGCACCTGGAGTCATGATTGATATAAATAAAAAGATACAGGGATATTTTTTTATAAAAAGGTTAAGGGTCAGCTGAGCCTAAAACCACAGCTTTTATCGTGCCCTTTTGTATTTAATACTATAAGCATATAATAAGCATATAAGCCATTATTCTAATCAATGAATTCCAGTCTGTTTGAAGTACTTCTGAGTAGAGCAGGGCGATATGGCCAAAAATATGTATCACGATATATATTTGAAAATTTGCGATAACGATATAACCGACGATATAATTGATGCGAGACAAAATACAACTCCACAACATTACTAGCGCAAAAAGACAACCTTCCATTTATATTCACTTAAACAATGTATGTCCAAATTCCTTTGGAAAAATAAACCCCCACGTATAAGCTTAAAAACACTACAAAAGACCAAGGATAAAGGAGGACTAGAACTGCCTAACTTTCAGCACTACTTCTTAGCCAACAGGCTTCAGTTTATCTCAGGATGGCTAAAACACACCCTCTTAGTTGAACCTTGGCTAGATGTAGAACAAGCACTCTGCAATAATCTAGAGATCTCAGACCTACCATTTATCAGCTCAAACATCCAACGACATGAATGCTTTAAAAGCATCAACATCAGCTCTTCTCTGACAGCATGGTGGGAGTTTCTAAAATTGACAGCGTCTTCATTAATCCCATGCAAACGTACACCTATCTGGAACAACCCTAACATATTACAAAACAATAATATGATAAACTTTTCAGATTGGAGTGATAAAGGAATCAAATATTTAGAACATATACTAGAAGGAACAGAATTTATTTCATTTGACGGACTAGTTACACAATATGGGATCAACAAGAAAAGATTTTTAGAATATCAACAAATTAAATCCATAGTAAAAAAGAAATTTAAACCGGGTCAAGTTGAACTACAAACACCACCAAGTGTGGTTCAATTTCTTACTCTTAAACCCCCCAAATTACTATCCAAAATATACAGAATGCTTTCTAAAACAGATGAATCAATATCACTTCCTATTGCAAAATGGGAAGCGGATTTATCAGTTAACTTAGACCTAAACTTCTGGTCTCAGATTTGCTTAAAAACCTTTCATCTAATTAGAAATCCCAGTCTTCAATTAATTCAATACAAAATATTACATAGAGTACACTATACAGGTCATCGGATGTTCAAGATGGGCTTTACGTCTACCAACAACTGCTCACACTGCCAAACCAATTCACCGGACAATTATATCCACGCTCTTTGGTTCTGTCCACCAGTTCAGAAGTTTTGGCGCGAGATATGTGAAGACTTATCGAAGTGTCTGAAATGTAACATTCCAACTTCCCCCTTAGTGTGTTTGTTGGGCAGCTTAGATAATGTCACTTCAGAAAAGAATATCGCCCATATGGTTTTCACTGCCCTATGCATAGCCAAGAAAACAGTCCTCATGAACTGGAAAAATAAAAATAATCTTAATTCTAACCAATATAGAAATTATCTATTAGATTACATTAGTCTTGATACAGCCTCTGCCACCACATCAGATCAATTGCTCTGGGCTCCTTTGATCAGCTCCATCACCTAGTGGGGGTGGGGGATCATAGTTTGGTCCCGCCTTCACTGTTGTGATTGGTGTGGGGGTAGGGACAGGCTTAGGGCGTCGGGGGGTTCCCCGGAGGCATCTTCCTTGGGGGGCTCAACCCGGGGTAGCGGTCATGTCCGGTTAGGGGCTCTGTTGGCTCTCCGGTGACTGTTTCCTCGCGGCTGCGTGCAGCGGGGCTAGGGGAGGGTCTGTGCTGACGGACGTGGGTTACTGACCTGGTAGCCTGGCTGGCCCTGGGTGGGTCCGGGATGGGCGTGAGGTTCTGGGGGCGCTCCGTCTCTGGGCTGGGACCCGGACCGGGCCTCGGGGGCTTGGGTCCTGGTTGGTGTGTTGCCGGGGTTGTGGGCGGGTGGGTGCATGGGGGCCCAGCCCTGGAGCAGGGTGCCGCCGGTGCGTCGAGCCACCTGGGGGGCTCTTCAACTGGTGGGGGAGATTGTCACATCTTGCAGGAGCTTTCCTCTCCTCAGGAGCTCCCTCTGCAGGAGGGGGAGATACAGGAGAGGTGGAGGAAGATCTCAGCCTGGGTGTTTATTGTCTTATGTAGTCTGGAAGATGAGTGGATGGTGGGGTGGGTGCAGTTTTCTCTGTGGTGGGGTTGGGTGGACTGTCCCGGGCTCTGTGGGGCCGGGCGGCGCTGCTGCACTGGGCCCGGTCTGGATGGGCCTGGGCCCCCTTTCCCTGGCGGGTCGCGGAGTATGGGGGTGCCTACTGGGGTCAGCGGGGGAGCTGGCCCCAGGGAGAGGTCACTTGCCCCTCCCTTCCTTCCCTCCCCATCTCCAGCTGCCTCCCTCTTCCCGCTCCACCACAACCACCCACACATGCAGGGCCTTGGAGTAGGGGTATGTCACTAGGGTGCAGAGGAGGCTACCCCCCCCCTCTGTCCCCTTCTGGCTGCCTCTGCCTCAATTTTATCCCACAACTTAGACATTCACATTACTCACACTCTCATTACACATACATATAGGATCTTGGGGGTGGGCACGATACACGGAGTCCAAAGTACCATCAGGGTGTACACCCCACCCCTGGCATCGTTGCCCACCTCTCAATTTTAAATACACGTAGACATTGAGGGCTAGCAGGAGGGACCATGCGCTTACCTGCTGCTCTCTGGCAGGTAGCTCCATGCCCTCCTGGGTTTTAAATGCACCTTAGAACACACATGCATCAACATTACAATGAGCGGGTGGAGGGAGGTTTGGAGTCTTCTCTCACCCCCGTTCTCTGCGACCTGCTGGAGCAGGGGGGCTAGGAGGAGGAGTTGGCCGTCCGACTGCGGTCTGGAGTGTGGAGCCTTCCTGCTGCTGCGGAGTCGGGGCGGTCTGCCTCCCCCCACCGCAGGGAAAAGGGAAACACCACCTGGGTCTGGGTGCAGTTCCCCCCTCCAGGGGCGGGGGCACCTAGACCCGGTTTGTAGAGTACGCTTGGGGAGTGTGATCGTGTGTACAACGTCTCTTTATGTCTGTCTCCACGTTGGTTGAGTGTGGAGTAAGTGCATATGAGAGCATGAGGGTGGGAATGGATGTTTGTATCTGTGTGTGCCTGTATGTCTGTGTCTATATGTCAGGTTGGGTGTCAGGCGCCACCTCTCTGGGGACATCTCAGGCCCTCCAAGGTTTGGAGGCCTATCTCCCCCTACCACCACTTCCCCTGCCAGTGGCGGACCCCCTCAGACATCGGTGCGTTGGTGGTTCTTTGTGTCCGGGGATGGGCGTCCAGGTACACACCGGCTCACTCCTTGGCGGCCGCTTATCGGGGCCTGGAGCCTGGGGCTCGCTCGGGCCACTTCGGAGGTGGGGTGCCCCCGGCCTCTCGGCCTGGGGCTCGGTCACTCAGGCGCAGCTGGCTGCCGGCGGAGCTCACGGGCGCGTCACTGCAACTCCCCCTGGCTTCTGCTCCGCGGCTGCTGAGTGAGCCCTCATCTGGGACTCTCCTCAGCTCTTTCCGGGACAGTGGCGCAGCTGCCCCTCTGTTGGTCTTCCTTGGTCTCTTGTGTTCTGGGGGCCTCTGGATGTCTGGAGTTTTGATCTCCTCCACACCTGCTTCAAGCCCTGGAGGACGGGGCTGTGGCCCCCCCACACCCTCTAGCAGATTATTACATGAAGGAACCTTTTAAAAAAAACAAAAAACAAGCGCGTCCATGCTCACAGGTGTACACACGGGTGATCACACCCACAAACTACACCCTTTTTGGCTCCTACCTCAAAGCACACTGTGTTCTGTTGATCTTATGTGCTGCACAATAATGTTTAACATTTAGTATTTACTGTCATATTCCCATATATCATTGTGATGTTGTTTATTCTATTACTCTTGTTCTCTTCTGCTTGCTTTCTTTTTTCTTTCTCAGCAGGTGATCCAGGTGATTGATATATGCATTTTTTTTTTCTCTGCCCGTTCTGTTGGTTTTTGTCTTTTGCCCTTCTCCCCCGTCCCTCTTCTCAGCTGTTTCTCTTTCCCTCTTTCTTTCTCCCCTTCTTTCCCCCAGTCAAGTCTGTCCCGTATTCAGTAAGTGAAAATAAAATAAACAATAAAAGGTGAATCAAATGGACCATTACGGCAAGGCTGGGATGGTCAGTTTGGTAAAGTAAATCCGTTGGGCATCTTTCTTTGCCTTTAGACAACAATTCTGAGTGCAAAAGAGCCAAACGGGACAGGCCAAAAAAAAAAAAAAAAAATATTCACTTAAACAAGAAGCTGGTTTTTATGTACATTAAAGCTTTATAAAAATGTAACAGTACAAATGCAAATTGCTTGCTGAAAGTTTAACCAAAAGGCATTTCCACTAGAAATGGGCTGACATGTCCTGAGCATAACCATGTATAATATCCACTGAAGTTAAAAAGAGGTGCTTTGCAACATTAAACTGCAGTGTGCAGTACGCATTTTTCGGACCATAAGGTGCACGGGATTATAAGGCACATTAAGCGAAACAAAGCAGTCAGATAAATCAAACTTTATTAAACTCATTCTTCTTGCTTCCTCCACTTCTGTACCATTGATTCCTTAATGTTGAATTCTCTGGCAGCTGCTCTATTCCCATGTTGTTGCAGTATATTAATGACTAACCTCGTATTGTGGATGGATTATCTCAGTTGTTCTCCTGACTGAAGTTTGGTCCGTTTACAGCATCCTGCCATGCGATTGCATTTGTCTCTAACCATGAAGAACCTTCACGTTAACTTTTATAAGTGGAAAAGTGTTAGTGTTCGTCCTCCAGCTTCACTGTTTATGTTATGCTAACATAGCTGTGTCGCTAGCGATCACGTAGCACATCATTATATACCAGCTAGCCCAACTTCAGTAACCCTACAAACGTCACTGCTGTTTAGTTTCCTGTCTTCATTTATGTTGCAAGTGATAGCAGAGGTGTACGTTTGATTTTTTTCAGAAATCTCTCAGTCAGAACATGCAATATCATGCTTAGGTAACTAGCGAAACTAGCGAGCTAACTTCCGCTAGCTTCCTGCTAACTTCTAACTCCGTTAAATGTAATAACTTTTGTTTTCATGGATGCCTGGAAGTTAAACTTTATAGTTACACCTCGTAAAGCAGCAATGCTGATCGTTTTATTAAAGATGAAAGAATTGAGACAGTTTTTAACTCTCAGTGATGCTGCAGTGTTCGTTTGGCCTGAAGATACGGAGTTTAGGACCCAGATTACTCCCAGATTTAAGAGCATCTTAGTCCGACAAATACGACAATAACAACGGCCGCTTGCATGTTCTGCAAAAAAATGTGCTTTGTTGTGTATCTGACGGACAAACACCAAACCAGTTCCACATCACGGAAGTTGCACCATTTTTACAAACCAATTCTGGTTCATCTGTTTCACTCAACAATCGGCCATGTGCGTATGAAAACAAAGGCACTGCGCATGCGCGTTTTACTCCCATTCTATCGCGATATTTCATTTTCCTATCGTTGCCTAACATTATACCGGTATTACCGTGAACGGTATAATATGGCCCAGCCCTACTTCTGAGGAAGCACACTGCTGAAGCTGACCGACTCTGACACGCTCACTGGCTTAGATACACAAAAAGCATTTTGGTGTGCAACAACATGTCAGCTAAATAAGACAGGAGTCATGAACCAAAAAAAACCCAAAGAAATTGTGACTCAAAAGATTTGATTTTTTCTTCTTTTTTTCCTCTGTAGCTTTTTTTATTTAAAAAAGTGTTAAAAAGGAAAAATGAAAATGAAAAGAGCCAAGTAATCGAGTTGTACAGATGGCTTTTCATTTTGAGTACATGTCTTCACTGACAGTGTTGCACTGCATCTTGCTGGATGAGATATCAAAAATAGAGAAGCTATTATTCACAGGTAGGAGGGAACAGAAGACTGTGACGTGGATAACCTTCAATCCTCTGTTAGAAAAAGGACATTATCATGGTGCAAAGGGTTACCGAGGCAACAGCAGCACCAGGATTTTCAAACATCTCCAGGAAACGGTATATACCCTTCTCACACACAAAATCAGTGTGTGTGTTTTTTTTAAAAGATTAAAATCTCTTGTAATCCCATATCCATCGTAAAATAGCAGTATCTGCAGGCGGCTCAATACACTGTAACATTAGAAACACTGCCCGCGGCTGAAAACAAAAGAGAAAAAAAAAAAAAGTGAAACTGCTTGTGTTAAATATCGAAAAAAAAGAGACACATATAACTCTCACTCTCACTTCTTTGTTTCCTTCTTCTTTCTTCTCCCTCCAATCCCTCTTCCTTACATGCAGTTCATGTCCAGGTTGGGATTTCCCCAGGGTTCCCCTTAGGACCCAGGTCGGTAAAGGCTCTGACAGTGTGAGATGAAAGCTCTGCTGGAGGTACATACTGATCCACTACGATGCCAATCTCAGCTTTTCTGCCTCCTTTTTTTATAGCTATTTTCCTTGGAAAAACAACTAGGCTGATACCAGGAAATCGTCTGGTTGCACAATAAGCGTTTGGTCTTGTTGGTAAGCAGTGCCTATGTAGAGGAATAAATGAAGATTTAACCTGTCTTTGATGGGCAATTGCCGTCTTATTGCTTATAATAGGAACATCTGAGGGCTCTTCAGCAGATGGGCTGCAAAGCAGGAAAACACCAGAGAAGACACAGAGGGCAGTGTATGAGCTGAGTTTTTTTCCATACTAGGAAGTGCCCCACCCACACTTAGATCAATGCCCCAGAGACAACAGCTACACTCAATGGCTGAACAAGGAAACAGTTGCAGAGAAAAAAAGATTGGGATAATTCAATGTAGCTGCCACATGCTGGACATGTGGCCACATTTAAATACCTTAACAACAAGATCATGGAGCATGTGATCAAGGAGCACATTCATGTTCCTTATACAGGCACTTTGTGAGTCCTGAGATTCCAGCGCTTTCCGGCGCTGCTCTCAGAGTCTGGTCTATGAAAATACGATTTTTATCTGTGTTTGTCTTCCCACACATTTTGCATGCAGGGAAAAAAAAAGAAGCAAAGCAGTATTTGCTTTGCACGCCGTTTGTGGATGTGTCTGTGGTAGCCGAGTCATAGTGTTGCAGACTTTGCAATGTCCACATGTCGTTTCCAAATTAAAATGGGGATAGTGCTTCAGCTGAGTAACGAGCTTGTGTAAAACAGGCTTCCTTTTTCTGCTGTAACTGTACCGGCAACAATACATACTTTAACCTTACATCATCTACAATCCCTTCATAAAGAGCCTCTAATCACAAAGTGCAATGAAAACTGTCTCCATGGAAATACATTTTCCAACAAAGTCTCCTGGCCGCCATCTCCTCAATACTATTTATAGAATGACCACTAGCTAGCCGACAAAAGATGAGTAACAGTGTAGTGAGAATGGAAATGTCTCGTATCTCCACTTCTCTATGCTGCTTGTTTTTTTTTCCCCCCTCACAGCCTCATTTCAAAACAAAGTCTTTAAACGAGCGTTCACACAAACAGCTGACTAACACTCTCCAGCCTCACAAGAGGAAAGCAGGTTTTATGTGAGTGAAGTTGGAAGACGCTCGCTTCTGTGTTCAGAACTGATGCGAGGCAGGCAGGATGTGCACACATGCACGACGGCAGACAGCAGAGTGCAGACAGAAGGCAGCGAGGGTCATCGCTAACCTCCTCTGACAGAAGGTCACGGGACTCACAGTCTGCTGCTTTTTGACCTCCGTGTGTGGAATAACGATGAAAACGCCATGAATGTTTTTTTAAGGTCAGCAGCTTCTACCACAATGTACATATATATGTGTGTGTGTGTGAGAGTGTGTGTGTGTGTGTGTGTGTGAGAGTGTGTGTGTGTGTGTGTGTGTGGGGGGGGGGGGTTGCACAGTTACATGTGTATAAATTAATAAACATTCCCTTCCATGCCTGTCACAGAACAAAGTGCTGGACTAGCATTGCATTGCTGTAGCAGACACAATGCACAGCCTGATCCCATCATCTGAGCATCTCACGGGCCTCTGCATCTCTGCCTTTAACAGCCACAGCCTGAACACACTCTCACAGCTCGAGGGAAAGGTCTTCTTGAATCGTGCAGCTATTGCTAATTAGCATTAGCCCGCATGAACATCACACATATTATTATCACAGCGCAGCTGCGCTATAAAGAAGACACGTTCCTGCAAACAGCATTGCATTAACTTAATGACTGAAAACAACAATTACGGATGTCGGTTTTCATTGGCAAACACAGTTACTCAGCGACAGCTAACAAGACTTGTTGAGTTGCAATTCTTTTATTCCACTGATCCAAGGTGCTGATCTACTATTAAATGCTCCGTCTTGAACTGACGGCCTGATACTGCTGTCAAGAGTCAAAAGGTAAAGCGCTCTTTTGATCCAAAGAACTAAAGCATTTCTAAAAATCAGCCTTGCAGTCAAAGGCATCATCAACAAAGGATTATAGCAGCAGAGCTATTTACATAAGCAATTCACTCAGTGCCCTGCTTCCCAGAGGTGCCTTTGAGAAGAGAGAAGATTGTATCTCTCACACGTCGTCTCCTCTAAGTCCTCTCTGACATTTCCCATAGAAGAAGAGGACAGAACACAGTTTTCTAAAGGATTGGCGAGTAGGCCGTGATGCACTGGCCAATGAATCTGAATCAGGTGACAATATACATGCAAGGCATCTGCCAACTAAGAGTAATTTTTGAATGTATTGATTCATTATGGTCATTGTTTCAAGCTAATGGCCAGGACTGCTTTATAGTGCTTTTAAATTTACAAAGTTTTGTATAGTTTATGCACACATTAAATGAAAAATTCTAGACAGGGCAATAAGAATGTGTAATATAACATTATATATTATTAGAGCTTCTGCTGGAAATGTTGTTAACCCCAGCGACTTCAACCAGCAGGCGATTTGGGGGGGGGGGGGGGGGGGGGGGGGTGTTAATGCTGCATTCAATTAATGTTTCAGCCGCTATAACACTAAGTGTGCGGCACAGACAGCATAATGGAGCTGTATTGGTTTAGGTGCATCTCTGCACGCACAGTAGGGGTTTAGTTCTTTCTGTACCAGCTAGAAAGCACAAAATCACTGTTAACACTGTTCTCATGTGTTAAATATTGATCTAGCAGGAACATAGACAGCGGCTAAACAGGTGAAGTATTAAATTACAACATTTGCCTGGTTCTGTATTCCTGTTATATGCTTTTTATGTTTCTATCTAAAAGGTTTCCATCTCAAAAAAATTACCTAGTGTTTTTCAGCCCAGTGGGATATCAACTTGAGCCACCCGGGCCATCGAGCTTGTAAATCATTGCATAATACAAAGTTTTCGACAAAGAACAATCTCGTGTTACCGGCACACAGATCTGGTTTCCAGTCGTGCTCTTGCATTCACCTGAAAATAAATACTTGAAATGCAGATATTGACAGTGTGTCATCCATATTACTACAAACACTATTGCTGAGCTTATAATACGCCAATCCCTCAAAAGAGACGTTCATCCAGCGAAAAGGAGACTAGATGGATTAATCTGAACGGGATGTGGTCAGCAGTGAGGGTACAAGAATAAATCAAAAACACTCAACAGTGTTTAATGCACAGTTTATCAACAGCAGCAATACATTAACACTTCTCTGACTCATATATAGTGTGATATTATAATTTGGCCATATCTCACAGGCCCCGTGACGCTTGGCACAATATCATCATAATGAGATTATCAGGTCAAAACCTCATGATCACGCAGAAGTATAGAGCACCATTACAGTGACCCTGTTGGTTTGAACGAGCCTCTAAAACCCCACCCATAGTGTACCACATAACCCCTCCGTGCTTTGTCTCATGTCCAATACCTCAGTTCAGCTCTCTGGATCAGTTATGTTTAATCCACACGCGTCTCCAGTCATTGACCCACTAGTGCTGATATAGGAGTTAATTAAAAGAGACAAGGCTCAAAGCTCAGACTCCCGATTCATTTAAAACAAGCAATTGAGAATTCAGAGGAGAGGGGCTTCTATCGGCAGGAAAACTGTTAGAATTAGGGCTTGTGAAGCCATGCACGGACACAAAAAGTAACACAAAAATAAAATAAAATATGAGCTTAGGTTACTAAGCTGCCCTTGCTGTGTCCTGGTGAAGATATATTTGTCTCTATCTGTTCCAGCCTATTATAAATATAACAATGGGACTTGAGGGCTTGGAGTCCATTGTTGGACAGAGGTGTGCATCTTTGTTTGTCTTCTCCATGGTGAAACCCCCATGTGTGCGCTTGTGTCTACCATGGCACCGGTACAATATGGGTAATCACAGTGCAAACAAACTGGGCGCCAGGCCGAACAGAGTGTCTTGTTTTATGGGGCTCATTGACTCCCCGGATGTGCTCAGACTCTGATCAATCTCAGCTGAAGCTCACATCTTGACTTCTAGTGGTGTAATGGGGATGTCATAAGCATCCTTCACAAAACACAGGCGGCTGATTTCAGACAGAGAGCGGGCTGGTGGTGCAAAAGCAAACGGGGCCAGAACTGAAGTTTGCGAGTCAGCCCTTTGGAGCTCTGGGGGATCAAGTGCTAAATTGTTGAATAATTAAATCAGATTTGGCAATTTAATGCATAATAACATAAAGCAAGCTAATTTTTCATTTGCTGCAGACTTCTTTCCTGCTCGTGCCTCGCAGAAACAGATCATTATGAACGTTATGGCACCCCACAGTTCTGCTCTCACACTCTACACATCCTTTTTCCTTCTTCTCATTCCCGTCACGTGGTCACGCATGCAGATGGCGATAAAGTTGCCATCATGGTATTTATTCCAGCAACTATCTAGCGAGTGCTACAAAAGAAGAGCAAGCACAAATGAAGCTCAAGAAACACACAAGCTGAGGACACGAGAGGAAGATGAGATTATTCTGAAAAGTAAGGATTTCCGCAGCCTCCAAATCTATTGGAGTCCACAGTACAATTGATTTAATATGAGATAAGGATTGATTTATTATATAATAAAATAATACAACATTCTTGGTCGTCTTTATTTGTTTGTTTAAAATCATGTGAATCTTGAAGTGTGCTTTTAAAGCACTCCTCTAAAAATAGTTGTATTTGTGTAAACAAATAGACTTTTTACATAATCTTCCCTGCTAGAATATTCTTGAGGACGACGCACATCAAATCTGAGCGCTTCTTTAATTTGCTTTTGGCCCAAAGCATGAAGTATCAGTACATGAGCGGAAGTCTACAAAACTCTGTTCTGACAGCTGTGGCTAATGCATGGCGACCGTGAGGGTAAAAGGAGCAAATAGAGGCAATGCTGAAAAGAAACAACAACCAGCAGACATCACGCCACACTGAGCCACCATGAGGAGACAATTTCTCTTAGGTCGACACGCGCTACCACTACCCGCAATGACCTCGACACAAGGATGATGTCACAGTGGCCCTCGTATCCTGTTTAGCCATGACTGGTGAAGGCCTCGCTTCACTAGTAACACAGCACGAGCAGGTTTTGTCATACAGATAAACTCTGAAACACATGCAAATTTCCCCCCAGCAGTTCTAGGTCCTGTGCCTCTCAGAGATCAGCTGGCTTTATCAGAGGAGACATTGGCTCACACGCTAAAAATCACCGGGACAAAAGACGTGCAGCCAGCTCGAAAATGTCAAGCTCTCGTGCCATTAACCCCGAGCATCGATCCAGCAGGAACAAAAGGACTGCTTATGAGCTTGTGCGAGTGTGCCGTTGTGTGTGCCGTTGTGAGGGGCCCGAGTAATTAAGAGTGCTATTAGCCTTGTTTAAGTTTGTCGGGATTCCGCTTGGAAAGTGAATCCACTGAGTCATTTGTACGCCTTAGTTGGCTTTCAAGGGCTGCCTCCAAAATCTGCAACACATGTTTTATTCTATTTTGGTTAAACTATAACTTAAAGGAGCACAACTGTGCAGTGAATGGCCAGTAATGTACTACCTATTCCTCCAAGAGACTCTAATATATACATAAATAATTTACAAAGTTACTATGCTTTGTCAGGCATGTAAAATGTGCTACTTTACCAATGCATGAAAGAGTCCGTGTGGAAGTGTGCATCTAAAGCTATGCAAAATAAATTCTGAAAAGGTACCCTGGAAGTCACAAAAGTGCTTCCAAGCAACAATATTTTTTGTTTTATTTATACATCTACTAGTTTCCTGGAAACTGGATAATGATCTTCTGAGTAAAACTCCAATTTCGAAGCAAAGACGGTTCCAGAGTTAGACACATGCAGGAATCTTTCCAATTCTGCTGTCAAAGTAATGGGAAAGTTGTAAAGGGAAGCAGCTAGTTTCTGTTCTGTGAAATAAAGGTGAGCCTGAGGCCAAGGGAATCCTCACATCATAGATTCCCAACGTTCCTCTGAACCACTTTCCAAACATTACTCCATCAGCAAAGCGGGGCTCATTCGCACATGCTTCCATTTGTAATTAAGAACTGCCTCACAGTTGACCGATATCCCAGTTTCTTCTTTCCTGCTGCCTGTCGAGCAGTCGCGATTCTCCTCACACCACCCTGGTTATTTTCTGCGTTTCACTGAAAAACGGTAATTTCTAAACCTGTCATTTATAAACTCTAGAAAGTAATACTGGGCAGGCTCAGCTCAGGGAATCCAACAATGACTGGACTGATATGAGAAATTCAAGATACAGGAAGCTTTGAGACGTTTATACTCCATGGTCATATGCAAACAAAAGTAGGGCTGGGCCATATTATACCGTTCACGGTAATACCGGTATAATGTTAGGCAACGATAGGAAAATGAAATATCGCGATAGAATGGGAGTAAAACGCGCATGCGCAGTGCCTTTGTTTTCATACGCACATGGCCGATTGTTGAGTGAAACAGATGAACCAGAATTGGTTTGTAAAAATGGTGCAACTTCAGTGATGTGGAACTGGTTTGGTGTTTGTCCGTCAGATACACAACAAAGCACATTTTTTTGCAGAACATGCAAGCGGCCGTTGTTATTGTCATATTTGTCGGACTAAGATGCTCTTAAATCTGGGAGTAATCTGGGTCCTAAACTCCGTATGCTTCAGGTCAAACAACACTGCAGCATCACTTAGAGTTAAAAACTGTCTAAATTCTTTCATCTTTAATAAAACGATCAGCATTGCTGCTTTACCAGGTGTAACTATAAAGTTTAACTTCCAGGCATCCATGAAAACAAAAGTTATTACATTTAACGGAGTTAGAAGTTAGCAGGAAGCTAGCGGAAGTTAGCTCGCTAGTTTCGCTAGTTACCTAAGCATGATATAGCATGTTCTGACTGAGAGATTTCTGAAAAAAATCAAACGTACAGCTCTGCTATCACTTCCAACATAAATGAAGACAGGAAACTAAACAGCAGTGACGTTTGTAGGGTTACTGAAGTTGGGCTAGCTGGTATATAATGATGTGCTACGTGATCGCTAGCGACACAGCTATGTTAGCATAACATAAATAGTGAAGCTGGAGGACGAACACTAACACTTTTCCACTTATAAAAGTTAACGTGAAGGTTCTTCATGGTTAGAGACAAATGCAATCGCATGGCAGGATACTGTAAACGGACCAAACTTCAGTCAGGAGAACAACTGAGATAATCCATCCACAATACGAGGTTAGTCATTAATATACTGCAACAACATGGGAATAGAGCAGCTACCAGAGAATTCAACATTAATGAATCAATGGTACAGAAGTGGAGGAAGCAAGAAGAATGAGTTTAATAAAGTTTGATTTATCTGACTGCTTTGTTTCGCTTAATGTGCCTTATAATCCCGTGCACCTTATGGTCCGAAACATACGTACTGCACACTGCAGTTTAATGTTGCAAAGCACCTCTTTTTAACTTCAGTGGATATTATACATGGTTATGCTCAGGACATGTCAGCCCATTTCTAGTGGAAATGCCTTTTGGTTAAACTTTCAGCAAGGAATTTGCATTTGCACTGTTACATTTTTATAAAGCTTTAATGTACATAAAAACCAGCTTCTTGTTTAAGTGAAAATAAATGGAAGGTTGTCTTTTTGCGCTAGTAATGTTGTGGAGTTGTATTTTGTCTCGCATCAATTATATCGTCGGTTATATCATTATCGCAAATTTTCAAATATATATCGTGATAAATATTTTTGGCCATATCGCCCTGCTCTAAACAAAAGTCTTGCAAAAGGAGGAGAAAGACTGCACTCATGAGGTGCAATTTACATCCTAATGAAATGAAAGCACCCACTCTTTTCTTTTTTTATTTAATTGTCACCCCAGACTGTCAATGTGTCTACACAACATCCATCCAACTCTGCAGCTGCTCTTAATTCACCATGAACTTGAATAAACGATGCTATACCCAATCAATATTTCCAGAAGGAAAGGTCAACCCAAGCTGTATTTTCCAGACTCTTCATAGTTCTTCTGAACTGGTTTGTGACAGGTTGCAAATGTCCAGGTAAGATCCAGGTAAGAATTTACCCCGGTTACGCATGACGATGCCATGAAAATGACTGTGGACAAAGCAATGATTTCAGCGCAGCAAAAGTGAAGTATAGGTTAACAAAGTGACGGGACAACACGTGAGTCTGGAAACCGTTTCCCATAACTGTCACATATTTTTGACGAATTCGGGTAAAGCCGACCTTCACACAAGCTAAATCTGCCCGGTCTAATTTACACTGCTCATTTGGACCCAGCATTCCCACTGATTTGTCACAATAATGAGACCAATCTCATAACTAATGGCCTGAAAGGCAGGGCAGCTGATGACCTTCGGGCTCTAGTAGCAACCTGCCCTCCTGGCAGAGGATGCCACAAGCCCCCCGATCTGAGATGAGAGAGGGTAACCAAGCGATGCCTCCATCCATCATCACATTACGCAAGTTGGCCTAATTTAATGTCCTTTTCAGACCTGACTGCAGACACGCTGGGCCACACAGAAACATGGAAAGCAGCTAATTAGTCTACGCCAACAGCAGAGGTTCGCCAGTCTTTTTTCACTTCAAGGATGAAATGCCATCCGGATTACTAATGAGGACTTTGTCCATCACGACAGTCTCACCCATTGCAATGCCAAACGTCACCATAATGAGGCGATAACTGAAGCATGCAGATCCTCGCTACAGTAAGGTGCTGGATCATTAAAATAATAACTGCACGGTAAATGCAAAACAGGAAACAGATCGAGTGCTACAGTAGCGACCACACTCGCTAAATACATAACACGGCAGACAGCAAACAGGCTGCAAATGATTGGAGCTCCTCAGAGCCTAAAAACTGTTTTGTTTTTTCCCTCTTTATGCCGATGAATTTGCTAAAGTTCACCTTGTTTTTTTAAAGGCAGTAATGCAGAACGTAGTAGTTAGAAAATTCACAGCTGGAGTATTTAGAACATTAGGCACACACGCTTCTACGGCATCCTTCTAACAGGACTAACCTACAACTGTATTTTAAAGCAATACTCTCCAAAATGAAGCCAGTAAACTGTAGAGAAATGAAAAGAATATGTTAAGTTTCTTTTTTTATATTTACAGAATTGTACTTATTATACTACAAACAATGACATACATATGTAATGTTACACAAATTTTACTACATGTTCATTTGTGAGTGTATGTGTGTAAATAGAGCAGTAGGAACAGAAAAAAATCCCATGTGGGGCAGCCCACAGTGGGTTAACAAGGCAGAGACAGCAGCCAAAAAGAGAGCACTGGGTGATTTCTCTGGGGCGCACACAAACCTCAGAAAGAAGAAAAAAAAATGTCAAACACGCTTCTTGCTATGGGCCGTGTGCCTGTGCTCTCAGCAGCTCACGGATCATTAAGGGCCAGTGAGCGTCAACTAGAAAGCAAGTTTGCTAAAAGATATGAAGCAGTGTGAATGAACACAGCGGGTGAGAAGCTTCGCCTCCTAGCACGTCCACACACGTGCACACAGGTACACGTGCACTCACTCACACACAAAATAAGTATTGGACACGTCACAAATTTTCTTGTAAGTGAACACATTTCTAAAGGTGCTTTTGACATGAAATTCTCAGCAAATTTTGACCAGTCAAACTCTCCTGTCAGTGTAAATAAGCTTAACTACACATTTAATCTATGAAAGATTTTGATATAAAAACAACAAGTGCAAGTTCAAATTGATGAAGAAATGCTACGTCAACATCAGTACGTCTCAGAAAAACTGAGACGTACTGATGTTGATGTAGCATTTCTTCATCAATCTGATGAAGAAATGCTGCTTTGGGTTGAAACTGTAGAAAAAATATCTGGAAAATCTCAGAAAACGTTTCGTTAGCTTTTGTTATTTAGTTGTTTATCTATTACTTATTTACTTTGGTTCAGTAGGAAAAGCTGAAAAACACAGTTAAAAGTCTAAAATGTATATCATCCCTCACATTTTCCAAAGCTGCTAAGCTGACCAGAGTGGAGTCTTTGGCTGGTTGATTCTGGCCCCTGGGCCTTATGTTTGACACTCCTGTTTTAGCTGAACTGTTTCACAAACTTGTCGACCTAACTGTAACAGACACAGTGAGTCACCCTGCCGAAATCTGTAGATGGAAAAAAGGCCCATCCGCCACATAACTCCTGAACCACAGCAGACCCTGGAAATTACTCTGGCTACCACTCGACAGGGTGACCGCCACCAGAGCTGACAGGAGCTCTGTCATTACTACGGCCGCTAAAGCTATCAGCTTTTCATCACCGTAATAAGATGACAACACACACTTGTCATTTTGTCTGGTGTTAAGATAATCCATGATCTTTTCACGACACTGCCACGAAATGCCAGGAAAGGTGCTGCAGCATGAGCCTTACAGACAGGAAGGAGACATAAGTCTGTACTGCCTGAAGCTTCAGAGCGAGTATGCGTCCACATTCTGGTGTTATGAGTTACTGAGACGCATTTAGACCCAGCCAGACTAGTTCATGTCCCTGGCAGAATATAACCCACAGTGGTACCAGTTTACTGTCACGTCAGCTTAATAATTAACACCCTAGATACGTTTTACTTCAACTAAATGAGGAAGTGCACCTCTTTATTTTCAGCTCATCTCTAAATTAACTCTTTATCTTTTATTAGGCTACATGCACTTTTACCTCAACCTTGAGTAAATGAACTATTTTGATTTTATGCTGGCCCAACAAATTAAACTGCTGCGGGTGCTCGGCTTGGCCTGATTGCTGGATTTGTTTTGATAAAGACGCATGATATATACCCAGAAGCCACTTTTGCTCTAAAAAAAAAAAAAAAAAAAAAAACAATCAAGAGATTTCAGGAAGTAACTACGAACTTGGTAAATATCTTTTTGGGAATGAGGAAAATCTATTTAGAGGAAATCCTTTTCTGTCAATGTGGCATGCTGTGTATTTTAACAACATTTACTTCTTCCCCGCTTTATTTGTTCATTTAAATCAGGATTGGCAGGAAGAGTGGATGGCACGACATAACAACTGGCACAACCGGCATGTTATTATCTGGTTTACCTGTTTCGACCTTTCACACAGTGTTGCTCTGTTAATAACCAGATGATTTTTGGACAGATTTTATGCAAACAAAACCAAAAAAACAAATGCATGCGGGTCACAGCTTGGAACAATGTCTATACGTTAGTGGGTAGTGAATCCAGTCACAGTGTCTCAAGACACCCGTTTGACTAAGATAGGTTCCCAGTGAATCGGGGTAAACTAACATGCCCGTCTGGCAAAACAAGATTGGTTGCCTCGTTGTTATTTCCTGTTCATTAGCTCACTATCTCAAACTCATAAACACTGGTGCTAGTGATCTTGGCTAATCAGTTTTTCAAGCTCATTATAGGAACAGATATGCCTTAGACTAAAAGTCGAGTCACACTGCAAACTTTTAAAACAGTCTGAATATAGCCAAACAATAAGAGCACTGCTGATGGTTCTTTCAGATTCTTCATATGGGATGCGTTGCATGAATTGCTTTCATGTATCTTTCTGACATGGTTTCACTTCAGGTTTTTAGGGTTTTGGGTCATCTATGATAAAACTAAAACAGGACTTTATAAAAGTGAAATCACTTAGCGTCACGATAACCGTCACTTACAAAGACAATGAAAGCCCTGCGAGAAAACTCAGATCAGCTTTCTCACCCACTCACCCAAGAAAAACTCATCCCACTAAAAACGCCCCTGTGTATAGATAGTAATCCAATATCAGCTATGTTGACCACACATTATTATCACTTCTCTCCTGCTGAGCTACTGGCCATGATGTGATAACATCTGAGAACAGAAACGAAGGTCATCGTTGTAAAACCCAAATGTCATAAACAAACGGTCTCTGAATTGCCATCAGTTATTTTTCACACAACATGGCGTCATACACCTGCCAATCATCTGACTGCAAACTGAAGACTGGACTCATTAAGTAGCAGATAAATGGCAGCCGAATGGACATTTCCCCCATCACTTCATACCATATACCTGTTTCCCCCCTCAGTCTGTAAATGTTGGATCGCTGAGTCTGAAACCAGTTTGTCCGTGAATGGTAGAATAACATTGATGGAACTGCCATTGCGGACACGTCTATCAGTCATTCAGCTATCTTATCACCCTTAGCACAGCCACAAGCTTAGAGTCACTCTCTTATCACACTAATCCGGACAAGTTCAGAGCTGAGTCTGTGAAGGCAGCACGGATAAATTAGTTTACTCCTTTACTGATTGGATTAAAAGCCAGGAGCGGGCCTCGGCCCCCCGGCCCCAGCTGCTCTAGTCTCCAGCTGTTCAGCTTTAATGAACATAGGAGCTTTAATGTAAGTAAATGACTACAAAAAACAATATTTAATGCCTTTTATTGCCACATTTTCCATTAAATCACATATTTTAGATGCAAGATATGAACATATTGACTATCTCGCAGTACAGAAACTCCTGACTGATTTATAACCCTTTTACAAGGAGTATTCCCAGTGACTCGCCACTCCTACTACACATCAGGAAAGCAGCATCATATATGACAGCTGGCTCAATATTAATCTAGTGCAGGTTAAATGCAAGCATATGGAGTACACTGTCTCCTTTGCAGCCCCATCATCAGAGCCATTACACAGCTCTACATTTCAAGTTGGGCTCTAGAAACCATATTTAGGTCTTCTTTGAAACATGTGTGCATACAGCCTGCATGGAAACTGTATGCATCCCACTGCAGCTTTAATCAACACTAGTGCCGAAACAGGGTTTCCACTGGAAGACTCACAAATGAATACAGAGGCTTGGCTGTCACAAAGTGACAGGCCCGCGTTAGGGGCCGCCGCAGCAACGCTTCACTGGACGGAGACACAATATGACAGACAAATAACACTACAAACCTGGGCAGCCTGAAATAAAATGAAAACTTATTAGCGGCCAACTCTGGCAAGAGACAGTGAGTAGTAACGTGCTTAAAACAGTTAAGGCTTTCTTAGAGATGGAAGAGGCCAAGAATATCAATTCAGACTCAAATTTTTTCACTGTAATAGTTCACAGTGGGTGATAGTTCACAGTGGGTCTAGTGTGGAGATATGGAGTGTGTGTGTCTCTTCTGACAGCTCCTTAACCTCCGGGCTGGCCTGCTTCGCTGAGAAGGAAAGCCTCATTTAATTTCATAAGGCCTGTGGAAAGTGTGCCTGAAGATGGTGTCAGAGATAGAGAGAAAGACAACAAAACTCTCAAAACATTACATCAGTACTTCTAACTACTGCAAAGACTTCCACATTCCCAGAACCCCATCCTGGGCTTCTCCTCCCTCCTCAGGCTGCTGCTGGAAAGACTCACAGTTTCCTCTGCCTCTGTGACACCCCCCCTTCTGACAAGGGGGGAGGGGCGGGGGTGACAGAGGCAGGAAAACGCTGTGCAACTATTGCATGGTAGTGACAGCTCTGTAAACGCAATTGCCTTCCTGTTATTGTGAGCATTGTTGAGGGTGCATCCATTACTACAGTGACCATGTAAAGAAAAGACCTGCATCAGCTTGCAGGAATACCTAGGATTTCCCTGATGAATGGGGAAACACCCACAGGGAGGGGAGAAACAGCAGGCTGGCTGGAGAGTCTGACATCATCCAAGTACAGACTTCCATGTTTCTGTGAAGCCTCATGTGTCAACACTGAGTGCATCTATGGATAACTCTCTTCAGCTCTCTTGCAGACACACACACACACACACACACAAGCACAACTTCCTCCTCAGGTCTGGACAGATGTTCATTGTTCTGAGTTTCTGCTGCTGCACAAACACACACCAGGTAATAGCAGAGAGATGGGGCTAACCATCAGCCACGGGCTCTCAATCACACCTTTACTGCAAAAGCACAAAAAATAAGGCATCCATACCCTTCCACAGTCAAACCAACCCTAGCAGGTACTGCAACCTAGAAGCTCAAACTGGGTCTTATTCTAATTCATATTCGCTGATCAGAATGATACTGGGATTAACATATGCCTGCAAAGTTGAAGGATTTCTTCTGGGTTTTGGATTTGTTGTTGTTTTTTTAAATCACGGGTTATGAAGCTTTTGAGAGGCGAATGTTTGAAGGCTAGTTACAGTAAACGGCGGGGCAGCAGCAGCGGGGTGTCGATGGGTTTCAAGTGCTCCAAAAAGCTGCATTGCCTCTCTGTCAAACCTCTACGTCCCACCGTGGATTAAAATATCCACGCGACACCAGGTTGGGATACGTATCATGACTCGTCGTGTGCCTCACCTTTACGTGAAGCTCGACCTCAAAGAAATAAATGAAGTGGGGGAGATATTGACGCTAGTTAGCTTCACTTCCTTAGCCAGCCCCGCTTGCCTTCTCTCCGGTCCAGCCTCGCCAGCTCGGTCCCTACCCCTCTCTCTCTCTCTCTCTCTCTCTGTTTCTCTCTCTCGGAGCTGTCTCAGACGTCCTGGGACTTACCGGTCTTATATGCTGATGATGCCGCTGTGAAGAGACAACAAGTGCGGGGCGGCTGCTGGCCACCGCTCCGCTGCTCCGGGACAAGAGGAGTACTGATCTACACACTTTCACAGCCATCTCTGTAGTGAAAGCTCGCCGTGAAGGAGACTGCTGCGGGCGGGCGGACGGAGAGGCACCGAAGAAGCACAGAGGGAGGGGTGGGCGGGTTTGCGGGGCTGGACTATGATATACACATGCCCAGTGTTGCACCAGTGTGCTAAGATAATGCACTTCTGTGCGCACTAGTTCAAAAAAATGTATGTTATGCGAAGACTGCAGTACACCTGTCTCCAGTGACAATATACCCTACTGCAATTCAAAAAAAAAAAGAAGTCTGGTGATAGTGGCATGGGTGAAGGAACTATATACACACATCTCGGTGAAAATCATTGTTTTTATGTCTAATGTGTTTAACCAAATAAGAAAACATGTGTACTATGTTTTTGTTGTTTTTTAAAAAGAGGGTTTCATTCTTAAAGCTTCACACTTAACACAGTGCACAGTGCAACCTGTCTGAATGTCTTTCTGTCACTCGTCACTCTATCCATCTATAGCCAAATATCAAATATAACCTGTCCTTCAGTCACACTTGTGTTCCTGGATCAAATATAAGTGAACTGGTCTTCATCGGCTTTTAAACAGGTAGGCTTTCATTACATTTCAGAGCTTCTGTGGCCGTTCAATGGGGCAAGCAGTTTATGAGGTGCACTGTTTTCTGGAGAATCATCCATCCACTGCAAATTCAGCTAATGGGAGTGCTAATGGGTCTGTTTGGTCAATGAATGTCAAGGAGACTCCCCACCGTGGAATGCAACCTGTTTTTGTCTGTAATCTTTGACCAAGCCCATCATATAATACCACCTACCACACCTGTGTTGGTCAAGGGTGAGTCCAGATAGGCAACTCTTAAAAGACAAAAACAAACACATTTTGTGTAATTCACCGCAGTGATTTATGTGATCACATGGTTTCTTATCACAACTTTAGATCCAAAGTAAGGAGCAGAAAGATAAGGAATGAGTCAAATTCGTTGTTTTGTTGCTTGTCTTATGTTTTTTATAATGTATTTATTTCAAATACAGTAGCAGTATGTCATTGCTCCTGAACTCATCCCAATTCCTTCTGTACTTCCTCAGGTGCACTGCATCAGGCTGTGTGGGTGATGCAATTTAAATGCAAATTCCCAGTCATGGACAAGGATCTGCTCAAGGCCTCAAGCCTGCATCGATTCACAGGGCGGATCTTTTGTGTGGTGCCAAACACTACCGTGCACTGGCTCAAATAAACCTTTAGACGTCTGCTCTAACTGTGTCACGGCGGTGGTGCATTTGCACATGATGCGTCAGCAGTGTAAACTAAAGAGCTTGCAGCAAAGAAAAGCTACCTGCATGTATTAGATTTCATTAGAGCTAAGACGTGTATGATTTGTTTGTACTCCAAACTGTGTCCACAGCATTAAATCAGCTACTAAAGAGAAGCTATACATATCAGACCGTGGTGTTTGATCTCAGTGTAACCTAAAATGCCCTACATGCCACATTATTGTAACAGCACAACTTCTTATCTTCCTCAAAATCTACAGTTATGATACTTCGGGTGAGTTATCACCAACGTAAAGACACTAACACTGCAGGTGCAAGAAAATAAGACCAGGTGACACCATTCCTTTTGAAAGTAACTAAGTATTTAGATATATCCAAACCAAAGTGGGAAAAAAAAACCACTTTATGGAAAATCTCAATGATACCCCAGTTAATTTCACTAAGACACTCGTGTTAATACACAAATTAAAATAAAAATTAAATTACTGATATAAATTGGACATGACAAGTCTCTACAGCACTAAATTTGTGCGACTCAAATAAAACCACTGCTGACAGTAATCTTTTTTTTCCCCCAGTTATCCTCATATGATTGAATTTTTAATTTAATTTTAATAGAGACGGTACAGATTTGAAACACCCTCTGCCACCATTTCTCAAGGTCATGATGAGTGATTTGAGGAGAGTACAAAATGAGGTGTGTTTGGTTGCCACGTAAATATGAGTGTTCACACATGTCTGTACTTGAATGAAATGTCGCCCAGCGTGAAAATACAAAAGAGCTCCACCCGTGGTTTTATGAAAGAAGTAACGCTCAAAGACAGCATGCATGGGTGTGCAGACGTGGAATACGTCAGAGAAATAAGACTGATGTTAGTGGAGCCAGCTTTTGTTCTCATGTCAAAAAAAGAATAAAAAAGAAGGTGTTGTTGTTGTTGCAGACGAACAACACACCTTCATGGATTTACAAAGGTGTTCCTCAGTGTGGTTCTCAACAGTGTGACACCCTCTTAAACCAACCAAAATTAAAAGAGTTAACAACAGTGTCTAAACATCCTTCTAAAAACAGTTGAGGTTTGGTCTTATCTCCTGCTCCACCTTTGCACTGCCACATTTGCAGGATGGCTTTGATCAGTAGTGGAAGGAAGACATGTTTCTGAATATGCTTCCATGCCTACAGAAACATTTTTGGCCTGGATGTTCATATTTATTTATATGTAGGCTGACATTTGCACTGCATGCATTCTTTTTTTTTCTTGTCTCACAAGTTTCATAGAAACTCCATTTCCATTCTCTGAACTGTAGCCCATTAATTTTGTACAAAATGTTATAAACCAACTTTCATGTTATACATGTTTATGGGTCAATAAAGGAGTCAATATGAATAAGAGCACTGCTGTGGAGTTCTAGGTGACGCTGAGGTTATTGTAGTAAAACTAATAACATCCAATTTGAAATTTCAGTATTTGACAGGTTTCTATTGTGGCATTCTGGTGATACATTGTGAGTCCTAATGAACTCTATGCTGAGGAGCTGCAGGCATATTTAAACAGTGTCCCTTATTTAAGAAAAAACAAACAACTGTAGACTAAAAGACAGCACAGATACAATTTGTTCTAACAAAGATTTTATGAAAAGATAAAAGGAAGGGGAATGGGTGACAATTTGCAAAGGAGGAAGGCAGCAATATTAGTTGCGGTGTGTGAGCATGTGATATTATTATACTGTTGATAATCACTTCAAGTTTGTATCACCTGTTTGAGACAACACACACAGACAGAGACACAAACAATCATAGAGAGCTGACTCAATGAAGCATTTCACTGAGTTATTATAAATTTATAGTTTAAGCCATGACACCTGGTTGCATAAGCATTGCATCCTACTGCATGTAATGCAAAGATTGTATGACCTGAGGCTGTTAGGTGGACATATAACGTCTTTAAGGCTTGTGTGTTCAATTTCAGATATATCTTGCGTGTTCATTCATTTCACTTAGTAGCTAAGGGATAAATGTTATCAATCTAAGTCTGACTAATGAGAATAATTAATATTATTAGAACTCTTCTGACATTTCTGGCATTTCTAAAGGCCTAGGTTGTGCATCATTGTGAAATTTGGGTGACATTGTTCGTGGATGTGACAAAAGCCTGCAGTCATGAAACGTCCCAAGGCAAGCTCAGCCGCTCTCCAGTTTTTCCTTTCACATTTTGCATGCAAACCACCAGATATGTTGGCTCTTCAAGGCAACAATTATAACTGGCACACTGTGGAGAGGCTCGTTATTTAATCTGGAACTCTATAAAGACATATGACTGAAATCAGACACTCTCTTTCAGTTCAGTTTAATATTGTTACATAATACCAAATGAAATTTATTTTATTCTAAAATTTTAAACCTGAAATAGAATTGTTGAATCTGTATTTAGGCCTAACATTAGTAGGTACACCTTACTTGTACTGGGTAGGAGCCCTTTTCCCCTCAGAATTCTTCATGGTATTGATTCAATAAGGTACTGGAATGACAGCATCACACAGTTGATTCAGATTTTTGGGCTGCAAACCCATGAAGCGACCCTCCTGTTCTTCTGCATTCCAGAGATGCTCTATTGCATTAAGATCTTATTACTGTGGAGTAAAGTGCACTCATTGTCATGCTCAAGAAACCAGTTCGAGATTATTTCAGCTGTACAACATGGTGCGTTATCTTGCTAAATGTACTCATCAGAAGATTGGTACATTGTGGTCATAAAAGGATGGTATGCTATGCTGTGGTGTTTAAATGAGGCTCAGTTGGTTAAAAAAACAATCCCTCACAACATTACACCACCAGCAGCAGCAGCCTAAACTACTGCTGTGAGGCAGGATGGATCCACGCCTTCATGGTCTTTACACTAAATTCTGAACCTACCAGCCAACTGTTAGAACAGACACCGAGACTTGTCCGACCAGGCGATGTTTCCCCAGTCTTCTATTGTCCAGTTTTGGTGAGTTTGTGTCAATTGCAGCCTCTTTCCTGTTCTGAGCTAATAAGAGTCCCACTTGGTGAGGTCCTATGCAGCTGTAGCAGTGTGTTGTGTGTTCACAGATGCTCTTCTGCATGCCTTCCTTGTAAAGAGTGGTTATTTGAGTGAGTTGAGTGCATTGCCTTCCCTTGAAGCAGTCTGTCTGTTCACAAAGAGAACTGCCACTCTCTGAATATTTTCTCTTTTTGGACCCTTCTCTGTAAGCCCTATAAAAAAAAAAAGTAAAACAGTTGTGCTGTGCTGACCATAATGTACCTATTCGATTAGACAACTTAAAGTCCCCACAAGACTTTTGATTTTCCTTTACTTACACTGTAATTCCGCCTAAACCTGGACGGAGGGATGATGGGAGGGTGCCTGTGTGAAATGCATGGGGCTGGTACGGAGATGTTGTCCCACCCTCTCTGAAACACGGAACTATTAGCGCAGTACTCCATCACTGCAGACACACTGAGCAAAGACGTACTCTGAATCGGTGAAGACGTTATTACTTTGGACTGAGTGGTGTTTTTATCGCTGCTTATGTAAGTAACCGTGCCTCCTATGAGCTATAAGAAAGCTCCGTAATGACGCAGTGTGTAACAAAACGATGAAATAGCTGCTAGTAGAGCTAGCACTTGCCATTAAATCTAACGTTAACTAGCTAGCTCGCCAGCGTGAGTTACCCCACGAAACAATTACTTGACTGCCGAACTAACCAGCTAAATATTGACATTAACAAGTGACTGACGATAGAAGCATTTAGTTTATTATTGGTTAGACGGGTAGCTGCTAACCTTGTAGCCCGTCATGCTGTTGTCAACGAAGTTAACTTGCGGCTAAAAACAAAACACTGGGATCACTATCAAATGAACAGCTCTAGCTGTTCGTGTTTCCGTTTCAACATGCCAAACGCAACACTAACATCACCTTAACCAGTGTTTTTGAGCCAGTTGTTGACAGCTAGCTGTTTTTGTGTGTGTTTTTGGTGTTGTGTTAACAGTGGGCCATGTCATATTGAACACAAACACAGGAAGGTGTATCTTTCAGTTGTTTGTCTAAGATTATTATTATTGCATGTTTACACGAAACACCCAGAGACTAAAATGATTATGCTTCAAAGGATAGTGCAATGCTAGCTCTTACCCAAAGAAAACATTTCCTAATTTATTTGGGAACAATACATAGCTTTTTTGGGTTAGGTGTCGCAAAACACCCATTAAAAATTCAGGTCTGCATGTTTGTCTTTTATGTTATGTATATGATTTTTAAAAGCTTGGATTGAATTGAGGAGCACAAGTATGAGTAAATGTATAATGCATGTATGTAAGAGGCCATGTAAGGCTTTAGAAGTAATTTCTGTAAGTTTAAAATCAGCTACCAGGCAGCCAGTGTATTGTAACAAAGGTGAGAAAGTCCTGACCCAGATACACTTGACAACGATATGCAGTTTCTGAAAGCTTTAGTTATTTCTTTTTAATGAGGTACTGGTCCATATATCCAAACTGTTCTTTTTAAAATTCTGAATGCTCTTGATACTTCTGAAAATAACCCCATCTCTCTGTGTATGTGTACCCCTAGGGTGGGAAAAAAAGATCCCCAAGCAGCAAAAAGAACTGCTATATTTGCTGTTGTTTAACTGGAATGAATCTGTGGTCTCACCTGAGATCATAAAATGTAATTTTTAATGCCATAGGCTATTTAGATTACACCCCCCCCCCCCCCAACACACACACACACACACACACACACACACACACACACACACACACACACACACACACACAAAAAAAAGGTTTGCTTTTAGGTAGTGAAGAATAATTGTTGAGGACATTGATTTACCTGCTCCTTCTTCAAGTCCAGGTCCAGTGTGCCTTGTAACTAGACTTACGATGATAGTTTTCTATCATTGTAGCTTCAGCTGAACTTAGCATTGAGCTTCTGGGAAAGTGTAAAAGCAAAACTCTCTAATTAAAAATGTGCTGGATTCAAAAAATTAGACTGAATTCTTGAAATATGATGTAAATTAATCATTTTTAAACACTCATAAATACATGAAAAAAGTTGCCTGATATCGTGAGGGCGGCACTGGATTTATAAAGCTGTAATAACAGGATGGAGTTTAATAAGTAGCTAAGTCATGCTCTGCAAGGTTTAGGATATTTTTACATGTACTTTGATAATAATGAGCATTTAACTTTAACACAGCCACCCCCTTTGTTGTGGCTGCTGTGTTCCAGATTTAGCTTGCGTTGATGGAGTTGATGAGGAGACAAGCATTGCAATCAAAAACAGCACTCAAAGTTTGAGCATGCCAAAGGAATGAAGTCTCGCACTCAAATTTCTCCAAAAACATGCCAAGACAAAGCATTCCTGCATGGTTAAGTACAGGTGCAAAGAAAGAAAAAAATTTATCAGATGTTACTCCATTATAACCTAATTAAAAATATATATCAGGAACTCTAACAGCTTACAATTACCTTTAGTTTGTAATCAAAATATGCACGCTTTTAAAACTTTTTTAATGTAAGGTTTTCAAAAGAGTACATTGAAGGACTCTTTGTTGGTTTGTGATCAGACTGAAAGGATGATGAAATGCTGTTTTCCTTATGATATTCTCTCTTTTACAGCTTTGCTGTTTTGTTCAGATGAAAGATGTATGTTTTTCATTATACAGAACGTGCACACGGTAAAATAGAGCAGAGTAGAAACCGAATAAATGTATATATGCCACATAGATATGAATGAGAAGCAAATTTTGGACTGACTGCTTCATTTCTTTACATAGTTAGACATAACGAATGGGCAGGTTTTTGTTGTAGTGTGGCTCACTGGCTTTTATGCAAGTTAGTTTCCAGTGTCCTTTCACAAAGTTATTATCTGAACAAGCTTTAGGCTTCCCATTTGGAGATTACACAGAGCGTGTATAACTTCCCCTTTGAAAATGTTTAATTTCACTTGGTAGATGTATTTCAAAGATTTAAGCAAACATTATTAACTAGTTTAAATGAGTGACCCTCAAATAGTAGCTAGGAATCAAAAAGATCAAGAAATTTAAATCCATATTTTATGTTCATCCCTTTTTCTTTTTCTTTTTAAATTGAATCTGGCGCATGTGTGTGCTTGTCTTCTTGTCTGGCGGTTGGAGGAAAGGATTCACGAGATTGTGTCAAGTCAGAATTTGAAAAAATATACAAAAAATATGACATTAGTTCTTCAGTTTTGTAGTACATAAAGTGTCATTGCTCCATATTTTGCAGTGTAGTAAAGTTAAGTAATGCACCTTACTGCCTTACTTCCCAAAATCAAATAAAACCCAAGGTACTGCTGAGAGCTAAAATCATTACAAATTCTTTCAGCTGCAGTACAGTAATCACCGTAGCTGCCATAGTTGTTACAGTCAGGAGCAGTGTCCAGACATCACATTGCTGCAACACCACCCCTGGGGTGGTTTCCCTGCCATCTCACTTTTTCTTAGTCTTTGTTTTGTTCTGTTACTCTGTACAGAGGAGCATTTCAGAGTGTCAATAACTGTGTTGCTGCCTCTGCTGTGAAAAGGCAAAAACAGTGAGAGTAAAAGCCCATACTCTTTGTTTGGTGGTGTAGCTGTAACTCAGCAGCAGAGCAAATAGTGCTATAGCCAGGACTCACTAACCTGCTATGAGACTTACATATGTTTGAGATCACTCAGCATCTGTTCATCTTTGGTTTTAGACTAATAAACAAATTACTAGCTTTCCACTTGGCTTTGTGTAGGGCTGGAGATGTTGTTTGGGAGAGACAGGCTGCCGAAGACAGCTGAATTATAGATAACATTGCTGAAGTTGATAACATGTAGTTTTGTTACTTTAAGTGCTGTAAAAGGTTTCCAAACCTAAATCTGTTATTCTAGCAAAACGATGTAGCCATTGAGCTGCTGTGCTAGCTACAGAGTATTAGTTAATGCCAAAGAAATCTAACTGACTGTACTTAGGACCTGTTATCTAACTTCTTTGTGAAAATGTAGGTAATTATATTTGCATAAAATGGCAAACGGTTGGTTAATATTGATATCATATCATTTCTATGCAAAAACTGGTGCATTATATTTTAAAAACTTTATTTTGAACAATGGCTTTATTTTAATTTAAATATCGTAAATATCGTAATATCAAAATGTAGTGGAGGTTGCGGGGAATAGGTGGCTGTCTGGTTTGGATTTCCAAACCAGCAGCACTCACGCCTCAGCAAACTTTGCATTTAACAGTTCACCTTTGGAGACCTTCATTCAAGTTTTTAAACCGCTTTCTATCGTCTTAGCTCCAGTTGAACTAGGCATCGAAGTTTTTGGGGAGGTGTGAAAGCAAAGTGCTGCGATGAAAATGTGCTGGATTCAAAAACTCAGACAAAATGAGTGCATTCTAGTGAAAATGAAAGCACTCATCAGTGAACTCAGTAATTATGAGTTAGATAACACAGAGTTGCAAATAACATTTGGTCAGCTGCTGTTCTGGGAGCCAACTAATTTCAAACTGCTGGAAAGACATTCAGGGGATGAATGTGTGGGCATATGTGCAGACACTCACTGGCTCTCACACAACTGTGGGGATATACCAGTGTCATAAATATGTTAGTTAGTTTGCATTTTGAAAATCTTTGTTTACTGTACATGTACCTTGGTGAATTTTGGAAAGGCATTAAAATATAAAGAAGTTTATTAATACTAAAGATTTCTGCAACACCAACGACTTGCATTTTTGGGCTTTCTTGTTGCAACATGTGAGTTTTGGTCTGTTTCTATAAAGTTTTGGTGTCATTCCTTTACCATTAGGCTTTCCCCCAGTCCCAAAAAGTATAATAGTGTGGATGCATGCTCACTGTTCCCTGTAGTCCTTATTGTCATGGGCTACTGAACACTCCAATTAGCATATGCCATGTTTCACTGTTCTTTCTGCTGAGTCTGCTTGACAGTTGGTGCCTGAATTGTTAATAGGATATTGACAGGTGGTAGCTTTGAGCCTCAGTGGGGTTAACTCCTCCATCATGTAGTTTGAAAAGTGCACACATGGGAGCTACAGATACACACCAGTAGCCCCTTTCCTAATTGTTAATCATCTTTCCGTGACACTGAAGAATTAAGCAACAGTATAGCTGAAAATGAAGTTCTGGAGCTTAGGTGCACTGGTGGCAATTAGTTTTATCCCTGATTTTCCGTTGTTTATTAATTGAGGTATGTGGGAAAACCAGGACCTTCTACATTGACTTTTTAGGGAACCATTTTGTCTACAGTGCCATGTGAAGGCAGATCCCAATGGTGAACTCCCATTGTTCTAAGCTTTGTCTCTTGAGGTGACTGTTAATTACTTTTTTGGGGGGGTTAAAATCTGCAAATCCTTACCTATGACTTCCATGGTTTATAATTGGACAAGGTAGGTGTTTAGTACTGTGGTAGCTATGTGCTAGCTTTACAGTGTTTAGAGGATCTTGTGGTATGAATCCACATGTGTAGTTCATCCATCTATCTGTCTGTTCCTTTGTTATCTTACATTCGTATCTGATCAGGATTGGCTGGGATTGGAGTCCATATCAGCGGACAAAGTGCGTAGAAAAAGCAAACAACCAATCACTCTTACATCCCCACCTACGGCCAGTTTAAAGGGATAGCACACTGCCATTCTAATCCACTAATCATTTTTTTTTTTATGTATGTTTTTTTAAGTAAATGTGTTAAATCTCAGCTAAATAATCCTAGTTTTGATTTCTGCTATAATCAGGCATCCTTACTTCACAGTGGAAATCCGACTGCCTGACATGCTGTTTGTTGGAATCAAAATCAAAGCAAATAAAAATACTACAACTGTGGCTACAAATCTTAAGGCCAAAGTACAGGTTTCTGTTTTTATTATCCTAACTAAGGGAGTTAATGAAATATAGGTGTGCACACATATATAATGATTCAATTGTCCAATACGTTTAATCAAAGCGTTTACAAAGTAATAACTTTAAAACAAAAAAAAAATGCTTAAATTAGTCACTAAATATACAGGGATGGGTGTTAATAGGTGCTGAGCAGGAAGCACAGAGGGCAGACCTTCACCTGTGTGGTCTTTGACCAGGTTTGTTTGGTTAATAATCTTTGCAGCAGATTGACTATGAAGGGCTGATTCACACGGACTTATCAGAAAGTTGTTTCAACATTTATTATAATTGTGCAAGATGATCAAATGATGGCACATATAGTCTACATGTAATCTGCTATGGTGCGAACAAAAATGTAAAAGAATGACTGAATAAACTGAATAAAAAACTGCACTAAAGTATGCAGTAAGTTCACAGCATGAGGAAAGAAACTGCTGATATTACAGCAGCAGATACTCCCGTTTTGCTTGCCAGGTGATAGCAAGGTGGATATTGGGCTCAACTCCCTAATACCACTTATGATGTGTAGATGGGTGGTTGGGATACTCTTGAGGGGGGTTTAATTCGCCCACAGCACCCATCCAGTCTCTGCTGTGCACATCTCATACCAGATTGTGATGTTTCCAGTCAGGATGCTTTCATTGCTCCTCTTCAGACGTTAACAAGACAAGATGAATTTGGTCTTCTTTGATTTCCTTACGAGGCTTCTAAACTTTCTTTACCACGGTTGAGATCTGTCTGTGACTTAAACTCTGCAAAGCACTGATGTGGGCTCTAATCTGAGGTAGCTTTAACTGGTGATTTCTAAGACAGATAAAAGTTATGAAACTATGTACTCAGCTCAGAATTTTCATATCCTTTGTATTCACATACTTAACATGAAATTATTTCATAGTTTTTATTTATTCAGTTTTGGCATACAGTAGTAGAATACAAAACAGAAACACAATTTAATAGGTGTGTGTTGCTTTTTTCTGTCATTGTACATACCGATACTGCAAGAGTGTCATCTGTCTTTGTCTCACCTTTACTCTCGTCCCTCTGCAGGATGTTCCACTTGCGGGCATTGTCCGCAGTTTCAGTGGGGCTCGCGCAGCTGTCCCGGCGTTATCACAGCGGGGCAGTGCGAGAGTCTGGCCGGAGAAGGCTGATGCTGGCAGCCCTAGCTGGGGTAACCGGTGTGTCTGCTAGTGCTGGACTGCTGTGGAAGAGGTAGTTTTTTGTTTTGTTTTTTTACACCCTTGTGCCTCATTTTATTGCTCTTAAAATAATAGTGGTCTTAAAAAAATACTGCATTTGTTCCTTAAGAAGCAATTTGAAGCAAGCTGATGTGTAAACAACTCAGTGATTTACAAGCAGCCTGCTCAAGGTGCAGATTGCTTCTCGGCTGAAGGCCTGTCTAGTGTTGCTTAATACAATGTGGCATGACTGGGAATTCAATTTAAACATGTTTGTTGAGTTTAATTTTTATTGATTTTTTGTCACTTGAATGACACGCCATTTTTTGAAGTGGGTTTTCCATCATGTGTTTAAACTTCAGCACTGTTCTATGGGACAGCATTCAGTGAACAGGACTTGAGGTTCATTGAGCAAATTAGGAATTGCTTTTGGCTCAGTACTCAAAAGCAGCTAGACTTTAGAGCACATGTTACATTTCATTCTCCTGCTTGTTGTGTTTTTATGGCTATCCATTGCCTTAAAGCCTGTTGTTTAGTTAAGACAATGTGCTGGAGAAGGTGTTGAGGTTAGAGCTCTATGGGGACACACTGACTGTGCTGCAGGAGGCAGAGTGATGGATGGCGACTCAGGGCATTTGAGACTGATGGAACGAGACTGTTCCAGGCCTTCACCCTGGGCTTCATTTTCAACGCGTGTCATTAAACTGAATTATTCAGCCTGCTCCAGACAGTCCCAGCTATTTATTATTATTATTCCAATTTCAGTTTAGTCAGAAAAATGGTAACGTGGGAGTCTGCCATAGTAAAACCTCCCCGCACTGCACCGATGAGCAAAACACAGCAGAGCACATAATCTCCTGGCCCTTTTGCCTCTCTGTTTTTCAATCTGTTTAGCATCATAGCGACAGTACACACCTAGCTGCAAAACACAGTCTGCTACATACCTCCCGAGATCTACTTGGTACTAGAGCAAAGCACAAAGACATATTGCTGAACTATCTATTCATCTATTCAGATAACATCGATCTGTCCCCCAGGTATTGATCTGTTTTGTAATCTGATCTCTCTTTTTGTTAAATTTATTTACAAAACCAGAGCATATGCAGATGCTGGGTCTTCTGTTCGACACTCTGAGCAAGTAAGTGGAGAGGAACCGGATTTTGGGAGACACCCAGACTCCGAAACGGAGTCAGAGAAATCGGTGGAGGCCAGCAGTGGAGATGAGGATGAAAAAGACGAAGGTGGAGAGGGGAAAAAAAAGAAGCAACGCTCTGGATTCCGTGACCGCAAGGTGATCAATAAACAATAACCATTCAGCCATGCAGTCAGTCTTCCTATTTAATTCATCTCCACAATGGTGTTTTGAAACCCCCAGCAAGCAATTTCCAGTATGCCAGAGCTAGTATATTTTGACAGAATATTTGCTGAGACTAAGAAATGTAATGGGGTAATCAGCATGCATAAAGAACAGGAATGTCCCACTCCTATGATTTTATTGCTGTTAATTAGGCAGAAGATGACAAAGGATATGGAGATAAAGAACAAAGGATCTTTGATTTGATGCCAAATAAGCAGTGTTTGTTGCACTGCTTGTTGGAGGATGTGAGGATAAAAACAAAAAAAAGGAGGAAGAACTTTTTTTTTTTTGAATGATGTAAAAATTGCGCAGTCACTCTGAGGAGCAGCCACAGTCTGTAAAAAGCAAATAGATGTCTAAGGGCTGACTGTCTTTGAAGTGGTCCAGTGTTGGAATTTTAAGTGTATGTTGAGCATATCCACAGATTTTGGCTTTCTTTGTGTTTTATTCATTAGGTGGTCAGATCAGGAGATGCTTAATAATAATAATAAAAATAATAATAATGCAAAATCATGCAGCAGGAAGACATTTTTACTCCAATGTTTGTGTTTGAAATTCAGTGGTGTCACTTTTTTAAACTGAGTGCTACCGCTGTCTTAGATGTTTCACAACACTGAGTGAAAATGCGAAACACAAAATAATAAGTTCCTCGTGTGACTTGAATTTTACCTTCCTGGTTTTGTTTGGGTTTTTGAATTTTTTATTTAAATTGAAAGACAGCTCATGTCTTCATCAGTGTTGAAAATGCTGAGATCCATAATCTGTAAACACAATCAGATGAAAGCTAGAGAGAAAGAAGAGTGCAACCCAGTCTTTCTGTCAGTCACTCAGTTCTCTGCCCTTTCCACACAGCTGTCTAATAGACCTTCATCCATACACAGTTGGTTGCCTCTGCTGGAGACATGCTCATGGTGATTTCCCCAAAGACTATTAAGGTCTCCTAAAGTGAGAGTACCGACACTGACACATGTAATCATAAATATGAAATTGAAGTGAATGTAGTGTGACTGTGTGACTGTTCCTCACAGATATTTATCATAAAACTGAGTTTGATAACAAAAAGTTGAAGCTCTGAAATGTTTTTTCTTTTGCCAAAAGAAGTTTCTGTAGTGAATGCAATCAATCAATGTCACACAAAATAACCACCTGTTTGGGTTCCAGCCCAACACAGATTCTAAACACACACTGCCCTGTATGTTTCCCAGCTACTCCACATCTGTTTGAAACTTTCTCCTGAAAAGTGGATGGCATTGCAGCAAATAACAGTTGACAGGGGCTAATGTGTCGCGCCATGCTGATGGTCTGTAGCTGTTATTTGTGTTGTCTACAGATTTATGTAGTTTTGGTAACTCTCCCTTCATATTAACCTAGCAGGCAGACTGACCCCGAATAGGAAAACACTCTGTGTTCCTGATTTGAATTTGTGGCAGTTGAGTCAGGAGGTTAATATACCTCCCGATCAAGGATGACAAATTGGTTTCCTGCTGCTCTGGGCTCCCCTTCACGCAATCTACTCTCACTTAACTCACGTTATTTTCTGTCTACACACATGGTTGAAATATTGCTGGTTCTTTGATTTGATCTTGTTGATTTTTATGTATATTACATTAAAGCTTTTGCCTAAAGTGGGAATCTTGTGATATTAATTTTGCTTTCTGGCTGGTTGGCAGGTGATGGAGTATGAGAACAGGATACGAGCCTACTCAACTCCAGACAAGATTTTCCGCTACTTTGCCACTCTGAAGGTCATCAATGAGCATGGAGATGCTGAGGTTTACATGACGCCTCAGGACTTCATACGCTCCATCACACCTAATGAGAAGCAGCCTGAGAGTAAGTTCTTAATTTCACCACTTTTGCTTATATTCTTTTAGCTCTTTCTGTGCATGCTCTTCTTTCCATTAATGGCATCTGCACACTGACTTAATGTGAGAGTGAGCATGTTTTCTGTAACACATTTATCTAACACTTTCAGCATGCATGCCTTCACATTACCAGATATAGGTATGGTATAAACAAGATGAAGACTGTGGAGTTCATTTTATTTAGTTCAGCTGAATAGAATGCAGGATTGTTTTGGAGAATGCCTTAAATGGCAGTAACATCTCAGTGTGAGATGCTCTAACTAATTTCACCGAAGTTTCCAAGCTGCTTTTTTATGGGAGTTTTTCTAAACACATTCCAGCACTGACATTGGTTTAAAACATCAGAGGAGTAAAGACACTGTTTACCGGCCTTTCGTTGCCAGACCTCTACAAAATTATGTTTAGTATTCCTGCATTCACTTTACAATTTCACATCTATTACAGATTGAAATGACTCTAAAATAAATATTTACTTATCTTCTTTATAACAAGTCAGAGGCTGGAATAGATCAAATTGATCCAGTAATGATTTCAGTCCATTGTTTTGAAAAACATAAATGAAAGCTGAAATTGGTTTCGTGTAACCAAAGGCAGCCTCCAGTTTTAAAAAAATGAAGTCAGCGCAAAAGTGCTAAAAACTGCAGTTTCTCAAGTGGCCACTTGAAGCTGGTTCTAAATGGGAGTCCCGTTTAGACTCCCATGTTGAACTGTATACTATACAGCAGAAATAATTTTGTTTACATTGTTGTGCAACAAGGGTTTGGTCTCTCCAACTGATTTATCTCTTTGTAACAACCTTTTAGGACTGTTGAAAGCTTTGAATGATAGCACAGCTAGCTCCCATGAAAATACGACAACATCTCAATGCTTGAGAGTAAGATGAGTAAGACGTGTCAAATCAAATCAAATCAAATCACTTTTATTGTTACATCACATGTGCAGGTACTCTGGTACAGTACATGCAAGTGGAATTCTTGTGTGCGAGCTTCACAAGCAACAGAGTTGTGCAAAAATACAATAACGTAAAACAAGCAAAATATAAGAATGGCTAAATCTGAAAGTAATAAATATATGTACAATATATAAGAGTATATGCATTACTGGATGTGTATACTAAATATGTTTTTCTACGTGTGTGTGTGTGGGTGTGGGTATGTATACATATTTTACAAATAGAGTAAAGAATAAAATAAAATACCGTATTTCCCGGACTACAAAGCGCACCTGAATATTAGCCGCACAAGCTAAAATCAGGGGAAAATCCTGTTTTGTACATACATTAGCCGCACCTGACTAAAAGCCGCAGGTGTTTCAATGTTGACTTATCATATGTAAGAGAATATGCACAAAGCGAATTGTCAGGAAAGAGATGGCTGTTTGGAGACACACCCCTTTTATTAATATTTTGAAAAACAAGTAATGGGTACATATTTGCACATGTAGTACATAACAGTAACCTACAGCACACCAGAAAAATAGATTCGGACTACCTTTTAGGCTCAGGTGCAGTGACACGGCTTTAACAAGAAGAAAAGTCAGTCATTCACCATCTTTCTCTTCTTCCTGCGCTCTAAAACCACCAAAGTCCTCTTCTCCAATGTCGGAAACGAACAGGCTCAGGATGGCTTCGTCATCCACTCTCCGCTTCTCTCCTTCGTTGTCACTTTCAAAACCAAAGAAATCCTCGTTGTCAGTGTCAGAGTCGAACACCCTCAGAAGGGCCGTGGCGGTGTCCTCCTCTCCATCATGCAGCAGTCCAGCCCTTCAAAATCCGTTGGTGATCATGGATGTTTTCGCACTTTTCCACGCTGTCAGAATCCACCGGTGGAGTTGGGCATAACTTGCTTTTCGCAAGTTTATTGCCGCTCGTCATCCACGCCTCCCGCTGAATGCGTAACGCTACTTTGAAGTTTGTTTTTCGCGCTACTTCGTACGGCACTACGTTGCCTGGCGGACGGACATGTGACTAACATACCACTCTTGAACCCCGATCCTTCCGCCAGGCAACGTAGTGCCGTACAACAGCGGAACAAACAAAACAAATCGTCTTACGATATCACAAAAATCATGGAAAATCCATAGAAAAGCCGCACCTGACTAAAAGCCGCAGGGTTCAAAGCTTGTGCAAAAAGTAGCGGCTTATAGCCCGACAATTACGGTATATAAAATATACAGAGGTTGGTAGTTGGACATGTGCAAAACAGTGGCATTAATGTACAGTATGGAGTGCATAATGTTGAAGTTCCAGTAGTGAAGGTGAGGTGTCTATGAAGTGTTCAGCAGTCTGATGGCCTGGTGGAAAAAGCTGTCTCTCAGTCTGCTGGTACGGGACCGGATGCTGCAGAACCTCCTTCCTGATGGAAGTAGTCTGAACAGTTTATGGCTGGGGTGACTGGAGTCCTTGATGATCCTCCCCGCTTTCCTCAGGCACCGCTTCCTGTAGATGTCTTGGAGGGAGGGAAGCTCACCTCCAATTATCCGTTCAGAACACCGCACTACTCTCTGGAGAGCTTTGCGGTTGTAAGCGGTGCTGTTGCCGTTCCAGGTGGTGATGCATCCAGTGAGGATGCTCTCAATGCATCAATGCATATTATAGTCAAGTGTATCAACTTTAGATGTTTAGTTAACTAAAAAATTGATTAAAATTATAAGAATTTAGATTCCTAAATTATGACTAAAACTTAAAATAGTTTTGGTTAAAGGATTACGACTAAAGCCAAATGCTAATGCTAGCAAAGCTTGCTATCATTAGCTGATGAATTAACCACATTTAGATGACAGGGTAGTGTGTTAACTTTGGCTCAAAAACACCAATGTGACTAAAGCCAAAATGGAAATGTCAATGCCTCAGAGCAGATACTTGCTAGTATCAGATACTAGTAAGATAAAAGCTTTTCCAAAACAAGTTAATTCCACATATTTACTCACATGGCAACATCTGTAGCTTCAGTAATAACAGGAAGTTATCAAGAGCACAGAGAAAGGATCATTTAGGAGCTAAGAGCACATGACATGGTATAGTTCACTCCAGACAGATGAGTTGTTGGTTGTAAGCTAGAGGTTAATAATTTTTCCATTTTTTTGCTCATATGTTTATGGATGCATTCCCTTGATATCTGCATACATACATACATGCATCTCTAATGATCAAAGTAGCTACTAAAATATATATGCCTGGTGGGCAAAACTCTAACCATATGTATTATATTTCACTTGATGTTCTGCCAAATCTGGCCTGTGTAGATCATATCATGTTCGTGATGGCTTGTCCCATCAGCGTTTTGGGTATTTCAGGAGAAACATTAGCATGACAGTGATGTAAATGGCAAAATTTGCTTGCTTTAACAGATTGATGGAGCTGGAAATGTTACGTGTCCCATGTGTGAAAAGGGCAATACTTTCACCCACTGACATACCCTCCTCTTTCATATGATTGTACTCCCTCTTTAGCTTCTTTGGTCTGTCACAGTGGATATAAGTAAATGTCAAGTCTGATTCCTCTCCTGCAGTAGAAGTGTAGCCCCAAATACAACCTGGAGATCTGAGATATATAGTTACACAACTTCTATGCAGGTTGTTTATGGTCATTAATAAACAGGGTAAGATGTTTCCATTAAGAAATGCTGAGATCATGTCACTTAAATGGCAGCGCCTTACCCAACACATCCCCCCTCCCCTGTGCTCCGTTCAGGGACACTCAACACACATGGCTCTGGACTTGTGAAAGTTCGTGCTATAAGGATACTAGTACGAGAAGGGAGGGGGTGGGTAGTCCCGTCATGCTGTGTTTAGAAGTCACGACACAGCAGTTGGTGTATCAATTAACAAGTTCAAACAAGAGCAGATCTCAGGCGTCGAATATGGAGCCAGTGAGAGATATTTGATCTACAGCCATGGGAGAGTTGTGAAGTTAGGAAGCTTAACTTGGCATAGATTTGTTTTATCACCTCCCTCGTCTCTATCTGTCATTACTATTCAACTCCAAAATTCAGTTAGATTCACAGTCGTATTCTTGGTTTATTGTTAAAGAACGTTTCATTCACAGTAAAGGACTCAAGCGTGCTTAACACTCAATAAGGATTAGTCTGGATGTCTCACATTTGTGTTGATTCTCAGCTATTCCATCTGTTAATAATGTTTAAGACTTGGCTTAGCTTGGTCCCCAAACCTTTTATTCTTAGATTCACCTTTCGCTCATGTGTCAATTTTAAAGCTATTCATTTATTTAAGGTTACTGTCTTTTGCTAAACTGGCATTAAAATAATGATAAACTGTGCTCTGATGGACAAGCAGATAACAAAGCCAAAAGAAAGGATTTTGTTCATAAGTTTCCCCCCCTGCAGAAATTTTTCTGGGACCCTTTTGGACCTAAGTCTAGTACAACTTAAAAACTTGTTACTATTTCTTAACTTCCAGGGTTCGTACTTTCTGGAAGGTCAAGAACTTTAGGGGTTAAAGGTGAGGCTGAGATTTTCGCAGCAATTTGCTTTAGTTAGTCTGTCATCTTATGACAAAACAGTTTGCTTGTTTTAAATTGAGGAATTCAAGTGTTTTACTTTTGCTCACCGCTTTTCCAGAACTGACCCCATTAAACAAGCAACCAACAGCAGCATGGTTTCACCCTCTTTTCTGTTACGTCTATATGATCCGTCCAAGTTTGCCACATTTTCACTAGAGATGGACCGATCCGATATTACGTATCGGTATCGGTCCGATACTGACCTAAATTACTGGATCGGATATCGGAGAAAAATAAAAAATGTAATCCGATCCATTAAATATCACGAAAGCACCTCACAAAACTTGCAACACGCCGTAACTCACCTCAGAACGTTAGCACGTCGGAGCAGTATGCATCACGTGATAGAGCGGCTGTGGCATGCGGGACCTGTGGTCTGGATAGCATTTGGAGCTTTGCTAGCAACCTGGCATTTCATCTCCGACAAAGTTATCCCCGAGAGAAGTAAAGCAAGTGTGTAAGTCCATCTCTGAATGTTTGTAAAGCATTCCTGCGTTAAGCTTAACGAGCGACTGCCTCTCGCTCTCCGGCTGCTACTTCAATCGTGAAACTGCTTAAATGATCAGCTGATCGGCTTTTCTGTCGTGAGTCCGTCTCTCTTCTTTGTTTTTGGCCCACTTTGCACCAGAAAGAGGAAACCAGCGGCTGAACAACAGCAGCACGTTTAAGCTTGATAAGCTGTTGTTAGAATTTATTTAATATTACTTTCTACACCAGGATCTTTTTCTACGTAGCTGACGCTGGTAACTGTGCAGGGGCGGATCTAGCAAAGTTTAGCCAGGGGGGCCGATAGGGCATTAACTGGGAAAAGGGGGCACAAAGACATACTTTTCTTTCTTATTCTCATTTAAAATGTCTAGCTTTTAATAAATAATTATCTGACACACAAAGTTTTAATTTGATGTAAAATGAATAGAAGTCAATTACTGTACATAGTGACTATTAAGTCTAATATATATACCCTAGTAAGCTATAGTACTTTTTCCTTTGGGAAGGTACCATCTGTGCAGTCTGCAATTTTGTTGAAGAAAGATGTTGAATCTATTTAATATTTCTTGAAAAATAATTGATTTCTGTGCATTTTTTTTCACACTGCATCAAATTAAGGTTGATTACGTCGATTAAGCATCATGAGGTGGAGCGTGAGGGGTGGTTCCCTATTTTTTATTTATTTATTTTTGTTGTTGCTGGGAGTTGGAACCCTATTAGTTAGGTTGCTTAATATTTATGCTAAGTACTCTTTAAAATACCAGAATAGGGAGGATGGTGTAGGTTTAAGTTTATTAGATTGATCAGTATTGCTGAACTATGAAATATTTTTTTTGTATACAGGTATAACAGAATAGCTTTAGTGTAGTTGTTGTTTTAAACTTGAGTATGAACTTGCAGACTTGCAAAATGCAGCAAGATATTTTAAAAAACAGTTTTGTTGATTAAAAAACACTATATCGGATTCATATCGGTATCGGCAGATATCCAAATTTATGATATCGGTATCGGTATCGGACATAAAAAAGTGGTATCGTGCCATCTCTAATTTTCACTACACGATGTTCATGAGCAGAGGGATTTATGATACTGATACAATACTAGAACACTACAAGCATGTGTATGCTTGTAGTGTTCTAATATTGTATCAGTGCATACATGCAGTGCAAAGGTGGATAGGAAACTGTCATTTTATTCAAGCTAGATTATTTACAATATATTGTTATTACACAACGAGCTTCAAATTTCCTCCACCATTAAAACTGCTGAATTCTAATAGCAGTGATGCATGTAAGTTGTAGATGATGTGCAACAGCTGTCTGCTCTTTCTGAGTAATACTCAATATAGATTAAAAAGAATGAGTTTTTAAATATCAAGCTTATCAATGTCTATACATCCTCACAGCCCACATTATTTTATATTATATTCTTCTCCATGGGAACCAACTACTGAAAAAAAGTAGCTTTTTCATACTCCAGTGAACTAATTTGTGGTTTCCTGTAATTTAGATGAAACAGACTTTTAAGTCTTTTTATTGTGTTAGAGTTAGATTTAATGAGGTCAGTCTGAACTTACTCTCTGTGTGATCCAAAGAAGCTTGAGTGTGACTTTTGGAATTTAAAAGGACTGCAGGTTCTGCATGAATTATCATATAATGGATGAAAATTGCCGCCTCACACCAAAGTTAGTTAGATTTAGCTTTATTAAAAGGTGCGGCTCTCTTTTATGCAAAACGAAGAACTTATTTTTCAGGGATAATTAATAGTTTAGTAAAAATCACATTTTCTGTCCTCCTTTCAGGGAGAAGCAACAGAACCATAATAATAAGCATCGAGACTGATTTTCACCTGATCCAAATTGTGTGTGTGTGTAACCGAAGTGATTGTTTGTTGTGTTGGCATGAAATAACACTGATTTCTAATTAAACCAAATGCCTGAAAGTACTCGTGTCAAGATAATCTGTGTGTAAATACAATTCCTGCATGGTGTGGATCTTGGTTTGTGTTGCTCATCTGGATCTATAAAATGAATCCTTGTTTGAGAACTGAGTCGTAACTGATGATCAGGCCAGCAAACGCTGAATGCTGATCATTGTTTGGCAAAATGCAAATGGGTTTGTTAATGACTATTATTATTCTCCAGCACATGTCTTTTGTTACCAGAGGTTCAACAGTGACACCAAGTAAATGTAATTGCTCTGGTTCATGCTCTTAATAAGTCTGTCTTCGTTTGTTAGAATTTTTCTGCCCAAATCTATAATCTCCTTGTATCTCTCTCTTTTTTTCATAGATCTAGGCCTCGACCAGTTCATCGTGAAGCGGTATGATGGCAAGGTAAGGAACAGGTGTCTAGGTCTTGGTCTATTTGGTCATCATGCAGGTCACCAGGAGTTTAATTGTGTCATAGCTTAATTTTTAATTCTTAAATTCAGCTTAGAGTAGCTGTTGTGGGATTTTTGTGAGTGTAATGTAAACCAAGAGAAGAAGGTTTATATCTTTCCTATTGCAAAGCTTGTTACATCTTACTAGTCCAACAGAGGGGTTTATTACCCAGATTTAAGAATCAGTTCATCAAATAAAAAACAAATAAAAAAAAAAGAAAAAGAATTTTTTCAGTCACACAAATTGTTGATTGTTTTAGTTTTTAGCTTTAAAAGACTGAAAACATTGAAAACTTAATCAGCAGCCTAGTTACTCTGAATAATCCACAAATCTAAAAAAGATGTTTTTTTTTCTTGAGCAGAAATAGACCAAAGTGAAGTCGACATTTAGAAAAATGCCTTTTTTAAAAATGTATTTAAAAATATTTAGAATTGTATCTTCATGCAGAAAAGATGAAGCAAATGAAGTCTGCACTTGATAATTAGCCTTTTAATCATCAGATTATAGTAAGGTTTTTATCTGTTCATGACTTAAAAAAATATGCAAACAGAGAGAGGGAATTATGAGTGAGGTTTTATAAGGTTTGGTCTTACTGAAATTAAGTGAGTATAAAAGTCAGTATTATCCCCTCTGAAAGAAAAATAACTAGAGCCAAATCACAGGTTAACTCGTAAAATATTAGCAACTTTGTGTGAAAACTGTGAATTAAATCTTGCATAGAGACAGAACTACATTTGTTCATTTTTCTGGATGAATTGGTAATGCTGGAGAGCTTTGCATGAAAGGAATCTATAACTCTGTTGAACAAACATTAAATACTTATCGCAGGAAGTTGGATTGCAGCATTTCAAAAGTGGCAAAGAGAAAGCAAAGAAATAGAAAACATTACATCCAGCAAACAATCCAGAAATTAGTAGCAAATATCTAATGCTGCTGTCTGAATAACATGTTTAACTTGTATTTTTTTGTATTTTCCTTGTTTCTGTTGTTAAGCTGTTGTGTGTAAGTCAGTTTTGTCAAAACAAAATATTAGATTAGAATAACAGTCAAAAAATGTTTTTGCCTCCGCCATCTTAAATATTGAAGAGGAACAGTATCTTATATACTTCTTTGCTCGTGTCTTTGCTTTTGGTCCTGCGTTTGCTGTCTGCTTCCAACCCGAATGTGTTGTTTTCTGACTATTGTTTGAGCTCTAAAATTCAGAAAAAGGATTAAAGGCCAGAAAAGCCATTTAGTGTGAAGGTGCCTTTAACAAAGCACTTAAGAGTAACTATAATAGGGACATGCACAAAGAAGGCCCGCCCACTGTATAATGACCTCTTCAAAGACAATGGCAGCATGCAAGCATTATAGGCTGGCCCCTTATGGACACTGATTGACTTCAGGGAGCTAGTGCCAGTGCTCTAAATGCTGACATTTCCATGAATATAAATCACCAAGATCATATTGCATAAGTACATTTATTGATATTGATTAGTGACCATTACTGCCCTTCCATAGATTCGGACAGCACCTCTCAACACCCAACAGCTAAGCGTTCATTTAATATTAGCTAATCATCAGTGTGGCGATTGTAGCTTCTAACCTCATTACAAAATTCATCAGGCCTCAGGTTGCTACGAGTCTCTGCCTGATCTCCATATTGAAGTCAGATGAACAGGTAGCGAGGGATTGCAGTCTACTTTTTTGTCATAGGTTTCTTCCTGTACTCCTTTCTCTGCTCCTGCTCTTTTGCTTTACCTTACCTTATGTTTTGTGAGACCTAGAGTACTTTTACTCACCCATATTTTAAAAATCTGTTAAAAGTATGGGATATATAGTAATCAAAGGGGCTTATGAAATTGTGTGGCAGACCAAAATTAAAGTGGAGCACTCGTCCTGTCTGGCCCTTGTCTGTTTATGTAAATGATCCGATGCTTCAGTCCTCATGTTTCTTGCATTTGCCAGGCATGTTTAGCTTTGGATTTTCCCTGGCAATTTTACTGCCATGGCTAGAGTGGCCCGAGAGATTCCCATCTTCTTAACTCCTCATTTGCCCAGAGAGACACACCTTCTTCTCACCTCTAGCAATTTAGAGGAGTAAACTATTACTTTTTCCATTTTACTATTTAGGTTAACACAAACCTGAAAAGTACAATGAGTAAGACCTACATGAAATGCCCAGAGAAGTGTAATGGTACAATATCTGTTTAAATCATGAAGTGAATGGAAATATAGTTAAGTACGAAGGGAGCATTTCAGCTAAACCAAAGCTAAAGCCCACACCATGTGTGAGAATGCCATGAAAGGTCTCCTAAAGGCCTCTGTATCTCACTTCCCATGGTTTTATTTAAAAATAGCTAAGCCAACTGCAATGTTTGGGCATAGTTAAGTGGGAATATGTGTAGGTGTACGTCCTTCTGTCCACCATCTCCCGCTGACACTAAATTTGTTCCAGGTTCAGTCTTTATGTAAGACAAACTTGTATGGTTGTTTACCAGTTGTGGTTCATATTGACTCAACCTGCTCATTGTGTTGTTTTCCATCCATGTGTGCAGTATCGCGATTGTTTTAAAAATCTTTAACTGCTTGTCTTTGCTCGACAAATCGTTTAAGCGCACCTCTCCTTCTGCTGTTATTTCCCTGCCTCGCTCTGGTTATTCTTTCTGTCCTCATCATGTTGGTATGCTTTTCAGCTGCAGTAATCCAATGTTGATGTGACCTGACGTTGTTAACTGTTGATTATTCTCTCATGCTCTTATCAACCATTCTCTCTCATTCATGTAACAAATAACACCCCTCCCCCCATGTTCTCTCTTCTCTTCCTCTTGAATAACCATCATTGTCAACTCCCCGTCTCCCAACATCCCCTCTTTTTTTTCTCTGCCTCATTTTCCCAATCATTACATCTGCTGATCCCCACTCTCCACCAACCAACTCCCCTTCCCCCTTCACCTCCTCTTCATCTCCTCTGTCTCGCTCCCTCCTTCTCATTCTGCCCCTCCCTCTCTGCAGGACTTCTGGCAGGTATGGGGTGTGTGCCGAGCAGCATGTGTGCACCTGAATGAAAAAATGCACTCTGTAGCCACTTGCTACTCCCTCTATCTCCTTTATACTCTTTCCTCCTCTCCCTCTGATTTCTCTACTTTCTTTTGACTACTGGCTCTTTCTCTGCAGTAATATGGAGGGCATAGGTGTTCACCATTGTTAGTTCAGGGGAACGGCTATTCAGACACTTTTATTCTCCAGTGTTTACCACGACTTACATGCACTTTGACTAGGACAGCAGCCAAAGTGTGCTTTTTAATATTTACATCTTAACTAGATTGCCAATAACAATTCCTAAAATTCCATACTGGTTTTTCCCTCATAGCTTCAAGCTGCTGCAGGTGGGATGGAAGTAGAATAAAGCAGTACTGTAGTACTTTAGTGCTTTATTTTTTTATAGTAAGCAGAATATGGCCATGCAAAGTACTTGTTACTGATTGGCTGGTAACCGCTTTAAAGACAGTGCAGCTGGACAGTAACCTGCACAAGTAGCTGCTTTAGTAATCAGGAAATTGGTCTGTTTAATTGTTAACCACCTTTAAACAGACTCCAAAAAGCTTGGTAATATAAATGCTTATCTGCCTTATGCACTTTGAGATTTATCTTGGCAAATAACTTACTTGGTTGTTATAGCTTTCTCCACCCCTGCCATGTCTCTTTATTTGATCCGCTGCAGTAAGATACCTAATACTTGTAGTATTGTTTAAATGTCAAAGAGATTTGGTCTTTAAGCAGGTTGAATGCTTCTGTCAGTCAGCACTGCATGAAGATAAGCTAGTCATAGCAAAGGGCAAGTTACAGCCTGTTCACCATATCATGACTGGTGGTGCAATAATGTGAAGTAGGCACACACGCCCCATTGTCTGTGATCCTGTATCAAATATGCAAACTCCAACTCCACATTGTTATTGGACGTTGTGTTGGAGACCTTCCCAGTGCCCTTTGTAAAGCTTTGTTAGAGGCAGCTATATACCATGCCTTCCCTGCTGAATTATTGAAAGTGCAGGCTATAGTTTGCCTTGACAGCGATTATTAAAGACTGCAGCAATCCTATATCATTTATATATACTAATCGGACCCCAAAGTAAAGTCCACCTACTTTCATACAAAGGTAGAATAAAAAGGCTCGCTGAAATGATTTCTTTGTTAAGAGTACTGGTCAGTAAGACATGCTAATGGTGCTGTTCCCCTGCACTCTCACTGTCTTGCTTTACACGCACACCTCTCTCTTCTCATCTTTCATTTCTTCTAATAACAGCTGTAGCTTTCCAAATGCTTTGGCACTTGAGCTGTTTCCCAGCATGCACTGCTCTGATGCCTGTGTCTCACAGAGAAAGTAGCTGGTGGCGGCGCCCCCTCTCTGTGCATGATGTCATCACAGGGTGGTTTTGGGCCTAGAAAAAAGCCATAAAGGCTCTGTTAGCTGATGTCAAGGCTGAATTGGTGTGCTTGATAGTCTGCACAAATCCATCCTCTGGACTGTCCGGGTGTCAGTGCTGCATGATCTCTGTAGAGCATGGTTTAGAGTTACTGGAGGCAGGACTTGGTTTGTACATTTAAATGTATGCAAACTGTTCCTACATGTTCTGGCTCACTGTGTTTGTAAAGCAACGCTGTCTTCCGGATGACCTCCACCGACGGAGAGTCGAAACCTGTCACTCAGAGGGAGTGCTGCTCCAATGGAAAACACGCCACTTGTCACACCAACTGTTGTCATGTTTACCCTTTCTGATCTCACAGGACGCTCCCAGGGCCTGCTGCTTGGACTGATACAGACCACTTTTTATATATATATATAAAATCCTAATGGTGCTGTTATTTATATGTGTGTGTGTGTGTGTGTGTGTGTGTGTGTATATGTATATATTCTTCCGCTGTGTGTAATTTTCTACATGCTTTCTTTGTTCTCTGTTTTGTTGACACTGAAAGATCATACACAAAAATACACTGAATACTCCTGATCCTTCTCTATTTCTCTCTCTTCCACTCAGTTAGAGGTTGGTTTGTCTCAAAAGCTGGTCCTTTAATTCAGTTCAACCTGTCGTTTATAAGACAGCTGCCAGTCCTCAACGAACAAAATTTGTTTATTGAGCGTTCCACATCAGGAAGCATTATACTGAATGTGCTCACTGCATAAGTTATTAATGGCAAACCTGCTTTGTGGTTACCCCTGAGACCAGAGGTGGCTAATGCATTAATTTTCTCTCCTCCCACACACCTGCCGACCCACCTACAGAATGCAGTGTTTTGGTCCAATGATGCGATCATATACAGGGAGAAATTATCGTCTGCAGCTCAGTAAAAGATGAAAAATCACATCGTCTTTGTGTTTGTTGGGGTGCGTAGTTTGTGAATGGGGCGCCATGCTGTGTTGAAGATGCAGTGCAAGTGGGCTTGTAGGCTGTCAGACCATTCAGAAATATCAAGCTGAGACCTGGATTGACTTTTACCCTCAAGCAGGTCATCCTGAATTCAGTTTTCCCTGATACTCAAATCATTTATTGTACCCACAAAAACGACAGTAACCTCAGAGCTACCACATCACATACTGCGGTGCAAAGGACACAACGGTCCTGATTCATTTTTAATGCATCTTTTGTCACACTCCTCCCGTCTTTCACTCTTTCTGCACTGTCGGTCAGGCTTTACATGTCACTGACCTTTTTTTCTTTCTTTCTTTTTTTTCCAGCCAGTTCATCAACACGCTCCAGTAAACCACGTTATTTTGAAACTCACCTTTGCATTCAGATGCGAGGTCACTTGAGGACAGGCGTCACTCAATAAACACATAAACAGCAGAATGAGAGCAAATTCTCCCTGTTGCTGCCTGAGCCTTTCATCAAACCCTAGACTCATAAATTTGTGTTTTTATTATGGCAGTCATGGAGGAAAAAGAGTGAAAGAGCAGAAAATACATGGATGACAAATTATGTATTTTTGGTATCCAAATGTGTGTACAAGCGGATTACAGAATTATGTGAATTGTGTCTCATATCAGTCAGTTGCTTCAGCAGTTGTCTGTTTGCTTTTGTTATGACACTGGATGTCAGGAGATTTGATCAGTCTCATTAGCACAGATGTGTTCATTGTCACATCCTTAAGTATTTGGAGCATGCCCCCCTTTTTTTTGTATTTTCTCTGTCACTGACACAAGATAGGGTGAAGTGACTTTTAGTTTCATAATGAGCTTTTCTTCCCCCTTTTTTTTCACCTTTTGACATCTTGATTGCTGATCTCTAATTTTTTATAGTCGTGTACACATGCAAAACTGTGAAAATGAAATTACTGTCCAGATAATCATGTTATATACAGTTTGTTATTTGTAAAAGTAACAAAACACTAAATAATGAAGGTAATGCATTGAAGCATCTGTCATTTGATGATTGATATAGGGTGTCGATATAAGACTGCATTGCTGCAAGCTGTTTTGGTTTTATCAAAGAAATTAGGATCTAAAATGTTTCTATGGCAAGTTTTTAAGTATATCACTTTTAAGTGTTTAGAAAATGTTTCCTTAGTATTTGCGTGAAATGAATAATGAATGAATAATTTGGCCTTCTGCATGCATCCCTTCAGCTGTGCCTGGTTGTACGGGTCTCATGCTTAGTTTTCTTAAAGCTAGTTTAAATTTGGTCAGAGTAGCCATGGGCTATTCCTTAGCTCTAGTGCACTAGAGAGATTAGCCCTGACCAGACCTTTAACTCTGTTTGTCCATTCCTCCTTGCTACCAGTGACGCCCAGACAGCAGCTCTGTCAGTCCTGTGTTTCTGCCTCACCTAACAGGCTAGTCGGATTGTCATCTCTAGCTGAAACACAAGGACAAGTATGTAGACATGTCCAGGCTCAAGCCAGAAGTCTGAAAAGCAGCCACACTCACATGTATACAGACAGATATGAAGTTGGTACTGATTAAGAGATAGGTTTTAATTTACTTGATTGCTGCAGCAATCACGTTTACAGTCATTTAAGTGCTTTGGGAAAAATCTACCAGTGTTAAATACTGATTTAAATGTAGTTGGTGTTTTATAGGCATAATGTCCTCCCTGTTGAGCTATCAAAACTAATGAATTACTAACTAATTAGACACAGAGACGAAGTCTGTCTAAGGAATCAAGTAACCTAGTAGCTGCATTTTGTAGATAAGACTTTCTGCCTTTTATCTGATGTTGTACTCTGTGTGCATTTCTGTACTGTTCACTGGCTTTTTGCTGGAGAATCCAGTATTGTGTGTCTCAAGTCGGAAGCCGAGGCTTGCACTAGTGACAGAAAGATGGAGGATAAAGTGTAAGTCCAAGCATGATCCTTACAACAGAGCCACAGGATGGGGAGTATGAAACATGGAGCATAGGTTGATATTCACAGTGCCATACCTCCTCTTCTTCTTAACAGCGTGCACATTGTTATAGCATAGAGCGAATAGAAAAAAACAAACAAAGAGAGATCCCAAACGCTGTAAGCATTTGGGATCTGAGGGAATTACTGTATTACTGTAAAAGGAAAACATGTTTTGCTTAATGTGGGATTTCATAAGTTTGGGTCATTTGAAGTGTGAGATGATGGTCCTCTCCTCTTTACCCTGTTATACGTGGCTCCATGATTTCTGTAGAGGATTCTGGCTGTATAGTTATATTTTTTGTGTGTTTTGTGTAGGACAGTTGTAGATAAAGCTTGAAACTACAGTGGCATGCCTTCTTTTTTTGCACATGTCCATTCAGTACTGACTCTCTGAATTGGACTTTATGTATAATTCTCTGAATCCTTTAATGATTTGATGAAGTGTATGTCAAAAATGCCTAAATTAGTCACAATCTTACAATAAAAAACAATATTTTTCTTCATTAGTCTGTTACAGACTTATGAATCCCCAACCACCGCAGGGAGGCTCTTTTTATACCAAATCATCTTCATCAAGTAGTTTCATCAGATTTGTAGACGATAACAGCAAATCGAAAAAAAATTTGAAAAAACAAACCGTAGAATTTCTTATTTGAATATGTCATCTTTATACTGTTTTATATTAAATAGCGTAAAAAATTAGTTTGCTAATTTAGCATTGTCTTTTTGATTAATTTTAAATAGCATCTCAGTTTGTGGGAAGCTGGATTGTAATTGGATTTGTTTCACTCCAGGCTTTTCTGTGAGGATGCTGTTATCCTTGACTCAGACGAGTGAAAAATGTGATACTACCCCTAATGTGCTTGGTGCCTCTGCTCTGATCTTTATAATGAGGCCCAGTGTTTTTATGAGTCTTGGTGTACGGCCTTGTAGCTGTCCCATTGTGCCTACTGGCATACACACTCGTGCAGAAGTGTTTGTCTTTTCTGTTTTGTAGACTGGCATTACAGCTGCTTCTCACCTTGGACCCAGAGGACTTGTTCCATGTGTTATTGTACCCAACTTAGGGGACAGTACCAACCTCTTTCACTCTCGCACCTCTCACTTTATCTTGTTTTGCTCTTTCTTCTTCTTCTTCTTCCTTCTTGCATTTATACACACAGTTACACCAGAAAAGCTTGCAAAGCACCTAGAATTAAAACATTGCCCTTTGCTGTCTTTCTTATTCTGTCACTTCTTGTAAACCTGTATGATTAAAAAATAAATTTCTCTCCCTCTGATTTCCCCTTTCTCCCTCACTCCCTTCTCCTTGGAGAATGAATATATCTTAAGTACTAGTAGAAACTGTTGTTGTCTTTGTATCTCTGACTTTTAAAACTGAGGATAGACATGAACTGGAGATAGAGATAAACTTTATGCCCTCATACTAATTGTCTTTTGTTTGTATGCAATGAGAAGGGAGTCGGTCAAAGGGGTAATGATTTGAAAGATTTGATATGAAGGGGGTGCCACCAAATGTTTATATTTATACATGTTTTGGTTCATGTAGTTAGTATATGTCTGTGACCCTTGCAAGTGATAACATGAGATTAGCTTTGATTTGTAGTGTACTCAGCCTGCGTTTGTGATTATACTGCAACATGACTTTGATTCACTTCAGTTTAGATATGCTCTGTGTACACAAAATGTGATAATATGTAGCACAGCAAATCATAGTCCTAGTGTGATTATTCATTGTACACTAATTGTAGTTGCACACCGTGAAGATTGCAAAGCATAATTGAATTCTTAACTTTGAGTGGCATCGACCAATTATCTTGTTTTGAGCAAGATTGTTTCAGTGTGTGTGTGTGTGTGTGCAGCTATATGAATGCAAATCTGTGTCTTTGCCATTAAAGCCCTGCTATAAACAAAGCAAAAAAACAGCAGAGGCCATGATTTTGTTTTTCTAACAGTTGTTTTTCCTCCCTCCTCATACTCCTCTGAAATGGACCCCTTTACAGACGGAGGTAACTCCACACGGGCTCAGCGTTGCCGAGCTCCCTCCTCCACCCCTTCTTCCTTCTCTAGGCATGCTCTGTCCGTCTGTTTGGTGGAGAGCCCTACTAGTGGGACACTGTCTTTCAAGTCTGTCACTGAGTGTGTAGTGTGCATGTGATTAAGTCGCACTTTCATGCAGTGCTGTGGATATACACATGGAAAACATGTCGTTAACTGTGTGTTTGTGTGTGTGAGAGAGAGTTTAATTCGCCCTGTTTTTAATGATTAATGCTCTGGGTTACATTACAGCTATGTTTAACAAATGGTGTGTGCGTTTGTGCTGCAGTCTCTCGTGATGTTTTCCCTCTCTTTGTGTCAGTTTCTCACTGTGAGTACGGTCTCTGGTGGACAATGTTTTATACTCGAGCTGACTGCTGACTAACCATCATCATCCTCACCTGTTTGGCTTCATGTGTATGCAGCACTTGCATGACTGTTCATGTGATAACCCAGCTATATGAAGTGAACTTTTTATTGTGTGTGTATGTGTGTGAAAGACCAGAATGTGTTTAGATTTTTGTGTTTGAGCAAGTCTTTAATTGAGCCTTGGTCCTACACACACATACACACACGTACTTGCTTGCACACACACAACTGCACAGCTATAGAGGCTGTAAGGCTAGTGCTGGATCATGTGGAAGGTTTTTTAATATAGCTTTTACCTTTTTGTGTGTGTGTGTGTGTGTGTGTGTGTGTGTGTGTGTGTGTGTGTGTGTGTGTGTGTGTGTGTGTGTGTGTGTGTGTGTGTCCTGACCTGGATGAGCAGAAGATTGCCCAGGAGAGGGAGAAGTTTGCAGATGAGGACAGCATATTTTACACACTGGGGGAATGTGGCCTTATCTCCTTCTCTGACTACATCTTTCTCACCACTGTGCTGTCAAGTAAGTACATTGTTGAAATGTGCAAGACTTCCTAGAATTGAAGTGGTTCACATGACCTGTCTCATTAAGTATAACATCTTTTAAATCGTCTGCATAGTTCACAGATCAGATCTCATGAGAGTCTCTTTTGTGTCTTCTCTGCTCTCTACATTTCTACTTGTCAGTTAGGACAGAAAGTAAAAGAATGGATGTCTTTTGATACGACGTTATTAGGGAGGACAGGACATGTATAAGACGTGGATTTTATATGTTAATGTGAGCTGACCAAGTCTGCTTACACAGAATCAGTCTTACCTTGATCTAGTATTGGTGGTTCATACAGGAAATAAATCGCACATTAATGCCTCCACTCCCAACGGGCCGTAGTGTTTGGTAATAAAATGAAAATGAAGCTCAACTCGTTCCTCTCCAAAGGCTAGTAAACTTTTATCCCCAACTCTGCTAGACCTTTTATTATAATCCGTTCATAGGGAGAAAACCTTAAGGGAAGTTTTCAAGGACAAGCCTTTTTTTAAAGCAGACGAAGCAGGATGCATTATGGTTGGTTTCAATCTGTTTAACACAGCCACAAAAAACAGCAAAGTAGATGTATTTTGCCTACCAGATTTAGATTTACACCTCATAGTGCCTTTTTAATAAAGATTAATCTTCCATAAAAGGCACTGAAGAATATTTGAAGCAATAAATATTCATAGTAGTTAACTGTACAATAACAATGTGAAGCCATGAAAAGAATTAAAAATTAAGGAGAGACTGTATAATATTTTATATTGCATGTTATTGTTTTGGTGTATGAAATACATGGATCGGTCCAAATATGACCACTCACAGATGAACACATAAATTTTGATTGTCACATCTGGTAACGGTGATTTTTATGTATTTGTTTTTTTTCCTGTGCTGGTGGATGGACAGACAGAAGCCAGTTGATAAAGAGCATGTCTAAAACTAGCAGTCTTGTGGGGTCAGCAGTGGTGAATCCCTGCTCGTGCTGCTCTGCAGCAGGTCAAACAGTTAATGAGGGATGGGGTTTGAAACGCATCATTCGACTAACGGGGTTGCTAATAGGGCCTGGCACAAGCTACCAACAGGCACCTTCAGAGTTCGTTTTAAGTCCGTGCCTCGATGGCTTTAAGCTGTCTCGTCAGGACCAACAGCATATTAAGTGAGCGTGTTCGTAACATTTTGTCACATCAGGGTATATAGATCTTATATACATAGTCTCACAAAATATTACAGTTTAGATCAGGTTCCAAAAGTAGACAGTAAAGTTTAAGTTACTAATGTATTAAAGCAAAAGAAAATAACAGAGTGTGGAGTGTTTTTTTTAGCAGCTTCAGTGTTGGTGGAAGGCGGGGCCAATTTTTGCTGTGTAGTTAGAGGGTTGATTTCCCTGTGTGAGAACTTTGCGCCACCTTGAATGAGGAGAAGACTGAATATATTGTACAATTATGTGTTTTGTGTAATATTTGTAATATACTGTGTGTAATTGAGAGTATCTCTTCATGTGGCTTTGTGTGTTGCTCTTGTGTCCAGCTCCCCAGAGGAACTTTGAGATCGCTTTCAAGATGTTTGATCTGAACGGCGATGGAGAGGTGGACCTGGAGGAGTTTGAACAGGTTAGACTGACATCAGCAGGATGTCCTACGTGCAGCAGATGCACGCAAACCTGCGCAAAATCAACATATTAAACGTGACAGAAGCTTGAAAGAGCTAGCCCACATATTTATATTGAGATTGAATAACCAGAGTAGCTTTGATTGTTTTACAGTGACACACACTGACTAGCAATAAAGGTAGGCTCCCACACTGCTGTCCACCAGTGTGACCCTTTCTCAAAGAGACAGATAGATGCTGTGCTCAGCAGTCTGTGCTAACATCAACATATATGCAGCTCAGTTTGTCTTATACAGTCTATATAGTATATATTGTAGTGAATATATATGTAGTTTATAACTACCTCTAAAACTTAGTCTGCACGGACACTCTGGTTGACACTTGGCTCTCTGTATGTGTAGGTCCAGAGCATCATTCGTTCCCAGACCAGCATGGGTATGCGACACCGCGATCGCTCTACCACAGGAAATACCCTGAAGACAGGTGGCTGCAGCTCTGCTCTCACCACATACTTCTTTGGAGGGGATCTGAAGGGCAAACTCACCATTGGCAGTTTCCTGGAGTTTCAAAGGAAACTGCAGCACGACGTGCTCAAACTAGAGGTAACAAAAATGGAAAAATTAATGAGGAGATGATTCAACTTCAATTTTCCATCTACTGGTTTACTGCAGTTTGTGTACAGTTACAGTCCATTTGAATTTAAATGCATATTAAGTCTCTGTACTTATTAGGAGCTGCAGAGGAAAATGAATAGCTTTTTCACTGAGCCAAAAACAATCTCACTGTCTGTATTACATGTAGTTCCAGAGTCCAGTTAAATAAAAAAAAAAAAAAGTTTCTATCAGGGGAGAAGGAAGGAGCTAGTGACAGGTGGTTTTACACATAAATTAAAAACAAAAACGATGAGGAAGTCAGTAGCAACAGCTGATCAGTGCTGCTGAGCATATGGTTGAGCTGGTGTTTACCATGCCTAGTGCCTAAATGATGCTCCAAACCATAATGAGTGGCATTATCAGAGGCTCAGAGAACAGGACTCAGATCTGAGCATCTGCAAGAAAAGGAAGCATTATGTGTCAGGCCTTAATGATACCTCAGTAGTCATTCGGGGAAATCATAACACAACAGATAAGTTTGAATTTATTTTAACATTCAGCAACTTCATGTGAAAGCAGATTAAATAACTGCAGCCAACATGAAATGAGTGGTTCCTGAGTTTTAACTCTTCTTGAATTTAAGAAAAGCGATTGAAGTGGCTAGCATTTCATAGCGTTTTCAACAGTGTCTCGAGACTTTTTGATGTTGCTCTTATGTTCAGTGTGAAGGTGCTCTCCATCTCTGTAGAGAACGGCGCACCAGTGGCGGACAAGCCCGTTCTGGTGCTGCCAGGCAAACCCAACAGCTCTGGCCTATGAGCACAGTGACCAGTTTGTAGCTACATTGTACAACTCTTAACAGTGGTCATGTTGGTCCTCCTTTCACAAAAGAGCAGATACTAGTCCTGCTGCTAAGGTTGATCCCCTTTTACTCCCCTGTCCAGCACGCCGCAGGTCACAGCCTATCTCCTAGTATCTCCTTCACACAATTTAAATTGTGCTAGGGAAACAACAAACCTTACAGACACTGATCATATTGTTCTGCCATACTGGAGGCGCTGGACTACATGTGCAACCTGAAATGGCTGCAGGTAACATCTTTTGCTACAAGTAGTGACAAGGACAATAGCAAATGGAAAAACTAGAAAAAACAAATCAGTCTGGAAGGATTTTCATGCTGAGGAAACAAATCTTACTATTATATGTAGTCCCAAATTACCCTAACAATTAAATAAAAAAATGTTTCTGTGAGGGGGGAAGGAAGGAGGTAGTGACAGGTGGTTTTACACACAAAGTAAAAACAAAAATGATGAGGATGGTTTCGCAGGTGGTGTTGTTGTGTTGCTTCTCCAATGCATCTTTTGTTTCTTTCCTTTATATCAAAGCACATGAAATGGTTTCACAATGGTTTATGCTTCCTAAATGAACAGACTGATATCCCTGAGGTTTAACTGACTTTATGCTATACTGTAATCATCAGGTTACATTACAGGGTTACCTAGGAAACTGGAGCCTGGAATGTCTGCTAGGGACCAACCGTCAGCTTCAAAGTGATGCATGACGACTCTTTATAGTTGTAACTCTTATGCTTACAAACTTACAGGTCAAAGAATACGTGCCATTCTCATTATTATAATGTGGGGGGCTTAGTCACATCCTGCCTGCCAGAAATGCAACATTTCTAGAGGTTAACAAGTTAAGAGAGAAATGTCAAACATCCTCAGTCATAAATCAAGTGTGTTGACCTGACACAGCAGAGGCATGCTGTTGTTGCAGTGAAACATTGCAAAAATGCACATGCACATTTAATGTCACCAATGCCAGCTCCAGACGTGACTCAGCTTGAAGCCTGACATCAGTATTTACTGTTTCCCATCTCCCTGTGCGCTCCCTTACTAAAAATGTTGTTTCCTCCACATAGCACTTGATCTGTTTTTCTCTCTTTTTCCCTCCCTAGTTTGAGAGGAACGATCCTGTGGACGGCAGAATCACTGAGAGGCAGTTCGGGGGTATGCTGCTGGCCTACAGCGGCGTCCAGTCTCGTAAACTCAAGCAGATGCAGAAGGGGTTGAAGAAAATGTTTAAGGATGCACAGGTAAATAAATATGTCCTTTCGTCCATCCTTAAACGTAGCTCTGAAAGTCTTAGCCACTCCAGAGGTAAGATACAGCGCTTGATGAGGTGTTCTGAGTGTTTTAATTAATTAGCCTACATGGGAGGATGTATGACAGACGGTGCATGCGTAAGGGAAAAAGAGACTGTGCAGGGGCATTGAGAGTCTTTGTGAGAGTCTGGATGAGAGGTAATACATCACTGGGAGTGGGCAGCACATACAGTGTCTGATCTTATCCACCTTACCAACTCAGTCTCTCCAGCCACCTCTAGCTCTATTTTGGGATGACCTCATATTGGTGCAGTTAGCTCTCTTCATTCCTCTCTGGTCGTCTCAGAGTCTTCACAAAATTGCACTGTGTTTTTTTTTTTTTTAGACATTATCCTCAGTTGAGTAGTCTTTGAAAGAAAAAAAAAAGACAAGACTATTGCTTTACAGCCACATTGCTTTAAGCATAAAAATTCTCCACAGACATTCGTGGTAATGTAAAAATCATAATTTCTAAATTTAGTACATGCTTATATCTCCTTCCTACTTCAAGTTCTTTGCATGAACCCCGTTTTTATGCTGGATCGGTTTCACGGTAACGAGCCCCATCAGTCAACTGACTGAAGTTACACCCATGCATATCGTATTCCCAGGGGTGTTGCAGCGAAATATGTCCCATTTCAATTTTTTGGAATGTAACGATGTGGACTGTCACAGAGCTGTTTGTTATACATTAAAGCACCACAGATGTCAGACTTAGCTACGATAAGGCACGTCTGATGGTTAAATACAGCGATTAGGAGAGAAAAGGAACAGAAAGCAGGGAAGTGACTGTTCCTCCAAGTCATGAGGGAAAAGATGATGCTGCCAGAGTTGTCTCCCTAAGGAATTAAACAGCAGCAAGCATCGCTCCCTGTCTGTCTTCACTTCTTTTACTGTTTACCCTGTCTTCCTCAATCCTGCTGTCAGTCTGTCAGTATTGGCAGAACCTGTAATGTAAATGACTCAAGTATTATTTACAGCCCAAGACCAGCTGTTCACTTTTCTTTGCAAATAAGCTCATCAGCAGTGCAGCAGCTGTGTGACTATGTGTCTGTTTATATGTGTATGTGCGCATGTTTGCTTTAGGCTGTCTGTCCCCTTGTTGGTCTGTGGCACAATGTTTAACCATGTGTGTCAAAAGCTTATGCAGACTTCCTCTTGTCATTTGTGTCACACTCCTAAGGTCCTCCAAATGTGGTATTCTACAGTGGCAGCTCTTGTCTTAACAATAGTTGGCTGTTTTTCGCAGGTTTGGAATGCTCTAATAGCCCAAATACAAATGCAGGAAGGATTTGTAACAAATTTGTCCATTTTTCTTTGTCGCACAGGGCATCACATTTGAGGAGGTGGAGAACTTCTTTACTTTCTTGAAGAACGTAAATGACGTGGACACAGCTCTGAGTTTCTACCATATGGCTGGAGCCTCCATAGATAAAGGTACACCCACAGTCACCCTTTACTTTGACATTCTCTCCCTTCCCTAATTATCCCCCTTTAGACTTAACTGTTCTCCGTTTCATCGTCTGCATCTCATGGCTGTTAACACTCTGACAGCCAGATCTGCTTCCCACATCTTTTTTTTCCTGGCTTTTCTCCCAAACCAAGCTCAGCTATTTGTCATCTTTTTATCAGTCCATCCATTTATCCACCACTTCTTCCCCTGGGCCTGAAGAATTGTGCAAATTCAAACACAAAAACTGCTTATGCACACATGACAGATCGCTTTGTGCTCCTACTACAGGCTGCTGATGTCCCCTAAAACATGCCAGCATTATCACCGGGCAAGTGAATGGATGATTAGGGTTGAGTTAACCCACCATTAAATGGTTTCTTTCTCCATAAGTCCGTTACTGCAGGGTGGTGTGCAACAGCAGTTGAATACAAAAAACTGGACGATAACCTCTGGGACAAACAGGCCTGGGGAGGCTCTGCAGCCATCACTGGCTTGGATGAGCAAAGAGAAAAGAGCTTACAGTAGAACAGTAAACACTCAACCGGCTGGTGGGGCCAGTCACTCATAAAGAAACCTGCTGCTCCAAAGATACCTGCACAAAGTTGCATGGAGAAAGAAGGAAGAGCATAAACTACGTAAGATGTGAAAGGAATAATGATGTGGCACAAAATCACAGGGATATAGAGTGTGAAAGAGAAAAGATTAGATGGGCTCAGTGCATCAGGGAGCACACTGGCCCTGTGGCACCTCTGTGAACATCTGGTTCTAGGGGCACCCGAACTAGCCTGAACTATAATTTACAGTGGGGCAAAAAAGTATTTAGTCAGCCACCGATTGTGCAAGTTCCCCCACTTAAAATGATGACAGAGGTCAGTAATTTGCACCAGAGGTACACTTCAACTGTGAGAGACAGAATGTGAAAAAAAAAAATCCATGAATCCACATGGTAGGATTTGTAAACTTTACTGACTGCGGCTTGTGGCCTTCATCAGGGTCATCCACAAGCCGAAACCCGTTGGTCAGTCAGTAAAGTTGTTCCTCTTTCCTTAAGTGTTGCTGGAGTTCCTGCATTGAGAAATGGGTGTCATGGGCTGGGTCTGTGACCCAGTGTTTGAGTTTTTATATATTTTGGTATTCATTTGTGCCCTAGTTTAGTTCTTCTAGTTAATTTCAAGGTTGCTGTTTAGTCCTTTGTTTCTTAGGTGTTTATGTCATCTCCTCCTGTATTCAGTCTCCCTTGTCTGTGCACCTACCTGGCATGCGTCCTGTCTGTGTGGTTATGTTCAGTTCAGGTCGCGTCTAATCCCCATGTTTCCTGTTTTACTTTGAAAGTCCGTCTAATGTCAGTGTATGTAGTTTCACTTTCCCTGTCCTGTCATTAAGTTCATGTGTATCAGCTGTTCCCCCTCATGTGTTTCCACTTCCCTTGATCATCCCTTGTGTGTATTTAGTCTCTGTGTTTCATTCAGTCTGTGTCGCGTCGTCTGTGTTCCACGCCTTATGTCATGTCAGGTTTCAAGTCTCTGTGCAGGTCATGGCTCATGATGCTTATTCTTATATTTCACAGTTCCCTCATGTTCTGGCACAATCTTGTTCATAGTCTCACTGTTAGTAGTTTCTTCCCAGTTTAGGTTCCTGTTTAGTTGTTGTCCCTGTTCAGTTCTCGTTTAGTTTAGTTCATGTACTCCAGCCTCAAATAAAGGCTCGCTTTTTGTTTAAAGTTAATTTGGTCTGCTTATCTGTGTCCGCACCTGGGTCCTCCAAACACTCTCCACACGGTCAGCCACTGCGGACCGTGACAGTGGGGGCACAAACAGACATAAAACTTCGGTAAATATTTTTGAAGAGCGATTGGTGTAACTTTTTACAGTGGAGCCAAACTCCAGTTACTAACTGGCCTTTTTCCCCCCCCCCCCATTATACCATGAACACCTGCAGTGTATTGCACACCGCACAGTAGTAGTTCTTCACTTTGAAAAGTTGGTTAACTCATCCACATAAAAAGCATCACAAAGGGGTTTAGTTAGGAAAAAACCCTGAAAGATCTCACATATTAAGACTTTAAAAATCGCCCACAGAGTTCACTGTGGTTATGCTGTTCTCAGTGCTGAAGAATTTATTTTCAGTGCTTACTGGTGAAAACTAATTACAAAGTTTAAATTCATTAAATCACTCGTACTGTCTTTATGTGGCTCAGCACTTTCATTACTACTCAATTCATTTGTCAGAAGCTGACAATGAAAATCTTTTTAATGTGAGAACAAAAGCGGCAGATGAGACCTGTGGCAGTTGTTTGAGGAGTCTGTTTCCTTCATTTGTTGCAGTGATTCAGTCCATCAATAGACCTCCATATGTTTTCGGTCTGTGCATCCATTTGTTCTGATTCATTTATGAAGCAGCTGCTGTGGTAAGGGAGCGAAGGGTCTACCCCGAGGTGCTTTTTCAGGCATTTGGTTTCAGTGGCATTTCTGCACAGTAACAAACCGCGTATGTGTATCAGTGTGTTTTTGACTTTGCGTAAAGCGGCTTTGGGAGGATGCTGTGGGTTCACAGCGAGCTGGCAGACACATGTCTGCGAACTCTCTGCTCCCTGCTGCCGTCCATGAACTGAAACCGTTTTTCTCCTCTTCGAGCCCGAAGCAGCTCGTGTCTCAGCTGAGCTTTTTAATGTCTTTGTTACTCTCTTTTCCTTTGCTTTCATCTTGCACTCAAGTCCACTGATTTCACACCCTTTCAGAACAGTTTCTCATGTGTGGGTGTGTGATCTGGATCTGCACAATGGCTTTGTTGAATATATAAAAGAAGGCCAGTAATGAGGTTCTTGATGGCGTGCTGGCTCATCTTTTTCTCTCACCATTTGCAGGGAAATTTTTGTCACGTTTTATTTGTTCACCCCCACTCGTCTTTCATACCTGCCCTCCTCCATTTGTGACTATTGGTAAATCCTGATTAAACTTACATCCTCCATATTTTCCTCAGTCCAGTTCCATTCCCAGCTGGATTTCCTGTAGCGGTCCGCTCTTTCTTCTCCTCTCAGCCCCTTCTTTCTCTCATGTGTCCATCCGATAGCCTCCCCAGCGAATTGAAACCCTTTTTGTTGATCCGAGCAGTCTGATTTGCACACACTGTTCTCCACTTGCACCGCTGATGTGCTGACATGTGTGAGTCTGTGCCGGTGTTGCTCTCACAGTGAATCTTTTTATCTGTGTATCTTTCCTCCCTCTGTCTCTCAGTCACCATGAAGCAGGTGGCACGCACCGTAGCAAAAGTGGAGCTGTCGGATCACGTCTGCGACGTGGTGTTCGCGCTCTTTGATTGTGATGGTAAGTAGCTGACAGTCTCATCATATCTCTCTGCTCTAAATATTTATGAAACACAAAGCCTCCGGAGGTAGAAATCATCAATAAATGGAAGTCAGCTCCTTCGTCTTACTTACTCTTCCTTTATTATTTCATCATCCCGCTCCCCTGTCCATCACCCCTCTCCCCCTTCTCTCCTTCTCTGTCTGTCTTCCTTAGGGAATGGGGAGCTTAGTAATAAGGAGTTCATAGCCATCATGAAGCAGCGGCTCATGCGTGGGCTGGAGAAACCCAAAGACATGGGCTTCACTCGGCTTGTGCGTGCCATGTGGAAGTGTGCCCAGGATACCGCCTGGGATTTTGCCACACCGAAGACATAATGTCACAGGAGACCAGTTGCAATTGAGAGCGGAAGACAGCAGGTGTATAGGGCAACATTACCAATATCATCAAAGGCAGTCTTGCTTGGACGGGTTTTAAGAAGTTTAATAGACAATTAAGACTGCAGCTCATCATCAATCATTAACGTATGTTGCTGTAGTTCCAGCTATCAGTATTGTGGCTGAAGCATCCTGACGCAGTGCACTGTGTCCTGAAAGGCTTCTCTAGTGTGCCTGCCTGAGGCATCATGGGTATTTGTATGTTTGAAAATATACAAAGTTTGTATGTTTGATTTTTTTTTTCATGTTTTATAAAGGAATGCAGAACGGTGCATCTGTTTGTCAAATGCTAAAAACACCACTTTGCTCTTCTGTATTTAATGCATTTTACAGCAAAAGGGCAAGACTAAAAGATGAATCAATCTAGTTTGACCTTCAGCTCTATAAAGGCTGCAGTATATCTGTTCTACGCTGTTAACATAGCCTGGATATTTCTTTGGTGGGACAAAGCAGAAGTCTGTAATGTCGTTAGCACCTCTTCACTCAGTCTGCATCTTTATTCCTATAATGTCCCATAAAAGATTAAGTATGCCGTCTTACCCTGTGTTCTTAGCATTATTATTCCCCATGGAAACACTTTATATACGACAGATGTTAAAAGAAGAACTCTATTAAAGATGCTACAATAATGTAATGGTGATGAAGCTTTTTATTTTTTATAACAGAGTTCTGCTTGACTTGTAAGTTGTTGTCCTGCCACGTTCCCATTTTCCCTCTTTGACAGCACAGTGGGGGGGATTAGCACGACTATTTGTTGGAGCACCTGGGAAGTCATTTGTCAAGTGTAATGATTTTTCAAGCAAAAACGCATGGCTGATTGTAACCCCTGGCTTTGACTTCATTCCAGACGGAGAAAATTATTGTGTGTCTGTGTGTGTCTATGCGCAAGAGTAGTCAGCATTTTTGTCTAATTGAAATGGGCAGTCCTCAGCCTCCGCTGCCCATTAAAAGATTGTCCTGCAGCCCTTCGTGCACACACACTGCTGCAATTTACCCGAACGAGCTGGCTCGCTCTGCCGCACATAATACGACTGACAGACGGAAGTGGTGCTCGGGAGTGATTGCTAGGCAGGAGATCAGGTACGTGGACCTCTCATCAGTATTCCTCACCAATGGTCTTTTCAGAGTTTCTGTCTGGCATTTCAATAGCTCAGAAGTGGAAAATTATTTTTCTTTTAACATTGCATCACTTACATTCTGCTTTAATCATAGAATGGCTGTCCAGTGAAAGTCATGCATCTCCATTATGCCAGCTTTTAACATTAACTAGGAGAGTCTCATATCCAGCTTTGTGAAACTTTTTTTTTTTTCATTTAATCAAATTATTTATTGATTTGCTGGGCTTGCAAAGTAGACCCAAAAAGAAATGTACAGATTCTGTCTTCTGTGCTGTTTTGCTCTGCAGCACTTCCTTCCCCATAAGAAGGCCTGTGGTAATTCCTTCCCCATACAGCTGAAGATCATGTTTGCCCAACAGTCCGAAGAAATGTTGAAATTCTAAATAAGACATTTTAAAAGCTGTGGCCGGCCTGCCTTTTCCTAATTATTCAATTTCAAAGCACTTATCCCAAATCAACAAATGATGAGCTTTAAAACCTGCAAAGCAAAACACTATTTCCTTTTACTTTCTAAAACTCCCTGAAGGACCTCCTGACCCACTGCTGCTGCACAGAGCCTCCAAGTGCAACAGCAGCTACATCCGTGCTCAAAAACTGCCCAGTAACCGTTCTACAGTAACCACTTCTCAACAGTTCATCCATGTAAAACCTCGAGCAAGCACGCTCTGTCAGATTTCTCTGCTTGATGAGCGCTGGAGCATTGCTCAGTGGTTAGCAGTTGCCAGGCTTGCAAAGGAGGCTATATTTGGAGTGACTACAGACCTCAATCATAAGTCAACAGCTCTTTTTGTGCATTGAGTTCATGTAGTATTTCCTCCTTGTGCGTACATATGAGCTTTATGCACGGGGTGTGCGCTGTTCATTCAGTCTAAGCCTGAAGCTTTTTGCACTGAAACCAGAGAGTATATTATTTATTTGGTCATATGCGGTTTCCTATCTGCCAGATATTATTATGAGTTAATGAAAAAATATACTCTGCAATAAGAATAAGAGATCAGCTAGTCGGCTGCAAATTATTTAGTCTCGCAATCACTTTTCCCACTTGAGCATAAGGAGTTAAGAGGATAAAATGTAAAAATAATTTAAACAGTCACTGACTACAGTAATATCTGCCAATCCAATCCACTGCGATGAATCCACTTTTCACCAAAGGCTGTTTGTAGAGTTTTACGGGGAAAGATTAAATATTCAGTCATTTTCTGATACAAACCAGACATTTTTTACAGCCACTGCTGTCAAGAACAAGTTTTTACTGCCACGGCCACCCAGCTGTTCATGTAAAGTTCACTGTAAAATACAGATAAATGTATAGTTTAATGTCCCAGAGGGAAACCTGCTTGTGTGCAGGTGAGGTCATGTCTGAGTTTCTTTAACAGGAAAATGTGATTACATTGTAACAATATATTGATAAACATTTCAGTTGAGAATTTTTCATGCATACCAACCCAGATGAAGTACAGTAATACTGAACTTATTTATGCTACCCTATCAGGGAAAATTTAGGTGGTGTAGTGGAGCAGTGGTTAGCCTCACAGCAAGGAATTTTCTGGTTGAAACCTGGTAGTTTCAAGCTTCTCTGTGTGGAGTTTGTGCCTGTTCTGGTTTCCTCCCAAAGCACTGTGACACTGGTGACCTGTCCTGGGTGTAGCGCACCTTTTCACTTTATGACAGCTGGGATAGGCTTGTCCCCACCCTTGCCTACAATCTAGATAAGTGCTTTAAAAAGAAAGAAAAGAAAAATAAACACACAAAAAAAACCCCAACATCTCCACTGGTTGTTTTTTTTAAATTGAGAAAAAAAATCCCTGATCATCTGGTATAAAACCTGAAATCTAAGCATGGACAGTACATAGTGTGTAGAACTGAGTCTTTATCTCTGTTTTCAGAGTGGTGCTAAATTGCTGGAATATCCCTTTAGCCGCACATGCTGATCTAACAGGCCTCAGTTCATTTGAGATGACAGACTTATGCATCTGTGTTCAACAGATGAAAAAAACAAACAGGAAATGAGCTGTCTGGACACAAACTGCCCCGAGGAATCGGGTGACAGTTTACATACGTTGACTAAACGTCATGCTGAGGGCAGTGCTACTCCACTGCCACCTAGTGGCAATTGCAAAGTAGATTTCTAAAGAATAAGTTGCAAAAAATAAAGCCTGATGTAGCAAATATGATACAAATGTAAACACATGCAAATTAATTTATTTCATTAAGGTTTAATAAGCACTCAATTTAAAAAGAAAATATTTTTTTCTGGCTGTTATTCCACAGTTCAGGGTTTAAAGGGTTAACAAAGTTTAAAAATATGTACTTTCTAGACCGTTAATTTGCCAACAACAATATCAGCACACACGCAAGAACTTGGTATGTGCAGATACTAAAAATTGGAGTTCCTCTCCAATTGTGCACATGTAAAACTGTCAGCTGAGCAAACAGTGAGTGAACTGTCCATGAAATCATCACCAGTATATTGTTTAGTCTTTATTTACAGATTGAGGTGTAAAAGAAAAAAAAAAAATGACAGCGGTACACAGGATCTCATATGATAATCAAATAACTGAAACGAGCATGGCTATGTTCGAATTACATACTTAATACCACTGAACAGTACAGGGAGGGACTGAAAGGACTTCCTAACAAAGGGAACGGATCCAAAGAAAAAAAATCCTTGAACAGAGAAAAGACCTTGAGAGGCCCTTAAAGATTGAAGTGGAATAAAACATAATAAATACAGTATAAAATTTCTACTTGATAGGTTTTCTTGTGATGTTAAGAAAAAGCCCCAAACCTCTTCACATTTAAATGTGGACAAAGAAGAAAAAAAAAAGAAAAAGGGACAAACATCAAGAATCCATGTAGTCTATTAAACAAAAAACAAATTTGAAAATGAAGAACATGTATAGATGGATTAATTTCGATCATACCTAGACAAGAAGATTGCTTAATGTTACAAACATTCACCATTTAAGAAGAAAGGAGGTTGTGAAAACAAGCAGAAAGAGCCAAACATTTTCTCCATTAGCCAGTGGCTGCAGCCACCTAGTGGCTATAAGTGATGTCACAGTTGGGAGCACATTTCCCTGCTGCCACAGCTCTGCTAAATGTAAACTCCATTACAGACTAAAGCAAAGTCGAATCAAAGGGCCAGTTCAGTGTGATGGACCATCTTCTGTTAGTGTGCTGCTGCTACTGCTGGAGAGACTGTTTACAGGAGGGTGGTTTGAGCAGACAACTTGTATTCCTGATCTGTCCGGTACAGTACAGTTGAAATGGGAGGTTGTGGACTTTCTCAGTCGCTGTCAAACTTAATGGAGTTGACTGAAGTGGAGATGGCTCCCCCACGGTAGCTTCCTCTTTTCTTCTTTGTCTTTTCGTGGCGGAATGATTTACCTTTTGTGAACTTGAGCACATCGTTAGCTTTCTGGCCCCAGTCTCCATTGGCTCCCATCTGAAATAGAACATTATAAAGAGAGAAAAAAAAAAAGTTTGTTTATCTGCCACCTCAACAGCTATAATGCTCAGTAATCCTGTAAAAATGATTATTATGATTAAATAATTCACCTTTGCATCAAACGAATTGTCTGCAAGGCGCGGGTCCACATTTACTTCGTCGTCTTTTATTCTACGGAAGGGTACGTTGGTAGACTGGAAAACAAAATGTTTCAGTCAGCTTATTTCAGTTCACTTTAATTCAATTCTAGCTTTGTGCAGGTCTTACCTTCTTATTGGCTTTAGGGAAAGTCTGTGGTGTGGTTGTGGCCTTCTTATTTTTTGGTGTTTTTAAATCCGTTTCTTCCTCTTCGCTTTCTGATGATTCTTCATCCTTTTTTCTTTTTCCATTAGTACCTGTATCAGATGAAAAGGGGCTCATACTTAGTAAACACTAGGGCTGGGCCATATTATACCGTTCACGGTAATACCGGTATAATGTTAGGCAATGATAGGAAAATGAAATATCGCGATAGAATGGGAGTAAAACGCGCATGCGCAGTGCCTTTGTTTTCATACGCACATGGCCGATTGTTGAGTGAAACAGATGAACCAGAATTGGTTTGTAAAAATGGTGCAACTTCCGTGATGTGGAACTGGTTTGGTGTTTGTCCGTCAGATACACAACAAAGCACATTTTTTTGCAGAACATGCAAGCGGCCGTTGTTATTGTCGTATTTGTCGGACTAAGATGCTCTTAAATCTGGGAGTAATCTGGGTCCTAAACTCCGTATGCTTCAGGTCAAACAACACTGCAGCATCACTTACGAGTTAAAAACTGTCTAAATTCTTTCATCTTTAATAAAACGATCAGCATTGCTGCTTTACCAGGTGTAACTATAAAGTTTAACTTCCAGGCATCCATGAAAACAAAAGTTATTACATTTAACAGAGTTAGAAGTTAGCAGGAAGCTAGCGGAAGTTAGCTCGCTATTGCATGTTCTGACTGAGAGATTTCTGAAAAAAAAAAATCAAACGTACAGCTCTGCTATCACTTCCAACATAAATGAAGACAGGAAACTAAACAGCAGTGACGTTTGTAGGGTTACTGAAGTTGGGCTAGCTGGTATATAATGATGTGCTAGGTGATCGCTAGCGACACAGCTATGTTAGCATAACATAAACAGTGAAGCTGGAGGATGAACGCTAACTTTTTTCCACTTATAAAAGTTAACGTGAAGGTTCTTCATGGTTAGAGACAAATGCAATCGCATGGCAGGATGCTGTAAACGGACCAAACTTCAGTCAGGAGAACAACTGAGATAATCCATCCACAATACGAGGTTAGTCATTAATATACTGCAACAACATGGGAATAGAGCAGCTGCCAGAGAATTCAACATTAATGAATCAATGGTACAGAAGTGGAGGAAGCAAGAAGAATGAGTTTAATAAAGTTTGATTTATCTGACTGCTTTGTTTCGCTTAATGTGCCTTATAATCCCGTGCACCTTATGGTCCGAAACATACGTACTGCACACTGCAGTTTAATGTTGCAAAGCACCTCTTTTTAACTTCAGTGGATATTATACATGGTTATGCTCAGGATATGTCAGCCCATTTCTACTGGAAATGCCTTTTGGTTAAACTTTCAGCAAGGAATTTGCATTTGCACTGTTGCATTTTTATAAAGCTTTAATGTACATAAAAACCAGCTTCTTGTTTAAGTGAAAATAAATGGAAGGTTGTCTTTTTGCGCTAGTAATGTTGTGGAGTTGTATTTTGTCTCGCATCCATTATATCGTCAGTTATATCGTTATCGCAAATTTTCAAATATATATCGTGATAAATATTTTTGGCCATATCGCCCTGCTCTAGTAAACACTACACTTCTATAAATATTAAACACTTAAGGACCGACAGTTAAGTGATAGTTTTTTTTTTCCCCATTTAATGACCAGATGTTTGAGACTTACTGTTTTTTGGGGTGTTGGGTGCAGTGGCTGCTTTACGTGGCACTTTAGCCTCATCTGATGAACTCTCCTCAGAGCTGCTGTCGCTGGATGATGACTCTGCTGGCTTTGCTGCAACCTTCGCTGATGCTGCTGCCGTCTTGGGAGTTGCTGCCTTGCCGTTGGCAACTGTAGACTTAGTCACGGGGGTCTCCGTCTCTGAATCAGAGCTATCTGAGGAATCAGAGCTGCTCTCCTCTGCTTTTTTTGCCTTTTTGACTGCAGGCGCTGCCTTTGTTGTTCTCTCAGCTGCAGGGGAGGGCTTCTTGGAAGCAACTGGAGCTTGTTTCTTAGCTGCCTCATCCTCTGAGTCTGAGCTGTCAGAGCTGCTTTCTTCTGCAGCAGCAGTCTTAGCTGCAGGAGTAGCAGGCTTTGAAGCGGGCGTAGCAGGCTTAGCTGCTGCTGGCTTGGTCTTAGCTGGCTCTTCATCATCCTCAGAAGAGGACTCTGAGCTACTCTCTTTCGGGGCAGGCTTTCCTGCAGGTTTAGCGGCCTTTCCTGCAGATTTAGCATGCTTTGAGGCTGAAGTAGCAGCTTTAGCTGCTGCAGGTTTAGCCTTGGCTGGCTGCTCTTCATCTTCAGAGGAGGAGTCGGAGCTGCTCTCTGCTGCAGGAGTAGCCTTTGCTACCGGAGTAGCCTTCTTTGAAGCTGGTGTTGCAGGCTTAGCTGCTGTTGGCTTGGCCTTGGCCGGTTCTTCATCTTCTGATGAGGAGTCTGAGTCAGAGCTGCTTTCTGCTGCAGCAGCAGGCTTAGCTGCAGGGGTGGAACTCTTTGAAGCTGGCTTAGCTGCTGCTGGTTTAGTCTTAGCAGGCTCTTCTTCATCTTCAGACGAAGAGTCAGACTCTGAACTGCTCTCTGCTGCTGCAGGGGGCTTTGCTGCAGGGGGCTTTGCTGCAGGGGGCTTTGCTGCAGGGGGCTTTGCTGCAGGGGGCTTTGCTGCAGGGGGCTTTGCTGCAGGGGGCTTTGCTGCAGGCTTTGAAGTTGGTGTAGCCGTTTTAGCAGGCTTGGCTTTCACTGGCTCTTCCTCATCCTCAGAGGAGTCCTCCGAGTCAGAGCTGGTCTCTGCTGCCTTGGCTTGGGGTTTAGAAGCTCCAGAAGCTGCGGATGGGGTTGCGGTTTTTGTGGGAGGCTTTGCTGGGGCCTCATCTTCAGAGCTGCTATCTGAATCTGGAAAGCAAGATCAATGTTGTCATGAAGGTTTGCAAACAATATAGGGTTAATAACAGAAATTATATTAGGTCATATTTAACAACTTCTGAAGCTCAAATACCCAAAATGTGCATCTCCTACCTGAGCTCGAGGACTCGTCTTTCTGAGCTGGCGTAGTCTTGGCAGGTGCAGCTTTGGTTGGGGGTTTCTTTACTGCCTCCTCCTCCTCTGAACTGGAGTCCTCCTCGGAGGATTCATCTTTAGCGGACTTAGCTGGAGCCGCTTTAGCAGGAGTCACCTTTGTTGCAGGTTTCTTCACCTCTTTAGCTGGAGAAGTTTTGACTGGGGCTCCTTTACCTGCAGGCTTCTTGGCCGTCTCCTCTTCTGAGCTGGAATCTAGAAAGATGAGAGACATTTACAAACATTCACTGTCACAAACTGATCATCATTTTAAGATGGGAAATGGGCGAGTGACGTTTGTGATCCATACCAGAGCTCTCTGAGCTGGACTCCTGCTTCTTTGCAGCAGGTTTGGACGCTCCAGGTTTGGCTGCAGGTGACTTTACGGGGGCTGGTTTTGCTGTGCAAGTTAAAATGCTGTTAGACATTTAACAATAAACACCAAGAAGTCAAGGTGGGGAAAAAATAAAAAGGAACCCACTTACCTGCCACCTTTTTGTCGTCATCACTGCTGTCATCACTGCTGTCTGAAGAGTCGCTGTCCTTGGCCTTGCTTGCTACTGGTGCAGCAGGAGCTTTGTGGATTGAAGCAGGAGGTGGTACAGCACTGTATGCTCCTAGAAAGACAAATGTAGATCGTCAGCATCAAAAACAAATACAAACATATTTTAATAAATAATTTCCCTTAGGGATCAATAAAGTAATCTGATTCTGATAATCACAGATCATTCCAGAGATGACCAAGTGAACAGCTCTGGGTATAATTCAGTCAGAGCAGACTGGTGTTATGATCATGATATGGACAAAACTGGACTGTTGTAATTAATGTGAACTCAATCTCACTTATTTTTTCATATAGCTGTCGAACTTACGCACATCAGTAATAGGCTAAAAAGACTTGATTGGGATTCACTTCTCAGGTTTGCCGCTGATGCAAGTGTGCCTCACATCTTTCCAAACCAGACTTTTGTTACTGTGTAGCTTGTATAGTTGTAAGAAAGCATGAAAACACACCTGCTTTGGGTTTTTTGCTGGGAGGAGCCTCATCCTCTGATGAAGAGTCTTCACTACTTGACTCAGCACCAGCTTTATTTACTGGGGCTGGTTTGACTGGAGCTGGTTTGACTGGAGCCTGACAGAACACATGGAAATATGCTGTTAATATCTGCTGCATGCATTTATCCGCTACACACCACACTTGGCTGAGTGTGAGACAATCAACAACACATAACAACATAAAGAAGGCCTTGTGTACCTTGGCTGGCTTCTCATCTTCAGAATCTGAGGAGCTGTCTTCGCTGCTGCTGCTCTCCTTCTTCTTTTGAGCTGCACCTTTGGCAGCAACAGCTGCTTTGGGTGTTGTGACTGCACCAGCCTTGGGTTCTGTTATTCAGAAACGCATACAGTAAATTAAATAACCCAAGATTTTTCCCCAATCTTAACTTAAACAAATTACTCAATATAGACTTACTTTGTGCAGGAGCTTTGGCGGTTTGTTCTTCCTCAGAGTCAGACTCTTCACTGCTGGAGCTGCTATCCTTTTTCCTTGTGCTACCTGCAGCAGCAGGAGGTTGTTTCACAGGTGCCTACAAACAGACACTACATTTTAATAAAAGGATAACGGGCAAGGTAATGTAGCAATAACAGGCTATCATGAGAATGTCTGATTCTGATGCTTCCTTCTACCTTTGCAGCAGGCTTTGCAGGAGCTTTGTCCTCCTCAGAGTCACTAGAGTCTTCACTGCTGCTGGATGCAGCTTTAGTAGCTGCTGCTTTAGCAGGCCCCTTTTTGGCTGCTAAAATGTAGAATGAGGAAAAATGTAATATCACAGCGTTTCAGAATGCACATTACTAGCAGAATTCAGCCAACCCTTTCAGTTATCCATATCAAATATGAAGGTTATACCTGCAGGAGCTACTTTAGTTTGTTTTGCGCCAGCCTCTTCATCCTCACTGCTTGACTCTTCACTGCTGGAGCTCTCAGTGCTGGGTTTTGCCTTCTTGGCTGACGGTCCCGTCCAGTTCGGAGGCACCTTTCGTTTTTTGGCTTCGGGAGATCTATTTAAAATAGAGTTTCAATGATACAGCCCATAATTATATTAATACACAGTATGCAACACCACCCTATATTAATGTTAAAAAGAAAACTTCAACGGGATAAAAGGCACTCCCTTTCCCAGAGTAGAAAGATATGCAAATAATAATGCTTTATTCGTTAGCCTGCATACCAAAGTGTCCTTGGGCAAAAAACTGAACACTGAGTTAGTGAGAGACTGGTTGAATCCCTCCACTCTGCATGGTAAACTATTCTTTGGCATGTTGAATAAAATGCTTTGAACATTCAAGTAGAGTAGTACAGTGCTATATAAGAACCATTTCATTTCCCATTTGTCTAAACAAAAAGCGCTTCAAATTTGTAAAACAACAAAAGGGTTGTGTTTATATTGTATTAGATTTTTCTCTGATAATCCTCAACTCAACAGACCCTTGGACACTAGGAGAGCAGCAGTAGAATTTCTATTGTACCAATACATTTTTAAAGGAACATACTTATCGACACAGAAAGTCAGCTTGGTCATGCGTTTCATATTTTTATTTGAAAAACCCCTCTCGGATAAAAATAAATAAATATTAATAAGCAACTCACTTCACCCAGAAGTTGTAGATATTGACGAGTCTCTCCTCATTCTGATCTTGCGGAGCCTGTAGAGAAACACGTGAAGTAGTAAGTTAATAATTCCCTTGCAGCACTTTGAATTTGTGACTAAAACTCCACAAATCATAATTTAAAAAGTATAAACACGCTGCAGTATTTACACTTTAACGCACTGAGACCGTTAATTAGCCCAAAAGCAGGTTGCAGCTGATACACGTGCTAACTTCACCGGCTCGGTAACCTGCACGTATTTACCCCTCGTGCCGCCTGGACCTAACGTCTAATACCCGACGACAGGACGTGTCCGTCAAACACCGCCACACAGCGTAGGCTACTCACCACTTTAGTCTTTTTCAAGAACTCCTGAGCCGCTTTGGTGAACTTGTTCTCCACCAGAAACGAGTACACGCATTTGAAAAGATCACTCGGTACCGACTTCTCCGCCGCCATCTTCAACACGTTCTTCTGGAAAAGGAAGTGACGGAATCAGGCACTTGTGAGCAGACGCTTGGTGTCGACGTATCCACGCTTCAGTAAAAAAAATAAATACCAGTTTCTAGAGATTTCCAAATGTCAGAAAACTAAATAAAACACAATTCCACTGACTAATTGTGATTTTAAAAATCCTTTAGAAAACTTTACAAATATTTCGGGTTGCTCTCACGTGACTAATTTCCTAAAACAATACGAGTAAAATATGTGGGTATGCTAAATAAGACGCAATTTTTTTATTATTGAAATACACTTATTTATAGATTTAACGCCATATTTAAAAAAAAATAAATGACTCCTATTTTTTATATTTAGTAGGCTTTGTTGCCCACGAAGGCGCACGCTTTATGCGTCATCACTAAAGACCTTTCGTGTCTGCCCCTCGTGTCATAACATGTCGCCTTTCAACTGAGCAGTGTGGCAATGACAGCCCAGTTCTAGCTGAATTAAACGTGTGAGTCGGGTATTACTAAGCTGCAGCCATGCCTCGGTACGAGCTGGCCCTGATCCTGAAACAGATGCAGCGGCCGGAGACGGCGGCAGCTCTGCGAAGGACGGTGGAGACGTTAATGGAGCGGGGCGCCTTGGTGAGAGACCTGGAGAACTTGGGAGAAAGACAGCTGCCCTACAGAATGACCAAACACAACCAGAGGCACAGCCGAGGGACTTACTTTCTGGTGGATTTCTACGCAGCTCCCAGCATGCTCGCTGGCGTACTGGATCACCTGCACCGTGATGTGGACGTTGTGAGGCCCACTGTGCTGAAGAAAGACGCCCAGTTCCCCAACAGTAACTGCTGCGGACCCCAGAAGTGATTAAATGTAAGGCTTAATGAATGGCGGAGGTGTTTAAAATCACTGGTGCTCAGAGTGAAACAAAGTGCTGTTTTATCACCACAGCTGTCTGTTACATGCGTGTATTTTTGGGCTGTAGTAAAATATGAAATACTCTGCTTTATCAGCCACTTAACTCCATTAGAGAAATGGCAACCAGAAGCACAGTTGAGTAGTTACAGTAGTGAAAACTTATCAGCGGTTTATTGAAGAAAATCGCTTACACACACACACACACACACACACACACACACACACACAGTGGATGAGAACAAACCTCATGCATGTAATAAAGTGTTTTAGCACTGATGATTAATTCGACCTTTAAATAGCCCAGACAGAAAGGAATACCGCTGTTTATTTGCGGGGAAAGTCACTTCTGTGATCCTGGATATCAGGGAACAAGCAACCGAATACAACCTCTAGTAACTGATTTAAAGCATTTTAAACACATAAGAAAAGAAAAAAAAACAGACAATGTGTCTGTGAAGGTTCTCAGTCATCCGTCTGGACTTCTTTAAGTTTTCTTGAAGATGTTTCGCCCTTCATCTGAGAAGCTTCTTCAGTTCTAAGTGCAATTGGTGGAGAGTCTTGGATTTTAAGCCCTATGGGAGTGTCCCCAAGAGTGTCATGGACCCCCTAATGATCCTCTACCTAATCGCATGAGCCAAGGTGTGAAAACGGGTGTAGGTAACAATCAGCCAAGGCTTCACCCTATCATGTGATTTTCTGAGGTCAAAAGGCCCAGGATGTGAGTGGGCTTTAAGGCGTCTGGAAAGGGATCTCAAAACTGGATGGCAGACAGTTGGTGTTGTAAGCCATGGGCTCTGTTCAAAGAGGGTCATTCACAGTGGACATTAGGGGATCCATGTCACTCTTAGGGGGACACTCCCATAGGACTTAAATATGGGACTTTCCACCATTTGACATTAGAAGTGAAAAAGCTTCTTGAATGAGAGGTGAAACGTTTTCAAGCAACTTTAAGAAGTCCAGACGCTGTTCTATCCAAGCTCCTTAGACTACGATAACCTGGATGACTGAGAACCTTCACAGACATACCAACCTCAAAACTGGATTATAGATGGCAGACAGTTAGTTTTGTAAGCCCTGCTCATGTTCACAGTGGACATAGATGGCTTCTTTCACTCCTCTTTCAAACCATCTGTCTTCTCTGTCCAAAGCATTCCTCGCTGCACTGTACAGCATACACCACGTTAAGTTTCTGTTTGGTAGTTTTGTCTTTGAGATGAACCAGTTTTTGTCTGAGTGCGTGGCTGGGTCTGAAGTGCACTGGGATCTCGTGCTTGGAGAAGACTCCTGAGTTTCTCTGATAAACCTGCTACATAAGGGATGACAGTATTGTTCCGTTTGTCCCTCTGATTCTCCCTAGTTGGTGTCTGACCTTCTTTTCTGTGCATCATTGCTGCACAGGGGCAATAATTAGAAAAAGCAAACTCCCCCATGTGGTTACAACAGATGGTTAAGTCCATTTGGTTGTAAACTCTGTACCTAAACCAGCTCCACCTTCAGCCTCCTCGCTTGCTCATACCAGAAAGGAATATGATATAGTGTGATAATGTATTAAAACAAATTAACCAAATTCATTAAACCAGTTGTTTGCTTTATAGCTTTAGTGACTGCAAACTAACTTATTGTGAAAATGAGGCAGGGGTGTAAAAATGTGAATGAATATTACAAAAGTATTTCAGTTGTGTGTTTGTGGACATGACCATCACACATGAAGTAGCCAAACACAAAGATAATCCTCTAAATAAATGATCAGTTCATTAGTCACCATCCCTGTAATATGTGAGTGTATTACTTTACTACAAGTTCATACATTTGGTTCATATAAGATTAGTTTGCACAAACACAGTGTCTGTATTTACTTTGTTTGCTTGCTGATTTGTAAGGGAGGATCATTTTTCATGTCTGCAACAACAGCAGATCCACATGAGATCCTCTAGACAAACATAGATGTGTATTAAGCTCTAATAAGAGGTCCTACCCTGAGTTTGTACTGTCCTCCTCATCTACCCCCTACACCTACAGACACAGCCCTGTCATCTCTCGCCTTGCCTGCAGGTGTCATTGTTGAAGCAATTTAATCAGGATTTAAATGATTGATTCTTTCCACAAAACTATTAAAGTAAAAATATTGAGCTCCCTCGTGCCTCTTGAAAACAGATAAGCACCCCCCCCTTCTCCTCCCTCCATTTGTTTGTCTGAAATGGATTTAACTAGACGTGTACGCATACACAATGATATTATAATAGCTTCACTACATATATTCCAACAGAAATATGTGTGATAGGACAATAATGCCTGATAATTACAGTTGACTGATAAATCTTTCAGCCTCTACTAATAAGTGTCTGTATTCTTTCACCATGAAGTGATTAATTAAACTATTAGTTAAAATGCTATAATCAACAGGAACTGGGAGTAGGGGATTTTACTGTTAAGTCTGAACTGACCTTTTAATACAGTCGTTGTGGTGCTCTAATATAACCACAATACTATACATCAGTATTTGTGTTGATCGACGGTGGTGGTTGCTAGGGCTGTGCGATATGACCAGAATCTCATATCCCGATATAAGAATTCTATCGTCCGATAACGATGTAAATCACAAAAATGTAACATTTTCTGTAAATTCTGTGAATCTCGGGCAGCTCGACTTGCGTGAAGTGTTTCCAGCTGGGCGTCCTTTACCCGGAGTCGAGTGTTTTAACCGATGCATGAAACGATACATTTTTAGAGAGAAGTTGTAACAGCCGCTGTTTTCTTAGTATTTATTACACGGCGTGCTGCGGGGAAAAGCCTGTTCTAACGTTTGAGTCCAAGGTTTATTTTTTAGCACCTGGCGGCTCTTTTTTAATTCTCATCCGTAAACAATTTGCTCTTTCACGTGATTCGGTTTATTTTGAAAAGTCTCAACAGGATCTTGAGCTTTATTGTGAAAGGTTTATGTGGAACATAAACAAGCGGACACGCGAAGGTGTTACTGTCGCTGTTGCTAGCGACAACGCATAAAAACAGGCGCTTGTCCGTCAGTAGTGTGGTTATATTAAATATAAGAGAAAGAGAGAACTTTAAGAAATTAATATAGCCACTACAGTGACCATCAGAACGATGAAAAAATATTGCCGCAAACAGTTTATTTTGCGACACCACGAAACAAACGATAGCGTAAAATGAAGATGTTTTTATATCGTCATCCGATATATATCGTTATATCGAACAGCCCTAGTGGTTGCTTATCAGAGGCCGGTGTTGTTTTATTTCAGAGTGCTTTTGTTTAAACTGTAGAGAACAAAAGACACTATTGTTTGGGTTCTCTGATACATTTAGGAAGAAATAAGTACACTTCCTGTGCTGATTAGCTCTTAGTTGTCATTAAAGGTGAGCACTTCCCTTCAGTTAACAAAGGTGAAAAATTGCTCCTGTCACAACACGTTAATATTGACTAGGGCTGTAACTCGGATAATTCCATTAAAAAACTTCCCCAGGAGAAATTATTTTCTCCGATGTTTCATTTAATCCATGTAAGAAGAGCTGTTTCTCCCACATTTGTGATTTAAAAACAGACCTGCATTAGAAACATATCTAGGATCACATGTGTGAATAAAAAGAATGACAATTAAAAATATCTTTTTAAATAAGACAGAAAAGCCACGGGTCGGAGCAGTTGTAGAGATGGTGCAATCAGGTGGCGTGAACGAAAACATGTTTCGAACGTTCAAAATAGCAGTGCTTGTTCGTGTAATCACCACAAAGGCCTTTACTGGGAAAAACTGTCCTTCATCAAAACCATTGATCAACAAGTGCAAACAGGAAGAAAAGTGAACTTTCTAGCTGCTCCCACCCACCGCAGTTTGCTTAACACAGCAACACATCTACAATAAAGCTATAGAAATTACAATAAAATTATATTTATGCAACCGAACTTTTAACTTAGTCTCATACAATGTTTAAATAAGACAGCCTAATGGAGGTTGACTACAGCCATCCTTTCTGTCACACTGATGCCAACAGTAAGCAGGGGTGAGTCTAAAGGGGGGGCATGGGGTGTACTACACCCTATTTATTTCAAGGCTTATTTCAAGTCTACTAATTACATTCTATTAATGTTTTAAAATATAAAGCAGTCTTATTGGGCCAATAAAACTTGAACCACTTACCCAGTGCTGTTCGACTGGCCCCTGAATTATTCTAACATTAGTAATTAACATTAATTATTTACGTCCACGCTATCAGAACTTCTGTGTTATGCCGCAGGAAACGTCGCATCAAATAACAGGCCAAACCTCAGTTCAGAGAATCCCGATTAGCTCGCTTTTCTTCTTTGCAGCCATCACATGCTTTTTTACAGACACACACCAAATCTACCTCATCCAGGAGACGCAATACTGTCAGAACACCTTCCAAGAAGATACATAAGTGGATAAGTGAAAGAAAATGGTTGGACAGATGGACGAATTACTGCATTTGTTAATATTGTTTTGATTTTAACATTGTTAAAAGAAGTTTAAAATCTGACTTTTATGTGGCACGCAAATACACTTAAAAAGGTTTGGTTCTTTTGACAAATATTGCATGCTGCTCAACTGTCAAAAGACTTGCCTTTTTTCTCTTCTGAATATTTCTGATAGCTCAAGACTAAAGTATTTCTTAGTATTTCTCAATGAAATACTACTGATGTTAAACGAACTGACTTGTTGATTGAGAAACGGACAGTAAAACAGAAATCTCATGGAAAAAAACCTTCACCGCAGGCTCACATGAGTGAACTTTAACTGCACTAACAGAAGCCACAGAAATAGAAATCTATACAAGATCACATGAAACTTAAAGAATTCCATGAGCAGCTTTTATTGATCAGTGACAATATTTCTGAACACGTCTACACGCAGTAGACAAACACAAAGTCAGTCATCGATTAGTATGCTCAGTATTCTCTCACTGCACATTTTTAAGTGTGTTATCTCAGGTTCATGCTGACTCTGCTGTAACGTTTAGGCCTACATAATGTTTGTTCTGTCTTTCGCAGGTTCCAACAGATCACATGCAGAAGATGACTCATGTGACACTTCCTTCTTTCACCTATTTCATTAGCTGCATGCATCGACTTGGATGTAATATCATATGTGATAATAAAATACTTTTTTCTATCCATTTTGCACTTTTCCTTTTTTTGTCAAGCATTTGAGACACTGCTTCACATGATGGTTAGTCATGTGATGGAAGTTTCAGTTCTTTTATTGTAGGTGTGGTTTATGCAGGGTTTTTTTAAGCCATTAAAACTTGATCAACTGTCTCTGGGGAAAAAGCCGCTTGTTGTTGCTTCCGTTTTCTCTCTGGACTTTCTTGGTTCTTTGAGCAGTATTTGTTGCCTAAATCTCAATTAAAGTATAAGTACACAATCATGGTATTTATTTTGTGTAAGACAACATTGAATTAACCAGGTTACTAACAAAAGAGCCAGCCAACTTAACTGATGTCTTTATGTATATACAGTGGATGCAAAAGTTTGGGCAACCTTCTTAATGGTCATTATTTTCCTGTATAAATCGTTGGTTGTTGCAATAAAAGAAAATGTCAGTTAAATATATATAAGAGACACACAGTGATATTTGAGAAGTGAAATGAAGTTTATTGGACTTACAGAGAGTGTGCAATAATTGTTTAAACAAAATCAGGCAGGTACATAAATTTGGGAACCACAAAAAAAAGAAATGAAATCAATATTTAGTAGATTCGCCTTTTGCAGAAATTACAACCTCTAAACGCTTCCTGTAGGTTCCAATGAGAGTCTGGGTTGTGGTAGAAGGTATTTTGAACCATTCCTCTTTATAAAACATTGCTAGTTAATTCAGGTCCGATGGCTTTCGAACATGGACAGCTCTTTTTAACTCACACCACAGATTTTCAATAATATTCAGGTCTGGGGACTGAAATGGCCATTCTAGAACATTGTACTTGTTCCTCTGCATGAATGCCTTAGTAGATTTTGAGAAGAGTTTCGGGTCGTTGTCTTGTTGAAAGATCCAGCCCCGGCGCAGCTTCAGCTTTGTCACTGATTCCTGGACATTGGTCTCCAGAATCTGCTGATACTGAGTGGAATCCATGCGTCTCTCAACTTTGACAAGATTCCCAGTTTCTGCACTGGCCACACAGCCCCACAGCATGATGGAACCACCACCGTATTTTACTGTAGGTAGCAGGTGTTTTACTTTGAATGCTGAGTTCTTTTTCCTCCATGCATAACGCCCCTTGTTATGCCCAAATAACTCAATTTTACTTTCATCAGTCCACAGCACCTTATTCCAGAATGAAGCTGGCTTGTTCAAATTTGCTTTAGCATACCTCAAGCGGCTCTGTTTGTGCTGTGGGCAGAGAAAAGGCTTCCTCTGCATCACACTAGCATACAGCATCTTCTTGTGTAAAGTACGCCGAATGGTTAAATGATGCACAGTGACTCCATCTGCTGCAAGATGCTGTTGTAGGTCTTTGGTGCTGGTCTGTGGGTTGACTGACTGTTCTCACCATTCGTTGCTTCTGTCTATCCGAGATTTTTCTTGGTCTGCCACTTCGAGCCTTAACTTGAACTGAGCCTGTGGTCTTCCATTTTCTCAATATGTTCCAAACTGTTGAAACAGACAGCTTAAATCTCTGAGACAGCTTTCTGTATCCTTACCCTGAACCATGATGGTGAACAAGCTTTGTCTTCAGGTCATTTGAGAGTTGTTTTGAGACCCCCATGTTGCTACTCTTCAGAGAAAATTAAAAGAGGAGGGAAACTTAAAATTGACCTCCTTAAATACTCGTTCTCATTATTGGATTCACCTGTGTATTTAGGTCAGGGGTCACTGAGCTTACCAAGGCAATTTGAGTTCCAATGATTAGTTCTAAAGGTTTTGGAATCAATAAAATGACAACAGTGCCCAAATTTATGCACCTGCCTGATTTTGTTTAAACAATTATTTCACACTTTCTATAAATCCAATAAACGTCATTTCACTAATAAGATATCACTGTGTGTGTTTCCTATATGATATATTTAACTGACATTTTTATTGTAACAACCAACGATTTATACAGCAAATTAATGACTATTAACAAGGTTGCCCAAACTTTTGCATCCAACTGTATAATATAAATATAATAAACAAAAAAGTAATAGCACATAATTATAGACTGTAAGATGCTAGCAGGCTGGGCATACATGGAACACCATAACCATTGTATACAGGAACATCTGTGGCGAGTATGGCGTGGAAGTGCTGAGGTCAAGATGGGACACACCCACTAGGGTGGTTGAGAATGACCAAGCCAAGATGCTGTGGGACTTCCAGATACAAACTGGTGATGGCTAACCAACCAGACATTGTAGTGTTAGACAAGCAGAAGAAGATGGCTACAGTGATAGATGTAGTTTTACCTAATGACAGCATCGGAGTGCTCGGTGCAGTGACACGCAAGCTAGGCGAGTGGCTCTAGCAGATTCCAGGAACAACATCCAAGATCTCCGTCCAGAAGAGCGCAAGACCCTCAAGCTCCCAGACCTTTGCTAGAGGACCAAAGCTTGAACGATAGGCCCACCCATAGGGGTAAGAGGGGAATTTATATGTAGAATTTAAATGCATACATTTTGATTACTCGATATTCTGTCCACATTTCAACAATCAAAACTAAATGTATTTATTTGATTAACTTTCAACTTCAAATTCTTTATTAACTAAAAATTGTTGACTACTTTCTTGGCCCACCACGGAGCCCTCACTGTAGAAACTATGCATTTCCCCTAGATATCTGTACAAATATTACAACTACTTAAAAATCTGTTTAGTCAAAAGTTCTGGTTGCTCACAAGTGTGTTTGAATTAAAAACAACAACAAAACAAAACAACCCCCCAATCGGCGTTTCGAGGTACTATGACGGTAGGCTGAGAGTCACATGTTTCGATCAGCTGACCGTGAACCATAAAGGCATCAACACCCTCGCGCTCTGCATTGCAGTGCTCGCCCTTCTCCAGTCAATCCTCCCCGACAACCAACACAAACACAGGGCTCGGAAAACAGCGCAGTCATGCTGCTCCTAACTCTTCTTTTGGTGTCCTCAGGTAGTATTAACAGAAGTAGACAAATAATGTGTGTGTGTGTGTGCGCGTTTTTTTTTTAACACTATAGGTGACCTGATTTCGACAGATTTTGGTTGTGTAACTATGTGCGTTTTAACATCAATAGGCGGAAGCGTATACCGGGAATTATTTTTTATTTATTTGTTAATAAAGTAACCTGGGATTTTGTTTTCAGTATATAATATATAAATAATATTCTACAAGTTTTATAGACATATTTAAAGCGATGTCAAGTGAATCTTTAACCGCGTGACTTTGAAGTTTGTTTTACCGTTGGCCTTAGCTGTGCTAACTCAAGCTTTTCAGCTAATGCTAACTAGCTTTTTCAGCTAACTAACGTTGCTACATCAGTTACCTAAAAATAGCGTTTACGTGTATAAATATGGTAGAACACTACAATAGAAAACCGATCAGTCAGTTAACTGTTGTAGACCCCTGTTTAGCCCAGGCTATGTACAGTATCTGGTGCTTTGTTGACTACTGGTAATGTTGAAGGGGAAGTTTACGTTTGATCTACTAAAGCAACACTTTCGTTTCACCCACACCGAAATGTTGAATTTGAAACTTTCTTTTCAGTCTTTGTTTCTTTTAGGGGATTTTGGAACGGGACCTATACTTGTGCTTCACTTTGAGTCGTGTTCATGGGTTTATCCTTATATTGTGATAAAACTGTGTCACCAATACCAACCGTTTATTTCTGCAATGAAACCAAATGTGCCATTTGGACTATGGACTATCATGACAGAAGCCTGGTTTCCTTACTGACCATTGGCAGGGCTGTTTTATTCACACACAGACTTCTTTGCTTTAGTTACTGCTTAGTTTCACCTGAATTTCTGGGTGAAACCTAACTTCAGTGTTTTACATCCACATTCCTGCATTGGCATTCCTACTCCCGCATGTTTTGGGCTTAGTCATATTGTTTAACATGTGTCGTGTACTTTCTGCTGATAGTTGGTGGTTTGGATCACAAAAACAGTGTAGCCTGTCTCATTAAACAGGTTTATACCACAGGTTACATGCTGATATTGCAAAATCCAATCTGAATCCTGCTTAAAGCCTGTTGTGCTTTACTGGGTCATGTGATCGTGATTACTCACCTCAAGTGTTTTTCTGTTGTTTTCTTTCTTTCTTTCTTTTCTTGACTTTATAGAAACCCAAATGTAGGCTTTTAGGTCACACAGAATTTGTTGACTTACTGTAAAACTTTTTCTTGCCATAAAATGCAGAACAGGCAGTTTCTATTGTTGTCTGTGTCAGAACAGCTTGTCATTTTGTATAAAAAGCATGTGACCCTGCATACACTGTAGCTGGTGATTGAAGGTTTGCTGGTTCAGCCTGTCCTTCGTTGCTCATTCTTGGCCGTTATCACTCAAGTCTGCTCACTGGCCTTGAAATCCAATAATCAGTGAGTGTAAGCTTACTTTTAGTTTGTCACAATTTTTCAAATGTAGGTTTTGTGACATGCAGATAGTTTGGATCTTCATTTCAAAACCATTAATGGGCAAAACAGGAAACACTGCATGCAAAACATGCCTTCCTGCATCACTTTTTCACTTCAGCAAACATGAAGAACAGTAAAGGCTTCTTTTTTGCATTGAGCTATACACACAACCCCTCACCCACCTCCCCCGATTCCTACTTCTGCAATTGTGATGCACGAGTGAGCAATTAAATTCCCCTGATGTGGTCATGCCAGAGATAGACATGCTAATAGGGTTTTAGCCCCCCCCCCATTAATGGTCATAAACCTTAGCAACCCACAATCCTCAGTGATTTGTAAATTATCTTGGTTTTAAGTGAGCTTTATTAGTATGGAGAGACAAGGGTGCTGAAACACAGACAAAACATAGAAACACACGACAAAAAACGACAACAAAAAACCCCTCACTACTTTCTGAAAAACCTCTTAGAACTCAGCCGACATGGTTAACAGCTGACCTTTTGTCAGTCATCTTTACAGAGTTGTTTAAAATTCAACCTGCAGGGCAGTGTCTTATTGAAATCATACTTTCAGTTGAGGAAGTTGGCCTTGAATTTCCTTTCTGTGGTATGAAGTCCTGCTTGATAAAGTCATACTTTGTATTTTTGGTCTAATCGAGCTAGTTTAGCCTATTTTAAAACTTTAAACATAGTTGAAGTATAACATAAAAGAAGAAAATGACAACCCTGAAAAACAAATGTATCGGTTTCCATTGCTGTCATATACAGCAGTGGTGAACTTGCCGAGGAATATGATTTTGTTATGAGATTGCTTTTTGATCTCTCTGTAACTGCTGCTTTAGATTTCTGCAGTGAATCTCTGTAAAGGTTTAAGATGTAACCTATGTAAGTGGTGTCTGACACTGTTGCCTGTCAGAGGTTGTCCTAGTCTTATATTTGGTGTCATGGCTGACACCAAATATATATTTATATTATAATATATTTCTTTTTTTTTTTTTCTTTTTTTTCTTTTTTTTTTTGCCCCAGAGTCCCCACTCTTTATTGTAGTCCTATTTTTATCCTTTCACCACAGAGGCAAATATTTGTCCCTCAAGTTCTTCCACTTCTTTGTACATTCCCTCACGTCCATTCTGATAGCTAAAGTTATCTCCGTCCAGGAATTTGCTTACATTCGTGAGCACTCATGTTGCTACTATCATCAGTATTCCTTGGTTTGAGGTGATGATTTAACACAAAAGTATAAATTGTCTGTCAAAGCATGACTCGTTGTCCTCTTCACAGCGGTGGCAACTCCTCTGCTGGGCACTGAGCAGTGTGCTCGTGGCCCCCCCTACTGGTGTAACAATGTGAAAACTGCATCTCTGTGTGGAGCTGTGACTCACTGCCAGCAGAATGTGTGGAACAAGCCCCAGATGGTGAGTGACCTGTGTATATATATTTTTTTAATTCCCCAAATGGCAAACTGTTCTGTTCTGCTTTCTCCTACATTGAAATGTGTAGTTAGGCAAACATGAATTTATTTTTTTTGTATTGGGATCTTTGGTTTACTTAAAACATTTTTAGCAGCTTTTTATTTACACACTCAATACTCTGGTTTCAGAAATCTGTGCCATGTGAGCTGTGTAAAGAGGTTCTGACTGTGGTTGGGCAAGTACTGAAGGAGAATGCCACTGAGGTAAGGCCAAAAGATCCACAACTTGGGTTTTTTTTTTTTTGTTGTTGTTTTTTTTTTTTTAAATAAGAGTTTCCTGCAACCACACTAAGATTTAAACATTGGTATTTGCATATTTCTGTGACTGCAGGCTGAGGTCCTAGGGTACCTGGAGAAGGCCTGCCAACTCATCCCTGATCAAGATTTGAGTAAAGAGTGCAAAGAGAGGGTGGATGACTACTTCCCCATTCTCATGGGAATCATCGAGGGAGAACTGGTGAGCTTCTTGAATCTGTTTGTGCAAGCTTTCACTTTAAATATAGGCGGCCATCTGGGCTTTTAGCATTTGGACAAAAAAACATTCATTATTGAGTTTGCCTTAGAGTTATACTGTCATAAGGTTTACATTTTGAACCATATTGAATGCTTTCAAATATAACCCATAGATTCTTTTAAACATCGTTTGCTTTGTCTGTGCATTTATCATTCTGCTCTTATTAGGACTGTAAGTAAATACCCCATCTGTTAGTTCTTTCTTTCTAAAGGGAAACACAAGTGGTTGTGTGACCAGAGTGCACCCAGCTTAAAAAGGGCTATTGATGGGGAAATGAGTTTTAACTCAAAATGGGAACAGAGTAGTCATTGTGCAATACTAAACCCATGACTAGGAGCATTTAGTATAGTTGTCTTAACGCACACCTGCTACAGCATTCTTGGGGGGGGGAGAGAAAGGAGAATCCATTTAGTATTTACTAAACCAGTTTGTTCGCACAGGAAATGCAGGCTTTTTTTTATTTTTTTTTATTTTTTTTATTTTTTAAGCACAGTCGAATTAAAGGATTTCACTTCTCTTTAGGCTAATGTGTGTGGAAGCAAAGTGTTTTGGTCAAAGGGAGTTTAAAATGGGGAAGGTATTGAAAGTAATATGAAGTTGTGTTTATTAGGATGATCCTGGCGTGGTGTGCGCAGCCATGGGACTCTGTCAGTCACAGCAGGCAGCCCTGGCTAAGGTTCAGGCCCAGCAGCAGCTCTTGTCCAATGAAATACCTCAAGTTGACCTTTCCCAGCAAGTGTCTCCCTTCCTCTTCAATGTGCCCGGGCTCCTTTATCCTCTGGAGAACCACAAAGAGGAGGCTTCCAAACAAGAGTCTCCAAAGCAGGTAAGCTTGAAATGTCCTCAACAACAGGGTGGCTGTAGCTCAGGTGGCAGAGCAGGTCAGCCACTAATCATAAGGTCGGTGGTTCGATCCCAGGCTGCATCCTGGCTGCATGTCAAATATCCTTGGGCAAGATACTAACCCCATGTTTGCCTACTGGTGGTGGTCAGAGGGCCTGGTGGCGCCTGTGTCCGGCAGCCTCGCCTCTGTCAGTGCGCCCCAGGGCAGCTGTGGCTACAATGTAGCTTGCCATCGCCAGTGTGTGAATGTGTGTGTGTGTGTGAATGGGTGAATGACTGAATGTAGTGTAAAGCGCTTTGGGGTCCTATGGACTAGAAAAGCGCTATACAAATGCAGGCCATTTACCTGCTGTTAAGTGTACTCTTTATTTGGCACTGAAACTTGCCTGTCTTCTTTGTAGGAAAGTGATACGGTGTGCGAGGACTGCATCAAACTGCTGACTGATGCTCAGGCAGAGGCCAAAGCCAATTCTTCATTTATCGACTCTCTCATTGAGAATATTGAGAAGCAGTGTGATATGCTGGGGCCAGGCTTGGCTGACCAGGTAAATATCCCATGTGTGGGTTTCTTCACCACACCCAGGAGGGAGAAAAACAAAGCTTTTCTAATACCTATACTTCTGTCTTTGCAGTGTAAGCAATATGTTAGCCAGTATGGAACCCTGGTTGTTCAGCAGCTCATGTCTATGGTGAGTCTTCTGGTTCCTTTTGATGATGTGCTTTAACCTTCTGTTTGACTTCTTGAAGCTACAATGTGGCTTTAATAGTTATTTCATTGTAGTACTTAAGCTTAGAAGCAAATGCAGCAATACATTTTTGTAGAACAGCACCACCTGGCCTGCTGACTTAAACTTGGTCATGTTTGCTTGTTCTCCTTTCAAATTTTATCTTCTTACTTTGTTTGTTTTCGCCTGTGTTCCTTTGTTACTTTTCTCCTCTCCATTCATCTCTTTTTGCTCTGTTTTCTCCTACTCTGGGTTTTGTATGCTGCTCCCCAGGAACAGGTAGGTCATTCTGTGTTCAGCCTGTAGCCTTTTAACCCTTAGCTCTTGAGACACGTGCGAATGATGGTCTAATTATACTTTTTTTGAACACTGGGCTTGTTTGGTTAATGACCTGACACTTTGGTGCCTGTTTGAACACTATGGAGTAGGGCCACAGTCAGAGCATGCACTTTACTTGGTTCTTGTGATATGTGCCTAGGTTATGTTAGTTTAAAGAATCAAGTCAGCTATGAGGTGCACCGGTCTTTCCTGGTTCTTCATGCTGCACCTGAAATGACAGTTTGTGCCACCATGAGTGTGTGTGTGTGTGTGTGTGTATATTGCAGTGTGTGTGCTGGTAAAACAAAGATGTAGTAGGTGTATGTGCATAAAAACTCCTGCATATTGCATGGGTGGCAATGTGGAATTTTTATGCTATAAGCATGAAACTTTACTTTAAATTACTTACCAAAACAAAAACTTTGGCTTTTAATCCTGAGTAATTGTGTTGCTTCCTTCCTCAGCAACCCAGAGAAATCTGTGCCTTTGCTGGCTTTTGTGCTGGAACGAAGAAATCCATTCCCATGATGACACTTCAGGCCGCTAAGACTGTGCCCGCCGCCAAGGTTTTCCCTGCCGCCAAGCTTTTCCCTGCCACTAAGGTAGACTCTGCTGCAGAAACGTCTGGCAAGGTATAGTATGTTGGATAGTGTACAGTGGTTAATCGTGATTTTTGTATTTGATATTTATTTTATTTAAAAAAAAAAAGATAATTAAAGACTGGTCGTATAGCAGTGTATTGCACATGCTAATGAGCCATACCCTGTGTCCAGCCCATGGTCCGTGTCCGTGATTCCCCAACCTGTACCATCTGCGAGTATGTGATGAAACAGTTGGAGAGCATGGTGCAGCAACATTCTACAGAGGTGGGCTGTGTAACACTTAATATGTCCAGTATGATCATAAAAATAAGCTACAAACTGCTGCCAACATAATACTGGTGTGGTTTGCTCTGCTGACCGACTAACCTGTCTGTCCTGTGCAGGAGGAGATTATTCACGCTGTGGAGCAAGTGTGCTCAATCCTGCCCTCCTCTTTGAGTTCCCAGTGCAAGGATCTGATTGAGACATATGGTCAGGCTATCATTGATCTGCTTGTGCAGGAGGCTGATCCCAAAACTGTCTGCACAGTGCTGGGACTTTGCAATGGTCAAGGACGTGCATATGTTGGTAAGTTCTTAGTCTTCAGAGCACGCTCTATGCAGATGTACATTGTGCTTTAGCTAGCTGGAGCCTATCCTAGCTACCCTAAGGCAAGAGGCATCGCTGGACAGATTGCCAGGCTGTTGCAGGGCTAAACATTTAAGCATTTAAATACATGGATGGATAATCACTCCTAAAACTGTTTCATAGTTGCACTTGACAAGCCCCGCTTTAAGGTCGGAGGCTACTGTGAGGTGTGTAAAGCTGCAGTCAGTTACATCGACGGCATCCTGGAGAAGAATGCAACAGAGGCTGAGATTGAGGAAGCTGTGAGAAAAGTATGCAACTTTCTGCCTGACTCTTACAAGACTGAGGTGAGTAGATGTGCTAATTAATCTTGTGGAACTCTTTTACCTGTCCTCATGTGACACCCTTACATTTTAACTGTGGTTTGTCAACAGTGTGACCAGTTGGTCCAACAGTATGAGCCAATTCTTGTCCAGCTGCTGCTCGAGATGCTTGACCCAGACTTTGTGTGCATGGTAAAAGGATTACTTATTTCAAAATGATAATAAAGTTAACTGGTAGTATGTTTCACTGGACTTTAAATGATTAAACGCTGAAATAGGAATGTTTTTAACTCCAAAAACCATACAGCTTACATCGAATGCTGAAATGTATACATTTTTGGTCATTAGCAGTAAATGAGATTGTTATGGCTTAAACTGCATACCTGCAGCTTAGTTTTTAACGTCTGAGGTCTTTTTTGCGTGTGTTCTAGAAATTGGGAGCTTGCCCTGGTGCTGCACACAGACTGCTGGGGACAGAGCGGTGCAGCTGGGGACCTTCATTCTGGTGCAAGAACATGGAGACCGCACAACAGTGCAATGTGAGTAGTTTGAAATTTGAACATATTTTTGGGTATCTTATTAACCATTTGGTGTCAAAATGCCACTGGAACTGATTGTAAACTGTTTAAGCTCAACCTTATTCTAATACGTCTCTACAACCACTTGTTTTTGTCTTTCAGGCCGTGGCTCATTGCCAACGCCATGTGTGGGTATAGAGGACGACCCATACAAACTGACCTGTAGGGAATTAAACAGAAATACTCTAGTGCTGCATCCCACTGTTCATTTTTGTGTTTAAATTAACTTTGATATTTTAAATGATGTTATGGTGGAAAGGGACTAGTGTTTTCTTCTTTTCCCCCTCCAACAAAGTATTGGATTATTGGGCAGGGGGGAGTAATTACATGTATAGTGGCACACAATTGCTTCACTGTCTGCTTTTCAAAATTGGCATCGTTTGAGTTGCACTTGGTTTTTCTTTTACTGGGAGAGGTGAAAATAAGAACACAATTTTCACATTTGCTTTCTTCTCTATGGTAGTACTCTTTGCAAATACAAATGATTCAGTTCATTAGTTGATCTGTAAATCTGCAGTAATAAATTTCTCTGAAACATATTTTGTAGAGATTTGTTTTTATGAGCTAACACTGGAGGTTAATCAGTGTAATTTGAGTTCACTCTTTAACTGTTTGTAAATCTGTGTGCTTCTAATGCACTAAACTTCTCAGAATTAAATGTCTGCTTGAAACGCTGAGGTAATTGTTACAGTGCAAACTTTTTAACAAATAAAGCGATTCCCAATCTATTGTTTGGTTTTTTTCCTTGTATTGTGACTGGAATTTCCCTCAAACTTACTATGGTGAAAGGACTGGTTCTTGTATAGCGCTTTTCTACTCAGCCTTAGCACCCAAATCTTCACACAGCATTCCTCATTTATACAAGTCCTTTACTTTTAATGCTTTCTAATGTTCACACTCCAGTGGATCCACCCATCAAAGTGACATTTAGTATCTTGCCCAAGGAAATTTGGCATGCAGACTGGAGCAGCTACGGATGAAAACACCAACCTTCTGATTATTAGATGGTGTTGTGTGGACTGAACCTGTAAAAAGATGCTCACACATTTAATTGCTGAGATATCTTTAAGAGTCCAATTTCAGTCTGTTTTTCTACATGATAAAAAATAGTATTTATTAGTAGGAAAATGTGTAAAACGTCATAGCAATACAAATAAAGTCCAATATACACACCATCCAGTGGGTGTTTGAGTCTTTGCTGGGCCTATTCTTTGCTGCTGCACTCGATCAGCTCTGCTCTAAAGCTTTGTGTGCTGTCTGCTGCAACCTGAAGAAAATGCTAGAGCCTCAGATTAAAGAAGCTGTGAGGAAAGTATGGAACTGTCTCTGACAAGACAATGGTGTACTTGTATTAAAAACTAATGATCCTCACACAAAACCTCTCCCAGAGTTTTATTTGTTGTCCATCAATACAGCCAGTAGTAATGTAGTACAGCAAAACGCATTGAGAAGTAAGGCAAACCACAGCATGTAGATTTGTTTTTTAAACTGTTCATCAAGATGTGTCGAGGTTCATAGCAGGTAGACAGGATCAAGCCACATGTTCGAAATCCTTTAACCAAGTATTTTCACCCAAAGCCTTATTAAAAAAAAAAAGTAAATATAATTTTTACAATTTACCGAGTACTCCAAAATTGTCATCTGATTTTTAAAAATTTTAAAATCTGTTTCTTATAGACAGCAGTGATTACAAATCACTTCATAAATGTAAACATATTAATGCGAGGTATAAAGAAATTAAGGCATGTTGGTCAAGTGAAAAGCTTATTGGCAACTCCCCCTGAGCAGATACCTGACTTTACTGGTGCATGCTGCAGTTCTGATTCACCTGAACATGACCAGGTTACTGTGTACCAGCCTGATCAGATATAGTGCACGATGAGCACAGACAATGCAGATCCAACAGCCAGTCCCAGAGCGAGAAAGAAAGACATGATCACTCCTGTGGCCTCTGCCAGCTCTCGATGTACCACCTTTGGGCCGTAGATCATTGGCAGTGTGCCTAAGTAGCCATTAGAGAGACCCAGCAGGCAGTTAAAGAGCACCGGATACGCATCATGATTGAACACTACTGTAAGGAGGTGATCCCTTGGCTGGTAGTTACAGAGCATGAGGAGTGGTACCATAACGGAGCGACACAGCACCAGCACAGGCAGGACTTTACTTGTGGGACCAGGGACCTGCAGCCAGGCTGTGGCCATCCTGCCACATAAATCTGCTACGTTGTACAGGAGGAAACAGCTAAGAGGCACAAAGTAAGTGGTTGTCCAGGGGCTGCCACTATCCTTGTTAACAGACTGTATTCCTGAGGATACAGCAGGGAATACCATGATGGAGACAGAAAAGACATAGAAGACACTCAGTCCGAGCAGCCAAATCTTCTTAAGGATGGGTCGCAAAGGTGGGGTTTTGTTTCCAGCACCTTCATCCTCGCTCATCCCACCTGGACTACTGCATGCCATGTAGTGTCTAAAGAATAAAAATGGTGAATTGGAACAGGTTCATTATTATTATGGATTTATAGTTGCTTCATCATTAAATACATTTATTTCACATGCATTTAATGCATTAACTAAAAATACAATATGCAGAAAATGACTGGCACAGGTTAATTTAGAACCCATTCCAGATCTTAATTTATTATAATGGTTTTGAGGGGTTTTTAAACCCACCCCGTGTATGACACGAACACTGGTTCAGGTGAAATCACAAATAATGATATAAACTACACAAGAGCACATTTGTACATTCAAAATACAGATGTGGTTGGTGGTGTATTTAACCACATGGAAACCAGAACTACTGACCTTGAATATGCCAGCCTGGGCAACAGCAAATATGTGATGATGCAAAGCAGAATGAAGACATCCGCCGTGAGGAAATAGACCAGAGCGCTGTTTGTCACATCTTTAGCTATGGCTAGGTCCGCTATTGAGGCTAAAGCACTCAGTGTACCTCCCATAGCCTGACCTGAAGCAGAAAAGGAGCTTGGTTTAAGTATTGTGCAGTAGATAAAAGTCTTGCATTGTTGCCTCTTTAAATTGATTGTTTGTTTTCTTTTTAAATGTTATAAGCTTTATTAGAAAGCAGGCTGAAAGGAAATGAGAAAGAGAGGCAGTGATCCAGCATCCCAAATTCTTAATTCAGTGTGTTATATAATAAAAAGGGACTCAAAAATTGGGGCCATCTTTACTATAAGGGTTCTGGGAGACTTCAACAGAGCCAACATGAAGAAGGTTCTCCCCAAATACTATCAGCACATCTCCTTCCCCACAAGAGGTGATCAAACATTGGACCATTGTTACACTCCATTCAAAGAGTGCTACAAACCCCTTCCCTGCCCAGCTTTTGGTAAGGCAGACCATTGTTCCATTCTGCTGCTGCCTGCATACAGACAAAGACTGAAACAGGAAAAAACAGCTTCCAGGGTTATTTACAAATGGGACAGTGAGGCTGAGGAGGTCCTGCAGGACTGCTTTGAGACAACTGACTGGCAGATATTTGTGGATGCAGCTGATGGCAACATCAATGAACTCACAGACTCGGTCATTGGATATATTGGAAAGTGCATGGATGATACCATCACAAAAACCACTGTCTGCATATATCCAAATCAGAAACCCTGGGTAAATAAAGACGTTCGCGCCAAGCTAAAAGTGCAGACCTCTGCCTTTAACTCCGGGGATGCTGATGCATATAAAGCAGCCATGTACGACCTCCGAAAGTCCATAAAAAAGGCCAGAAAGGACTACAGGAACAAAATGGAGTCCAGCTACCACAGCTTTGACACCAGGCGACTGTGGAATGGACTGCGCTGCATCACTGACTACAAGAAGGACAACACAGGCAGTGTTCAGCCCACTGCATCTCTCGCAGACGAGCTTAACAACTTCTATGCTCGTTTTGACGCAGACAACAGAGAGCAGATCCTCTACCCTCAAGAGGACAGTGAGGCAGCAACTTTAACTCTGAAAACAGAAGCTGTGAGATGGACCTTTAAAAAGGTCAATCCTCACAAAGCTCCAGGACTGGACAGCATCCCAGGCCGGCTACTCAGAGTGTGTGCAGACGAGCTGGCAGAGGTGTTCACCAACATCTTCAACCTCTCCCTGAGGCAGTCAGTGGTCCCCACGTCCCTCAAAGCATCCACCATCATTCCCGTTCCCAAAAAATCAGTGGTCTCCTGTCTGAATGACTACCGTCCTGTTGCACTGACATCAGTCATCATGAAGTGCCTGGAGCGGCTGGTCAAAGGTCACATCTGCTCCTCCCTTCCTGACACACTGGACCCTCTTCAGTTTGCCTATTGGACAAACAGAGCCACAGAGGATGCCATCGCCCTGGCAACGCACACCACCCTCACTCACCTGGAAAAAGGGAATACATATGCAAGGATGCTCTTCATTGACTACAGCTTGGCATTTAACACCATCATCCCCTCAAAACTTGCCACGAAGCTCGTCGACCTTGGGCTGGGAACACCAACCTGCAGATGGATTCTAAACTTCCTCACAAACAGGCCCCAGGTGGTGAGAGTTGGTAAGCACACCTCCTCATCACTCATCCTGAACACAGGTACGCCACAGGGTTGTGTGCTTAGCCCCCTCCTATATTCCCTGTTCACACACGGCTGTGTTGCTAAACATGAGTCCAACATCATCATCAAGTTTGCGGATGACACAACCATCGTAGGCCTCATCACAGACAACGACGAGACGGCCTATAGAGAGGAGGTGTCTGGAAAATAACCTGACTCTCAACATCAGCAAAACTAGATAAATGATAGTGGACTACCGGAAACGGCCAGTCAGGTAACACCAGCCCATCCACATCAACGGTGTCAAGGTCGAAAGGGTCAGCAGCTTCAAATTCCTTGGAGTCAACATCACCGAGGACTTCTCCTGGACCCTTCACACAGACACTGCTGTCAGGAAAGCTCGCCAGCGGCTTTACTTCCTGAGGAGGCTGAGGAAGTTTGGCATGAATCACCTCAAATTTCTACAGGTGTGCAATCAAGAGCTTGCTGACGAGCTGCATCACAGTTTGGTACGGAAGCTGCTCTGCCAGCAGCCGTAAATCAGTACAGAGGGTGGTGAAGGCAGCAGAGCACATCACTGGCACGAGGCTTCCTGCCATTCAGGACATTTATCTCCAGCGATGCCTCCGTCAAGCACACAACATCATCAAGGACCACAGCCACCCAGCACATCAGCTGTTCTCCTTGTTACCATCTGGCAGACGTTACAGGAGTCTGTCGGCTCGGACTACAAGACTTAAAAACAGTTTTTACCACCAAGCCATACGACATCTCAACCACAACACTTAAACACACACAACACAGTCCACAGGACGCACTCAGAAGCTACCCTGCAGCTTCACAAGTACTCTGTTTAATCTGCACTGGTCACGCCACTTTATTGTTATTGATATTTATATTTAAAAAGTGCAATACTGTAATTTTCTGCTGCTCATTCCTGTGCAATATCCCATCTGCCCTCCCGTCATATTTCTTTTCAAGATTCTTATTTAATCACTAGTATACATTAATTTATATTTATAGATACATATATATTTAGTCATCTTTCCTCTTTTACCACATCTCTCTAATATTTTGCTCTTTACTATTTTTCTATTTATTTTATTATATTTTCTTCTACTGTACCATGCTGCTGAGTGACTGCTGCTCGTCAAACACATTTCATTGCAGTGTTGACCCTGTGCTAACTTGCATATGACAAATAAAACTGAAAACTGAAACTATACTCGTACAATGTGACGTAAGAAGTTACTACATATAGTGAAATCATCTTCATGAAGCAGCACATAATCAGGATTTGAAAACATGAGAAAATATTTGTGAGCATGCACTTTAATAAAAGACACCAGTGTCAACAAAAGACATCTCTAACTTGACTTGAATAAGATCTCTACCTGATATGAGGGCCTGAGAGATCCTCATGGGAAAGTGGCCACTGATCCCGAAAATGCTACCATAGAAGATGTTGGAGGCTCCGCTGACTACGGCCACACTGACCAGAGTGACGACTAAGAATCCCATCCTGTAGTTTGACGTGTCCACCTTCACCAGCGCTGTGGTCACCGCGAACACAAACAGGATCACAAACAGCGATGATAGGATTCGGATTCTTGAAGACACCCTATGCACACAAACACATACTGGGATTAGGCAGAAAGATCTTTGAGCTCTGTTAACATAATTGGGTTTACAAAAATAAACATGGATGTCAAATCAGCTTTTACATTTTCCTTCATACAGCGCTCTAACAGCCCAATCTTTTAGCTCTTTGGGGCATATATGACACTTATATGTTTCAGATCAACAAAATTTTAATATTAGTCCAAAGATAATCAAAGAAGATCCATAATACAGTTTGTAAATGATTATTATATTAATTAAAGGAAAATAACATAAACAAAAAAAACAAACTTAATTGCTAGTGTGCTTCGGATCAATGTCCTGCTACATAACTCAAGTGAGCCTGAGCTTCAGGACTGAACTAGTTACCGGACATTTTCCAGTTACAGGTGGAGAGAAAAATTCATGGTCTCAACAATTACAACAAACTGTCCAGGTCCTAAAGCAACCAGAGACCATCACACTACACTGTTTGACTGTTGATATGTTGTTATTTTCATGAAATGCTGTGTTAGTTTAATGTCAGATGTAGCGGGACTGAAACCTTCCAAAAAGTTCAACTTTTGTCTAGTTAGTTCACAAAAGATTTCAAGATGTTTTTTGGCTAAATGTGAGACGGGCCTTCGTGTTGTTTTTGGCCAGCAGTGGTTTCCTCCTTGGTCAAGAGATGCATCGCCCTGAGAAACTGTGTAGGGGTTGAAATGAAATGAGAATGTAAAAACTAATATTGATGATCTGAAACATGTAAATGTGATGAATATGCCAAAAAAAAAAAAAAAAAAAAAAAAAAAACTACCAAAAACCCCCAAGAAATCAGGAAGGGAAAAATGCTTTTCCACAGCACTGTAACTGTTTTCAAGTTCATGAGCAGGAGAAACCATCAGAGTTGGAAGTAAACAACAAAGACAACAAGGGAGAAAGGCAACTTCACTTGACCAGATTTCACCCCAAATTTGAGGTTCTCTCAAAAAGGCCCCATTCATCAGAACCCATCCACAAGGCTACCATGGTAAAACCCTCTGGTCAAGTGACCCATCTCCCTGAGAAATGTGTGTAGAGGCTGAAAGTGATGCAAAAGTCACATGTATCCTCATTTGACCATTCACAATGGATTTACTTTTTTCTTTTTTTTTTCCTTTTGTTGTGTTGTTTAAACATGTTATAAACTATTACGCACACACGCAGTCTGGCCTAATGTGACACAGCTAGCCTTTAATTATCCACCCCAATAATAAACACAGCTGAACAAAAATCCAGAGAGAGGGTGAAGAGACACACTAGATCAAATGTTCCAACATAAATTAGATCACCGCTGCCCTGTCCTTTAAGAACCTAGACAGGACAAATGTGACATTGTACCGTCCAATCATCCAGTAACCGAACAGCAAGGCTGAACTGTGAAAGACAGAAAACTCTCAGAGAGGACTGACCTGTGTGTGTGTGTGTGTGTGTGTATGGGGAGCTAACCTGTTAACAAAAACGTAGTTGAGGATCAGACACAACACAGAGGGCACAGTGGAGGCTATGGACAGATAACTTTCAAAGTAATCCTGTGAACAGAGAGATAAAAGAAAACATTTTTAATCAGTATTCACTTGAATAAAAGCAGAGAGTTATGGATGCATGTGGCATCTGACACACAAAAGAAAAAGGAAGTGAAAGGGGAGGGTGAAACGAATAAATAAATCTGTAATAGCCATTTCCTCCAAGTATAAGCAAGTGTTTATCTTGCAAAATCAAAAATTAATCAAGACTTATGTTTTTCTTACACATTAATGCATACAAGTGTCACCATGAGTGAGAACAAATGAACAAATTCCACAATGCCTGGGAGCAGGCTGCAATGGTATTCAATCAGATGCAAAAAGACAGCAAGTCATATGATCTCAGACGGGGTTGCAACAGCTTCATGTCACAAGCATGCAGAATTGCCCAGATGTGTTTCTTCCTGTGAAAAACATGCATATCACGCTTTGTTAAGCACTCACACTGAGGTCTGAATGCTGCTCCTCGTTGCCGCTGTGATGAGTGTCGTTGCTAAGTTTATAGAGCCAGTAGTGTTTAGCTGTTATGAAAAAGTTCCAAGGCAGCAGGGATCCAATGCCCATCAGAAAGAAAATGATGTACACCAAATAGTACGAGTCCTCTGGACTATAGCGCACAGCCAAAGGTGGTGGGGAATTTTGGGGGAGAAGAGACGCAGAGAGGCTATGGTCTTCGCTCTCTTCGTCTTCCTCATCAGATTCATCATGGTTACCAAGTGCATTAGGAAGATATGATGAGTTAAGACTGGGGTGCACAGGCCCTGTACCGTCCATTTCCACAGACTGCGTGCCGGACACTCACAAAGCGAAGGTTGCAAAAGTGAAGAGCACCAATGCAGGAAGTTTTAAACAGAAAGCTGTGGAGGAGGAGAAGAAGAAAAATATGAGAACAAAACAAATTCACTGAGGAACTGACATTATATTGTTATTATAACGCTTACTTTTCTTAGAACTTGTCCACAGATGGGAAAAGTCAACCACGTTTGCTCGGAGCCCATAGTCTGGAGAGGTCACTGACGCTGACAGAAATTCCGGTGAATCAGCCACCTGACATGATCAATTTCATTCAGTCTTGCATCTTCCACATCTGTTTCTTTATAACATGTAAGAAATAAAAAAAAATATAAGTATCCTGTGTTTGTCACCACAGTATGGTCAGTAAACATTCACAGTAAATAGACAATCGTGACCTGCTGTGGACTGTCAAAGGAGACCAATGCCATTTCTTAATGGGCCACTGCAACTACGGATTTGAACCCACTCCATCATGCTCCATCAGAAGGAAAAGTCAGCATTTATGTCAATTATCATATTAGGGCATGTTCTTGTTGAACCATAATACTGGCTTTCGGCAATTTTATAAAGCGTCTCTACTCTTTTTTAAAAGTAAAGTATCACATGAAAGACGCTAAAAATAAGCGGCAAGTGATGCAAGCAGGACCGCTCATGAGACCAGAACAGAAGCTGCCTGAAGTGTTTGAACACCGCAGGCAGGAACAGACAAACGAAACAAAGCAGGTTCAAACTAGCACGGCTTTATCACGTCAAAAAGCGGGTCATTAAAGGCGACTGACGTGAAGCACACAGCTGACTTTGCATCTTAAAATCGTGATGTGCTGATGAGGAACAAATATTCACGTGATGCTTACCCACGAAAAAGCAACAGTAAGTAAAAACAGACTAAAGAGCCGCTTCTTTTAACAAAGTATCCTGCTAGCAGCAGTTTTTGCGACTCCCGGTGTTCATTGTAAAATTATTCAGCTCTTTTGTTGGCACTCTTCATTTTAAGGGTCGTTAATGGCGAAAAGCTGTCTTTTATTCGTTAACACCTACACGTGACCTAACAATAGATGCTAGCTAAGTGCAAAAAGAAACGTGAGCAACCTTCTCGACCCATACAAACTGTAGCTCAAGTAAAAATATTTTAAATGTACCTTTCTCTGTGGACTCCTTCGCTGTTGCTTCTGCCTTTCCTTGGCGCTTAATGGACCGCCTCAAAAACTCTGGTCAGCTGACCAGGGCTGACAACAACAACAACATCATTTCCGGTAAAAAAAAAAAAATCTTCAAAGTTAAAGCCGTAAATATTTAAAACAATCACTAGCTGATTCAAACCATATTATTTTACAAAGTGGCAAAATAAAATATCGCCGAGTTACGCTTATGTGTATAAAACTCGGAGGCATTTCAAAATATGTTTGAAAAGGATTTCCTGCGCAGACCGACTGTGTGGGGTGATGGAGCACCTCTTCAACCTGAGGCTGAGGCTGGGGAGAGTCCCACATCTCTGGAAAACCTCCTGTGTTGTACCAGTGCCAAAGACTTCACGCCCCAAGGACCTCAGACAGACCACGTGACTTTCGCGCATTGCTTTGTGGGTACCAGTGGCAACAAAATCAAAACACTGCATCAAGCGCTAGTATTTCCAGCACCGGTAATCATTAATTCTGCGGTTTTAATCCCTATTTGCATTTTATTTGCCCCCAAAACAGTTATGTACAAAACGAAAAGGCAAAGACTTCACGCCCTAAGGACCTGACATCCCACCTGATGAAGACCCTGGAGCGGCTGGTCCTGACTCAGCTTCGGCGCCTGGTGAGCTCATCACTGAATCCACTTCAGTTTGCCTACCAGCCTGGCATTGGAGCTTTCCCAGGTCTTTCCTCCCTACTGCTGTCAGACTCCACAACAAAGCCTTCAACTGATCAAACACACACATCCACACATGTGCAATAACACTAAGTGCAATACTCTTTCTGGCATCGTTGTATTATACTCATATTGTATATAGCATTTGTATTTTATTCTATTCTATTCTATTGTATATAGTATTTTATTTTATTTTATTCTACCCTATTGTGTACAGTATCTTATTGATATCTTATTCCAGTGATTTTCTCTAATTTTTCTTTGCAACTTTGCACTGTCCACTGCTGTAGCAAAACAAATTTCCCAAGCATGGGACTAATAAAGGTTATCTTATCTTATCTTATCTTATCTTATCTTATCTTATCTTAAAATGGGTTGTGGGGAAGGAAAAACCGGAAGTCTTGTCACTATAGAGACAAACACTTTCCGCTACAGCCTTTTTAAATGAAAAGCGCGGGTTTAAGTAATGAAATACTGAAAACAAATGTCTCATGTTCACAAATTTTCAGACACAGTGAACACTGCTGTTACGTGATCCTTGCTGTTAATAGGTTTCATTTTGTTTTTTACAAAGTGCAACAATTTCTATGTGAAAAATGTTTGAATTGTGCAAAAAGAGAAGAGTTTACTATGTAGAGCCATCTCTATATGGAGCTTGCATTGCCGTGTGTTACTAACAGTGTTGGGTAAGTTACTTTAAAATAGTAACTTAGTTACATTACTAGTTACTTCTCTCAAAAGTAACTCAGTTACTTCAAGTTACTCGTTACTTTCAAAGTAACTAGTTACTAGGGAAAGTAACTTTGGTTTTACTCATAATTCTCTTGTTAATGTATTGCTTCCATAACTTTGCCAGTCTTCTAGCTTGCTTACTTGCCACAAGTGCACTGTGCCACCTACCAATAGAAAGGAAAAGATAATGTGCATATTTCCACTAGAGAAATCCCGCGCCTGGACCGTCATTGACTGCTGCCATGATTCTAGCCTACGTCACAGTGTCATGTGCGCCTTTTACATCAACACAAAAACTGCAGTCGTGGTGCTTTGATTGTACTCAGAACTCGGAAATTCTGCCTTCTGAATAGGAAGATGTAGGTAACACCAGACTGCAGATGAGCTGCATACAGGGCTGGACTGGGACAGAAAATTGTCCCAGGCATTTTGACTAGAGACCGGCCCACCATTATAGGAAAAATCATAAAGCCTTTGAATGAAAATAAACACTGTTGTGACAGTGATGTACACTGTTTTGATGGTATATATGCATCAATCTATCAATCGTTTGTTGTAAGATTCAGATTATTATTTTTTAAAAGATAGACATTTTAAATGAGAATAAGAAAGAAAAGTATTTCTTTGTGCCCCCCTCTCCCTGTTAATGCCCTACCTGGCCCCCTGGCAACACTTTGCTAGACCCGCCCCTGCACAGTTACCAGCTGTCAGCTACGTAGAAAAGGATCCTGGTGTTATTTGTCTCTCAGAAACAGTTCATAACTTCAACTCATTCATGTCACCTAAAAGGTAAACCTGTTTCTCCATCACCTGTTCAGCTCTGATGATTCAGTAAGGACATCTCCTGGTTTCATCTTCATGTTTCCCTCTCACCAGATAACCAAACCATATCATGACCAGCATCTTTTTTGCAGCTGTGGCTCCAGCAAACATCAGCTGATACTAGAAATTAATATTAAATAAATTCTAACAACAGCTGATCAAGCAGGTGTCGCATTTATGTGACTGCGTTCATTCAGACTTGGCGCATGCTTAAAGTGATATATTAATGTTGCAGTGTTTGGTAAGATTTTATGGATGGGTTGTATGGAAGCCCCAAACGCAATTTCATTGTTCTTGACAATGACAATAAATAAATAAATACTAAATACTAAACGTGCTGCTGTTGTTTAGCGCGACATCCGCTGGTTTCCTCTTTCGGCGCAAAGTGAGCGATAAACAAACAAGAGAGCCGATCAGCTGATCACTGATCAGTTTTCATGATTGAAGTAGAAACGGGAGAGGGAGGGGGAGAATGAGAGAAGAAGAGGCAGCTGTGCAGCAAAGACACAGAATAAATCCAGCTTTGTGCCTTTTCCATTGTAGCTGAATTACGGGACAAACTGTTCCTTTTCACCTCAATAAGAAACGCGTAATATTTTCTCTGAATACCAGACGGGATGGTTGGCAACTCTAATAACTTATGAACAAAATAAAGTTCAACATCATTAACGTCATAGCACCATCCAGCTGTATAGAAACTCCGTCATGCTAGCTAGCACGCAGTACGGAAAAAGTCAGCACAACGAAAATAAACTCCACCTAAACTCGGTTTATATCTGACCCAGATGGACTGCAGGTCATAACTTCTTACCTGAAGTTCAGTTCACACTTGGACCTGCGGCCGCCTCGGGTCTCTTTTCCTTCTGCGTCCCTTTTCCTTCATCCACCTGCTGCCTCCACCACTTTCTAATGTTACTGAATCTGTGGAAGCTCCGCGATAGCCACTACATGAAGTAACGAGTAACGAGCCAATCTAAATCCCAGTAACGAGTAACGCGTTCCTGATTTTGGCATAATAACTAGTTACCGTGCTCGTTACCACAATAATAACGTAGTTACTGTAACGCGTTACTTAATAACGCGTTAGTCCCAACACTGTTTACTAATATAGACCAAAAAATATTTTAACAAGTGACCCAAAAACAGTTTTCTTTGCAGACAAATCCTTTACAAATATTTTAAATATGCATACTGCTATGAAACCTATACTGATGGGAATTATTTAAATTGGATTTGATCTAACAAATGTGTTTAGTTTCTGAGTTTTATATATATATATACAGTGGGGCAAAAAAGTATTTAGTCAGCCACCGATTGTGCAAGTTCCCCCACCTAAAATGATGACAGAGGTCAGTAATTTGCACCAGAGGTACACTTCAACTGTGAGACACAGAATGTGAAAAAAAAATCCATGAATCCACATGGTAGGATTTGTAAAGAATTTATTCGTAAATCAGGGTGGAAAATAAGTATTTGGTCAATAACAAAAATACAACTCAATACTTTGTAACATAACCTTTGTTGGCAATAACAGAGGTCAAACGTTTACTATAGGTCTTTACCAGGTTTGCACACACAGTAGCTGGTATTTTGGCCCATTCCTCCATGCAGATCTTCTCGAGAGCAGTGATGTTTTGGGGCTGTCGCCGAGCAACACGGACTTTCAACTCCCGCCACAGATTTTCTATGGGGTTGAGGTCTGGAGACTGGCTAGGCCACTCCAGGACTTTCAAATGCTTCTTACGGAGCCACTCCTTTGTTGCCCGGGCGGTGTGTTTTGGATCATTGTCATGTTGGAAGACCCAGCCTCGTTTCATCTTCAAAGTTCTCACTGATGGAAGGAGGTTTTGGCTCAAAATCTCACGATACATGGCCCCATTCATTCTGTCCTTAACACGGATCAGTCGTCCTGTCCCCTTGGCAGAAAAACAGCCCCATAGCATGATGTTTCCACCCCCATGCTTCACAGTAGGTATGGTGTTCTTGGGATGCAACTCAGTATTCTTCTTCCTCCAAACACGACGAGTTAAGTTTATACCAAAAAGTTCTACTTTGGTTTCATCTGACCACATGACATTCTCCCAATCCTCTGCTGTATCATCCATGTGCTCTCTGGCAAACTTCAGACGGGCCTGGACATGCACTGGCTTCAGCAGCGGAACACGTCTGGCACTGCGGGATTTGATTCCCTGCCGTTGTAGTGTGTTACTGATGGTGACCTTTGTTACTTTGGTCCCAGCTCTCTGCAGGTCATTCACCAGGTCCCCCCGTGTGGTTCTGGGATCTTTGCTCACCGTTCTCATGATCATTTTGACCCCACGGGATGAGATCTTGCGTGGAGCCCCAGATCGAGGGAGATTATCAGTGGTCTTGTATGTCTTCCATTTTCTGATGATTGCTCCCACAGTTGATTTTTTCACACCAAGCTGCTTGCCTATTGTAGATTCACTCTTCCCAGTCTGGTGCAGGTCTACAATACTTTTCCTGGTGTCCTTCGAAAGCTCTTTGGTCTTGGCCATGGCGGAGTTTGGAGTCTGACTGTTTGAGGCTGTGGACAGGTGTCTTTTATACAGATGATGAGTTCAAACAGGTGCCATTCATACAGGTAACGAGTGGGGGACAGAAAAGCTTCTTACAGAAGACGTTACAGGTCTGTGAGAGCCAGAGATTTTCCTTGTTTGAGGTGACCAAATACTTATTTTCCACCCTGATTTACGAATAAATTCTTTACAAATCCTACCATGTGAATTCATGGATTTTTTTTCACATTCTGTGTCTCACAGTTGAAGTGTACCTCTGGTGCAAATTACTGACCTCTGTCATCATTTTAAGTGGGGGAACTTGCACAATCGGTGGCTGACTAAATACTTTTTTGCCCCACTGTATATAGAATACAGCCATGGTGAAAGAGTAATGCAGTGTAGTAATTGATTTGTGCCGCTTCTTTAATCAAACTAACAAATTATAATGTAATACAATATGTAGATCTCAGTTGTAAAGTCATCTTTCCTTGCTGACGTAAAAGTGTCAGTTATGTCTATATGTGACGGGAGTACAGTTTCAAACTTTTCTTGATATTGTTTTCTCTCTTGCAAAAAAGGAGTCATGTTAAATATTGTGGCTTTGTGCATATATCACATTTATCACTCCAATAAAATAAATGCATAAAAAAATAATGCTTAAATCATTAGCCCATATTTGCCTGGAGAGGGCACTGTAGAACAACACATCCACAGGTCTCGTCGTGTACCTCTCTTGTATAGAACAATTCCAACACCTGTAAGAAGAAAAACACGAGCAAAACAGGGAGGAGAAGCAGCGATTTATTGAAACGTGCACAAACATAAATTATATAAAGAAAAACACACAGTAAGGTAGGCTTCTAACAAGTTTGAAAGTCAATATTTGGTGTGATCACCTTTATTCTTCAACACAGCCTGAAATCTTTTAGTAAAGCTTTTTTGTCATTTCTTTAAATAGTCGTCAGGAATAGTTCTTCCAGCTTCTTGAAGAATATTCAAAGCTCTTCTTAGTATGTTTGCTGCCTTTTGTTTTGTTCCCTGTGAAGATGATCCTACACTGCTTCAACATTTTTTATGTTCAGGCTCCAATCCATGACTGATAGTGTTCCACTGTGCGTTTTTCCGTCCAGGTATTCTTTCACTGTACCGGCATTCTATTTGGGATCACTGTCATACTATAAAAATGAATCCACAGTCAATCAGATGCTTTATAGACAGTATCACGTGATGGATCAAAATCTTTTCTGCGTTCATAATTCCATGACTTTTAACAAGATCCACAACACCACTGGTGGAAATGTAGCCTCCACTCTGTTTTACAGATGGCTTTAGATACTCTGTTGTACTTGTCTCCTGACCTTTTCCATACATATTGATAATAACTTGAGCGGTTACCACAGACTTTTAGCACAGTTCTTGTGTAATTTGTCATACCTCAGTCTTTTTCTTGACAGCCACCCATCCACTGAGACCATTTCTGATGAAGCTTTAGTGACCAGTAGATGGATCAACTGAGTGCCAGATACATCTCTGTATCCTGCATCAGGTCTTTGCCGGATCTTTTTTGATATGTATTCAGTTCATTACTTTCAGATACTATTCATCTGCTGTAGAGAATGTTTATTTGTTTTGTTTAGATTTTTTTTTGTCTTCCACTTGTTCAGTTCCCTTAAATTCTTTTAAGGACACAGCGCACACCATGCTCAGATATGGCGAGGCTTAACAAATGAAACCAAAACATTACCGTATGGGTTGCAAATGAGTGAAAAAGCAGCTGATGTCACACAGCCTGTTGCTCAAGATCACTTTAACTTTACTTTAAAAATGACAAGAAAGTCTGGCTCCTTGGAAGCAAAATAAAAATAAATGATGGAGGGCTGGCTCAAGACTTTCGCACATTACTATAGAGCTCAGTTTGATCTTTTACTAGGGTGAACCAGTAAAGCAACTGTAACCTAGTTATGATGACCCCCCTCCCCCAAACCCCCATTACTCTTTATTCATTCAGCCTGCTGTCATTACACGAGCATTACAGAGCACAGACACAAAAGCTTCACATCTACAGTGTTTTGGGAACTAACCCATAAACACTCACCAGAATTTAAAAATAATAACTTTCCATAGAGTTCAGGGGCAGAGTAGTAGCGCTGGCATCACCACACCAGGAATAGCAGTGTATTTTATTGGGAAACCTGAATTATTAATGGCTTCACAGTGGGCTGGACTGGAACCACTGACAGGCTAGTTCTGGGTGAATGTTTCACACCAGCGCCTGAAGTGCTCTTCATATGGTCACACACTTATTTAAAATGCTGTAGGCTCAGCGATGACTGTTATCATGCGAAAAAGGAGAAAATTATGTTTAGTTAATGCTGCATGTTCTCATTTTCTTTTCTTTAAAATACAAAAACATCCTGTGCAGGGCTGAAGCTACAGTCAGCTTTTATACCAGCATTTTATACACTATACAAGGTTCAGTTATCTCACGCACTGTCAGCCACCAATGAAACAGGTGCAAAGTGTTGTCTATCTTACAGCAACGCACGCTCCATATAGAGATGACACAATATTTTCTCGATATGAGAGCCTCATCTGATCATTTCCCACTCATTGCCCAGTCATAAAGGAAAACTGAGGTTAGAATCCTCAATCTAAACACCCAAGGCAGTCTTTAAAGGCCACTATCAGTACCTCCAAGACCATGTTAATGTGAAGACCAGACGGCCTGCCAGTTAAAAGCTTTTAAAGCTAAATGGACCTAAAGGGAATTTTCCAGTGAAGTGTGAGGTAAAGAGGGACAGGTTGAGCAGCTCTGCATTTTCTGTGAAAATGGGTGTAATTGACAAAACCACAGATGCCATTTAACTGTAATTCTGTCCTTCAGTGCTAAGTACTAAGCGCTGAAGAAGCTCGCAATTAGCTCTATGCATTATTTGAGATATGGCAGTGCAATAGCAGGCTTTAGTGCAATAAAGAGCAAAACACAAACACACAGCTGTTAAACTAAGAAATATAATTTATTGCATAAAAATTATATTTAGTTACAGGTAAGAAGGCTAGACATTTATTTACAATTAGTACTTTACAGAGATGAAATCATGTCACTGAATCCATTTAGTTTTAGTTTTTTTTAGTTTTGTTTTTGGGTGTTTTTTGTAAAAATGTCTGTCTTCTTGAACAAAGGGTAGTTTTTTTCTCTCTTTGACGGGAGCACGTTTTGAATCCAGTACAGCTCCAGCATAAATTATCCAGAGATATGGCCAAAGATCCAGCAGACACTCAAAAAATCTGGACAAATAAACACTGTACTCTACAGCTAGTCAGTCTCTGTAACAAGACTTGTGGAAAGAAAAAAAGTCCTGCAGTGTTCAGGGATCCAAAGTACTGAACAGATTGTGTCCAGGTATTTTTCCTCAGGGCAAAGACCTGCAGGGCACGAGGTCGTCATGTCAGTCGCTGTGCCACTTTGTTTTTCCACGTGTGCTTTTTTGTTTTAAGGTAGCAGCTTTCTTGGTCAGTGATCCAATTGTTCTCCGGATGGAGAATCCCCACACAGACTAGCATCACCGAAAAAATTTTAAAACTACTCCTAAACCAATTTAGGATACAAAATCAAAACCCTGTCAATGTCCTGATCTGAAAAAATAGAATCTTACTCTTCCAGGAAACAAAAGAAGTCAAAACGCTTCACTTTTTCTTATGTACTTGCATAGCACTTACAAAGAGAAATGACAGATCTTAAGAATGTGCACATACTGTACGCGCACACCCACCTGCCCACACACATCCACTCTCACATACACACACACATATGCGCACACACACGGTTCATTCACACAAAACAGTGACATGACTCACTGCTGAGGAGGAGGGATACTGCCTGTGTTTTGGTTCTTGTGGTTGTTTTAAGATATGAACACTTTTTTTGCTTAGAGGGATAAAAAAGACTCAATAACACAGAACTTAGGCAAAGATAATGTTACAGACGAAAGCATTTAAGCTGACGGAACAATAGTGACAATGCAAACAGATTGAGGACCCTGACCACAAAGCAGGCAGATTAAAAGAGTTGAGAGAAGGGAGGCAGAATGAGCTACAGGGCGATGCATGGACATATGGACATATAGATAAGTGGGGGACAGAGAACAGATTGAGGTAAGTTTCACGGTCCCCTTGCTGCCCATTTGATTCAAAGCAGGGCTATTCTATCCTACAATCATGTGTGATCTCGGGAAATGGCCTTCAATTACAGCAAAGCCTTCAAATTACAGCGTGCAGCAAATTCATCAGGACACTTGACCCCCCGTCCAATCATGTCTTACAGATTATATTTTACATTTTTTGAATTGATGCACAAGATTTAAAAAAAAAACAACCCAGAAATAAACATAGTTTTGTTATTCACAAGAGAGACATCCACTGTGTCCTAACTCTCCAATTTTGGCGTGCTCTACTAGGATCAAAAAAATAATACACAGCAGATCAGTAGCCTAAACAAGCACAGATGTTAAAACAGGCTCTACATGATCGTAACACCAGTGACAGTAAAAGGAAAAGAAACAGAAAACAAAGAATCCACAAATCTGGACAATAAATGAAAGCGTTCCCCAAAGGAAACTTTGTTTTTGTTGATGTTTTTTTAAGGGATGACCAGAAAGCTCTCCTGCAGTTTATTCTCAAAAGATTGAAGTGTGGCAGAGCGTAAGAGGAATGCAAGGAGAGATGAAAGAGAAACACCCCTGTGAGTCGGAATGATATGCCAAGGCTTTGAGGCGTTTGTTGGTATAAAGAGTCAGTCTAGTTATTCGCCAATTCTGAAGCAAACTTCAAAAATTCGCACTTCTACAACATAGGAGAGGCAGCTTTTTTTTTTACGCCCAAAAAATCCGAACCTTGAGGGTTCGATCGTTACACGATTTGTCATCAGTCGAAGCAGTTAGATGAGAAATCCTAGCCTGCCTGCTTCAGAGCCGATTAATGACTGCTCTGCCTGTGTGTGTGTTGGAGTGTGTGCAGTCTGGGGAGGCTGGAGGCAGGTCGGTGCTGCCTGTCCTTCAGCGCACACATGGCGATGACAATGAAGAAACAAAAGTCCTCTGCCATGAGGTGAGGGTGTTCTTAAATCATGCACTTTCATGCTGCTACTGAAACACAGGCCATCCCGCGTTAGCGTTTGTGTCGTTGTGCGTGCTTCAGCGTGCTGAATACATGAACGTTTCCATTTTTTCCCAAAGCACTCATATTTATATATACAAGCATGGAGCCATTTTCAACATTCAAAGGCAGTCAACACCATGTCTGACAGACAACTTTAGAGCCACTTTATGCCTTGGTACCCTCGGATAGTTTTTTTTTTATACCTCGCAGATGCAACGTTGCTTTGGAGGGCTCAAGCCGAATCGGGTTAGCAGGTGGATGGCACGCATGGGAATATGTTATGGTGGCCATGGAGCTACAGTGGCTGATCTTCTCAGGGCCAGTGAAAAGGGAAATGAGGCAGAGGTAATAAAGTTTATGTGAAGCAACCAAAATGCTCTGTGGGTTTATGATTTGCGCTGGCGTGTGTGCATATTCATTCATAGGCAGGTATTTTCATTGCGGTGGTGGTGAGAGAGGAAAAAAAAAGTCTTGCTCTCTTGTTTCTTGACCAATCAACAATCCCCATCAGTTGTCATGACAACTAGCACCTCACTTTTGCCCATCTCCTCCAGTGCGGTCGCCAGAGAGACCAAGTCTGCGTCACCTTGGTGACATGCTTCCCATAAGTCCAGCAGAACACCTGTGGGGCTGGGCTTTGTGGCAAAGTAGTTCAAATACCTGGATGAAGGAAAGAAGGCGCAAGTCGTGAGAAGAAAAAGGAGAGAGCAAAAACAGTCCTTCATCACTGATTATCTTTTTCTTTTTTCTTTTTTTGGTCATTACTGGATGTTGCACATACTGGAGGAAAAACCTCTGACACTCCAATACTGATACCCAGCTAAGCATCATATTTCAAAGGCATGGTTAGATAATTAGCAAGATGGATTTTTGTAACATTATATAACACGCATGACTGAATCATATTTTTTAACTTAATATTCAAGCCCAGCTTTTGAGATTCTAATCAGTATGGGCAGATATAACATGACTTTTCATAGTCGTCTGTCTAAATTTAATTCACTTAAACCCAATTCTAAACTGACCTCTGAGGCCTCTTTAAATCATCTCATATCAGACAATGATGAACACTGCAGCTCCTACAGTCGTTTTAGAATGCAACTCAAGTAACAAACGTGCTTTATCTGACCTGTCAAAGCCCAGACTGTGAGCCAGTAGCCTCCAGTCACATCCTCGAGCGCTGGGTGCATCCAAACTGGCGCAGATTTTCTGGCGGATGGAGTCAGGCAAGCGAAAGGCATAAGGTCCCACTTGAGAGGAAGGTAGGCACGTTCCTCCTGAGGGGAGGGGCGAGTGCGGAGGTAAAGTCTGGAAGAACAGAGGCGTCGAGAAGCACTGAGACCAACCTTTGTATTGATTGGAGTAACTGTGCAGCTGCATTGCAGCGTTATCTGTGTGTGCGCATGTGTGCGCAAGCATTTTCTCAGACGTCACCATTACCTCCTGGATGTCAGTGTGCAGCTGGAATATCTGTCCCTCCCCTTCCACCTGCCGGACGCAGATCTTACAGGTGAGCTGAGACACAGCCAGGCTGCCTCTCTCCAGGCTGAAGGTGCAATGCAGGGGTCTCTGACTGCCACTCCAAATGTGATAAAACGGTATCTCCTGTCACACAGACAAAAGTGGTAAACAGGAAAAGCCAGGAAAAAAAAGGCTCTCTACCACTGTGATTAAAGCGACCTCTTCCCGAGCAGCACAATCTGGGATCATCTAGAATGCAGTTTCCATTAAAGGTCTGTGCAGTATGCTTTATTTTGATAGTGGGTGTTTCCACCAACTGGGTCTCTGTGCGTTGGAGGATAATTTATTTCTAAATCGCACTGTCCATAAATTAGAAGCGCTATCAGATTTTCTGTTTGTTTATTCAGAAACGGTTCAGACTGCAATCTTCCTGCGAAAAGAATGCAGGAGAGACTTTGAGTGTTTACAGCAGTCAAGTATGCTATAACATTTGTAAAATAGCCCTCTTATTGAAATGAAGCAAGATTACTGTTTAAGCTTGTGTAGTACTGCTCATTATGACAAATTAAAGGAAAAGCCTGAGCACCCCAGTGAGTTGATCTGGTTGTTTTGTTTAGCTGTGGGAGGCATTTTGCTGGTATAATTTTGCAGGCTACTGCACAGTATAAAGTTGGCATGAGCGATCAGCTTCATCCTTAAATGAAACCTTTCTATCCTGGTGGGAGTGGTCGGTCTGTGGATGACAATGTCCCCATCCTTATGGCATGAAAATGTTTAAATTATATGCCATGGTCATCACTATCATCAGAGCTCAAGCCAACTGAACACCTATGGGAGATTTTGGACTGAGGTTTTAGACAGCTCTCGCCGCCACCATGATTAAAACCCTAAATGAGGGAATATCTTTTTAAAAAACACTGTTTAATCACTTCAGTAGACTGCCAGAGACTTTTTAGAGCCAGTGCTCAGCTGCCCTGCAATTTAAAAAGACACCTTAATTTGTCACTGGTCTGTATCAGCTTTTTTAAAGCTTCTGTGTTCTGTTCTCTTCTATTCACGTGCCGCCAGACTGGACTGATGGAAGAAACAAGTCATTTCACAAAGAACATGAGTGTGGTGGTGTTTCACTTAAAACCACAATCATGAAATGTCAAAAACAGTTTAGGTCTGTGACATCAAAAACCTAAATGCTGCAAATCTGCAATGCCTAATGATGTTGATGTGATAAGGTTATTTAGAAATCTGGTGAATATCAGTTGGACTTCAGGCATACATATAATGCATATTATGTATATATATATATGCATATATCTATAACGAGTCTGCTGCATTATGTCACCTGGTACTTGGCCAGAAGTTTGCTTCTCCAGTAAGTGTGGGGAATGTCGTGGATGGACAGTCGCAGATTGTGGTAGCTATCTTTGAAGAGCAGCGGCTTGGGATCTTCCAGCAAAACTCCACCCAGACTCCTCTCCAAATCCAGCACCTCCTGCACAGAAAGCCATAGAAGACGGGCTTAGGGCTTTATTTATTTGGTTTTAGCGCGGGCTCATCCCCTCGCATTGCAAGATCATGCTTTCAAAAGATGCCTAATTAAAATGTGTCCAAATGGAAATGCTCTGAGCTAACAGTTTAAAAGCTGTTTGAACTTTTCCAGCCAGAAATCATGCAGCGGGATGCCAATATACTGCACACAGCGCACTCGTGTTTACTATCCTGGCTGGTCTGAGAGAGGAAAAATATTTTTCCACTGAACACTCACTTTGTGTTTGGTATAGTTTTTGTATTTTGCTCTACTATTTTGAGCCGTTGCTTCCTGCGGGACATGAAAACTCAATGTATTGCACCAAATTTAATTTGGAGAAATGAGATGAATCTGCAGAGTTGAAAGGGGATGGTACTCCTCTATCGCCCAGAACCACTATGGAAATAAGTTATATTAACTTTTAATGTTTTTATTCCGTGACATGCTTCAATATAATACACCTTGTCTATGTTATTTTCTATTTATAGTTCATTTAATTTTATTTCTTGCTATGCTTTTTGGTTTTGCATGTCCAAGTCTTATGCAGGATCTTTTGTGTTACATTATTTTTTGCTTCGCATGTCTTCAGAGTCGTGTTATATCTCTCTTTAGTGACATAATCAACTCAAACAAGGGTATTTTTCAGCTTATCTGATGAGTATTTATTTATTTTTAAGTTTACACACCTTTGGAAGTCCCACTGTATATGTGTATGGGTACCATGTTTTGCTAAGGAAATAAAAAACGTGGAATAAATAAGACCTAATTAATTTTGGAATGTTTTCGAGTATAGGAAAATGCTTCGGGAGAGCAGAAAGACAAATGAATAGAAAGCAACAGAGACAGGAAATCGCAGGCAAGCAACAGGGTGAACAGCTTAAAGTGCACGTGAGGAGACAGTAATATAAACCCACACAGATGCATAAACATGAGAGCAGCACCTTGAGTGCATGTGGGGTGTCATGGATACAGTAGATCCGGAGGCTGTAATCCAGGGAGAGGCATGGTGCGCGGGGGGCGAAGAGAGCCAGCTGCAGGCGCTTGCAGGCAGGCTGTGGAGGGCACGACTGGCCCACAAGGCCATATGTTCCTAGCTGCTCCATGAGAACGTGACAGCACTCCTCCTCCAGCTGCAGGTAGCATGGGGACGACAAAGTCTCCTCCCCTACAGTCAGCACCTCCTGAACAGGGATAAAAGGAGCAATCAGTGACACAAAAAAAGAGCAAAAAAAAGGGAAGGCATTCATCATTTGATACCAGCGTGAGGCTCTCTCACCTCCCATGCTCCTTGATGCGTTTGCGTTTTCAGTGTGAGAGTCCAGTCAGGTGTTGGCGTGTCTAGTTGGGCACAGTGTGGCAAAGTAAGGGCAACGGGGCGATTCAGCAGCATACCAGATGGACCACAGCTCACCACAGGACTGAGTACAGTCTGACTGCCCTCAGAGGGTAACCTGTAGATATCACACACATGCACACGCTTCATTTTTAAAAGAAAATGGCAGATATGTTTGGAACATCCTAACTTAAATCAAACACCAGGAACTACCCGCCGTGGTGAACCCTTACGAATAAGGGAGCAGCTGAAAGTAGCTTCTTCAATTTTAAGTTAAAGGCTGGGACAAGTTGTTGATATTTTTGTGCTCAGAAGTGGAAGCGAGTCTTGCAACGGAAAGTTTTCTGATTGAGGTGAGACTAAGGTCTATTCTGCCTTCTATGGGTGAAACAGATAAGAGAAATAAAGAATTAAAGAACTAAGGGGCACTCACGTTGTTTTGTCCCACTTGTTGATGATGAGGTACATTTCATAGAACTTCCCCTGGGGGATTGTGCCAGGGGGGACCAGCAAACTTACACCTAAAAAAGAGAAGGGGGTCATGACTTATCTTGTCTTCAATGCATCTAAAGGTGTCTTTAGTTATCACTAGCTACAAATCAGCTTTGTACCTGTATTGGGAATAGTGAGGCGTCCTCCTAGATTTCCAAGCGTGGCGCTTGTACTCAACCCAGCCTCTCTGGATAGCGTGTGGGTGTGATACTCTCGCTCTCTGCCCACGGTACCCACCGACTTTAAGCTGAGGATCTCTCCGTCACCTGAGCTTATGTCATTGGGAAGCTCCAGGGAAGAAAGCGTGGAGGAGTTATACACCTTGATTTTCAGGCTGGGCAGGGGGTCCAGCAACGGAGAGGTGGTCATGGGGATTTTGTGGGGGCTGTCGTTGACCCCTTGTTGGAGGGAGAAGAGCGGCCCACGGAAAGCCCCCGCTGTGGCTGTCAGATCTGGAGGAGCTGAGGGATGTAGAGGGTGAGGGTTATCTGTGGGTACGGGAGAAGAGAGGAGCTTATCACTAGAAATGACACGAGCAGGGCTGAGAGAGCCGAAAGTGACGCCAGTGGAATGGATTAATGTTGCTAATTAATATTTGATGGCAAGAGCAAGAGAAAGGACACCATGACGAATGTTTAAAATGTAAAAAATGTAACGCAGTAAAGAATGGAGAGCTGACTGAGAGGAGATAATGGTATAAGAGAATTAATTTATGGGATGATATAAATAGCAACGCGATGATAAAAATGAGCAGGGACAGTGTTTCTATGAAAATAAGAAAAACACGAGAATAGCTGTGGGGAAAAAAGGAATAATGCAAAAAATAATTGAGTGCAAATACCTGCCGACTCACGCGAGTGTGCATGCGTGTGCAAACTCACCCTGTCTGGGAGGTTTGTAGTTGCCAGGGTGGAACGCGGTGGTGAGAGCTGATGAAGAATCGGTGATGTCTCCGTGGAGATGTCGGCATCTGCGGCGGTATGCGAGCACTCCCACGCACAGTGCCATTATTACGCTCAGCGGCAGGGCCACGAGAACCGTGTAGACTGCTACACCCATACCTGGAGCCAGGGCTGAAAGAGGGACAGAAAGCCAAAACATCATCAAGAGACTCAGATGAAAACACACATTTACATCTGCAAGGGAAAACCATGATTGAAGGAAGCATAATGTATGGCATATCATCTGATTTACTACATGCTGTAGAGTAAGCAGAATAAATTAGTCATGGAAGTCTAAGTTAGTGCTGAAAGCATTTGCTGATTAATTCATTAGTTCATCATCAGACTAAAAACAGAGTCCTGAACATAAAAAATATATTTTAAAAAATCTTTTTTTTTTCTTATATAGCTGTAAATCCAATTTGTTGGGGGTCAATGTATTGAGTGGGGTAAAAATAACTTTCCTAGAACTCAGGAAATGACCTCTAATTAGTAATTAGTAACATCTGTTATTAATAAAAAAAAAAAATCAGATTTATCTGTGTTAAAATAAATCAATTTGTGTTTTCAGCCTTTTTAGATCAGGGCTGGCATAGCTGCTCACTTTTGTAGGTACGGCTGTTCAACTGTTCTTTAATGCAAATATTTAATCAGCCAATCACATGGCAGCCACTCATTGCATTTAGGCCTGTGGACATGGTGAAGATGACCTGGTGAAGTTCAAACTGAGCCTCAGAATGGGGAAAAAAGGTGATTTAAGTGACTTTGAATGTGGTATTGTTGTTGACGCCAGAGGTCAGAGGAGAAGGGTCAGGCTGCTTTGAGCTGATAGGAAGGCAACGCTACTCAAGTATCCACTTATTTCAACCAAAATTTGCAGAAGAGCATCTCTGAACAACACGATGAATCTTGAAGCAGATGAGCTACAGCAACAGAAAACCACGCTGATACCACTCCAACAAATAACTGAGGTTACAATTCACACAGGCTCACCAACCTTGGGCAATAGAAGACTGAAAAAACATTGCCTAGTCTGATGAGTGTCAGCATGGATCCATGCTGCCTGCATCAGTGGTTTAGGCTGCTGATGGTGGTGTAATGGTGAGGAGGAGATTTTCTTGGGACACTTTTGGGGCCCTTAGTAACAACTGAGCATTTTTTAAACACCACAGCCAACTTGAGTATTGTTGCTGACCATGTCTATCTCTCTGTGACCACAATATATATCTCAATATTGAACAGATCTCAGATCTGGTGACAGATCCAGTATAGCTCCTTTGGGATGTGGAGGAACGGGAGATTCACATCATGGATGTGCAGCCAATCTTGTTTAATCTATGCAACGAAGAATTAAAGCAGTTCTGAAGGCAGAAAGGTGTCTAAACTGTTATTAGTAAGGTGTACCTCCCCCTCCCCGTCTATCTCAATTTGCACCGTCAAATCAATTGCCCCCAACCCCTAAAAACCACCTCCTCCCTTAAAAACGGCTCTTAAACATGCTATAAAGCTTCACAGAAAGCTGATTAAAGGGTGTATCGACTAGAGTTACGGTCATTTTAGTGCTCGCCGTACTATTACAGCTCAACATAAACATGTTGTCCAGGAAACTGAAAGAGATCAATTAATATTGAAAAGCTTCAAAGAGAAAATACTCCACTGATCTGATATATTAAATCACCATACAGGCCATTATGTGACCAGTAATTGCATTGTCTTTTCAATGATATGATAAAATTGACTGTTTCTGCAGTCTGAGACTTTAATCCCCTGTTATAGTGTTACTTTCCATAAAAAAGATAACAGTGAGCTGCATGCAGTAAGCAGAGGAAAAGAGAGCCCCGTTATCTGAGCATATGCAGATACTCTGAGTATCATTGGTATCAGGGGAGAAAAAGATGGATTTATTCATACCTAGAAAATCAGGCAGCTTAAGCCTCGTAGCTTTCGCTGAAACTTAGAAATGAATTTTTACACGGAGCAAAGCCCGTGGATTTTCTTGCCCATCTGTTCCACTGGAAGTGCATTAAAAATGATGATGATTATGAGGAATGGGCCCAATAATTCTTGTGGCTTTGGAGTACTTGTGGACACTTTGTTGTTTTTAAAGACATACTTTACGATTGCTTCACTCTGGTCTGCCTGTCACTATGCACCATGTAGTCAGTTTAAATATAGAAATCATCCCTGAAAGGCCCATTAATAAACAGCTCCTCCAGGGGGTGTTTGGCCCCAACTTCACCTGTTCCCCACCGAGCTCCCTCCCACGTCTCTGGCTGGGTGATTGGTTGTGACTGGTCAGCAGGCTCGCCACAGCCAGACCCAAACCAGACACGTGAGGGAGTCGCGCCACAGTAGCAAAGAAGAGAAGACAAGGAGCAAAGTTGGCGGGAGACGAAGAGGAGCAAAAAAAAAAAAAAAAGGAGAGGGAGAAGGAGTAGACGGCCTAGATAGACTCACAGGAGGAGAGAGAGCTAGATGAGAGGCAATTTGGCAAAAGGGATAGGAAGAAGTTAGATAAGGTTGTGATTTGTAGAGAGGACAGAGGGATTATAAGTGTGTTGAGGAGGGGAGAGGAGATAAGGATAGCAGTGCTTTAGGAAAGAAGACAACCAAAGACACTACAGAGCAGCGGTTAGAGCTGAAGAGAGGGTGGAGGATAAGAAAGCCGGAGGCAGGCAGGCTGTGGAAGAGGAGAGCTCCCATGCTCACGTGGCGCGATTGAACCGAATCGGACAGCCGTCCACACTTATTACCAGAAACGGAACAATAGCGAATTAGGTGCATTACTAAGGCTGCTCTCCCCTGAGTCCACATCACATTGAGCTGGAGGAATTACCATCACTTCAAATGTAAACTATATCACAGATTAACTGAGAGTCAGACAGAAATCAAGGGCTTTTCTCCTGCGAGCGCTGTGCTTCTACCACACAGCCTATGGATCAAGGAGTCTCAGCTTAGAGGCATGTCATTTTGCTCACTCCATAACAGAGTTGTCATGACGGAGTAGCTCTCGCTAAACCATTCTGGGCAGTATGTGTAATTACACCAGCATTTTGTAATCAGATACTGCTTTTTCTCCCCCCCCCCCCTCCCCCCCCCCTTTACAATCACAATAAGCTTCTGTACAAAAGATGAGACATGCTAGGACTGAGTCAGCTCTGAAACCAATGTTACACTTAGTCAACACACTAGACAAGCGTGGATAACAACACTCATAAGCAGGCTGGACAAGAAGGTGAGGCGTGTCTACGCTGAGCGTGATGCAAGCTGACATAAAAGCACGGACAGACAGGCAACACAAAAAGCTGCACGCATTCAGCCCCACGTGCTAACGCAAGGTGTTAGGAGTCCTAACCTGCGTGAGCAGAGAGACACACGACACACACAACGCAAAAGGCAAGCGGCGTGAAGCGGTGACAGAGCAAAGTCATGGGAAGGTGGACTTACGATGGCTTGTATGTTCAATAGAAATCTTTTTATCTGTTTGAACAGGAGAAAAAAAAAACCAAAAAAAAAAAAACATAATGTAAAAAATGGGTGGACTGGTTTGTTATGCAAATGAAAGATGCAATAACATAATACAAAGCCAAAACAGGAACGTAAACAATAGCTCAATCTGTGAACATAAAATGCATACTACAGGCAAGAAATGATAAATTCATATTAAACAAACAATCAAACCTCTTCTAGAAATGTGCGAAAATGTGAGATAAATTTCAGCATAACTGTTTATTTGTGGCATGAGGAAAAATAACACTCTGAATAATATCAGTATCATATGGATGAGGCTGCTTCAGAAAATGAACCAGGACTCTGGCGGTTGTGTGGTACATGACTGACACCAAGTAGACTGAAACCTGAATGTTATCCTCTTCATCCTATGAGGACAAAAAAAACATCTCCGCTGACGGGAACAATCATTCCTACGATAACACCGGCGTGAATCATCACCAAGTGGTTTGAGGAAATATGGAAACCATCTTTCAGGATTGTGTCGCTGACTAGATCTCAAATCAAATAAGCGTCTCTCCGTGGCATCATCAGAACGCACAAATGGCTTCCCCAGATGCTGCCATTTGTCCAATTGCAATTAGAATCTACCAGGATGCGATGAAGATGAGGGTTTACGGTGTCTCAGAGCATTTGCACATTTACGACTCGGGGTATTTAGCCGATCCTCGGAGGGATTAACATTGCGTGAGCTAAAGAGTCTGATTTCTGATTAAAGCGTGCGAGGGATGCAAAGAGCTCTAATATCATCAGGTGTGTTTGTGTTTGTGACCACGGGACAGTCATACATGATGTGCTGGGAACATGAATAAGTCAGTCAGTAACTTGTAGTTTGCAGACTGACACATTTACAGATTTTCGACAGCACAGTGCTTCTCATCCTCGCTCCCTGTCAGAGCCACTCAAGTGCTCGTTTTTTCCCCCGATGGCCTCCTTAGAACGCCGGCTACGTGCAGCCGGATCGGACAGCAGCGTATTCCGTCTAAAGTGGGTGCTCTGTGGAAGCTTGTTTATGGCAGGACTCGCATGTGTGTGTGTGGCTGACACGGCTGACGCTCAGCATTGGTTTGAGTGTGCATATGATCCCCCCTGCGACACACACACCTTCTGCAACCCAGCTGCACGTGCATTTAGAAGGTTTGTCTCTGCATACTTGGGCGTGTTTGCATCTCTGTGTGTGTGTCTTTTAAGCGTGTGCTTGAATGTATTTCTCTCGCCCTGCCTTTTGTGGATGTGCATCTCTAAGATTCTAATGCGCTGTCAGCTGGATTCCTCCCAGCTCATCACAGGCTGCACATTGGGTGTCAGCGCGAGTCTGACTCACTCTCATATGCTCTTCCCTGTGCTAATTTTTCGACTTGGCTGTGTCATGCTCGCTTCCCACTCCACGCACATCTTTCACTTTCCCCCCTCTCTCTCTCTCCATCTGTGGTTCTTTAGATGTGGATCAGTTGCCTGCTCTCCTTGTGAACCTGAATTTTTCCTCCTGAAACATCTGTCTGCGATTTCCCTCTCCCCCCCCCTTTTTTTTTTTATATCTCTCACCATGTTGCAGTGGCTCAACGCCTCGGGAATACAGTTTCTTACCAAATAGCTTTGAAATATAATATGTCTTATAAAAGTGTGAGCAAAGAAATCCGCGCCTGCGAGATCAATTCAACAACCACCTGAAGGAGAAATTATGCTGTTAGGGAAATGACCCCTATGGATACATCAATAACACCATCTTCTATCAACTATAAGCATCAGTGAGTGAATTCAACAGATGGTGGTCTCTATTAAAAGGCAGGGGAGAGTATTAGGTTACATTACATACATGAAGAAATACATATACATAAGCCAAATATTTACCCAGCTTTGATGTTTAACATCCAGTTCCAACATATTGGACACTTACTTCTTGCACATAACCCCTCAGTGCAGTTCTTGCTCTCCATCATGCTGCCACTGCAGTGCTTTCCTCCATTTATGGGTGGGGGGGCTTGACACTCTCGGCTGCGCCAGTGGGTGCACTCTGTCCCACAGGCGGACCACTTTGCCCACTCAGTCCATCCTCCATCCACTGGAATGAAAACAGAGATGTGAGTCACTTTACAGTAAGCCAACAGCAAAACAGTTTAATCGCTTCGGGTAAAGGGGAGTTGGGCATGCTGTTATAATGCAGTCTGATGCATATGTAATGGCTCGAAGTGCATAATTTAACAATTTTGCACAAAAAAAAAAAAACAACATTCTGTGCTTTGGAGTTAGGGTGGTCTAGACAGGATGTTATATGACTGTACAACTTTGCACTGTGTTCCCAGTGCAGGCACCTCTTAACAGTGAAGCCACGGCTTTCGTAAGAGCAAACACTCCTCTGTGCTCTTTGGGAAAAGTTATGATGGAGTAAACAGTCGTCTGGTTTTCTCTAACATGGACCACAACCTCAAATATGATCAGACAATGTTTATTGAAATTGAATGGTGAATGGAGAAAGCAAAGATCTAGGCCTGGTGTCTAATCAGGTACTTAGACTCGATTGCATTAATCAGGCATCCAGAAACACTGGGAGGATTTCTTTAAATCATGATTTGTCTTTCAATGAGCATCTTAAACAAATGTTACGGTCTGCTTTCTTGCATTTGCACAATATCTCTAAAATTAGAAACGTCCTGTCTCAGAGTGATGCTGAAAAACTAGTTCAATTCAATAATTCATCTAATTTATTATTGTCAGGCCACTTTAAATGCTCCCTGAAAAGAGCTTTTTTCTCCAATACTGGCTTCTCTTAACTGTTAAATCCTGAATGGACATTAAATCCTTCTCCTCAGATACAAGGTCTCGATGAATCAGGCCCTATCTTATCTTAAATACCTCATAGTACCGTATCACCTCAATAGAGCACTTTCAGATAAATTATCTCCAGCTGAGGAACAAAACTGGCAGCTGTTTGTTTACTTAAAATCTGAACATTTTAGAAATCAACAAATGAGTATCTGGTCTTCACCTGGGCATAGCGTGGTGCAAGTTACTCTCTGTACCGGCGGGCCCTCACAGAAGGCTCCTCCGTTCAAAGGGGCCGGATTGGTGCAACTGCGTGTCCGACGCTGCCAGCCACGCCCACAGCGAGCGTTGCACTCCGACCACTCCGTCCAAGAAGACCAACCTCCGCTCACTGAGACGCACAAAATGAGACAAAGTGAGCAAGTCTGAAAGTTAATACGTGGATGATTTTTAACATTCATGACAATCACTTTATCAACTCTTGCTATTATATTTAACATACATATCAGTGAGTGATGGCCAGGATCACCTCCTGAGGTATATTTACTGAAATCTGTCTACCACACTTACACCAATCAGGTGCAACATTAAAACAACATGCTTGATATTGTGTAGGGCCCTGATAGGAGATTTGATTTTTCAAAGCAGTGCATTGGCAGTGGATGCTTGGGATCATGTTGCTTGTAGGGTAAAGCTGTGCTTTTGGTGCATGATGTGGGTGCGATTTAAGTATTTCTTGTGTGCATCGTTCACTCTCCTGGTGGGAAGAGGCTGCTGCAGTTGCAGAAAGTGGAGTTGCTTGGTCTACAGTAATGTTGGTAATAATATTCTAATAATCATAAAAGTAAAAATAATTTAAACTCGTCCAAAGATCAAAGGTTTACTAGCAGAACTTTAAATTTGTTTTAGTGGTTTAACTGCTAATATACATCTACTGAAAAAATTCTACCATTAATTAAGTTTACTGAGTATTAAAGATTTACACAAGAGGGGCTAAAATTACAATTCATTGTTTTTTTCAGTCAGTTATTGCTCAGCATATTGAATCACTAAACCAAAGAACCAAACAGATGATTCTGATAATGGCTACATGCTGTCACAAGTCGAATTCATAACCAGCATTTCATAGTTTTTTTCTTTAATCCAAAGCAAACGTGTCATTAATGTGAGGAGGTGTGAGGTGTGGAGGGGGTGCGAAACGGATGTGTTACCATAAACAATAAGCGTAGCTGTGCTGCTGCGTCTTTTGGCAACCACATTTCGAGCCACACAGGTGTAGTTAGCCGTGTCCGAAAGTCTGGCCTGCTTGATGATCAGATCGTGATCAATTGTGATCAGAAAATTGGAGTCCTGCGATGGATCAATGACGTCCTCATTTTTCAGCCAGTCAACCTGGAGACAAGCAAGAATAGGCCGACACATACCGCTGAAATAAAGATGAGGAAGCCTCAAAAAGGTTATGAAAGTTATAATTATCCAACATAAAAAAATAAAAAAATAAAATTACAAATCAGGCGCTTCACACTCACAATGAGTAAATATAGAAAACAAGAAATTAGCTCTCACAGTCTCAGATGCTCGATGTTTTTCACATAAAATCAGCAGGTGTGTATGCATAAATATGAGTCATCTCACCACGCACAGAGCCATTCAGTAAACACGGTAAACCTGCAGTGTATCAAGCCATCACAACACAAAGTATTGATCAAACATGCAGTCAAAATGTGATTGTTTTTGCCAAGCAAAAACACTAATTTGTTTCTTCTCTCGAAAAATGTCTTTCATTCACTTTTATTTTGACTAATTTTTGCCTTTTTAATGGGCAAAAATCCATAACTAACTGATTACATTAACAAAATTGGTATAATTTTATAATTAAACCAATTTGCTTTTATTTTGAAATTTACGTAACGTGCTTTTTATGTCAAAATTCTCCTGGTTAATAGGTATCTAAAAAGAAAAAGACAGCTTTCACAATACAAATGTGGGTAAAATAAGCAATTCAGATACAAGGTTTTACAGTTAGACTAGCTTGGTGTTAAAACATGACACAAGCATATTTCTTTGCGTGTTTTAGTGACTCTTTTATTGATGGTGTCAAAATGTCAGCATCTCGCCCTTTACTTTCTTTCCTTTTGTTTTATGCTGTTGCAGATTGCACAGCATAAATCTGAAATCAAAACAACACAACACAAAAGGATTTGAGCTGTTTATTGCTCATCAGAATCAAGAAGAAAAATATGAGTGTGAACGTGTTGAAAAGGCTACAGAAGAGGAACAAATTAGCCCCCCTATGAAAAATTCATTCTTTAAAAGTATTTCCAAAGTGCCGTTAAACAGAGCAAGGAATTTTTTAACACAGCTTTTCCAAACATGCGTGTCTTTGTTTGGATGCTTATAATATTTTACTTTGCACATAAATACGATTTTTATTCAGAAAACACAAAAACTACCAGGGTCAAAATGATTAGCTCTCCCAATGCTAATGGTCAATTGTGCGTCCTTTTTGCTGCATAACAGCCTGCAGCCTGCAGTTCAGATTTCATGGTCTTCTGGCATGGAGCTTCAGTTCACCCCACAGATTTTTCATTAAGATTCAAGTCAGAGTTTTGTGCAGGTCAGTCAGTAACGTTCACTTTGAGCATTTGGAGGTAGTTCTCTTTGAAAGTTTTCTTTCAAAATCTTCACATATCCATTTTTGTTCCTGATTCCTTCCATCTTGTCAGGATTCTTACTTTCAGTCATACTCAAGCATAATACTCCCACCACCATGTTTCACGATGGGGTCACTGCTCTTTGGGTTGTATGTCTCTCCTTTCTTTCTCCAAACATGAGCAGCGCTTCTGCGGTTAAAGCGCTCCAGTTTCATCTCATGTTCCTGACGTCGCTAAATCATTCACTAGTGTCTTGGCAGTTATTCTGGGGTCTTTAGACTCATCTCTCACTACTTTTCTTTCCAGAGCCTTTGAAATCTTTTGCTTCCTGCCTCTCCCAGGCTTGTTCTGTACTGTATGGCTCGCTTTGAATTTCATGATCATACTTCTCCCTCCAGTTCTTGACACTTGGAAATGCTGCGATAACTTTGTAAATCCATCTCCTGCTTTGCGAGCATCAACAACTCTTTTTCTTAAGTCTAAACAGATTTCTTTTGTTTTTGCTGTGATGCTTTCTCAAGTGACAGCTCAAACCCTTGCTGAAGTTTTTATGCTGTGTGTAAATTGGACGATAACCCTTAGTTTTGTAATACGCCTCAATAAAAAGGTCAGTTTTTCAGGAGGCTAATAATCTTGGCTTTTATCACTTTTTTCTGAAATAATTCTGTTATTGTGTGCAAATAGAGATAATTTAAGCTCTCTAAAGAGAGCTAGTATGTGTAGAAATGCTGTAATGTTGAAAACCCTATGCTCTTTAAAAAAAAGTCCTTGGTAAAGTTTTGACAAAGACTTTAAATTTCATAGGGGGGTTACAAATTCAGTCCTCATCTGTAGGTGATGAGAGTGACGGTGGGGAGAAAAGCATTTACCTCGGCAGCAGGCATGCCCTCTGGGGGGCGACACTGCAGCAGCACCTCCTGCTCAAGACGCACCTCCCGCCCCAAAGGCTCCTGTTCAAAGTTTTTTCTCAAGTCTACAGAGGGCGACACACATGCAGTCAGCAGTTAGTGAAGGCTGCCCTGTGACAGCAGAGAGTGACACTCAGTTTATCTCAGCGACACTGCCTGTCACACGCACACACACACACACCAGGCAAAGCCCCCAAAAGCCTCAGTAACTGTGTCATTTTTCCACACTCCAGACTCTCATAAACATGCGACGTGTCAATCACACCGCGCCCCACATTACCACCAGGGATCAAGATGGAGTGTTACGGCAATTTATTTGCATATATACTTAAACTGACGCGTGTGACAAGGAGAAAGTTGAAAACATTTGCCCTTTCGCTGTTTCTCTTCCTCTTGCTCTCTCACTCTGTCTCTCACACGCATACGTGCAGCATGTGCAAACACGCCGCCTTGATACTGACATGCAATGCGAACGTAGGCGCGGCTGCTCTTGGTGGTGCCAGCTGAGCTCCAGGCCACACACTGGCACCAGTAGTCCTCCAGTCCAAACAGCTCCTCCACCTGGGTCCTCGACACTGAGATGTCCACCTCCCGCACCACCAGGCCTGTGCAGAGTGAGAAAGGGAGCGAGAGAGAGAGAGAGAGAAAAGAGACACGGGAAGAGCAGGAGAGTGAGAGATTAGTGAGGCACATTTTTCACAGTGCATATAAATAATGCATTGGCTGCAGGCCAAAAGCAGTTAACGTGCACATAAAATCCTATAGGAGCTAATGGATTATGTAGTTGAAAATGATGTTAGTAATTGAGGATGATGTTTATGTCTGTAAAATACAAGGTGACATTACTGTGTGTGTATGTGTGTGTGTGTTTACAGTGTGTGAGCGTGCAGGTCTTCACCTGTGATCTGGTCCAGACTCTCTCTAGTGACGTGATCGTTTTGGTTCACCCACTCTCCGTTACATTTGAAGTAGATTTGGGTGGCGGGTGACGCCCGGCAGCGCAGCTGGACTGGACGGTTCTTCACTATGAAAGCATCCTCGGGTTCTAGCAGGAATTCCGGGAGAGGTTCTGCCGGCGCTGACGGGAAGGAGTCAGGAAGAACCTCGGCCTCGCTGTAGTCGCTGCTCTCTGGAGAAAAAAAAAAAAAAAAAAAAAAGGGGGGGGAATAGAAATTATTTACCGACCTGACAAAAGAGCAGTGCAGTGAATCTGATCTATGGCAAATCTGCGGCTTCTCCTGGTCGCTGACCTCACTGACGAGGAGGTATGGAAAAAGCAAAATGCCAAATTTGTCCATATCACTAACCTATCACACATCGAAAGGGAGAAAATGTCTGTATGACAGCTTATTTTGTGTGCCCCTCTCAAGCTTCGGGGGAAAGCCACTCTGTAAGTGCATTTCAAGAAGACATTTAAGGTGCTGATAGTTTGTACCATCATGGAAGAAGTACAGTGACATTTTTGCCTCCCTGTATAACCAGCAATCTGGACAAGGCAGACCCCCTGCTCTAGTTTCTCTGGAAGAGTCTGTGCTTCTCAGCTGGAGCAGAGAGCCGCTGACCTTCTGCGGGTCAGTCCTGTTGATCGCACATTATCCCATGACATTTTCGATGTGACACGTCCGTCTTGGAAAAGCTGTCAAAAGCTTTTCCTGGCAGGAAGGACACAGTCTTTCTGACCTCTTTTGTCAGACGCGGTACTCTAATGATGATGAGTAGATCCCAAGCAGTATATCAATGATGTTTATTGCAGAAGACAGATTTGTGTATATGGACTGATAATGCGTGACAAAATGCGTGCTATACAGATAAATAGGAAAAGTTGTGACAGTAGTCAAAATAAATAAAATGGCCTGGACAGCTTCAAGAATATTACAATAATGTATAAAAATAAACCGTGCTGCAACTCATATATGTATTACATGAACTCTACCCTTGTGTGCACGAGTGTGTAGGTGCACAGGTGGACTGGAAAAGACCGTGTGACAGCACGGCAGGGATATAAGGGTCTGCTTTGAACATGAAAAGTTAGCACAAAAGTAGCACATACATAAAAAGTGTAGGCATACTTTGAAAGCTGCAATAGGTCAGCTGCTCCAAATGTTCTCTCGTTTTGTTGAACAGCTACACACAGGTGACTAATGAAAGGCAAAACAAATAAAAACTGTTGGGACACTGAACAGCTTCGGTGCATTTTGGCATTTGGGCTACAAGTGCCTCAAACATTTTCCCAAAATATAGTCGCTCATTTGGTATTTTGTTGATGATTCACGTCAGCTTATCTCTCACCAAAACATTCAAAGACCCCTTTAGATGAGAGCCCCTGGGAGGTCAGACACACTGCAATTTAAGCACCACCAGCAAGTAGAAAAACTCTGCAAACGCTCAAAAACCAGAATGGCGGTGATTTGGGGAAGACAATAATGTGACAATAAAAGCTGCAAAAGTGACAGAAACTGAGACTTTTGTAAGGATGAAAAAGCTGCAGGGAATGTGTGTTCTCATCACATGATAATAATCACAATGGTAAATGGACTGGGTCTTATATAGTGCTTCTTCAGAGTTTTTTTGATTAAATGTTTTACTTCCATTGTCTGTTTTGCATTCATTTAAAGTGTTTTACTATTTGCTTGTGTTTTCTTAAGTTGCAGTGTGTTTGACCTCTCAGGGCCTCTGTAGCACTGTCATTTTGGAACAGACCACTACCATCAGTCTAAAAATGACTAGTCATAGCCTAAAGATGACAATTTATACTCATTTGCAGGGACCCTTCTCTATAAGGGGATAATTTGACCTGAATTGAAGCAGGAAAATGGCCCTCATGGCATAACAGCCATTGGATCCCCTCATTGTAGAGATGAGGAGTCCAGGTTTTCCTTTAATTTTGCCCCACTCTATCATACTGGTCCCATCCCTTGCATTTCTGAGGAATACAGGTTCTTATAAATTTTTAATATGTCTGACTTTACAGCAGAAAACTTGTTTTTACCTGGTTGTAAAAATGATGTGGAGTCAATGAGCATTAACGTGAAGAAGATTTACATTTTCTCCAGTCAGGATAATCCAAAAGCTAAAGGCATATCGAACTCGGTGCGCTGTCTTCACTTCACATGTATGCCTACAGATGAATTCACATATGTGGGAGCCGCTCACTGGAAACTGTGCTTTTCCTACACTACAGCCTTACAGCCTTGCAGTTCTCAAATCTCATCCTCTATATTCAGAATGGCTAAAACAAAAGAGAGAGAGAGAGAGAGATGCGTGAGCAAATTCAGCTGCTTTTAAACTACGAGATTTAAACAAGGCAGATTTGCAGTGTTCAGTTTTCAAAATGTATCAAGCCTCAACCTGATCAGGTATTCTACAACCAGGGAACAAGAGAAAGTACTTAGAAAGATACCATCTCCTATTTTAGGAAAGTGAGCACTTGCCCACTCTCATCCCACTGTTCCCCTTGACAGATTCTGTCTGAGACATTAGGGAAAGCAAAGCAGAGCGCAGAGCTCCCAGAGGAAGCAGGAGAGAAAAATTGTAGCAGGATTGAAACCAAGGCCAACGAGGATTTATGGTATTCAGGAGGCTGTACCATCTTCAAGTAAAGTCACATCTATATGACTATAAAAGGTCTAGCTGAGGTAAAAGTAGAATTACCAACAACTGAGGGCTAGCCAGAGACAAGAAATCCATCAGCTGCTCAAGGCATTACAGCGATCCAGGATAGATCGCTGTTTTGGAGCGTCTTGTTTTTGACTCTTTTCTCTCTCCCACGCAAACACTTCATTGTTCCAGTCACTGCAATCACCTGTGACCTTAAACTGAACCCTCACCTTTTAACCCACCCAGACCTCGGCAGTGTACAGTAAAAGCAGAAATGCTGACGGTGATGATGAGCTCAACGTGATCAATAAAGGTTTTCAAATACTTTTTTTCTGTTTCACTGAGCATTAATGCATCGTAAACGATCCAGCTAGCCACCAGTGCAATATTTGTGTCAGTGATGGACACCTTAAAACTAAATTTTACTTTAGTTCAACGAGAGTGGCTTCATCATACTAGACTTTTTTTTTTTCTAAATGCCAAGGGCGATCCTCAAGGAGTTTCCGAGGAATACAGCGAAACAAATAGAAACACAGGAACAAACACCCACTTGTTCCTTAGAGCAGGTGTTCGCACTTTTACGTCACTTATATACGCTCAATTAAGCATGCACAATGCTGAGGATACCAGCAGGTAAACACAAACAATTATGAATAATGGAAGTTAACACATCAGAACGTGATGCTTAACCATGAACATGAATCGCATTCATTGGCATGCCTCTCTCCCTCTCTCGGTTCCTCTCTCCCTGCTAAGCTGTCGCCTCCAGTCCCTCAAACTTTGTATTCTCTGTCAATAACCAATTGTGTCGCCCCTCCCCGCCCCACTCCCCCGCTCTTTTCCCTTTGTCCGGCATTGATCGCTCTGTGTTCAAACATCGGCTGAAAACACAGCCTGTCACTCTTCAGGCGCGATGAGAGGGGGCACGGAGAGAGAAGGAGGAAAGGCAGAAAAAGAACGGTTGCAGAAAGACAAACAAAAGAGAGGCGGCGGTTCAGCCGGAGACAGAATGGAAGGAGAGCACTGCGTATTTGGATAAACCTCCCTCTCTGTGCCGTGTCTGTGTGTGTGCGCGCGTGTGCGCTCTGAGGCCTGCAGAGAGGCACAGTTTAATTAAAACACTTTTAGATGACAGAGGAAGGAGACGGACAGACAGACACCCTTTTTCTCCCCTGCATCTCTGTCTGGGATAATGGAGCTAGGGGTTTAAAGTAGAACCTGTGTTTTTGGGCCACCATACAAACATCCATCAGAGCTCAGCAGCTGGCAATTTGTGCGGAATGGAGGAGCCTTAAAGACAAGAACTCCTCACCGTGCAGCACAGCAAGTCTTTTATTACTCTAATGACAGACAGCAGACAGCTAGACAGCAAACACAGGCTTCTGGGTATTCCTTTCTAGAGCACACAATTGTGTGAACACATAGGCACAAGTAGACCCAGACACTAGATGACAACCTATAGTTATACAGAGCATTCTCAACCACTCTTATTCATGCATGCTGAACTCATCTGCAAATGAAGGAGTCCCCTCCTTCACGTTTGACTGTGTGGTGAAGTGCAGAGCTTCAGTTCGCCGTAACGGAGAGTTGAAGTGACAGTGGTCACTTCAAGGCAGGACTGCGTGGGAGAAAGACAGAGGGCGTCTGGACAGGGGTGACAGGATGGGAAGACAAGAGAGCTGGCCAAAGACAGGTCAAGAGACACTCAAAGCCAAGTGGTGAGCAGAGAGACAATAAGGCACGCGCGCACACACACAAATTCACACACACTGGACAGCTATAATAACTGGCAAGGGAAATGAATCACAGCAATGTCTGTCTTTGTCTAAGCCTGTGAAACTCTCTGTTGTTCTCTCTGCCCTCTCTTTTCTTTTGCTCCTCATTCTCTCTCTGTCTGTCTGTCTCTCTCTCTCTCCCTCTCACACACACACACACACACACACACACACACACACACACACACACACACACACACACACACACACACATGAATGACTGTAATTTTCTTAGCCCCAGCGCCTCTAGCCAGAGTGGAGTCTAAAGCATCTGTACTTTATCATTACCTTTACAGAGTTAGTCATTACTGTCCCCTTCAGTGCCCTCACTATCCCAACACTGCACTCAGAAGTAGGGGAAAAGCAAGCATGAGAGAATAAAGCACAGGAGGAAGAGTACTTTGAAGAGGTCGAGCGACAGAGAAATACTACAAAAGAGACGGGGTTAAGTTGTGTTTGGCAAGATCATGAAGTTTTTATTTTTTTTATAGAAAAAAAATATGAGTTATATCAGAAACAATCGGCGGTGCAGCATCCCATTGCCTCGTATATGACGTGGCAATGCTTTCCTTCTTGCCCTCCCCTGACTCCAGTCTTCCTTCCCTCTTGCCTCCTGGATTCAAAGCACTTTGCTCTGTCCATTCAACTTCAAATGACATCTTACTTTAATGAAAAATACACATGCAAAGAAAACATGGGCCCAACTACGAAGCACAACCAACCCCAGTGCTGGGTGCTGTACTGGATGCAGCAGCACACCAGCCAGTAATTTCATGCATGATATGAATTTTTCAAATGCTGCTAAACCGGTAAACAGACAAAAATACCCACTGTGGCTTTTCAGCGTGTTTGAATGTGTTTTATTATTGGCCACCAGGCAACATATGGAGAAGGAACCTGTAAGAAATGGGCCCCTTGTTACTCATTCTCCTAAACATTTGATGCAAAATATTAATATAAGACACGATTTATTCGTTCTGACGCTAAATCTCTTCAGCGAGGCAAACATTATGGTGCTGGCCAGATAGGACCAAAAGCAACTTGGACAGGAGCTGCGTATGGTGTTTAAAATTTTATCAGTTTTAAATAATCTGACTCGTTTTGCTGTCACTTCTGGTCACTCTGCTTGGCTTTCATTGGAGGCGGAGATCAGACCCTACGCACACAATCTCAGGGAAACAGGTGAGGCAAAGATACTCAAGGCTAACAGGTGTTTTTTCTCCCAGCCACGGCTTCATTTGTGGCACAGAGTTTGGAAGAATATGTCTCAAGGCAGCACTTCACAGCTCTGCTGTGGAAACATTAACACTAACGAGCCAGATGTTGACTTTGATTACAAACAGTGGGAACAAGAAGTGGCATTACATCTAACCGAAAAGCACAACAGGCAGCCTGTTAAGGACCGACTTCATAGCCCCGTACAAAATATTACAGGTTTTGTTAACAGAGCCTAAGAGTAGGGGTCGCTGTGGCCCAGGAGGCAGAGCTGATCAACTGCTCGTTGAAAGGTCAGCGGTTTGATCCACAGTACACGCTGAAGTGTCCTGAGGCAGGATATAAATTGCCGCCAATGCATCCGACTCAACGTGTGTGATAGGTAAAAGCACTCGAAGGCACAGGATAAAGTGCAGTGCGAACGTGTGTGTGCGTGTGAATGGCTGATTGTGGCTTTGAGTGCTCAGTAAGAGTAGGGAAGTACTCCATAAGTACTATTCCTGTTTATTGTTTTGGTGTTGTTGTCTTGTTTTATTTCCTTTTTATGACAACATAGTTTTTTTATTATCTATATACTACTGTAAGAGGAACCAGCCACTGCAAAATGACATATGTAAAAATATGAAAGTGGCAGAATGTTAAAACATGTTACATATTATCACTGTCTGGTTCTACTCAGCCCACTGAGGTCAAACAGCTGTGAGGACAGATGGTCAAATGTGACAACACTGCTTATGACTAAGAAAACAAGACCAATTAATACAGTGATCAACAGCCATTATGCAACATTGACGTTATACATCATCCTCACCCTATCCACCTCATTATCATCATTCTTGAGAGGAAGCCCCGGGGTGCAAGTTGCACACACTACACAGAGGCAGGTTGAAAGAGACAGAGATTGATGGAGGAAGACAGTCTCTCCTTGCCTTCCTTAAAGGACAATTACATTGAGTGATTGATATTCAGCCTGACCTCATCCTCATCAGCTTGAAAAAAATCGTACAAGAGGAGAGAAAAGAAACCAGGGAGGAGGTAAAAAAGATAAAGTGAAGAGATGTGAAGACTGGAAAGAAGCATGTGTGGAGACTTAGAAGGATCTGATGGAGAATCACTGCACGTGTGAGTGGGGCAGTCACAGTGTGTGTGTATTTTGGCGTCAAGCAGGGCACAAGGCGACATGAGTACAGGTTGGAGCGACACAGCATCGCTTCTCACATCAACAAAGGCAGACGGAGTGTGAGGAGTCATGCGGTTCACCCATCTGACCGAACACGCACACACTCGCAGAAACGCTTACAACATAAGCAGCCCCTTTGAGCGCAGACAGGGGGCAAAATTGGTCATCTTTTAATAGGAAATGTCATTAATTCACCAGTGACTAACAGTGCCATTATTTTCATTTCATCACGATTGCTGTGAGTCGTCAGGAGGCAGGAAGCAGAATTTGATTTCCTGCTAAGAGCACCACAGCTCCAACTCTGTGTGCTCTCTCATCAAGTCTTCCAAATGTTGGCCTTGAAAGCTCTTGTTTGGGTATTTTGATACTGCCACCAAGATGTGAACCTGCAGCGGCTTCACATGTCTCTGCAGCCCGCTTCTTTGTACTCACCATGGTGACTCTCTAACTAACAGACTTCCTCTCTCGCACCAGCAGGCACACGAACTCCCCTTCATGTGCTTCATGATTACTAGCGGCGACAGCGCGGCTGGTATGGCTTTCACCTTGCGAGCATTCGTGAGTGTTTGTCATCCCGGCAAAATACGGTCATAGCAATACTATAGCAGAAAATTTAGATAGATAGATAGATGAAACTTTATTAATCCCTCGGGTGGGTTCCTCTGGGAAATTCAGTTTCCAGTAGCAAAGCACCAAAAGAAGTTGCATGTTACATATGTGTTACATATGTATATGTGTTTTAAAGCACTACGGGAGGTGTTTGTAGGTTATGCGATTTTGTGAACACAATAGTGCCTCAGCCATGCAAGAGAGAGTAATTTCTTGCAATTTGCGTACTGAAATACTCTAAAGTTGGTAAAAAAAAAAGAAAAGAAAAGAAAAAGAAACCAGTTACGTAATTTGTGTAATTAGCTTCAATCTTTTTAAAGAATCTCTACAGTCTGCTCTGTTAAAAGTGGAACTGCCACCTTTCTTTTGTTAAACAATTAGCTAGTAGAGACTGAAAATACTAGTTTTTGTCAAATATTGACCAATTAAAAGCTTTTTAAAGAACACAAAACACATAAATGTGCTTATATATTTTCCTACTCACTAAACCTTACTTCGGGGAGCCTATCCCAGCTGACATGGGGCTATCTAACAGAGAGACAGACAACCATTCGCACGCACATTCATTCCTACGACTGTGCTAACTGCATATCTTTAGACTTGCGAGGAAGAGTACCCAGAGTGCACCCACGTAAACACAGGGAGCACATACAAACTCACACAGAAATGCCCCGACCCGATGATGGAATTTCCTCTGACCTTCTTGCAAGGTCTTTGGGAAAAAGCAGGGCTAACCACTGTGCTGCCCCCTGAGTAAAGAACCTCAGCCACAAAATATATCTAAAAGCTGAAGAGACGACCGCATTTGATAGCCTAGAAGCCAAATTCACAGAAAGACCTGCAGCTAACTTTAGCACATCTGTTGCCAGCGAATAAGAAGTTGAATTCAAGGATGATGATTGCGAAACCTTCCATTAGATGTTGAGAGCTTCTTCTTGAGGTAATTAGGCAGCTGGGTAAGTTGTTGTCACAGAAACAGGGCTTTTTCACAGTGTTGGTTGACATTTTAACTTTTTATCAGCTATTTACAATACACAATAAATGTTGCATTAGGCAAACACAGTAATAGTGATATTAGTGTCACGGACATTGTCAAACAGTGACCACAGCAGCTGATGTGTTGTGCAGAAGTTGTAAACCTGAAAAGCATGGGCTCATTTTGTAAAAGAAGTTTTTGAATTGTGCTATACACCTCTGAATAGGTCCATATATGCCATAGTTTGCTGCTCCATTGTTCCAACATGAATGATAAGGCAAATTTCAGCTGTAATTTTTCACATATTAGCTATGCTAGCTGCTATATTTGTAAGTTACTTCACAGGACTTTGGTGTGAGAGAACTTGCCCAACATTAAAACCTCTTTTAGATTGCTTTCAAATATAAAGATGTGTTTAGTTTTGTATAAAAGTTGTGACAGCAGTTTTACGAATCTGACAATGAACCACGAGGAACATTAATGTAAAAGTAACTTATGAGTAAAATGACAGAAATCTGTTTCTGTCAGACCCATGATGCCGGCATTTTCTGAGAATGGCACTGAAGACTATATGACAACACACACATTGTTAATGCTTTGCCACCCTTTCTGTATATTTGTCATATATTTGTGAGATGCAACTTGTTGGAAGTTCATCATAGCAGTGGAAATGTCACACCTTTGATTGCTTCCAACATGCTAATGAGGACACCTGCAGAGCGGCTATTTCTGTGGGGTGTGAAGCCGATCGTTTCATCAAGATACGAGTGCACGAGTTTAATTAACTGTGCAGGGTTTGTGCGCGAGCGGGCAAGAAAGATAGAATCTGTGCGAGGCAGTAAGCAGAAAAGAAAAGGTGTGTTTGGGAGAGAGAGAGAGAGAGAGACAGTGAGGTGACAGGAGGCAAGAAAAGCAGATTGGCAGAGGAGGAAGGCCGAGCAGGTGATGGAGATGCACAGTGACAGAAATCCTTCGCTTGTCCATCCAGTATGTCCCGGTGGCAGCAGGAGAGAGCGAGGAAGCCTGAGGACATAGTAACACATATGCATGCAGACACACACAGACACACACACATGCAACACAACAAAGACCTCATTTACCGATCTGATTGTATACAGAATGTTATCCTACACTCTTATCTGCAAGGTGTGTTGCCCTACAACCATCTAATTGTAAATGAAGCGTGACCTGCCCCCCCTTTTTTTTTCTCAAAGGACTCGCCTCCTGTGTCATTTCTTCCCACAAACATATCCTGTCACAATAATACTTAACCAGTCCTCTTGGAGGCGATGCTGGTGGGGGGAAATGCACAGAAACACACGTAAACATGTTATCTAACCACATGGTTACAAACGGTAAATAAGGCAGTAAATGAAAGAGGGACAGACAGTGGTGGTTTTTGCTGATAACTGGGTGAATACTGGAGAATTACGTGGTTGTTTCACATGGACCCACACTATATTCAAAGCGTGTGTGTAAAAGAGCGACATGGTGGGTGTGTTTGCAGCAATCTATAGAATATATTTACTCACCGTGCATGTAACCGTCAGTGCCCCCCCCCATCCATAAACGAGCTTCTGCGACTGTGTTTTTGGATGTGTGGGTGAGTGTGACTGTGAGAGTGGGAGCGCTAAGAGGATTTGGGCTTGTGTTGTAGCTGTGAGCCCACTGCTGCTACTGGTGCATTTGAATAGACGCGGGGACTGGGGGGGGGGATACATCATGGCTGAAAGTGTGCTCTGTCACAGCTAGGGGGCGCCACCCCCCACTGAGCTCATTAATCATGGCCCATCAAAAAGTGGCTCTGTGCTGTTTGTGTATGCCCTGACGACCACCTACTGCATGGGAACACAGGCGTACACAAACAGTGCTATCAATCACTTTTGCAGATGTAGACAGGGGGTTAGAGAGGGCTGAGACAAAACGTCCTCTCAAAATTACAGACCAGCATCACAACTGTTACTTGGAGGTCAAGCTCACGCGAATGAGAACGCGACTCTTGCCCTTCCTACTGCACGTGTAGATCCAAGTGCACGAGCTGAGTGCAAGGCGCCATTGCTGGCCTACTCTCCCACTGCACAGCTGCTTGATGAGAATTGCGCAAATCTACCTGGAGTGGCTGGTTGCCATGGTGGGTATTCACATGGAGTCCTCTCCTCTAGAGGCCTGCAGTCTACACGGCTATCAACTCTGCAGCTACACACGCTCACACATTGCCCACAGCCTGTCTCCTCGTTTCCTCCATTTGGAAGTTTTCCCTAAAAATCTGTCCGTTTCTGTCGCTGATTGTCTCACGGTGTCTCTGTGTATGCGTGTGTGTGCAAGCATGTATAGTGAATAGGTAAGCAGTTGAGTGGGATGAGTGTTTGGAAGCCGGAGCCGTTTAAATGGCCGTAATTACATGAGAAGATGAGCTGCATTCCTTCCTGAGGGCAGACTGATTACAGGCCTCTCCTCTCTGGGCCCCTGTAATTACCCACCCTATCCTGCCTACCCTCCCCAACCGGCGCTTCACCCTCCATCCCGCTGTACTTGCATTGGTTTCTCTCTGCTTTGGCTGGTCTGTGCCCCCACCTCACCCTCCTCTCCTGTCCTCTAATCCACCTCTCTCCCAACTTCTGCAACAGTCTACCTCCCCCTTCGCTCACCGGGTCATTCTTCTGTCCTCACTCATAACTCCTTGAACTGATTACTCCTTACACACACACACACACACACACACTTAGAGCTTAGAGACCACTCACAGGACAAACAGCGGAGGTGGCATCATGAATGTAGTGCATACAGCCTTCAATTTCTTTCCTAAAGATCTCTTTGACATTAAATCCCATGTGTTATGAAGCCCTTGACTATGCATGTAAGCATGAAACTTTGCATCAGAATGCATAAAGGCTACTTTTTGATGAAAGTAACTACTACATGTATAGCAGGCGCACTTCTATTTGGGTGTAAATGTGTGTAGGGAGGAGGGTTGCTTTTAAATTCCAGTCAATACCAGTGGCCACTCCTTTAGAACAGACAGTTTCTGCCTTAAAGGCAAAACTCTGCTCTCTCACCCCACTTTTGTTTTTCTCACAAACACACACACACACACACACAGGTGGAGATAAGCACCTGACCTCACGCATACACAAACCTCACCAAAACCAGTAAATCCACCCCACTCAGAGATTACGGCAAGACTGGAGACACACACACAGTCAAATTACACGTCCTTCACCAGAACACCCTTAATTGGTGCACAGAGCTGCATTCTGGGTCCTCGCTGCTCTTTCATTTGGCCTCAAGTAAATGATCAGAATGGCCATCTTTTACAATTTGTGCACTTTAAAATTTGTGCTCTGTTTGAAAAATTTAAATTCAGCTCATGTTTCTGATTTTGTCTTAGGGTCCTGCCACGTTACCATGCGCTACGTCAAGAAGTGGGACCTGCGATCGTGAGACGAGTCGGCAAATTACGTCAAAACATATGCGGTTCTTTTATTATTTGATATGACAACTCAACTCCCCGGAGAGGGAGAAAGACGGACGGATCAAACTTCCTGTACAAATCACACCAGACACTCCGAGCAGGTGATAATGAAGGGAGAGGAGAGTGTTAGGGGGCTTATCGAGTTGTGGGAAGAGAGTGAGAGTAAACTAAAACATCACAGGGGAAAGATGGATGGATTAAAAATGAAAAGTCCCTATCTCTTGGAGCATTATGAAGACACGGAGCAGAAAGAAGGGTGACAGAAATAGAGCCAGTGAGGGAGAGAACTTAGGAAAAGGACGAGAAAATGGGAGAGATGGATGGTAAGCACAGGTAACCTCGCTAATGTAAGGCAATGATGGAGGGAAAGGGCGAGGAGGAGGAGGGGAGAAAGAGGGAGATTAATGGCAGGCTGTAAATGGGTAGCCAAGCATCAGGGAAAGGAAGAAAGGAAGGAAGGAAGGAAGGAAGGAAGGAAGGAAGGAAGGAAGGAAGGAAGGAAGGAAGGAAGGAAGGAAGGAAGGAAGGAAGGAAGGAAGGAGGGAGAATATGTGGATGGAAAGAGCGAGGTAGAAAATGATGGAGAGAGATACAGAAACACTCCCTGGGTGCAGATCAAGAGCAACTCTTGATTGGTGTGAGTGTGTGTGCAAGGGTGTGTACATGCACTGAGCATTGGCTATGGTTGCCACGACTGCCAGCGCTATTAGAGAAGCCTGCTGTTGTAATGTGTTGTGACAGGGGCTGATTCTTGTGACTAACTGCTTTGGCAGGAGAGCTCCTCTGTCATGCTAATGAACAGATGAGGAGATGAGCCGGATTGACAGCAAATCAACGGGTCACGCCGATGACCCTTCACGGCCTGAAAAAATAGGTTTTTAGATGGTCTATATGAAGACACAAGAAGATGCCGATATCCTCAGCGTGTACAGCGCCCGACAGACATCTTTGCGCGCAAATAACTACTTGCAAAGGGAGTGTGACAGAGGTGGCGACACATGGACAAACAAAAACCAAAAACCCAACAGCAGCACCTAAAAAGTAGAAGCCTGATTATACTCCACACAAACACCGGCAGGGTTGGTGTCACTCTGTTCCTTCATTGCGTCCCCTTGCATCAGAGAAATCCCTAGATGCGCAGTGCACAACAAGCAGCATGCTGTAGGATCGCCTGTGTGTAAGCTCGTGAGAGGCAGCTTTGTAAAGTTGCCAATGAAATTCTGAAAAGTAGCGTTCAATGTATATTCGAGGTGACGAAAATAGGCCTCCGCTCCCAAAACGCACACAGAAAACGAACTTAGGGATCAAATTGCTGTTTAAATGAAGAGCTTGGATAACATGATTGAAAAACAAGCTTGGCTTAGACTAGATGTTAAAGTGAAAAACACAGATTACACGGGGAGACCAGGAAGTAGGTGAGGCGTAGTAAGGAGTGGGGCACTAATAGGCAGAAAATCAGTGCTGGAGAATACAGATGATGAGAGGTGATGCGGTGATAGCAGAAGAGGACAGATGGAGAGGCAGGAGTTAACAGATGAGATTCAATCTCCTCACTCTGCAGAATGTCAGGGTCTTGCAAGCAAAAGTAGTCTAGCGCGTGAAGCTAATGGTTGTTTTATCCTTTTGATCTTTTCCCTTCATTCCCTTTATGCCCCGCTTCATCATTCTCTCAAGATACATTTCCCTGCCCGCCTTAACTCTGACCCAGTCCCTCAAATCAGGCCAGACGACAAAAAAACTAGAGGAACTATTTTCTTTGCTCAACTAAAGGTATATTTCCTCTGCATATTTGTTAACTTAAAAAAAAGAAACAGACACACATGTCCATTTTGTATTTCTACTATAGTTATTGTGCTACTTTTAGTTTTTTTTTCTTTAAACCCAACAAGCAAGCAAGAAAAATTGTAAGCCCAGAGGAAGCCAGACTTCACAAGGAAATGTGCAGGTCAAGATAGGAAGGGAAAAACACACCATACCATTTGACTGCCGGGCAATCTCAGCGCAGTGCAGCACCAGCACACATAAAAGTAAGAACTAAAGCAGAAGCATCTCACAGACTATCACTTTTGGCCAGGCCAACTTTTCTATATCTGGCAATCTCTGCTGCTAACAGATTGTGAAACAGTGAGAACTGATAACTCTGCATCGCAGCAAAGGGAAAACGGAACATTGGTGCATCCTGGGCAGCCTGTGCGCACGCGTCTCTGCTCTCCTCCACGAATCTAAATCTTATTATGTTTCAGGTCAAAATATTGGTTCTTTCCCAAGTGTGATGAGTCAGCATTCGCACATCAATCATTCATGAGGCTGTGGTTGCTGCCTGATGTCAAAGTTTTTTTGTCTCTGCTCTTCTTTGCAGCTGCACACGCGTCCTTGACCCAAAGACTGGGTGGGGACTGGGATGGAGCGAAAAAGAGGGCATCGCGCAGCCTCGAGCCAGGACCTGTACTGTATGACTGGACTGGCAGGGATGGCGGTGATAGAGAGCAGCGATGGGGAGAGGATGACAAAAATCCCTTTGGCATAGACAAATAAAGTAGGCGGCTGTGAATGAGAGAGAAAACTTGCTTGTGCATGTGATGAAAAGCTGAAATAGGGAAAGACGGGCGGATTGAAGAAGAGGCAGAGTGTCACCCGCCAGACGCCCAGGGCCAGCGCAGACTGATGGTGACACTGAGTGGCCAGAGTGTGTGACACTGTGACAATAATGACGAGAGACTCAGGCCCGATTTCCGCGGCTTCTCCTTCTTCTGTCCGTCCCTCCTCCTTCTGTTGCCCCCCTGCAGCGGCCAAGTGCTTTGATCCACACCCTGACTGTGTGTCCTACTCCTGGCCTGGGTCAAACCAAGCGGGCAAGCAAAGTCGCATAATCCCACAAACCCCGACTCACGTGGAAGTCAAAAAGTCAGCAAAAAGCTTTTTTCTGACTTTTTCTTGAAGTTCAGAAAAGAAAAACTAAATTGACTGTGATAATGAGCTGTGTACAGTGCGTTCTCAATTTACAACACTTTACAATACTTGCTATGTCTCAAATTAGATATTTTGACTATTCATTATTTTTAGTGCATGAGTGAATAAGTGTGGCTGTATGAAGTACACCTTGATGGTGTACTTATAACAGTCTCTCACTCTTTTCTTTTTGCTAGTTTTGTTTATAAAAAGAGATCAGCAAGAAAAAGGTGCTGCAGATTCACTGTTAGTGGCAGTAATCCTGCACAGGTGCAAACTTGATGTTGGGAGACCTTTATAACCCACTTCCACTTCAAGCTAATTGGTTTGAAGCAGCGCTTATTGTGACAGACCCTCCATGTGTTCGCTTCCCCCCCTCAGTGGTCACCATACTTGCTAGCTAGCTAACAGTGGCAGATCCTTTTTTTAGTCATTAGTGTTAAATTTCTCATAGTTTGGTGAGCAACTCGCTAAAGAAATCAATATGTATTTGTATCTTAATTTGCCATCTTGACTGTGTAATACTTTAGTATTACATGTACTCACAGGCTTCACAAGTTGCTCTTTAGAGCTAAATGCCAATAAGTACCTACAGTGATAAATTTAACACATTGATTTTTTAATGTAGGCAATAATATCTATTTCATACCTTCAGTTTTTCAGCATTAGAACAGATCTTTTCGATAGTTGTTGAAACATCTCTCTCAAAGTGAAAAAGGGCTCTAGGTGTGCCACCGGGAGTCATATGTAAGTGGAGTATTTCATGATAATTGATTTAATGAATCCTTTGTTGTTGCACAGAGGAAACATTCATAGATGATCCAACCTCTGTGCAGTATGCAATTTTCAAAAAACAATCCAATATTTAGGTGTGGAGCAAAGAAGGGGAGTAACCTGAAACACTAGTACTGCTGTCCCCTGAAAATGACTGGGACAGTGATGGTCTAAAGTTTTAAGAATATGCTTTAGTACCTGAACATACAAGAGAAGTGTGGGAGGCTAATATAAAACAGCAGGGCTTACCTCACTCTCTCAAGGCCCATAACCTCCCATTGCTGAAATGGAGCTGCTCAGCAGTCAACAAATCAGATTGTGTTTTATTGAGCAGCTTTCAGGTGTGAACATGTATAGATTTGGGGAGGATACTGAAAATGGACCGCTCTAAGATGATGTTCTTGAGATGTTTGTCTGTTTGTCCAGCTGTTCCAATTTTGTCTTTGTTTTTTTAAATTTCAAACTCAAATTCGGCTCAAAGTTAAAGGCAATGACACGATTAAAGTATAATATTACACATGCCTGTTCCTAGTCCCCTTACCCTGGGTCCGTGCCAGTGGACAGGGGACATGTTGTCATAGTTCTAGTGAACAGCAGGGCATTAACTCTCTGTCCCAGATCCTAATGGCCCTGGCCTACTGAAACTCTCACAATCCCAAGGCCGCGCAGAGTCACGACTCTTCCTCTGCAACTGACTCCCAGCAGCATTGTTTTGTTTGCACTGTGCATTTTTCTGACCTGTGCACTTGTGTATGTTTTCAGTGTGGTCCTCGGTGCGTGCGGTCCAGCTAGTCACTTAGTGCTCTCTCTTCCCCCTCTCGCGCGCTCTCTGTGTCTCTCTTGGTTTCACCCAGACGAAGCCAAGGCAGCAGTGCTGGTTAAGAGGTTTGTGTATCCCATTAGGATGATGAAGAGGCCTTTCATCAGTACACTCCCTCCGGCCAGGCGTTGACAGGAGCTTTACCTCGACAAGCCTCTCAAACACACAGCTCGACATGAGACAGCACCCAGCGAAGAGGTCCGCAGGCAGTACACAGACTCACTGACAAACACTCACTGCTGCTGACAAATACAAATACGCACTTACGCACAAAGACTCTGGGCAGAAAACAAAACGGATAAGACTGGAACATTTTGTTGCTAACTTTTCGCTTTCAATCGTATATCCATTTCTAGCTAATACAGTTTCATGTGAGTGGAGGGGAGAACACGAGGAGATCAGAGAGGTAGAAAAGTCTCTACGAATTCTGACTTGGTGCGCCGATCTATTTTTAATCACTGCCGCACAAGGACTAATAGCGTAACGGCCGAGCAGAGCTCCGTCCAGATGGGCAAAGTAATTTTTCAGGAGGTGAAGAGCGGGAGTAAAAAGACATATGAATGGATGAATACCAAGAAAAAATAAGAGAGGAACAGAAAAATGGAGAAAGACTGTTGAGAGGAAAAGAGGGAGTAAGAGACAGAGATTGATAAAGACAGAGGAGGGTGTGAGCAGGAAGGACAGACAAGCCACAGGAGCAAGATGACCTGGATTCATAGGGCCAGTATTGATTACTTAAGGATGAAAAGCCAAACAAAGACCCTGCTTATAGACTAGATAAATGAGCTCACGGAGAGAGAAGGTACAAAGACAAAACTAGGTGAAAGTACCAGAGAAAGGTATCTAACGCTTGTATCTTAATGAGGTGGAAGAAAACCGAGTAAGCCACTTCATGCATGACTATGACTCGCAATACCGACAGAGAAAAAGTATGACAGCTAGGGCAATTAGCTGAAACTGGTGTCACATAAAAACAGGTTAAACAGGATTGCATATCCAGCACACAGGGGGCTGTGTGAAATGTAGCTCTTTTTGGGGGGGGTTCATTCATGTACACAATAGCAAGTCTGGATCATTCTGAGATATCAGAGCTTAAAAAACATTGAGGCTACGCAAAGATATGCCATTAAAAACTTAAATAAATGTATCACAGATAGTAGAAATATCTGTGCATCCTTCAGCTCAACACATAACGACATCAGACACTTTCAGTTATGCTCCACTACATTTATATATTAGCAAATAAAGCTGTTTCTGCAGGAAAACCCATCTACACTGTCACGTAGCACGTTTACACAAAAATAGATTCAAACAATAGAAATGCTTCAGCTGATTTTTTTTCCTCCCCTTTTTTGTCGTTTGTAACAAGCCGAAAGCCAGAAACTCAACACTTTTTAAATGGCCAGCGAAAGTTGCAGCATTAGCGCTGATTGTAATCACTTGATGAAGGCAGATCACTCTGCTTTCACTCTCACAGCTGATTTTATAGCACTTTTTTCTTGTGGGAAAACAGCAATCTGTTGCACCAGGAAACAGGTGTCAACCAGAACAGGTAAGTAAGCACTCGAGCTAAATACTCTGCCGAACTGAGAAGAATAAGATCATTATTTTTAAGTTTATCACTATGAGTAATTCCACGTGTCTTATAAGCAGCCGTGCGATCCTTTCTCTTTAAATCAGCACTGATTTTTGGCGGCTGGACGGACCGTTTGAGTTATTGTATTCTCGAAGTATGCAGGGGTTAAAACATCATCAGTCCTAAACTTTCTCATTTCTGTGAGCCTTTGTAAGACTTCTTGCCCACAGAGCAAAAAAAGGGGAACAAAGTGTAGCTCTTGAATGACCACACTACATTGGAAACTGTTAGAAAAGAACAGCTTAACCCTCATATGGTTGCGGTCAGATGGGTCATTTGTGAAGCACAATGGCAGTCTGCAAACATAAAGGTGTTTATATTTTTCCCACAATTTACAATCTTTTCAGCATGAATGACTTCAGAGGTTCTATTTTTCACAACAACAAAGAAACAGCTTACAGTGTGTGTGTGTGCTATTCATATAGAGCATGGGCTGAAGTGCAGGTGAGAGCATGAGCCCGCCTGAGCAGACTACAGAAATGCACTGTGAGCTATAGTTTATTTTGTCTGGTATTATGAATTGCATTATATGCGGCACAATAAGGCTCGGGCTGATAGTTAACAAGCTAGCATCAAACCAGAAACACACAAACAGCGAATGAGTGATGGGAATGAAATGAGACGCAGTGCGCGCAGCTGCTCTGCAAATGTGCGTGAAGCAGAAGTTAAGCCCGACACCATAGCTTTATTAACTCCGCAGCATTTGGCGGCTAGTTAATGAAATTCAATAATAATGGCGGTGTTTTGTCTTTTCTGTTATGCTTGTTCGCTCTGGCCCTGTCCTCGTAATGCGCCAACCCTGCAAATTATTGGTGCTAATCTGTAGGTCAAAGGTCACAGCTTCCCGCTAACTCTTTATGCCAGGCTGCACTGATCAATGTTCAACTGTTATTACAGTGGTGCTTCACTACGATGTCACACTACACTGAGAAAAACCTGTGTAACCTGCAAAGTCTCTCGACACACCTTCTCATGGCCCCTTGACCTCTCACCTTTTTGATGCATACGTGACAGGCAAATCTCAGGTTTCGGCACTCACGTTTTATCTGCATACGCATATAGAAAAGCAGCAGATCACAATCTCCATTTAATTACCCCAGCACAAAGCCTCGCTACTCTGTTTTCTCCCCATGAAATATTATAGCGCACAGCTAAACTACTCTAAAAGTACAAGCACATTAATATACATTACACAGTCTCCAATCATTTTAATGGCTGTGGAGACACTGAAAGCAATCAGCGGAGCAAATAAAAAAGGGAGGAAAGAGGGACAGAAAGACACAGGGAAGCAGCAAAGTGGATGGGATGTGTACTTAAGGAGTGTGAAGATGAAACAGAGAAAGTAAGCTGAGCAGAAGAGGCAATTTTGGACAGCGTGAGATTCATCATGCCGTCTTGTCTTAGACTTATCATGCTCTGAGGTGCTCCATATAACAAGGTGTGGAGATCAATAGCATCCATTTACTGAGGTGCAGCTCATCTAATCATCTAGTGCTCTGCTGCCCACAAAAGGAGCTGTGACACACACCTGGGCCTCTAGAGGAGAACGAGTAATGAAATGTACACTGCAGCCCAGTCTATCTTCAAAGTCCCCCACAGCTAGCACAAACATAGCCCCCATGCCACCACTGCCTCACTTCCTTCATCTTCTCCACCTTCACATATGAGCAATAAATTCCACCTTGCTCTCCTCTCCGCCCCTCCTCCCCATCCACCCCTTCACTTCGCTTTCTTATGCAGAGTCAAAGTTGCATGTTGTGTGGTCCATTAAGAGTCTGAGGGCTGTGAGACACAGACTCAAATACCCACAGCACTAAGCTTCTCTAAGCCATTGACAGAGCGCCTCTGGGTAGCATCGCAATAAGTGCTGTAAGTCCTGATTCCCATGTGAAATTTTATAATTCATCTTAATTGAGAAATTCAAGCAGGAAAAAGACTGGTGGGGTGGTGGGCGGATGTAAAATGTGCAGGGTGTGTATTTGTGGAATTGGATGACACAGTGTGAACGATAAGGCAAGGGGATTCCTATTGCTAGATCACACTATTTGTCTATTATTTATTTTGCAACGCTTATTTAAACCTTTTTTCCTTCCCTCTAATGGGCTTGGATGCAAAACAATCACACTGGATGCAAAATTGTTATACACAAAAGAAGCAGGCTTTATGTCATGATTCACTGTCAATTGGTTCATTTGCCACAACGACTAAATAAATTGACATAATTGTTGCAACTGAATGCAATATTTTAAGAGCAATGAAAATGAGATCCTCCGTGCTGCAAGCATAATGAAGCCTGTATTTTGATCATCTGTACTCACTGTGATTTTATGCATGCGCTGTCATTTATTCAAGGGTTCTCTGGTTAAGAGTACTGAGCTCAAAGAATGAGGTAAAAGGCAGATGGCGTTTAAACACTGTCTTAAAAATGGAGACTAAACATGGCATCGGAATATCAAATTGTTGAGCAACTTTCAGGCCAGTATGGCAGCACAAATACAGATGGAGCCGCAGCTTTGACTGAACGATCGCAGCCTTGCTTTAGGTAATTAGCAGAGAATTCAGGTTTTTTTTTGTTTGCTCTCTTTATGGCTGTGTTTCAGTGTGAATAACCTCAAGAGCTTGCTTTTCTAGCCCAGGATGAATGCAGAATGTAGGACTTCAGCACTGGCCACCACTGTGCATTGTGCCGACTCCAACAGTTATATTAAAGAGAGTGCATGTTTTAAGAAAATGCTCTTCTGTATCGTCTGTGTTTGCTTATATTTTTATCCAGAGCCTTCGCTATCTAGGGCAGTGGTCAGCAGTTTTAATCAATTTTACCAGCACAGGAGCACTACGGCAGTCAGGAAATCCCAGCAGGACTGTGGGGAATGGACATAGCAATAATAATAACACAAAATCTAATCTGAATTATGCTCTAAAGAGATTAGGTCAAAATAATCCCCAGAATAAACACAAGAGGGGAGGAGGGGAGGCTGCTTGTGATCAAATGCCGGGAGGGGAGCTGCATCGCCTGTGTGTGGATGGTTTTATTCCTGATGGTGGGATTTGTGTTTGGTTGTGTTTGATTTTGGGTGTGAGAGTGATGATGGTGTTTATTTTGGGAAACCAGAGTGTGTTTAAGGCTCAGGGAGTTGCTTTTTATTAAAGTACGATGAACTGCTTCCCATTGACTGCTCAAACACAGGCTGATTCCTTCAGCGTTGTGGATTGCTGACCCTTTTTCGGGCGAGATGACAAAAAGTGAGGAAGTGCATTTCAAGACTTTATTAAAATATATGACCATTGCCAGTCATTAAAATGAAAAAAGAAAAAAAAAGACAGGAAAAAGTAGCAGGGATTGACAGGGAATAATAACACGGGGCAAAAGAATTAGTGGGGCCACGTTTAAGCTCAAACAGCAGATATTATGCAGCTATAAGAGGATGCAGGTCTTCCAGGAAGCTTAGCTCAACTAAAAATTAAGGAACAGTTTGACATTTCTAGAAATGTGGTGGGTGCCTAACAACAATGATGAATTACCAAATTCCAGTTCCTGTATCTAAGCACCTGTAAAATCTTTCATTTGTAGTGAACAAACTTAATATAACTGTTGCTAACTGGTAACATTTAAAGGTTTCAGTAGGAGTATCTTAACTGTGGTCAGGTTTTGCTAAACTTCCTTTGATGCTCGTGCATAACTGCGTTTACAGCTCCGAACTATGGCTGAATTGCTCAGTTCGCAGCAGGTTGCTGTCGTGGCTCTTCCTGCACTGACTCTGTGTGGAGAGAGTTCAGAGATCAGAGCAGACAGGGCTGGGCCATGCCTCGAGGGCACTGACTGCCTTTCTGCTGAGCAGGCTATTGTCCGGCAGCTGCATGGCCACACCACTTCAGGCCTATTGAGCAGCTCTAGCTAGGTGCAGTCGAAGGTCCCCGGCCTATTGTCTGACGTCAGATCTGTTTGAGCTGCAGAAGAACGCTCACTTTATCTCCCAGTGAGTTCACAGAAAGAATTAACTCCCCGTGAATGGAGGCGGATTCACACAAGTTGAAAAAAAGACACGTTAAACACATTCAGGCCAACCTCAGCTCTCAAACAGTGACCTCAGTAGAACCACAGTATCACCTCTGTGTGGCTATTCAACACAACAATCAACATACTGAACAGAACACAGATTAGGCTCTAAAGAAAATGGGAAAAAAGCTCAAATTCAATATGACAAACACCTACTAGATTTAATACTTGGGCTATTTTCTATTTCCATCATTTCCTGTCAAATTAGCTGGTTTTATTTGTATTTGCTCCTATTGCAGGTATATTACAAAAAGCGATAAAAAACTAAAAAAAACCTCCCCAGCATAATGCAAAAATGGATAACAAGAGACTAGTTGCATTACAAGCAACTTAACGGTTTCCCAAAATACTGACAAAGTGTATGATCATGCAGGCAAAATGGCCATATCACACTCAGTAAAAAAAGCCATCTGGAGGCATCAGCACTTCTGCGAGCAGAATTAAGTCAAAGTGCAGTGACTTTCTCATTTTAAGTGCCTCCAAAGAGCCCCATTATTACCTTCCCAGAATGCAAATGTGCATTGGGCCAATTAGAGGTTGGGCCAATACCAATGTAAGCCCATAAAAATCCACCCTTTCATAATCATTCAACAATATGACTCATGGGTAAGACTGGAACACTGGACTGTAAATGTGTCATGATTATGACTCTGTGCTTAAAATGAATGGAGGAGCTGTGTATTTCATTCCCACGGTACTGGAGCGGAGCCATGCATGTTTGGTGTCAGGGCTTCTAATGAAATAAATAGACTTGTGGTAGTACTTATTAAGCCTCCATAAGTGGCAGGTAAAGACAAGAGCCCTGCGGTGGATCAAAGGCAGTTAAATGTTTCTTTTTAGATCTCCCCTTATCAAGAGGTATTTAAAGGGAGAAGGGGGGGTGCTTTTTTTTTGCTTGTGGAGACAGACGCCCTCATCCAGGATGTCTCTGTGTAATTACACGCCACAGAAGACCTTCATTCCTCTCCTCTTCACAGAGAGAGATGAAAGGCAAGAGAGACAGAGGCATGTAATTGCTCCTCTAACTGAAAGAGGGGGAGAGGAGGTGAGGGATACAGAGAATAGAAGGACAAAAGGATGGTGAGTGGTGGTGGGGTTTTAATAAACCTCCTCTGTCTCTTGTTTACAGAGTCTCTCCTACCTCTCCTGAGTTCCCCCCTCTCTCTCGCTCTCTCACGCACACACACCCATACAGTCTCCCTTATATCACAATGTCACCAGGAGACCGAGGCCCTGTACAGGCTCTTGGTAAATGCATTGAGGAAATCAATGACTGGTTGTGCCACAATTTTCTCCAGCTAAACAAAAACAAAACTGAGGTAATAGTCTTTGGCGCCAAAGAAAAACGATTACAGGTCACCAGAGAACTTCAATCTATACATCTAAAAACCACAAACCAGGCGAGAAATTTGGGTGTAGTGATGGATGCAGACCTAAACTTAGAAAAACACATTAAGACAATAACAAAGTCAGCTTACTATCACCTCAAGAATATTTCAAGGATAAAAGATCTGATGTCTCAACAGGACCTGGAAAAACTAGTCCATGCATTCATCTTTAGTAGGCTTGATTACTGTAACAGCATCTTTACAGGTCTACCTAAAAAATCAGTCAGACAACTACAGCTCATTCAGAACTCTGCTGCTCGAGTCCTCACTAAGACCAAAAAAGTGGACCACATCAGTCCAGCTCTGAGGTCCTTACACTGGCTGCCTGTCCGTCAGAGGATAGACTTTAAAGTTCTGATGCTGGTCTATAAAGCTCTGAATGGTTTAGGACCAAAATACATCAATGACCTCCTGACCCAGTATGAACCTTCCAGATCCCTCAGGTCATCTGGATCCGGTCTTTTATCAGTTCCCAGAGTCAGAACCAGACACGGAGAAGCTGCATTCAGCTTTTATGCTCCTTATATCTGGAACAAACTCCCAGAAAGCCTCAGATCAGCTGAAACACTCAGTTTATTAAATCCAGGTTGAAGACTCACCTGTTCTCAGCTGCATTTGAATAAAGCACCAAATCCACACTTTAAGCTTAAATTTCAAAACTTACATTTAACTACTGATTTTATCTACTGTTCTGATTTTATCTGTTTTGATTTTATATACTGTTGTTTGTTTGTTTGTTTGTTTGTTTGTTAATTAGTTAGTTAGTTTATTTGCTTGTTTTAATCAATTTTAAATCATGCTTTTTATTTGTTCTTGTTTCTAATGTCTCTGTAAAGCACTTTGAATCACCTTGTTGTTGAATTGTGCTATACAAATAAACTTGCCTTGCCTTGCCTTGCCTTTGAGTGAGGCTTTCATTATTTTTAGAGTTGCCTGTTCTTTGCCTCGGGACAGATGTGTAAATTGTTGTGCTAATGTAAGGCCCACTGCTAAGAGCTTTGGAGGGAAGGAGATTTACACACTCCACACCACTGTATAACTGTCATTCACAAACTCACACTCACAAGAGCATAAAGATAGACGCCATGAGCGACAGCATGTCAGCGTGCACACACACATACACTCACAAGACCTAGTGCACACACACACAGACGTGGGTGGACATTGACATGCACACATAAATGTTCTACTTCCTTTTGCCGTTCAAAGTCTCCTAACCCAAATCTAAGAAAAAGACTCCCTCATCTCATCACAAAAGGACTTAAGAGCAGCACTTAAGTTTCAATCTGTCACTGTTTCACTGTAAAACTCTGATATTCTTCCACTGGAGTCACTATTTTCTCTACAAAAAGGAACACACTGGCAGAGTTGGAGAGTAACAGAATACACGCAATATATTAAAGTTATAAACATTTAAACGGAAACCGAAAGTGGGAATTTACTGATTTATCAACCGGCCATCGGAATGAGTCGATATTTGTGCTGTTTGCCGCCATCAGTCGATCAGCAAACAAGAAGACATTCATCATCGTTCAAAGCAGTGTTGTCTGTTATCAGTTTTGCCGTCCTCCTATCGATCCTGCTTCAGGAATTTGTGTTTATTCAAAATGTGACTGATGAGCTGAAAGCCTTCAAAATGGCCATGTAATTAAACGTCATCTTCAACTTCTTTGTCTGCCTTAGAGAGGGAATAAATGTCACAATTACCATCTCTATACAAAATGTGACTAGCTTAACTTTGGCTGAAATTGGAATATAGTTACTTTCTTAACATAAAGGGATTATTTTTCCACCTTGCACTATTCATCTAAAAGCACTTTCCCCATGAACTACCTTCTTAGCTGGTTTGCAGATCAGACTTACATTTCTGGGCATAGCAAGCTTAGAGATTGGTACAAAAAATGGATTTTGCTTTCTAAAGCTAATGTTCCCCTTTTAAATTCTATTAAGGCTTAAAGTTTCTTATGATTCAGGGCAATGGTTATTTTGAGAGACAAGCGGTAGAGTGTAGCTGCCTGAAAGCCATCACTTCAACCAATTTAAGTCACTAAACCAGATCATCTTTTTTTACTTTTAGCTGCTCAGCTGCTGATGGACGATCACTAGCATCCTCCTCTGTCACACCAACCCTCTGCATGTCTTCCTTCACTACATCCATGAATCTTCTCTGTGTTCTTCCTCTTTTTCACTTGCCCCACAGCTCTATAGTCAACATCCTTTGTCCAGCGTATCCACTATCCTCCTCCTCTGAACATGTCCAAACCATCTCAGCCTCGCCTCTCTAACTGTGTCTCTTCAAACCGCTCAACATGAGCTGTCCCTCTGATGTACTCATTTCTAATCCTGTCCATCACTGAAACAGATCTCATGGTCGTGTTTGCGGTTGTGGTTGGTGCTTTTGGTCAATGAAATTCTACCTAGCAAGTATCTCTGCCTGTGGAGCACAACCTAGTCCGTGCAGAAGTAGCCATATGTGGCTTTTTCCATATATGGTTACTTTTATTCAAAAATAAATAAGTAAAAATGATATCGCAACAGTAAAAATGGTAAACTGCAACTCAAAAGCTCATATTTAACATGTCTAATCCAACAATCTGAACATCATAATGTCATGTTGTAATGTTATGACAGGAAATTGTGCTCGTTTCTTGTGCTAAGCTATGCTAACCAGCTGCTGTCTTTATCTTTACACTTTTGCACAGACATGAATCATGCTATCTGGTTTTCAGGAACACTGCATGCACAGCTTGTGCATTTCCTAAAATCCTAGCAACTGTTTTTTTTCTCTCTCCTGTAATTCATTTATCAAACAAAAATCCAAGGAATAACACAGCTAGCTTCCTGGGAATTTACTGCTTTTTTAAGCCATTGTTTCCTGAACATGACAACACAAGTGATTTAAAGACAGCCCCTTGGGTCTGAAACTTTGGAGTGACGATTTTCAAAATTATGTTTATTTTTTTTTCCCCTCATGGTCGCAATCTCTATTTCTCTCCATAATTCTGTCTGTCTAATGGCACCGAGGACTGTGAGGTGCACCAAACAACCCATCTGTCCATAGATCTGCCCGTCCGTCTGTCTGTCTGTCTGTCTGATTCGCCACAGGTATGTCTGTCTTTCCCTACATGAGCCATGCTTCTTTCATTAAGCTGCACAAGTGAAGACCAGGAGCTGGCTGCAGCGTGAAGGTTGAAGCTATAGACACAGAGAGACACTGCTCAGTGTTTAATGATCCACTATAACTATACCTATTCATCTCTCCCAGCAGAGCAGAGAAACGCCATAGAAATGGTCCTCTGCTGACAATACTGCATCATGCTAAATCACAACTCCTCACTCTGCACGATATGAATCATGTCCCTCCAGCTGCTTAAAAATGTTCCTTTAACATGAGGCAGCACAAGGTAAGATTCAATAAAAAATTACCTATAGAAGCAGAAGCAGTTTAAAAGAATAGCGTCAGACAACAACAAAAAACTGAAAAAAAGTGTCCGCCACTGCACCACTGCCACATGAACCAATCAAACAGAAACTTCAAGCTCACATCTATCTCCGATCGATAAACATCTATATAGCTTTCCTTTGCTTGTGTGAGGAGCTTTCCCTACCTGCTGTACTTATGGGCACGCAGAAACAGAAACACACACACACACGCACACACCAGGTCTTGTTGCTGAGAGGATTTGAGGCAAGTGAAGCCGAGCAGCGGAGTCAGAACAGAGACACCCAGAGTTAATGAACCCTCACCAGTCAGCATGGCTGTCCATCTGCTTTCATTATCCCCATAAACAGAGAGCCATGGGCACTGCTCAACCAGCCAGCAACACAGACCCACACGCAAACAGCACATCATCATCCTAAATATCCCACGTGAATTATGAGGTTTGTGCTCTATATGTGTGAGTGTAGGATTGTGTGTCGCGGGGAAAGGGAAGGGGCTCGTATGTAGATTATAAAGCCTATGCGGCATAGCCGAGATCACCACCTAATCTGAGTGGAGTTGCGGGGAGAGGTGAGCACGAGGTTGACTGTTGAGCCCATCTGGTCAACAGCAGGTAAGAGGCTTGAAACACACACCCACTGACACACTTGATGCAAGTGTGAGCCCATACACTTAAATCTAACCTTAATTACATGCATGTACATCTGCCACATTAGATCAGCGCTCGTCCCTCCACTTCGCACATGGCACCCGTTTAAAACGATTCCTAACTCTTCGCCGGCTTATGCCTGGTAGCGTTTTGTAGCATGCGTCGCATAACACCTGGCGCGGTGAACGCACCGGGAGAATAAACCAGGTTTCCTCCTGTGCAATCAGAACGGCTGCCAGAACAAGAGAGATGAGTCTGTGCACGAGCTGTGCGCTGATTGAAACCGAGGAGTGTGACCCCACTGTGATCCATGCAGAAAAGGGAGTAATACCTAAGTAATACAGTCGCTTTCCCATCGTCTGTGCACCCTTTCGCACATACGCACACCCACGCCAGACACACAAACCGAGCCAAGATGTGCCTGTCAGTGCTTGATTAAGACCTGCATCCAAGGCGAGAACAGAATCTTTACTGTGTATTGGAGGCTCTCAGTCAAAGCCTCTAGAGGAGAAGTAAGAATTAAGTCCTGGAGCTGGAGACATGTGGAGGAATTAAAGGGTGGATGAGGCCAGATCTCATTCTTTCACTCTTCTCTTTGCTATGGTTGCAATCCAAGAGTGTCAAAGCAGAAACGGGGATTACTGCAGCTACTGTGGCTGTTTGTGTGCGCCTGCATATCTTTAAAGGCTGAAGATAGATTTTGCATGGCAGACCTTTCCCTTTAACATGGACTCGAAAGATCCAACGCAAGGAAGGAGAGGATAGCAAAGAAATGGACGGAGAAGAAAAATCTGAGATAGAAGAGAGCAGTGAAGAAGAGAAATGAAGAGACGGGCAAAGAAAAGACAAAAAGGAGGTAAAGGGAAAGCACAATGGATGTCTGGGTGCACCCCTGTTGACCTGCGGTTAGGAAGCCAATCACAGCCTCATTACTGACAGAGGCAATGGGCTTAAGAGACAAACATGATGCTTTAACTCCGCAACAGCCGCTATGTTAAATAACAGCAGCACACTGCTGACATGCAGCCAATCACACAAAATCCATCAAGCCTCCCCTCCTCCCCCCCCACTACACAGTCACAAATACACTCATTAAGCATCATTTGCCTTGATTTAAATCAGGGAGGAAGAAAAAAAAGTAAGTTTGAGTCCTGCTGTTGCCTAGCTGAGCGCCATGCAAGCAGAAGGACGCAGGATCATTTCCGTTCCCTTTCTCATCCGGAGATATGCACACGTACGCTCAAATACGCCCATCTCCCCGGGGAGGTCTATGTGTCATCCCCTTACTTTAGACACACCAGCTGCTCGGTGTGTGTGCTCTGCAGTGTTAAGAGCCCCTTCCTACTTCGCACAAGCCCCCAGTGGCACCCACATCCACTTACACATAGGCATGACAAAGCTCCCCTCGCTCCCCTCTTTCACCCACCCTCGACAACTCAAACACCCCCCACATTCATAAGTACCTCGAGGGCAGATGGGACCCTAATAAGCGTTACACTCAAAGAAATGGGATTTTTCACACTGCCTTCTAAAGAGCAATTCCCAAACTCTGGCAGAAAGCTGGCTACAAAAAAGAAAAAAAAATGATGGAGTGAGAGAGATATGGATGACAGAGGTTGGTATATGTGAGACTATAAACCTATAAATACGCCTGATGAGACTATCAAGAAATGGAGGGAAGAGAAAGGGGAAATGGGGACAAGTGATAGCAGTTATTAATGACGGTGTGAAGGAATGTAGATCCGTACGCCAAATTCATTTAAGAAACTAACACAAACTCCATCGCCTCTGTAATGCAGCACATTTCCTCTAAGGATGGAAAGTGTATTAGTAACACACTTTAAGCAGATTTTTTTTCTCCCTCCAGTTAGCCAAGCCCACATGACACACACTGATACAAACAGACACAAACACAAGCATTAACAGATTGGCTGTGGTCTAAGCCCTGAGTGGACTTGGCTCAACTGCGTTTAGAAAACAAAACAGCCTCTGCTAAGAAGATGAGGAGGAATCTACATGGGCTGGAAAAAAAAAACCTCTATTTAAGAGCACATGCAGAGTCCTGGAAAAAAAGCACAGCCAATCAAATGCTCACTCTGCCTCTGATCTATGGACCTCAGAGCAACCGCTCTTACCGTGTGTGTGTGGGGGGGGGGGGTTTCTCTGGATCAGGACTGACCTCCCGTCGTGAATCCTGATCCTATTGGTCACGACTCTCAGAGTGCTGCTGAGATCTTAAATGAAAATTCCTCCACTAACTCACTCACTCCTCCCAAGTGACCTTGCATGTCTTTCAGTATGACATGCAAAAAATACCAAAACAAAAAACGGCGCCTCTTTATCATTTAGAGGATGTGCGTCTGTGTTGCATTAAACGGGTGCGTGTGTGTGGGTGTGAGTGCGTGGGTGGGTGGGTTGCTCTCTTTTTTGAAGTCAGTGAGCACGTCTCAGTGCATCAACTGAAGGGAAAATAATAATAAAAAAATAAAATAAAACAAGTAGGTGTGTTACACTTTCCATGCACAACGCACACCTCTAAAGCCACTTACATGCATCTATAGCTTCTGTTGAAGTTGGGAATAAAAGTGTGTGTGTGTGTGTGTGTGTGTGTTCTTTTGCTGTCCCCTTTTACCCCACACAAAGGGGCAGAAAAGGCTTTCTGGAGACTCCTATTCATCTAAAGCACAATGGAACCCCACAGAGGTTTTCTTCCTGTTTCCCTGTCCGCTCCACCCATCTCCCCCCACAGGCCAGGATGGAAGAGCAGGGGGTACCCTGTCCTGCAGGCAGAACAGCAACTCAGCTCCCATCTGCCACCAAAACTATCCACCCCCAGTTTCTCCATCCATCCATCCTCCTGTTTCACTCCAACATCTATACTGAGACAAACTATTTTATATACTTTTTGACAAAATAAAATTCAACTTTACTCATTATTTTCTGAGCCCTTGCAATGAGCAGGTTGTTCAAAAACAATTTTTTTTCAGATTTGAAACCTCAAATGTTTGAATTAAATGAAACATTCCCGTATTTCACCGCGCTTTTATATGGAGGCAAACAGGTAGGAGGCACCATCTGCTGTGAGATAAACAGGACGTTTCAAAACCAGGATCCACAAGGACAATACATGATACATTTAAATACCTTCAGCTCGTGATAATTACACTATATTGGTGAGCTTTCCTAAATAGCGCACAGATTGAAGAAGTTGGTGAAGGCTCAGCGATATTGATTAAAGCGTTATTACCACAGACTTCGAAATACACTGAGAGCACATTGTATTTGCAGAAATAATGACCTGTTCTTGAAACCATATTCGTCTCAAGACAGCCAGTCTGTGCTCCAAACTTTCTCCTGCTACTAATTTCTCTTTACATTCTTCATAGTCAGCTCCCTTCTCCATTTACCTTGCTGTTTTGCCCTCCTACAGAACTCTTGCTGCTTGCTGCAGATTTATGGTCTGGTCTAACATGCGCAGTATTGGCAAAGCATTAAACATGTCTACTCTTAATACTGTGTGCTCTCTCCATCGATAAGAGCCTTAATAAAAACATCCCCCTAGTGGATTTGTGTGTCTCTTTCCACTTTCAATCCTCCACCACCCTCCCTGACAATATCCTTCTTTCTTAACCGCTGTTTCTTGTGTTGCTTTGCTAACTCAAAGCGTTTCCTTGCTTGCTTTCCCTGCCAGCCTTCTCCACCGATGTCAGCCCCCACTCCACCACCTCATTATCTGGCCTGTGCCAGAGGTGTAATGATGCTTGAATTCCACTGCTATGGAATTTTTCGTCTTCACTCTTTTCTCATAAAGGATATTTAAAAGGCATGCCCTGAGATCAATCTGTCTCAATGTGCCTCTCACAGATCCATTTCTCTTCCATTTCTCCTTTCTGTTTTTCCCCTCATCGCTTTCAAATAGACAACATTACCCCGCGTAACCTCTCTCCGGTTTGGTTCACACGCATCATCGTCAACAGCTCCCAGCTGCAATTGGCACACTTGCTCGAACTGCACTGCTCTCGTCCAGTCTATAAATGCACTGCCGGTGCCCTAAAATCCTTCACTACCTCCCGGAGCCATCCGGGTCACTTACGCCAATAGGAGAGGAGCAGCCGTTCTCCTCCCACTTCTCTCTCCCTCTCCCCTGCCGTCTCTGATGTCAAAAAATTTGAGCATCATAAGCACATTTTAAATATTAACAAAGACCACTTTGCACGTATGAATAATACAGCAGGGAGGCCAGTGGCTGGCCAGCGAACCGATCCCCTGCCGCCCCACGGCCGTAAAACTAATGCACTGCCTGGGGCCAGAATGGGGCCTGATCTGGTCTGGGAGCAGCGCACGCCCGTGGAGCTCGACTGGCCCGTGGCCTGGCTCGAAGAGAGCTGTCTGTCTGTTTATTTATCACGGTGCCCAACCACCTGTCCAGATCTCTGCAGATGCAACAGCCTGGCAGCACTCTTGTTATGACTACATGTTTCAGAGACTCTTTAATCTAATCTGACATCTCAATCTGTTGAGCGTCTTTGAAGCCAAATCTACTTTGGTGTTTGTTTGACGTTAGCTTTGTTGTCACATTCCTTTCTTTCCATGTGTCTAAATCTCACAACGGAAATGTCAGAGAATTACAGGATTTTTCTGGCCACTTTGTAAAACAGGGCAAACCCTCCCCACCAAAAAAATGTACTTTACAAGCTCACATATAATTTCAAAGAATGTGACTCTTCTTGGAGCGACTGCACTGTCATTCCAGACAGGAAGACTCCCACACTTAACACAAATGAGACAGCACTTTTTGTGAGAGTGTCACTATTCATCGCGTCCTCTATGGGAGTGTCTGACATGCCACGCTTGCTAACTCCGAACACTTGACTGCCCCTTTGCTACTTCCCTAGCCTTACACACTCTTCTCCTTTCTTGACCTCCCAGTCTGCACAGTGGCTTCATGTGGACTTACTGGACATCTGGTCATCTCTGGGTCACAAACTGTGCTCGAAACACACCTCACGTATGTCAGTTGGGGTTTTTTTGTAATTGTGCTAAAATCATTAATAATAAGACACATCAAGAGAGGCGCTGGACAGCAGGCTAGTTACTCCAGACAAGTTTTCCTGGCAGGCTTGGTAATTAATGTATATGTCAACACAGAAAGAAGAGCACCACAGCAGAAATGTGAGCTCAGCACATCCACGATACAGGCATAAAACAGAGACATGAGGGATCGGGGGGGGGGGGGGGGCAGAGGTAAGGTTTAAACACAATAGGAGAGAAGATAAATGCAATCTGTCTGTTCAATCATGCTTTCCCTAAATATATCCCTGCTTTCCTTTCTCCCAGACAGAAACTTTACTGGGGCACACTGTGCTATTGTCCCCTGGTGTCCCCCTCCTCTTGGTTCTGCTCCCCTAACAGGACCTCATTGCAGTCCTCAACTGTTTATATCGACATTTCTCATTTCTCATGCAAGGATTTCAGAACAGTCCGCAATTTTAATAAACGTAAGCTGCTTTTCTGCTCTGCCTGTTCAGGGAATAACACACACACATGAGGACCTTGGGAGGTATGGTATGAGTGGGAGGGTGGGTGGGGGTCTTATTGGCATTCAAATAAATGGTCACATTCTTGGCAGACAGTCAGTGTATCTTCCAAAAGATTACTGTTGCCATCAAGTTAAAAATCTGAGTTCTTCCCGGGAGGGTCTTATTTACTCACTGAAGAGGTTTTTTAGCAAAAAAAAACTATACAGAATCTGCACGCATTGTTGTCCGCGTTGTTCTTTTTTATTTTTAGCCTACTGTAAAAGAGCTTAATCCACAATCCACTAAACCCTCAGATTTCTGCCTTGTATTTCAATCTGATCTGACAGTGGGTGCTGAGGAATCCTTCAGAATCTCCTACCACTCGGCTTCACTGAAAGGAATCATTAATCTAACACTAGAGATGTGAAGTGTCCCCTCGGTGTTCAGGTCCTGTCCCATCAGCTCACCAGCACTGACCTGTCCTGCCTGCCAAGAAATTTCATCTCCATGAAAGCTGGCTGCAGTCTTTGATGGCATTAACACTGAGAAATCCACTGATAAAAGTCTGCTCTGCCGCAATCAAAGCCTGTGCTCTTCACTCTGCAAAAGGTTGTCTAATAAAATAATAATTAAAAAGGTATAAATCGTTTATGAGGACAAGTTTAGCATTTCAAAAACAACTGGCACACCCAGGCTTGAAACAAGGGCCACTAAATTTAGCCGCTATATCTTGCAAAGAGAATAAAGAAATAAAGAAGGAATCTCTTCCCCCTGAAGCACTACAAGTGTTCTGTCTTACTTTTCACGGGGCTTTGCTTTTTCTTTTTGGAGAGGCCAAGAAGGCATGGAGCAAAACCTTAATTACTCCCTGCGCACCAGGGGAGTTTGATTTTTCCGCTCCAAGAAGAAAGAAGAGCTCTGAGCTCAGGTCTACTGTAAGACTGAACGCTATGCTGTGAATAAAAAAGTCCTCGTCAGCAGGTGATCTCAGACCCCTGCACAGCTCACACATTAAACAAAAATAAAATTAAAAAAAAATCCCATAGACCAGTAGCTGGGGTCTGAAGCAAACTTTGAAGTTAGACACTTTTAGTAAAACGCATAAAGTTTAAACAATCTTCAGTTTTTTCATTTAAGTTGTTTTAAACTAATTTAAAAACACGTTGTGTGCGTGCGTGCGCGTGTGTGTGAACACAGCTGAGCGCGCTGTCACAGTTATTACAGTACAAACTGATCTTTAATTTCACTTACCAGTAGCGGACACGGCAAACCCCCCAAGCAGGAGGAGAAGAACCAGAGGACCGAGACCTTGGCCACGCTGCATCCGCACAGAGCGCATCTTTCCCGTCCAGCCGTCGTGAAATGTCCCGGATCGTCCACGCAGTGTAACCTGCGGAGCTTTTAATACACCGAGTGGCTTTTTGTCCGGAAAAGTCTTTACCCCCAGAATGGTTGCGCGGGGAAGAGTCACACACCAGCGACTCCAGTAATTGAGTTAGAAACCGCTGTTTTTGTAAATACTTGACTCCTGACTGTTGACGCAAACGCCAAAGGGCTCAAATCACATCCATCACCGAGCAGCTCGAGAACGTCTGGGAGAGGTTGAAAGGGCGTAATTTCCATGCGTAATTAAAGTTTGAAGAGGTCCGCGGATGTCAAGCTCTGCTCAAATAAAGAAACGATTCATCGTGACTATTCCTGGTAGACTTCATTGCCAGCTCCACTATTTTGGGAGCCGTGAGCGCAGAGGTGCTGCGAGAGTCACCGAAAAGTTTGACGCATCGCTAAACGAAGATGTCAAATTAAACGACAGAGTCTGGGAGGAGGAAAAAAAACCCAAAACACAAAGTAGCACGGGGGTAGGTAATTCTGTCAGGTAACCGCCAACACCAAAGTCCGAACTCCCGAGTTTGTGCTGGGCCCCTGGGTGTCTTGTCTCGTCCCCGTCCGCAAGGTGTAAACATGAGCACGGGGATCAGCGCCAGCTTCACAATGCCAGCCTCCGGACTACCAGTCCCAGCCCGGCCAATCACATATTATCCTCCTCCTCCTCTCAGAATGAAGGCTGAACAAGTGAAGGTAAAGTAGTGGCAAGCAAGGAGGAAATAGATGCGAGGGGAGAGATAGAAAACACGGATCAGCTCTGGATTCAGCAGGAGTCCTTCTGCTACAAAATGAGGTTGAGCTTGTGAGTTTACTCACATCTATCTATCTATCTATCTATCTATCTATCTATCTATCTATCTATCTATCTATCTATCTATCTATCTATGTTTACTCTGAAAATTGAACAGCTCACAGTCTCCTTTCCTGTTGCTGTCCATGAAAATGTTCCTGCAGCAGCAGTCTTTGGCTCATGTGTAGATTAGTTCTCGTCAATCCTCTCTTTCCGCATCCATGGGTCATATTTTACTCTTTACTCTCGGCGTCCACAAGAGAGCACCCTTTCATAAATGAGACCATCTGCGGCCAGGACGAGAGCTGACCGGGTCTTCTGCGGTACACGACTGTGTAAAAGTCGCTTTCTGTACGACCGAGTGGCGTCGATAAGTGCATTTCTTGGACATTAAAACTGTGTGTTTTATTGTTGATTATTCTTGTAAAGCAGTGACTGAGCAAATAGGTACAACTAAAAACTTCAGCTTTCCATCATCTGAGGCATTATTTCATTTTTAGTATAGTTACCTTTCTAGGGGTCACCTGCCAATTTAAGGCCTTACCTGGCTGGAGTTTTACCTTCTCCTCCTTCTGTGTTTTCAGTCTTAATTGCATGTTTGTTTCTCCTGCCCATGAGATTTTATTGGTGACAAAGCTCCACAGCATTGGATTTTAGAACGTTTATTTTCACTAACAGGTCACATGATGCAGAGGACAAATTAAATGGAAATCCAGAATAAATAAGTGCATGAAGGCTCGTTCAGCAGTTTGATTATGTTATGTGGCCTTCACAATCACTAGATTTCAGTACAGTTGAGCACTAATGGGAAATTAGGGCTCAACAGAAGCATCTTAAGAGACAATCTTTTGGAAGCGCACAAGATATTCTGCTGTATTTGAGAGTGGCTCATGCTGTTCTGCAAACTGAATGTGTTTCCTTCTTGTGTCACCTGCCTATTGTATGGTTTGGTGAATAAAAGCAGAAATGTATTATTATGTTTTTTTTTCTAAAAATGTCACAGATTATTACTTTGTGCCTTTCTTCAACGTCACTCTCTGTGAGCAGTATTGCTGTCTGGCTCGTGGCTAATGTTCATTCCCTCTGTACTGACTCACGTTGATGTTCACTGAGGGGAAGGCTTATCCCAGCATGACTCGTACCTTGAGATTAGACATACGTAAATGTAAAATGCTGAAGAATAAATAAGATACATAAGAGTTTCAGAGTAAAGCCCGGAGTTTTAAGCACGGGGTGAGACAGACAGAGAGCCAATATGCCGCTGAGCCCAGCGCGAGGCCATTCTCTGAGATGTGACAGTAGCTGGCAGCAGAACAGCATTGCTGTACTTTGCTCAAATCCAACTTCAAAGGTCATAATCCATCTGGACAAGTGATGACTCCCAATGCCTCCTTCCTCTGATGACAATTATGCTGTTTCATAAGCACAGAGTACACTCTGGATTATTTATTTATTCTCCGTGTCTTTACTGTGACTGGTGAGAGAGTGAGAATGAGAGAGGTAGGATGAGAGTGACACAGACAGAGATGGAGAGAGAGAGAGAGAGCTGCTGATAGAGCAGGAGAGGTTGGGCGTGAAATGGATTTTGCAGGTTGTGTTTGAGGCAGATCTTGATCGTGGAGCTGCAAATGCATCTTCTGTTTACATGCCCGTGCATGCTCTAGCTTCTGATTGTGTTTCTCTAGTGTTTCTTCACTTGCCTGGTCCTATCACATAACAGCTATATGTGCTGCATTATGGATATATACAGTATATTTGAATGACACAGTGACCTTTAATTTTCAGATCGCTTTAGCGGCAACTCGCACTCGCACTTTGCGGTGAGGAGCTCATTTGACAGTTTTCATGGCCCATCCACCTTGATGAGGTTATGCCGGATGTTAGCGCTTTGCAAACTCTAATTAGACAATTTGCCCTCGCTTCCTTTTCCTCCAATTATTACTGCAGTGATGATAAAGTTGAACTTGCCATAACATATTATTTTGTTTTGCCCTTTGCTAAGACTAATTGAAGATATAAGTCAAGGGCATCCAGTGGAAAACTGGAGAAGAAAGCTCGGGAAATGGAGAGCCATAATCAGGTAGGATGGAACTGATATGCTGTAAACGGCAGAGAAGAGGAGACAATATGAAGCTAGGCTATTATTAAGGCATAATAGGTTATCCTCCGAGGACTTTTTAGCACCACTGACTCTCTGTTGCTTTGCGTTGTAGGACTGACATAAAAAGGATCAAACTGCCTATCTCTGTAAAACAGAGGGGGGGGGGGGGGGGGGGGGGGTCTAAAAATAGGAGGCATGCTCTAGAAGTTGCTGTGGAGATAATTGAATATTATTTTCAGGAATGATTAAGTTGACCTATCCAGTAGACTAATTATTTCTTGCAGGCCAGAGGAGAACGTGTTTAATAGATTTGGGTAGCAGTGAATAAGGGAAAATAAAGCAGCCAGTCTGTAGACTTTCTGCTGACCGGATACACAGTGTCTGTGGAAAAATGAATAATACCCATCATTAGAGCTTGGCTTGGGGAATGATCACACATTTTTCTTGCGGTATTTCCAGGATGGTGTCCTCTGTCATTTCAGGAAGCAATGTCCTAGTTCTTCTAGATCGGTGGTGGATAGTTTGTGTGTGCATTTCTTCAACACTTTAATTATTTGAGTTTTGATTAATATTTATATTGCGTATTGGACACATATTTGCTTGATTGTTAAATTGCACACTTTTTTTTACCCCCCCTACATTTATTTGACAGCTGGAGTTGGATGTAGTTTGCATATTAATAATCTCATTCAAAACATTTTGCACAAATGGGGCACATAAAAATATGCAATATATGGGACATATGAATAGATTATGCATTTCCACAAGCTGAACATTAAATGCTTTTTAAATCATGAATAATACATTATACAGTACACTGTACAGTAATCCATCCATCCATCCAATTTCTTAACTTCTTATGCAGTTCAGGGTTACAGGGGAGCTAGAGCCTCTGTGCAGTAATTTTATATTAAATTTTTAATTTCAAGTACTCACTAAAAATAATATTTCTTTACATCTACATACATATGACTCTAAATGTAGGGCATTTCCCACACATGTCTTTGTTCAAGATTTTTAAGAAGTCTAATAAAACCAACCAGTATGTGCTGTACACAATGGCATGTGATGCTGGAGTTTTGCCGATGTGTCGGCGTATGCTGGCATGCTGTATGCTGTATGCCCGCTCCTGTCCGCGAGTATGTGTGCTTCAGAGTAAGACAGAATGAATGCGCCCGTGTGCACGTGTCACTGTCAGTGTGCATCGACTTCACCTGTCCTCCACCTTTGTAATCCCTGGGTACACCTGGGCCTTTTGGGCTTGAGGGCTTTTAGCAGATTGCATGTGTCAGACTTTGGACAATTACACTGATTGTTGCCCTAGAAACTCAGCTCTCACTTTGCTTCTGGGCGAGGAAAAAAAGTTAATGAAATTAAAGGTGACAGAACAGTATAGAAAATGAGAGAATCTGTCCGCAAGCTGCTCTTAATATATATCCAACTCTGCCGTGCTATACAGAAATAGCAACTTGACAAACAAATGAAAAAAGGTTTTTATACCCTGAAAGGTCAGTTCTGTAACCGCCTAATGAATTCCAAACTTTTTTTTTGTAAGTTCATCCAAACTTGGAAAAGCTGATTTAAATGTATCTCCTCACAGAACTGCATAAAATAAATATTTGTAAGTAGAAAATTCATCAGCCACAAATATCCCGCGTTCGGTATAATTGCACTGTTAAATTCATGACTTGAACCTTGCTGTCAAAACTCTATGTTGATATTCAGGAAAGCTAGAAAGCGTAATGCTCATCTTATTCTCTAATGGCCACCATCAGATTGAGCTCTCCTCTCAGCCGTGCACGGGAATCATTAGTAAACAGCAGACCGAGGAGCAACAAGATCGTTTGTGCCGAATACTTGGGCAGGAGCGTAGAAAGAGAAACAAGTCTCTGAGGAGATTACAACTGATTCATATCGCCACTATGTTAAGATAAAGGATGTAGCTGTAATGTGCGCAGCTGAGGGATCATGTGTTAGAAAGTGAGTGATGCACACTGAGAGGTATGGATCGTCAAAACATCAATCTCACCTGCTACAGATCCTTTTCAGGTGGGTTCATATTTCACATCATCCATCGGCCTTACTCACACACACACAAAGAACATGTCACAGGAAACGAGCGACCAAAATAGGTTCTGCTTGTAATGCCTTGGTCCCATCAAGCATCCCAGTTTGAATGCCAGACTGCAAAATTAGCTCACCTAGAGGCAGTCCTTCACACTTGTGCTTTCTCTTTTGTGAAAGTGTAAAATAGGTGCTGTGTAAAGAGTGATTTCAGACAAAAAAAAAAAGGGGGGGAAACAATTGAAAACACAAGTTTATACAGTGTCAGCTACACTATTAGAATCAGAGGAATACAATAGATGCGTGCGTATGCTGTGTTACTGCGAGGCGGTTCTGCGCTCTGGTGAAGAGTAGGTGTGAACACTAATTAAACATAACATCTGTTGGAAGCAGAGACACTGGCAGCTATCAAGCTCACAATCAAATCATCTGCGATTAGAAACCGCAGTATTATTGTTATGTTGTTCGAAACACAATACATTTTTTTGATTGATCAGAGGGGAAAATGCTCTTCCTCTACGCTGAATCCTGCCTCCATGTAGGAGTTTCTTACCCACTGTGGACCATTGTCAGGTAATGTCTCAGTTTATTAGCCCTGATATGAACTATAAACCCAAATTTTGTTTATGATGAGGGGCATGAGGGCATTGTTGAGTGAGGATATTTCATGAGGGAAGCATTATGTACACTTCATAATATTGGCTGCTCAGCACATTCTCTATGCCAGTCGAGTCCAGGCTTGTTTTTTTTTTATGGTAGCACAGGGCTTTAGGACACTGTAAGTCAGGGTTTCATCTGTGAGAGCAACATTATGGCTCCACTTCTGTATGTACTTGTGTACTTGTTGGGGTGTGTGTGTGTGTTTTTGTGTGTAGATTAATGACCACTGGCATAAGAAATGCCACCGACTAGTGTTTTACACAAACAACTTCTAGGTTTGTGACGATATGCGCCTGAGGGTGGAAGCGTGACTTTTGCTGTCCTCTGCTTCTCCCTCCGTCCCTCTCTCTTCATCATCCATCGGTTCCGTTCACCCGTGCCACCTCACTAATGATTGCTCAGCGGCCATGAGTCTACCATGCATCATTTACCAGGGGCTCTGGAGAGGCTGCGATACAGAGCAGAGGAGAAAAGGGAAAGAAAGAAATTCTCTGCTCACGCAGGTAGGAAGGCTGAAAGGAGCAACAGTGCTATCCAGAACGAGAGAATGAGAATAAGGAGAGGAGCTGACAGAGGTGGAGACACCAAGAGACAAGCATGTGCTGCAAAAGCAGCATGAAGGGAGAAGGTGAGAATAAGCTGGAGGGGAACTGGAGGCCCATTTTATTAATCACAGCCTTGATCTGGTGGGAAACACTGACAGCTCTGGATGGAAATAATACTCAAGAACTGCAGCTAGTGCACTCCCCCCTGCCACCGAGATTGGGGGTGGGGTGGGGGGTGTTTGCTTTATATGTGTGTTTTTTGTGGTTGATGTAGTTGGACAAGCTGATTGTTGAGACAGGGCAGAATACTGTGATATGCAACATCTGGTTTATATTAATAAGTGTGAGATTGGCCAGACACAGAAATCATGTCAGTATGTATGAAAATACTGTTAGTTTTTATAAGTGTAATTATTGTTACTATTAAAAATAAAAAATCTATATGCCGTTGTGCAGTTATGATTGCATAGTCTCTCGTCACCTCCACGTACCTGTATTTTTAGTGTATTTCGACAAACACAAATCTAAAATAGTCAATAATTATTATGGTATGTATCTCCCTGCTTCCAGTTTTTAAGAACAGCTTCTTGACAGCCACCCTTCCGCTGAGACAATTCCTGATGACGCTTCAGTGAGCAGTAGATGGATCAACTGAAGGGCCAGAAGCATCTATCAGGTCCTGTGTCAGGTCTGTGCTGGATCCCCCCCCCCCCCGTTTCTTATGGACATGACTTTTGGACACTGGTCATCTGATGCCGCTTCTTATTTTGTCAATAACTTGTCCAGCTTCCTCAAATCTGAAGGAAACACTTCACACCATGCTGAGATATGTCAAGTTTGACTCTTTGGAAATCACCTTGTTGATGCAAAATTAATGTTTTATGTCTTTCAAACTGTCTTTGGTATTTTTTTTAATAGATTCAAGTAAAGAAATTAGTTTTTGTAACAGTTTCCTAAAGTGTCTTTTTGTAAAGACACAAAATTGGTTCTTTGCTAAGTGATGTCTACACATCAGTGGTTCATTTCTTGAGTTAGGTGTCTTTTTTATACTGGAATGTTTCATAGGTCAGTGTTAAGTTTCTCATCAAACCTAAAACCATTCCTCTAAAATTAGACAAGCACTGGACTGAAAATAAGTGAAAAATATAAAGAAAAATATGAAGAAATGAAGGGTAGCATGGTGGATGCATAGATGGATGAAGGGTAGCAGTTTTGCACAGTATTGCGTAAAGCAAATACAATGATGAAGTAAGGTCAGCCTTACAGTAGATTATGGTTTCACAACATTTCAATTCATGAAGGTATCTTTGTGATTTTGTATGAAACAGTTTTGCCTGACACATTTGAGTGATCTTCAGCTGTTATCCAAAACAAAACCAAAGCTGTGCATCGCACTTTTGAAAACACAACAACAAGATGTTCCAAGAAAAAAACAAAAACCAAAAAAACACCAGAGCCGTACCACAGAAATGAACCGTTAAGGTTTTCCTATCAGGGATTGTACATATTGAAATCGATTTAACATATGTGGGTAGCCTGGACAACACCAGCAGGGTGGCATCATGGCTTGCAGAGCACGAACAGCCAGTCAAAAGGAGTCTAATATTAAAAATCTACCTTTCTGGTCATAAAAGCAGACAGTGACAGAAGTGACAATTTTCACATTTCTCCTTCAAGCTAAACGGACTCTATTATTAGAGGTCTGACTAGGCAGCCAATCATGTTGATAATAATAGGTTGGATTTCTGCAGACGGAGGGTAGATAACACAGGAGTTGACCCCACAGAAAGCCATCCAGTGGCCATCTTATTAGCCTATAAAAAGCTCAGGTGTGGGTGGGCTTTGTTTGTCTGCACATGGCCTCCCATTATACCAGTATCCCATCATTTCTGGAGGTGGGTAGCTAACAGGGGCAGAGAGGAGAAGGCAGTGAAAGACAGAGAGAGGGAGTGAAATGGATGGGAAATACTCAGAAAATCCAGCCTTCAATGACCAACTTATAATATATTTCTGGTTTGCTGTTAAATGAAATTTAATACAGATTTTCAAGCTTTTAATAGAAGTATTGGAAGAGTGCACACTGAGCAAGGTGACAAATGTTGTTCCACATCTGTTAATGTGAATAATCAATATATTGGCAGGTTGTTAGGAGCCAGAACCTGCAAGGACAACCGGAAGCTTATCTTGTTTCTAAGTATTATCATTAACCTTTGAGTTCCAGCATTTAAGGTCCTTTTTTATTTCACGAGATGCAAATTATGTTGGTAGTTACCAGTCAAATCCATGCAAAGCACTCAGCTGAGGTTAAATCCACAAATCAGGATGTGGTAATTACACTGCATCAAACAAGGAGGTCATATTGCGACGGTAGGTTGTGTGTTGCAGACAAACTAAGGAAAAAGCATATATGCAAGTTCCTGTCAGGCATGAAGGTCATTCATCTTTGATTTTACAGTAGCCGGTGTAAAAAACAAAGGAGCTTCAAAGTGGGCTTTTGGATCAAAAGTATAGACAGCAAAGTACAGATAGTAGAATTTTATTCTTTCACATAAAAGCATGAAATATGAGCCACTTCCTATGCCACCTCGGAATCACAAATAGAAGACAAAGTGCAAGAAAAGGTGTGATATTATATACTATCTCTCTGAAATGATGGGAAATTGAACCTTAAATTATAGTTTTATGCCTTTTTTTCTCTCCATCGTTTGTGAAAAAAATAAAAAGCAATGATTTAGTTAACAGGCAGAGAAACAGGGCACTGCTACACTGAGGCAAGGCATAACCTGAGATGGAATTAAAGAGCAAGTATCACACCAGCTAACAGGGAACAGAAGAGGGTGGGAAAGGTGGACGCTTCGGTGCTGGAGACACACCTGCTCCTTTCATCGTTTACATGATTTTTATTTGAAAAGAAAATCACAAGGTGAAGAAAATCCACCTCGGTGAATTCTGACCTCCCTCGTGATGCAATCTTAGACATTTTAATAATTCTGAGAGAAATATGGAAAGCGATCCAATGACTTGAGGAGCAGCATGGATGTGAACGTGAAGCATGATAATTACTTGAGAATTACAGTCCTTTTCCTGTCACATTTCCTATGTTCAGGCTTTAAAGCGGCTCCTTCTGCAGCTAAAAGAGACAAAGGAACAATCACACAACTAACTAACACGGCGAGTGAGCGTGCTCCCGGGCTCTCACATTCCCTTTGGAGGGCACGCCGCAGCCTTTCATGTCTGCTCCTTTCTGTGTAGCTTTCCTCTCATCTCAATGCTTTATGTTCTGCTTTCTGAGCAGAGTTCAAACACTGGGGACCAGTTTAGATACTGGAGGTTCTAACTGCAGTGCCTCACTGAAGTGGAGCGTATAGTAAAACATATAGTACTCTCTTCCTTTTTCAAGGTGTTGTGAATTTATATGAAAAATCCCTTTTAATCAAGGCACATTAAAGATGATATTAAAGGCACCACTGTTGCCCTGGAAGCTTAAGATGAGACCGTGAGTCATTATTGAGGCAAAAATGGTCAAATCTAGAAGTCTATATTTGAAACACTTTGGGATTCAACTTTCCAAATAAACCAATGTGTGAATCAATACATAGAAATGAAAAATGAAAGGAAAGGGTGGTGGTGGTGGAGGAGGGGGGGCACATCTGGATCGATAGGATTTCAGGTGACAGAGGAAATGGGAGCCTTGTGCCTTATGTGCATGTGTGTTTTACACTTTAGTGGTTACACTTAAGACCTATATTGCACTTTTGTGCTGCAGATGTATATCGAGAATGTGACTGTCTTTTTTGTGGTGGATCTTGTGGCTACCGGTCTCTCGTTTGCAATCGACTGAGTCTTCTACAGGAAGTATTTTTTCAGGAGAACAGGGGAGAGCTCCTCGCTGTAAACAGGCATTGAAGTGCATCAATAAAAAAAAAAAAAATTTAAAAAAAAAAAAAGAAAGAAAGCGAGACCAGCAGAGAGACATCAGTGCACCAGAAACCCTAGTGGAATCCACAGGCACCTATAACAGGAACAGACAATGATAGAAACAAAAAAAAAAAATCTACTTTTTCACATGCCAAAAAAAAAAAAAATTTCCAAAGCAAAACTCCTGCTCAATCAGTCTTTTTATTATTAATTGGGTGCTAGCAATATTAATCTCATGCTTCTACAAATACAATTATATGGATTAGGTACGAAGACATAATCTGAGGCTCAATCCTCATTACTACGGTGATTAATCCACGCTGATTACCTAATTTTAATTAACATAATGAGATGCTCAGAGTATCCATTCTGCCCATGGTGAATGTGATCTTTGGTTATGTTTTTTGTACCCTGAAAGCATTATTGTTGCATGCGCACACATGTGTGTGTTTGACCCTATGATGTGAGATCTACCTGGCTGACAGGAACGGCGGCTGGTTGAAATTAGATTACACAATCACAAATGTCCCAATCAGGGCTCATGCATAATTCATCCTTCATGCTTGGCTTTCATAATTACTTAATTAATTCCCAGCTCTAAAGAGATAGGCCAGTGCTAATCCTCCAGCCTCCCATGGGGCTTCCCAGGACTGCTATAGATGTCCTGTCCCAGGATGCACTGCAGCAAATAGAGGGAGGCATCCCAAACAGTCGTGCGGACTGTAGCCATGGTGCTAAATCTGCTCTCTCTTTTTTTGTTAATGTAGGTTGGTAGTCAGAATTCCTGCTCCCCCTGTAAAGCTCTCAGCTGGAGTTGTGCACAAGCAAAGTGCTTCCATCCCACAGTGAGAGCTCCTGCACCCCTTGTGTTTCCTCCAGCTGCAGAGAGAATGGCTTCTGACTGATCTGATGCATTGAAAAATAGGGAGACGCGCCTACTTGCATTCTTTTACAAGCAACATGTGCTCTGACGGTTTTAGCTACTTCTTCATCTCTCGTTCTGTCAGTGGCGTAACAGGCTCATGCATTCTGTTTGGCAGAGAGGGAAACAAAAGGGAAGCACTTCTGAGGCGCACTCACATAGTTATGTATTTTGATACTACTCCAGTACCCAGCAAAACCAAATTTAAAATTTTATTTTATGTTTTTTTTAGACTGCTTTGATATGAACTAGAATGCCTTAGGAAGTAATAACTTTAAAATGAAGGGAGAAAAGACACGTTAGAATGAGCACTGTTCCCTTGGATCAGTGGGAAAGAAAACAAGAACAAGGATTTTTTACAGGGAAACAAAAAGTCATATTAATTGTCTTGACTAATGGCAGCAGTCATAAGCTGCACAGCATTTATTCCCTTTGGCTTTTAATGTAAAGTCTAATGAACCAGACATTTAACAAAGACTCCTACTGGACCAGGACCTACTTACTGGCTGATGAATGAATTTAAGCAAACATAGCAACACTTATTTAATCACACCTCCACATCCTCCATGGTAATGGCAAATAACATCTATTACTGGAATTACGTTGACCCAATATGAGTGAGTCCACGGCCTTTCCTCCCTCGCTCGCATTTGAAAAATGTTCTGTCACTTATTGGGCTGTAATTAGCAATTATCCATACAGTAAAATCATTTCTTAACAAATTAACTATACCTCCGCCGAGGAATTAAATCGCAAGAGTTGGGGCCGTGTGTCAGTGTTGTACAGAAGCACCGGTCACCTGCTGCTCCTGTGCTGCCATTGTACTGCATGAGGCCACAGTGGGACTCCAATGACCGAGAGTTTCCGCAGAGAAAAGAGCGCGAAAGGACAGCAAGAGACCAAAGACAGATTGAAAACACTCCAATCAATCAGTGATTTGACTTTGGGCTAAGTCTATGTTGATAATTAGCCAGCCAGCGCAGGCTGGGCAGTGGGAAGTTGCCAGGCAGGTGCCTAGAGGCCCTCGGGGGACCTGAACTGTCTCTTCCCTTCATTAACTCCTCTCGTCCTCTCCCCTTGTCCGCCTGATCCTGCGAGCAGCCGGGGCTGCTGGGTAATTCAGTCTCCAGTCTCCGAGGTGACCCCATGCCGCAGGGCTGAGGTAGCAGAGGATACAACACTTCTTTTTAACCTCTCTCTGACTCTTCTTTTCTCTGTTTCCAAGACCACGCTTCCTGTTGTTAGCTCTTTTTTACCGGGCTTGTGCTGAAATGGTCAAAATGCCATGACCTTTTTTTGTATTTTATATTTTTTTCCTCACCTTCCATGCAGTCTTCAGATATGGCGGTCAAAGAGAATGACTGTGGCTTCTCCTCTTTTGTATTTTTATCTGCTGTACGCTCTTTATGTCTCTCTGCCTGTCCGTCTGTCTGTCTGTGTTGGTATGCAATTTCCTCTCGTCTCACTATTTGCTGCACTTTATAGGGCCTTTATTGCAGTTCTTAGCTGATTGCTCATATTTATTTACAACAAATGCAGTTAAGAGGTACTGATGTGAATGCAGTGGGCATATAAATGCAATGCTCATCTCCTGTTAGCTCATTAGACTGTATTGCCTAGCTTTTATCCGCACATTTTTTTTCCTTTTGTCTCCCTGACTGCAATTTTGAACATCTCTTAGATTAATACTGTCAGAAACTGTAACTTTCTTCAAAAAAGAAGAAAAAAACTATGCCAAAAACACGAAGGGCCTGTAAAGATGAAATACAGTCTTTAATATGTGTCAAAAACTGAGTTGTCATAATATTCGGCTTTAATAAGGCATGTGCAGAGATCCTTGTCTCACAGAAACCCACCCACTCTAGCATGCACGCACACATGCTCGCACAGTAATCAGTATGATTTCACATTATGGCTTTTCACATAGCCATTAAAACTGAGTTACAATGTGATTATTGCCTGTGACAAATGAAGAGGTTATACTCAAACTGTTAAACAGCTCATAGCTTTTGATAGGAGACATACTGTATGTGATCAGTTAAGGTGTTTCAGGCAGAGAAATGCAGTCTGTGTCTTTCTCTCGCTTTTCTTCTCCCGCTCTGAAGCACAGGTATATTTATATATTTTGAAATATGTTAATCTGCCGCATTTGAAGTTTGGAAGAAGGAAGATTGCACACAATAACATCAGTTCTTCTCTCACATAGGTGATGTCTGAGTGTGCATAAATGCAAACAGGCAAACGCACACAAACGCATAATACCCATCAGAATGTGTTTCTCAAAAGCATGTTAATCTTTGGGGTTTTGAAGTGTCACAAAACTCTCTGTCTATTAAAATGATCATTTTAAATGATGGTGAATGCACGCAGTCGATGCATATGATGGAGGACCGTGCTTCACTGGAACACTGTCAGTACCACGATCCCTTTTAAAGAAGGCATATCTCCTAACGTGTCGGGTGAAATGACACAAAGAGTGAGAGGTGCACACACGAGGTTTGCACGCCATGGCGCACACTCGCAGATGACAGGTGCAGTACGCTTCCCTGAGCAGCTTTGCTTAATGACAGATGGTGGCAGGTGATCAGGTCATAGCAAAGCTATGACTGTCACCTTTAATCTTCTAAAACAGCATGCAAACAAACACAGAAATACCCCCACCACCACTGCACACTACAATATTTTTTCCCCCTCCACACCCTGCATGTCTGATTGCTATCCTGTCTGCTGGGGGTAGGGACTACCCCAGGGGGAACCAGAGCAGAGCCAGTGACTAAGCAGATCAGCCTCTCCCTAGGGATCCTTTTTCTCTTCCCGCTGTGGATATCCACCTAAAGTGCTGGTGCTGTCCCAGCTCATCCAGGCCAGGCCCAGCCAGGCTCCTGCAGGGCGTGCTTTAATTACTTCCTTTTCCTCACTGTGCGTTTAGGTGTGGCTGCAATCTTAAAGTAGTCAGGGGTGGTGGATGGTGGTTTGAGAGATTAGCATATCACACAGATTAGTGCTTCACTGGTGTGTACATGTAGTGACAGAGGGTGGTAATGAGGAAAAAAGACCTCCCTCCCACAATCCAAACCCCTACCCACGGTTTAACAGAGGGATTTCGAATTGAGCTACAGATAGAGTTGCAGGACCTCTTTATCTCCCTGTTACAGGTAGAGGGAGTGACCATGTTTTCTTAAATTTTGGCACAACAGTGAGATGAAAGGATTAAGCAACCAGGCAACCAAAGCAGAAACAGAAATAACCAGACTCAGGCTTTCATTATAGCCTGTTTGTTTCTTTTAAAATATTATGGTATTTTATAGTTTTCCATTCAGTCACCGTGATACTGCTCTAAAACAAAAGAAGGCTTCCTATTTCTTTTCTAACCGAAAGACTAAATCTCCTCTTTTCTGTTTTCTCAGGCAGCCTTCCTGTTGGTTAGATTAGCTTTGGCCCTTGTCCAGCAGATCCAGCACTGCCCACTACCACCCAGTGAGAGGCCTAGGCTCGGTGTCACTTGCGATACTAGAATGTGACCGCTGGTGCCCTGTCTCTGCCGCAGGGCCAAGAGCTCCTTACTCCCATGGATTTTTCATTTGTGGATCTTGCAGAATCAATGTTCTGTTTTTGCCTTCCCAGACAGGGAACATGGATCAGCACTTTCTTTCACCGCTTCTCATCTGTTCGTGCTTCTGTGCGTGTGTTTATGTGTGTGCACCTGAGTGTTTGATTATTTCCTATATCCTCAATTTTCCCCCTACACCGTCTGCCCCTTGGAAACCACATCCCCTTCTGCCATTACTTTATCCTTCTTCAATTCCTCTCCCCTTTTTCTTTCTGCCGTGTCATGGCATCAGTAGTTCAAGCATTAGGCTAACGTCCAATTTATGTGTTTTTTCTTTAACATAATCATTCATCCAACAGAGTATTTAAGCACCAAACCATTTATTTATGTAGACAAATTTCTTTCCCTGGAGCTGTTCTCTTTTCAGCAAAGGTCTGGAGGCAGGACGGGGAATAGCTGAAGATTTAAAGCTAGGGAAAGTAGGGCAGGAGTCCCTCTATGACAAACTAAATAGTTTGAACTGTTCTTTAAAGCACAGCATGGGGCAGTTACAGAGCTTTGCTTCTCCACCTGTTCTCAGTTGGATGGAGGAGTTTGGTAGCAGGTATTTTTTTCACCAGTACCCATGGTGCCTTGCTTCCTAAGAGACTTTTAGTTGGGTAGAAGTCATTGTTACAAACATTGCACCTTACTATGACAATGTCCGCATAAAAGGGAGTCTAGCTGAGCTTTGGTGCCTCGTGGGGTTCACTGCACACAATGTAAATGATTTCTCTCTTGTGCTCCCCCAGTTCTGCTGTCTAGTGGGCCACTGGACACAAATAATAAATCACATTTTATACCACAACGCCAGAGTGGAGGAGTGAAAGGTAAAGCTTTACAAAACTTGCCTTTGCTAGATCCCTGTTTCTGCTGCTCACCACACGGATGACATCCAAGCACAAGATGGAAAATAATTGCATTCTCAGCACACTCTCAGACAAACACTCCCTGTAGACATTTGGGCCAGTTAATTGGAATTTCACTTAGTGCCAACGAACCATCAAGTAACGCACTGGGTTTGTGCTGGCTGCTCTTCATATTATGTTGCAATAGGAATTGAAAACCTCTGCGTACCAGCCTCCAGACAGCTTGGAAGCACTTCTTGGCCAGTGGAAGAAAGACGTGCCAGGGTGAATTTAACAGGGAGAAAAAGCCTTAATAAACAGGATAATTATTTCATGTATTTAAGTGTATCAAAACACAATCATGCGGTGTACTGTGACTGTTGTCAGTAATTTTTAAATTTTTTTAATTTCTTATCTCTTGTAAGCAGATGCGGTGCATATGCCAACACTGCTCTGCAATGCTAACAGTGCACAGTGACCTTTAAAGGCTGTTTAAAAATGAAAGAAAAGAAGAGGAAAGCTGGACCACATCCTCCCTCATGTGTAAGAACAAAAGGGAGTTCAGGTTTCCTGGTTACAAGTACACCACTTAGGAGAAAGTACACAGTGAAAGATCACTTTGTACTTGACTAGATTTTATTCAGGCTCAATATACCATGCCAACCGCACTGATACGGTTTAAAAATATGATAACATTTACATTGGGGGTGATACTGGCATTGATTGGGGTTTAGTTATTGTCATTTCATTAGTTCTCTGTATATTTATGTTCTAGCTAAAATGAGAGAAACCTACCTTGAAGGCTCTGCCAGACAGGCTCTCTTAGAGGTGCTTACCACTGTTGAGTTAAGTTACCAATTAAGTTGCTCAAATGCCTAAAAGTAACCATAATGTGGCAGAAAACTATCTAAATAAATAAAAAAGAAACTTTTCTGGCAGAACTTCTCTGACCAGCTATGCAAGTTTCCTCCCTTGGTAACCATCAGTCTGTCTGTTTATTCCCTGCATTCATGAGTATTCGTCTCCTGGGTTCTTTACCTTTGTTCTTTACCTAAGCTTCATTCCTGTGTTTATTAAGCAATACATTCGGGTGTGTACCCATTTTGTTTATTTGTCAGCTGCTGCCTATCTATACTCCACTCTTTGTTCTTTTAACCCACCTTCTATGTCCTGCATTTGGCTCTTTTAATCATAGCTGTTATTTTGGGATACATATATTTTTTTTGTCCAGCCTCTGATTGGGAGGTGTATACTTTTAGTTTTCCCTAAGATGTGGCCTTTCCTTGTGCCCTCTCCCCTCCAGCAAACACGGCACAGTGCCGGATTATTTGTACATCTCTGGTGAGCATTTCATCACACGGTTTCGTCATGACGGAGCAGTTACGTGCCACAGCCAGATAGTATCAACGTCCAGCATTATTTCCAAGACTCCCGCTCTATAGCCAGGGGAAGCGTTAAGGCCAGGCAGAAAGCCTGTGCAGGTCTAGTTTCGCCTCCTCCGCCATATATTAAATCCCACCCACTCCTTTGGAAAGTCAAGGGGCCATAAAAAAAGCTCTGCAAGAGAGAGAGGAAAGGAGGAATCATTACGCGCAATTTATAAACCATTAAGAGCCATATTAAAAAGCCTGCAATCTAATTCACCCAGCGGTGGGCTCTGGCAATGATGGTGGCCAAGGGGGAGAGGAGAGTTCATTTAGGGAGTGTGTTTTGGCCACTCAGAGTGTGTGATGTTAATAGGGTCCGGGGGGTCACCTCTAGCCAAGGGAGGCTGCTTACCTCTGCACGGATGCCCAAGTCAGCAGTGGGAGGGTAGAGGGAGGACAGGAAGGCTGACAGAGAGAGAGAAATTGAAGGAAAGGGGATAAGAGAGTTGAAGAGATATGATATTGCTTACACATCCCACCTAGTCCAGCTGGTCATCTCTTAAAAGTAGATGAGGTTTCGCAGCTGTAACAGCTTAAAGAGTGTATACTGGTGAAAGGAATGCACATATTTGCCCCTTCAACTGCTCGAGCGCTTAGTGGGAGCATTATTACAACTCTATTCTGGATGGAGGATGGAGCAGAGCTTAATTTTGATGTGCAGGGAAGAAGCCAAGGTCCCTAAAGTCATCAGAAATTTCAGACTGCATACAAGACTTTAAAAATTTTCCACTTCATATAATAGCATAGTCAAAAAAAGTTACCTTTGGTCTGAATATTTCACTCAGTGTGCACAATAGCTTCAGGGAGACGCTTGACCAAAACATATGAGACATTATGAATTAAAGATTAATTATAATTGCCACCAGCAGCACAGGGTTGTAGAACATAATAGTAGATGTAGTCCCTTTGTACTACTAAGAAAAATTATATATGCAATCATGATATAAAGCTACAATTTGTACTGAAGTGAGGGGGTTATGAATTCATTTGTCTTGCAGCCTGAAGAAAGAAACTGCTCTGAAGTGTGGCAGAACAGCAGCAGGTACTTCTGTGTCACTTGCCAGATGGCAGAAGGGTGAACAGACAGCAGTCGGTGTGGGTATCGTGTTTTAGTATCCTTTGGGCTCTACATGTACACCTCATCCCACCTCACATCTGCTGGACTAGTGGAGGCCATGTGCTGTGGGGTTTAGTCACCCTCTGCAGAGCCTCCTGGTCTTAGGCCACTCATATACCACACCAATTTGTGATGGGCACACTTAGGATATCTTCTGTTGCCCCTCTGTAAAAGAACTTGGCACTGTCATTTAGTTCTTCTTTGTTTTCCTTCAGAAAGAGCAGCAGTTTCTGAACTTTCTTTTCCCGAGGTGAAATTTGTCTCTGTTATCAATAAATTGATAAGGAGGTTTCCAAAGAAAAGTTTAAAAGGAAACTGCAAACCGAAGCTGGACACAGTTCCAAAATTTTGAGGAGCATGCCAGCTAAGCCTAATATTAATATTAATAACAACTTAGATTTGTATAGCACCTTTCAAGAAACCCAAGGGCGCCTTACAAAAGAGTAAAAGAGGATAATAATTTAAACCAATCTTTTTTTTCAGTATAATTATGAGGTGCAGCTTGAGCTCCTGCTTTATTTGTGATTTTGCACACTTTAACTGAAATGAAAAGTCTCTAATTTTTATAGTCATTTCATTTTAATGGAGGGAGTGTCACCTGTTCTTTTTGAGGGGAGAGACAAACGACTGCAAAGTCCCATTCAGGTGCGTCAAAACAGGATTTATTGAAACACATATGGGGGGAAGTCGAGCACGATCACCCAAAAAGCATCGAACTTCCTTACAACAGTTGCGATGGATCATTTTATACATATGATGACCAACAATATACGTCACCCCAGATGAAAAACAACATAGGACATATTCTAAAACAGAACAGTTCCTCTCTCAGTTCCTCCACCGCCTCCCAGATGCATCCTGTTATTACACTTGTCCAGACTTAGACAACACTTGCAATCAGTTTATCCAGACAGGCTGTGTCGTTAATCTAAGTGCATGACCTCCCTCTACGTCATCTGTTACCAGGCAAACATCCACAGCACAGGGCACACTGCCTTTATTTCCTTTCTTAAACAATCATAGAAAATACATATTAAATTGTGTATATATATAAGCAATCCTTCCAGCTTGAACTTTACTCCATTGACCGGCCAGACATCGCACTGCCCGTAGCTTCAAACCATTAATTAACTTGACCAAGCTTCAACCCTTTAATTATGCAATACGTGTATAACATGATTACAGTTGCACCTGCAATGAAAGATTATTATATGCTTATGCTAACACCTGAAATACAGACTTTAATATAACATTATCAGTTTCAATAAATGTGTCAATCAAATCATAATAATCATGAATCATAAGTGATGCCACAGTAATAATACTGATCATGGATAGTAACATAGATTATGAATGTAAAATAATATTTCACTCCAACAGGAGACAGAATATCAATCAAAAGTCTTTAAAAAAAAACATGACATAAAAGTTATAAATTGATTTCCATGGACGGGCCATCTACTAGAAAATCTTGACTGAAAAACCTCCTTCCCTCAGCCAGACCACTGAAGATGAGTTGTGGATGGGGCTTCCAGCACAAAAAGGACCCAAAACACACCTTCAAGGCAACAAAAGAGTGTCTAAAGAAGACACACATAAAGGTCATGAAGTGGCCTAGACAGTCTCCAGACCTCAGTCGTATACAAATCTGTGGAGGGAGCTGAATCTTCAAGTTGCCAAGCAGCGGCCAAGAAACCTGCAGGATTTAAAGAGTTTCTTTAAAGAGGAGAGGGCCCAAATCCTTCCTGAGACGTGTGCAAACCCGATGGCCAGCTACAAGAAAAAATGTTACTGCTGTGCTCGCCACGTCAACATTTGTTTTGGGATCATTGTTCTGTCTTTCTCTACTGAAATAAAACTACCATAAAATGACCATAAAACTACCACTGCAAACATACAAATTCAGCAGGGAATGAAATAATTATTTCCCCCACAGTATGCTTTTACTCAAACGTTTATCTTCCACAACAGCATTAGTTAAAATGAAGCCACTTTAAAGGAACAGTTTGCTGTTTTTATCTTTTTCACAACCAGATTATGTCTATCTGTCCATTAATTGTGAAGCTGCCATCAGGACATCAATATTTAAGCAGAACAGGAAACATAGAATTACAGCACTCGTGACCTTCTTTACACTGGCTTCTGGTATGTATTTGGAATAGATTAAAATTGATTAATTGATTGAGGACTTTCAAATCCTTTCATGGCCTTTCACCTCCAGTAGTTGCTGAGGTTTCCGACCTTAGTGCCAGTAAATTTTTAGGCAGATATAATCTTACTGTTTCAGCGGAAACCTCAAGGAGACAGTCCAGACCCAGAGACTGGACCAAAGAAATCATTTCCACTGAGTTATCATTTTATTTAGTTTTTTGAACTTCACACTTTTTCTTAACACTTGTTTTATTTTGCTTTTCCTGAAGCACTTTATAACTTGAATTTATAAAAGTGCTATCTAAATAAAAACAGCTATTTCTCCACATATATTATTATTTCTCTGTGCGTAAGCACTAACCTAGCTGCGGCCAACTGGTTTTTTTAATGATTATTTCCCTCCAAGCATGTTTGGAACTCACTGAGACATTTGCTTAACCTGTAGACAAAAAATATGTTAATACTGTTTGCTTTAGAGGTGTTAGGAAAGTTGAATTTGATGTGAAAGTATACACATATTTTAAAAGTTTGGCTTGGAAAGCAAAAAAAAAAAAACTGTTGTTGGTTGCTCTACAGGTTCAGATTTACAGCAGCTTTGCCTTTAATTGACGTCATTGTCCTTTGAAATATGTCAGTAGAAATTGAAGGACTATTTTAAAAGTGACACCGGTTTGAATATTTGATTTTCACTGAGTAACAATTTATTTTGCTTTTGGATTATGGATTTGTGCTGCAGAACCATGCGGCACATCATCCAAATAAAATGCAGTATTCAATTGTAGATATAGATGTACTTGGTCGAATAATAAGGAAAAAACCCAGAGCATTCAGGAATATAACAGGAAAAAAACAGTACTCAGAAAGCGGTGAAGGACAGTCCACAGCACTAATGGGACTGCTGCTGGACAGAAGCATTTTAAGCACTTTTGGTTCTAATAAGAGTAGAACAGCTAGTTCAGTTTATATCTCTGCAGTGTTGATACAATATATCTGGACCACATAGATATGCCAATATTGTTTTTGTAGGGAGACGGTCAGGAGGTTCAATAACCGTGGCGTTGAGAGCGTCTGCTCGGAGCCCGAGGCCCTCTCTCACCATATCACAACAACGCCACAGTCAATACAATCCAAATTGAGCCCTCATGCAGAACACTGCACGAATCGATATTCTTAAAAAGGTTACACGTCAAACTATTAAATACTTTATCGATCCCTGAGCAATATGCAGTGTGTTTATGGAAATCTATAGATACTCTATGTTATTCTCGTCCTAAGTAAGAAATGAAGTAAGTATTTTAACTTCTTGCCGTCACGTAGCAAAGCACGGGGAAACTAATGATAACTAATGCTGCTTCTTTTTTTTGAACATCTCGTAAACTTCAACGCCAAAATCTGACACTTTGTTTCCCACAATATGTTTGACATTAAGTTTTCTCCCATACAGACACAGAAAAGAAGGGAGACAACATTTAACAGGACTGCCTCTAACTCAGCTCTTACATAAGTGATGTTAAGAATATCTCAGAAAGAAAAAAAGACTAAACCTCAGGTTGGGAAACATTCATCTTCTTTCTTATGGTTGTCAGCGTTCGGAGAGAAAACTCTCTTGCATCTCTCTCATCAAACCAAACTATCACAAACCCTAACATTAAGTTCTTTTTCACATGCCAGCCAAATGTCTTTCAACTAAATGGAGCAGCTGCACTGAAATCACAGAATGTACAATAAACCTGTCACAGTCTGTATTAGCAGATGGGAAATGGGAAAACAAAAGCATGTGTCGCTGAGGATTGAGATTTTAGCTTGCCAGGTGTAAATCCGGCAAATAGGAGATAAAGGGAGAGCAGAAGAGGACATGTTGATCAAGATCGATGGATGTAGTGATGGTGAGTACGAAGGTGACCAGTACAGCTGAAAAACTGCAAAGCGAGGTGAATAGCGAAGAATCGAGAACCAGAAAAGGTGCAATTGTGCTTATTAATGTGCCAGAATGATCTGGTGTTACAGCGATAAAGATGGAAAAAACTGAACGTTAGAAACAATTACATCAATCTAAGGCGAAGAAAAGAGGAGTTTCCTATATAGAACCATAAGCTGTGAATAAAAAAAATCATAAGTGGCACTTTCGGGCTTAATGGCGTTGTTGATAGCTGCTTGGGCCATTATAGCGAGTTGAGACGAACATCACCGGAGGGACGAGGGATGGAATATTGTATAAGGACACAGAGAAGAAATAAATGACCAGATGGTGGTTATAAATGCACAGTCAATAGAGAGACAGAAAAAGCAGCAGAGGAAAAATCAAGAAAAAGAAGGGCACAAGAGAGCAAGAGAAAGTGAGTGGGATTGAGAGAAAAGGGACTGACAGTGAAGAATGCAGGCAGTTAAAGATATCTGCCGAGTGATCTGTTATTACAGAAAGAGGGAGACAAACAGCTTCTTTCTTTTGTTTTTTTCCAACAGCAAAATAAAGACACTCATCAATTTAAATCAGCAGGGTTCCCGGACCTCACCTTTTATCTGTCAGACACTGGATGGTGAAGGCCTGTTCCTCCCTCCTCTTGTCCATTCATCACACAGAGGAAGAAGACACCCCTCCAGGGGCATGCTGGGTAATCTTGCATGGCCGGAAACATGGCGATGGTGAACGGATGGCGGCGGGACCCTTTGTTATTTACTGCTCACTTAGCCCCTCTGCACCCTGACACACACACAATTTATGAGGACAATCGTCAAAGCCGCTGCGCTCCACTGGAGCACTCCCTGATGGATGTACATGAATCCAGGAGAGGAGAGGAGAGAGAGAAGCGGGGAGACAAAGATAGAGGTTGAGGCGTCGTACAGTTTCCATTACTGTAAATGAAACCACTCACTGGGCTTCATAAAAGAAAGATTTACATCAAAACAATAGATCAGAACAAACATTTTGCAATTAAACGTTAAGCCCCGAGACGAAAAAATCATTTTAAATATAAACTCCGCAGCAGCTTATATTACTGCCATGCAGTCCTGTCTCATGGAAGGAGTGTGAACTGAACTGCGTGCTCATATGTCTTGCGAAATGCCACTGAATGCACCAAATGTCACCAGAATGTCAGCAGTTCCACCGTCTGCGCTTTGAGCTTTTATTTTGGTGCATTCACTCTAACAGACACCTCTTTTCCTCGCTGCTTTCATCCGGTATTCACATCCCCAAAACTCATTTACAATGTCCCCGTGCTCTTTGCTAAGGCAGCTGACAAACAGTACAGTAAGTGTTCAATCATAACAATCCATTAGAATAATCACTGATAACAAGTCCATTTTCATAAAAGAGACGGGCGAGGGATTAATGAGCTTAACCCTACTTATGTTCCATCCATTTTGTGCTGTAAATCAATAATCCAGTAATAATGTTCTTCAGTGGGGCAACAGAGCCCCAAGAGCAGCATCCTCTCTCTCTCTTCATGAGTTATTTGAGCTGCCCTACTATCTCCTTTGTTCTCTATAAAGTTGCCTTTTGGGAGTGCCAGGACCAAACACATATATTTTTAGTGTTTTCTACACAGTCTGGTGTGAAACAACACGAGGGATTGGTGAGACTCCAAGAAGCACAGAGCGCACAGACGGGAAAGGGAGAGGAGGAGGGGAAAGTAAATGAGCAGAGAGAAGGAGTGATGGGGCCAGGAGACCAGGGAGGAAGAAGAAGAAGAAGCAAAAAAAAAAAAAAAAAAAAAGATGGAGGGAGCACATGGTAGTGGAGAGGTAGGGAATTTTTACAAGACTCTGTTTAATCAGCCTCTCTCTAACTCTGCGTCAAGGTGCAGTGCTCCTCTCTTTGTATCCTAATGTTTCCTTTATGCATCCTTTTAGATTTTAATAGCATGGAAATCAAAGACTTTCAGCAGCCTTCAAACATAATTGCTGGGTCAGCTGCAAAAGAATATAAATTAACGCCACAAAACAGGAACGTTTCAAAATTAAAGCACATTCTGATGCTCGTATCGAAAAACAAAACCTGTCTTTCAATTTTTTTTCAACTACTCAGTAATGCTTCAGTGAGGCTGTATGCTGCCGTAATTCTAATTTTTTACAAAAAAAAAATCATGTGAACCCTGAATTTTTGATTTCTTGCAGTGCTGTCATGACAACGTGAGGTATTTTAAGCTTGTAGCTGGGTGCTATAAAAAATAATGCAGCCATTGTTTATTGGTTGGCTCATGAAAAACACGGACTGATTACAAAAACTTTGCAAACACAAATTATTTCCATTTGCACATAATAGCAATTTCTGAAGGAAAACAAAAATTGCTGGGATCAATATTATTAACCCCCTGAAAAACTGACCTTTTGACATAGCACAATCCACTGCTGTAAAATGTTGGGCTTCAACTTTGTAAAACTTCTAAAAACTTCTAAAAATCAAGTTAAAACTGGATTTTTCTTGCTAGGGTTATCATCCAATTTGCGCACATTTTAAAAACTTCAACAAGGGTCTGAGCTGTCACTTGAGAAAGCATCATGCCAAAAACAAAAGAAATCAATTTAGACTTAAGAAAAAGAATTGTTGATGCTCACAAAGCAGAAGATGTATATACAAAGCTATCACAGCGTTTCCAAGTGTCAAAAGTTGGAGTGAGAAGCATCATCAAGAAATTCAAAGACAGTCATACAAGCTTTGGCAGAGGTAGGAAGCAAAAGATTTCAAAGACTCTGGAAAGAAAACTACTGAGAGATGAGTCTAAAGAGCTCAGAACAACTGCCAAGACACGAGGGAATGACTTCTCAAAGAAGACAATCACTAGAACCCGGCACAGAAATGGACTCTGAGGTTGAAGACCAAAAAAACCCTCCACTTCTGCAGAAGGGACACATTTAATCGAGACTGAAATATACTAAGGACAACCTGGAGAAAGACGCATATTGAAAAAATCCATTGTCCCCACAGTGAAGCACAATGGTGAAAGTGTGTTCGTGTTTCTGGAACTGATGGAAGGAATTCTGAACAAAGATGGATATGTGAGGATTTTGATTGAAAACCTTAATCAGTGAGCAGAAAAACTGAGTCTCGGTCATCACTTTGTCCTGCAACACAACGCCGCCCCAAAACATGCGTTGGTCCTGATGAAGAACCACCTCCAAAAGACCAACGTGAATGCTGCCTCCACAAAGCCCTGATTTAAATCCTATTAAAAATCTGTGGGGTGAAATGAAGACCAAGGTCCATGCCATAAGACCAACATACCTGGAGGAGTCTGAGAGTTTGGCCAAAGAAGAATGGGCTGGGATTGCGCAGGAGACGAGTGTGACATTTGTTTAAAACTACAACAAATGACTGCAGGTTGTTATCAAGCAAAAAGGACACAGAATGATAATTTTGTCCCTTTGAGTTATTGTGAAATAATTTTTTTTCTGTGTGCAATGTAAAATATTGCAAGCATTCCAAAATAAAGTAGCAGGTCTAAGCTATGCTAATAGTTCATTTCATTTTTTAAAAGCGCTTTAAAAAATACTTACTCTCTGTCCTCATCTGTATTTCATGAAGCATACTGGACTCTTATGATGGAGGTCATTCATTGAAATACAGCTGCTCTGCTGCCAAATGGATATCACAAAACACCACATCTCACATTAGCAAGTACCTAGCTACATTAGGCTTTAGCCTTGTCTAACCTTACCCCTAACCTTAACCTGTATCCAACAATAAAAACAAGTCTTCACTTTAAAATACGACAATTTACACAAAGTTGGAGTTCCATGTAGTCGAAGTGTGGTGTAACAGCCTGCCTCACCTCCACAGACACATGACTATTTGGATCATATTCAGACTGAGCCAAAGTCTGAGTCATGTCACATTTTCCCATTTCCCAACGCTTCACTCAACTGCAAAAGTGAACTCTCGGTTTTCGGTCTTCAAAAACAGACAGAATTTTGAAGAAAATGTCAGCAGGTAAGTTTTATCAACTACATTTCTTACATACTTTACGTTGTAGAGAAGCTACAAAGCAGAATACAAGTGAATTCAGCACATCTACATTCAATGAGGTGCACGGCGTCTCAGCATCAGCTCATCAGTATTGTCCCGGTCACTCAAACTGAAGCTGTAATTGTAATTTTCAGTACTGGGATGCTGTTGCTCTGATCTTGATGTGCTGATGTGTATAAGTCAATGAACACGAACTGTGTTTGTCACTGAAGTGTAGATTTTGTCTTTGACTGATGTAAATTAAAATTGCCGTGTTGAGTTTTGTATTTTCTAATTAGTTTTCAGATTGGCTTTGAGTTTTTGTTTTCAGTTACGGTTAATTATAGTTAGTTTCCAGAGTGAATCTGGGTCAGAACAGTTTAAACTGACTTTATGTATAGTTGATGTCCTGTCCGCAGTTTTATAGAAATGTCTTTTACAGTTTTTTAGTTTTTGAATTTAGTTACTTTCAGTTTTCATAATTTTAACCTTCCTAATTATTAAAAAAGGAGGATTTGTCAGGGACAAGATTTGACAAGGTCACATTAATTCATAGTCCAGTAGACATTCTGACGACATTACCACTATATCTATTTTATTTTAGTTAGTTTTTGAGCACATTCAATTTTATTTAAGTTTTTCAACATCCAGTTTTATTTAGATTTACTATAATAACCTTGCTGCTATGCTTCATAAGCTGTCTAACTGTTCCTGATAGCTTCAGCATGGTGTTTAAAGTTGTATGCATTAACCTAAAAAGGGAAATGCTAGAGGATGTTGCTGGAAGCACTACAAGGCTTATTTTCTAAGCTATATTTAGGATGCTTCCTGGTACGCGTTTACTTTGATCTCTGCACTTTTATTGTTTTTGGTTATAAATGTTAAGGCACTAAAAAACAAATGTGGTGTTGATATGTTTCAAAGTAGCTGCTTTGCATAGCTGAAAATATCTAATTTTGTAAGAAATGCATAAAAGTAATGTATGATGTTGATGGTACGAGCTCGCTCTGCTAATCTGTATGAGACCGAGCCAGCTTGAGAGTTTATGCACAGGAGAATATACATGACTGATTATTTCTTCTCTGTTGCAGGTATGACAATAATAAATAAAAACAACAACTACCCCCCCCCCCCCCCCAAAAAAAACAAACAAAAACAAAAACAAGAACACACATACAAAAAAAACCCCCAGAAAAAACAAAAAAAACTCTGCTGGATGTATTTTAAATGTTTTTTCAGTTTCGGGTTGTTTTGGTAATGCTTCTGTGTTTACACTCTGTTAGGTAGGCGCTTAGGGCATATGTACAAGAAAAACAGTGTGAATGTTTATTTCCTCACCATTGCATATGCTAAGAGCATGTGCAGCATGGAGACCCTGTGAATGCTCTGTGGTTACTGTGGCCGTGGGTGGCAAAGAAAGTCCTCAAAGACCTGCAAGGGAAGTTTGCCTTTTCAGTTACACACACAGAGTTAGATCACCTACACATTCTGTCTTCAGCTTTTTGGATTTTATTTCAAACAAACTAAGTAAAAAGGAAAAACAGCAGACAAACAAAGTTATCATTATGTAGAATGCAAAAATAGATATCCCTCTGATATTTACGCGCATTTCTCACAACAACAAAAATTGTTTTTCCAGATGATGAACCTTGATGGATTCTAATTCATAATGCAAACAGTTTAATCTCACTTGACTTGTAGTTGATGTCTTGACATCAGTTTTATTTTGGACCTTGATCTATTTTTTTTCTTTTTTTGTACACTATCATGAGTAACCACTGCGACAACAAGATGCAAAGAAGAATTGGCATCTGTTCTTTAACCTCAGGCAGCATACTTGACTCTACGGTTGCATAATGCTTTACTATGTTTCCCAGTTAGTTGATAACTTTGTCTGTCTGCTGCTTAACTTTTTACTGAAAAGAACTGCTTAATGTGGCTGAAAACAACACAGATGGGACTCAACAAAATGAGCCATGATAGTGAAGTTGTAGGCGAGAAATCAGAAGCAACAAGCTAAAATACACTATAAAGCTCTGTTGAGCTGAGGGGGCGGGTTCAGAATTATGTTATGATGTGAAGCTTTAAACTTAGTTATGGTTAAAGTGGGGCAACTTAAATATTATTGTTACAATTGTAGTATTGTAGTTACGGGAAGGAACAATTACCTTTGCCATGGAGATAGTGTTTGGTGTGAATGTTATTCTGTCTGCAAACATGATAGCGCAAAAAGTTTTGAATTCATTCTGATAAAACTTTGTCGGCGTGTAGAGTGGGGTCATGTTAACAATCCATAAAAATTTGGCTTAGATTTTCATGGTAACTTAATGATCTATTGGCTTGAATTTGACAAAAAGCCTTATAACTTGACTCTATCTCTTTCAAGCGGGGTTTTTAACAATGGCTTTCTGTCAGGACAAGCAGGGCAGCAGTGCTTGCCTTCTCAAATCTACAAAAATAATCTCTGGTTGCCTTTCTGTAAAAGTCACCGCATCCCAATGATTTTCAGCATATCGAAAGCACCATATAAAGATTTAAAATATCATGTTACATTACACCTTTGACCTCTCCTTCAAGGTCATAAATAGATCTGAAGGTCAAACCTATCTTTCTGCCTTCTTTTGCACAGACAACATACAGGGAAAGCTATATGGGGAGCTTTAATATATATGTTACTTCAGACCTCTGACCTCTTTTTCATGATTAAATAAGGTCAAATTTTCTTTAAGTCAAACTTTCATTAAATGTCTCTTATCTTAAAACCCTGCTTAAAATTCCAATACCTTTGTTTTTATTGGGAATTTTTAAGAAATATGCTGGTTATGACCTTTTTATGTGCATTCGATTAAGAGGTTATAACGGTTTAAATACGCAATTTAAGTGGAGATATTATCTGAATTTCAGGAGCGGGACCACACCTCATTCACGCCCCTTCTGGCCTCAGGCTATATATGTCCCCTTCAACAATACCACCAATTTTATGCCCCCGGGAGCCAGTGCCGGTCCCATTCGAGGCCTTCCCCAAACTGTAGCACCAGTACACTTTTATTCATTTTAATCAGAATCCAAATACTTTATTGATCCCAGTGACAATGTGGTCACAGTTGCTCCAAGACAGTAAGAACAGTAGCTAACAAGTTAAAGTACCAATTAAATACTACAAAATAGCTGAGAGGTTACACACACTGCAGCTTAAGAAAATGCTAGGAAATGAAAAAATGCTGCAAAGGTTGCTTTTGCGGAGACAATAAGATGTCGGAACAGCTGCGGAAGAGACAGAAACCAAATTCAAAATATGAACAATCACACAGAGACACACTTAAAAGAAACGTATTCATTGTGACAATTGTGAGGGAGAAAAAGATGCAAATGTGTGTTTTTTTATCTTGTGATTCACATAATACTGTAGATACATGTTTGCTGTTCGCTGTTTATTATTGTTAGCTGTTTACTGTTAGCTTGTCATTTCACAGCGTCATCCATCATGTTAATGTCTCAGCAAAAACACTTCCATTCACTTCCAGTGAGTTATGCTTTTTTTTTTTGTGAGCTTTCTCTGTTTCCGTTGAGTTTTCTTCAACTTCCAATGTGTTTTGTGTGCTTTTGTAGGTTTACACGCTCTGAGTGTTTCTTGTTAAATTATAGGTTTGGGACAGGACCCACTTTTGTGGTGTCTTACATGAAAGCCGGAAACACAAATCTTGCACGCAACCAACTAGTATTCACAATTTATGCAATCTATCTATGTATCAAGCCAAAAATACGAAAATTACAATAATATGTTTACTATTAGTTGCTCTTTTTTGAGAGGGTGAAGGCATAGCAGGGTGCTGTGTAGGTTTAATTCAAAACATGTTGGAAGTATCCAAGTCCAGGCAGCCTCCTGTAGCCCCCAGCTGGCGGCTTCCCCTCTCCTCCCCCCTGCTCTGGCTGGTCCCATCGGCATCATGGACTGAGAGAGTGGCAAAAGAGAGAGAGAGTTGGCAAACTCTGTGGCCTATGTGCCAACACCAAGCCCCAACACTCCAGTGCCTGCCTCAGCAACAATCTCTGCTACAGCATTTAGAACAGGAGGTAATGGGCCACAACATATCCTGACGCTGCATTTATTCCGATAATGTAGGCACATTTGAATGCAAGAGATCAACATCCCTTTCTGTCTTTTTCCAAATTTCAAAATACTCCTGTACTAAAGCTCCAAGAGACGATTGCCCTCGGGTCTATACGAGTTTTAGCTGAAACAGCACCTGAAAACCTCAGGTGCCATGTTTACAGTCAAGCAGAGAAAGTAAAGAGATATTATAAAAAGGACGGAGCCTCCAAGAGTGGACCAAGATGTGGCATAAGCATGGAATGCGCATCAAGCAGTTAAGTAATTTGGTTTTACTCCCATTATATAATGGGCAGTAGTTGTGCAATAAAGTAAGATATACTGTATAATTGGAAGTGCAGCTTAATTAGAATAACTGGTGCCATATTTTTAGGGATTTACTGTATATTACAAATGAAGTGCAGCATCTTAAGAGTGTAAGATGAGTTCAGCATTCCCAGATGAGATGAGGATAAGAGACTAGCAGTAAGAATGAAGAAACACCAGAGGCCATCTGCATGTGTTATTAAACTGCCCATCGCCTGGCACTAAATCCCAGCAGTGGGAAAGAATCCAGCAATCAAAGCACATATGGCCAACAACCGGTGCTTGAATTATCCTTCAAATGTAGGTTAATGAATTCAGGAACAGACTGACAGTCATGAACATCATATCTTTAACAACCTGACAGACACACCTGCCAATCTGTGGTGGGGCTCTCTGCATGTGGGGGTGGGTATTATGGGTGAAGAGGGGGTGGGATCGATTAGCACCTCAGAAGCAGAGTCTTTTGGGTGACAGCACCGCCAGAGATGCTGGGAGACTCAGGGCCAGTCCATTCATCAGAGACCTCCTAGAGCTAATGAAACATGCCGAGAGAGTGATTAAGACACAGACACCTACTACAGCAGGGCGGTGTGCCTAATGCATTAATCACAGCTTTTGTCTGCGGGTATCTGAACCGTTTCTGTTGCTTTGTGCGAATGTGTGCCAACACGGGTGATGTACACAAACTGAATGTGGTGCATTTGTGCATACAGACACGCCCACAGAGCGGTGGTTATGTTCGGATACAATGTTAGACTAATAGCTGCAATGCATGTTCTTCCTGTGTTTGCCCATGTATGTGCAACTTGATCTATCTTTGTAGCTCTTTCAATTAAAATCGCTCTTTTCAAAGTTTGCATAGATACAAGAAGCCAGTCCTCTTCTCATTATTACATTTTTGGTGTTGATTAATTGGACCTGTACGATAATGAGCAAATGCCCAAAACTAAAAATGTGTTCCATCCTGGAAGGGACCGTCCTGTCTGCTCAGCAAATGGATAATATAATGCAGATGGTACAAGTGTGATAATTTGTTTTTGTAAGAGACTTTTCTGCAGCTGATTACTCATTGCAGTCTGGTCATACATAAGTTTGTCTCATGAACTTGGCTGTTAGGAGCTCCTGCGTCTTTCTTTTTGTTTTTTTCTGAGAAGTCCAAGACAGTGCTGCCATATTAAGCCTATGCTACGAACTCGTTAGATGACATCCAAACACCATCTGGGGTGTCACCGTGAGAGAGAGAGTGAGAGAGGGTGCATATTGTTTATGACAGAGCCAAGATGAGGTTTTAATACCCGGTTTTATTGCTTAACAAATGAAGACAGTCTGAAGGTGATTATTTATATCTATTAATTAAGTTAATCAAGATGACAGGATTTGCTTCTGTCTTCCCTGTTGCTAATTACATTGTGTTTGTGTGTACAGCACAGGGCCGGTGCCATAAATACAGATGTCATCTGTGCGCCAGCATTGCTAGGGATTAAGCTCTGTTTGCACGCGCATGTTTGTATGCAGGTGTGTAAACATAATTCGTGTTGCCAATAAATGGTAAATTTGCATACACTTCGCATATATAACATGCAAAAACCTATTTTATTCTTCTTACTTTGCACGGCAGCAGCTTTTGCATACAGGTATAGGGTACAAATGAAATACGTGTAATCCCTAGAAATGAAAAGGACTTTATCTCTCATTGTGTTTTTGTCCGGAGCAGCCCAGGTCGACCTGCTGAGTGAGCAAACCCACCCTCTCCACTCTTTCTCCTTCTCTTCTTCATACTTGTTTCTGTTGCTGCAAATGGGACAGCAACCAAGGGGTCTGCACTACAAGCAGCAGATTAAAGGATTACCATTAATTAGATGTCAGGGACAGAGAGGGGCTTTGCCTGTCTTGGCCATGATACAATATCTGTTAATCTGCTCCGCTCCTGGATAAAAAGAAATCAGTCCATTGGCAGAAAAAATAGGAAAAGAGGGATGGGGCCAGGAAAGAATTGAAAACAAGAACAAAGAGGCAAAGGCACCGAGAGGTGGGTTTAGAGACTGGAGGATGGATGAAAGGGGCAGGGGAAAAAAAGGAAAACTACTCACGGCCCACTCGAGTGTACATTGAGCTTTTCGTATAAAAAGAAAAGCAGCTGGAGATAATAGGATGCATAAGGATGTGAGAGACCAAAAGGAGGTAACAAAGAGCTAATAGCCGGCTGATCTATAGAGAAACAAGGGGCTAAAGAGAGAGGTGAAGTGACTGAGGCCTGAGAAAAGAGCAGCCGCTCCAGAGAAAAATAAAAATAAAACAAGCTACTTTTTTTAAAGATATCTGCTCAGACAAGGTTGGGCAAACATCTCCCCCCTTTAGACATCTGTCAGCTTTGACCTGCACCACTGCATCTGTATTATTTTCCACCACCCCCCTTAAAAAAAATGATAAAAAAAAAATGACTGCACAGCTGCACTTCAAAGATATAGTGCTCCTTAGTCCACACGTGTCATTCGTAATTAAAGACTTGCTCAGATGGATAGCAGGTAAGTCAGGTGACTGACAGATGACTGTTCTGAGTTTGATAAGGCGCTGGTCCATAATAGAAGTCCTGACCCTCATTTTTAGTGCCGTTAACCCAAGGCAGACTGCCTGTGTTGACTTCATCTTTCTTTGACAGCGAGTTTGATTCTGTGCCCGAGGCTAGGTGAGGACAAGCTATCGGGGTCCTGCTAAACACCCGCTTACTGCCCGGCTGATAACACTCAGCCTGTGGGCATGCTGGTTTGGGGTACCGTCTCCCCTTGTCTGGACAGATCACCCTCAGTGAGCCTGCAGATGAGTGAGGCTTATCAGTGGTGCATGTACGTACACGAAGATAATATTGCTCACAGGAAATATAGATATATATACCTATAAGCAAACTGAGGTTGATCCTAAAATATATAACTATGGGTTTTCTGTTGAGGTAGTAGAACGCCTGAAGGCAAATACAGGAGCGCAATTTTTAAAAAAATTTTTGCAGCAGTAAGTAGGACCTAATGTAAATTTGAGTTGTGAGGGGGGTAATTGATGGAGAAGGGTTGGGACATCATTTTCTTTTGGTCAGGCATAGGGCATTCCCTCTATTTGAGTAAAGGGACTGTGGGCGCCCCCGTGAGCCCCACTCTGCTGAGACTCTAATTACTTTGGGGACCTGGAGAATTCAAAGGATTTAGATACGGGGGGAAAAGAATTTCTAATTTACTGCACCACTTGATGTTTGTCTTCATTTGTGGTATGACTTGCGCTTTGGAAAGCAAACAGACACAAACTGCGCCTTTATCAGGAACTGCTTCCTGATAAAAGGGAAACAGTATTCGACCGCTGTCACTGCAGTGTTTATCCCCAGGGTGTGTGTGTGTATGTGTGTGTGTGGATATTAATCTCCTGGACAAACACACTGTAACTTCACCCCCTCTTTCTGCTAGAGCTATCTTCATCGCACAAGGCTCAGCACCCTTGCCTGTCTGGCCGCTGACATTTCTGCTCATGCTGTGGAGCCACCACCCTAAAAACCATTTTTTCACCTGGAATAAATGACCTCAGAAGTTTCCAAAAAGAAAAAAAAACAGTTGAATTTTACTTCTTAATTGTGTCATATCTCATGCTGCTGCACAGACATTTACACAGGTGTGTGAAAAATTCAATAATCGGTTTGCAGTCAGGGGCGAGCCGTGCATAAGAACCTGGAGTTAATATCTTTGAGTCCTAAAGACGTCCGTGGTCCACTAGGCAGATGATTTGGTTACATGCAAATCTTCTTTTCATTACGAGAGCTTTGTATAATTAGAATATGGTAATCAAATTCAAATACTAAGAGAAAAAGAAAGCATTAAAAAAATATTCATTTTCATTTTTCATTAGTTTGCGGCGTAGATTACATTCTCGCCTGATTGAGAACAGTCCTCTGTGGACTGTGAAAGGTGCTGTCTGAACAGGCTTTCTTGACAACAGACGTTCTGAAGCATGAGAATCAGAAACACGTTTTGGTTATGAGGTCAACTAACAGTAATTACTTAGCAGGTTGGTCAATTAACACCCCCACTTCCCCCCCCACTCACACACTTGTTTAAATTTGCATGGACATGTTTATTTTGTGCCTTTATATAGTGAATCAGAAAGGTGTTAATTTCATGCCTTTTCTGCGAGCGAGTCAGTGTGCGTTAGAGAAACAGACTGCATGCACAACATTAGTGTATCAGACAAAAGGACCTGTGTGTGTGTGTTTATTACTTATTCAGCATGACGCGCTTTGGAATTATGAGGCCACAAAGGCAGTAAAAGCTTAATTTGAGAGGTTACACTGTTCCCGACCGAAAGCTATAAGAAAGCTCAATGGTGAAATGAGGATTTAATAAAAAAATATATATTCCCAGTGATTCAGTTGTCATCAGTTGAGAGCACCCTTACGCATATGCACAGACCCGTGACCAATAAAACGAGAGTGAGAGAAAATGGGTGGTAAACTTTCCATCATCTCCATTCTTTCTTATTAACAGGGGGATATTTTGCTCTCGCTCTGAGTGGCAGAGACCAGTAAAGCCACGGTGTTTTACGGCCTCCCAGCTCGCTGTTGACAAAGATTGGGCACCAGAGGGCCTTGCAGGAAAGTCACAAAGTCATGGAGGACAGAGAGTGGGGGTTTGCAAAGTGAGTCTTCACTTGACAGAATCTTATGTTATTAATGGTTTAAGGCATTAACATCACACTTTCAAACTTTAATTGAGCAACCAGTGAGCGAGATATCAAACAGGAAGGCTCTCTAGGGTGACATATGTTGTGCGTGTGTGTTTGGCAGAGTGTGCCCGTGTCTGTTTTTGTATGTGTGTTTTTGTGTGTGCTCCTCACCTGTGTGGGAGTGTGATAGACAGAATGAGACCTCTCAGCAGAAGGTTCTGGGGAGACAATCAATACTCCTCACCGAGCTGCGTGGCTATAGCCCTCTCTCATTATGTGCCACAAGGGAGGCTGCTGCTGAGTCTGGCTGAGCAAGAGCCAAGGGAGTATGGACACATTCATAGAAGCCCCCTGACGTAGGCTATTGCTACCTTTTTCACGATACGTGACAGGATAATGAGTCTACAGCACCCCTCGAAACATCTCTCGTGGGTGCACTTTCCTTGTGTATCTTTTCTATGAAGGACTGTTAGTGTATTCTTTTTTTCTTCAGATTCACCAAGAAGTCCATTCAAAGGCACCTCTATTTTAGATGCAATGATGTCCAAAATCAAGAGAGGCTATTTGTGGATATGCTGCACCTAACTCAGGGGGAGAAAAATGAGCAGAAAATGATACCTACAGCATACCGTGACATTGGAAGAAAAAAAAAAAAACCTCTCTGCAAACAATGTGGCTCCTATTATCTGCAAATAACCACAATCCCGAAGGTGCTTTTGGATTAAATATAACTGCGAAAATAATGGGCATATTTTAAAATTTGATAATGCAACAAAATCCTTCTGGGCACCAGTTTCTTGGACCAAGACTGTGGGACAGTTCTGACGAGCTGCATCCCATCCCCATCCATTTCTATGCAGGCTGCCAGTAAGCTGTGCCAAAGTGCTGATATCCCTCATTAGAAAAGCAGAATCTAGGAAAGAGTCCAACTCATTCCTGCCCACACTGTCACAATGATGGCACAGGGTCTCCACAGGAGATTTGAAGGTCAACAAGAAAAACAGGTTGTAACAGATATAGAATTGCGGCCAGTGGAAACCCAGCCATTTAAGTAGAGTAGGGCTGCTGAGGAGGGAGATTAGGGAGAGTGAAGTCGTGTTCTCCCATGCTTGTTAACGTTAACTGAATTCGACTGTACAAGGAAATGGGCACGTTGATGGAGGTTGTTATTTATGCATGTGGATCCAAGTGAAGTATCTGTGATTTCCATGCCAACAGTCAATTTATTTTATTTACAGATTAGGGGGGGAAATGCAGCTATTCTAACAAGTCATTCATTATCTGTTGATATCCAGGATTTATCCAGTGAGCCCACAAAAGACAACATTTATCCAGCCCTAAGGGCAGAGCCTGAGGGGTGGGAGTTTGGCTCTAAGCCTACAGGAATAGAGAGTTAACACAGGTCAAATCCCATCTTTCATATCCTCAGGCAAAACATGCATCCTCGTGTTCAGCAATTCCACACTGGCAACTCATTTTTAAAAATTCTGATACTTATCACCATATTTTCCTCTGTTGAACTTGGCATACGTGCCACACTTGAGTCTTATTTAAAAGCTCTGTCCCACCTGTGCTCCTTTGTTAAAGCTCAGGGGTGCAGCAGGTATTGCGATGGGCTTTCGGCACCAGACAGGGCACGGGATTACACCATCACTAGATTAAACCACTGGCATCACCTGCTGGGAATTCTAACAATTATCAGCCTTGCACTCCAGGGATGTGGGACTGATGTGGGGGAACAGGGCGTCTAGATGCAGAGGAGGGGGCAGTCAGGCTTTTGGATGTGGTACAGATAAAACCCCCATCTTTAATGCTGTCTGTCACATTGAGATAAACGGTGCCCACCAGGCAAATTTATTACAAAACATCAGATGTCTCAAAGGCACTGTTAAAAAGCACTGCATGAGACGTGCCATTGACTGTTTTGTTTCATGTGACTGGCTTAAGAATATCCTGCTGCTTAGCTCCTTTTGTTTTGTTTTGCATCCTTAGCCACAACATCAGTCACTGATGCTGCTGAAAGTGTAGGTACAGATGTATAAATGGTCCCTTTTCGCCATCCACACATAAGCAGGCCTCTTTGTCATTTTGGAACCTGTTTTAAATCGAAGGACCCATCTGAGGATGTCGGGAAGAGAAAGAGGACCTGTAATGAGAGCACTAAAGCAACATATGTTACTCCCTTACACCTCTCGATTTAAGACTGGCTTTTATTTCACATCTTTTTTTCCCTCCTTCGCACACGCTACACCTTCTGTGTTGAATTCCCACTTGCCTATTTTTGGAAAGTCATTGAGAGTCTTTGACAAAGACGGCCTGAAGTGAATGTGAAAGCGTACCCCTGGCCTTGTCGCCTGGTAGTAGAGCAGACCATCTGACCACCAGCAGTAGGTTGGGCCATGAGGGGCCATCCGACCAAACCTGGGAGACCTGTGTAGCCGCTATTGCCAAGTTGCTCCACTCTCCTTCAAGCTTCAGACTACTCTGCCCACCTCAGCTACCACAACCAGCACTACCCCTCGCCTCTCTTACCCCTGCAGGTGCCAGCTCTTCTGCTCAGCGAGATCCCAGTGGAGCACACTGAAAAAAGAGAGAAAGAAATCCATCCAGTCAACCTCGTTTTTGTGTGTGTGAGTGGGACAGAGATGTGAAAGAGCACTGGTGGCAAAATGGGACTCGTAAGCAGAGGTGTCAGAGGAGGTTTGCTCCCAGGAGGGCTAATTTTATATTGTTGTCCAGATGACCTTGAGCTGGGTACCATGGAAACATTCCTACCTTGACTTTGAAAGGTGTCTTGGTGGCTCTGCGTTCGTGTGGCGACAAAGCCCTCTCACCTCAGAACAGAGAGAAATGGCCAAAGGCAAAAGGCTGGAAATAATAGCAGAGCGCCTTCAGTGCCCAGGGAAGGAGAGCATTAGCAGGAAATCTTTTGAGGTGCCTCTGTTCATGCTCCACAGCTCCTCTTCAGACATGTAGCTGAATTTGAAAGCTATTGATGGCCTTGTTCAATCAATGGAATAACAAAGTCCTGAACAAAAGTGACTCAGACAAAAGTGAGGGTAAGTGTTTCTGTGCGTGTGTCAGTTAAAGACAAGAGGCAAACAGATAGGAAGAGAGAGCTTTTGATTGCATGTGAGTTTGGGGTGTTCAGAGTGTGCATAGCAAGAAGCACAGCTGCAGAAAGAAACTGAGAAATGACTGGATTTGATCTTCTTAATATTAGCTTGGAAATGTACCAACCCCTCTATGTTTGTCTCTAAGCAATATGCACACTCTATGTAAATTCACGTCAACTAACATTATATTCAGCTGTGTTTGTCTGTTGTGTTTTGATATACAAATGAAGTCAGTTGGAACACATTAGACTACACACATTTATTTCAGGAATTAAGCACTATTAGGCTTTGATTACTAAAAATTGTGCCCGGGCAGGACAAGACAATATTTGTATGCAAATGCAGAAAAACAAAGCTACACTGGTTGAAAATGCTAAATAGGGCTTGTAATGATGATTCTTCTCATTGAGGCTAAAGACAAATGCAAAATTCTCTAACTAAACAAGAAAATATTTATCATTAGTATTTGCAGAAGTCATTTGATTTGAATGTGTTTTGAATTAGAGATTAACTGAACTTGAAGACGTACCTGCCTGAAGTTGCACGCAGTCATGGCTGACTGTCACTGACTACAGCAGCGTGTAGGCAGAAAGAAGAATAAAGAGCACATGTATGCTGCTATGTGCCACACCCTACCTGCTATCCTGCTGTCCCAGGCACTTTCCATCTGCTATCGCAACACCTACACTGGAAAACAGAGTGATGTTACTTTCGATTGGTTCATTCTCATTCTACATATTTAGGGCTCATTGTGCGCAATTGGCAACGGTCGTGTTGACTAAAAAGGATGCCAAATGTGCTCATGCAAACAATCTCTGATGAATCTTGTTTACTTCCTTTGCTTATTAAAACATTAAGACCATTGACTGTAAGACAGTTAGCGTTAGCTGTTAACGTCAATTAGGAATTAATTACATAGTGTGTTATAAACAGTGTTCTAAATACAGACCAAATGGCTCTGTGACATTGTTTTAATGTTTACACAGAGCAAGCATTTGTAGCTGGCATCCCCCTTTCCTGTGAAGTACTCTTGGAGGTAAGTCTTTTATATCTCAATTAAAGTGCTTTCCCTGAGCTCCGTGCTCTGAGCATGGCCATTATCACCATGGCTCCCAACAGTCTAATTATGCCCACTCCCAACATCACCCTCCTCCCAATCCATCCTGCGCCCACGCTGCTCTATCTTGAACCTCAGTGAGCTCACCTCAGCCTCCTTAAAGCCAATCAGAGAGCAGTGTATGGAATCACTGGAGTATGGGATTGGCTACGTGACGCTGGGTGTCTCTATGGGAGGCATTGAGGAAATACCCCAGGGGAGATCTGGCACAGCACGGCTGCTGCTAAACCCTGAACTGCCTGTCAGCAGCACTTTGTCTGAACATGATGTGTTCTTGTTAAGAGGCAGCGATACGATGTTAGAGCAAACACCCCCCCTGCAACGGGCAGGTGCAGAAACCTCGGTAAAATAGACCCATTTTAAGAGCAGCCTCAGGTGTCTGGATGGCAACGGTGTGGCAGCATTCACCATTTAAGAACAGTCATCACAACGCTTACAGAAAACAAGCTGGAAATTTATTATTCAACATTCAAAATTCAGCACAGGAGCTTCCAACTGTGCCTTGGTGCTCAAGACATGGAAACCATACAACACCATAAAATACCTAAAGTTAGACTTTTGTTCAGTAAACTGCATGAGGAAACTGGCCACTTAAAGAGGAAAGCGGAAAATTCTTTATACTATATTTATAAAACTTAATTTTCAATGCCTGCCTGGAATCAGTCACTTTTTTGACAAATTCTCCAACCTTTAAAAGACTGGAGATATTTGTATATATTTTATATGTGCTTTTGTGAGATTCTTTTCATTCAACAGTTTCCCATCATGACTTTGTTGTGCTCTGCTGGGGGAAACATTTTCTCTGACAGACTGATTTAAGTGTGCTGCCACAGGGACAGTCACAGGAAAGCCTATATCTGACTTTCAACACATCTCTCAAGCAGATAATCACCAGAACTTCCATTTGAGATTAGAGAAAGGGAACAGTATATGTCTGATAAACACACAGAGTCATTAAAAATGTATTCCTAAATTTATAAATATAATTGGCTCACAAAGGAGCCCCTTCTGTGACTTTAGTTGTTGTGATCAGGGGTGCACATAAGTGGTCCGCAGGTGCGCATGGGCTGTCAAAATAAAAGATAAGAAATTGCAACGCACATTTGGTTACATTCGATTTTCTGCAGAAGGACAGACATTTGTTTAGAACTCTTAAAGATGTCGAAGAAGCAAGCTCCTTTAAGCAATTACTTTGGTGTTCCTCCACCTACAAAGAAATGTCAGAAGGAGTCTGAACCGCAAAAGAATCGCATATTCTTGGAAAAGTGGTTGCAGGAGGAGAGCTGGCTTCAAACAAATGATGAACGCACAGAGATGTGGTGCAGAATATGCCGTGAAAATCCCACTCTAGCGGACAGAAACAGTGCCTTTTATATGTACGCAAACATGTGTTGCAGCTTCTCATCTGGTGCGCGTCTTTTATTTTGACAGCCCATGCACACCTGGGGACCACTTATGTGCACCCCTGGTTATGATAGCTTTTGGATGCTTGAGGGTTTAACTCAAGCATCCAAAAGCAGCTTTAACCGATTTAGGCACAATTTTCAGACCTATTTTAACCTTTTTGGATTCTTGTAGAAATGCAAAAAACCCACATGTGCACAAAATTCTGAAAACATGAAGCTCATGTATCAACAAAATGACTTTAAACTGCTAAACTCTAAGCACAATTTCATTGGCCTCACGTCTTTCAAAATACCCGACTCGTAAGTCTCTGAGTATAAATTGAATCATTTCGCACACTTTGTTCGCCTAGGAACACTGGCCTTGAAAATGCAACACAATGATTACCAATTAGTCTCACTCCTGTGTCACCTGTTCAACTTCAATTGGAAGAACAACTGTGTTGTGTGCCAGAGTATACAAGAGATCTCGAGTGACTTACATAGTTGTGCAAGAAGACGGAGCAGCAAGAACACAAAAGAAGAGGATGAGTGAGGATAAGGATAAGAAGAAGCCTAGGAGGCAGCAAAAAGCAATTTGCAGGTTTTTTTGGACTGTTCTGCAGAAGACTTTGTAATGCAGTAAAACACATATATATATTCCTTTTGTTACCTTTTTGTATCTGTGTGCCGATTTTCTTTCTAGTGTTTGTAGTGGGGAAATTACAGAGTTTTGCCAAATACTAAGCAAAATAAGTTGCATTTGTGTTGCATATAGGTCATTCCATCTCTTGGCCTTTCTGTGTGGAGTTTTCACGCTCTCCCTATGTCTGGGTGGGTTCTGTTCAGGTACTCCGGTTTCCTCCCACAGTCCAAAGACATGCAATTAGTGCAGTTAAGTTAATTGGTGATTCTAAATTGCCCATTGGTGTGAATGTTTGTCTGTCTCTCTAAGTTTTCGCCCTACAACAGACTTTGATCTGTCTGTAATGTACCCTACCTCTTGTCTAATGACATCTGGGCATTAGCGGAAGAGAATGGTTATAGAACAGATGAAAATCCGAGGCTATATTTGAACGTGAAAATCCCCCAAACTGAAAAAATGTCTATGTATTGTTAAAATATTTAAAAAAAAAGTCCAGCACTACTGTAAAGTCCCCTATTTAAACACACGCTAATAAAACATACAATAATATATTAATAAGAAATAATAATAATGTCAACATAAAACACATGTTGACATGCCTATAATCTATAGGCTTTAATGTGCCGGCCCACATGTAGCAGCTATAACAGAATTTGGCAATAACAAAAGGAAAAAAAAGCCTGTATTAACCAAAACTTTACTTATATTCTGTAAACTTCTATATATTTTAATACATGATGTGCATCATGAAGCCAAAACATAAATGAACACTTTAATGGCAGCGTTTTGATCACATCAGTGTTTATTTGATGCTCTGTAAGACATGAGCAGATAATAGCTGTGTGTATTGTTTGGCAAACTGAATCCATTTTGAATTGCTGCGTTTCAAGAGATGTGTGACTTTATGAAAAAGCAGTCAGCTCTGAATGTGAGGCACAGTTTTTGGAAATTTTAATTTAAATACAAGTTCTAATGTTTTCTTGGGGGAAAAAATGGTAAAATACTGTGATATTTGGAAATAAAGTTCTGATGCAGTGACATTATGATAAGACGTTTTCTAAATGTAATTTTAAAACTGGGTTTTGTATTAGGAGTTTTGAGAACTGTGTCTTAGCAACACAGGCACTCTACTCAAAACTATGTTTTCTCACATAAATATATACATTTTTTTGTTTGTACTTTTAATGACAACTTTTTGACATGAAAAGAAGTTCATCATGTCTTAGTGGTAAATTGTTAATTGGATAAACGACATGTGTAGTAGCTCTGCTAAGGACAGCTTTGTAACCTAACTGGATAAACAAGCTAAATGAGCTGAGAGAAAAGACCAAGAGTGATTACTTTTCTCTTCTTTTCTTTTTCAAAAGAAAAAATTCATTTTAACAGACACAGATTAGCAAAAAAACTTGGCTATGGCAAGTTTGTGGCAAGTTTGTGAATAAGGTCTAAGAAGACAACTCTGTGCAAATTAGAAAAAGGTAGAAACGGAAGTGAAAATAACCAGATACAACGTAGCTCACAAACTGTTATTTTCATATAATTTGTCACTGAAAGGGTATGATGTCGGACAACCTTTTCTGGGAAGTGAATACATTTTCCATTTAGTCATTTGTATGTATGTATCTATAAAAATTAGTTACTACCAGTTTCTCAGCCTAAAAATGAAAGTGAGTATTCTTGCTTATGAAAGCCAAACCTTCTTCCAGAGCGACTAGGACAGAAATATGAATCAATGATCAGTGACTTGCAGCTTTCCATGGGCAGAATGGCAGCATAATTGAAAATAAAGGAAAGGACAGAGCTACCAAGTGACAAGTCCGGGAAGTATAGAGCTACAAACAAAATGCACCTGTTCTGCATAGAGAGCACAAATGAGACTTCACCATCATAAATCATGCACCTATAGGAGACAGGTACCTTCTCCTATTTAGACCCCGAGGCAGGCATAGACTGTAGAACCGGCGGACTGTAGAGTAACATTCAATAACAGAGTAAAACCTACAACACACCTTTGACATATATAAGGTAGAAAAGCAATAAATCAAACCTATTCTGTAATATGAGCATGCGTCACCTTTAAAGCTGTGAAGCTAACCTTCTGGGTAGCTTCAAATCCCTGTGAAACTGTGTCATGCCATGTACAGTGTGCTATTAAAAATTCTTCAAGAAAGAAAGTATGCATTCTTTAATGGAGGAAAACAGGTTAAAATTTCCTCTTAGATATTTTTTAATTAAAAGATCTGCGACTTCTTCCTGTTGTTCACGGAACCACTTTTTAATTTATTTAGCAGCAGGCGTCACGGTGTTATCATCTTGGTTTACGGGCCCATCGAAAGAGTACAAAATTTACGCCACGGGGTGCACTTGCTTGTGTAAAATACCTTCGCGTTCCTTGGCTGTTACGCAGTCATGCAGAGCAATCATCAGACCTAATGATCCCCAGTGGAGGCTGCCCCTACTATTACAGCTAGGCTGCAATGTTTAACCGTCAGCAACAGACACTGTGGGTTGAAAGTATCATTTAGCGTTCTTCAGAATCTAGAGAGGATGAAAGATGAGTCATGAGATGATATGCCTCTCACTGATGCTCGAGGTCTCGGTTTAAAGCAGGTTGTATACATTCATTTGTAGCCTTTGGACAGTGTGTTTTCAAACAGGAACTTCACCAACGAAATATCAGCTTTGTATAGTTGACTGCACAGTACTCATCACTTAATACTGTGGCAACAGCTGAGACTGAAAGACTGGTCAACATCTATAGTGTTACATAAATGCCTATCTGCTGTTGACAGTGGCTTTCAAGCTGTGTCTTTACTGGCACATGTTAACTGTGTTTGGCAGAGTGTGGGCGTGTTTTTTTCTGTCTTGTTTTGTCTTTAAGGTCATTTTCCTTGACATAGTTATTATGCTGCTTTAAATCTGTCTTTTTATTTGCAGATGAGCTTATTAATAACTTATTCTTCTTTTAAAGTAGCATTCATGGCTAAATTGCATTCAACAGACTGTAATTTGGCTCAGCCTCGTCTTTGAAATGATAATTTGATTATTCATCTGGTATCTCTATGATTATGTGTAATCTGTGTAGCCTTGCTTCTCTTTCATCTGTTTTATGTCCTGAAATGTAAATATTTATAATGAAAATGACTCCACTGAAGCAGAGCTCTGGTCACGCGCTCTGGGTACTGACCGAAAGAATGAGATCACGGATACGAGTGGTGGAAATGAGTTTCCACTGTAAGGTGTCTGGGCTCCCCTTCATTTTGGAGGAACTCACACTGGAGCTGAAAAGAGCCAGTTAAGGTGGTTTGGGCCTCGGATTAGGATGCCTAGTGGTTGGTCGCCTAGGTGTGGTGTTTTGGGCATGCCCAACTGAGAGGAAGCATTGTGGGGGACCTAGGACATTATAGAGAGGTGAAATCTCTGGATTGGCCTGGTGCCCCATATATACATATATATATATATATATATATGTTTCTAAAATATCTGGAAAGTTGCTCCTTCTCAGCAGTCAGCTCTGTAGCCTTGAGAGAAGGATCTTCTGCCCTCCTCTCCAGTTTAGATCATCTTTTTCTGCTGCCAGGGCAAGGTTTACATTCTGAAATTGGATACCTTTTCCCCACCTCTTCTGAACTTCTTCCTTCCTTTTATTGTAATATATACTTAATTTCATCCTCACACCGTCCCACACTGCCCTTTGTCTGGCACACTTTTCTTTTTCTTTCAGCTTTAACTTAACCGGTATACTTTCATCTTGTGATTTCAAACTTTCAGATCTCTTCTGCTCCATGTGTCTCTTCTCTGCCTCCTCCTTCTTTTCCATCTCTTCATGTAATTTCTTGTCAGTGTTCAGTGTTTTTTTGGCAGCCAACTTTTTCAGCAGTTTATCCAAAACAAATTCTGTTCTTATCTGTTGCATCCGTCCTTATTTATACTGTATTATTAATATATTAATAGAAAGACCAATGTTAAGCTTAGTGAACAAATGGTGGAACTTTAATATTTAAAAACATTTTTGCAGAATGATGAATCATTACAAGCCAGATCAAATGTTATAAATTATTATTATTATTATTATTATTGTTGTTGTTGTTGTTGTTGTTGTTGTTGTTGTTGTTGTTGTTGTTGTTGTTGTTGTTGTTGTTGTTGTTGTTGTTGTTATTAGGAATTACCTACTAATCGTAATAAAATATATAAAGGATGAATTCTCTATCGATGCATTTTGATGTATGCTTGCTATTCTTATAATGCATGTTCTCCTCTCATGTGTAAACATCAAGGGTGCCACATGTAAAAGTGAGCTTCTTTTCCCTAGATTCAATTAAATTAATGACAAAATAAGATTTTTTTTTCTTTAAGTTTCTTTTCTTTAATTAGGGAAATGACTAAGGGAGGAGTGTCAAGGAATGTGACAAAATGACAAGTGACACAAATTAAAAACATCCAATTACAGGAAGTAAAACTGCAGGAAACGAATCCATTCTTTACACTTCTGAGTACAGCAGTCTGAAAACAGTATGTTAGTGCTAAGGTATATATCGTGTCATTTCCACAACAATTTTTTAAAAAATCTTCTGATTTTAAATAATTACTTAACTGTGATTTTGTATTTATTTTATATTCAATATAAATGTGACTGTTACACATTTATTTTATTGATTAAACATTCAAATTTTTTTAGACATGTTAAATGTATACAGGCCCCCCCCCCCCCCCCCAAAAAAGAAACAGTATTATACTGTTATTACACCTCTTCTGCTTGCAAATGAGTCATTTAGGAAAGATGTCACGACAGGTTTATCCACAGCTTTTTCATTCAGCAACTTTTTTATTCCTTTTGTTCGAAGCGCTAAACAAAGCAGCGTTTATGTTACAGCAGTAGCAAAAACAGGCATTTGAAGTAGTTAACTGAACTCTTACATTGCTGTGATGAATATTTTTTTTACAGTGACGAGGCAAAGACAAGAGAGTGGGTGATAAACGAGAGGTATTACAGGCAGGCGATGAAGAAGAAAAGCAAGATTAGACTGCCAATTACTTAATCTCTATTGTTGTTTGTGACTAATGATAATTAGAAATAGCACGCAATAATTGCAAATTCACAGACATGGGCGGAAACAAACTGTATTACCACAGCAGTATATATCTTGTAATCAACAATTAACAGCACAGCAAACCACTGCTTGCTTATCACATAATTCTCATGTCTACCAAACACACTGGTAACAAACTGTGCTTGCTGACGAAAATAACATGCACTTCATAGAGTGGTGATTTATAACCAAATGAAAAAAGTTAAGCAATTATTAAAGCTTGTTAATTCTTTACTTTAAGGTTATTCTCTCTCAGAGTCAAAGATGTGTTTCTTACACAGAATGTTTAATCTTGTGAGACATTTTTTGGTAATACAGCGGTGGGAGGCAGGGATGGTATGTGTTGGAACATTAATCATATGCATGTGTTTGCAAAATGTTCCTTTGCTGCCAGACTGCTATGCAACAGAGGTGCAACAGAACAAGGGCAGCATCGGCCAAAGTCAGCAACTAGGTAGCAAAATATATATTCAGCTGTCAAATACACACGTGCACCATTTCCCATAATTAAATGAATAAAAACTATTTAAGCAAACAAAAATGTCTCAAAGTGATAACTCATCCCCAAACCAAAAAACATAGGAAATATAGTATCTCTCTCAGATAGATAGATAGATAGATAGATAGATAGATAGATAGATAGATAGATAGATAGATAGATAGATAGATAGATAGATAGATAGATAGATAGATAGATATTTGTAGTTGAGACGGATAGTCTTTGGATATACAAAAACAAGAGAAGTGATTCTCTCAGAGTAAAACGTTAAAGCTATCTTTTCAGTGTGTCCAGAGAACATTTTCTGTAATCTTCGGGTTCTTGACCTTGGGTAATTTCATCATCTTCAGGGTAACTAAACCCCAGGAGACCATCAGTTGTGATCTCTCATGTGCTAGTACTGTCACCTCACTGTAAGGGGGACTCATGATCAATACATTGTTTATATCTCGATGTTTCAGTCCTTCAGTTTTCTCCCAGAGACAAACTGGTGGATTTGAACCTGCATTGCCCGAAGTCCTGCTATTTAGACATGTTAACCTAAATAATAGATTGGGAATATTTTTGTGTAAGGAAATATATAATAAAGGTATTTTGACCCAATGTTGTGTTGAAAGATAGCATGTAAGTCAAGTTTCTATTCAGAAGGTGATTGAGCCTAACTTGTTAATATCAGCAGTGATACGGACAGGATATTACTTTTTCCCAATTTTAATTTTTAACCTGTTAGGACAATGGCAGTGTCAGCCCAAATAATATATATAGACTGAAACTACAAAGTGAAGCACAGGCGCTGTGCGTTGCAGAGTCATGGGAATGTTCTTGTATTATTTTGGTGAAGAAGAAATATTGTTATACTTGATTCTTTAGTTAGCGGTAGCAAATAATTTAGCTCATGCTGTTAAAATCCATCAACCAGCATGAGTAACCTAAATTTGGTTAACAGTAAACCTGACTTGATAATATTTGATTTTATTGTATAAATTCATTCTTAATGAAATGCTTACCATTTGTTCTAGAAGAAAGTTTTGTATAAATAAATTAATTTAATTTTCCCCAAATTGCAAAGCTATGGCATCAAAACAACATGATTGGTGAATTGAATGTTGATCCTACACCAATATTATTATGATCACCCCCATTGGGATATCAGATACACCCTGTCAAACATCTCAAAAAGAAAGCTTGGCTGTGTTGAACTTTGCTCATAGTATGCACCTATAAAAAAGGAGGTTTCACAAGGTTTAGCAAAGCTAGAAATTAGCAGGGAGTTAGCCATCTAGTTTCCATTTAATGATGATATATCATGTTCTCTCTAAAAAAACAAAAACATACAGCTTTGCTATAACTTTGTATGCAAACAAAGATGTAAAACTAAACAGCACTGAGATTTGGTGGTTTACTGAAGCTGGGCTACTTTACACAGGGAAGAGCAACATTGCTATGGCTAGGCTATTATAAAAATAACACCAAAGGGAAGGTAGGAAAAGGGTTAAAATTTTGTGATGGGCAGAAATCAACAGCATCGTTAGGCAGGAAGAAGATACCAAAAATGGGATTTTTAAAAATATTTATGGGACCTAAACCTAAGCAGTTGTTGCTATTTAGCCAGCTCGTGTCAGTAATAGAATTTCTGTTACTGCAACTTCTACGTGCGTGTTGATTACACAGTTTGCCGTGATATCAGGTTGGATAAATCATAGGTGTGATACTGTACTTCATGTCTTGAGTCTGAAAATGCAGACACAGATTAAAATATACCCTGATCGCACACGGACACCTACAAATTCTCTTCCCGAGCTTTGGCATACTACATATTTGTCTAGCCACATACACAAAATGGAATTAGGCTGAATGGCGATGAGCATCCTGATGTTCCCTCTAATTTTTCATGTGTCTGAGTGAACACACAAACTCCCTGAGCGGTCCCTTGGACCACTGTGAGCAACGGTAGACGTGTGCACTGTGGTCACACCGGCATCAAATCCATCCAAGTTACATGGTTTATTAAAATAATAAAATTACAGCATTTACATTTATGTTAGACTACTTTTAATTAACTGCTTTAGCCCACTTACAATGAGAATTTAAAAAAAAAAATTTGTACTTGAACTCCAATTTTGAAAACAAAACTTTCTTTCTTTCTTTTCTTTTTTTTTTTTATAAAGCTCTGACTTGTATTATGAGTCTATGGTCTGGGTGAGAGTCCTGTAACTCTCTGTCTGCAAAATACAGTATATGAAGACCAATGCTGGGCAATTAATTATATAGTTACTTCTTCAAAAAAGTAACTGAGTTTTGCAAACAACAAAGTTTTTTGCAGCAGTTTACCTAAAAATGCAGCCAAGGCGTTTTTTAAAATAAACATTTCAAACTATTTACAGAACAATCCGCTGTTCTGCATCAAATTTGATGCCACACAAATTATTTGTGTTGTGTTGTACTTTTATTTCATTATTTCTGTCCACTATGAGATAAAGGAGAACATCAAAAGCCTGATACCTGCAGGCCTGACAACAGGAGATGTATCACTCCTGTAACACCCATAACATTCAGTAGTCGCCTCATTGTTCTGACACACACAACAAAACTATTGACTACACTACACTCTAACTACACAAGATTTGCGCTAAATGTTGCAAATCTCTCACATCTCAAAACACCTCCTAAAACTTCCCCCTCCCTAAACAACTAAGTGTCATGTTGACATAACATTTTCTGATTGGTCGACATGGTACATTTTTCGACCAATAGGAAAGGGTGGGATTTTTCTTGGATTTGGCTTTGACCGTTTCTCCCGCAGTAAATATAAACAACGATAGTATTCAGGAAGAAAACCAAACATTGCAGATATTTTTTATCATAACTCTGGTTTTATGTGGCCTATCAACACAATTTAAAAGCTGGTATAAAGTCCACACTTTTTCCGTCAGTCGTTCCATCTGTCATGCTCACATCTCCAATGGTTGTACACGTTGTCATTAACGTGGCTTCATTCCACATCAGCCACGCGGCTTTGCTAGCTAAAGCACCGGTGTCGGAACATAAGGACGCTGTCATAGACGACGTTGATTAGCTGCCTATGTACGAATGTGAATCGCGTAATTGGCTGGACTATGGGATAAGGTGACATCATTCTAATCCCATACTGGAGCAGCTAGTCACTTACTGACCAACACTGCAAAACAGAATTGTTAAAGTATTAATTTTAATTTCAATTCAGGTTGGATTTTTTTTGTGCGCAACGCAGATTTCCTGTGCGCAGAGACCGTGCCAGCAGTGCGCAATTGCGCACGCGCGCAGCTTAGAGGGAACATTGACCACTCTAAGCAAACTCACTGCTGCTCTAGACGTGGTGGCTTCCACAAACCGCTTTTATGTATGGACTCTTGTATGTAATGGACTAATTCCAAATTTACTCCGGTGTTCAAACATTATTCATCCCTGTGCTGTAGTGTACACCTTACCCTTTTAACAACATGCTACACATGATGATAATAAAAAGGCAGAGAGACTAAAATCAACCACTGGTTCTTTTTGTTCTTTTTCTTAGGTGTGGCATATTTCTATTAAATTAAAGTAAAGTCATTATTGCATGGTCAAAAGATGAAAACCTCAATAAATGTAATAGAATCTTGAGTCTGGAGACATGGTTGAGACATGATTACAGTACTTAAGAAACAGATGGAGAGTAATCAGAATGAAGAAAACACCAAAGAAGGTAGCCTCTCTCAGGCATTGTCTTTTTCCTCCACACACAATAAGCAAACTCACTGCTGCTAACCTTGTGTTCATAGTGAGCTCTTCTCACTACAAATGACCATAACAGTGATTTTGCATGTTTGGCTTGGTAAATGACAACAATTTTCTAAAAGAAAAAAAAAACAATCCTACTGGGGCAGCAAATATTAGAGTTGTTTTTTTCTTCCTATCAACCAGACTGTCATTTGTTTCAGTTAACTCCAGTATACTATTAAAATCCAATTGTAGAGACATGGTCAAGCTAATTAAATCATAACAGTGAACAAAATTTCTATTACGTTTTTGTCAAAGTATTAATTTAACTGATCCAGCATGGAGCTAGATGGCAGACAATTATGTTTCCTCCTGAAAATACAATCCACGGAGAAAACTAATTATACCAAGAAATTAAGATATTTTGTGTGATTGTTAACAGGTGAGCCATTGAATTCTGAGCTGAGTGTATTGTCTGAATATGTGATTTTCATTGATTAGATTTGCATTGAAGTTGCTAAACAAGCGTGGAGGTTATATTTGTTTCACTCAAAAACTCCTGGTATGAGCCTGTATTAAGGTAGCCTTAAGGTTCAGTGATCAAAACCAACAACAAAACATTTCAAATAAAAATAAGCTGTCCCATAAAATATAGCAATATTTGCCAAATGATTCACACAGCCATCAAAAACATCTTCAGTTTTTGCCATTGGAATGTCTTACATGTGTACTGCACTCAAAAACAGATCAATTCTTTAAGGTGTGGGAACCATACTTGAATTATTTGGAACCTGACGTTTCTAATATTATGTTACAAGGATTCTCTTGAGTGTTCAAACTGCAACGTACCACAGGTATTGTACTGTATTGCATTCTCTCTTTATTTATTTTTTTTATTTATTAGATGGAACTGAGCTGGTGTTCTGTGCTTAGTTATCAGTCTGTTTTTGTTTATTTGTTTTTTTAAATTTATTTTTGGTTCTGAATTGTACACTTTATTATGTTATGTAATTATGTATTATTTGTGAAAACAGAAAAACTAATAAAAATACATTAAAAAACAAAACATCTTCAGTTTTAATAAAATCTGCTAAGCTATATGTCTATATGATATTTAAGGACTTTAATTTATATTTGTCATTACATATTTATTAGAGAGTCAAACAATTTTTGTGACTGTTCAACGTATGTTGACTCTTTACTCATTACTCTAAATAGGGGCATTAAGATTTCACCACAAGTTGATTTAAGAAAGCCACACACAGTCACACATATCAGTGAAGCATAAGATGGGGATAATGCATCAGGTCTCCCTCTGAGATAATGATCGGCTCCTAAATTGGTGAACCTTTGGCATGGCAACCAAATGACAGTGTGCGCATTTTGGTCAAGGGTGATTTTAAATGTTGTCTTAACTTTCCGAGTTGCATCAACCAGCCCCCCTCAAACTACTCTGTGTGCTCTATATCCAGACCCGCAGAGCACCACTGTGCTCCCCACACATTTTCTGACAAAGTGAAACAAACAGTAACTGAACTGACAGGATATGTCATTTTCAATCTCGGCTTTAAAACTTCACAGGATAAAGCTGCTGGGTGAACTGATAATACTGTTTAAAGAACTAAACGAGATTGAACTGCCAATTTGAATTTGGCTTCATTGATGAAACGGCAGCAGATGTAGACAGAATTTCCAGACATGTTTATTTTGGACAGTGTCTTTGGACTGTGAAGCTGAGGCCATGAAATGAGAGAAGTAAGCAAGGAGTAGCAAAAGGAGGACTCAAAATCCTCATCCCAGGCTCTGAAATACTCTGATACCACCAGTGTCACAGGAATACGCTCAAGGTGTCCTTTGCTGTAAGCAACACAAGAGTTTTTCAAGGCAAAGAATTTCCCAAGTGAGTCACCTGATCTCAACCCAATAAAGCCTGCTTTTCAGTTACTGAAGACAAAACTGAAGGCAGAGACACCCACAAACAAGCAGGAACTGAAGGAGGCTGCAGTAAAGGCGTAGCAGAGGACCTCTACAGAGGAAACACACTAGACTAGCCTACGTGCAGATATTCAGTCTAATAAAGTTTTTCCATTTAGCAGTGTGGAATCTGTGAACGGTTTTAGGACCATGACTCTTTCTTTAGATGCTTTGAGTCCCTTATTAGATTGCATGTATATAAAATCAATTCCAAACAAGAGGAAACTGAGGCTATGTTTTTAATCGTTGTCCAGATGTGGTTTAATATGGATCAACAGTGAAAATATACATGTTCAGTAAATTTATGGAAACACAAAACTTGCTGTAAAAAAATGGTCATCAAACAGCGTGGATCAATCACATGTCCCTGTGATCTAAAGTAGTAACAAGTCCATGTGTTAGATTAAATTTAAGTTAATTAAAATCACAGCTTTACAATTAAACACGTGTCATCCACAAAACTGTTGTCAGCTGTGTACATACCCAGGGCATATCGTTTCCTCAGAGCAGCATGTGTATACTCAGCAGCTTTTATGACATAGACATTGCATAAATAACACTTTTTTTTTTCTAGTGAGACGAGGGAGAAATTTGCACTTGAAAGTTTAAAATGTCAAGATAAATGGCATTTTCAGTTAAAAACAGCAGAACAAAACCTTACTCTTGGGTGAAATCAGGAACATGTCCTGGGGGCTAGTGTAAAACTAACCTCATCCTAATATGTTCATTTTGCAAACTACACAGGCAGAGTGTGTCTCTGTTGCTCACCAGTGTAAGTGTATCACACAGTGTGTATGCTATACCTGCTGCTGTGCCAGAGTGGCCGCGGGAAATCACTTCCAAACAAGAAAAAAACTGTTAAGCTGGACTGGTGTGCTGGTCATACATAAAACAGGCCAATTTAATTCAATCACCACGTTGATTAATCTGCTCTAAAAGTAGACGACACGTTCTACAGCTGTGACACCACAGCCTGTGGGTCACAGTCCATCAGGTGGATATTAAAAACTGAGGGAATTCCCCTTCTATATAGTCAAAGTTGGTATGGCCCAAACAGCTCAGCTTTAGCCTTTTTTGTTTCCTTTTTAGTTTTTGCATCAATAATACTTATAGAGGGTAAATGAACATGCAGCTATTGCAAGTAGCTTATTTGTATAGATTAATATCAGAAAGAATTTCCCATAAATACATCTTTGAAGCAGGACCTTGTGCACAGTAAAATACTTCCCTTTTGAAATGTACATTTTAAAGTGTGTCAAAATCACATTATTAAATAATAGATGTGGGTTGCTGAATCAATGGTTGCTTGGCCTTCTGACTTTTAATGCCACTTAATGGAGAAAAGTCTGATGCTGAGAGACGACAACAAGTGCAAGGGACGCAGACAGAAACCAGGGAGTGAACAGAAGGTTCCCTAGAGTGGTGCCACTGAGGAGAACGATGAGGAAGATGCCAATAATAAAACCTCCACAACAGAAATAACTGAAATGTAGCTTCATTAAATCAAAACAAAAACGTGGGCTAATATAAAACTCTGGCTCCTCCTCTGGCCTCTTGCTAGTCACCAAACTGTCTTTACAGTATCGATTTCATTCTATAAGCAACAATTAAGCTTCCCAGATCAGTGCACGATCAACAGTGTGTTACCATTGCAGGAAAACCATTACCATTAATCACAGCCTGGACAAAATATATGCAGATATCAAATCAAACACTTAAGATAAAGAAGTAAAAAATAATTTAATTTCAGTTTAACTGCAAGGCTTTAATGAAAAACAATGAATACATTAAAAAGTTATACATTCGGATGCAGCAACAGACTGGTATGATATAGCCTCTTTAAAGAAGCTGCTTTATCAGGATTATAAGTCCCTGATATTATACCAGTGATACAAAGAATAAGATCAACTCGCAGGCTCGTTTTACCTTCTGCATTTATATCTTTGTCTTTCTTCTCCTTTGAAATATTCAGCACTTTCCCCTTAATCTTTCTGACTTGTGTCAGTTCCAGAGGAGTGACTGTTAAAGATCACTCATCATGAGCACTATCTTTTTCCCCCTCAGGCAATCCCTGAGGGGGGAAAAGTTGCAGTTTCCAAACAGACATAGCTGTTGCTCTCAGAAGAAGAAAAAAAAGATGGATGAAAGGGAGAGAGAACAGTAAGAAAAGCATGCCATTCAATGTTTTTTTTTTCTTTCATAAAGGATGAACTTCAACTGAGAACATCAGTCAAAGTGACACGATGTGGACCCCCACTGACTACTCATCATCAGCTCTCATTAAAGAGAGCCAGGAACTGGCTACTCCAGCTTATTCCCATTGATTGAGAAGGGCAGAAAATGGGCATGTAAGCAAACTTAAAGTGGAGGACTTTAATAGCGTGGAGCATTAAAGTTTCTGCCGATGATTAGCACTCGCTCTGACTTCAAAAGCTACCCGTCTGCTTTGAGTAGGCCGACAAGTTTGAAGAAGACGTCAAGGTGTGAGCACAGTGTGAAATGATTATAGGAAAAAATAGATTAACACTGTGACTTCAAAGGACTCTGTGCATTTACATCAACACTTTGCTGTCTCACGACCTTCTCTACTTCCTCGCACATCATTATGTCATTGCTGGATTCCACGCCGTTCTGTCGCACTTGTGTCCCGGGGCCTCTGCCATAAAAGTACAACACAACACAATTTCACTTAAATGTTTTTGTCTTTTTACCTGCTTGGGAGAAACAGACATGTCTCGTATACAGGAGCAGTTGCAATAAGTAACAGTAGCCTGATGGTGTAAACTTTTAAACTCGTTGTCCACTTTGGCAAAAACCTCGAGCTAGCAAGAGGTACAAAATGCTATTTTGAGCCACTTGTGCAATCAGGTGAGCCGGTGGAAAGTGGGTATGCTGCTGCAGAGCATGGCACTCTCAGGCTCCCTCTGTCCCTACACTGCATGCTCATTCCCAAGGGCCTAAGGAGGAATAATCAGTCATTAACTGGTGCAGGCCAAGGTTCAGCTGCAGAGTGCCATGTCCCTTGGAGGATCAATAGGCCAGGGTAATTAAAGAGCTGGCCGGGGAGGGAGGGGAGTGTTGGGAGGGGGGGCATGTTGCCAGTAAATCCACCGCAGCGATGGGATAACTGTAGCCAGAATGACTACAACACTGACACTGAGAATGGCACTAAGGGAGGGTGACACACTCGCATAAACACATAAACATATCACAGACTCCAGTGGGACCTAGAGACTGACTCAAACACAGGCCCGTGCACTTATAAATAATAATGCAACAAGACTATTGTGATAGCACTGTTGTGTAATTACCTGAATTGTTTAGTTTTCTTTTAGTTTTTTTTTAGATTTCTATTATCATGTGGTGTAAATTGGCATAGATGATAGTAATTACTGTGATGTAGAGTTCTACGCTGTGCCCAAACACCAGAGGATTAATCGTATCTTCTTGTGTATCCAAGTGAAGACGCAAGTCTATTGAGCCGCCAGGACACATGGTGATTTAATTTCTCTAAGCTGCTTTTAGCGTGAGTAATGTTTTATTGTTGGAAAAGTAGTGGCAAGGTAAGGCGAATGAGCATGAGCCACGTTGCTTCTCACATCCAAAACACCGTAAGATGGATTCCCTATTGTTTCCTCTTTGAGCTATGAATAAAGTTGCTCAGATGTAAAAGTCTCATAAAGAGATGAGAGAATCACCATAGAAAATCCTCCGGGAAAGACTTGTGTGGATGATGTTATTTCGATGTTTGTTCGCAGAGGTAAAATGCTTTTTCTTTCCAGATTGAACTTCAGTGTGTGCCTTAAATCCCCGAGCGTTCACGAGCAGCAGCAGTTTCTTTAATCTGATACATTAGTGATCCTCACTAGGAAGCAGAAGTCCTGTGTTGCTGTCAACCCTCTCAGACTTATAAACGTTTTTGAATCCAGTCTTTTGCATTACTGCAGCTCGATTCTCTAAATTTAATCCTCACACAATGTGCACAGCACAGCTTCCAAGATACTTAGACTGCACTACAAATGTACTGATGAATAATTAACTCGTGCATCTGGTGACGTATCATTTTTCATGTCGGGACCACTAACACAAAAGCTCTAATGTCAAAGGTGAAAGCATGTGTAATATGTCATTGGAAAGCATTAGTCAAAATACCAGCCAAGAGCATTGTAAAGCACACAGACTACATAACAATATCCTCAGTTTGTGTAATAAATTCAAGTCACAGAGCTAAGCATCCCATTTTCAGTTCCATAATCTTTCAAAAACCCAGAAGGTCATTTGACAACGTCGATTCAGAAGCTGTTTCCAGAATCTTCAAAGACTCCTCTAAACATCTGGATTTAAAAAGAAAAAAAAAACAATCCCATATTGTGCATGAAAAAAAAAAGACCATTATTTCTCAGGTAGTGAAGCTTTACTTCCACTATTCTGGCAAACCGAGGATAGGATCACTCACATAATATAAATGTGATATTCCTGTCATATGTTTGAGATCATAACAATAAAAACACAGGGAGAGACACGAAGGGCACAAACTGGGGTTAATATAACTGACTCCAAATAGGAAATGTTGTGTGGTGTCGCAGGAATCTGCAACACAAGCCCTGAAATGTTCAAATTAAAGTTTAGAGCATCCCCACCACCTGCTGCTGTCTATCGGATGCCACATGCACTTTAATAAACTGGGTATCATCAGCCTTGATGCTACATAACGCGCCGTACACTAGCACAGCCAAATGGAGAGCAGCCAGAGCCAGTGCAGTCTGTGGAAGATTTGAGGACTGTCTGTTTTATGGCATATGGAAATGGCCTAGATATTGATTCCTTACTAATGTGGCTCATGAAGCAGACAGCATCCCATGTAATTGCTTTAAAGTTATTTCTAGTATTAGCTATTCTATATTTTATCTATATTATAATATTGGCAAGAGATGTTGCTGTAAATAAAACTAAGATGTTAATTTTTGATGTTTTTTTTGCCTGCATAATCATCAAGCCAAAGTGTCCACTATAAATAATTACTTTTGGATAAATGGCCCCTATCCCATAAAAATAACTGAAGGCATTCCCAACCCCTCTGTGAACCTATTAAATCTGAAGTCTGCAGGATGTTTTATAAACTTTCTATGACCTATAAAAACACTACAGCTTCTTGTTTGCTGTAGACTTGCAGTCTTGACATACAGTAGGTTCGTAAGACAGTTTTTGATCTTCGTTCGCCCCACTTTTTCAGATGCCTTTTATTTTCCTGAGTCGTAGTGCACAAAGATAATTTAACTCCATTGACAGTTTCTGTGTAAAACAATACTTTCTTTCCTCAGAGTAAAAATAGCTTTAGCTTTCTCTGTCACTGCCCCCCCCCCCCCGTAATGACTACTGAGTGCTTCACCAAAGACATAAATTTGTTGACCTATTGATTGGAAGGTTTTCAGTTCCTAATGGGTTTTTTTTACAAGTGCTTTGCAAAATATTTTCGGCCTATTAAGTTCTTTAATTGCACAATTTTTTAACTCCATCCATCTGTATTATAAAGTTTAGTTTTATCCTAACTAAAACTTTCTTTGTCAACACAAATAAAACAAGTAACCCCTGTGTCTTTTACTTTTGTGTTAAATTATTAAAAGCCTCGTAAATTGCTATAAAAACACAGTTGAATTTTATAAAATGCAACTTCCACTGCATATTAAAAACAAAACTGTAGATTAAAATAATTGCACTACCACTATAGAAATGTGAAAGTCAAAAAAGGGCTCCTTGGACAGTAGGAAAGAGAATAATCTGCTGGAGTTGGCCATATCGCAACCTGTCTGTATCTCTTTGAGCCGGTACCAATCCTGCTTACAGGTTACTTGCACAATCCTTAAACAATGTAGACAGTTATTCTGGCAGCTTCAGTAGCAGTAGAGATCTTCATTCCTAAATGTCTAGCTGTAAGACTGTGTGATATTATTTTAAACATAAATCAAATGAATGAATTGGTATAGGAATCAAATATTCTAGGTGAGTGGAATTAAACATCCCCCCCCAAAAAAGTAATTTCTCACATCACAAAGCATTGCAGGATGAGCCTTGCACGACAAAGCCACTACAAGCTCTTATTCCCCCACTTCCTTTTCATGTTTTTTAGCAGTTTGCAGAATCATACCTTCGGTGTATCCCACCACACAGGAAATGTGATCAAAAAGTCCCAAGAACAGCCCATGGAAATTTAAATTTTACTTGATTTAAAACTCACATTCAGGGTCTTCTCATACACCTCTGGACTATGTTTGAAGCACAATTTAAGAATCAAACTCATCACAGTCGCAGCAGCATAGTGTATATAGCAACATAGTGTTCATTAAAAAGGAGGAATGAACTGGAACGTAAATGAAAGCAATGCTTGGAGTGGCCAAGGTGTAGATAGAAAAACAGGGTTAACTTCCAGGTATCAAAGAGGGCCTGGTTACCACCGTATTGGTTTTAAAGACCTGGTTGAAAACGGCATCACCATCCCTCCTTTAAATACTAAGAGCTTGATGTGATGACTGGAAACAGGTGTGGGAAAGACAGCTCGAGCGGGAGAAGCTTCACCTGTAGGCAGCCGATGAGGAAGCACCTGCCCACAAATCTACCCGATACTGAGAGATGGACTCAAGACAAAAGGGAGACTGAAAGAAAGAGAGAACAAAGAGACAACCCCAAACCTGCCAGGACCATAACAAGATCTCGCAGTGCAAGTTCTGCTATTGTTCCTTGTACTTGTCTCTGTGTGATGGGTGCCGGATCTCATTTGTTGGCGTCTGGATGAAGATGCAAAGAGGCAAATCTGTCGATGAAGTCAGTAGTGAGTGAGGATTGCAGTTGTCTATCACACCATGCTTCTTCTGCACATTAGACAGTAACGCGGCACTGAAACAATAGTTTCACTGTCACCTCATAACAAGTAGGTCCTGGTTCCTCCCACAATCCAAAGAGATGCATGCGGTTGTGTTAATGTGATTCTAAACTGACAGGAGGTGTTAATGGGAGAGTGAATGATTGTCTCTATGTGTTAGCCCTGCTCGGAATTGGTCAGCTGTTCAGGATGTACTCTGCGTCTCGCCCTGTGACGGCTGGGATATGCAGGGGTATTTTGGTCAGTCTTGTAAGGAGCCAGTAAACAAGGGAGGAGGAGGGAGAGAAGTAGATGCCTATTGATTCTGTGGACAGTGACTCTGATCACTTTAAACAGGCTGGGATCGACAAGCCGTCCCCAGGCAGTGCAATGCCTTGATCTGACAAAGAGGAAAGCAGTCTATGGGCGTATCCATCAGCAACAAACATTCCAGAACTCAACAAAAACAAGAGAGGGTATTAACTGTGATGCCCATTGATCGGTCAGCGCTGCGCACAGTCACCGAGACAAAGCTGGCCCCTTCGATTTGTCTGGAGACAGACCCGGTGTAATTGTAAGGAACTGCAAACAGCAAAAAGAACAGGACATTTTCAGTTGAAACACATTTTTTTGTAATGTGTTACAGACAGACAACAAACAGGTGAGGTGGAAGAAAAAGACAAGCAACACAGATTGAGAAAATAATGGTGAAAAACACAGAAATCCATAGAGGTTTGAGCTGAGCAGTGACATTAACAGTCAGGACAGAGAGCTCCTCCTGGCTTTACTGCCCACCGTGCACCGGTGGTCATTCTTTCCAGACAGATCTGTGAGCAGGAGGTACATATTAAGAGCTTAGAGGTAGCTTTATTCTGCCGTGTTTGGTAGAATCTCACAGGTGGGGGTCAGCAAAAACAAAAAGTCTGAAGCTGTTAGACTGTCCTTTTTCTTCCTGAGGCTTGACACCAGACGGAAGCACAATGGACACACATTTGAAGCTTTTGATGTTTTTTCCTCGACTCTTACACGATACAGTATAGAGCAAGCACGCTGTAAATAGCTTTTCCAAAAACCACTACGGAACAAATTTCCTAGATTTCGACTTTAAAATGGGACAACACACACCAACTGTAAAATAACACTGCTTGATCATTTATCATACTTTAGCATTTACCAGAGAAGGTTGCAGTCACTTCAGAAGCTACAGATGCTTTCCACTCAACTTGCTTCATGAAACAGTATTCCTGCTTAATCCAAAAAGAGTTGTTTTTAATTGGATACATTCTTGCTAACAGGCAAATAAAAGCACACTGTTCCCACACGTTTAATGTAATATATCGAGTTATGGTTGCTGTCTTAGTCCAAGTTTTTTCCAGTGCTCCTGTTCTGCTTCAGCATGCATGAAATGATTGATTAATTGAGAGTCCACACGAATGATGTCATCAGCCACATTTTGTGAATTATGTGAGTGATCCTAATGACAGTTTGACGCAGAACCAATCTAGAGTACGGACAAGAAAGGTGATGGAAATTCATTGCTTTTGAATGGATGTCATTTGTGTCCAGGTCAGAATGTGCCAATTGGCACAAGCTTGAGCATTTCCCAAACCAGCAATTAAACAGAGAGCACATAAATCATTGGAGGAACATGGTTGACAGACAGGGACTTTCTAATCGCAGCCAGTGAGCTGCAGAGGAATTCATTTTTATTAGAATTAAACGGACGTGAGTGGCATGTGCCATTTGTTTTCAGTTAAAAAGCACAGTTTTTAATGACACACAAAGCTGTCTGAGCTTTATGTGTTTTTAGTATGTCATAAGTGATCAACTTTATTGTCCCCTCCATTGCTTAAATGGACAGTTGTATATTAGCGCTTCATCTCTTCACTTTTCTGTTAATTTACCCATCACAAACCTTGACCTGGCAACAGTCTTCAAGCAGTAATATTTCTAAAATTACATTTGAAATTGTATCATAATTGCGCTGAGCGTGTACCTTAAACATAACATAGTTTTATTGCACCAATAAATGACATTTTATTTTCTGTGACTATTCTGATGAATACAATTGAAATAAACAGAAGTAGCCAATCAGACCACTGCAACAAGTGCTTTCATTGTTCAAAAATAATAAAATTGTCTTATTTTACCTCGGACCCACAGCTAGACGTTGTTTTGGGTCAATCAGTTTTCTGAAATTATTTCTCTGCCTCCTCAGATGTTATCCTAACTCTGCTGACAAGAGCTCCGACTACCCCACTGACAGAAAATAGTCCCCACTGAAATACAACAAAAGTCGTCTCTATACAGCATCCACTCCTGGATCAAACCATGAAAATCTCCCTGCAGCTGCAGAATTTCTCTTTCTTCCTTTTCTTGTTTAGAAACATCAGGATCGGCTCATCATCGCTTCACGTTGACTCCATTTTTTCCCCTGTGAGCTTTTTGAGGATGAATTTCCCACAAAAAAAACCTAACGTTTTCAGTGTGTATATGCATTACACAACAAGTTCGAATCCAAAATCTCTATTTCGTGTCGCTTGTGTAGTGGCCTTTAGCTCTCTAAATGCTATTAAGTAAACACCTTTAATAGTTATTTGAAACTTGCGTAGTTAAGACATTGTTCTGAGTACATATATATCTATATGTATATATATATGTATATATAGATTTATTTATTTATTTTACATGTGTGGGCTTAGAAACACAGAAGTATCTAGATGCAGACACAATTCTACATGCACAAAGCCGTTATTCCTGGTGTAATTTAACACAGCCCTTTGTAACGTGGTAATTATGGCAGAATGAAAGATTTGCACATCCTGGTAACCTAGCATTGCTGATGGGTCGCTGCATTTCTGCGGCAAAATGGAAGAGGTCTGTGAGCAGATTAACAGGACAATCTTTTACATTTTATCTCCAAGACTCATGCAGAGAATTGAGATGGTCAGGCTCCCTTTAAATCACTAAGTCAATTACCTCGTCCATATGGGACAGCAGTGATTTGGATATCAGAGATGGGTGGAGTTGAGCGTAAAGGGGCTGTATCAAAGGAGTGTCTCTTAGCTGTGCCTTGCCCCTCAAGGCTATACTTATGAACACCTCACTGACTCTGATTCGCGGCTGTGCTGGTTGCGATAGCTTTGGCAGAAATAGCAAGTTGAGATGAGATGGAAGCTGGAGCACCTGGTCCAGGAGCAACTGCTAGCATCTCCAGGGACTTCAATAATTAGCATCACATTCACATTATAGCACCTCGGAAAACACAATGTGTCTGGCACCTCATCAACACCTGCGCCTGATTTTTTCAAATATATTGTCATGTGCCAGATTGTCATCTAAACATTATGCTTGAGACAAAGATTTAAAGTTTATTTTTAGTAAGCTGTACGTCATAAAAAATGGTTCTCACAAAGTATCTTAAAACAGTTAGTGAGGACTTCTGTAGACTAACTTTGTATTTCTGTAAATTTGCAGAATAACTGCAGCAACAGGCATTGGTGTGGAGGGATGTGCTGAAGGATCCATGAGCTGTTTTTCATTTTGTGATTTGTTGAGACTCAGTGTGCAGTTTGCATGTTCTCATTTTGTGTGCAGAACATTTACATATATTATAATCACAGTATGACGGATAAACTGCTGAAAAGATCTCTTTAGATAATGTCACGGCCAGTGTTGGGACTAACGCGTTATTAAGTAACGCGTTACAGTAACTACGTTATTATTGTGGTAACGAGCACGGTAACTAGTTATTATGCCAAAATCAGGAACGCGTTACTCGTTACTGGGATTTAGATTGGCTCGTTACTCGTTACTTCATGTGGTGGCTATCGCGGAGCTTCCACAGATTCAGTAACATTAGAAAGTGGTGGAGGCAGCAGGTGGATGAAGGAAAAGGGACGCAGAAGGAAAAGAGACCCGAGGCGGCCGCCGGTCCAAGTGTGAACTGAACTTCAGGTAAGAAGTTATGACCTGCAGTCTCTCTGGGTCAGATATAAACCGAGTTTAGGTGGAGTTTATTTTCGTTGTGCTGACTTTTTCCGTACTGCGTGCTAGCTAGCATGACGGAGTTTCTATACAGCTGGATGGTGCTATGAAGTTAATGATGTTGAACTTTATTTTGTTCATAAGTTATTAGAGTTGCCAACCGTCCCGTCTGGTATTCAGAGAAAATATTACGCGTTTCTTATTGAGGTGAAGATGTAGCCAGATGGGCTACTCGCCTTCCGTTGTTTTTCTTCTCTCATTCTCTCTCTCTCTCGCTCGCTCTACCACCCTCGCTCTCTTTCCACTGCACTCGCTCCTTGTATCAGGTGATCGGGTTAATTGGGAACCCACCTGCACATTGATTGCAGGGTGGCGCTAGCCTGTATAAAGCTAAGCCGATGTCTTGTTGGATTAATTCCTCCCGAGCTTCTGGTACGATACAGCAGTAAATGCTGGCGTACTGCGACGGATTGATCAGCAAGAGCCGATTATACGACAGCTACAGGTATGCTCTCGCTTAACCTTGGATTCCCTCCGAATACTGGAATTGGTGTTAATATCCTTTTCCGGCCTGTTGTAGCGCAGCAGTCTGTTTAATTCTGCCATTGCGGAGAGAGGTGTTCGTGGTATCTCCACCAATGAGAGTATAGTGCCTCCGGTCCTGGGGTAAGCTGTTAGAACTACTTTTATTAGCATTCATAGCTATAAGAGTTTAAGGTTACACTTATCTGTTTCAGGGTTCACTGCTGTACTCACCTCTCCATGGTAAATTGTCCAACCTAAATTGGAAGAGTGGACTGCCTTCTCAGTTGCTGTTGTGAACTCCTCCTTGGTGGAGTCTGCTGTCTTGTCTCGTTTTGTCTTATCTTGTTTTTATTAAGTAGGCTTACCTTTTTTTGGGTTCGCCTGGTGTTCTATTTTACCCTGGACTGTTGCTTGTACCCACACTTCTGTGATCGGGCTGAAGTGATTCTCTGCCCGAGTGTCGTGCTGGGACTCTAAATCGCCTGGGTGGCCGGTCTCAGCCGGTGGGGAGCCAGACCGGCCTACGCCTGAGAATAATTATTACCAGCACGAGTGGTAGTTTGACCCGTGGGGAATAAGCCTTTCCTGTGTGTGTGTGTGTGTGTGTGTGTGTGAGATTTCTTTTATTAAAGTTATTAACGTGTGTTTTAGTCTTTTTATGATTTGTAGCGAGCCTGACGCTCAGTGTCCTTTTATTCTTTTAACATACTTTTCTGTGTTTTATTTTAGTGAAGGAGGACGAGCCAGTGGCCCTGGGACCTCAGGTGGTGGGTCGTTTTCACACTTTCTTTTGTACAGCACTGGGTGGTCTGCAGTGATTCTTTTGGGGTGATTTTCTTTTGGTTCCACGGCTGCTGGTAAGTCCAAGTTCCACGATTGTTTATTTTTACTGTAGGACACTGTCAATAATGACGCTACATCTTGACTTTTAATATTTTATTTATAAAATATTATTTATAATATTTTATTTATTTCTATAAATAAAACTGTTTTAATATTGGAAGCCAACCTGCCTCAGTGTGCATCCTTGAATCTGTGCGGTCTTCTTTTATTCCTTTTATTTATTTTTCTTAAATATATTTCCTGGGGGTGTAATTCCCCTAGGTGGCGTTGTCAAGTTTATTTATTTTGTTCATAACCCCGCCGACCACTTGGTCACATACTTGGCGTTGTCGACAGGATGCACGTTTGAGGTAGATGTTTGGTTTTGTAAATTGTTTTATTTTTTTGCAACGAGTCTAGTTCACCTGTTTGAAGGCTCTATTTGTTTTAGAGTGTGATTATAGACAAGACAGCAGTATCCAGGTAGAAGGAAGAGTAATAGGATTTTAGCACCTTGCTGATTTAATTTTCTCTTTTTTTGGGGTCAAAATTTATTATGGAGGAAGAATTGCAGCAACTTAGAGACTTGGTAGCGCAGTTAAGGGCAGATAATGAGCAATTGCGCCGGGATGGGGGCGCTGTGCTCGAGTCTGGTGGCGGGGCCGCGTCGTCCTCTTTCGTACCAGCTGGTTGCATACCAAATGTTGGTAGCCAGGCCGCCGTTACAGAGCGTCTGGTGGTGGTGCCTAGGGACCGTAAATGTCCCATGTTCAATGGTAGAACAGGCATCAATATAGCTGAATGGGTCGAAGAGGTTCAAGCATGCATGCGTGCCCGGCACCTGTCTGTTGCTGATCAAGCTTTCTTTATTTTTGACCATTTAGAGGGAGAAGCAAGGGAGGAGATCAAATTTCGCCCTAATTTAGAGCGAGGGGATCCTGCTCGGGTGTTGACCATTTTAAAGGAACTGTATGGCAATGCGCAGTCCTATGTCACTCTGCAGCAGGCTTTCTTTTCGAGGAGACAACGGGAGGAAGAGACTTTGCAGGAGTTTTCCTTAGCGCTAATGGCTCTGATGGAGCAAGTAAAACAAAGTGCACCTGATGGTATGCGTAACGCAGAGGTGCTGCTCCGAGACCAATTTGTAGAACATGTTGTTGATAGTGGTCTCCGCAGAGAGCTTAAACAATACGTTCGCCGTGTGCCCACTGCCACCTTGTTAGAGGTGCGCGGGGAAGCAATTAGATGGGAAAGAGAAGGGTTTTCAGGCGGTGTTCGCGACCGTGGCTATTCTCAACCATCGGCATATGGTTTTCAGTGTGGAGTGCACACTAGCCCTAGGTTCGCTCCTGTTGGTACACCCGAGTCCGAGTGGCGTGAGCTAAAGGAACTCCTAAAGCGCCAACAAGAGCAGTTAAATCGGCTCACTGAGACAGTGACTTCTTTACAGAACCCCCGAAGAAGTGTTCGGCCTTCACGGGCTGGCTCGGTGATTTGTCGCCGGTGTCAGCAGCCAGGACACTTTGCTAGGGAGTGCACTGGGGAGCGGGCTTCACGCCGCCCTAGAGCAGGTTCTGATTCAGGCCCTCCTTACGCCGCAGTTGGCAATCATCTTCCCGCTACCCAGTCGGAAAACTAACGCCATCTGTGCTGCAGAGTCACAGTTCAGGTGGGGAGTTCACTGGCTCACAGAAAGATAGGATTGGCAGGCTAATTTCATCGTGTCCAAAGATGGATGTGCTTATTAGTGGGGTAACTGTCCCTTGTTTGGTGGATACTGGGTCCATGGTTTCCACCATCACAGAAAGTTTCTTTTTGGCACATTTTGCCCCTTGGGGACAAGAACGCCTTCAGTCATGTCATTGGCTACAGCTTCGGGCTGCCAATGGGCTTGCCATCCCTTACATTGGCTATTTGGAGCTCAGTGTACTCCTGTGTGGCAAGGAAATGCCCTCTTGTGGAATCCTTATAGTGAAGGACCCTCCTGGGGCTACGCCCTCTGTCCCTGGCATCTTAGGAATGAACGTAATCCGCCGCTGTTATCAAGAACTGTTTGGGGCTTTCGGTGGCTCCTTGTTTCATTCTCCTTCTGTGTCACAGGCACCGAGACCAGTTTTGGAGGCCTTACATCAGTGTCACCAGTCTGCAGCCCAAGCCCCAGAGGACCCTGTCGGTACCGTTAAGGTACAGGGCCCGCGGGCCGTGCGGATACCTGGTGGTGTTATGCAGCTGGTGGCCACTACTTGTTCTCAGCAGTTGTCAGGTCAGGCTGTGCTTTTTGAACCTTCTGAGTCCGGGTTGCCAGTTGGGTTGCTGGCCTCTCCATGTTTGGTTCAGGTGGATAAGGGCGTTGCCTACATCCCAGTCACCAATGTAGGGACAGCGGAAGCTGTTCTCCACCCGCGGACCCGTTTGGGAGTGATAAGCAAAGCTACTGTTGTTAGCCTCCCTGCCGGTGTTAGCGAGGAACACTCTTTTCCCGTTACCGTTTCCTCCCATACAACCAGCAGCCCTGCTCAAGAGATGGTGGATACGATTGACCTGTCTGCTCTCGCTGAGTCAGAGCAACACGAGGTACGGTTACTTTTGCGGAAGTACCGCTCTGTTTTCTCCACTTATGAGGGAGACTTGGGCTGCACAAACCTCATTTCGCACGACATACCGCTACTCGATGACGCACCTGTCCGGCAGAGGTACAGGCGAATTCCTCCTTCTGATTATGAGGCTGTCAGGGCTCATATCAACCAGCTACTGGAGGCCCAGGTAATTAGGGAAAGTAGCAGCCCTTATGCCTCTCCCATCGTGTTGGTCCGCAAGAAGGATGGAAGCCTCCGGCTGTGCGTTGACTATCGTTTGCTGAATAGCAAAACAAGGAAGGACGCCTTCCCCTTACCTCGCATCGAGGAAAGTCTGGATGCCCTAGCTGGCGCACGCTGGTTTTCTACCATCGACCTGGCCAGCGGGTACAACCAGGTGCCAGTTTCTGAGCAGGATAAGCCCAAGACCGCTTTTTGCACGCCGTTTGGCCTGTTCGAGTGGAATCGTATGCCATTCGGGCTGTGCAATGCTCCTGGTACCTTTCAGCGCCTAATGCAGAGGATGTTCGGGGATCAGCAGTGCCAGTCATTACTGCTGTACCTAGACGACATCATTGTGTTCTCCTCGTCTGTCTCTCAGCACCTGCAACGGCTAGAGATGGTGATGGCAAGGCTGCAGCAACAGGGGCTCAAGGCTAAGTTAGAAAAGTGTGCCTTTTTCCAGCAGAAGGTTAACTACTTGGGCCATGTAATCTCCTGTGAGGGTGTCTCGACCGATCCAGCCAAGGTTGACGCAGTAGCCAAATGGCAGTGTCCTCGTTCCGTGTCAGAGTTGCGATCCTTTTTGGGTTTCGCCAGCTATTACCGGCGCTTTGTGGAGGGGTTTGCCGCATTGGCGGCTCCCCTGCATCAAGTGGTGGCTAAATCGGCTGGCACAAAGACAAAGAAGGGCTCGGGACAGAGTTTGAGTGCTATTTGGACCCCTCAGTGTGAGGAGAGCTTTGAGGCCCTGAAAGCAAAGCTTGTGTCTGCACCTGTGCTAGCATATGCTGACTTTACGCGCCCATTTATCTTGGAGATTGACGCCAGCCACAGTGGTTTAGGTGCAGTTCTCTCCCAAGATGTAGAAGGTGTCGTTAGGCCAGTGGCTTATGCTAGTCGAGGTCTTCGGCCACATGAGCGCAATATGGACAATTACAGCTCCATGAAGCTGGAGTTTCTTGCACTCAAGTGGGCCATGGCCGAGAAGTTCCGGGAGTACCTGCTGGGGCAGAAGTGTGTGGTTTACACCGATAACAATCCACTCAGTTACCTCTCTTCAGCTAAGCTGGGTGCCACCGAGCAGAGGTGGGCCTCCCAGCTGGCGGCATTCGATTTTGAGATCAAGTATCGCTCAGGCCGCAGTAACAGGAATGCTGATGCTCTCTCTCGACAGTATGAGACGAGCTCCAGCTTGGCCGAGAGTGTGTTGCCTGGGACTTGTGTCCCGACTTCACTTCGGCAGGCTCAGTGTCCAGCCGTTTTGCCCTCCGTTACTCAGTTGGAGATTGGGGCCTTTCCATCTCACTCCCTGGAGGATATTCGTGCTTTGCAGGAGGCTGACCCCCTCCTCAAGGATTTCTTGGTACACTGGAGGAGGCACACCCTGCCCTCTTCGGAGGAAAGGAATCAGCTCCCCAAACCAGTCATGGTTCTGCTGCGTCAGTGGGATCGTCTGGTGGAGAAGGATGGCATCCTTTATCGCCGTATTTTGCGTCCAGGTGGAGGTGAGGAAGCCCTCCAACTTGTTCTCCCAGAGGCTCTGAAGCCTGAGACCTTGAGGCAGCTGCACCAGGACCATGGGCACCAAGGTATTGAGCGCACCACTGAACTGGTCAGGCAGCGTTGCTATTGGCCCGGGATGTCCTCTGACATCAAGCAATGGGTTCAGCGTTGTGAACGCTGTCAGGTCGCAAAGGACTCAGGGTTGGGGCCTCATAGTTATATGGGTCACCTGTTGGCGTCTAGGCCAAATGAAATCCTGGCCATAGACTTCACGGTGTTGGAACCTTCCCGTAGTGGAGTTGAAAACGTTTTGGTTATGACTGACGTTTTTAGCAAATACACTGTTGCAGTCCCTACCCGGGACCAGCGGGCCTCTACTGTGGCCCAGGCCCTGTTAACAGAGTGGTTTTTTAAGTTTGGCGTTCCAAGCCGCCTCCACTCTGACCAGGGTAGAAATTTTGAGAGTTTGGTGATGCAACAGTTATGCGAATTGTATCGGGTAGCCAAGTCCCGTACAACCCCTTACCACCCAGCGGGTAATGGGCAGTGCGAACGGTTTAACCGAACCCTCCATAACCTCCTCCGGACTCTGCCATCATCTCAGAAACGCGACTGGGCTGCATGCTTACCGCATGTGCTCTTTTGCTATAATAGCACGCCACATCAGGGCACCGGAGAGTCACCGTTTCTCTTGATGTTTGGCAGGGATCCTAGGCTGCCTATTGATTTCCTTCTAGGCCGCGTTCAGGACCCAGTGCCTGGAGAGGTACAGGACTGGGTGGCCGAGCACCAAGCCAGGTTAATGGTGGCTTTTGAGGGAGCTCGGGCACGGTTGTCGCTGGCCGCTGACCGCCGTAAGGAACGGCATGACCAGAGAGTCCACCCTGTTCCTTTAAAGGTCGGTCAGCTGGTGTATCTTCGAGATCATAGCACCCGGGGCCGGCACAAGATCCAGGACCTTTGGAGCTCTGTGGTCTATCAGGTGTTGAGGGCACCCCAAGAGAACGGGGCTGTTTATACCATTGCCCCCGTGGGAGACTTGGAGAAGGTTCGACATGTCCATCGTGACATGTTAAAGGCACAGGTCAGCCTAGGGCCACCTACACCTGGTCCACCGGTTCCACCCCCACCTGTACCCGCTGACTCAGAGCAGACCTCTCTGAGTGACGACGAGTTGTGGCTCCTTGTCCCTGAGGTACCCTCACACCCTGTCGCACCTGTGGTGTCACTTCCCGATGCCTCTAGAGTTCCATCGGTGGAGCTCAGGTCTACTCCCAGTGTGATTGTAGCACCCTCGACCTCTGCTCCCCCAGGTTCTTCCTCAGGCTCTGTTGAACAGTCTGAGGTGAGTGGGCCACATTTGCGGAGAACAGCACGTTCAACAGCTGGTCATCACTCAAATGTTTATCACTTGCCACGTCCTGTTGAATCTGCGTCAGTTGCTAATGCTCAGCTTGCCATATTCAGGCCATGGTGTTAGGTTCCTTGAGTTATTGTCGGGGCGCCAATACAAAAAAAGGGGGGTAGATGTAGCCAGATGGGCTACTCGCCTTCCGTTGTTTTTCTTCTCTCATTCTCTCTCTCTCTCGCTCGCTCTACCACCCTCGCTCTCTTTCCACTGCACTCGCTCCTTGTATCAGGTGATCGGGTTAATTGGGAACCCACCTGCACATTGATTGCAGGGTGGCGCTAGCCTGTATAAAGCTAAGCCGATGTCTTGTTGGATTAATTCCTCCCGAGCTTCTGGTACGATACAGCAGTAAATGCTGGCGTACTGCGACGGATTGATCAGCAAGAGCCGATTATACGACAGCTACAGGTATGCTCTCGCTTAACCTTGGATTCCCTCCGAATACTGGAATTGGTGTTAATATCCTTTTCCGGCCTGTTGTAGCGCAGCAGTCTGTTTAATTCTGCCATTGCGGAGAGAGGTGTTCGTGGTATCTCCACCAATGAGAGTATAGTGCCTCCGGTCCTGGGGTAAGCTGTTAGAACTACTTTTATTAGCATTCATAGCTATAAGAGTTTAAGGTTACACTTATCTGTTTCAGGGTTCACTGCTGTACTCACCTCTCCATGGTAAATTGTCCAACCTAAATTGGAAGAGTGGACTGCCTTCTCAGTTGCTGTTGTGAACTCCTCCTTGGTGGAGTCTGCTGTCTTGTCTCGTTTTGTCTTATCTTGTTTTTATTAAGTAGGCTTACCTTTTTTTGGGTTCGCCTGGTGTTCTATTTTACCCTGGACTGTTTTTTTTTTTTTTTTTTTTTTTTTTTTTTTCATAAATGACATCAGAAACAGCAGTATGCGACATTACGTGATGGCAGAGCTTCAGTTCATCCTTTGTCATTTTTTTTTTTTTTTTTTTTTTAATAAATAGGACAGGGGGAATGAATGAGAGAGAGAGGGGGAGAGAAAGAAAGAAAACCCAAGGGGAGAAGAGACGGTGAGAAGGGGGGGGAAGAGAGACAAAAAAAAAAAAAAAAAAAAAAAAAAACTCCTGGGTCACCTGTATGGAGAAAAAACAAACAAACAAACAAACAAACAAACAAACAAACAGAGGAGACAGCAAACAACAAAGAGCAACATAATAATAGAGAAAACAAAGCACCATCACAATAAACTAGCTAATCATAGATATCAGTATTTACTAAGTAATAAACGATATTGTGCAGCACGCAAGATAGACAGCGCACAGTGTGCTTTGAGGCAGCAGCCAAGAAAGCTTTAGTCCGCGTCTGTGAATACCCATGTGTGCATACCTGTGTGGATCAGCATGCTTGCATTCCAAAGGTTTCTCCATGTAATGATCTGCTAGGGAGTGTGGGGGGGCCACAGCCCCGTCCTCCAGGGTGTGAAACGGGTATGGAGGAGATCAAAACTCCAGACATCCAGAGGCCCCCAGAACACAAGAGACCATGGAAGACCAACAGAGGGGCAGCCGCGCCACTGTTCCAGTAAGAGCTGAGGAGAGTCCCAGATGAGGGCTCACTCAGCAGCCGCGGAGCAGAAGCCAGGGGGGGTTGCAGTGACGCGCCTGTGAGCTCCGCCGGCCCCCAGCTCCGCCTGAGTGACCGAGCCCTAGGCCGAGAGGCCGGGGGCACCCCACCTCCAAGGGGGCCCGAGCGAGCCCCAGGCCCCAGGCCCCGACAAGCGGCCTCCAAGGAGTGAGCCGGTGTGTACCCGGACGCCCACCCCCAGACACAAAGAACCACCAACACACCGACACCTGAGGGAGTCCGCCACCGGCAGGGGAAGTGGTGGTGGGTGGAGATAGGCCTCCAAACCTTGGAGGGCCTGAGGTGTCCCCAGAGAGGTGGCGTCTGATACCCAACCTGACATATAGACACAGACATACAGGCACACACAGACACAAACATCCATTCCCACCCTCATGCTCTCATATGCACTCACTCCACACTCAACCAACGTGGAGACAGACATAAAGAGACGCTGTACACACAATCACACTCCCCAAGCGTACTCTACAAACCGGGTCTAGGTACCCTTGCCCCTGGAGGGGGGAATTGCACCCAGACCCAGGTGGTGTTACCCTTTTCCCTGCGGTGGGGAGAGGCAGACCACCCCGACTCCGCAGCAGCAGGGAGGCCCCACACCCCAGACCGCAGTCGGACGGCCAACTCCCCCTACTAGCCCCCCCGCTCCAGCAGGCCGCAGAGAATGGGGGTGGGGGAAGACTCCAAACCTCCCTCCACCCGCTCATTGTAGTGTTGATGCATATGTGTTCTAAGGTGCAATTAAAACCCAGGAGGGCATGGAGCTACCTGCCAAGGAGCAGCAGGTAAGCGCATGGTCCCTCCTGCTAGCCCTCAATGACTAAGTGTATTTAAAATTGAGAGGTGGGCAACGAGGTCAGGGGTGAGGTATACACCCAGATGGTGATTTGGACTCCGTGATTGTGCCCACCCCCAAGATCCTATATGTATGTGTAATGAGAGTGTGAATAATGTGAATGTCTAAGTTGTGGGATAAAATTGAGGCAGAGGCAGCCAGAAGGGGACAGGGGGGGGGGTAGCCTCCTCTGCACCCTGGTGACATACCCCCACTCCAAGGCCCTGCATGTGTGGGTGATTGTGGAGGAGCGGGAAGAGGGAGGCAGCTGGAGATGGGGAGGGAAGGAAGGGAGGGGCAGGTAACCCCTCCCTGGGGCCAGCTCCCCCGCTGACCCCAGTAGGCACTCCCACCCTCCGCGACCCGCCAGGGAAGGGGGGCCCAGGCCCATCAGACCGGGGCCCAGTGCAGTAGCGCCCCCCGGCTCCACAGAGCCCTGGACAGTCCACCCAACCCCACCACAGAGAAAACTGCACCCACCCCACCAACCACACATCTTCCAGACTACATAAGACGGTAAACGCCCAGGCTGAGATCTTCCTCCACCTCTCCTGTATCTCCCCCTCCTGCAGAGAGTTCCTGAGAGAAGAAAGCTCCTGCCAGATGTGACCATCCCCCCCACCAGTTGAAGAGCCCCCCAGGCAGCTCGATGCACCGGCGGCACCCTGCTCCAGGGCCGGGCCCCCATGCACCCACCCGCCCACAACCCCGGCAACACACCAACCAGGACCCGAGCCCCCGAGGCCCGGCCCGGGCCCCCGCCCAGAGACGGAGCACCCCCAGAACCTCACGCCCATCCCGGACCCACCCAGGGGCAGCCAGGTTGCCAGGTCAGTAACCCACGTCCGTCAGCACAGACCCTCCCCTAGCCCCGCTGCACGCAGCCGCGAGGAAACAGTCACCTGAGAGCCAACAGAGCCCTCAACCGGACGTGACCGCTACCCCGGGTTGAGCCCCCCAAGGAAGATGCCTCCGGGGAACCCCCCGACGCCCTAAGCCTGTCCCTACCCCCTCACCAATCACAACAGTGAAGGCGGGACCAAACTATGACCCCCCACCCCCACTAGGTGATGGAGCTGATAAAAGGGGCCCAGAGCAATTGATCTGATGTGGTGGCAGAGGCTGTGTCAAGACTAATGTAATCTAATAGATAATTTCTATATTGGTTAGAATTAAGATTATTTTTATTTTTCCAGTTCATGAGGACTGTTTTCTTGGCTATGCATAGGGCAGTGAAGATCATATGGGCTATATTCTTTTCTGAAGTGACATTATCTAAGCTGCCCAACAAACACACTAAGGGGGAGGTTGGAATGTTACATTTCAGACATTTTGATAAGTCTTCACATATCTCGCGCCAAAACTTTTGCACTGGTGGACAGAACCAAAGAGCGTGGATGTAATTGTCTGGTGTATTGCCTTGACAGTGTGAGCAGTTGTTGGAAGATGTAAAGCCCATCTTAAACATCCGATGACCTGTATAGTGCACTCTATGAAGTATTTTGTATTGTATTAATTGCAGACTGGGATTTTTAATTAATTTAAAAGTTTTTAAGCAAATCTGAGACCAGAAGTTTTGGTCTAGGTTGACTGATAAATCTGCTTCCCACTTTGCAGTAGGAAGGGATATTGATTCATCTAATTTAGAAAGTGTTCTGTATATTTTAGATAATAATTTGGGGGATTTAAGAGTAAGAAAATGTGCCGCACTTAGTGGTGTTTGTAATTCAACTTGACTGAGGTTAAATTTCTTTTTTACTATGGATTTAATTTGTTGATATTCTAAAAACCTTGTCTTGTTGATCCCATATTGTTCAACTAGTCTGTCAAATGGAATAAATTCTGTTCCCTCTAATATATGTTCTAAGTATTTAATTCCTTTACAACTCCATTCTGGGAAATTAATCATATTATTGTTTTGTAATATGTCAGGGTTATTCCAGATAGGTGTACGTTTGCATGGGATTAATGAAGACTCCGTTATTTTTAGAAACTCCCACCATGCTGTTAGAGAAAAGCTGATGTTGATACTTTTAAAGCATTCATGTCTTTTGATGTTTGAGCTAATAAATGGTAGGTCTGAAATCTCTAGATCCTTGCATAGTGCCTGTTCAACATCTAGCCAGGGCTCAACTAAGAAGGTATGTTTTAACCATTCTGAGATGAACTGAAGCCTGTTGGCTAAGAAGTATTGGTGAAAATTAGGCAGATCTAATCCTCCTCTATCCTTGGTTCTTTGTAGCGTTTTTAAGCTAATACGCGGGGGTTTATCTTTCCAAAGGAATTTGGAAATATATGAATCCAGAGATCTGAACCAATCTTGTGATGGTTTGTTAGGGATCATCAAAAATAAGTAATTTATTTTTGGCAAGATCATCATTTTTATAGTGGCGACCCTTCCCATGAGTGATATGGGTAAAGATTTCCATCTAGTCAGATCGCCTTCTACTTTCTTTAGAAGTGGGATGTGGTTTAGTTTAGTTAAGTCTGAAAGCTTAGGAGAGATATTAATACCTAAATATTTAATATTTCCGGATTGCAGTGGGGCAGAGGAAGAATTATGGAAGGAGCAGTTAATGGGGAGAACTGTAGATTTTGGCCAGTTAATTGAATAATCTGAAACTCTTGAAAACCAGTTTATTAAAGTAATTACCTCAGAGAGGTTGGTTTGTGTGTTTTGCAGAAAAAGCAACACATCATCCGCATAGAGACTGATTTTATGTTCTATGTTCTTACATTTTATGCCCTTAATTGTTGTAGCCTGTCTAAATGCTGCTGCTAGAGGTTCGATAAAAATTGCAAAAAGTGAGGGGGAGAGTGGGCATCCCTGTCTGGTGCCCCTCAGGAGACAGAAGCTGGAGGATGTCTGGTCATTTGTTCTGATACGAGCCGTTGGGGAATTGTATAATATTCTTATCCAGTTTATGAAAGAGTTTCCAAAACCAAATTTGTGTAAAGTTGCGAATAAAAATTTCCAATTAACTCTGTCAAATGCTTTTTCTGCATCTAGAGATAATATTATGGCTTCGATGTTTTTATCGTATGAGTAGTCTATTAAATTAAGTAATCTACGAGTGTTTGTTGAGGAGTGCCGACCTTTTATGAAACCAGTTTGGTCAGGATGAATTAAGAGGGGGGTCATTTTCTCTAATCTCTTTGAGAGAGCTTTGCAGATTATTTTAAGGTCTACATTTAAAAGAGAAATTGGACGATAGCTTGAGGGAAATAAAGGGTCTTTGCCTGGTTTTAGCAGGAGACTAATGTTGGCAGAATTCATATTTGGTGGTAGTCTGCCCTTTTCCTCGATTTCCTGCAACATGCTGTGGAATACTGGTGCCAAAATTGTCCAGAATTCTTTGTAGAATTCTGCAGGGAAGCCGTCTGGACCTGGAGCCTTATTATTGGGCATACTTATCAGGGCTTCCTGGAGTTCACTTGGCGTCAGTGGCGAATCCAATTCCATTGCTTGACTGTCTAGTAATTTTGGAAGAGTTACGTTGTCAAGAAACAGATCAATTTCATTTTTAGATGGGTTTATTTGTGGTGAGTATAAAGTTTCATAGAAATCCCTAAAAATGTTGTTTATTCTTCCAGGATCATATATTGTGTTCCCCGATAAATCTTTAGCAGCACATATAGTTGTTTTTTCTTTATTTATTTTTAGCTGGTTAGCTAGAAATCGACCTGATTTGTTACTGTGTTCAAAATTCTGCAAGCGAAGTCTTTGTATAATGAATTGTGTTTTTTTATTAATAATTTCATTTAATTCTAGTTTTGTTTTGCATATTTTGTTCAATGTTTCCTGATCTTGGTCGCACGCGTAGGCTTCTTCTAGTGATTTGATGTTTTTTTCTAATTCCTGAATATTTTTGTTTTCTTCTTTCTTTTTGTGTGATGAGAAAGAAATTATTTTACCTCTCATCACAGCTTTCCCTGCTTCCCATAGAACAGAAGCAGATATTCCAGGAGTGTCATTAAAGTCTAAATATGAAGTCCATTCCTTTTTAAAGTATTTAATAAAGTCTTCATCTTTAAGTAGTGATATATTAAATCTCCAGTTTTTACTTGGCGTAGTATTATTCTTGTGCATTAGTGTTAAAGATACAGGAGCATGATCGCTGACAGCTATAGGATGAATCTCAGTGTCTGAAATGTCACACAGCAGTGAGCTGCTGACCAAAAAATAATCCAGACGAGAGTAAGAGTGATGAACATGCGAGAAAAAAGTATATTCCTTACTGGTGGGGTGAAGAGAGCGCCATGCATCGCAAAGACCAAAGTCGTTCATATACTGTTTGATTATGTTTGTGGACTGCCAATTGCGCTGAGTTCCTGTTGTGTTGAGCCTATCCATTTCTTCATTTAGTCCAAGGTTGAGGTCACCGCCAAGAATGAGTGTGCAATCAAGGTGTTCAGAGAGTGCACTAAAAAAACCGTGGAAGAATGAGGGTTCATCAACATTTGGACCATATATACTAACAATACATAGTTTTTTGTTCAATATTGATAGTTTAATAATTAGAAATCTACCCTCTGGATCTATAACTGTATCGAGTATTGTAAAATTAACATTTTTATGTATTAAAATTGCTACTCCCCGTTGTCTAGAATTATAACCGGCTGCAAACACGTTAGGAAACTCAGGTGTTTTAAGTTCATTTAAACCTGTGACAGGTTTGTGAGTTTCTTGTAATAAAACAACATCTGCCTGTAGTTTTTTAAGCTGGTTAAATATTTTTAACCTCTTTCCTCTGGTGCCAGCTCCATTTACATTCCATGTGACAAACCTCAGCATGCCCTTAATTGTGCGTGTATGTTTAATGATGTATGCTGGGTGTTTCGTTTAGACAGGTGGAGAGAATATGGAAACATCCCTTGTTTGTAAATAGAAAGAGAAAAAAGTGTGGTGAGGGACTCCATAAGTCTGACTATGTGTGTGAATATTCACTAATATGAACAAGCGTGGCTTGCTTATGTGTCCTGCAAGTCTGTGCGTGCTGTGAGGCTGTTGTGAATGTGCTGCCGTTGAGCTGATGTGTTTGCGTGATCGTGTTGTGAAAATATGGAGAAATAGAGGGTGTTGTTTGTAGGTGAGTGGGGAAGTAGGTGACCACAGCAGTGAAAGACAAGAGAAAGAAAGAAACCACATGAACTGTGAGCAACAACAACAAAAAAGAAACGAAACGGAAACATTCCAATTAAAGCAATGACGGAGGGTGACGGTGTTATATCTGCTATGACATCCTACTGATATTACTAGGTTAAACACATTTTAAAGGAGAAAGTGTGAATGAATAAGAAAAGAGTGTAGCGGGTTCTTATCTGGAGTGCAGTCAGTATAACCACGGTGTGGTGCCGGGGTCGCGGTACAGCTGTCCGTCCACGTAGAGCCGGTCCACAGCGATGACAGCACGGGAGCCTTTCTGGATAAAGCTACGTCGAACTGGGAACAGGACCTTGCGTCGTTCCAGGATCTCTTTGGGGAACTGGTCGTTCACGCTGAAGTCCGTTCCTTTCAGCTCTCTGCCGCGACTCTTCACCTGTTCCTTTTGTTTGAATTGGCTGAATTTGGCCACAATAGGCCGTGGTCTCCCGGTCCGCGACCGCGCGCCCCCCAAGCGATGTACTCTATCGAAGTCGATGTTCTTTACGGTGTCCTCCGGCAGCTTCAGGTGGATTTTAATGAAGCTTTTCACCGTTGCCTCTGCGTCCTCTCCGGCAGTTTCTGGAATACCAGAAAACACAAGATTATCTCTCATGCTACGGGCTTGTAAATCGATAACGGACTCTTTTATTTTTTTATTTTCAATGTTTAGCTGGGTCACGTTATCGGTAAGAGATTTAACCGACTCCCGTAGCGTGGCATTTTCAGCGGCAAGCGTTTCCACCTGCCGCTGGCTGAATTCCAGGGATTCTCTCAGAGATTTAAATTCCCGGTGTAAAATCTCCACCAGGGACAGCCTCGCATCGAAACTGGACAATCGCTTGTCGATGGACTCCAGGATTTCTGCGATGTCTTTGCCGGCAGGCGATGTTGTACCGGGGGAGTCTGCCTGGCGACTTCTCTTCGATGACGGCGTCTCGATTTTGGCCGGGGAAGATGCACTCTGGACCTTATGCATTACTAAATCTTGAAAACAGCGGTCGATGTAATCTTGGAGAGCGTCTAAACTCTCCCCGTTGTCCTCCAGGGTGTTAGAGATGATAAAACAGATGTTGTTAGTTATATGACAATTGATTAGTATATTTGGAAAATATTTGGAAATACTGAAGCTTGGAAAACCTTTGTTAAACTCTATGCTACCATTTGCTTTTTCTCCGCCAAAATCTCCGGCGTCTGACGTCACCTACAACATCACTTCCGTCACTTACCTCTCCTTCCGTCCTGGACTGTTGCTTGTACCCACACTTCTGTGATCGGGCTGAAGTGATTCTCTGCCCGAGTGTCGTGCTGGGACTCTAAATCGCCTGGGTGGCCGGTCTCAGCCGGTGGGGAGCCAGACCGGCCTACGCCTGAGAATAATTATTACCAGCACGAGTGGTAGTTTGACCCGTGGGGAATAAGCCTTTCCTGTGTGTGTGTGTGTGTGTGTGTGTGTGTGAGATTTCTTTTATTAAAGTTATTAACGTGTGTTTTAGTCTTTTTATGATTTGTAGCGAGCCTGACGCTCAGTGTCCTTTTATTCTTTATTCTTTTAACATACTTTTCTGTGTTTTATTTTAGTGAAGGAGGACGAGCCAGTGGCCCTGGGACCTCAGGTGGTGGGTCGTTTTCACACTTTCTTTTGTACAGCACTGGGTGGTCTGCAGTGATTCTTTTGGGGTGATTTTCTTTTGGTTCCACGGCTGCTGGTAAGTCCAAGTTCCACGATTGTTTATTTTTACTGTAGGACACTGTCAATAATGACGCTACATCTTGACTTTTAATATTTTATTTATAAAATATTATTTATAATATTTTATTTATTTCTATAAATAAAACTGTTTTAATATTGGAAGCCAACCTGCCTCAGTGTGCATCCTTGAATCTGTGCGGTCTTCTTTTATTCCTTTTATTTATTTTTCTTAAATATATTTCCTGGGGGTGTAATTCCCCTAGGTGGCGTTGTCAAGTTTATTTATTTTGTTCATAACCCCGCCGACCACTTGGTCACAAAAAGGAACAGTTTGTCCCGTAATTCAGCTACAATGGAAAAGGCACAAAGCTGGAGTTATTCTGTGTCTTTACTGCACAGCTGCCTCTTCTTCTCTCATTCTCCCCCTCCCTCTCCTGTTTCTACTTCAATCATGAAAACTGATCAATGATCAGCTGATCGGCTCTCTTGTTTGTTTATCGCTCACTTTGCGCCGAAAGAGGAAACCAGCGGATGTCGCGCTAAACAACAGCAGCACGTTTAGTATTTAGTATTTATTTATTTATTTATTGTCATTGTCAAGAACAATGAAATTGCGTTTGGGGCTTCCATACAACCCATCCATAAAATCTTACCAAACACTGCAACATTAATATATCACTTTAAGCATGCGCCAAGTCTGAATGAACGCAGTCACATAAATGCGACACCTGCTTGATCAGCTGTTGTTAGAATTTATTTAATATTAATTTCTAGTATCAGCTGATGTTTGCTGGAGCCACAGCTGCAAAAAAAGATGCTGGTCATGATATGGTTTGGTTATCTGGTGAGAGGGAAACATGAAGATGAAACCAGGAGATGTCCTTACTGAATCATCAGAGCTGAACAGGTGATGGAGAAACAGGTTTACCTTTTAGTTAACATGAATGAGTTGAAGTTATGAACTGTTTCTGAGAGACAAATAACACCAGGATCCTTTTCTAAGTAGCTGACAGCTGGTAACTGTGCAGGGGCGGGTCTAGCAAAGTGTTGCCAGGGGGCCAGGTAGGGCATTAACAGGGAGAGGGGGGCACAAAGAAATACTTTTCTTTCTTATTCTCATTTAAAATGTCTAGCTTTTAAAAAATAATAATCTGAATCTTACAACAAACGATTGATAGATTGATGCATATATACCATCAAAACAGTGTACATCACTGTCACAACAGTGTTTATTTTCATTCAAAGGCTTTATGATTTTTCCTATAATGGTGGGCCGGTCTCTAGTCAAAATGCCCGGGACAATTTTCTGTCCCAGTCCAGCCCTGTATGCAGCTCATCTGCAGTCTGGTGTTACCTACATCTTCCTATTCAGAAGGCAGAATTTCCGAGTTCTGAGTACAATCAAAGCACCACGACTGCAGTTTTTGTGTTGATGTAAAAGGCGCACATGACACTGTGACGTAGGCTAGAATCATGGCAGCAGTCAATGACGGTCCAGGCGTGGGATTTCTCTAGTGGAAATATGCACATTATCTTTTCCTTTCTATTGGTAGGTGGCACAGTGCACTTGTGGCAAGTAAGCAAGCTAGAAGACTGGCAAAGTTATGGAAGCAATACATTAACAAGAGAATTATGAGTAAAACCAAAGTTACTTTCCCTAGTAACTAGTTACTTTGAAAGTAACGAGTAACTTGAAGTAACTGAGTTACTTTTGAGAGAACTAGTAATGTAACCAAGTTACTATTTTAAAGTAACTTACCCAACACTGGTCACGGCTGCACAGCAGTCGTGTGGTGAATTGAGAAAAGGATCCAAGATGCAGGCACTGACTGGGGTGCGAGTGAAAATTTATTTGCAGAGGTGATAAAGTGACAAAACAGGAAGAGCAGAGCGGGGAGTAAACAAACCTAAACTGGGAAAACTAAAGAACAAAACTTAAACCAGACACTCACGGGAGGAGGAGCGAAATGCACAAAGAGAGATGTCAGAGAGCCGCAGAACGAATACCAGGTAACAGAATAATGCAGACTGACATGGAACTAAACAGACGACGCAACAGAGAGCACAGGAAAACACAGGGCTTAAATACACGGGGAGTAATCAGGGAATGGGCCACAGGAGGGAGACACAGCTGGGAGCAATAAGGCTAACGAGACAGGGGAGAGGTAAAACTGAACACACTGACATGAGACATGAACTTTCAGAATAAAACAGGAAACTAACAGACACAGAGAACCAGACCGGACACTGAACTTGACAGGCAGACTCATGAGCAGACACAATAACACCATGGACAGACAGAGGGAACACAGAGAAGTGGAAGCAGGCAGGCAAAGAACAGAAACCTAACAAATGGCAAAATCACAACAGAATACACACTCTGAATGAACAAAAGCATAAGGAACACAAAACACTGAGTCCTCAGACTCAGGACCATGACAGTACCCCCCCCCCCTCAAGGGCTGGCACCAGACAGCCCAACAGAAACACAAAAACGGACCAAAGCCAAAAAAAACCCCCACGAACCAAAAAACAGAAAACGACCCGACCAGGGCGGGCGGTGGGGGTCCAGGACAGAGGGACATAGTCCGAAAAGGCCCAGACGGACAAGGTCAGGGGGCCGACCCGGAGGCCAAAACAGTTCAGTTCCGGGGGCCGACCGTGTGAAAGGCAGCAGCAGTGGGGCAGGTCCGGAGGCCGGCCACGCAGTAGGCAGCGGCGTGGAAACAGCTCTGGGGGCCGACCGTGCGGACGGCAACAGCGGTGTGGAAACAAGTCCGGAGGCCGGCCACGTGGAAGGTAGTGGCGGCGTTCAGGAGGGCGTTCAGGAAGGTGTCCACAGTGGCGGAGATGCCCAACAAGCGGCCTGGCAGATGACGACGATGTGGAGGTGGTAGTAGGGGACCTGAAGGCTGCGTGGCCCCAGCAGCCCCAGGCGAAGCGGAGGCTGGACCAGACGAGGCCGAGGCGGAGGCTGGACCAGACGAAGCAGATGCTGGACCAGGCGATGAGGAAGCAGATGCTGGACCAGGCGATGAGGAAGCAGATGCTGGACCAGGCGATGAGGAAGCAGATGCTGGACCAGGCGATGAGGAAGCAGATGCTGGACCAGGCGATGAGGAAGCAGATGAGGAAGCAGATGAAGAAGCAGATGCTGGACCAGGCGATGAGGAAGCAGATGCTGAAGCAGATGCTGGACCAGGCGATGCTGATGAGGAAGCGGAAGCTGGACCAGGCGAGGGTGATGAGACTGCAGCTGAGGGCTGGACGGGCTCCTCGGGCCCCCCAGCTGACGAGGCAGAAGGCTGGACGGGCTCCTCGGGCCCCCCAGCTGACGAGGCAGAAGGCTGGACGGGCTCCTCGGGCCCCCCAGCAAAAACAGTCTCAGAACCAGTGGGCACTAAAGCCCCTGGCACACACAAGACAGAACCAGCAGGCGCACGGGCCTCTGGCAGGGACAGAACAGAACCAGCAGGCACACGGGCCTCTGGCAAACACATAGCAGACTGCAGCTGCACAGAGCATTGGGTCTGCTCAGGCAGCGACGGCCGGGTGTGGTCCTCAGCTGGCTTCTTAACCGCCAGGGGTCCTGAGTCTGCTGGGGGCTGAGACCCAGCCTCTGGGGAGGCCCTGGGGCGAGTAACAGTCTCTAAATTAGCCAGTTTCTGAGAAACTAGAGTGGTTTTAATGCATTTGTCTCTCCGCTCAAAATGGGTGCTAGGAACGAGATTCAAAATGGGTGGCACAGACACAGCCTCCAGTATGGAGGGAACGGGTGATCGGGCTAATGGCATAGATGCAGGCTGGGCTAATGAACTGGCTAAAGGCTGATGTACTGGTTGAAGTGAGACTGGAGTTGGTGGTGGAGTGGATGAAACACAGTCAGCTACTGTTATAGATGTTTTGAAAATGCCAACTTGTGAGAGGTCAGTTACCACGAAGGTAGGTAAACGCCGTGTACTGTCTTTACCCTCCCCATGAACGGCCCCAGAAAACACAGTCCCAGAAGCACCAGCGTCCTTAAAACTCACCACAGCTGGTCGCACAGGAGTCCCTGAATCCGGCTGTGGGGTGAAGCGTCGGTGGCGCGAATGTTTCCTCCCCACCGCTGACGGCTCCGACAGGCAGGGAAAAACCTCTGGGGGGTCGGGCCGTGAAACCTCCGGTGGGTGAATCTGAGACGGATGCTTTGTGGCGGTCGTAGTCCATTGTTGCTGGGCACAATTGGCTACTTCCCGAGCTTGCACCGCTTCCTGGGCTTTATGCAGCTCAGCGATTAAGTCTGTAAATCCCCGGACCTGGTGGAGATAGGGATTTCCAGCCAGGATTGCCTCAACGGCATTTATCCCCACAACTTTCGCTCGTGCATTGGAGGTGTGGGTTACCCAGTCCACCAGGCGTAGGGCACGTGTGAGGTCGCTCTCCCCGGCCAAGACCGCTGGATCCATCTTGTGGTCGCGTCGTACTGTCACGGCTGCACAGCAGTCGTGTGGTGAATTGAGAAAAGGATCCAAGATGCAGGCACTGACTGGGGTGCGAGTGAAAATTTATTTGCAGAGGTGATAAAGTGACAAAACAGGAAGAGCAGAGCGGGGAGTAAACAAACCTAAACTGGGAAAACTAAAGAACAAAACTTAAACCAGACACTCACGGGAGGAGGAGCGAAATGCACAAAGAGAGATGTCAGAGAGCCGCAGAACGAATACCAGGTAACAGAATAATGCAGACTGACATGGAACTAAACAGACGACGCAACAGAGAGCACAGGAAAACACAGGGCTTAAATACACGGGGAGTAATCAGGGAATGGGCCACAGGAGGGAGACACAGCTGGGAGCAATAAGGCTAACGAGACAGGGGAGAGGTAAAACTGAACACACTGACATGAGACATGAACTTTCAGAATAAAACAGGAAACTAACAGACACAGAGAACCAGACCGGACACTGAACTTGACAGGCAGACTCATGAGCAGACACAATAACACCATGGACAGACAGAGGGAACACAGAGAAGTGGAAGCAGGCAGGCAAAGAACAGAAACCTAACAAATGGCAAAATCACAACAGAATACACACTCTGAATGAACAAAAGCATAAGGAACACAAAACACTGAGTCCTCAGACTCAGGACCATGACAGATAAAAGGAAATGACAGAATATCTTCATAGCATTTATTGAAAGCAACTCATTATATTTTTTATAGCAATGCATAGATGGATAGATCTGAAAGCATCCACTAACAGTGATAAACCCAGTCTATTATCAGACTTTGCAGTTCCTGTCTGTCATCTTCAGCATTTCAGCTTCTGTAAGCTCATTTGTTTTAATTTTGCAGGCTGAAACTGAAATGCATCATCAAATGCTCAGACGCTATCAAGTTGACAAAAGCCACATGCTCGAGATTTTTGCTTTAATTCCTGCAATGGGGGATGTCTAGAATCACATTTTGCAGGACTGACACACACAAAACATAGAACCACAAGGTAAACAGCTCGGTGGTCAGGACCAGAAGAACACAGAGAATACAAAACAGACACGGAGAGCTTGTGAACGTAAAAAGGCAAATGAGTTGAAGCTTGACATGGTGATCTGATAACTAGGGATGGTGGAAGGAAGGATGGTGGTTTGATCCACGGCTGCATGCCAAAGTAACCTTGGGCAATATACTGAACATCAGGCTGTGTTCATCCGAGTGTGACTGTGTGAATGTTAGGTATAAAAAAAGAAGTGCTTGCATGATTGCATGTGAATGGGTGAGTGAAGCATGTTGTGGAGTAGAATAGCACTATACAAGAACAAGTGCAGCTACTGCAATAATTTACCTGCTTAATCTTGTGCAGCTCCTCATTGCCAACAATACACACGGGGCCTCTGGGGTTCCTGTGGTGACCTAGATTGACTTGTTCCAACACATCCTTTATTGGATGTGGGGATGCATGATCAGGTTGCCATCTGGGGTGACCTGGTCATCTCGTATGAGCTCTTCATCATGTTTACTAAAGCAGCCGTTATTCTGTTGGAGAAGGACGCATGCTTGTTATTCTGTCTACTTGTCAGTGGTTTTAATGTTGCGGCTGGTCCACTCGATGTCAGGGCTGCAGAAACTTGAAGACTTTGACAAAGTGGCAATTCAATGAATATTATCTACATTGAAGTGGAAACCCAGTATTCATTACAATGAGCTGGTAAAGAGATGAAAAGCTTTTTCCTCCACTTATGCATCTCATTTTAAATAAGTGAATTGGCATTTATATAGTGAGAAGTAATAGTTTAAAATATACATCACATTAGATCACAGACTTGGAAGAGCTCAAATATGGTAATTATCAGGTTAAAGGTCCTTTGCTCTGCTGTAGCCCTCAGAATATGACATTTTTCTGCAAAGAACTTGTGTAGGTCTTTAATTAAAATCTATGTGGAGCATTTCTGTATGCCAAATGGAGTGACAAGCTTGACATATTTTCTTCTAATGAAAGGAGACTGGGCAGATTTCACGTTAATTGATTCAGTTATATGAAAGCTGAGTGGTCGACTTAAACGTTATTGAGAGCGACCTTTAACTTTGTTTTTATATAATAGTCTATCATCTTCTCAGTGGCTCTGACAAGACTCGTACGGCTGTTATAGCGTGATCATACGGGCTCATCTGTCGACTGTCACAACTTCAAATGACTCACACGAACAGACACAGAGGGTAAAAAAACATCTTGAAATAGCCAGCTTTAATCCTGAGAACTGTCCGCAGTTTAAAGAGAAATTCCACAAGCTTTTTAACTGTCATGATACATACATACAGTATCGCTGATGTGTGCTACATTGTGTGTCTTGGCGATTATGTGCTGTCGTGTTTAAAAGGTGTATCGCCTCAAAAACACACCAGTATAAATGATAAACTATGTTTTTAAGTTAAAGTTTGACCCTTGTTTATGATGCTTGTAATTTTCTTTTCTTCAGTACCTTGATGCAGACTGGCTGCTCGAAATGATCCAGTGAGGTCTCAGACAGCAGTGGATAATCCGAGTAATCAAAGAGTCTTAATGCAATATGAGGGTTTTTTAAAGGTCAGCTGCAGATCTGCCATTTCTTATAAGTCCTGTGCTCTCCTTTGGCCTGCCAGCCATTAAAGGTCACATCATACTACTCTCCTGCAGACAAAAAGATGGCAAAAGGCTCTGTGTAGAGGGGGCCATTCTTCATCTAACAAGGGCCACAACAACGGACAGTCATATTGTACTACATGCTGTCAGAGCAAAAATTCATAGCAAGCTCTCTCAACGCTGCAGATACAAAGGTTTGTCCTACAGCCACTGAAATGGGAAAGTGTCTTCAGTTCCTCTATAATGACACTAAATACCTGTTGTGTACAAGAGACTGTGGCCATAAGTGCACAGAGCCAAATGTCTCATAGTGTCACTCACTGGCAATTATTTCTAATTTGAATGATTATGTTTTGGCTTTCTTTCATGTTTCTTACTCGTGAGTGACAACCAATCTTTTAAAAGAAAAGTTTTCACCGCAGTTTTGTTCAATAAAAATAATTTAAAATCATTACTGGAATGTTCCGTTTAAGTGCTTTAAAGAAACACATAAATATGAAACAAAAGCTGCGACTCAAGATGGAAATCTGTCCCATTTTGAACAAGCAATACACATTTTTTAATTAATAGATGATAAACTATTATACATATAATGTTACTAATACTAGTGTACATACATTGAATTAATATAGTGCCTCCATAGTGTGGTGGTTAACACACTCGCTTGGCAAACGACTATTGCTTTGATTCCAGCCAGAGACATTAATCCCATTTGGGGTTGGGTCAGGAAGGCCAACTCAAACACACCCCACGGTGACCCTTTGTGACAAAGGAGCAGCTGGAAGCAGCTTTCTATACATTTAATCAGTGCAGTGAAACTTGCAAAAACAGAATATAAAGTTATGTATTATATGCCTACATTTGATCATGGCATCGTTAAAAAGTAAAGTAAAGCAATGATATAGTATAATTGTTACCTTTTTATCATGTGTTTACTCTCAGTTAGGTCTTCCATCCATTCCTTTTCTTGTTCTTATCCAAGTTAGGGTCATGGGTGGGTGGGGCTTTGACCTATTCCAGCTGGGATAGAATGAGAGAACAAGAATTCACACCTACAACCAGTTTAGAATTAACAGTTAACATAACGTGCATGTTTTCGTACAGAGGAAGGCCACGGGGAGAGCATGCAAGCTCCACAAAGAAACGTCCCAGCTGGCAGGTGCATTCAAACCAGGTGGGTTCATGAGGCTGACCACCACATGACTGTGCTACCTTTTTATCCTATCAGTGACATATTAAAACCAGTCTAATAAAACTTGTCTGAAACATTATACACTGGTTGGTGTTGAGGGGCACTGAAGATATTAATCCACTGCTGCACTGCATTGCTTTTAGATTAGAAAGCTTTAATTTTTGGCATTTACATTCCACTTTATCTGGGCAGAGAGAAAAATGAAGCCAATCAGCAACTGAAATGGATTTAATTAATCTGTTATGGCTTGTGGCAAAGGACTGCGAAGGCTCAGCGAACCAAATGCAGTCTATGTATGTGGTGATATATTTGTTTTGTCCAACACTTAGAGCTGTGAACTGACCTCTGTAATTCCTGTGGGTGACTGTTTTTTTTTCTTTGTTGTTCTATGAAAGAAAAAAACCACATTTAATTGCTATGTATTTACTATGGAGTTGCACATCATTGGGGAAACCTTACAGAAGCCCTAACTATCTATTTCTTTAATTCGGTGCACGCCAGCAGATATTTTCTGATCTCTGTTGGGATTTACTTCTTTAGATTACCCCCTTCCCCTCACACTAGTATTAGATGAAGTGAATTCAGTTACTCCAGAACCATCAACTGTGAGCCTGATGCTGTCAGCAAAACTGCGGTAAGTGAAAAGAAAATTTTTCCATTTTAAGAGCAGCTGTGAGAGTGTTGGACCGGTCGTGTCCTATTGTGATTGTGCCCCCTCAGAAAATGCATCACTACCTTTTCTGCCTTAAATCATTTCTTCCTGCAAAATTGCACCAACTTTGTCACCCACACTCCTCTAAGCATGCAGTGTGTGCAACAAGCCTGTAACACTTAACTTTGCACTACAGAATTTAGCAAATGTCTTGAAGTGAAGCTACATCATTTATGCAGTTTATCAAAGACTCCGTGATGAATAGATATTTAAGGCTCAGAGAGCAAAGGCAGATTTGATTAACCTATTACGTATTCTATAAACTAAAAAAAAAAATACATATAAAGTGATCATGCTTTTGGGGTGGGAAAAATCCCATGAAAACCTCAGTGAGAAACTCCAGCAGTGAGATAAGCACATAAGCATCCAAAAATGGACACATGACCTCAGAGAATTTGCTTTGTCTTACCTGCTATTACAGAACCATGAAGACTTCAAGCTCACTTGCCTAGCTAATGTTTTGAGTGTGGAGTGATTAGTGAGTTGCTGACATCTGCAGCAGGACATTTGTCATCAGTGAAAAGGAAATGTCAGGAGTGACACCAATGAATAATGCCCTAATCAGATATGTATGTCATTTTGCCATAAGCGTAATCATGTAAATGAATTCGGTCACTTTTGATCGCTCATAAAATAAGATTTTATAATGTATCTGTCATATTGTGACTTTGCAGCTACTTCAGCATCCTCTGCTTCCTCGTATTGCAGTTTGACCTACCTTTGTTGCATAGTGATGGTGAAATATGTGGCAAGAAGAGGAATACAAGATAACTAACAGAAATGTGACCTTATTGGCTGAAAAAATAAGACCTGGAGACACAACTCAAACTAAACTGGACATGTGGAAATATGAAAAGCTTAAACCGGGTGCAAAACTAGGAAAACATCAGCAGGAACAGGCTACGTGACAAAAGAGAAGACACTTTGTTAGGTACATCTTGCTAGTACCCTTTTTTTCATGACATAAATCCAACACGGTGCTGGAAACATTCCTCAAGAATTTAGGTCAGTATTAACATGAAAACATCACTGCAGCTGCAGGTTTGTTGACTGCACATCCATGATGCAAATCTCTCGAACCCATTCTAAAAGTGCTCCATTTGAGTTCAGTGAACTCACCGTCATGTTTAACAAACCAGTCTGAGATGATTTTGAACGTTCTAACGAAATGTTATAAGACGGGTCAGCAACAATATGCAAGTAAACTGTGTCATTTAAACAATACTCATTAGGTACTAATGGGCCGAAAGATGTCAAAGGCAGGAGAACAAAGCTGACCAATCGAACGGGAACCAAAACAAAACAAAACAAAAAAAAGAATGAAAAAGAAAAATCTGGGACCTGAGCAGCACAGGCTCAACCGACTGTGACATTACACCACCATTAACATAGATTAATAATGACACACAGGAATATATCTATAAACACGATCAGGTGATAAACACATGCAATAACATCGTAATCTACAGTTTAAATTGTCTGTACTTTTCAGTCTTTACTTTGCTTGTGATGGAGGTCTGGGAAGTCACGTTTCTTGAAATTGGATTGCTAACAAAAACTGATGATGACTATTCAGCGTGTGAGTAAGGTTTTCATTTGATTCAAAGAAAAAAGCAAATAGAAATTCAAGAGCATGAAAAAGCAGGACAATAAGAATGACACAAGGGATATTTTTTTGTCTGGCGATTTAGAGTGAAAAGTGACTGGAGAAAAAAACAAGTCAAATGAGAGGAGGTGAGGAGGAGGGCAAAAAGAGAAATACCTCCTCCAAAACCATACCCTCTCCTGTCATTGTGTTTTTCATAGTTCTCCTTAGGTCCTGTAGTATGCTTTGTGGTCATTAAACTGTATCCTGCCGACATGCTCTGGAAAAGGTCTTGGTTAGCATGACAGCCACAGTGAATTTTGAGTTGATTACCCACTGTATGCATTCACAATGGACGTTATTATTCAGGTAGAAATCAGGCGGAGGAGAAGGATAATGTTTCCTGAAAACCCACCCTTGAGTTGATAACTGACACCTTAAGTCATGCATACTGATTAAGTCCCGGAGGCATTAGCAAAATCAGTTGAAACTGCAGGAAGGAGACATTGAGGGAATACTGCTGCAACAGTGAGTGAAAGGCATTTAAAGACAGTTTAATACAAAGGGCTGCTCTGTAGAGATAGGAGATGTAAATAAACCTGCAATCAGGATGCATTAGCTTCAGCCTGCACTGCTACGATACACCACTGTGATGGACTGTGTTTGCTAAATGAGAAACAGTGCAACCAGGTGCATGTGTCATTTTGAAGTCATGCCCTCACCAGACAGCCTCATTGTCCTCTGAGAAAACATTTTCCCGGCTTATTTATGGGGAAGTTTTTTTATCCACTACATTGACTAGCTTCATTTGTGCAAATTGCCCTGAAAACAAAAACAAAAACAAGGGTTTGCCCTCTACTTCCACACCAGTGTGTCTTCAATTATCGTTATAATGATGAGAGGTGGTGCGGTGCAGCTGTCAGCATGCTTCAACCAACTGTACGACCGGCTTTTTATCTGGGTTTGAGGTGATTATGAAGCCCTTAATCTGCAATCACGCTAACAACAGAGCAGCCATGCCTTTCGTAAAATGCTGCATCACTCCAGGTGTTTGGGAACCTGATCAATGTTTGTCCAAAAGTCACAGGGACACACATTGTCTGCAGTAACACATTTTTCCTGGAAAACTGTCTCTGGCTTCCCGGCATCTACCTCGACGGTGAAGACAGTGGCACCTCTTTGGATTTCCTGCTGAAATTCGATGTGGCATCTTCAGTTTCCAGAGAGGCGCGTTATGGCCTTTCAGTTGTGATTACGAGGTAACAACCACCACAGACAGGAGGTGGAGACCACATGAAACTGAACACCGCAGTGAAAGTACGTGAAAAGGCACTGCACATGGGCACTATTCTAAAAAAAAAAAAAAAAAAGATAGACAGGCATGCTTAGGAGCACAGCAGCGAGCAAATATGCTGCTGACAGAAATGTGTACATGTACTAAAAAGCCTCGCAGACACGTACCAATCACAGCTCTGCCAAGCTCAGAACCATTTATTATTAATAGAGGAAATCATAGGACGCTTTTAATTGGAGATGCTCTAGTGGGTGTCTCAGAGGTAAGCGGGGTGCTGTCACTGTCGATCTGCAAACTTCCTCAGCTCGGAGAAAAACGGCGGGACGTCGCACTTTCATGTGCACCTCCTGTTGACTGTGAAGGATATAATTTGAAGCCATCCTTCTCCTCTCACCACAGCCTCTGATTAGCAGCCGTGACTCCCAGGCCGGAGCATACTAATTCAGGAACAGCAGTCTGGGAATCACCACCATTAGTGGCAGGTACGGAGAGTAAACGGCATAATATGCAAATGAAAGGAAGGTATCACCTTGGCTGTCAATCACATAAATGAAATCAAAAATTCTGTACGGCCGCTAATAATACCGCGCTACAGAAAGGGAACGCAGGAGCGTAGATGAAGAGAGCCAGGAAAAAGGGAAGCACAGAGATGGATAAATGAAAGCAGTCTGGAATCAAAGCCGGCTGGTCTGTGCACATGTGAGACTGTGATCATGGCGGGCACTCAGTACGAAATTAGCTCAGACACTGATGGGACTTAATGACAGGAAGGGCTGGGGGTGCCAGGACACTTCTAATATTCAGTGGCATGTTGCTGTCTCTCGTCACCCATTTGCCTACTTGAGAAAGTATTGTGCCTTCCTTTGAGTTTCCATAATGACAAGCTGCACCTGGCCATCATTACACTGCACTGATCACACAAGAACTCAGGCAAAGTGCTGGCTTTTTATTTGAATCGGGTCCCCCAGACATTCTTTCTTTTTTATCAACAGTAGCACAAAGGTGGCATTCAGGGAGGAGGTTAATCACACATTGTATACATAAAGAACGGGAAAAATCTCATTACGCCCTAATGCGACTTCATTTTCTGTGGGTATTTGGGCTGTCTAAACTGAGCCCCAGAGTGGCACAGACCTGCTGGTCGATCACACTGCTCTGGCTGGCAGGAGGATCTGAAAGTCCCTCTTGTTTGTCACATATTGACCCACTTTGGCTGACAGCTCACAAATCAGAGCCATCAGCCTAGAGTGCGTATGCGTGTCTGTGTGTATTTACGCAGCCTCCAGCGCCACCTTCCCTCGTGGAGCTCCCCATGAGGATTCCGGGGTCGTACCTCATTTGCACTCGACACAGCAACTTGGGACTGAGCTGACAGGCTCATTTTCCCCACTCTGCAGGAAGCAGCACAGTAGCAACGTCTACGAACAGCCAGGGACCCGGAGTGGGTTTTATAATTAGCTGCTTGCTCTATGCCATCAATGCACAGAGAACAAGAGCCTCCTTCTGAGCACATATGTATGGTTGGCGGGCACTCAACATGGGCAAGGCACCGCTGATGATAATATGTAGGCGTACGGTGGTATATGCCGACTGAGGTCACAGAAACATGCTGGAGGGAGGTGAGAAAGGGAGGCGGGAAGGCTTGGGAAAGTGTGTACACAGTGCTCGCCAGGTCATTGCTCAGCAGGTGAGAATTGTGCCTGGAGGTGGTGGCTGATTGCTTTGATGTGAAATGATTGCGTTTTAAGTGGCTCTGAGGTACATGGACCACAGGCATGGCCCTGGTGTCATTGTCACATGGTCAGACAGGCTTAAGTTAGCCCAATCCCAGTTGCTCCCCAAGAGTCCAAAGGGATGGGGGGGTTAGATCCAACTGTTGGTATACAAATGTGTTATGAGGAGTGAGAACACAGCTGCCGGCTGCATCTCTGGGTAATGTGTCCAGATAAAAGGGTCTGGTACTTGCAAGGAGGTGAAAATGGGATAGCAAGGGCACTGCTTTGATCCCTGAAACATCCCTCCAATGTCGGCGAATAGCTAGAAGAAGGACTGCTGATTAGATGTGAAAATAAATGGTGCAAGAAGTAGTAGAGCATGCAATAAAAGTGCAAACTTCAGAGGCTTGTGTCACTATATTGCACTTATTTAACTATAAACAGATACCTGCATGTGCAAACACAGTATCTATAGCTAAGGGATACGACACAAGGGGTATTAAACACTCATATTTTTCCAGATAAGATAAGATAAGATAAGATAGAACTTTATTAATCCCTCGGGTGGGTTCCTCTGGGAAATTCGACTTCCAAAAAAAGCACAGCAACGACCAAAGTTACAGTTACAGAACTGTTATATATATATATATACACACACACACACACACACACACATATATATAAATACAGAGACAAATATAAATAAAATATACAAAGGGGATAAATAGAATAAATAGGAATAAAAAATAAAAATATAAGTGAATTGCACATTTCAAGTATTGAGTCTATTGCACTGTTGACTATTTACAAAAAGTATTGCACAAGGTATTGTACAGTGAGGTGCAGAGGCACTACAGCTTAGTTGTTCCCCCCTCCTTTGTCCTCCTGTTTCCCCTCCCTCTTCCCTCCAGAGAGGAGTTAAACAGTCTGATGGCGTGTGGGACAAAGGATATATGAGGACAACATGACAGTGCAAAGTGTTTTTTTTATCTTCCCCTATTTGTCACACACACAGTCATCCAAAGGCTGAAAACTGGTCAGAAGCTGTTGGCATCACATGTTAATGCACTGCGTAACCCCTTTTTCATTTTTCAAAGTGAAGGGTAGTCTGATAGACTTCAATAGAAGTCCTTCAATGTTTGAAACAAAAGGGCTGTCTTACACCGGACAGACGACATTTTTTGTTCAGCCACACTCACACAGCCGATACAACATCCACTGAGTGCAGAGGTGGAAATGGAGCAATCAATTAGATTTTAACAAATGACTTTCTGTGTATTACCCAGCAGCTGTTAAATCGGTCAACCTTTGCACACACACCCCTCTCTGAGGGGACCATGGAGAGAGCTTGTCTACACTGCATGCTACATCATGGCAAACTCCAGAGAAAGTCAGTCATGGCCTCAGGCAGGAGTGTGATGTGTGTAGTGTGGCTGTGGACAGAAAGGGAGGGATGGAGGATGGACGTGGGTCAGTTGGACCCTGTAGGTCCCTGGTGGAGATGTGGGGGACTGATTACAATTTATTTCAGTGTCTCTGTTAAACATTTGCTTACTTGCAGACATAGATGTGGTACATATATATATGTGCAGTGAGTGCAGAAACAAAATAGCATGCGCTGGCACAGACTCACTTCACAAAGGACAGAACTGTGCTTAGTCCTGCTGGGCAACCTCAGTCTTTAAGGGCACAGGCACAATCCAATGAGTCAGCTCCCTAAATGATGTAGTTTTATGGTGAAGTGCTACTAATGGCTCAGCAGAACATCTTAAAAGGCCACTTAAAAGCTAGCAGGCCCATAAACTGTGACACGCAGTAGTGGGATCTGACCACACAATACTCATTTGAGCGACTGAAGGCATATGCTCTCTGTGCGTATGTGCGCGAGCGCGTGTGTGTGTTGATGCTGGAGATATCCAGAGTGACAGAACGAGACAGACAGACAGGATAAGGTGTGAGCACATCTGCAAGCATGGCTACACCATTTCACTGGTCTTGTATTGTCACCTCTGGGTATATTTTCCAAAACCAACCAGATTGGAAAAAGGTGCAAATGTGTGATGACGCAAGAAAAAATGATTCTCACCTCAGATACACAGAGAGATCCAAAACCAGTCTGACTTCTGACATGCGTAATCTAATCTCAGGTTTTTGGACCGTATTCCCAGAAAAACAAAAAAACAAAACTGCACTTTGAAAACATGTTTTTCTCTGTTGCAATTTAGAGCAGTTGTCAATACTTAAGCCAGTGGGGGGGAAAAGAAAAAAGGAGCAGCATTTTTTCAAGTGCACACCACTGCACAGGCCTGTAATCACTGAGCACAATGGAGCAGAAAGCCTCCACTTATGGAAAGTACTGTATAATGGCAGAGAGGTTGGTGAAGTCTACCATAACATGGTTGCCATGCGAACCCTTATGGAGATTTATTGAGAAAATACATTTTTATCTGGTCAAGTTATGTTACAGATATATTCTGTACAAACAGAAAGACGAACCTGCTGAGTATATAAAAGTTAGCACATGTTTTCTGAAACTGATACTGACAAATGAACTATAGCAGATAGGATGACCCACCACCGTATCTTGGCAACCAAACACAATTTTTGTCATCTTACTCAAAATTTATTCCCAATTTTCATTTCCATCTTGCTAAAGAATAACTTAAGTAGCTTAAGTACAACTTCAAAAAAGTTGAAGACTTTTGTTGTGGAATTTCCATCTTCTTCCCGTCTCTGTGTAGGTTTTCTCTGAGCACTCCGGTTTCCTCCGACAGTCCAAAAACATTCGTGGGGTAAAGTTAATTGGCAATTCTAAATTGACCGAAGGTGTGAATGGTTGTCTCTCTCCATGTGTTAACCCTGTGATAGATTGGTGACCTTTCCAGGGTGTACTCTGCCTCTCGCCCCGTGACAGCTTTAACCCCGAATTGGATAAGTGGAAAAAAATGGACGGATGCTTGTTTTCACCCACTGATATAACCTCACATCAAAAGTCATTTATTTCATTTTAGCTAATTATATTAGAAGTGATAATAAAGTGGCAGTGAGTGAAACGTGAATGAATTGTAACTCAGAGTTGCTAGACTGAGCTTGTTTTTTGGGGGGGTTTGTTTTATTTTTTGTGATGCTTAAAAATGTTTCATTCAGTTTAAGACCCCGTGCATATTCCTTCTGAAAGTTGCAGAGAAGCTTCTGGTTTTAGAAGTGTAAACAACTTAGCTGTAGTATTTTTTCATGAATACCAATAAAATTAGTGGGATGGGAAATTTGATTACTAATAATTATGGCTAGAGTTATACTTTATCATCTGTTTAATAAAGTAAATAACTGTTCACCCAGTTGTTGTTTAACTTGCCTTTAGCAAAGGGTAACGTGAGCCACTATTGCATGCAAAAATTTCTTTCTGTTATTTTCTGTTACTCATTCTCTCCTTAACCCATTTCCATTTTGCCACACATCTCATTCCAGTTTGAATACAGTTTTTCTGAGTTTAACCTTATGGATATAGTATGGTTATCAAACTCTTACCTATTGCTCCTATTTTTATTCTCCAAAGACAAGTACATTTTTGCAGAACACCGGTAGGTGTTTGAAGACTGTATTGACTGTGATTTCCTTCAGTTTGAGTTTGAGAAGTAAACATGGCAAAACAAAGAGAAGACGCTACTAAACAAACATTTCTTGGATTTGAAGAATGGGCACAACTTCTCCAAGAGTAATTATATATTGAGAAAAACAACTCCAAAAATGTCCCTGTGCTTATAGATATAGAAGTGAGAAAATTAGGAATTTCCAAAAGATGGGCATCACAAGTGTGTGAGAAACCAGAACTGGTGTTTACTGGTGGTCACAGAGGCTCAGCAAAACAATGACCTCAGGGGGAGTGATTTTGGTTCGAGGCATTTTGTTGGTGAAAATTTATTTATCTTTTACACAATAGTAATTTCAAAATTACTATTATTTCAAAATTTCTTGAAAATCTGTAAAAAGAAGAAAATGTTTTTTCTTCTTTGAAGTGTATAACCAAGATTTTAAGTGATATGGTTTCATCCATCCATCCATTCACTTATCCCTTTCCAGGGTCACAGGAGCCTATCCTAGCTGTCTTAGGGTGAGAGGCAGGGTACACCCTGGATAGGTCGTCAGTCTGTCGCAGGGCTAACACATAGACAACTATTTGCACTCACTCCTATGGGCAGTTTGTGACCTATCCCCACTGCACGTCTTTGGACTGTGGGAGGAAGCCAGAGTACCCGGAGAGAACCCACGAAAACTCAGGGAGAACATGCAAACTCCACACAGAAAGACGCTGACCTGACGGTAATGGAACTCAGGATCTTCGCCGTGCTGCCAGATATGATTGCATTCATTTCATTCATCGAATTTTATTCACATGATAAAGATTTGAAACTCTTTGGCCAAATAAGGAAAGGTTTGAATGGCTCAACATGAGAACAGTATCAATAACAAAACAATGATTCATCTTTATTTATCAATTAAATTCATATAAAGTGCATTGAACTAAAAAGTGAAATGATGCAAATCTCTTTGTCCTTAGAAGTGGCACCGGTTATCCTGGGTGCACTTGCATAAATTTAGGATCTGTGTTGTAAAAGCCTGAAGGTTTTCTAATTATCATCACCGTCCCTGGAAAGATACAAAAACTGAATTTACAAAGAACCACCCACCACCTCCTCTCTTTGGATACCCCAGTTTTGTTTTTTGTCCACCTGTAAACACAAGACTATTTTATTCCTAAACTTGTTTTTTTTTTTTTTTTTTTTTGCAGTTTTCATTAAATGTATGACTGAATTTTTTTCACCGGGCATTTCAATACGTTCAAATTAATAGCAAGCTTATAACAGATTGGATTCATAGAGTAACTCCGCCGTGGGGAGAGGACATCCGCACAGCATATACCGCTGCTGTGACTCATCCTGATAAAGCAAAATGTAATTTTGTTTATGATTAGAATTACTCTCCAAATTAATTTTCACAGCAATTAATCTTGATGCGTCACCTATAAGATGCATTCCGCTCTTTGGTAGAGGTGATAAAATGCAAAATAATTGAATTGATTAATTTATGTTTTGTAATGACCAAGCTGTAATGGTTCTCTTTTTAATGGAGTTTTTTCCCATTATAAATGGTCTATGCTGTCTGGGATGTTCAATAACCTGTGGGCTCTAAGATATTTAATAAATATCCCTTTATTGTGCTTTACTCCATTGGTTAAGCTCGAGTATTGCCTCTCATGCTCAAAGTGCCTTTCAAACCCCCTCCTCCATTCCTTCACCAACCCCCAAACCCTATATCCCTTTTGAGGAGCATTTCTTAATTAAACCTTTATTTATCTACTTGATTGGTATATAAGAAGGGACACTCTGCAATTCTCTATCTCATATTGGGACTTGAGTGGCCCGGCCCTGAGGGAATAGGCCTTTATAATTTGAACATCGGGCCCTTTGAGTGCTATAGTTTGCATAGGTGTGCAAGCTAGAGGCTTAATAATGGGAAGGTGAGGCAGCTAGTGGTCCTGTGGAGGGATAAAAAGTAATGAGATGAGGTTTGTAAAACAGTGGAAGAAATAAAGATAGAACTGAGGAACAGACCCTGGAATGAAAATAATAAACAAAAAGAGAGCAATTCACGCCTGATAAAGATTCTCATATTTTTGCCTGTTGTATGGAATAATGCAAAAATGCATCTGTCTGGGGCTGAAACACACTACCATCAGACTAGAACACTGTGGAAGAAAAGCAAGCCTTATTACCTTGGACATTTTATTTCAGTGGCTGGGGGTAGAAAGCAATTACACTAACAGCAGTGAAGAAAAAATCTTTTGAAGGTGAACAACACTGAATTTCAATATTGGAATATGTGTTCAGGGCCTGGTATCTGGCATGTGAGGATTTTTTTTCCCCCATTTAAAACTTTTAGCACTACAATGAAATATGCATCAAGCATCAGCGTTTATTGGCTCGGTTTTCAGGAATTGTTGGTTCACAAAATTATGCAGACCGTCACTGGGCTGCACACATTGCCGCTCCCTAGTTTTGTTTCATTTCAGCTTGACTGATGTGCTTGACCATCATTCGTGGGTCACAGCTTCTCTCACACTTTACAGAGGAATGAAAACTTTATACAGAAGCTACCCAAACTGAACTCATAAACATAAAACCAAGAGCAGCAAAAGGAAGCAAATTACCTTGTCAGAGGTAGACTGCCTCTAGAATCACTTTCATGAATGAACAGTGGCACATTTAGGGTCGCAAATTCAAACTTGAAGAAATAGAATTAATTAAATTATCAGATTTATTTTTCAGATACCAAAGTGACTTCTTATTTATTGACAAAAGCCTACACAGCATACTTGGACCCAATTTGACCCCCTGTTGGCCGCAGAACTGCCTTAACCCTTTGTGACATAGATTCGACGAGATGCTGGCAACATTCCACAGACATTTTGGTCCATATTGATATGACAGCATCACACAGTTGCTTTTGCTTGTTTTTAATGTAACCCTCCCATTCCACCACAGACCAAAGATGCTCTGTTGGATTGAGACTTAGGGACTATGGAGGCCATTTCAGTGCTCTACCTAAAGAGATGAACATGGTCAGCAACATTATTCAGGTAAGCTGTGGTATTTAAACAATCCTCAGCTGGCACTAAGGCATCCGAAACTTGAACCATTGATATGAGGCTTGATGGATCCATGCTTTAATACTGGTTACACAAGTTTCTGATGCTACCAGCTGAATGTTTTGGCAGAAAGTTTGTCCAACTTAGGTGAGCCTGTGGGAATTGCTGCCTCTGCTTCTTATCTGACAGGACTTCCACATGGTGTGGTCTTCTGCTGCTGTAGCCCATCTGCTTCAAGGCTTAACATGTTGAGCATTTAGAGATGCTCTTCTGCACACCTTGGTTTCAATGAGTGGTAATCTGAGGTATTGTTGCCTTTCTACGAGTTTGAAGTAGTCCTCCTCTGAGATCAACACGGTATTTTTGCACAGAGAACTGGACCTTTTCTCTCTTTCAGATCATTCTCTGTAAACCCCAGTAATGATTGTGTGGAAAAATTCTGTTAGATCAGCAGTTTCTGAAATACCAACAAGCGTGACAACAACAACCATGCCGCATTCATGTCACTTAAATCCCCATGCTCGGTTTGAGCACGTCTTCATACCTAAATCAACTGAATTGCTGCATTGTGACCCAGGTTCTAGGTCTACCCCGGGGCCTGCTTCTAGTATCATATAAAAAAAAAAAAACACCCAGCACGCCCCTGCGGGCGGTTTATCCTTCAAGCTCGGGTCCTCTACCAGAGGCCTGGGAGCTTGAGGGTCCTGCGCAGTATCTTAGCTGTTCCCAGGACTGCGCTCTTCTGGACAGAGATCTCCGATGTTGTTCCCGGGATCTGCTGGAGCCACTCGCCTATCTTGGGAGTCACCGCACCTAGTGCTCCGATTACCACGGGGACCACCGTTACCTTCACCCTCCACATCCTCTCGAGCTCTTCTCTGAGCCCTTGGTATTTCTCCAGCTTCTCGTGTTCCTTCTTCCTGATATTGCTGTCATTCGGAACCGCTACATCGATCACTACGGCCGTCTTCTTCTGTTTGTCTACCACCACTATGTCCGGTTGGTTAGCCACCACCATTTTGTCCGTCTGTATCTGGAAGTCCCACAGGATCTTAGCTCGGTCATTCTCCACCACCCTTGGGGGCATCTCCCATTTTGACCTCGGGACTTCCAGGTTATACTCCGCACAGATGTTCCTGTACACTATGCCGGCCACTTGGTTATGGCGTTCCATGTATGCCTTGCCTGCTAGCATCTTGCACCCTGCTGTTATGTGCTGGATTGTCTCTGGGGCATCTTTACACAGCCTGCACCTGGGGTCTTGCCTGGTGTGATAGACCCCAGCCTCTATGGATCTTGTGCTCAGAGCTTGTTCTTGTGCTGCCATGATTAGTGCCTCTGTGCTGTCTTTCAGTCCAGCTTTGTCCAGCCACTGGTAGGATTTCTGGATATCAGCCACCTCCTCTATCTGCCGGTGGTACATACCGTGCAGGGGCCTGTCCTTCCATGATGGTTCCTCGTCTCCCTCCTCTTTCTTGGGTTTCTGCTGCCTGAGGTATTCACTGAGCACTCGGTCAGTTGGGGCCATCTTCCCAATGTATTCTTGGATGTTCCTTGTCTCATCCTGGACTGTGGTGCTGACACTCACCAGTCCCCGGCCCCCTTCCTTCCGCTTATCGTACAGCCTCAGGGTGCTGGACTTGGGGTGAAACCCTCCATGCATGGTAAGGAGCTTTCTTGTCTTTATGTCAGTGGTTTCTATCTCCTCCTTTGGCCAGCTTATTACCCCAGCAGGGTATCTGATCACGGGCAGGGCGTATGTGTTGATGGCCCGGATCTTGTTCTTACCATTCAGCTGACTCCTCAGGACTTGCCTGACCCTCTGCAGGTACTTGGTGGTTGCAGCCTTTCTAGCGGCCTCTTCATGGTTCCCATTTGCCTGCGGGATCCCCAGGTACTTGTAACTGTCCTCTATGTCTGCAATGTTGCCTTCTGGTAGTTCAATCCCCTCAGTTCTGACTACCTTCCCTCTCTTTGTTACCATCCGACTACACTTCTCCAGTCCGAACGACATTCCAATGTCATTGCTGTATAGCCTGGTAGTGTGGATCAGTGAATCGATGTCTCGTTCACTCTTGGCATACAGCTTGATGTCATCCATGTACAGGAGGTGGCTGACAACTGCTCCGTTCCGTAGTCGGTATCCGTAGCCAGTCTTGTTAATGATCTCACTGAGGGGGTTCAGGCCTATGCAGAACAGCAGTGGGGACAGAGCATCTCCTTGGTAGATCCCGCACTTGATGGTGACTTGTGCTATGGGCTTGGAGTTGGCCTCTAGTGTTGTACGCCACATCCCCATTGAGTTCCTGATGAAGGCTCTTAGGGTCCCATTGATCTTGTACAATTCTAGGCATTCCAGTATCCAGCTGTGGGGCATTGAGTCATAGGCCTTCTTGTAATCAATCCAGGCAGTGCACAGGTTGGTCAGTCTGGTCTTGCAGTCTCGGCTGACTGTTCTGTCTACCAGTAGCTGGTGTTTTGCGCCTCTGGTATTCTTGCCAATTCCTTTCTGTGTCCCGCTCATGTATTGACCCATGTGCCTGTTCATCTTAGCCGATATGATGCCTGACAGGAGCTTCCATGTAGTACTGAGGCAGGTTATTGGTCGGTAGTTGGAGGGGACCGGTCCCTTCTTTGGGTCCTTGGGGATCAGGACCGTCCGGCCTTCAGTTAGCCATTCCGGGTGTCTCTCGTTAACTAGCAGCTGGTTCATTTGTGCTGCCAGACGCTCGTGGAGTGCAGTTAGCTTCTTCAGCCAGTAGGCGTGAACCATGTCGGGCCCTGGTGCTGTCCAACTCTTCATACTGGAGACCCTTTCTTGGATATCTGCCACTGTGATGGTTACTGGACCCTGTTCAGGGAGGTCGCTGTGGTCTGCCCTCAGATCCTCTAGCCACTGAGCATTGCCGTTATGGGTTGCATCCTTCTCCCATATGCTCTTCCAGTATTGCTCCGTCTCCAGCCTTGGTGGTGCTGTTCTCTTATTGATATATAATATATATATATATATATATATATATATATATATATATATATATATATATATATATATATATATATAATATAGCCTATAACACCACCTTGTCTCTGGTTCCTTTCTATTGAAGGAATAGCAACTCTGCTCTGAGCCTCTCTTGAACGACTGATCTTTCTCTAAGGGAGAGGCCAGTCACCCTTTGGAGAAAGCCCATTCCCGCTGCTTGTAGCCTCATTCTTTCGGCCACTACATATAGCTGTTGACCATAGGTGAATGTAGGGGCGTATTTTGACATGCAAGTTGAGAGCTTCATTTTTATGATCAGCTTTCACTTAACAATGATGGACCGGCACAGCGTCCACATCACTGCAGATGCAGCCCCAACCCATCTGCCAGTCTCTCGTCCTCATGAAGGTACTTAAACTCTGGCATTTCCTGTGTCAATTTGTCCCTGATCTGCAGCAGGCACTTCATCCTTTCCCAGCTGAGGACCATGGTTTCAGGCCACTCTCATTCACACTCTTCGACACTCGACTACAAACTGCCCCAGAGCGAGCTGGAGACCACCACCAGACGAAGCCAACAGAACCACATCATACGCAAGATGCAGAGACTGGATTCTGATGCTACTGGTACATTTAATTTGTTGCTTTGACTAGAAATATTTTAAATGTACAACGGAGCTCATGCTTTGTGATCTCATGCATGCATGATGATCAAACTGTGAATATACTCATCATCACTCAACAATCTTGGTCTAAAACACAAATAGATGCTGATGATCTGCCTTATAAGATGGCATTTCTTTATTTTTCCTAGACAGCCAGAGTTTTTTTTTATCCACACAGGCCCTTATGGGCAAGATATAAAACTGCATCACACCTACAAATAAATGCCTCCCCAACAACATTCCTCTATCCGGCCATACCCCTCCCAATTACTTACCCCAGCTACCCTCCTCGCCTCCTGCAGAGAACAGCTTAGGTCATTACAGTCTGCTGTCAAAACCTGTGACCGCTTCACGTTGGAGCCGCCAGGATTAAGGGCTGTGAAAACAAGAACAAGAAGGGAAAGGAGGTGAAAGCTGACAGTGGGAGCAAGGCCTTGAATATTTTCTCTTTTTACCCGTCTTTTTTCTCTGACCGCGTGCTGATTCTTGCAGCTACTTTGTGGCGAGCTGCACTAATGTGAAGCGATATGGAGTCACATGGAAAACATGGCGAAGGAGGCTGTTAGCAATGAGGAGCAAATCAGTCCTGAATCAAGACTCCTTGGTATAACCTGTTATCACTATAAATGTATTAAAATGCCTCCTTAAGAAATTCTACTTCTCAGATTTAACTAGAAAAATCCCCAAAACTTGGTCAGGTGATGCATTTTTAAGAGACATAATAATCTTAGGTGCAACCTAGTGAATATGAAAAACATGAATTTAGTGTTAGTGGTAAGATGACATGCTGGCCTGACTAGAATAATTTTAAAGTACCCTTAGATGTTGGTCTCACCAAATAGAGTTATCTGACAGTGCGATATCCAAGTGCTGAACACTTCACAAATCTGATTACGTTTTTGCCACATTGTGAAACATCAGCTAACGTATGTGTGCATGTATACAGGTGTGCGCATGTTTTCTCTCCAGCTGGGAATTGTCAAGTTGACAATAACAGCAAATTGCATTCTGAGTCAGACTCTTACGGGTTGAAGGGTTGTGGTAGCATCCTTGCATCAGACCTGTGTGTCTTCTCTTGCCGCATTATATAAGTGATGTTATCTGAAGAAAGGGATCAAGTCACGCAGTTATCAGCAGGCACAGGAAGAATATTTGACATTATCTCAACCATTTACTTCTGTGTTGACACCATCAGGAATTCAATTTCAGCCCAACAAAAGATCATCCTCTGCCTTTCTGGTCTAACTGGGGAAAGTGGATTTTATAAACGGACGCCTTCCTTCCCTCTTTCCAATTTAAATCAGCTCCAGCAAACTGGACAGCACGAAGCATAAACATGACTCCATTATCTTCCAACATTAATTTGAAATGAGTGTGAAATCATACGCCTGCTTGGACCTGCCGTCCCGTGGAGTGGACCTGTTTGGTGTTTTATTTACTGTCACCTCAGTGCCCAGAACTCTGTTAATCCTCTGTTTGTGTTCAAACACCTTAGCTGGTTGTTCTGCATCAGTCCATCTCTATGCTGGCTGCTGTGAGCAGTCTGTTTAGTCGGCTGCCAGTGGAGCTGATCTGGCTGGCAGCCTGCTGTTAGGGACGATGACTGATTTCGGAGATGTGTGACAGCGGACGGTAGTTTGATATCGTCTGCCTGCCCTCCTGCCTGCCTTTGTGTCTCTCAGGATATCTGTTTGTCTGTCACTGTTCACATCTTCTTTTCTGTCTTTCATTCTGTCTGTCTGCTAGTTAGTCTGTTAAAAAACTTCCTCTACAGACATTGATTGAACCCGTAAAAAATCTTATCTTTCTTTATCAAAAGTGAAAATATCTAGCAGTGAGTAGCGAACCTTTTCATGAAAATGAGCCCGTCATTCCTAAAATAACTTAGATGTACCTCTGCGTCTTACTTATCTTGTCTCATTTGGCAATTACATTTTTTTAAACTAGGAAAGTTAATACAAGTGTGCATCCATCCATCCATCCATCCACCCATTTTCTACCACTTTTCTACCGCTTATCCAGGTTTGGGTCATGAGGGCAGCGGTCTGACCAGAGAAGCTTTGACTTGCTTTTCTCTAGTCACCTCTTCCGGCTCATCAGGGAGGTACATCGAGGTGTTCCTAAGCCAGCCGAGAGATAATCTCTCAAGCGAGTCCTGGGTCTGCCCCAGGGCCTGCTCCCAGTAGAACATCCCCAAAACACCTCATCTAGGAGGCATCCAGGGGGCATCCTACTCAGATACCTAAAACATCTGGGTCTTTTCAATATTCAGCGGGAGCAGTTCTACTCTGTCCCTCTCCATTGAACTAGCTCATCACCCTATCTCTATGGGAGAGGCCAGCCACTCTTTGAAGGAAACTTATTTCCTTTACTTGTATCCATGTCCTCACTCTTTCTATTCCACCACAGAGCTTGGAACCAAAAAGGGAGGGTAGGAGCATAGACTGATCGGTAAATCAACAGCATCACTTTTATGCTCAGCTCTCGCTTCACCGCGACGGCACGTCTGTCGATCTGACACTTCACTCTCCCCTCACTCGTGAAAAAGATCCTGAGATACTTAAACACCTCCACCTGAGGTAGTAACTCGATTTTGAAATGAAAATCACAATTGTTCTTCATAGATTTGACTAACGAATTAACTTTCCTCTCCAGCACCGTGGCACCGACTCTCCTGGGGAGTATGATCCCACAATAGTTGGAGCTCCCTCCTGTTCCCCTTCTTAAATGGGGGATTGACCACCCCACTAGGAAAATGTGATAGTGAAAATCTCTTGTGCAGATGTGTCTTGGCCCAATTAATTATATAGACTAGTAATGCTCACAAAAACAACAGCAAAATAAACAAAAAGTATTTCGTTTATTTATTTACAACAGGAAAACTGAAAATTAAAATTATAAACTTCAAAGCTGAGGAAACCTAACATGAGAATAAGTAAATGTCTCAGGGAATAATGTTCAGGCATAATATCTACAGCCTCAAATGTCTCCAGGTCATTTAAAACGAACACCCAACATTTGTGCAACCAGCTTTGCTCGTTTAGTTATTTCTTAGTAAATTTCCAAGACGAGAGAGACTAAAATCTGAACATCAGTTTCTTCAAATTCAGTCTAGGCTTTAGGAATAATAAAAAGAAGTCTTGGGATTGAAAATGAAAACTTTTTTGATGGATGGAAGTAAGTAAGCTGGGAGCAGGCTAGAGCAGAATATGAATGTCTCAGTGGTTGCGTCTTCAAAGCAGACCATCCAACTCGAGCACATAACGTGCAATGCTAAGTAAATGTTTTAAGGTTTGGATTAATCCAAGCAAACCACAGTAGACAATATCCAGCATGTGTAAGTAATGATGAAGACACAAAAAAGCAAACACAGACGCAAGTTTCAACTTCAATTTTTTCACCAGTTTCTGGATGTCAGGTTATAAAGATAAATTGAAATTCCTGAGTGAAATAAATAGAAGCAATCACTGATCACTACACTACAGCCTTATTCTACTGACGTGACGTGTCTTTTTCAAATTGAATGTTTCTGACAGACTTGTATGGAAAAGTCTTTGCTTTAATTATTATGATCCAGTAAAGGTGTGTAGAGATGTAGGCATTTTACTTTTTGTCTATTGAATCTACACAGTTATCACTTTAAAGCTGTACAGTGGTTTTTCTACAAGTCAGTCAAAAGTCATAAATAGATAAAGAAACTCTTTCACTAACAGAGCTTAAACATTAACCAGAGCTGATTTGGACATGGGCCTATGATGCTCAAAAATAAAGGTAAAGAAATGCTGATTATCTAATATCTAAAAGCTTGGGGGCTTTATGCACCTCTGACACTGTCACAGGAATAAAACGAAAAAAGCAGCAGTCCTCGCGAGTGATATTTAGAGACTCAAACAATGGACCAGAGGTAATAAATGCTTGTTAAAGCAACCAAGCATGTCAGCCTTGTCAGAAATTTGGTGCAAGTCCTTAATATTGTATGGGAGAAGCTTTATGCCAGTGTCCAACTAAGTCTTCAGAACAACCTTCAAAAATTTCAAAGGAGTATTGAAATTGTTTGAAGTGTAGGTAAAGAAATGATCAGTTTTAGCTTTTCTAATGGCATCTGTGCATGAGTGGCACAGTCACCTGAATACGAAACAGTCTGCATGGATACTTGTTCTCCTGTATTTGGACCATGTCACATTGTGCTCATGAAGGTGGCTGGATAAGTCAAAAGCAAACTACGCCTTGCTTTGACCTTTAATTTCACACAGTTTCAATATCAGCTATAAGATTACTCCCCCCCCCCCCCCCCCCCACCACCACCTTTTTTTTTCTTTTTTTTTTTTGCAGTTAAAGTAAAACCTGGTATGAACAAACCCTTGTTCCAAAAATGCATCATGCTATGCTTATTAGTGAGTCATGACTTATAATTGTAATTAAACAGCTGTACGGTTCCCAACATGTCAAAAAGACACTGTGTAAATTAATCCTAGCCCTTTTGCCCCCTCACCAGCTGAAGCATGGTTTGTGCTTCACTGTCAGTGACGTCATTACTGCTGTCAACTGGTGCACTTGAGCATCATTTCAGCTTGTTGTGGACTGCGCAATTTTTGGAACTGGGTGCAGGCACATCTATGACACATCACTGCAGGAGAATAGACAAAATCCTTGATGGCACAAAGGGGAATTGCTGAAATTCTTGGAAAAGGTGAGAGATTCTGCTGAAAACTTTCAAAAATGTCTCCAACTGCTTTTGTTCCTGTTCTGACTTGTCCTGTTTTTTTCTTTTTCTGAGCAGTAACACCTATTATTTAGGCAAAGACTGCAGCTAGTGGAGTGCTCCTCAAGTGCAAGTGTAAACGGTTATTGCTCTGTGCTGACGTCACTTTTCACGCAAGCAGTACCCAGTGCTTCAACAATAACTGCAATTTTACCCCACTTGCTCTCTGTTTCAGTGAAGCTGAAGGGAGACACAGCACTGGCTGATGAATGTGTTTTGGATTTATCATGCTTTGCCTTATACTCATACTCAATACAGCCAAAGTTTCAAGAATGAGCTCAGTAATCTCTACAAGTAACCACAATCATCAAAAGCTTAGGCTTACACTGCTTTACACATTTGGCTTTAACTCTTATATCTATATGATGTCAAAGAGATGGGATATCCCTAATATATAAAGGTTTTTTTTTCTTTTTAATGTGCTGATCTAAATGTAGGAGGAATTCTCTTCAGCAGCGCTGAGCTGAAACAGTGAAAGCACGGTCCCCTTTTGTTTTAAGCCCGAACTGTGGAACCTGTAACAGTAATTGATTCTCTCTCTGAGAGACCTGGGGGCGGTATAAGGTGTTAGGAGCTGTGAGATATAAAGTGGAGCCATACCATGTAGTGATTTAAAAGTAATCAGTAAAATCTTAAATTGGATTCTGTAGCAAATGGGAAGCCAGTATAATGCTGGATGCGTTCCCTGTGTCAAGTGTTTGTGGTGTGCAGTGTAGTCTTGCAGCTGCCTTTGTGTGCTAACAATAGATGAGAAACTGCAGCATCGTTTAGTCATACAATGACTTGCAGTAATCTAAGGCAGTGGGGGGTGTGGATAAGAAGTTCAATTATATTATTTGGAAGCAGCGTCTTGATGTTTGTAGTATTTCTAATCTGTACGTAATAAGACTGGGCTAGATTTTTGACATCTCAATTGCGATGTTGACTGAAAAAATGATCCACATTTGTAGCAAATTGCTTTGGGTCAGTTTTTAGTTGTCCAAGGTGTCGACTGATGGTCCCCACCTTGATCCAAATATGATCTGAATTAATAAAAAAGGATTTTAGTGGTTATCTCAGGCACACAGCTCTGACTGGGAACACAAAAACCACACACATCTGCTGCCCCTTGCAAACATTTCCTTTGCTGTGGGCAGCCCAGAAACAACACAAAACTATCATCACAAACAAACATTTTAGATGGATTAACACTTGTTGGGAAGCTTTTATTGCACTTGAAATAATGAGTTGCTGTCAAATGGGTAACACAAGCATGTTTGTTTCAGCCTGACACACTGAATGGTGGTGTCACCCAGAGCACCTATTCAACCACCAGAGCTCCCTGCACAACCACAACCACCAGTAGAGCTTCTAAATGTAGCGGCGGTCTGTCCTCTACCTCCATCTCCACCTCCGCCACAGCGAGAACACACGTTACCTGTACCTGAAAAATTCAGTGGAGATTTGGACAAAAGACGGGGATTTTTGATTCAGTGCTCTCTGATTTTTAGGCAGCAGACTCGAGCTTATGCCTCTGATATTGCCAAGATCACCCTCATGGTTGAGCTCATGACCGGATGAGCTCTGCTGTGGGCCTTCCATCTCATATAGTGATTTTTTTGAGCAAATTTCGATGTGTGTTTGACAAAGGATGTAACCCTGACAGCTGCTCATCGCATGTTTACATTAAAGCAGGGCCGGCGGAGCGTGGCAGACTTCTCCATGGATTTTTGGATCCTGGCTGAGGAGACTGGCTGGGAGGAGAAGGCGCTACGAGGAGCCTTCCTAAACCGCTTAAATGAGAACGTCAAACGTGAGTTGGCTACTGAAGAGCTTCCTAAATAATAAATAATAAATCTCCGGCAATCACACTGAGCAGATGTCCCTGTTTCTCTTCAAGGCACCTGACACACCTTTAGTTTTGGGATTCCCCTGGCTACAGCGACACAATCCACAGATTGATTGGGCCAAGGGATGTATCGTGGGGTGGAGCACCCGTTGCCATGAGCAGTGTTTACGCTCTGCGGTGCCGGGTTGCATGTGTGACGATCCTGCGGGGCCGCCCACTCGCCCCGACTTGTCAACCATGCCCGCCGAATATCACGACCTAGGTCAAGTCTTTAGCAAAGACGGGGCCCAATCGCTGCCTCCCCATTGTCCGTATGACTGCGGGGTTGATTTGCTTCCAGGCACCCCCTTCTCCACTAGCAGACTCTATAGTATCTCGAAACCCGAGCGCGAGTCTATGGAGCGCTATATTACGGACTCGCTGGCAGCTGACATCATCCGCCCCTCCACCTCTCCCTTGGGCGAAGGCTTCTTTTTTGTTGGCAAGAAGGATAAGACCCTACGCCCCTGCATTGACTATCGGGGACTAAATAAAATCACGATCAAAAACAAATATCCTCTACCTCTGCTCGCCCCAGCTTTTGAACTCCTTCAAGGAGCCACCCTTTTCACCAAACCTGATCTCCGCAATGCTTATCAACTGGTCCGCATCCGCGAGGGGGACGAGTGGAAGACGGCCTTCAACACCCATCTACCAGTACCTGGTAATGCCGTTTGGACTCACAAACGCCCCTGCTGTCTTCCAGGCCCTGGTAAATGATGTTCTACGAGACTTTTTGAACCACTTCGTGTTTGTTTATCTTGATGACATTCTGATTTTCTCCAGATTCAGAGCTGAGCACGTTAAGCATGTGAGACTGGTGTTGCACCGTCTGCTGGAGAATCGGCTGTTTTGAAAAGCGGAGAAATGTGAGTTTCATGCCTCAACTGTCTCTTTTCTGGGTTTCATCATTGAACAGGGCCGGTTGCGAGTGGACCCGGCTAAGGTCAAAGCTGTGTTGGAGTGGCCTGTGCCCGGCACCCGGAAGAAGTTGCAAAGTTTTCTTGGATTCGCCAACTTCTACAGACGTTTCATTTGGAACTTCAGTAAGGTAGCATTGCCTCTCACACAACTTACATCGCCCAAACAGCCGTTCCTGTGATCTCCAGCAGCTCAACAAGCATTCGACCGTCTCAAACGCCTGTTCGCCTCGGCCCCCATCCTGGCCCAGGCTGACCTCGCCCTGCCATTCGTGGTGGAAGCGGACGCTTCTGATTCGGGAGTTGGGGCGGTTCTCTCTCAGTGCAAGGAAGGTAAATTACACCCCTGTGCCTTTTTCTCCCGTTGTCTCTCTCAGGCCGAAAGGAATTGTGACGTGGGCGACCGGGAGCTTCTTGCCATCAAGTTGGCGCTGGAGGAGTGGCGGCATTGGCTGGAGGGGAGCGAACATCCTGTTGTCGTTTGGACGGACCACAAGAACCTTGCCTACCTCCAAGCGGCTAAGCGCCTGAACGCCCGACAGCCCAGGTGGGCATTGTTTTTTGCACGGTTTAGCCTAACCATTACCTACAGGCCCGGGTCCCGGAACACGAAACCTGACGCCTTGTCACGCCAGTTCGCGCCAGACACAGACCCTGAGGAGAAGGAGAAGCCCATTCTGCCGGCCTCGTGAATTGTGGGGACCCTCACCTGGGAGATAGAAAGGGTGCTCAGCAACAAGAGCCCGACCCCGGAACTGGTCCAGAAGGTAGATTGTATGTTCCCTCGGCGGTCAGGGGTAAGGTTATCCACTGGGCACACACCGCGCGGTTTACCTGCCATCCGGGTAGGAATCGAACTGTCACCTTTTTACAAAGGTTGTTTTGGTGGCCTTCTCTCTCTCAGGATGTCCGGGAGTATGTGGCCGCATGTCCTATGTGCGCTAACCTTTGATAGGAGGCAGCTGGTGTCACCTCAGGTAATCTGAGTCACTGAGAGCAACCTCTTGAGCATGTTCAAAGTGTTGGTCCTTTCAAAGTATTCTTAATGCAGTTACCTGACCAATGATATGGTTAGCTGTGTTCCATACAGGATGTTTTTGCCTTTTCTCAGTGAGTGATGTTATTTCTTATATTTTACTTTGTGATTTAGTTTTAGTGCCTTTAATGGAAACTGATAACATCTGACTCCAGGAAAACATGGGATGGGGACCCAAAACTATAATCAAGACTTTAAAACATAAATTAATGGGTTCACAGTGGTTATGTGTATGTTTTTATGTAGATTTTATGGTAAAATCTTATTCCCCATCACCATCACTTACAAATTAGATGCAGCCCGCAAACTGATTTCATTGGCTCCTTTGATTTATTATGGCTGCATCTGTATTTCTGGGACATCTAGTCATTGGTACACGGCTTCTTTCAGTCACTGTGGCCAGCCCAAATGACTACAGGCCTGTTGCACTTACGCCTGTAGTGATGAAGTGCTTTGAGAGACTGGTCTGTCAGCACATCAGGGCCGGTCTGCCTCCCACTCTGGACCCCCACCAATTTGCCTACAGGACAAATCGTTCCACCGAGGACGCCATCACCATAGCACTCCACACTGCGCTGAGTCACCTGGAGCACCGAGGAAGCTATGTGAGAATGCTCTTTCTGGACTTCAGCTCAGCATTCAATCATATCATCCCGGAGATCCTGGTCCAGAAACTGTCTCACCTGGGACTCTCCACCCCCATCTGCCTCTGGATCAAGGACTTCCTGACAAATAGACCACAGTCTGTCAGACTCGGCCCCCACCGGTCCAGCACCATCACACTCAGCACCGGGTCTCCACAAGGATGTGTTTTGAGTCCCCTCCTGTTTACGCTCTACACATCCGACTGCTCCCCTACCCATCTCTCAAACACCATCATAAAGTTCGCGGATGACACCACAGTGGTTGGACTCATCTCAAGGGGGGATGAGTCGGACTACAGAGATGAGGTCAACAGACTGACTGAGTGGTGTTCAGTTAACAACCTCCAACTGAACACCACGAAAACTAAAGAACTTATCTTGGACTTCAGGAAGGGCAGAGCAGACCCGGCCCCACTTTACATTCACGGGAGCTGTGTGGAGAGGGTACACTCCATGAGGTTTCTGGGCGTGCAGATATCTGATGACCTCTCCTGGACTGCAAATACTACAGCGGTGGTTAAAAAGGCCCAGCAGCGTCTCCACTTTCTGAGAGTGCTCAGGAGGAACAACCTGGAGGAGAGGCTGCTGGTGACATTTTACAGAGCCACCATAGAGAGCATCCTAACGTACGGCATAACAACATGGTATGCAGGGTGCTCAGCTGCAGACAGGAAAGTACTGCAGAGGGTCATCAACACAGCCCAGAAGATCACTGGCTGCTCTCTGCCCAGCCTGGAGGTCACTGCAAACTCTCGGTACCTCAGCAGAGCTGGCAATATCATCAAGGACCACTCTCACCCCAGCAACCAACTGTTTGAACTATTACCGTCAGGCCGACGGTACAGGTCACATAAAACCAGGACAAACAGATTCAGGGATAGCTTCTTTCCCAGAGCGATCACCGTAGTAAATAAGCACAAAAACAATTGAACCTATTCCATACCGTCACTGTCATTATATTATGCTGCTATTCATACTGTCATTATATTAATGCTGCTATCCTGTATATATTGTACATACTATTGTTTGAGTACTTACGATTGTTTTTTTTGTACTTTTTATATTTTACATTTATATTTATTATTGAAACTTGCACCAAGGGAGTGGCACTCCAATTTCGTTGTACTCTGTACAATGACAATAAAGGCTATTCTATTCTATTCTATTCTATTCACTGTATGTCTTCTATCCAATAAAAACATTGAACGGGGTCCTCAGTCATCAAACTTTTAATTATTTCGTTATTTGTGACTGAAAAGAAGTAAAAATTTATGCGTTTTGAAAATTTTAAACAAAAACTGTGACTGTCTTGACATACCTTTCCCTTTTTCATAAATATATCACTCTGCTTTCCACCTGTCGCCCCCTGTTGGCCGTGCATGAATCCTGACCCGGTTCCTCTGTCCTTTCAGGGTCATCAGCAGGCCCTGTGTTCTGGATTGAGTCCTTCCGCTCACCCGCTTTTTGAATAGTACCCCTGATTATCTCATAGGTTTGCTGGATATTCCCTCAACTCCCCTTTAAAAAGACGGCATTACTTCCAGTTCCCCAAACTTGTCAAAACCAATTTGCTTTCCTATTACTCCCTGAACTGATTTCGCCACGACCCCTCCTCGCCGCCCTCCCTCCACAAATCCTCGACCCTCTGCTTCCCTCAATCGAAACTCCCAACACGACCTGTGCAACCCCTATGCTCCCACCGCCTTCAACCGGCGGCCTCCTGTGAATATTTTTTTTTAAGAAACCACCTTTTTCTCTACCGCTCTAAACAGTCTAAATGCTGTGGCATGTTCTTTCATCCCCATGCAAGCCTTAAGAGGAGACACAGTAAACAGTTAGCCCGCCATGCACACACTAACAGACCTTTATGTGAGCGAAAGCAGATAGTGAGTCACCCACTACTAAATAAAACCTGTCTAATAGAGATCAGCAAACCTAAAAACTTCTGGTTGCCAGCGTTGACAGCACGTCCACCATCATATCCTGCACAGCCCTTCACCCCCCAACCTGCACCCATCCCATCCATTCCTCTCCCGTCAATTAGCGCCTCAATAGCGACAACACAGAGGATCTTCATTAGTGGGGAGTGTTCAATTATATCAGTTGATATTCCTTTCCAAAACTAATTATCCTAGTTGCATGGTACGGCTGACTGAGTCTGCCCTCACCCCGGGTCGCACCGATTACTGATGTGATTTGGTTTTGGCTCCAAGGTCTGCTTTCCTGTCTTCTCTTTTGTTACCCTTTTCCCTCTCTGCTCATTCAACACAGTTATATAGTCCTTCTCCAGAACTCTCCATGATATAATTGACACTCTTTGCATTATGTAAATTGTTCATGATAAATTGTCATAGTTTTAAAATTTCCCAGTAAAAAGGAAAAGAAACTAAAAACTCAGAGTCTGGATCTTGTTCCTCCTGTAAAGACAAAAATAGCAGAGCTGTGTTAATTCTACAAAAAGCTCATCATAGGAACCCTCGCTCCATATAATCCTGCTGCTTTGCTCATTCTGTGGGGGATAACACAAATAAGTCAGCTTGTAACGCAGCTATAGCTGAAACACAAGCAGTGCGAACAGTGTCTCCTCATATAAGAAGACAAAGACAGGATATAAAAACTACAGAGGACATATAGTGGCGATTCTGTATATGTTTTATCTCAAAGCATATTAAATGGGATGCATCCACTAATGAACAGCTGTGAAATCTGAAATCTGTTGTTTATGAGGCAGAAAAAATGCTTATATTTCATGAAAATTGCTCATGATTTCAAAACAGCCTGCTTTTCTTTCAATTAAAATACTCCTTTAGAGGTTGGAACAATTATCATACACATCTTCCCAGTATGGTAGATGTAATAAAAGGCAATGCTTGAGCATGTAAGTTAATTACCGTAGAAACTTTAAGGCAAAAACAGAGAAACTAGTTCTTTCGTCTGGAGGAAATTTAGGCAGTAGGGATTAACTTTAATGGAAAGACTTACTATTTTTCATCTCAAGCACATTACGTCCATGCAAATCGTTTTGGCTTTATGTTTCTTGAAAAGCTTTATAATGCAAAATATTATCCAAACGTCTAAGCTGTACACTGCCTGAGTCTTTGCAATAATGTGTCAGCTTCAGGTTCTCTCAGTGGGCGGCTTCGCTGCCCGTAAGCCGTAGACCAGCCTCACGGAAGGTGGGCTATTTAGTCACATTTCAAAGTAGCTTTGGCAGGGGAACACACTCATTACACATAATTCCTCTCCTCTTTTATTTGGCTCCCTCTTCAGTCACCCCACTCTCCCCCTTTCACTCCCTCTGTATCGTTCCTCTCCCTGTTTCATAGACCAGGAGACCTTATGGTCCTCTGTCCAGAGTCCGGAGGTAGATCACTTTAATTCTGCTTCACGGATCTTTTTCAAAAAGACCAGAGACCCAGAGACCTCAGAACCAGTGACCGCTGGGTGAACCCGGGCCAACCAGCCAGGGCTTGGGCACTTGTAAACACAGTCATCGTCTCACCCATTGTCATTCCCCCTGAGTGCTTTTGTTGCTCTCTCCACAAAAAGCACAAGCATTTGATGTTAAGCAGAGTGTACGCTTTCATCTGGGATGTGTTTGCTTGTTTTTCAAAACCCCTGGTCATCGTGTCTACCACGTAAGTGATTTTGACCGTCATTACTCTGACAGTGACTGATCAATGATTTAAAGCTAGATTGCTGGCCTCGACACACCTCTTTGTTTTGCTATCTCTGTTATAGCTATTTGGGTGGCTTGCATCCAAAATTCAGTGTTCCCAAGACAGTCTAATCTATCCTGGAACAAATAATAAAAAAGAAAATCCTTTTCTGTCCTAGATGAACAGGTTTGATTATGCGGACAGGACCTGGATTCCACCAGTGGTTCATAAGTTCATTTCACTGATTGGGAGGAGCCTCTAACCAGACCATCTGCCTGATGTCATCAACCTAATTTATCCAACAAGCTATTTGCATGCTGGAAAAAAACAGATCATTACTGAAAAACACATTTTTGCTACAACGATACCTTTAAAAAATAAAAAACGATTTGCATTCTCCAACTTAATGAGTTTTGCTACTTTCTGCCAACATTACAGGTCATACAATCAGCATAACAGCCTAATAAATATCACAAGACCATAACCATAACAGGCAGACTTAGAGCAAAAATACTGAAGCATGATATGTGTGACAGCAGATGAGTTTCCTTGGAAGATGTCAGTTTTTTCCAAGGCATAGTCGAATCAAAACACACTCACACCGTTGATAAAACCTCTAACAAAAAGACAGAACACACACAAACCCACACATCCAAAAAAAATATAATAATAATCACGGATATGTCAGTATGTGGGACATTTGGTGGCATTCTCAAGGAGTGAAACCTGTCTGGTTTACTTTAGAAACCACTGTAGACACGACTTTTCTTCAGCCTTGTTACTTTCGCACAGCCTCCCTTAAAGGGCAGCCGGCTCATCCTTTTGATGACTGACGGCGGGATTTGCAGTGATAATGTCTTCAGGTGCCAGAGGATTGGGATTAAACATACTCCAATTTAAACAGCAAAGTTACCATGGCAATGACCTTCAGTTTTAACTCACACATGTGGGGAATAGGGCATGGTGTTATTGTCCGGAGACGCTCCTATTCAGCGGGGGCTTTGTCCATGATTGCACTTTCAAATCCTCCATCAAATTAGAAACTCTGTCCTAGAATATGTCTGTTGGAGAAAAGTGCAGGTGACATTTCAGTCATGGCAGTCGTGCAACCGAGATACGAACTTGCAAGCATGACTTTAACAATGTTGAACACTCTGAAGTGAACTATGAGTCCGAAAAGACAAACACTGGACACCCAGCCCGCCTGCACCGTGACCTCTTGACCCTCCATCGGCCCTCCATGTTTAGGCAAACCCTCACCTCCCATCCTAATTAAGGTGAAAGAGGCCTTTCAAATGAAGCTGATGGGGGCTGACGTGGGGCCGCTCTTTTAGCCTTCTGTGGACGTGAATACCCAAAACATGCTATGGCTGAGCAGTCCTGGAGACTCACGGTTTGGGGTCAGTGTCTATCCCCCACCGGGGCAATCCGTTCACACTCTCACACCTACCTGTCAAAGGAGAGAGCAGCAGGACATCACGAGAGAAAAAAACATAACGGAAAAAGAGAGTGAGTCTTTGAAAGCAGGAAGCGTGAGGGGGGTTTGGGGTGTTTTCACATTTAAATAAAGCACAGTCCCCATCAGACAGCAATAAAACAGTATAATTATTATCACTATTGATTCAGCAGTACCCATGAGGCGTGGTTGGTCAATATGAACTGCAATAATATTCGATGGCTTCGGCTGCAGTCACAAGTGTGGCCAGACTGCCCCACAGTGGAGAAACTGAGAAGTACCAGAGCAGGAACTTATGGTGAGCACACACACAAATGAATACAGAGATTTATATCATGTTGTCCTCCTAGTGACCCTCACTGTGTGGTCAAAGCTAGGAAATAAACGAGCATTCATATTAACACACAAGAAGTTTCTTTATATTTCAACAAGCTCTGCTATAACCAGCGGGAATCATCAGTCCAACAGATTTCAGTGTTATAGCTTCTCCACGTATGAACATAATGCAGAGTGTTAGCATCAATCTTACAGCAGCTGTTGTGTCCAACTGTTTGGTTTGCAAATATTTGGTGCATTTAAATGTGTCAGCACACATTTAAATGCAATACCTCACGTAAATGGTGCATTAGTGCCAAATTCACATAGAACCTTGGAGTGCTGGAGTGTTATTCCTGTACAAAATAAGTCTTGGTCAAATAAAAGATCTCTCAGTATTAACACAGTCATATGTTTAATACATTTTTGCTCTTTGAAAAAGGAAGTCATATTTCTCCTCGGGTACTGTGCGTGAGATTGACAGTCAGTGATGTTATAATAATGGAAGAATAATGATGGCAGCTGTGGCTCAGGTGTACCAACCAGAAGGTCAGTGGCTCAGTCCCGACCCTTCCATTTTGCATGCCGAAGCATCCGAGGGCATGATACTGAACCCAGAGTTACCTCTGATGTATCCATCGGAGTGCAAGTGTGTGCACAAATGTTAGAAAGTGCTCAGGCATGAATAAAAGGGCTGTATGAAAGTGAGTGTTTGTGTTTGATTGGATGAATGAGACTTGCTGTAGGAAGCCCTTTGAGTGTGCAAGTGAGTAAAAAGGTGCTTCACAACAAACAATCCATTATTTGACCAGCGTTGTGTCAGAAACAGAGCTTAAGCCAGCCAGTTAATAACCCTTTTAAAAAATATATGAAGGCAAAAACACAGCAATCAGGTTAAGTTATTCAGTCTGACGCTGAAATCAGCAGGATTTTTAGAAAAACACAAAAACATAAATCAACTTGATTAAAGAAGATAGTTTTCATTCTGTTTTGATATTTGGGAACAGAAAAACGACGTTAACCCAGCGACTTTCACAAAAGATTTCTTTTAATGGTTGTAGTTATAGAATTACTGCAAGATAAATGTATCTTTACATTTGACATTTGTACCACTCAGTAGTTGAATATATATTTATTTACAACATAGTATATACACCACACAGAAAGGATAAGAATCCCCTTTTTCAAAGAGGATTAAATTGTATTTTTTAAATGTAAAAAAAAGAAAGAAAGACACAGGAACTATATTAAAATAAATGATCGAAATAAAATACATAAAGATATCAACAGCCCAGTTTAATGTACATCACAATGAAATTGGAAAGAAGCTGGTAATAAAATTAAAAGCAATGACACAATTGACAGCACAGATAGTTATTATATAGCATCTACCTGTTCACCATCCACTGTTAAAGTGTGGCCAGACTTCCTTTCTCTAACATGGATTAACCTCATCAGAGCAACACATCTGGCCACCACCATATAAAAGGATTATATGGCTTTTCAGTGTGTGAGTAGCATTCTTTCATCATATTTCACACAGCTCAGCCATGAGATTGACAGGTAAGGCTAATAATATAACAACACACCAGTGGCGTGAACTCTTAGTGCTGCATTTGTACGTGACACACTACATTGACATTCATGGTTGTATTGGTATGTGAAGCCTGAAAGATGCACGGAGTAATATCTTGACAGATGATTGGTAAAAACTTACTCTAGTTCTTTTTTTCCTGCACTTTCAAAAAATTATAGGGTTTGCATGGAACCAGGATGAGTAACATGAGAAATTCAAAATTCAAATGCTATTTCTTCCCCTTCAATGCAGGAAAAATATATATATATCTGCCTGTTATTTCAGCACTTCCCTTAGGATCTACTTATTGGCTTAGTGAAATCCATTGAAAGACACATTCACTTGAGTACTTTTTAATAGATTCAGTGGAACACGGTGAATATAATCCACACAGTCATATCTAGCAGATAAATAAGGTAAATCAAAGTGAAATGGTAACAAGGATGGCATGGAATATGGAATTTGGCAGTGTTATTTGGCAGTCGGATACATGCGGGCTTGATTGAGTCGTCTACTTAAAAAAGCAGTGGGAAAATGGAAGAAAACAGCAGTAAGTAGGTAAGTCCAGGCAGCTGGTTGGCGAAGCTTGTTACGTTGCAGTCATTGCTGTAGCAGCAGTGAACTCTGACACCTGGTGCCCTGTAGCCCTGACTGTTGGCCTGGCTGCAGAAGGACTTGTAAGAGCATGACTTCATCACGCCACCTAACAAACAGAAAATGAAGCCAGTTACTCTCATTTAGAAGCTGTCCGCCATCGTCCAATCAATATAAGTCGATGCTAAATTGTTGCTTTAAGAAACTCTCCTGGCTAGTCTTGCTTTCAGCGATTTCTTTGTTGTTGTTGTTTTCATCACAGCAGACCATTGAAACACTTAATGCAGGTTTAAACACAGCATTAGAGTAAACAACTCCCAGCTGAAATATTACAAGTTGCAGGTTTAATGCTAAACCTACCACCTTTTAAGAATTTAGTCCAAATGATTTTTATTGATTATAAAATATTAAAATAAAAATATCATATCTACAGCCAAAAAAATTTTTTAAAAAAGATCTGCTGGCTGAGATTTGGTAAATCTGTCTTGGTGCCATGAACACATTGTGTCCTAATTAAGGACATTCATTGAGTAGGAGTAGCAAATCTCTTCATTCCCTTAAAAGCCTCAGACCCCCTGCTGCCCGAGATGTGTCTACAGAGAGCAGGCTGTCGTCTATTTAACACACAAAAAAGACACACACGCACATATACAAGAGAAACAAATGGAGTTTTTTGGTGGAAGGTTGGAATTAAACTAGTAAAAAGAAAGGCTACTACGCTGTCACTGTTGGACTCACTGTCATGGCCCACCACTACAGCACAGGCATCAGAGTAGCCAGGACAAGCTTTGGAGCCTTGTCGGTTGCAGTCATCGTTATTGGAGCCCATGCATGTATAACATCGTATAGTCTCACCTGAAAGGGAACAGAGCGCTACTATATAAGAAAGAGTCAGCTGTACATGCATATCTTGTCAGGGTGAAAAACCTCTACAGCATAGGACACAAATGTTTGCTTTAGATAACTGAAGATGATTGCATGGGATAGTGCCAACAAGTGTCCGAAGCTTAGATATTTCTAATTCATATTTACACAGGATCTATAGGTTGGCAAGTGCATGAAGGGCTTATAAATGTGTGACTTTCCCTGGGTCCAGAGGGAATATGAAGAGAAACAGCACTAATTAATTAACTTCCTTCATATGAATTTTCCCAAATCAACCAAAGTGTTTCACCAGTGCCCACACATTTAAAAAAATACATCTTTCTAAACTTTAGCTAATGCCTCAGAGCCCACTTCAGCACATAAAACACTTAAATATCTTTCTAAAGCTCTCCCGAGGAGGGAGCTGTTATTTGAAAACTAACTGACCTTTGAAATACTTAAAGGCTTCCTTTTGAAACTCTCCATCCATCTCCTAAATTCCAGACAAACTTAAGGCTGCTTCCTAAGAGGATCAGAACTGGAGTCACCAAAAGCTTCAAACATACTTTGCAGCAGCATATCTCCTGTACTGGCCATCAAAATAACCTCCTTCAACTCCGGATAGGTCTGTCATCATTAAGTTTTGATAGAAACAGATATTAAAAAGAGAAGTTTTTTCCATATATACAACAAGATGTGGCATTTTTTTAAAATGAAACCAGCTAAATTATCTAATAACTTACCAAAACCTAACCACAAATAAACAGCGAAGCTACAAAAGCACGTGTGAAACAAAGAAATTGCATAATCGGCCCGTTTTCTGCACATGTGCTCTCACGTATACTGAGTTGGTATATAAATACTTTCTGTTGTTTGCAGTTGGCCCCAATCTATCCCCGCGGCATTGTCGCTCTACACACATGCTGTAAGTATTAGCCTCCAGGCCTATTAAGAGATTATTTGCAGGGAGTGCGTGCTTCTTGGGTGTATAGTGGAGAGTGATGGACTGAAGCGACACGAAACCCATCAGAATCACTGCAGACAGCAATTAGTGAACATGACATAAATAAAGTATAAGGTCAGTAAAAAGACTTAATGTTTAATGATCCTACTGAAGTTATGAAACATGTCAGGTTTTTCCCGAGAAATAACTGTAGGTCCATCATGTCCAGCATCTACGCTCCTTAAGTCAGAATGTACAGTGGAGCCATTCATTTTAGTTATTTGTTTAACACGGTCTTACTCTTCAGGAACACATTAAATACACTAAACGCTAAACACAAACTATTATTTATAATGCAAGGGTTGAAACGTACAGTATCTGAAAGGAGGCGAGATGAAATGAAAGATGGACAAACAGTTAACCAGCAAACAGAGGTGCATAAAGAAGAAAAAGTTCTTACAGGTGGTTGCTAGCAGGACCAGGGAAAACAGAAGCAGCAGACAATAGTGGACAGCTCTCATGGCGCTGATGGTCCTCACTTGTCCCGACTACACAATGAAAAGCAGGTTGTTTGCTCCTAAAGCCCCCTGAGCTTAATCTGAGCTATCAGATGAGCTGATATTCCTTCCTGTACTAGCCAGGAGATTACTAGCCCCTCAACTGGGGCCCACCACTCTGTCTTAAACAACAACAGTTGCTTCTGCAGCCTGGATGGACAGAGGACACATAATGGATTTCATTCTGACTCTCTCGCATTAACAGTTTGCTGAGGCCACACCCATCCTGAGTTTGGCTCTTTGCTTTCTTGTCCCTGCTGGTTGTCGTGCCAAAGTACTTACGTATGGCAGGTGTTGGGTAGGGGCAACAACAAAAAGAAAAAAAAATCTCCCGGATCAAGAGAAAACAAGCAAAAAAGCGACATAATAAACACAACACCATTGCATTAATCCAGCTAAGTGTAAATAACAGTAAATACTAAATAATGAACGTTGTTGTGCAACACGCAGGACTGACAGCGCTCAATGTGCTTTGAGGTAGCAGCCAAGAAAGGTGTAGTTTGTGTCAGAACAGTGAACACCTGTGTGTACACCTGCGTGCACACCTGTGTGGATGAGCGTGCTTGTATTCAAAAGGTTTCTCCATGTAATGATCTGCTAGAGGGTGTAGGGAGCCATAGGCCTGTCCCCCAGGGCATGAAGCGCGCATGGAGGAGATCCAGGCCCCAGACATCCAGAGGACCCAGAGTGCGAGAGCCCAAGGAGGACCATCGGAGGTGCATCCTTGCCACCCTCCCGGTAAGAGCTGTGGAGAGCCCAAAGTCCAAGTGAAGATCTAAGAAGGAGAATTGCAGATCTAGACAACCTTTGAAGGTCTCTTGGAGCCATTTCTAAGATAATCTTCCAAGATAATCAGTTCAAACAATTGTATCAAATTTTTTTTGGATGTATTTTCACTTTGTCAAAGTCTGGAAGAAGCCCCAAACTGTCACCCTCAGATAAGAAGAAGGATGTTCATGAACAACTGAAGAACAACGAAGGTTTGAGACTGTCATACAGTGGAAACTGCTGGGACACCTGCACCACTGCCCACAATTAGGTGAGTTTTCACCATGGATTTAAGAGGGTGTTGAACAATAAAAAAAAGCCTTTGCTCCAAAATCAGCACCTTCAAGCTTGACTAAATTTTGGACAACTCAAATGCCTTCTGTCCGCAGTTTAGTTTTCCCCCATCATATATTCCTTTGTATTTATTTCTGGTTACTGGTGTAGATTGATTTATCTTTTGTTGAGTTGTTCTTCCTTCGCACAGTGTTTGGAGCTTTGCATAATTTTTCTTTAAACAAGATTCATTGGTTTCACTCAGTTTAGTGTTTAAGGTTTCGTCATAATTTCCACTTCCCTTGTGTTGTGGTTAACCTTAATCCTTAGGTTAGTTGTTCCTGTTAAGTTACTAACTGTTTTAAGTCGTCAACCACTTGTCTCGTGTGTTTAGTATTCAGGTTTACTTACCCCAGTCTCAGACCTGTGTTGTGCCCTGCAGTTCTTATCACTTCCTGGTGTGCTCGTTATTCCACCCTGTGATGTTTCTTGTTGGTTGTTTTTAAGTTCTAATGGTTTTCCCCTTCTCTATTTTTGGGATTTCGTGTTATTGCAGAACCCAAATTTGTCTATTTTCTTTAATCAAAGCATAGTTAATCAACATGTCTTCACATACCTTTTACTGATTGCAAAAACAAACCCTGAGTTATATGTATCCCTCATTTTACATCTTTGAAAAATTAAAAGTTTCAAAAACAAGAAGTGCTGTGCAAGTGTATTTCATCATAATACTTTTTTTTTTTTTTTTTTTTGCCTGGTCTAAACTCGCATTTCTCATGTGAGGAAAAAGCTGTTGCAGTTACAAATGAGCATCAAAAGAAAGTTGATTTAAGTGACTTTGACCAGAGCATGACTGCTCCTGCCATATTTGTCGGGTCTGAGCATTTCAGAAATTGTAGATCACCCACACGGCCGTCCCCAGAGTTTACAGAGAATGGTCCAAAAATGAGAAAATATCCTGTGAGCGAAACTTATTTGGTTGAAAGTGCCCTGTTGAGTCCATAGATCATATGAGAATGGCCACCATTGGTAAGTTTAAACCCATTTCAGGAGTGCTCAAGCACCACTAAAAATAACCATAACAGTAGCAATAGCATTACATGTTATTATTCTTTTTTTTTTTTTTACATCATCTGTGTGCTTCACTAGCAGTGACTTATCATTATTAGAGAAGATTTGTGGTGCTGCAGCAGAAAGAAGAAGATGAAGAGATAATTTCCTGACACAAGTATGCTCAAAACACAGGTTACTGAAACATTAGGAAGCAAAAGGGAAACTTCTTCTGATAACACAGGGTCACTGATGTGACTTTAAAAAGTGCCTGTTTGTATATATTTGCTCTCTAAATAGCACCCAAAACATTAGCTAACATCAGCTAGCTCACCAGAGATTATTAGCTAATTTTAGCTTTCTTAGTCTGCTGGCACTATCACTAGTTGCCAGGCAAGGAGCCGATATTTACTGTCTAGTTTCGTTAAAGTTGCCTATTCTGGTCGAATTAGGCTTCTGTGTTTGATTACAGTACAGCTTCAGATCCAGGTGAGAGCAACTTAGATGGATGTTCCTGTACATGGCCAGCAGCACCCCACATTCAGTTTGAGTGTAGTTCTAAACGTTATTGAGGTTATAAATTCGGTTTCACTTTTACTTTGACCTTTTGGATTACAACACAAAGACAGAGACAGGAAGAGAAGGAGACACAGCAAAATGAAACACAATGGACGTATGGACAGTGGATGCAGTTAAAGTCAAGGTAATAAGTCAAAGTGACGTCATCAAACACACATCCCCAGCCTGCAATTAGAATCATTTAACTTAAATTATTTTTATGGCAATTTATTGATAAATATAATATGTTTATATGTGATTTTAGGTGCAAAAGAGGAGCGTGAAGAGAGTGACGACTGAGAGAAGAACAAAGTGAGCAGATTGCCAGAAGTTAGGAGGAAAAACTAAAGTTTAGCAAAATTAAAATAAAAAAAAATGATGCCCTGTGATGAGCCTGCACAAAGCGAGGGTTTGTATAAACTGGAGAAGCTTGATATAAAAGCAGCTCTCTTACCAGCTTGCTTCTTGTCCAGCGTGCATGGAGTAGCATTGTGATTGTTATGTGTCTGCTGAATGCTACTACTTACTTAATTGCTTTATAATTTGGTGGACTGCCTCTAAATGGTTAAGAGGCTAAAACAATGTTGTGCATCTTTCACCTCTTCCCTGCTTTACTAATTTAAGTATTTTCTCAACTTTCTGGAAAGTTGTAATCAACATGATTGATACTGTGTCTCAGATTTGATAACTATGGGGTCCACAGTTATCAAATCTGTGAGTATTCAATCTGATTTATTCTTAAGCATTACAACAAGTCATTCAACTAATTCTTTTGAATTTGAAAGTAAATTTGTAAAGTGTACATGATTTGAATTGAAGTTCACTATAGTGAAAAGAGTTGGATATGTTTGCATGCAGCATATTCTAATAGTGTTAATTGCAGGGCACTGTATGCATGACATTATGATTGGGGGCTAGTCCTATTCCATGTGCTTTTTGTTTTTTTAGTTAATTTGGGGGAGGTTTGGTTTATGTTTCACGTATAACAGAGCTCACTGGGAATCCAAAATCTCTGCTGTGTCTGCTTACCTACCACCTTACTAAACACTCAAGCCTGACTACTTCCCGCTTACCATGTAGATCATGTTTATGACCATGTTTATGAGCACAGTGTAAACTTCTTCTCCTGTTCCCAACATGATAATGTGCCATTTGTCCCTAAATAGCCTCCAGTCACTAGATCTAAATCAGTAGGGCACCTTTGGGATGTGGTGTTATTGGAAGCACATCATGGATGTGCAGCCACCAAATCTGAGGCAACTGTGTGATGTTGTCATGTCAATATGGGCCAAAATCTCTAAAGGGAAAGAAGGGGTACAACATGGTACTATTAAGATGGGTGGATATCACATAGAGGAATATAAAAGATGTAAAAATGGGGGGGAAATGAGAAAAAAGAACCAAATTAAACTCAGCATGCTGTATTGCCATCTTTTATTGCACTTTGTAAGCAGATGCTGTACAGTAGCTGTGCAGAGAAGTTATTCCTCAGTGTGACAAACAACCATTGCAGGACTAGGACAGGTTCATCCAAAATTAAATTACTTCTGGTCACAACTGAACACAGTCACAATTAGTTTGCTTTTTATCAAAATAAAATCCCAAAAATAAAGTTCCACAATTTCATCAAAAAAGCTATGACAAGTATGACAAATATCTACAATGTTATGTGAGGGGAGTGGCTGAAGACAACAGAATAACTATCAAAAATGCACAAGTCTTGTTGTTTCCTACAGTATATACAAACATTAACATTACAAGTTCTTCTTTATCTCTCACATGCAAGAATCTATAGTGATCGCTTGTATTCTCTTAGTGGTGCATCACCATTTTATGGATAACTCTAACAATCTGGTTCTCATCTTCAAAGTCTATCTTTCTCTTTATTAAGAGGAGACAATAACAGGAGTGGGTAAACAGTCTTCTCCCTCAGTGGCTGTCATGGCAACATCATAATAGATAATTTAACCCATAAACAATGCTTGCACTTTCTCATTATCATACACGCACTCGCGCACACAGGCATACTCATTAGTGATATGATAAAACTTGAAAGCAGACCCCCTGATACAGTACGATACACTGAAACATCAAAAATATACAGAGTAATTAGGAGGAAGCCAATCCTGTGGATGATGTATACACATGGTCAGTAGGAAATACAACCCCAAGACCACTTTGGTCTTAGAGGTCCATCAATTTGAGAAGGAGTGCTTCTCTTCATTTTCTGCTTGGCTTCATTGTGATGTGGCCTGCTAACTCTTCCCCATCTTAGCAATTAGTTCATCACAGATCTTTGTTAACTCCTCGATCTCTTTATTCTGTAAAACAGTTAGCAACAAAAAATTATACACTTGGATAACTTTAGAAAATTTTAATTTAATATCTTCTTATATCCTAAAACTGACCTTCTGCTCTAAAGTGCGTTCCAGAGAGTCCACCTTCATCTGCTCCTTCCTCAGACTGGCCTGAGAGGCAGCTTGCTCCTGCTTGGCCTTGGCCCGCACCTGAGCTATCTCTGCGTTGGCCCTGGAGGCACACAAATGATACAAGAAATCACCTCTTCGCAACTCACAAAAGCCTATAAAATCTAAAAAGCAAATAAAAGTCAACAAAGAGTTAATATGGATCATATGTAATCTATAGAAATATGTTTCGATACGAGCCACTGTAAATACTGGTTTAGCTTCAGCTAGCAATGTTAGCTAGACTCATTGCTAGCTAGCTAGCTAGACTTGTTTCCAATTACACTGACTCATATACAAACATAATTCAGCTCAGACAATAAGTTATGCTGTACACTTAAAGAACAGTTTTTGGTACAGGAAAGTACCAATGTTATGGAGACTCACTGCTAGCTAAACTTCAACACTGTTCTCAGTCCCACAAACGCTAGAAATCACATCACATATCGAGAAAAAATAAATAAATAAAATATGACTACAAAGAACTGAAATAAGCATTTAAACCAAAGTATTTGAAGTCAAAAATTTATATTGTTCATGAGCTTTTGTGCTCAGGAAGTAAGAAAAACTGAAATGCACATAGTGAAAAAATTAGCAGCTTTAAAAAGCACCAGCATTTACTTGCATTCACATAAGACACTGCATTACTGTACTACATTTACTGCATTTACAGTGTAGATAGTGTGGTGGCGAAAATAACACAGTTATTGCAGAAAATGTGACATAATAAGAATATGCACAGACTCACCGGTCTAGTTTCTCCTCTGCATGAATTTTCAGGGCTTGATATCGCTGTTCCTCCTTGCGAACCCTTGAAAGATACTCCTGAGCGCATTTCTTCAATACCTCTTCATTCTGTATGTGGGTGACACAAGGGGGCAAGTAAAAAAAATCTGAGATGACCAACCGAGATGTTCATATTGATAAAAACCTGGGAATAAATTGTGTTACTTTGCGAAAGCCCTCCAGCACATCTTTCATCTTCTCATAACGACGGAAGAGATCGGCAAGAGACTTCTCCACAGAGTTAAGGTCGGCCAGTGCCTGGTCCTTCTCCATGATGAGCTGCTGGATGGTGTGATGGGAAAGAGATTTCTCTTTCTGGTCATCCTCTGATGGACACACATAGAGAGGATGCAGATAAAGAGTCTACTAGGTGAAGAAACTGCTGTTATGGGTAAAAATACTGTTAAAAGACCCCAATCAGCACACAAACACACACACACAAAAGACTTCTCTGACATTTTTCACAATATATCTAAATGTATTTGTGGTAGTATGATTCAACAAGATGTTTTACTGCACTATATGAGGATTTCTGATAAACCAGTGTAGCATGCAAAACACAAAAAGCTGAACAATGAGAAAAGAAAAACAGAGGAGAAACATCAGAGTGGCCTCAAGACCTTTCAGTGTTAAATATCAATGTGCCTACACTATTTCAGCCTACAAATATCCCTTTCATTTCCCATCGATGAGCAACTCGGTTAACTCACCAAATCTGCATGAATGACTTCACAGCCATCGCCAGTCATGGGTGAAGTGCACGTGTTCATGTACAGATTTACAGTGTGTATTACATCTGACTGAATATGTATAATATTGTACTTTACATGAACAATAACAACAACAAAGTCATTTTTTAAAACTCATTAGATTCAGTCCTGTCTCTCTTTTAAAAACTAGTCTCAGCCTGCAGGGTGAAAGCCAAACCCCCCCCAAAAACCAAACAAATGAATGAATGGCTCTGAATGAGATGAAGAAATTGAGCACAGCTGCTCCCCTCTCTGATGGACAGATGGAGAGATGCGAGCTGACACAAACAAATGAAAGACAATTCCTCGTTACTCACCTGGCATGCCTGTCAGGGTTATCAAATAGTAAGGGGGGCAAAGATGGGAGCAGAACAGAAAAGAAGGGACTGTGTTAAGTCAAGCTGGGAGGGCAAGACACGTGACAGAGCCGAGTGTTAGACATTAGCAGAGGCAGACTGTTCCTGTGTGCGACAGTGCTTTAATGAGAGTAGGAAAAAGAAAAAGCCGGTCGCAGTGAAAGAAAAAAAATCAAATCTTCGGGGATGTTCAAAGGTGGAAAGGAAGATGTGGGTGAGAGCAGGAATAATGCAGGAGTGTGAGCCTGCGGTGAAATTTAATGAGTCCAGAGAAGCTGAACAAGAGCGGGCAAAGGAGAGTGCTGTCCCCTCCACTGACATGAGGATTCAGTTCACGTCATTCAAATATGAAAGCAAACACAGAGAAAAGCGAAATTTTGCAAAGGACAGAAAAAAAATTCAAATAAGATTCAAATATCTGTGATCAGTAGCACTGGGTAAGGCCTCACAAGGACCTTATAGCAGATCAGTTTGCAAATGAACAAGAGTAAAATAAAGTGGAAGAGTACGGGAAACAAAAATAGCAGCTTTAAAATGAAATTTGCGTGCTTATGGTTACGTGAACTCACCTATCATCTGGGCAATTGTCTTCTCATACTCAGCTACAATTCTCCTGTGGATGAGAAGTTGCAAATCTTCAGTATATGTCACATAAAAAGTCAAAAAAGAAGACTCCTCACATCGAATACCAAGAAGTCTATTTTTTCCAAAAATTCCCATCTCTCCCTCTGACATGTGCAGCCCTGCACCACCCGCCTGTTGCTCGAACCCTTCCAGCAAACACCTGTAAGCTACTTATCGCCGTCCAGGTTTACAGTAAATGCGCCGTATTTAGAGGAAATGGAGAATTTGCTTTGAATTAGCTCCAAAATTTACTGCACAACTTTTCAAAATCAAATTGAATTTCTGTTGTTTGAAGTGTCTCGACACAACTAGTAGAAAAGCAACAGGACCCAGTACGAAGCTTCGTCTTTTTAAAAGCAAGTTTCCAGAGGTAAGAGGATAGATTAGCCATGCCTTCCCCTTAGCCTCTTAGCCTCTCCTTATCCAAAGTCTAATCATTCAAATGAAGTAAGCTCCGACTTATCCACACTAACTGAGCAGCAGACAGCTGACACCCGCCACCTGCTGACACACAGTAAAGTTTCTTTACTGTACATCTTTCCCAAAACCCCAATTGGAAGCTATGAATTTAACCTAGACTGATCATCATGAAACAAGTGTAGCTACTGCTAGTTACGAGCTCAGTTGAGCATAACCTAGGATATTTTCTCACATATAACTTTTTAACAGTAAAACCTCTACATTTACATCACATGATCTCCATCTATTTATCTCTACTCCTTGCCAACAGGACGAGGTGTTGATTTTTTTAAATGGCTATCCAGTCTCCCGTTAATCATGGCCTTGTCTGACACCTTAAGCGAGATAAACCGCTTGAGAGGTTCGGCGGTTGATAATGGGCAGAGTCCGAAACACAGCTAGGTGTTAGATTCATGCTTCAGTGTCTGCGTGTGGGATCCTGGTGTATGAAAGCGATAACAACCCAAGGTGTCTCTTCTTACCTCATCTCCACCACTTCCTGTCGACTGTCTTCATACTTCCTCTGCCACTCCAGCACTTCTTTCTCCTTTGTCACAATCTGAGGATGGAGACAAAATCATTTCATTAAATGTGAGATGCAGACTTAAAGGAACAAACAATGACTTACGGAGGAACAAGAAATATTTTCAGGGCACCTCCTCTCGTGCAATTCCCAAAGAGTGGTCCAGTTCTCTGGGCAAGTGGGGACTCTCCCCTTCGATGTAGCTGGCCGTGGTCCTGGAGTACAGCGAGTTCTTGGACACGCCACTCTCTAGTGAAGATGACACGTCTCTGTGCTGCTTCCGGAAAGCAAAGGAGAGGAGAGAAAGGAACGCAAACATAACCTGTTACCAACGAGGCTGTGGCAACCGCAGGACACCCTCGCCCTCAGGGTCACTCGCACATTCTGGACTGAACCAAACTGCTAGGCAGCGTCAAACTATATCAAAATGTGCCACACAGCAAAAACAATACAAAATGAGGCAAGCCAGGGATGTTCTTGAAGACTTGGTCAGCTGCTACATGATTGGATGAAACAGTCTTCATTGCCACAGTATTAGCCGTGTTATTGGCTGATGCTGGCCCCAGCCGAGCAGTCCTGGTCAACTGCTCATTGAAAGAGCTTGAATGTGATTGGGTCCAAGCAAGACAGAGGGGAAGGTGGGCAGCAGCTGATAGTATACAGGAGAGGGAGGTTAGGGGGGGGGCAGATTGGGCAGCAAGGGATAGATATGTTAGTCTAATGTTAAAGCATGTTAGAGCATAGTTAACAGGTCTTACCCGTTGTTCCTAGAATCACAGGATTTAACTCATTTTTTTACAGCTACAGAGACTGTAATGTGATGAGGGCTAAGGTGAATCAGAAAATCTTCAGGGTTAATCATTAGAAAGAGTCAGACTTTGGATCTAAAGTATAGACACTACAAACCCAAATGCATCTCCAAGTGTCCGTTGCAACCTATGACAAAATAAATAAAAGCCTCCTCACTTTATCATATTAAAATACAGTTGTTCTAGTACCACGTTTGGGTCCCTGAAAACTCTGAAAAGGATTTAGCTATCCTTGGTAGATAGGGATTACAGGAGGATTTGATGATGGGGGGTCACAGGAGACAAGGAGAGGTCTACCGCTACTTTGGAAAGAGTTAAGTGTTTGGTCCGGCTGTACAGCTAATTGCATTACTTCTCTGAACAGAAACGGTCAAGTACATATAACAACAAACATCAGTCAGATACTGATTAGGTTTTTATCTACCAATACAGAAAGGTTCAGGTTCAGAGACTTTAAGGAAACAAATCAAACCTGTGGTTCTTTGGTAAAGCTGCAGCAAGAATCCGCTAACAAAAAGCCCCTTTTAGTAAATCATCCTGAATCACATGTTAAATAAAGAGCTTTTTTCGTTTAGTAGTACTTCAGGCAAATGTCACAGACTTTTCATTAACAGCACTGACTGTACTGCATGGGACAAAACATGCAGGATTCAGATTTTTAACGATAACCTGCTTTGTATTTGTTTTGCGAGGAAAGACTCACGTCTATAAAGCCTCAATGATGCACCTGAAATACCATGCCAAATGCCATGAACTAAACACTCAAAATGTTCACTGTTGTTTATCTACTGAAGTGAGAGCCAGGTTTCAAGTTGGAGATGAGTTACCATGGTAACCCAACCTCAGCTGAGATGCACAAAGTAATGACTAAAAAATAGAAAAAGGAAAATAAACTGGATTGTTTAATTTCTGCTGCCTTACTCATCACTGAGCAATGTCTGTTATGTTGTGAGATGTGTTTTCTGCTGGCACGCTCTAATAATCCTCCAGAAACAGTCTGCACGTCAGGTACTACATGTAATATACTACATGTACTACAGGTAATGCAAAGATGTTTTGGACTGGCTAAAAAACACACACATGATATCAGCATAATAAATAACACATTAGTACGCAATTTCAGACACAGACAAGGTGAGCACACTGAAATCTAACCTCTCTTTACACGAAATGCCTTAATTGTAGATTTAATGCTAACAAAAAAGACCCAAAAACACAAGTCGAAGCCACATCCCCCAAAGACAGAGAGGACTGATTATTAGATGCACAAAGGCTACAACAAACATACTACATAGCTGTAACTGCACATAACAGCTCACAAAGAGCTTTTGGTAGGCAGCAAATTAATGGACTCTCTGTAACTTATGGATCTATTAGACTAGACAATCTAGTGGAGTCTGCAAGAATTTGGATGACAGTTTTGGCTTCACAGTCCATTACTAAGAGGCTAAAGTGCTGAATTTCAGCTATAATTGGAGTGCAATTACCTTCAAACTCTATGAATAATAGCGTTTATCGCCCTTATCTTGGTTTTACAAAAAAGTAAGCTATAATTCTTAACCAGTGCAGATGTGAACACCTTTAATCACCTTTAAAGCTTATATTCAGGACATTAAACTGGTCTGCTGACATACTGAGCCATTAAAACTATGTGTTTATAATGAAGTACTTGGACTGCGCTATGGGTGGACGTGAACACATCACAGGGGGAACTATGTTGCGCTTACTTTGAGTAAGGGTGAACCGTTGATATTCCACCGGCGAGTACTGGGTTTCTTGAGACGAGACTGTAAAATGCGTGGGACAACAGAATGAGACATGGAAGGAAAGACGTAGGTGGGAAGTGCGTGCCCTGCTCCAACTCTTGCAAGAGTTTAAGTTCAGCACCTGCCTCAGAATTTGGACCAGCAAATTCCCAGGTACTACTTACCCTGCCTAACGCTGTTTTGTTAGTACTGTTAGTCAAATAGATGGACCAAATCACAAAACAAGAATGTGACCTGGGATTTGGGGAGGTGATCATGAAACGTCAACAGATCTGCACCGTAATATGTAACTCCTCAGCTGCCGAGTCTAATGTGAGACATTCCCAGTCACATTCATGCTGACGTAAGTTTCTCATGAAACAGGCAACATGCATGTTGCCCAACATGCATCACAAAGGCAAGGGACTAAGACACAGCACTTGGTTCCTAAGGCTTAATGGAGCTCGCTGGTAGTCAGGGTGGGAGCTGGGACGCATCAAGCCATGTTAGAGTCCAATGTGGGGACGCGGAAGGTGGCGGGACTGTGGATGCAGCTGTACAGCCACCATGTTGATAAGGCCATGGATTCACAGTCACACTCAAAATGGTGTGTTTAAGGGGAGGGAGAGGCAGGCTGAGACACACTCATGCACACACACACACACACACACACACACACACACACACACACACACGCACACACAGTCACACACATGTGCATTTCACACACACCTGCGTTTCGCTAATCCCTCATTCAAGATGCATCTTTTGCTCTTGCAAACACACTTGTTCACCCACACACACACTTGCATACAGCAGGTGCAGGCTGACTCAGCGCAGTACCTGGGGGGTTACAGTGGAGAGGGAGGGGCACTGAGAGATGTTTTTGGCTACCTGCAGAGCCTCTATCCTCAGGGCAGCAAGCACCAGCTCCTCCTTGGCCGCACACATTGGGAGGGCCGAATTTCAGTGGTAAGGGAGGAGAGGTTGCAGCCCAAGAATGACAGAGTAAGAGGGAAACACATGAAATTTGAGTTGATCTGCCATCTACATTTTATGCACCAGTAATCTATTTTACCCAGCAAGCTAAAAAAAACCCTGCAACTTATGGAGGAGGAGGAGGAAAAAATGGGAAAATGAAAAGGCAGGATGTAACACAGTGACACAACGGGGAATAATGTTTTGTACAAAAACACACACAGAGACAAATATCAAGGCCCAAATATGGGTCGGCAAATTTATCAAGTAGGGTCTTGTGTGGTTTCTCAACACACCTGCAGTTTTTGGGCGAATGCTGTGGGGTTGGTCTCAGCCAGGTCAGGCTCCAGGTACTGCAGGGGGTCGTCACACTCAGACAGCCTGTCTAACAGGGGCATGGCCAGGGCTGGCGCAAGTGCCTCCACGGGGCCCTGGCTAGAGGGCTTCAAGGGCACCAGGAGGTATAGGCAGAAGGGGAGGGAGGAGGGGGCAGGGGGACAGCATGGCAAAGCAAGCGCTGAGATTTTTTTTTGAGTGGCAGCATTGGGAGGTGGTTTGCTGAATCTGAGCTGGGAACCTAGTGTGACTGACTGGCTTTTCATTATCAGTGACAAGGATTTAATAAGAATCCCTGTGACTGATGGTGTTCACTTTGGAGGGCTGAGTCACAGCCTATGACAAAGCATTTACAGCGTGGCACTGTCTCCCCCTTGTGACTAAACAACAGCATGGTGCAAATGCTCCGAAATCAAAAAACATGACAGTTTCCCCTTAAATGGTAATGACTAGACATGAGTGTAAATTACATTTATGCACAACAAATTAACTGTAATTAAATGTCCGCAAAGGCACTTGACTTACCTGCTCCTCCATCTCGGTGCTCTGTGTTCGACTGAGCACCTCGCTTTCTCTCTTCCTGCCCTTGTCTGCAGCAGAGCCCTCGGGGCCAGGCCGGGAGCTGAGCACCGGTGTCTTCATACCTGCTGTAATCTGGGCCTCCATCTCTTCAAAACTCCTGCACAGAATGAGGAAAAACCCAACAGGAGATGAGGCGGGGAAAGGCACGGCATGTAATGCATCGCAGATGATGGACGACAGCATTAATGAAAATATTGCTGAAGGAGCTGAAACGAATACATTATACATTATTTGTGGTGTACACTTAGCACACACGAGAATAAGAAAGGGACTTAAAAATGCAGTGTAAAACTCACATAGTATACGTTAACAAAACCATTACGTAGTACAGCAAAGAAACAAAGTTGCAAGCGTAACAAGTAAACTATTTTACCCTGTGCAGGGGGAGCTGGGTTCAGATCCATGCGCACATGTATTTTTGGTTAAGTTGTCAGATACTGAGTCCAACTTCAAGTACAAAGATGGCTTCTTTGCAGACGGAGGCTAAAAGACACACAAGGTTAAAAACAAGAACGAAGACTATCTACTTTTAAAAGCTAAAATATCATATAGCACACAAACAATGTAAAATAAATGCTATAAATACTAAAAGTAGTGACCATAAGACAAGCTCAAATACAATCTCTCTGTAATATTAAATACTCACTGGGGAAGAGGAGCCAATCTTCTCCATGTACTCAATTTCATAGTCTTGTACTGAGAGGGAAAGGCAAAACAAAGCATTAGATACAGTAAACAAAATGAAGAGACGCATCAGTGGTGTGCTGAGCTCTGGTTTGACGAGTTCAGAGGACGAAGCAGGGCTGTTTGTTTTCCCATCTCTGACCCAGATGGGGTGAACCAGATAGCCTCTGGGAAGCGTTGGCTCTTGCGTAAGGTCAGAGGGTAGTACAGAATTGGGCCAGCAGACTTATATCGCTGCCACAAGAAAAATCAATAACACAGAAGTATGAATAAAAGGTAAAGTTTCTGATTCATATACAGTATGTAAGGATTTATCCAGACATAAGCTCTGAATTACCGAGAGTTACAGAGAGTCAGACAGTTATGCCTCACCTGGAGTCTCCTTAGGAAGGCTGTTCTCATTAACAAAGGATGTAAGGTCGCACGGTTGAGGAAAGTCTTGCTGGTCAGAGTTTAAATCTCCATCCATGTCGTGCAGGGCTGCCCACTTATGACTGGTGGAGGAGGCTAGTTTCTCCTCATCTGTGGCATGGTCATCCTGCTGGTGAAGGGAGGAAGGTTCATCTGCGGGTATAAGATCCTGCGACACAAAAAAAGGCGGCAGAGAGTGATGACACATGAAAGAGGGAGAAATGCACATAGATAAAGCGGGAGAGCCAAGCGAGATTGCATATCAGATACATACCTGTGATGGGTCAGATAAGGGTGATTTCTTTGGCGACCTCTTCACTCTGAAAGTATTACTGAGGGGATATAAAAAGATCCACCGTCAAACTCTAGAGTCAATCATTATCTGTATTTAATTCTGCATTTGCTGCACATTTATATAGCATTTGTGTAGTCGTAGATGCTAAAATATGAGCTAGTTGGAAAGACTGGATTTTGCATAAAATCATCATTGCAAAAAACATTAATTTGCATAGTTCATTTCCACATGTGCAACAGTGCTGCTTACTGTGTGTGGCTGAAATGGATAGAACAGTAAATGCTTCTGAAGAGGGCTGAATCTATAGTTAGTAACTGGACAGTGAAGAGTAATGGAAAATTAATATTATGTTATGAGCAGCTTGGTTTTCCAGGTTTAGTGATCATGATGATGAGGTAAACAATACTGTAGCTTAATTATTAGAACTTTGCAACAACCTTTAGAAGGAATTATCCAATTTTACACTTACTTACACTGTAAATACATACAGTCACGTGCAAAAACAAGTTTTCACACGGCTCTATGCGGTTTTCTTTTTTCTCAGACTTTATCAGTCTCTCACATTGTTGTGGAGGAATTTTGACCAACCTTTCTTTACAGTGCTGCTTCAGTGATGATCAGTTAATCAGGTGCATTAGCAGCACCTGGCTACTACTTACCCCCTTAATTTTTATCAAAGCAGTAATGATGTACTTAGTTTTTCACAGGACTGCATAGACCCTGTTGTTTTTATGCTCAGTGTTTAATGTGTAATGCATGCCTGAATTAATAAAAGGGTTATGTATCCCTGTAAAAATATATTAAATAGCAGTAGTATCAGATACAGTATGTGGTCTGAGCCAAATTTGCTCTAATTCACATGCAATAAAACATACTGTTGACATTGTACATGTTTTTTATGATATCTGGGTCCTTGATTAAATATTATCACTAAGTTGTAGTTCACTGCATTAAAAGAAAGGTAGCTTCTGGTCCAGCCTGTTTCAAACTGTATGTGATCCTGGCACACGCTGATACACTGTAGCTTTCGTTCTTTCCTCAATAGCAAACAATGAACACCAGAGGGGGCACCAGCACCTTCTTTGTTAAACACTTACAACTGGATACAAATGAACAAAATTATTGCAGATACTTCAGTGTAAAAAAGGAAAGCAAAATAACAAAAAACAAGAGAGTTTTTCACCACTATCCATCCATAAGTCAATAGAAATATAGCATTAATTTACTAACTGGATCTTCTATTGGAGGGATTATGGGTGATTTAAACTGGCATGGATACTCCAGTTAAAATGGGTACGTTTCTGATGAGTTTCAGTGATTTAATAGCGAGCGCAAATGATTTTGATGTTTCTGTTAATAGGGACAACAGGGCAACATGCTGGTTCAAAGAGGGCCAGATTGAATTAGAGGGCAAAAGGGTGGATGGCTGTATTGTCCCTGTACTTACAAAAAACAACATAGAGAAGACACACCCCTGGACTTCCTGTGACATATGAGAATACACAGACACAGGTGACAGACAGACAGACAGACAGACAGAGGACACTGGCAAAACTGGCTAGAGAACCACATACAAACACAGACTAACCTAAAATCCTCACAGACTGATGCAGACTTTTCTGTGAATAGACAATCCTCTGGTAATACAGAGTGAACTTACGATTTGATGGGAGTTTTCTTCTTCTTGGCAGGTTTGTTCTGGTTCTGGTCCTCTAATTCCCCGAGGTTGTCATTTTCAGTATCATTGTCATTGGATGACAGTTCAAATGAGGCAGAAGTCTTAGGAGGGGAATTGGCCAACTTGTTGGAGCTTTTGAAAGGGTCTATGGAGTCATCAAAGTTATAAGGCGGCCTGGATAGTTTGGGGGAGTTGGTGATACTTTTCCTTGAAGTAAATGGATTCAAGTTTGGATCTTCATACTTGTCGAGTTCAAAGGTGTAAGATGCTTTAGTTGCCGGGATTTCATCCTCGTTGCTGTTGTGAGATGCCGGAGGAATGTTGTCCAGCTGCTCTGTCTGTGCTGGAGGCGCCTTTTTCAGCCCCAGCTTTGGTTTCCTCAGAGGCATCTTGGCACCTGGCTTCTTGCCTAGCTTCTTAGGTGGAGGAGAGGCCTGATGTGATGCCTCACCACTTTCCTCGGAGTAGTCAAACTCCAGTCTTAGTGACTGACGCTTGGGTATAATGGGCTGCTCCTCAGGATTCGTGACTGGCTCTCTAATAGGAGCGGGTGGACTGGGGTAATGTGGTTCCTCAGATGGGACGGGGGGACTCTCTAGAGGGGTGGAAATGGGGGCACACACAGGCTCCTTACGACCCAAAACAGGGGAATTGGCAATTTTACTACCTCCGGTTTTAAAGGGGTTGATGTTCTCAAAGTTGTCTGGATCCCATTTGTAGGAGCCACTGGGAGGGATGGGGGTTTCTTCTTTGTCTGCTTGACTTTCAGGGAGGGGTATCTCCTCCTGGCATAAAGGTAAGGCAGGAACAATAAGGCTCTCCTCTTGGGTGGTATGATTGGTCTCCTCTGGCAGGGGAGGAGGAGTCTCAACACGGGTCTTTCTGGCTTTTCGCTGCGTTCCTCCAGGACTCGGTGTTGCAGAGCCTCCTTCAGTTTCCTCCTGAGCCTGGAGAGGGCTGGCTGTTCGAGGTTTCACCCGCTTCTTAATTTCTGGGGTGCTGCTGGATGAGTCTGGCCTTGGGCTCTCTGGGTTAGAGTTCTGTCTGAGAAGAGGCTTTTTCTTTACAGACCCAGGACGACCTTTCTTGGGCCTGCGGAGTGTCCCTGGGGCACTCTCAGTGCCTACACTGAAAGACTCGGAGTGTGGACGGAAACCTCCTGAAGGTGATCCGTCCAACAGAGCAGAACTATCTAGTTCTCCTCCCTGGAGGCTCAGAGAACGGGTTAGAGTGTGAGTCGTTGATTCTGCAGCAAAAAAGTCAATGTTATATGTACCACTGGCAGCGATGGGCTTGTTTTCATCAAAAGTATTTGACGCAGAATGGCATGGTAGTTCGGCTGCAGTGAAGTCAGATGTAGGATCAGTGATTGAGGTGTCTTCTACTGCAAAAGGAGATTGAAAGATGTGGAACATAAGACAAAGATTTCTAGAGTCTAACTAATCCAACCATTCAGTCGAACATAACATGCTTTTTCTTGCTTGTTTTTTTTTTTCGAATCAGTGAAAAATACCAAAGATACAGTTATACATGCATGAAATCATATTTTTGCAAGGTGATTGCCAAAGAATAAAGTACAGTGAAGACCCTATCATTTTATGGGGAGGCGTTTTAGCCTTTTCTTGATAATCTTGTCAAAATTGATGGGATTTATGAATACAGAAAAATATGGTCAGATTTTGATCCACCATACAGTACCATCTGGTAAGCATCTGAATGGCAACAGCTTCATTTTTCAGCACGAAACCTTTGCTAAGAGTTCAGGCTGTGTTGAAAAATAAAGATGGTCATACCAAATATTGACTAAGCTCAGTAGAATTGTAAAAGCTTTATTTATTCCCATCTGTATTTGCACATATTTTAATAAACTGCTGGGCCTATTTCCTGCTTTTCTGAAAAATATAAAGAAATGAGGGGTGAAGTTTTGCACAGTACTGTAGATTATGGTAGAATTTAACTGCTCTGTGATTGTCTTTGTGTGACACTTTAAACTCTAGAGATGGATGTGTTATAAATAATTCAATGAATGTCCCAACTGGAAAAAAAGGCATGAAAAAAAACACATAAAAGAGAGAATAAAGTGTCCCCAGAGATGTAGCTCTGAGCGCTGTAGGCTGACACGGCAAAAAAAAAAAGGCAGATTTAAATTACAACTTCATTCCACTAGGTGGTGTAACAATCCATCCAGTAACAACACTTTTTCAATAGTGAAACAGCTTAAATCGGTATAAAACTAAGCAAAGGTCATGAAATAATTGTCCTGCTGTACCTTTCTCGTCAGATGTTGTTTGCTTTATCTGAGGCTCAGCTGGAGAAACAGCCTTCACTGGAGTTGTAGATTCAGGGGTCTCAAAAGCGCCATCTGAGTCTGAGCTCCTACAATAAAAGATGAGGAAACATTAAGTGAAAGGTGCTGTGAAGCAGGCCGATACCCACTGGACTATAACGACCCATATCAGGCTCATTAACATAAATATCCATCCATCTCAAGAAAAAGGTGAAAGATAATATCATCACGAAGGACAGAATTATTTTCCAGTCGTGCAGCTCTAATGTTATTCTTTATGTCACGGTATGTTGGAGGTATTTTTAATCAGAGGCTACACAGTTTATTACACGCTTGCAGTACATCATGTGGGAATGGCAGTAAGAGTATTTCCTGTCATGTGTGATGGTTTAAAAAATTTAAAAAGCTCCAGGCTATGATGAGTTTATGTTTTCATTTCTAGGTGCTCCAATGAGAATGCTGAATCTGCAGTGAGGTGACAGATAACGACACGCCTGAGACAAAGCATTACCTTACACAGCACACACTAAGACTCAAATATACCAGAAAGCCTCAAGAGCCTTGATGAGATATGACAGCTATAAAATACAGGAAATACACAGGAAATACGGAAACACCTGAATTAAAACAATGAGAAATTAAAGCTTTCTGCGTGCAAATAAAGTCTGTACATCTGATCATTCTCAGCAAAACACACTCAAGTACACAAGTGGCAGCGAAGCTGGAAACATAGCCTGGCTACCCAGCTTAATGCTATGCTGATCAATGGATTATCTGACGGTATATGATTCCGGTCCCCCATCCTGTCTCACCTCTGTCTGACCGGTTCCCTGGCAGCCCTGATCATGCTGTCATGACGTGAGCCCCAGGAGAGACGGCGAAGGAGCCCCAGAGCCGGATCAGCGTCTGGGCTGTTCCCGTCTCCTGCCCCACCCAGCAGAGTGTCCCAGCCCCATCGAGCCCACTGCAGTGGAGACAGAGCCTGCCACGCACTCACTGCCATGGTTGCTGGTGGGCTGCACCTCTCCGCACCAGAGCTACTGCCTGACACACAGGTAGGAGCCCACAGATAGGATCCTGGATGCAGCCTTCCCTCTGCCTTGTCTCTTTCTCTCTGTCGTCTAGTATCCAGATCTCTTTGTCTCTAATCTACAGTCCTTTCATGCTGCTCTTCTTTGTCATCTGTAGCCATATCAGTTTGTCTCCACTCCTGTTCAGTAGGAAATGCTGTCTCCCAATCTAAATGCGACCGCCTGCAGAAGCCCACCTCCAGCAGTACACTATATTCTCTCTCGCTCTCTCTCGCTCTCTCACTCCTCCATCCCTCTACCCCTTCCTCCTTTTTTCCTGAAAATCTTTGCTATAACCACACTGCACAGGTCTAAAACACACCAGCCAGTTAAACCTCATTCTCTTGGATTGTATATTATACTGTACTGCAATAACACCATTTCAACTGGCATGTAATATATGTTACAGCACCCTTTAATCTTTTTCTATTCATACTGTCCATTCCTGCCTGAATTCAACAAATTTTGCTTTTCTTCAAGCAAAGACACACAGAGATTTACCCCCCAGGCAAATTCCAAAGCTTTCAATGGCTGAAATAAATGTGTACCATGAATGAGAAGGGTACATGGGACACCACTTAAGCCTTCAATGTGGTCAATAATAGAAACCAAGCAAGCTAGCAGTAATGTAGCATTACATTACAGCAACAGCAGATACTGCTGTAACAATATCGCATGCATCTAAAACATGAATGTTAATACACCAACAGCATATCAAATATTAGGTGGGCGTAATTAATACTTGTTTTTTTTATCTTAACTCTACAAAGGTGCTGTGATGCCAGATGAGACAGCACATGGTCTAGATGTGAGACAGAGCTGTAATCTCTGTGAGGGCCTAGTGTGTCCCAGCAGGATAAGACGGGTATGCCTACAAATCCATCTGGATCAGTCACTAGTAACTGCTTTGTACATTCAGGTGGTCAGGCAGGCAGTGACACAGACAGCTTCAAGGACAAGGACCCACTTACAGGGAGTAATATGCAAAGAGCAAATAAGCTTACAGACCACCGATCTAGGTTTACTGTACAAAATAAAGCCACTCAGTTAATTCATTGATAAAAAAGAAATTTAGCCGCCTAGTTAATGTTTATAAATTAAAAAAAAAATCTCAAAAGCTTCTACTTTCCAGATGTATGCAAATAAAGCAAAAAGGCAATAACAAAGTAATTAGGGCTCATTTCAGAGCTCTGTTTATGTCCTTGTGGATAGCATTTTTCATGCAACTGCAAACACAGTGTTGCTATGGTAACTAGAGGTTGCTCGCGCCATATGTTCCACGAATACGGAAGAAAAAAAGCTGTCTGGATCCACGCTGTTGAAAATACACACACAACCTAAAAAGGCCCCCACAGCTGACTGAGTGAAGTATATTATGATACGTGAAATGCCATAAATGCACACTGTAGATCTACACAGAGGTAAGCAGCTGTTGCATCAGCATCCTTTTGTTCAAAGCTCATTAGGAAAAACATGATCAATTTCTATTTACTTTTGCTCTATTACTTAATCCAGTAAATGTCCTTATTGGCCATCATTATTCTAATTTATTCCACTGGCATCTATTCGATCAAACACCGACAGAATTTATATAATTAAATGTGGATATCATGGAAATTAATAAGATGAATAATAATCACCGGGGAATGCCCACTGTGTTCATGCAACCATATCAGCAGCAGCTCCTGTGCTACATAGCAGCTGATGAAACGTAGAAAGAAGATGAGCAGGGTGTGGGAGAGCAGTCGGGAATATGGGGACGAGCGGAGACAAAGAGAGCAGCAGTTAATAGCAGCCTCTCGCAGGCTGAGATGACTGCCTGGAGACAGAAACTCTGCAGCGTGAGGCAGGAAGATGCTGCTTTTCAGACAGCCAGCTGTGTCGCTGCTTCCAACCGAATCCAACGCAGTCTGTCTAAACAGCTTTCAGAGCGCTGGAGGGAGAGCCGCCGGGAGAAACGGGGAGCAGGGTTAAAGCCGACACAAAAACAGAATCCGGCTCAAAAGAATAAATTTTAAATTGTAAATTGAGACGAGCAATCGTCCGTTTTTTGCAAAAAGAGTAAATCTGCCATTGTCACTAAAGAGAGAAATAAGGAGACATGGAATGAGATGGGGGGGGGAAAGAAGAAGGGAGGGAGGACTAGGGGCAGGCTGATGGTCTCCAAGCTGCTGTTTGATTAGCCTTAAAGGATTAGCTGCTGCACACTCCCTCCATCAAATCTTGACTGTCATACATCCCCAAAGCTAAACCTCTACAATTCATTACATCTTTGTTTTCTGCTCCTGATCCAGCGATTTTTTTTCCACTCTCAGCTCTGCACGGGTTTCAGCATCGGGCAGATTTGTGATTTGCTTTTAGCATTTTGGCCAACAAAGAACCTACTTCCCCCCCAACAAAAAGGGAAAGAACAGTGTAAAGTAGCAGTAGCAATAATCTTTATCTTAATCTGTTGGATGCTTCATAGCAATTATGAGTGACAAACTAATTATCACCAAAGAAAATGGATAATGAAAAAGGCACAACTTTTACAAAGTGTCTTTTCTAATAAGGTAACGCTGTGTTTTGATCTATACTAGGAACAGAGAAGGAAGAGGAAAATATGGCATCATAATGAAATATAGAGGCATACTATGCCTGTCCTAGATAGTTTAACTACAGAGGCCAACAGAGGGAGCTCCGACACATTTATCCTACTGATGAATGAGTCTGAATATGAAATATTGCATCATAGCCACTGTACGCTACAACCTATTTTCATTTTACAAAAGCACGTGCACAGTTTCTAGGATGGGATTAACAGGGAGCAGCCTGCAGAGGATTTACAGTGGAAAAAAAACAAACAACTATGACATCTGCAAATGATTACTGAACCTGCACTATCAAAATAATCTCTCAAACAGCAGATGGTTTGAAGTTTTCGTCTCTCATCTCCATCCAGGCTGACGTCAACTCTGATCAGCGATCACCTGTAATCTGGGGTCATTTGTCCAAAGTCTCAGAACAAGGAAGCCATTAAGATAGAATGTCAGGCTAAGATAATCTTTATGAGTAATACCACACTTAGCCTAATCTGACCAATGACTGTAAGCAGATGGCGCATTAAAAGGCAACAGGCCAGGCTGACGCCAGTAAAGCAGGCGATCGGCAAGTAGGGGGCTGCAACATCTCTCTCCATTTGGATTATGAGATCAGATGCTTGGTTCGTTCTCCTACCTTGGAAAGCAAAGGTAGGCGAGAGACAATGCCCCAGTCCTCATTCAGTTAAATTCAATTTTATTTACATAGCAGCAAATCACAAAAACTGTCACCTCTAGATGATTTATACTGTAAGGTAACGACACTACAGTAATAGACAGAAAACCCCCAAAATCAGACGGCACCCTATGAGCAAGTACTTGGCGACAGTGGAAAGAAAAAACTCCCTTTTAATAGGAAGAAACCTCCAGCAGAACCAGGCTCAGGAAGAAGCAGCCATCTGGTATAATCAGTTAAGGATGAAGGGAGAAAGACAGGACATGAGAACCAGAGATTAATAATAACTAATGATTAAAGAGCTTGGACTCTTGTTTTACATTTTAAAATAAAATGTGACTGAAAAGAACTAAAAGTCAGTAATTTGGTCTTTTTTCTTACACTCCGATTAGTAACATATAATGTTTTGATGTGTGAAAGCTTCTTATTAGTGCCTTAAACAGTGTTCCACAACTGATGGAGTAAAGTAGAAGTCGTACTATTAATGGTTGGGAAAGCTCTGCACACCTTTAAGAAAAATAGCTGCTGACTTTTATTACAGCTAGCCTGTGATAAAAGCTCACAGCAGTGAGTTGTGAATATTAATACAAAAGTATCCAGTCCTCCGAGGCCTAGACTTTGTAGGACTTTAAGATGAAAAATGACTTTATTATGCCATTAATCTTTAATTTCTACAGCACACAAACACCAGCGTTCAGTCCATTTCCCTGATCTCTCTCTTCTGTTGCTCCCCCGGGCGCAGTAGTGTGTCTGAGTTATAAATAAAACAAAGCAAAGTGGAGCACTCTTGCTCCGTCTCGCTCCCTCTAACTCCCTTTCTCTCATCCACTGATATTCCCGTGGTAACTCCCTCCCACCCCACACACGCAGCCACACACACATGCAGCGTGTTCTATTTCAACACAGTCACCACGTCCCACTCCCAGCGCGTCAGACGCGTCCTCCTTCCCAGAGAACGAAACATCACCCCACCAGCTTCCCAGCAGTACTTGCTGCACTGTATTCTGGCTCTGCTGAGCCAGGTCTCATCCGTACTGTAGTCGCAGGCAAAACGATGTGCATTTGCATGCACACGTGCTCCGATTTCCTCATCCTTGTTGACATCACAATAGCAAACAACAAAACAATACTGGCATCCTCAGCTGGCTACACAGGAGCGTTACAGGCTGGAAAGGTTTTGTGGGCAGAATGCATAGGGAAGAGCTAATAGGCTGAAGTGGGAAGGTTTCAAAAACAACAACAACAGAGGAGGGAAACAAAAAAGTGAGCCACAGGGATTGTCTTCAGCCTTCATCTCTCAGCCGTATCAGTGACATAACCAACAATCAGCCCTGTATGCACCTATAGTCACAAGTGACGGCACACTGAGCATTCGTGTGGCATGAAAGACTAAGGCAAAGCCATGAATTCATAGAAAACAAACACACCACATGTCAGTACACCTCAGTTCTCAATGGATCTATGATGTTGTTCTCCTTGTTAATGGGTTTGATCACACCTCTGAACATCTTCAGACGCCACACTGAGCAGCGATGCAAGAGTTAAAGTTAAGTTCACTCACATGTGTTCTTGAGAGGGACAGGGACTCTGTCCTTGCTCCATGGACTCGTTGGCTCCCATCCTCAACTAGCTCAGCACCCCTGCCCCCCCCTGCCTCTTCCTGTTCTCCGGCCACCCTCCACATCCACCTGCTACCCCCAAAACTCCTTCCTCCTTTTGATGGTGATCCTTGCAGAGCAGGCAGGCAGGGAGCCTGTACCGGAGGCTGGCTGAGCGTACAGTGCTGCAGTGCAGAGGATGAGCGAGCTTCTCGCATCAGGAGCAAAACACGGGATGATTAAGGGCTCCTCACTTTATGCACATCATCCCCAATCCTCTACACCTCTACAGACGGGGAATGTTCCTGCTTCACATCTGGCGTTAAATAAAGCTACAGGAGGGAACAAAATATCCAAGAGCAGGATGTAAAAGAGGGAATGAAGCAAAACAAAAAGGATGTAAGTGTAATCCTGTTTTCATGCAAGTCTCTCAGAGGTGCCTCTTGTCTCTTTGGTTGCTGAGATCGCTGAGCGGTGTTGCTGCTCTCGCTGCCTCCTCCCCCCTCTTTCCTTCACTCTCTCCCCTGACACCAGCCTCCTGTGCCTTTAAAAAGACAAGCAGCTTTTCTTTTCTTTTTTTCATCTGCTACTGCAACTATGGGGGAGCCAAACAATAGCAGTTTCTCCCCCCAAATCCAGTCTGATTAAGAGACGCTTTCCCCTTCACTCTGTTTGTCCCTCACTCCCGCATTACCAGCACCTTGCAAATTTGGCTCTCTCCTGCCAGGGTCCCTCTGACTCGTGCAATGAGCTGCATAGTGAAAATGTCATTTTTGTGCCTCCTTTTCACACAATGGAAGCTTCCAGCACTCGGCTTAGCCAACCAGAGTGATGCACGGGGTAAACAATAGACTCTGAGAAACTATGCGTGAGTGTGAATGTGTGTTATTCAACTTCAGCTCCACTATAGTCTTCCCTTGAAGACAGTCGAACAGTGCCTCTATGAAAAAAAACACAAATTATAAAAACAAAGAAAAAAATTTTTTTTTAATGCATTTCTGTGTGACATACAAAGAATGGAAATAAGAGTAGAAACAATATATTTCCTACTGACTGTCAATGAGCAATAGGAAAGAGAGGCACTGGAAATATGAGAAGAATAAATCCATTGTAGACTCATGGGAACGTGAGGAATTGAGGACTCACTACAATAACATGAGCCCGAGGGACTGGTAGTCACAGTGAGTTGCTGTATTGAGGTATCAGGTATCTTATCTTTGCCTGGGAGGACAAAAAAAACACAATGAAATGGGGAATCTCCAATTCCGCCCCCAAAACCTAACACAGCATTTGAAAGGGGGAAGTGTTTGCATGTAAACATGGGAGTCCATTAACCCTGATTTTCACAAAGAATATCGATGTGATCTGAGACTCTGATGGGCATGACAATCGATATTCCACGACCCGAGGGGACAAGCAAACTCAAAACCCACAGCTCACAACACAGACCCCTTCTAAAAAATATTGATCGCCCAGTGTTCCCCCAAGATTGGATGCTTTGGAAGGGGGGCAACACGAAAGTGGGTGGAGACTGGGTGTGCTGGGTGGGAGCATGTATAGACAAGTCTCCCCATCTGGCATTATGTGGAACCTTCACTAGGTCTTTTATTGCACTTAGAATAATATGTGATGTTTCATCTGAAGAGTGGAGAGGCTTTACACAAAGACAGAAGCATGGTGAACATGGTCGACACACAAGGTAAAACCAAAAAAAGAGGAGAGAGCCTAGCACATCTGGAAAATGGAAACTAATCTCTGTGCAGAGAAATTAAGTAAAAAAACAAAAGAAGATGTTATTTCTATTCTTTTTCTACTCCTTTTGAGACTTCAGCACATACAAGTTCTAGATGATTCCATATACAGGCTGTAGTATCTAGTGCAGTGCTGTTTGTGGAGTACATGTTCCTGTCATATTGAATGTCTGACATAAACATCCACCTTTTGTCGCAGCTTTAAGGGCCTGGCCTTAAACTTGAGCTTCGACTGCACGCTGAAAAAAATGAAGAAATGAAAAATTCAGCAGACTCAGGCACTGGAAGATATAGCTCTGGCAGATTTATCTGAAAAATTCATAACGCCACTCAAGAAGAATCAGGTCATCACAATCCATATATACAATATAAATATGTATATATAGCCTTGTTGAAGTCCTTTCAAAATGAACTTTAGGTGTATTAAAAATCCACAACATACAGCTTTGTCTGCATTAAATATGATTAGAAGAATGCAGGACATGTTGGAAAATAATCATTTAAAGCATAACTAGAATTTTATGATGTAGAAAGCTTCATTATGAAAGGAACTTCAGTGTAGCGGGTCCACATTGAGAGCAAGTAAAGTCTCAAAGTTAAAAAACAAACAAAACCAATTATATATCGAATAATGTGGCACCAAAAAAAAAACTTCATAAGAGACCACAAAAATTTGGCCCTCAGCAGTGAGCTGTAGAACGATCCATGGCTCTGTAAGCAGTAGGGGGCTTTTTGCTTCCATGGGTCACTGGGTCACTGCAAATCAAAGCTGTACTGAGAGTTCGCCTCCTGATTGGAGTGTTCACCTCCGGGTCACAACGCTCCCATCCACTGTGCACGAGGGGTCACCGACAAATATGTTACCAGTGACAAAGCTGTGGCAATAATCGAAAATGGGACACTAACTCCGCATTTGTTCATGTTTGTAGTGTAACTCCTAAGTACAGGGAGACTGGAATAGCTATGCTTTCGTTCCATTAAATCAAGAAGTTCTAGGATACATCTTACAGGAATCTTGACTTTAGATGACGACACATGCTCCTCTGATCCTCCTGCCTTAGAGCTGCTGACTGAGCAGAGTAGTCTCAAGCTTTAATTCTTATATGCCAAGAAAAACCTGCATTCCTCCCATTAATCACTTGTGGGACTGACTCCTCGGGTTGGCACTTACAGTACACTCCTCCACCACACCTTGAGATTCAGTGGGATTTCTTTTTGTTTAAGTAAAAGACGAGAGCAGGCGAGTAAGTGGAGCACCTCAAAATGAAAAAGAAGCTGTTAAATTGGAGCTGAGATAGCCATCAGTCTAGTATCCTGATTACAGTCATGTGGTCACGTAAAATAGCGGCGAGAACACATTTGCCACAAACACATTTCAAAGAAGAGCGTGAGTTGTTTAAATCCTATAATCTTGCTTTGTCCATATTCTGAAATACATGAATTGCCAATTAATGTAACAGCATGGGAGGAGCTTTTGTTTTGAGGGCTTTTGCCAGAATCCCGTCAGCTGTCAGGAACTTACTTCACACAAAAAAGCATGTCTCTAAGATGTGTGGGAGGCTTTAACGGATTAATTATTCAGAATATTTGTTTTGGCTCTGTTGCATTCATCTCAATGTGATATAATTATTACTCTTGAAAATCAATGAGTCATTTATGAAAAAGGGACAAAATATAAGTTTGTTTTTGTTTTTTGACGTATTGGCATTTTCATTACCTCATAGCTATAAAGGTCAATTTTCAATTAAAAATAGTTTTAATACTGCCCAGTGTATAAGTCAAATTAATGTCTAGGAGCAGAGAGGGTGTGGCACATGCACTCTAATACTATAATAACCTGTGTTTAAGAGGTGTTTTTGCAGTGCACATAACTCAAAACGCAATCTACAGATTAAATTTATATATACAGCCGCACTGGCACTGTTGCTGTGCGTGCAGATAAATGGGAAACTCGAGCATCCAATCAGAATATTCAGTCAATGTTGCCGCACTGGTGCTCCACTCCTCTCCAGTTCTATCTAACAGGCCTCTCAGATATAAATAATGTAGCATCAATATGCTCGCCTTGCATTCTCAAAATCAACTCTTAGTGAGGGGTATGCTCACAAAGCTGAACAGTCACACAGTTTACATCTGCCACAACCAAATGTGCAGAAAACAGGTTTGGTCATTTGCTCTAATTGAGCATATGTGCATAATCCGGCACAGGAGAGCTGAGGTGTATTCATGTGTGCTCCAGGTTACTGCAGCATCCAGACGGCAGAGTGCAGACAGTCTGGCAACACAACATGAAGACTGGACTCTGCAAACCCTCTGCTGGTGGTAAATGACACTGCAACAGGGAAAGTGGCTGAGTCATTCCTTCTAATATAATAAAGTCTATGATACAGTTGCAAAGGCCAAAAGCGGCTGCGGGGGAATGTTTAAATGAATAAACTATACTTGAAACAATAAAATAGTAATCACAGTGTCAAGTAATTCAGTGAGAAAAATAATGTTTCTTAAGTTGAAACAGCCAGTTAAAGGTCAAGATATGTGCTATGCCACATTAAAGGACTACTTGGTTAGACTGCACTGCAATAGTAAAAACTGCGGAATGTTTAAGCATCAATAGGTACATTTTGTCTTGGTGTTTCTGCTATTTTCACCATTAACAAGCCACAATTATACAGTATGCATTTGGCTTTCCATGACCACTAAGTTCACATTTTGCAAATCTTATTTTCTTTGAGTCCATGTGGTGGACATGCATAGCAATGGTATACTGTAATTTTGTCAGTGGTGTAATGAGACTGGGTGTTCACATAGCTGTGGTTCTTTATATAGAAAATGTCAACAATGCTGTGTATCATTTATCTATATATGGCCAGCACTGTCAGGAAATATATGTCACAATTTTTCATATAGGAATAAATCAATATTTAAGCAAACACACCTAATGCTTTGTTGCTGACAATTAGATATGACTGATGCCACCTTCATAGTAAATATGAAGCAGGAGCTTGTAGCTAGTTAGCTTAACTTAGCCCGAAGACACAAAATATAACCCAGTTCTCCCCAATCACAAGAAAAAACAACACATTTTATCTTTTTTTTCTTGGTTTGTACAAAGGATAATAGTGTCTTTTTTGATGTGCGTCTACTTCTCACTGGAAAAAAGTGTGCAGCCACCAAAGACATATTCAAGCACACAAAGATATGCGAAGACAGAATATAATAAGAATATTAACCACAATGCTAAAATAGTCCTTTAGCTTTGAATATTTGAACAGGATAGATGATTGATTTTGACTAGTTTTCTGTTTAGTACCTCTAAGAATCAAGACTTGTTAATCAAGTGTGCCAGATGTCAGTTTAATGCTGTAATTTGACCTGAACCTAATGACAGTTAACAGGATAAGGAGAAGACTACTTTTTGTGAAGCACGCTAAAGAGACAAGTGTCAGCAAATCTACGTCAAGGACTGAATGAGAACACACAGTCACATCACCTTTTTACAAGTGCCAAAAAGATGAAGAGGTTCAGGAGCAGCCACATGTTCATACCTTAAAGGGATATGGCAGGGTGCAGAAGTGGGGTAAACATCCTCACAGGGGTCAGCAGAAGATGCAGGAGGGGAGGCAGGGGCTGGGTGAGGAGGACAGGGGGACGCAGGCGGGGTTGGTAGGGCTTCAAGTGTGTGACCCTCTGGAAGTGTGGGGACGGAGGTAGGGAACTCTGCGGTGTCTCGGAAGTGAGTAGGAAGGAGGTGGTGATCGGAGGGTAGTGGTTGAGGAGAGGCGGGGGCCAGGTGACCGCTTTCTACTTTGTCACCGAGGGAGGGCCTGCATGGGAGGGAACACAAAACATCAACAAACAGACCAAAACAAGAAAGCCAAGTTTGGAAATTTGGAGTTCCTACTCAGTTTTTCTCCAAATTCCCATCCAAATGGCCCATGAAGTAAACTCACCACAGAGCAGAGTAAATGTAAGGAGGATCGCTCTGTTCTGTGCCATCACTTAAACCTAGCAGCGACTTGAAAAACAGAAGACTCGCTCCAACCATCCTAAGAACGTTTTGTCACCTCTCTCATCGCTCCCCTTACACGATAGTCCATGCTTGCCCTACGGAGAAGTAGCCCACTTGAGGGAGTGCGGCTCTGTCATCATCGGCCACCTGGTGGAGTGGATTTGGCACTGATCCAGGCCCTGCTTATCAGGAGTGGTAGGCTCTTCTAATCTGACAGGCAAGGCGATGGACGCCCTTGCAGCTGTTCCCCACTTGGGGCATGCCTCCTGTTTAGTGCTAAAAATATCCCAGTAGTCGCTTCTGGAAAATAGAGCTTCACAATGCCTCCATAAAGTAAAGCACATGTATCGTGTGCTTACGCTCAACCATCTGCTGAGCTGCACTTTTTAAATGCCCCTGCCAGCTCGTGTCAGACTGAAACAGAGCTCAGTTATTCGCCCTCTCTCTCCGCAGCAAAGCCTGAACTTAATAGCATTTAATGAGGGTGTGTGCTTTTCTTAAGGGCGCAGCAAGTTACAGGTTACATTTAACAATGTGGTTATTATCATTCCACTACAAAGCAGGGAATTTTCTAATTGATGCAAGGCCACTGCATACATGATTTTTAATGTTCTCTGAGTTCAAATCAGATTTTTTTTCTGTTTTTAATTTGGTCCCATTCCTCTCTTTTTTTTTACCCACAATTAGAAACTTACACCAGAAGGCCAAAGCTATACATGTGCCAGCATCTGCGGCCAACTTGGCACATGCAGTTTGAAAATAGAAGCATAAAAGTGTCATAAAGCTCACTGCTGCCTCCGAAGATGGACAAAAGCAGTCCTGGGGGGCATGAAGACAAAAACATTTTGTATTTTCTGACTCGCTGCCTTCTAAATGTAGCTAATATCAGCTGACCCGCTCAGGTTAACAGCTGGCGATTTCCAGCCGGGTTCTGCCTCCAGATCCAACGTGCATGAAGTAACAGAGGCTTCTCCTTCCAGAGTGGGATGAACAAATTAGATGGAGCACATGTGCTCATTTACAGCCAGACATCAAACAGCTTAGTTCTACTGTTGGCATTAACACCTGGAGTCTGCTCAATACAGAGTTTACTGTAAGTAATTCAGCTGTGCGCATTACTCAAAGGCACCTCACGGGCAGTTCAAAGAGAGCACAGATATGACAATTCTCAGAAAAAAGCACCGATCCTCTAACGCCCATGCTCATGACTTTGCCAACTACAGCATTCACGCCAAACACACGCACACAAGTTGAAAGCGACCAACAAGAAATAACAAGACACAAAGTCCAGAGAGTGTGTTTAATGAGTGTTTATAAGGATGACTGTTTAAGAACACACGAATGCGCGTTTCATAATCATTAGCCAATGCTGAGCTTAAAGTATTATTAGGCAGGCATGAAAGTGGGTTTTTTTTTTACTCCACTTGTGCCGGCACAGGCAAATGAACCTACTATTACCATGGCAACACATCTATTTACAGTACAATGTGGGTTATAGGACATCCTACCTCTGTTTTGAGAAATATCCCACATTCTGGGCTAAAGAGTCACAGCTGTTTTCCTGCGTTCCTCAACAGAAAAAAACTAGCTGTGCTGCTTTTTAGAAAAAAAAAATTTATATGATACTTTTATGTAATGCAGTCACGAGCCCTCAATGTTTCCTGGAAGACCCAAAAACATTTATTAAATCACAGAGCTATGATTTAGACTGGATTTATGGACAACTTTGATTGTTAGTGTTGATCTTTACCATTACTGAGGAGATTTCCAAGGAAGCATAACGTGTTCTAACCTGTTTTTTCTTTTAACATGGGAGGAGGTGCACCTTTCATTTCACAACTTAGTTCTGGAAAAGCCTTCTCTTCCCTTCGTCTCTCTCTGCTCTTCCCTCCCCTCCACCCATCTGGTGAGGTCAGCAGAGGCAGAGCATAATTAGAACTAGTTACCTACAGACCATCTGCTGCATCCACCTGGAAGGACGTACGCAAACACGCACACACATGCACACATAAAACTACCAGAGCTACTGTTTGTCAACTCACCCAGATTTCAGCCATCACACGACTTCAGAGGTTACAGTAATTACAGTAAGCGATGGAAATGACCTGAACTCCAAAACAGCGGAGCCGATGACCGCACGTCCCAGTCCTCCTCTCCTCTCTCTTTGACTCTCGGACTAACTCTGTCAAACAAACTCGCACCGCAGCACATGCTCGAGTGTTTCTCTGAACCCTGGCTTTTGTTCCACTCTGTCTGGTCTGTGCAAATGACTTCAGTGGGGCTGAGTGCCTGCCCAAATTCCTCCCACTACAAGCTTCAGTTCACAAAGCCGCACAGACTGAGTAGGACTGACAGCTCGGACAGCCTTCGGGGGCGGAGAGAAAAAAAACACAATGTACACACAGACACACACACACACGCGTATCATATCATATACCATATGCTGTCACGTTTGTTTCTGTGGCACATGTACGCAACAGTAACTGTATCTTTTGATGAAACCTCAGGGAAATAACATTCTTCCTTTTTCCTGCTCTGAACAATGCTGTGTGGATCCAACAGCAGTGATGGGACAAGTGTTGAGACTGACAGGCAGCAAGTGCTAATCTGGCATGTGGGATGGCTCCACGGCATGTGGTCGGAGACAGTGACAAATAAGGGAATTTGAGTTAATGAAGATAGGCCGAAAGGGATGGATCCCACGGAGAGGTAAATGGAAAAGCATTGTGCTTTTACCTAATTCTAGTGAGAAATCTGGCTTTTCGCTAAAGGAATTAGTCAGTCCAACTTGTGCTGCTGAAATGCTTACATTAACACTGACTGATACACTGCTTTACAGCGCTTATTTAACTTGGAAATTTCAACAACTACATATAAATCAGTATACATCTGAGATTCGTATTAGTTCGTAGGCACTGTTAAACCTCTGTAGAGAGAACAGTCACCCAGACACCGTTGAAGTGTCTGAAAGCCAAAACAAATCCACCAAGGTTGTTTTCCAAGCACACGGAAATCAGTTTTAAATGTGTGGCACGCACAGCTGACCTGTAAAGCACATGTCCCCCAAAGCTCCCTATTTTACACACATCTTCGCTCCAATGAAATGCATCTGATAGATCAGTACAAAGGAAATGTTATGACAAAATCTCCTTTGTTTGAATTATAAATGATCTCCAGTTGGGAAATCACTAAACCACAAAAACTTCAGATCAGCTGGGGGTTAAATGGACGTCTTTTCTTGAATCCAGACCCCGAATGCGGTGTGAAGAAGAGCGAGTCTGTTGGTTAAAGGAGTTTCTAAGGAAACATTAGTTGGCTGTTTTACTTAAAGCGGTGAAATGTGTTTCCACTGGAAACTGTGGGCATCAATTCAAAAATATGACAAGCATGTGATACAGACAGTAAAAACACTCACCCACTGTCCCGTAGCTCTGCAGCCGGATCCTGAACAGCCTCTGTCGCTGCAGTTTCCTCAGCTAGGACTTCAGCTGGCTCCACGGGCTGGATGTCTAAAGGTTTTTCCACTAGCTCCACTGGCAGCTCGCTGACCGGCTTCTCCTCTGACTGTGGGGACTCTGTAGTCGGCTTTGTTGTTTCTTGTTCTTCATACTTTGCTGGTTCTACGAGCTCATTATCATTAGCTGTTGGTTCTGGGATCTCATCTGTCCTTTCTCTTGCCTGTTCCTCATTCACTACTTCTGTTGAAGTAACTTGCTTCCTTTTTGGTTCTTGAACCTCATCTGGATGCTCTTCTTCTTCTTTCTTGGCTGCTTCTGGAAGCTCTGCCTTTGTCGTTTCTTCTTCTTCTACTTTTATACTCTGCGGTGGTTTGGAAAGCTCTGCTATCTCATGTGCTGATTCTAGGAGATCTCCTGCCTTTTTTAAAGGTCTGGGAAGGTCTACTGGCTTCTTCACAAGATTCACAGGTGGGATCTCTGCTGTCTCCTCCGCTGCTAGTTCTGGTGGTGGGGTCTTCTCCTGTCTCACGGGAGCTGCTATCTCCTCAGTCGGAGTGAGAAACTCTTGTTGAGGAGACTCCAGAGATGGAAAGGGTCTGAGAAAAAAACAACAGAAGAAGAGAAGAGGTGGGGGGTTTGTTGTTTAGTTTATAGCACATGCTCAAGGAATTACTCACAAATCAAAAATGTGTGTGTGAGCAAGAGGATGTGTGTGGGTGAAGTGCTCTAGGTATGTTGTTGTATTGTGTTGAGCAGTGTGTTTTGTGTAAGAAAGGCTCATTCTTGCCCCGGGGACCAGGGACGATGTCACGGCTGATGTCACTCTTTGAATATAAAGGGCTGCATTACTTCCATTAGACTCCAACAGGCACAGTCATCTGACCCGAGCTCGAGTTAATACAAAGTGCAGCTCTGTGTTTACCTCCTCATTCATATTTATTGTCACACTGCTCTCTGTAATATCCCTTCAAACAAGCCTTGAACATGGTGCTACTTGAATGCTAAGTTAGGGGAACAAAATGCCAGAAATCTTTGGTAAAAGACACAAAAAAAAAATGTAGCTGTTTGTCCAGTTCATAATTCGTTCCTTTCCTCTTTCTATTTTCTTTGCCTTTTCACGCTGAGCTTTAACATGCAACATGATACATCTGTATCACTGTGAGGTTCTGACTGCGCTGCTCTGATCTGCAGTTCCTAACATATTTGGCTCATATGATCATTTTAAATAAGCACACGCTCTTTCGTTTACCTTAAGGCATCCACTTGGTTCACTTGTTCGCTTTGAGAATGGGATGCAGCTTCCCTGAGCGCTTTTATCCAGTTTGTGTCTGCTTCAGCAGCTTCTACTTGTTCAGCAGGAGGGCGGCGGGCTGGAGCTCTATCGAGTGATTCTGATTCGCACCGAGAGGCAGCAGCAGTGGGTTTAACCACAGTGTCATCTGGGGGCTTTGACAGTGGCACCACATCTTGTGGTTTCTCTGAGTGGGTAAGAGTTTCGAAATCTTCTAGGCATTTTGATGAAACAACAGATGGGCCTGTGTCCACGTCCGCAGTCATTTTTTCTGTTGCATCACTGTCACTTTCCCTTGCCTTACAAGGACCGGTGTTGCCATCAGAGTGACAAACAGCAACCTCCGTGCTAATCTGTGCCTCCCCACTTTGGGAGTTGCCTAAAACGGTGATTGATCCCGAGCCCATTTCTTTATCACTTCCTGCTAAATGCACAACCCCCTGCTTTCCCAAAGCCCCACCATCTATGACTTTTATCCAATTTTGTTCCTCACCCTGCTCGCTAACATTCCCTTCATCCAAGGCTTCTTTATCTTCCTTTGTCATCTCCTCAACATCAGGCCCTTTTATGGGTGTTTGTTCTATTGGGCTGTTTTGTGTGGCTGAGGTTTTATTGGGCCTTTGCAGCCCATGAGGCCTGGACACTGTATCCTGACTTTCACACGCAACGCTTTCACTACCGGTGCTTTTTAGAGCCACAGCAGCACTGAAATCCTCTCCTCCAGTTTCTGGATGCGCGGCAGGATCTGGCAGAGAGCTGCATGTGTGCATAGAAATTTCACCAGCCTGGTTTGTACTTGGTGAAAAATCTGCATGAATAGCATCACTAGCTGTGCTATCTTTAGTTAAAATGGGAATATGAAAAGATGAGCTTTCGTGTTCCTGTGAAACAGGCTCAACAGATACAACCAGATTCTCTGACAGCTCGGATTTTCTACTCTGCTCTTGACAGACAGCTGATAGATCACATTTTTGCTGATCTTTATCACTCAGATCACTCACAAACCCAGTGTCTGGCATTAAATCTCTACCTGACCCCTCTAACCCTGGGCTTTCATTCTCATCTGTCTCCTGACTTGTCTCACTTACATGAGAGTAACCCGCTGCTATCCCTGCATCAGGTGAAGCATTTCTCCCATCAATTTCATTTGAATCAAGGGAAGATGGCAACCTATGAACCTCTAGTGAAGCATCCTCGCCTTTCACTGACTTTATCACTCCTTCATTGCTCATGCTGGCATCACCTGCTAACTCATCCTTGCTTCCTGACTGACAAATATCCCCAGCAGAGCTGTCTCCTTCCTCTGGGGCTCCTTTTACTCCCTTAACCAGTGTCTGGGTCTGATCGTTAGCCTTTTCTCCCCCCTCTAGACAGCCACCTGACATTGCCTCTGTGGGATGTCTGGATCCCAGATACTGTTGATGGTGCTCCTGTTGCTGAGCAAAACAATTTGGATCTGGTGTGGACTGTGATTGGCCAAGAGCTGCACCCAAATCTGGTGCAGAGTCAGAGCTGCATTCCAGCGCTGCTGTCGGAATTTGGCGCAAACTGGAATCATAAACAGTCAGAGGTTCGCTACTAGACTCTAAGTCAGCACGCAGCACGTCCTCGGATGATCCCGGAAATCTGCTGGGAGATGAGGAACAAGTTTCAGTCTCGCTTTTGGATTCAAAAGTGTTCTTTATTTCTTTTTCCTTCTTCACATCCTTTAATGACAATTCACTCTTTTGTCCCATATATGCGTGTGGTGGCTGCAGGGCTCCAATTTCTTCTATAGTCTCTTTATCTGCTTCATTATTCTGTTGTGGCATTGTGCCTGTCTTTCCTGTCTGTTGCTTGCTGCTGTCTGCTGCTTCCTTTTGATTATCCATTGCTGCCTCTTTAGCTTGTTTCTTTTGCTCTTCAAACAACATGGCGGTCTGATCTCCCATTGTGTGGTTTTCTTTCACATTGTCCCCTTTAATTGTATCATAAACCTCGTTGGCGGGCAGGTCGGAGTTAAATGGGTAGCTGACATTTGTGATGTCATCCCTAATGGAGGCTTCACAAATAATAGGTTTAATGCCAGCAGAGTCTGGCACTGTTTGAGATAGAGGAATTACATTAGCAGGTTTATTTCTTGTCACTGCATCGCTGGGAGGCTGAGGTGGAATCGGATTTTCCTCTTGTGATAACTGACTATTTACATTACTGGTAGCAGCAGACTCTTTAGTATCAAAATTTAAATTCTCCAATTTTGGCAAGACCTCATTAGCGTTAACATAGACATCGCCGATCTCAGCATGCTGTGCTAATGAAGTGTGTGTCACTTCTCGGCTCTTATGGGCATCCACCTCTCTGGAGTCACTGCTGCTGTCACCATCAGCACTGCAGTTATATGCCTTTTCAGAGACAGATGCATCAGAGTCGGTAACGAACTCTAGGTGACTCAACATTGGGCCAGGAGGCTGCAGCTCAAAAGCAGGATTACTGACACACTGCCCGATAAACGTGCTTGACTCGTCAGACGCCGTCACTTCTGAAGTCACCCACGCGTCCTTTGTGGGGTCGGCAGAGCCGGTGGGGGACTTGGGCCCTTCCCCAGCCTTCGTAATATCTGGGTTAACTGGCTCGTTAGGAGGTTTTTCACCTAATTGCATAACAGGCTGATCAGCTGGGTCACAATGCTTCATCTGCAGAGGAGCTGCGCAAGTCAAGGTCACAGGTTCAGATGTTGAACTTGTGTCAACACCACTTAAAGGTGCACAGTTATGCTGGTTCCCTTTGTTTTCTTCAAGAATGACAGGAGTAGCACTTAAAGGTGATTCCTGAGGCTGGTCAATGTCAGCTGTACCTTTAGACTCTGCCACCACCTTCTTAATCTCCTCCTCCTCCTTGGGCAAACACACAATTGCAGCATCTTTCTGTGTCTCCGCCTCTGCCTTTGCTGTGACCAGTTCAAATGTCAGATGATTTGACTCAGAGATGGCACTTCCTGGTGGTTGTAAAACATCAAAGCACCCTTTATTACCAGTCTGAGTCTCCTCAGCAGGACGTGGAAGCTGTTGTGAGCTGTTCACCGACTGTGAATCTACAGTGTTTGTCTTCAAACTGTCACTATGTGATTGATCTGTGGCAATGTTCTCCTTTGTTTCTTTAGTCCTCGTGTCCCCTTTTGCCAAACAGACATCTTTCTGTGCCTCTGAAAACGCAGCTGCTTCATCCTTGGTAGGAGCTGGATTCATAGGGATGTCTGGCTTCTTTGAGTTGAGAAAGTCTGTGAAAGTATAGCTGGCCTCAAAAACAGGATGACGCAACTGCTCGTGAACAGTCAGCGGGGGTAAAGACGCACAGTCCAGGGCTGGCACCGGCATGGTCTTGAGATCCACGGAGGAACTGCCCATTTCCTTCTCTGCATCCATGAAGTGAACTCTGTTACCTCCACTCCTGCCACATAGATACACACCGACTTCAGACATAGCGGTGCTACCACTGTTGCTCTGGCTATAGGCTTCGACTTGAAGCTTGGCTGCACTTTCGACTGTCTCTGCTTCTGTTGTGCTACTAGGCTGAACCTGTTGATTGTTGCTCGCTTGTTGCTTAACTGGGATTTGCTCTGAAGTGATCAAATGCTGGCGTGAGGTTAAAGACGGGAAGACTCGACTGTAGTTTGTCTCTGTGACGGATGACTCCTCGAAAGTGCGTCCCAGAGCCAGCCCTTCCTCTGACACTAACTTCTGATCGAGATCGGCCCGTCTGCCTCCGCTTGTTTTACTGTAGCTCTGCTCAGCGTCAAGGAGGAGAGGTGAAATTGTTGCGCCACGGTGCTCCCGGCGGGGTCGACAGAGACGCTCCTCTTCGGTGCAGATGCTCTCAGTGATGGTAGCGATCGACTCCCTCCAGCTCTGTGATTTCAGCTGTGACTCGGCAACATCGGTGGGCGGACACCTTTCAGTCTGAGCAGATGACAGCCCACTAGCAGAGCCTTCTGGCTGGCTGAATGAACTGTGCTCTCTCACCAGCCCTCCTTTCTCTACCACCTCCTCTCCTCCTCCCTCTCCTTCTCTCTTTGATCCCGCGGCAATGTGATCCTGACAATCAGAACCAGTAAGTAGCCCAAGGGGAGAAGTATTGATAAAAGCCTCTAAGCACTGTGGCTCCTTTTCTGCATCTCCCTCTTCGGCCGGTGACAGCTCTCTGCGCGAACTCCGAGCGGTCGCCTCTCTCGGTGCCTTGATTTCGCTCTCGGCCGAGTTGTGTGGCATTTTGCTGGTGCAGCTTTCCTCAGCTGCAGCCGGTCCCTCTTTGGCTGACAATGCAAGTGAGCATTTTGCCTGGGAACAGATTAACGCGAGCCGAGAAGGGCTGCCCAGGACTTCGTCCCTCTCTCCGTCTGCAGAAATGAGGCACTTCTCTGTCCCTCTCTCCTCTACTCCTTCCTCACTCTCTGCAACTGCTCTAGCAGCTACTCTCTCCACTAAATCACACCTCACGCTTTCTCCCTCTCCCTCGCTTTCTATCACTTCTGGCAGTGTGGGTGTTGTCAGTGGCAACGCAGTAACCACCGCTAAAGCCTCTTCAAGGACGCTCTCCATGCAACTCTCTCCCACACAAGTTCGGCTGTTGGAGAGTGGGACGTGATTCTCGGGTGTGAGTATTTTTGCTTCTGTAACTGAAGCCTGGCATGTTTGTGTATCTGATCTCTTATCACTAGAAGCAGCTTGATTGATCGCTGTATTTTGGACATGTGTCACGGGTATATTTTGGTTGCTGGTTTCACCTCCGGTTACATGTTGCCCCCACTGCAGGCTTTCATTGGAGCTTTTATTTATGCTGCTTAGGGGATCATTATGGTTGTCTGATTGATGAGGCTTCTGCAAAAGAGCCCGCATGGGTGCAGGTGAACAGGCTGAGGGAGTAAGATGATCCTGACTGCTATGAGGAGATGATAGTAGGGAGCTGGATGTGGGTTTTCCTTCAAGCTGCTCCTTGTAATCAAGCCTGTTGTCAGGGTGTTGCCCACAAATCACAGGACCTGAAGGTGAATCGGTGGGATTTCCAGCATTTATGACTTCATTTTCAGATTGCACTGCTGTGCGTGCCTCCTGCCCAGTTTCCGGGCTTTTCTCCATCTTTTTCTTTTTCCTGTGTCTCTTTTTCTTTGCCTCTTTGTTCTGGGCGGCCTGTTTATCACCAGCTGAACTCTGCTTGTATGGGTCTGATTCCTGCTCCACAGTGTGCTTGCCTGCTCCTGTCTGTCCTTTTGATTGCAGCTCTGGTAATGCGTCTCTATCCCTTAAACGAGGGCTACGCTCTGATGTTTCCATAGCTGAATTACCTACCTTTGTTTCAAAACAAACACCAGCACTGAAATCATCACTTAGATTTTCTTCTTTGTCTGTCTTTGCCTCCGTGTCTTTCTTCCTAATCACTACATCAGAGTCTACAGTGCTACTCCCCCCCACAGATGCACTGGAATTAGCATTTCCCTGTCTTAGATCGTTTGTATGATCACTAAACACAGCCTGTTTTGGTTGTTCTCCAGCTGAATATGTTGGCATTTCTAATTGTATTTGCGTGGGTGCTTCCTTCTCTTCATCTGTCTTAATTTCTTTTTCTGCTTTCAGGTTTTCAGTCTCTGCTGTCCCATCATTATTCACAGTGCCTAGTATGTAATCCCTAAAACTAAACACAACTGTATCCTTCTGACTGTCTGCTGTCTCACTGTTTCCATGTGCATTCCTGTTTCCATGGCCCCCGTTGCTATGTCCTAGCTGGACAACGATTGGAGGTGGAGACGATGACTCACTGGACTTGTTAGCCATCACTTTTCCGGTTGTATTCCCTTCATTGCACCACGTCCCGGGCTCGGGGCTGCAAGGCTGAGTGGGAGTGACTATGCCCAGTGACACCAGTTGTTCTTCACATTCTTGGAAGGCCTCTTGGAGTTCCCGGTCTAAGAATGTGGATGGGGAAGGGGCCAGGGGTCTGTTACCCGGGTAAGGTGTGGCAGCAGGCTGAGTTAAGAGCTGGACATCTGCGACAAGTGGGTCGCAGCCGTGAGGCCTGAGGCAAGGGTAGGGTGACAGAGTTAGGAGTACACAGAAACAGCTGCCCAGTAGAAGGCCATGCTCTGACACAGCACTCTGTGACATGCACAGATGACACACAACTGCACCCGGGATGCCTTTTCTAAGATACAGATTCTCTTACAAGAAATAATATCAGCCGTTTATAAGAATACAAGACGGTTGTTAATGGACATGCACTCCAAAATTCATTGCAGTAAGTAGCATTTGTGCAGTTTTACTCACCTATTTCAAACCCTGCTGCAACACGCCTTCAGCATCTCAGTTTTTTGGTATGATTTTCTTATTTTCAGTGTGTATCAAAAGCTTAAAAGCCTAGCGAAATTTATCATCTAATTAAAATGATTTAATTTCTTATTGGAACTATAAATTATTTACTGTAGTCTCATCATACATTAGTTTGATTATATATAATGAGAAATAGTGTCAAGTCATTCATCCTGATTACAGTGATGGGTAGTTTCTGGGTTATTGGAAACAGTTTTATAGCCTAAATAATTTAGCATTCGTGCTACTTTAATGCCATTCATCTGCACCTGCTGAGTCACTGCTAAAACATTACCTGCATTAAAGGAAAATGAGGGACCATTTTAATCTTTCACGCTGTCTGACTACAGAGAATAACCATCATTATCAAGCTATAATCGTCATAGCATAGTCCGTTCAAGTTTCGTTATTTTAACGCATTCTTTTCTAAAGAAGTTCCGATAAAGCGAGTAGGAATATCACCGAGGATCACTACGAGGGATTGGTTAACACAGTCACACATGACTTCTGCATAAAGACTCTGCCAGATCCTTGTAAACACAGCGTCTGTCCTCACATGTTCACTTGGCAGTCTCTGCTAAAGGGTGGAGAAGCAAAACAGACTAAACTGTGTGCAGGTGTCCAGTTTTACTACGCAACAAAGCAGGAACTCTGCTTTTTCAAATGATTTGTCCTTTCTGAAGTTTTGATATTTCTAGTTATTCAAAGCTTTTCACTTGTTTTACCTGTACATTTTTACAAATTCACATCAAGCAATGATACTTATACTTCTGGTTGACAGAAGACATCAAAGCATCAGAAGAATTAGTGCATTTAACTTTAGATAAAAGCAGGCAACACTGACCACATCAGACCATGTTAAGGCGTGATTGCTGCAGAGCCACAGCAATCATACCCATCACGCTCGAACATAAGTTAGAAACATTAGATCACCCTGCCAACTTCTTGTTCCTCTCCATGCTCCCTAATTTCACTCTTTATCACCACGCCTTCTGCTGACAGCACAGAGGACAGCCGTCTAGCCATCATCATGCTGAACCTATGAGGTACCTTGTATCTTGAAACAGCAATGGTTGACTGACTTCTATGTGATGCTGCAGACCCGCCAGCAGGGGGTTCACCTGTTCACATTTCCTGTCACCTGAGCTGGTTTTAGCTCTGCTAACACAAACCCACACACACATATGCAGACATATTCACACATGAAGCAAATCAACAACAGGTTTGCTTTCACTCTGACTAAATAAACTGTTACAAGTGTGTTTCCTCACAGCCATAAAAAAAGTAATATTTAACGTATTATACAGTATTATTAGTGTATGCACATACTGGCCACTTTATTAGTTACTCCTTGCTAGTCTAGGTTGGACCCCTTTTCCCTTTATATGTAAAAAAATGTAACGATGAAGGAAATACATGGAAACTGCAGATGTTCCAGCTAACAGAGCATTCTGATCGGGTATATATTTAACTGTCTATTATTACACAGACAATTAAAGCTCTAAGGGCAAACTGAATCTACATTTAATATTTATTATGAGAAGTATTAGGAACAACTGACGGACAGTTCTGGCAATATAAGAAAATATGTTAACATGTCAGCTTATTTTGATATTTTTCCCAAACTTCTATCCTTTTTTTCGGAGATATATGTTTTCAGTATTGCTCACTTTAAACTAGAAAAAGAGAAACTTGAGAAAAACCAGAAAGTTATGACAAAAAAATATCCCAAACACACGAATCTGTTCAAGTCGTGAGAAGGAGAAAAAGGAAAATTCATTTTTCAGGCCTTTAAAATCACCTGCGGTACACAAAGCCAGCAAAAAAATGCGTGGGTAGTCATTTATGAGGCCTATTTGTCACTAATGGAAAAAGAAGAATACTTACTTTTATCGGCAAGTAGACAAAGAAACCAAACAATTGTAGCCGTTTACATTCCTCAGTACTAAAGAGTCTTTCTAGAATGAGTCTTTCTTCATTTTGTGATCGTCACTGATGTTTATGATGACATTGACAAAACTGCCAGGTTTAATCTTGCACTATCAATTCTGCCACCAGCACTAAGAATCAGCTCTGTCTCAATGATTTTTTGCCACTTGTAGCAGCAAATCAAACCTGATAATCCTCATCTGATTATGCATGATAAAGCCAAAAACAAATTGCCAGAGCATTACCTCAATTCTTAAGTCAGAGTAGTTAAAAGGACCTCTGTAAATCGGCATAACTTGGAACCATCCCAAAATGGTTGTGGTGTTACAAGTACAGTCTGTGTTTGGGCGCAGATCTGTTATGTAACGCCACCAGATGTCACCAATTATATAAAAGATTCAATTTAAGGGGGAAGATTTTGTTTAGGGTGAGTGCAGGGCTTCAGGTTAGAGGAGTAGTGATTATGGTTAGAGTTGGAGTAAGTATCCAGGAAGTTATGTCTTCTGAAGTGTAAAAGTCTGTGTGTATGTGTGTGTAACCCCTCCACTTACCCCAGTGAGGACTCCCAGATGTTGAGCTCGCTGCTGAAATCTAAACTGGGCAGCAGGTCGTGAGGAAACTCAAGCTCCTCCTTGTCCTCCTGGTCTGCGGCCGTGCCTCGGCTCTCCTCCACCCCGGTGATGACTGGGATGTCTGGCAGCACGGGCTGAGACAGCAGGCTGTGCTGGCTGGTGGAAACCTCGGTCAGTAGCGCTCCGTCGTCCCTCTGGGTCGAACTCTCGGCTCGAGCTTCAGTCTGCAGGAACGGTGAAGGATACCAGTGAGCTACACGAGGGAGTCTGCCACACAACACACACACACACGTGTATACTTAAGCAAGTGTGATCATGTCGCGGGCAAACACGGGAACACCCACAAATTAATGCTCAAAGCCAGACATCACATGAGCAGATAACTCCACCCATGTGTTTGTTTGTTATAATGTAAAGGCCACACTGGCTGAACTACGTCCTTCCACTCAGACGTCTTATCTGATACGTCTCTCAACGTGCTTTTCTTATGCTATTAAAAGATTATTTCCAGTATTAAATCCTAGCATTTATCCCGGCTCACTGCAGTTTAATCTCTGCAGCTTTGTTTACACCCCACATTTGAGCATGTCCTCTGAATGGGACAAAAAACAACTAATGAATTGAAAAATATTGTCATCAGAAGTACTTTCCACCTCACAAACACCTCTGAGGAAATACAAATGTATTTTTTCCCAAGGTGTTGAAATAATAATCATTAAAGCCAAACCAGTTTTGCTGGATGGTGACAAGCATAATTAAGCAGCACAGACAAGAGCAGGTATTTTGGATGATATCTTCTGCTTCAGATGTGTCTTTATCTGAGCCAATCATTTTTCCAAGCAACCTGAAATACAGTAAATGAAATAATCTGAACTCTCATCTGCTTTTTATTTCCTGATTGTTCAACAGTCAGTTGGAAAGGATATAGCCACAGCCACAGCACTCGCTATGAGGACAATAACAGCCTCACGGTGCACAACACTCAGCTAAGCTGCAATGCAATAGAGCTGGGGTGCTCTTGTCTGTGGATGGAGGTGGAGAGTCGGAGGTTATTTTTCTTATTTCTTTTCATTTGTTTCGCGTGTCCAGATTTAGAGATCTAACACAGCCCTGCCTGTTATATTTAGTGTTTCCTTTTTTACACAGAGATCCTGATTTTAGCCAGTGAGTTGATTTCACGTGTGAGTATGGATACAGCCACACAGTGGTAATGATATCCTTTGAGGATCTGCTGAGATTCAGTATTAAAGCACATTGATTATTTATGAATCACTCATAGCTGGCGTGCAGTCATTGCAAGCAGAAACGAAGGTTAAATCAATTCAATGCAGCACTTACACGAGAGCAAGTTTGACCTTATATACACTTGCTTTAGCGTCTTCACTCATATGATGTGATTACAGTAATGCTGCAAACTATTTCAAGCCAGAAACAAAAAAATATATTCAAGACCGACTAGAAAAACACCAACTTACGCTGGAGCTTCGCTTTAGCGCTGTATTTCCTTAATGTGGAAACTGGAGACACATTAACAAATAAATTTGGGCTGCAGGCTCTGAGTCACTGGCCTCACCTGTGTGACCACAAAGAGCCTCCTTTGTGGGACATGTTAAGCACAGAATGTGCTTGCATGAACACACACAAAAATTGTGTGCTAGACTTTTAAAAGACATTTGCACAAGAATGGTGTCATGCCGTCTTAGTTTATTTTTAAATGTTCTAATTTAGATTCTTTTTTTTCTCGTTGTAGCAAGAAACCCAGCTACACAACTGGCTGCAGAAGAGAAGATAAAACATTAAAAGAAACCGGATGCAAAAAAAAAAGGCCTGCTGCAGGTATGAGTGTCACTCTGAATGTCTGTGATCTCCCTGCTGCTCCTATTTTCTGGATTAATGTTATATAATCAGGTGTTAAAACAGTTCCTTCACTCCTTAACAGTGATGCACGCTGGGATCAGCACAGTCATGAGAAAACTGTATGTTGCCATGTGTCGAGTTTCCTGTTTCCTGCCTGTCATGCAAAAGACAGAAAACATACAACCCGTACCTTTTCTCAAATGAGAGAATGACGAGGAAAAGCACGCCAAAGTTTACAGCAAACACTCATTCAACATTTCTTAAAAGGTCAAGAAGGTGGAAAATCACACCTGCTCTTTGTTTGTTCGATCCCTACGCAGAAAGCACCTTTTGTTAATATTTAACCCACAGGAACTAAACGAAAAGCCACAGTGAGAGACAGCGAGGCTGACTGGCTATTACTGCCTGTGCAGCAAATACTCTCTATTCAAAACGTCAATGCTCGAGCCCTGAAAAAAAGCCTTAATGCTTCACACATGACTGCTGTAAACATGAAAGAGGAGTGCTGAAGAAGGAACAGGTCCCCTCTTCACCCACAGACACACAAAACCGACTCAACATATCCACTCCATCCACCCTCCTGTATAAAACACACCTTTGATTGCACGTCCTACGAGCTTTATCTCATTTCATCTCTCTTGCACTTACCCAGCAGTGTGCTCCACTGTCCTGAAGGTGACTCTACAGTGCAGTGCAGCTTCTCTGCTACCCTTATACTATGCTCACACTGTGCAGGCAGGCTCTGCAGGGCTCTGTGTTTTGAAGGAGGGCAGTCGAGAACACAAACATGCTGCAACACATGCTGCTGACGCTCCCGCTCCTCCTCTCCTGTACTTCCTTCTCCTCCTCTCCACAGCCCTGTCCTCTTTGTAGAGTCACTGCCGCTCCCCCTTTAAATTTCCATGAGCCTCCTCTGTTTCTTCCAGTGTGTGTATGTGTGTGTGTGGTCTCTAGAAACACTACACTACCAAACCTGCTGCTGCTGCTGAGACTGACTAACTTGACTTGTGCTGGCCTCGTGGAAGTGCTGAGCATTCTCCTCCCCCTCTACTGTAAACTCTTTCCACTCAGCTCTCCTTCTGTCTCCTCCTCCTAGTCTAAGAACTTTCCCTCTTTTCTTTTCTTTCCTTCCCTATTCACCTCCTCCCCCTTTCTCTTGCTGCTGTGTCTTGTGGTTGGTAGCATTGACAGTGCCTCTGCAGGTGAATGCTGGGAATTGGGCCAAGAGTCAGGCCTGCAGTGACCCCCAAAGAGAGGATCAGGTTACGCTCTAGGAAGCTGTGGTTACACGTAAACGTGGGCATGTATGCCCTTTAGAGCCACAGCTCACCCCGCTGTCAATCAATTAAGTTTCTGGATAAGAAACTTAACAACGGCTCCATAAGAAGCCGTCTCACGGATAAACTATTCCACAGAAGGCAAAACAAGAATTTAATAAAAACTCAATCAACAGACTCATTTTAAAACTCTGACTGACATAAGACTAGAGTTTAATAATAATGAAAATATAAAAATAACAACCAAGAAGAATCTGATTTGGCCTAATTTTATAAAACAAAAATTACTAATTGTGCTGTAATGTTATTTTGTGTATAGCCACATTTCTTATGCAAAGCAGAATTATGAAACCACGCCTCAAATTATCGTGAACAAATTGAAATTTTATATCAAATCTTTAAAATGATAAATGCTATGATATTCTTGCTTTTCTTTTTTCATTTTCTCTGTCTTTTTCATCTAATATTACACTCTATTGAAAACATGTTAAATAATGTTTATATGCATAAACGTTCATTACATTGTTCATTGCACATCACACAATAATAGTTGAGTAGTTTAAAAAAAACTTATGAATGTGCACCACAATTTCTTCCTGCATTGACCGCAGCTTCCTGCTTTAAATATGACCTTTCGATGAGGTTCACGTGCGTCATCACCACATGATTAAACATACTGATATGACAGTTCACTGTTTTTAAAGGTTTTACCATGAAAAAAAAACCAACTTTCACCTTTCACATGGCATGAATGGGTTATGGTGACTTGATCATGATGAAAGTTGCTACGAACAGGCACAGTTTGAGTGGTAATACCGCACCCCAAAACAAAAAAAACAAAAAAGCAAAAACAAGAACAAAAGCCACAGCCATCCGTTCCTGTGAGCACTACAAATATCGTACCCACACACAAGCTAATATTATCAAAGTGGCAGTCACACGTACACACACACATTGTACCTGCACGGAGTCATTTTGACTTTCCTTAGGTGGCAACAGAACAACATTTTCTGCAGCGCCCTCTTCTGGCTGTAACGAGGGAATGAAATGGTTCACAGAGAGATTTTTAAAGGAACAACTTTACATTAGATAGAAGCAGTTGCATGCAGAGTGCACTGAAAACAACTCGCCACTATTTTTTTTAAGAGGAGTAGCATGTTAAGCTCAGTCAGTCTGTGAGTACTTAGTGCTGGAGCATATAGCTCATGAGTCAAATGTTTAAATTAATCCTATTAGGTTAATCCAGAATTCCACTTCTGAAGTCCTTCAGTCACATTTTAAATTCCCGTTTTTCTATAGGTGTCCTTCTTCTGGTATGTTTGTCTTTGTTATTAGAAGTGCACAACAGCAACATTGCAATAATGAGACACGCAACGGCCTTCTAAACATCATAAAGGCATGAATTATTATTAGGGTGTGTAGCAATGGGCATAGATTAAGACACATGCTGTGAGTCATTAAATAACACATCTGATCTTTATCGTTATCGCAGCTTTACGAGGGTAAATCACAAAATAAGACAAGCCATGTTATCTTATCTAAATGCTCATTAGACAAGCCTCAGCATTTAAAGCCCGTGTATTTCACCGAAGCAAAAAGTTAGTAATCATGCGACTGTGTTAGTTAAAAGAGCTCAAGGTGTGCATAGCAGCAAGTAGAGATCCTAGCTATCCAACGTCTGCAAGCTTGCCCTTACCAATGTCTCAGTCGTGCTGCTCTCGTTCCCCATGGCTTACCCAGCTGCAGGGCCACAACTGCCCAGAGCAACAGCCTCTCACATCAGCTGGCTGTAAGAAACTAGCAACAGAGACACCATCAGCGTACAGCAAGGTCAACAAGGAGACCTGGAGTCTGAACAGCCGTCCCTCAGTAGTCACAGACTCCTGCGTCACAGGATTAAAAGTCTTTGGTATGAGGTTAAACTTCTGTGGAGTGAGGGGGAATTGTAAGTGTGTGTTGTTTTAGAGATTAGGGACGTCTGATGCAAGAACCTTACACCAAGACCAAAGTGCAGGTTTCAAGTCTGCTGATGTGGCCTTAAATGTGGGAAAGCTGGAGCTTCGTTGGTAGAAGGACAGTTGAATTATTTTTTTTAATTGTTCTAAACATGAAATGTGTATTAGTTAGATTAATCTCCAGCTGCAGTAACTTTGTATAACCTCGTGTCTAAAAGACATGAAACAAACGGACTCCCAGCATCAGAGCATCCATGCATCAGCACATTGGAGGATACATCAGATGCAGAAATATTCTCTCACAATCATCTCCCTGTCTCGTGAGGATACTTTTGTGTTGTCTGTAATGCAGCTGAGCCGTGAAAGGGAAAGGCCCGTTAATGTATTCCCTGTATGTAGAGCTGGGCGATAGAACGATAACGATATGTATCGCGATATAACTTTTACTCGATAGAGAAATTAAGCTATCGCGATAGACCTCGCCGCTCTTGTCCTCAAAAAAAAAAAAAAAAAAAAAAGGTCAGCCAATCCAAATTAAGTAGCGCAGAGCCGAACCAATCACAGCCGCAGCGTCACGTCGCGTGACTTGTTACGTACAGCACAAGTGCCAAGCCGCACGTGTGTTTGTTTGGGAAGCAGCCAGCGGGTAATGGAGGAAATGAGTGTGCCGACTAGAAAAATCAACCGAGCGTGACCGAAGAGAAAACAGATGATGGTTCCAATGCCGGAGAGATTGTCGAACGGAAGAGCCATAGAAGTTCCGTAGTGTGAAGGTATTTCGGCTATTTCAAGTCTGACAAAAAACAGAGTAGCGTGCACTGTAAATTGTGCCGAAAGCAAGTCTGGAAATACAATAAACTGGTGCATGCGTCACACTGTGCGCCACGTTATTGTTTCGGTGAAATGAATTTCTACAATACTGTTACTGTTAATTCTACTCTCTTGCAGTGTTTAAATGCTTACATATACACACAGTTACTGTCCCTCCACACATACGACTCGGTTCTGCTTCTATGCCCCAGCTTTGTTTACTTTTTCCCACCGAGGCTTCTAGACTTCTGATTGGCCAACATTTCTGCACGGTTAGGAATCTAGCGCCACCTGCTGCTTTGGCATGTTCATAGCAGCGTTTTCCTTCATTTCTGCCTTTATGTGTGGACGGGATTATTTTTTAAAACGAAAACGGAAAATCTCCGTTTTCAAAAATACCCGTGTACGTGTGGACGTAGCCTCAGTCTCTGACTGGAAGCGCTAATTCGTCATTCGGCTTTTGTCAGACTAAAGTAACTGTTAAAACTGTTTGAAAAGCTAAGCTATACAACAAGGAGAGATTGAGAATTTCCTTTTAGTTCTCAGTTTATTTGATATTGACAAAAGTTAGTCAGTTTTGTCTGTTATTCTGTAAAACAAACTAAGATTTATTTTTAGAATTAATATTTTGTTTCTAAGTGGAATTGACAATTTAGTCTGTTTCGTTTGTTCTATTTTGAAACTTAAACACTTTAGCGGCTGCCTTTTGTGTAGTTTGCAATATTTGCCTTTATTTATCTGAAAAGGTCTCATGTTCCTTAAGTACATCTACCCTGTTGAACTTATTATGGGAAATAAATATTTAAATAAAAACAAGCTGCTGATTATTTCACATTTTACTTGTGAGCAACGGCACATTTAAATCTTACAAATATAGTTATTTGGCTTATATCGTGATATATATCGTTATCGCCTGAAATGAAAAAAACATATCGTGATATGAAAAAATCTTATATCGCCCAGCTCTACCTGTATGACTGCAGGGACTGCGTGGTAGCTCTGTTTAGTCAGAAAGCACTGACCTGAATATGCAAGACTTTATAAATAGATATTTGCCCTGTTCACTGCTGTTGACGTTTATTACAGTCTTATGCACAATTTTGTCACACAAACTAGATTTCCAAAAGAACGCAGAGGCCGTATAGTCCATCCGTGCAGTCAAAGCATGGCCTGAAATCATTTTTTGTCTCACATTTTTACATTAAAACAAAAGACAAAATGGACATCCTATCCTCACATATTAAATCACACCTATTCTGTGCTGCGGCAGCTTATCGGCCCTGCTCGCCTGCTTGCTATTTGTGTGATTGGGGTGTAATTTCAGCCCCTATAGTGACACGTGTGCACTTTAAGTGGCAGCAGTGTTTCGGGGCTTTTTGGCAGCCCAGAAAGCACTGAGGGGAAATCATGTGATTAGGCTGTTGCCAGGTCTCTTCTCACCTCATCACGGCCTGACCATCACTCAACGTGAGTAATCTTTTAAGTTCACGGGTTTGGCTCAGAGCCATGAATGTCTTTGGTCAGACAAATATGAGTTTGTCCATCAGCGGGCAAACAAACCGCCAAACTAAACAACACAACACGTAATTTCTCAGAACTTTGCAAAGCAAGTTGATACATTTGTGATTAAACCCATATTCACCATCACACCACCAGTAACCGTAAACACTCACACTTAATCGAATACAGTCACACTAATCTCAGTACAGGTTTTAACAATGTCACCGTAATATAATCCAAAGTTTTAACACAGCTGCAACTCACCAAAAAACTACTCACCACGCCAAACAAAAGTCTTTTTTCTGCTACAGTGTGTGCCCCCCAGCTTTGACAAACCCCTCCAACCTGTGTTTACTGTCAGACTCAAGGCCAGTGTTTCTGTCCTGTCTTCTGAGGAGCCCCGGTTCCTCTGTTGCTATTTTTTGCACTGGACGCAGGACAGGGACAGAAGTTGGGACAGGATCAAGGGAGGGAGGGAGGGGAGGAGACCGAACTGGAGCTGGGGAAGCCATGTCTGCTCAGGGAGTCAGTGGGCCGAGGGATTGTAAACAAAGACACACGTTATGGAGAGGAGGACGGCATGTCAGACCTCACTTGTCACATAAGAGGCTGCAGATGGCGTTAAAGTGTCCAAACCACCTGTAGCATCCTTTAATATCTACACCTTAACATCTACTGATCCCCTCGATTTCAGTCTGGTGGTCCTCTTTTAAGTCCAACACCTCCCTGTAGATTTCCCTGTGACTGACGTGTAAGGACAACACCAACACACTCACACAGCAACCTGACAGATGGGAAGAATAACAAACAGGAGCCCCAGTTACAGATTTGACAACAGAGAGGCTTTAAATGTTTTTTGGATCCTCTCATCTGCCATCTTCAAAGGCTATTTTCAGCCAAGCGCCCCAGTGTGTGCTGATAGCATCATCCCTATAAATAACAGTACACGCATTGTTCACCAAACACACTTGTTATAGATTTTCTTTATTTGTAGGCTATGGACTAAATGAATCTGCAGATGTAAACAATCCCTTCTCTTGTCAGTCTGTCTCCCATCTTTCCTCGACTACGATCAGCCTCACACTCTCACGTTTATACTCAGCTCCTCCTTTCCCTACTCCCTGATCTGTCTCTGCAGCTCCTTTTTTACTGCTGACATCGCCCCTCCTCCAACACTTGAATGCACCTTCCCTCTCCCCGCTTTCTCCTCAGTAAAGACTCAGCACTTGACCAGTAAAACCTGCTATGGTTCTTCTCCCATGCTATCCCCTGCTCAGTCCCACAGACATGGATGCAATGCTGCAGCCAGTCTCTGACAGCCCCACAGTTTTCCACCTCTCCTCTGTTTACCTTGCCGTGTGGGATTCCGATGCAGCTCCCCATCTTGTATTCCATGTCCTCCTCTGGTGAAGTGACTCTGGCACTACACGGCTGGCAAAGCACCTTTCTGCAGAACTGCATCGTTGTTAGTCAGACTCAGCATTGCCAAAGCAGGAAGATCTCTGCAGGAGCTACAGAGTGAGGGTGTGCACGCCTCTGTGTCTGTGTGAGTGTGTCCCTCAACGACTAATAAACGCTCTGCATTGCATTGCCCATGGTGTCCCTCTGACATATATTTTCAAGCCATTGTTATATAAAATCTACATTACATAAGGAGTCCAACCTAAATCAAATCAGAGTGAAAAAAGGGAGCCACTCTTTCCAGTCTTAATGCAGCCTCACTCTACATCAGTGCACAGGGTGAGCAGACTGAAGCACTGCTTTGGAGAGAAAAAAGCTCAGAGTGGGAGAGAGGAAGAGATGGGAGGCAGCACGAAGTGTGCCTGTCTCTTTAAAAGAACCAAGATGATGCTGGTACATCATCATGATGGGTATGTTTGATAGTATCAGTGCATTCAGCCAAATGAATTCGATCATACTGATATTCACTCAGCCAATATGGAATAACAAAGAAACCCAATAGCAAAACAGAATAAAGAACTTTTATCTTTTAGCTGTTTATCGATTTAGCTGTTTATTGTTTAACTCAACCTTTTTGTTACATTTTTGTAGCATAGTAACAGGGATATATCTATACCTGATGAGTTCCTGACATCTACAGAGAGGAGGTCAGAGGCTGCTCCCTGTTATGCTTCTGGAGGTATTTTGCAGGCATTGTTTGGGTCCCTTTTCTCCTTAGAAAGAGGCATAAAGGCAGATTCTACAAAGTTGTTTTGAGATATCACCTTTATCCTATGATGAATCATTCTTCTCCTGAAGGGAGTGGTCTCTTCTGTGATGAAAACCTCCTCTCCAAACTTGGAGGATCAATAGAAAAGCATTGTGTCTGGCCTGTTTTGGCCTGGGTTGTGTCTAATGTAGCATGACTTTCCACTGTAAGGAATCTAATTATACAAACAAGCAAAAAACAGACTGGTCTTGGACATACTGAAGCCTAAATTGTTCCCGGTGCCAGGCCAGGGCTTTGAATGGCTGCTTGTGCGTGAGTATGTGTATAAATACACTGTGAAGTGATATAGAACCTCTAAGGTTAAAAAATATGTAAGGGTAGGTTGGCCAAAACATCAGTATGCAGTCTAATATCACTAAGATAACATTTTGGCTCCTTAAAAATGAGCAACTCACAAAATTTCCAGTTGAGACAACCATGCATCATAAATACAGGCAGATAAAAGATTCTGACATGGTCCAGGGATCAGACCAGCTGCAGAAACCGGCACTCCAGTGATCACGCTTCATAGTAGGTTTACATGAAGAAAACCAGTGTAAAAAGAAACCTGACTTTCCCTTTCCCTTGATTCGCGCAAGACTTAAGACTCCTATGTCATGGACAGACTAATCCGTCATAGGAAATTATGGGATATGAACAAAATATCAAAACAATCCTTACTGCAAACTTTCTTGCACTAACGATATACAGTTCTGTGAAAAATAAATTAGCTGCAAGTAGAACTGCTGTCAGCAGCAACTTAAAGCAATCACTATCTATGTGACTTCATCAGTCTTTCACATTGTTATGGAACAACTTTAGCCCATTTGTCTTTATGTTGCTTCACTTTATTGAGGTTTGCAGGCATTTGCACTGCTTTTTTTAAGGTCTCGCCACAGCATTTCAGTCAGCTTGAGGTCTGGACTTTGACTCGATCATTGCCACACTTCCATTCTTCTCTTTTACAGCCTTTCTGTTGCATACTTGCTGCTTGCTTGGGATCATTGTCCTGTTACATTACCCATGTTGGTTAAATCTTAACTGTTGTACAGATGACCTCACAATGAAGTTCAAGGTCAACTGAGTAAATCCAAGGTACCCAAGCCATGTGTCTGCTAACCAAGCCGAAATAAAAATCTTCCACCACCATGGCGAGTTAGTGTGAGATGTTTGTGCTAATATCCGGTTTGATCATTGCCAGTCATGGAACCTTCATTTCTACCAATGTGTTATGTCAAAGCTCAGATTATCAGAAGCATATTATGTTAAGGCTTTTGTGTATCAATATTCAAGAGTTGCAATAAAATAATTTTAAAAAACTTTTATTCATTTCTTTTTTATTATTCAAACTTAAAACACAGTAAAAAATAAACAAATGTGCAATAGAACGATTATTATACATTGACCTCAACTGATAAAACTGTAACACATCACTTGAATTTTATTAAGTAAAACGTTTAAGAACAATGTTTAGGTTTTTCAGTGGGGAAGATGGTGTAGTCTGTCAGTCATTCTGTGTGTTTGGAGGCCGAATAATTGAATCTTTGATGTCGAAGGCATCTATGAGCTCCTGAGAAGGACAAAGCAAACTTTACAATTAATATCACAGGCACAAAACAAAATCTTGATTGTAGCTACCGTGCTTTTAATTAATGTGCACTTCAGGCCAAAACCTGCTAACCTTCCATATCTTTGGGCTGATAGAGAGGATACACTGTTTACGGCTGGTGGAACCTCCGGCTTCCACCTCCCCCTCCTCTACAGGAGCTGAAACGTGAAAACATTGTTTTATTTCATTATTTACCTCAAGGGATTTTCTATGCTATCCCCCAGTCAGAACAGTACAAGTGTCACATCATCTCACCTATACATGGCAATTTCTCTTCATCAAGATACATTCTTGCCAGTCCATCCTGAAACACAAATGAAACTGTCATGCCTGTTTATGGTCACCAGGAGGCACTGGAGTTCACTTTAAATCTTTAGTAAATTCCTTACTCTGATCAGAAAAGAAGTGTGAAAGATGTTCTCCACTGTCCGGGAAAAGGAGCTGGGGTCAATGACGAACTCGTAATATGATATTGGTGAGGTTGCTGTGATAGAAGGAGAGGGGAAAAAAGTACACGTGAGCAACTAATAGTTTACACAGCCATGCGATGTCTCTGAGGTCGACTTCAAACTCACGATCATCTTGGTAATAACTCTTCAGGTACCCCAGAATCCTTTCCACTTCTTTTTCTGTCGCTTCTTGTTGCGACTCTTCCATTTTCTTCAGCTAAAAGACATTTAATGACACACCGAATAAGTGGGATAGGTCCACAAAATTAAAAAAATAAATTTAAAAATCTGTTGATTTCATTTGTAAGAAATACAATTAGATAATAAAAAGTCAAGATATGCACTGAAAGATGAAGATTACAGTGAAGGGGCCTCTCTAACATGTAAGGGAAAGTTATTCCATAATTTAAAGCAGTGACAGAAAAGGCCCTGTCCCCCTAACATTCCTTGTGGATCTCAGTACTTCCAGGAGCAGCTGGTCAGCTGACTTGAGAGTGTGTAGGGGTGAAGAAGCTCAGAGAGGTACGGTGGGGTAAGATTGTGAAAAGATTAAAGTTGAACTTTAAAATATACGATCAGCCAGTAAGTAAGGCCAGGAGAGGGGTTATATGCTCTGTTTTACAAGTTCCTGTTAACATTCGTGCAGCCGCATTTTGAACCAGCTGCAGGCGCAAGAGTAGCGACTCACTGACTCCCACATAAAGAGAGTTGCAGTAATCCAGATGGGATGAAATAAAAGCATGGATCACTGTTTCAAAGTGCTGCCTAGAAAGAAAAAAAATTGACTGTTGCCAATCGCCTTAAATGATGAAAACTAGACTTAACGACCGCTCTGATTTACCGTCTAATTTAACATCACTGTCCAACTTCAAATCAAGATCACTAATAATAGCTTTAAAATAAACTTCCAGGGGTTCCAAATCAACAGAAGAAGATTCACAGGGATCATTTGGTCCAAATACCAACATTGTGGTGGATAATGTGGCGAAACTTTGTGTATGTGTGGAAAATGGAAACAGGGACGGGGTGGCTACTACATTTATCTTAAACTACATGTAGGTAACAGCAGCCATGGAAGTGTCATTTCAGTTACCTGAGTAGGCATTATCCTTTTGGCTTCTTTGCTGGGTGCTTTTCTTTGCCGTTCTATCCTTTGTTTTGGGGGAGGTGGTTCTGCATAGAATGAGCCCATCCTGCAAAGAACCAGAGGGATGAGAAATTTAAAAAAAACCGAAAATCAGAAAACGTATCCACATAAAACCACTGTGTTATTCCATCTTATGCCATAATTTGACAATGCGCCTTCTGTTTAGAACTTCTCATATGTAAAATCCACAGGTGAGGTTGCGTTGATGACATTTTGCTCACATTGTTGAGAGTTGTCCACCATATTGGACATGACACCGCCACCAGGGAGGGAAAAATGTGTCTTCCCTGACTGATTGGTGAGTGGTAGGTTGAATCAGCCATAAAGAGGGTGCCACACCAAAAGCCTCCTTGTGATCATTTTAGTCCTGCAGATTGCTTTGTAGTTTCCATGGAAGACACCAACTTGTCTGCAAACACTCACCAACTAACTCCATCGCGGTAGTAAAAAAATGACCACTCGGAGAGTTGCTGGCAAGTGTCTACAGAAAAGCTTCCTGCATGCAATCTACAGGCAGCTGGAGCAATCTGCCAGTGAAAAACAATTAAAAGAAGGATATTTGTGCAGAACAGCAGACCTCTTTGTGTCCAATTTCACCATGTGACGGGCAGCAACCATTCACCAGCTGGTCAGGAAATACACATCTCTCTCCATCACGACTGCTGGTTGCCAGGGGGTTGCTGACTGTGTGACTGGGACCTTATTCACGTCATCGTACAGCATCAAATTCTCAAAATAGCATCACATGACTGCAAAAGCCAGAGTATGACTGAGTAAGCATTACCCTGCTGCAGTATAATTTTGGTGCCACATCATACCATCCATAATATACCAGCATAAATTTTTATGCGATATAAAAGTGTCGCAACCTGATGTGAGTGGTACAACAGTGTCATGTGTTTACATTTCCCAGCAGGCACAACAATGACACAATCCCAGACTGCATAAACAACAGCCAAGAAATTCCAACACCACAAAATACTTTGTAAAATATGCAAGAAATCTCCTCCTGTTAAAGGTAGAAACAACAAACTTGTTTTGCCATTTGAGACAAAAGTACAAAGTTGAGTATACCCAGGCTATGACAGCAAACGACACAACCTGGCATCACTCAAGCACTTGTTATTTGCACTCCATGAGACAGGAGGAGCAAACGGTGGAAGAGAAAAAAAAAATAAGAGAAAGGAAGGTTTTTAGGAAACGACAAAGAGCTGTTCAAGGACGCTTTGATTGCTGGCAGCAAATCTGGAACCACTTATTCTACTTTTATGGACTGGCAGAAGACCACGTGCGCTTGTCGAAAGAAAATTTCTGTGTTATTAATTTGCTTCTTCACAGAACATCAGTCTATTTTTAGTTGGCAGGCAAAGACCCTGGCACTGCAGTCCCAGCTAGTAAACAGACTTGCTAAATCACTCACATGTAGTGGAAAGAGGGTGCTGTCCTAAAGCAGCACTCTGCTCTCCTGGCCAATCGGTGCCAGGCGTCCTGTGGCAGGTAGCCATTAGCGGTGTTCTGCTGCTCGTCTTCATCATCTTCTAGTCGGTTCAGACCCATGAAAGACAACTGTAGAGAAACATAGACATGACCACTGCAGTATGTGATGCTTTGGAAGTTGTGTTAAAATCGCACATTTTCCTACATTTATTAGTATTTGTGTCTGTATAACTCACTTAAATGAGCAGGAAAAAAACTAGTACAAAGCTGCTATAGCTACCGCGTTATCATAAAGAAACATAGGGCTGTGCCATATGACTCATATCCCAATATAAGACATTTCTCATCCACCATTTTCTGTAAATTCTGTGAATCTCAAGCAACTCGACTTGTGTGAAGTGTTTTCACTTTTCAGTTGGAGTCAAGTGTTTGGGCAGTACATTAAACTATATATTTTTAGATACAAGTTGTAACGGCCACCATTTCCTTTGTATTTCTTACAAGCCGTGTGGCGGGTAAAAGCCTGTTCTAATGTTTGAGTCTAAGGTTTATTTTTTTGCTTCTCATCCGTAAACTCTCTCCATACTCTTTCTGCTGGTATTCTCTGTGCCTGCATCCACACGATGACCATCCAAACAATTAAGAAAATATTGCCATAAACAGTGTATTTTGTGATACCACAAAACAAATGATAGCGTATAATATGAAACGATAGATGTTTTCATTTCATCATCTGATATATTTCAATCATATCACACAGCCCTACAGACAGATATTTAACAATTCATGATTACTGGGGTTTGTCTGGCCATCATATGAGTCCACTAAACAAACTCCTGTCAGCTTTGTTTTGCCCTCCTTGCCTTTTTTTAACCATACATAACTTAAGGTAAAAGAAAAGCATGTGCAGCTCGAGTTACAAATCCAGACAGAAATACTGCAACTGTACAAAACTGCAAGGTCTGTATGGACCACTCGTGCAAGGTGACTGAAGGACAGACATGATACAGTAATCATACTCACGAGATGCTCAGCAAAAGCAGTGGGATCGAAAGCGGTTCCCTCGGAGAACAGCTGGCTGGCTTTCTCCTTCCCCAGGTCTGTAGCCACAACAAGGAGCTGTGCATCCAGGGCTGCTTCTCTCGCTTGTCGAACTGCCACCAAAACCCAACCAAAAAAAATGTAAAGTATAAAGGATTGATCTGCTGGCATGTGTTATTCATTTACATGTATCAGACCTACCATCTTTAAAAAGTTTGTTTGCTTCCTCTAAAACCTCTGTTAGTTTGTTGTTTGAAGGGCTCAGCATATCTTCCCTGTTCTCTGAAAAACAAAACAAGAAGAAAAGCACATCAAGGATTTGTTTGTAATACATACAAATCAACAACTTTGGCCATCCCCAAACCTGCTGGCCTGTAGTCACTCACGTTGTACTGAGCTGATGAGGTCTCTGTATTTGCTCCTTATTTCTCTCCTCAGGCCCTGGTCATTGTCGTCGTCTTGCAGGTCGGCTGGGCCGATGTCACTGCCACCCTCGTCCCCGTCACTTTGCTGCTGGTCTGCTTTCCTTCGGCCCGCTGAGCCATTATGCCGGGGAGCTTCCTCGTCACCACCGCCTTTGGATCTCTTCATCTTCACTCTCGCACTAGTTCGGCTGTGTTTTGTGAAAGGGAAGCAGGCTGACGGAAATCAAACATAAACAAAGCGCGTTTCTATCGATGAACAGGACTAATTATTACCTTCTAAAACAAGTCTTGGAGACAGGGTACAGAAACGGTCTGTTTACGGCTTCGGTTGTCAAGATGCTCGATGTTTTATTGGTACATATACCTAACGTAGCCACACCGTTTTTCTCAAAGTTTAGCCAAAGACACATAAAAAATCAAGATAAAAATCCGCATACGCTAGTGCTTACATGTGGTAAACCCAGCCCAAATATAATATAAAATGCGGATTAGCAAATCTTACCATACAGTTGCTTTTTGAAAAAGACTACTATGTCATGTTAGCTTTAACAGGTCAGTTAACAAAACAGAACCCTCTCATGCCTGCATACGCGAACGCGGAAGTCCTGCAAAGTTATATATCTCGCGTTACTCGTGTACATCTTTGGTGTTCAACGTTAGCCGACGTTAGCTAGCAAAAGCAATAGCCGCTTAGCTTAGCTCAACTGTTGGACGTTTGACTGTCACGGCCAAATAACGTCTTGGTTAAAAGCAAATACACAGCCTGTTGTGAGTGTCACAAATCCACCCGTGCGCAGTTTTTTTTTTATTATAATTGCTTCAACGTACCTGTGAGGCAAACGGACACAAGGCGCGCCAATTGGGTGTCAGCGAAATCGTCATGAAAGTCTAGACTTCTTCTTCTTCTAAATTTTATTGACGGTTGGTAAACAACTGAATGGCGCATTACCGCCACCAACTGGTATGAAGTGTGAACTGGAACGTCCCCCCCCCCCAAAAAACCCCCAAAACAAAACAAAAAAACAACAACAACAAAACAACAACTAAAATCCTCCCAAACAATTTACCCTCTTTTAAAAACTGGAATAAGGCCTGATAACCTTTACTTCTAGAGTCCTTTTGCAGTAAATAAATAAGATCTAGTTTCATTTTTATCTTACTGAGATTTTGGGTCAGTTATCATCTCTCCACCTGCACTTCTGACAGTGTAAGATGACATGTTCTATCGTTTCGTCTTCTCCACAGTTGTCACATTTCCCTGTTTTATCTTTCCTTATCAAAGTGTAGTGTTCACACCAGTATGTCCAAATCCTATTCTCGATATGACCCTCCTTATTTCTCCTTTCCTTTGAATGTTGTACATACACTGCCCCTTCCTTTCTATGGCGTTATTTTTGTGCCACTATTCTGAGTGCACGTAAAAAAAAAATGCAGGTGCAAGTGTTGCATTTTGAGGAGAAATTTATTTTGAGCGAAGAAAAGGTAAATTTGAGTGAACTAAATTCATTGCTGCGTGCAAAAAATGTATTTCAGTGTTTGCTATTATCTAAACACACACACAATAGCAGCCCCTGTCGCTCAGTTTTTGCACTTGTGCTTGCTCACATTGTGTTGCTTGCGCTCTCAACATTTCTGCCTGTGCACGCTCAACTCTTTCTGTACACCGTTATATTTGTGCCACAAAACCAGCCAATCACAGACTTGGATGCAAAAAAAATCTGATTGCCTGTTTTTTTTTTTTTGTTGTTGTTTTTTTGGAATGCATTTATTGAATAACAAAAACACGGCACAGTGCAGACGTCACAAACAGACAAGTGCAGATGACATAAAGGAGCACAAAAAAGGACAAATCTGATTGCCTGTTCTGGTCTGCAATCAGCTCGAAATGACGAAATGCAATATCCCAGAACCCATTTCGTCCAAAAACTCAAACGAGGCAGTGGCGGAGGAACACAGAGTGGCGGAGTTTGAAATATTACTCTTTCTGGGTCACAAAATAAACTTTTTTCTTTTTACTTTTGTAAAGTAACCTAAAATTATTATTGCCTCAAAGGGATTTAGTATTTTGCAAGATTGTTATTTACATACTTATTTGTATAACACTTTTAACAAAATACTCGTGTTACCTTGTTTTGTCTAATTCATACTGGCTGCAAGATTTACCCACGGTGGTACCACAGGGGCTGTGCCAAGAAGCCCCGCAAGACCAAAAAAAACCCCATTTGTTTGTGAAGCATGCTGGTCAGAAAGTTAGGGTCGCTGTCAATTTTTCAATGTTTTTGAAATGTTTCTTGTTTTGTATCGTTGTCTCCTATAATATTTATTGGTTGTTTATTTGTTTATTAATTCATTAATTTATGTTCGTGTTGCTGTGTGTGTTTCTGTGTTGTTCACAACATTAGAGTTCAGCTTTGATTGCAATTTGTTTGTAGGATTATTCAATTATTTTGTGTTTCCTAACATGTTAGCATAGTTACTGTATGCAAAGAATTAATATATATGTTGTTCCATGGTTTACTGGTGTTGAGCTTCCGCTGTACCCCCTGTTTCTGGTCTATTTGTTAGTTTATTTTAACTGGTGGTTTCTTCTTTAATTGGATGTAATTGTTATTTGTTTTTGGTTTTCGTTTCAATTAATAAGTGCTGTATTGGAATGACATTTTTATTACCGTTGTTTTGTCTTTCCTATTACTTGGTGTTCCTAATCCTTTTTTGTATTATTTTTGAATTACAACATTTTTGAAATTTGACTTTTTATGCACAGGTTGAAAATGACATATTATCGGTATTAATGTTCTTTTAAAAGTTATTCAGCAGTTCTTGGAGAGTGTTTGGGATATAATATGTCACATGTAACCCTTCTGGATGATATCCAACAAGTTTGAAGCAGAAATATTGTTTCAGTGACAAGTTATAGTCCACAATCACTTTTTGGCAGGTTGAAAATTGCATATTATCAGTTTTATTGTTCCCTTAATGGTAATTTAGCAGTTCTGAGGGACTGTTTGAGATGTAATATTTGACATATGACTGTTATGGCCCTGGCCATAATCTGTTTTGGTGGTTGTTTTGGTGGTTGTTTTCTTTGTCTGTGCCTTTAAGTCTTTGCAGGTCCCTGAGTGGATGAGCAGACGGCTGCCGATTGGTCTGCCGATCATGGGTCGCATTCAAAATCCCTCACCAGCAGTTGTCCTGGGGCAGCCACTGACAGGAGCAGCAGCAGACCTGACCCTGGCCCTGGCCCTGGCCTCCAAAACCTGAGACATTTGTGCGACCTTCTGAGTTCTGTATATAGTGTGTACATTAGTTTTCATTGTAAATAGCACATTGTAAATAGCACTGGAACAGAAGGGGTGAGCTGCCTTATTGTTTTCCTTGCACTGTTTTCTCCTGTTTATTTCAGTTAGGGAGTTAGGTGTAGCGCTTGTCTTTTGTTTGATGTTTGATTTCACATAGGGTTTAGATAGCACCTCCTCCTGACTTAGCTTGTTTTGTTTGTTATTTTGGCCTTTGTTCACCCCGGAGCTTCATTTTTGCAGTGTAGAAAAATAAACCACCATTCACTAAGAGATTGGTTTTCCCTCTGTGTATGGTTTTGGGGACCAGGGCGGGGCAATTTTCCAAACCTATGTTGCATCCCTGTACCCCTAGACTGGGGCGTAACAATGACCCTTCTGAATGACATGCACCAAGTTTGAAGCAGAAATAGTATTTCAGTGACAAGTTATAGTCCACAGTCACTTTTTGGCAAGTCGAAAATGGCATATTATGGGTATTAATGGTCCTTTAATAGTTATTGAACAGTCCTTAGAGATTGTTTGAGATATAATGTGTCACATGTAACCCTTTTGGATGATACCCAACAAGTTTGATGCAGAAATATTGTTTCAGTGACAAGATATAGTCCACAATCACTTTTTGGCAGGCTGAAAATGGCATATTATCGGTATTAATGTTCTTTTAAAAGTTATTCAGCAGTTCTTGGAGAGTGTTTGGGATATAATATGTCACGTGTAACCCTTCTGGATGATATCCAACAATTTTGAAGCAGAAACATTTTTTCAGTGACAAGATATAGGCGGCAATCACTTTTTGGCAGGTTGGAAATTGCATATTATCAGTTTTATTGTTCCTGAACAAGTTATTCAGCAGTTCTTGGAGAGTTTTTGGGATATAATATATCACATGTAACCCTTCTGGAATATATCCAACAAGTTTGAAGCCGAAATATTGTTTCAGTGACAGGTTATAGGCCACAATCATTTTTTGGTAGCGCTAAAATGCCATGTTCAGTCGTTATTCTGAACAAACAAGAAAGAGTCATGGTGATACTGGCACAATAGGTCTTTATTGTTTTAACTACTATTCGACAGTCTTATAACAAATATGAACAACAAGAGTAGACATCAGGGCTGGACTGGGACAAAAAATCAGCCCGGGCATTTTGACTAGAGACCGGCCCACCAGGTATTATAGGAAAAACCATAAAGCCTTTGAATGAAAACAAACGTCGTTGTGACAGTGATGTACACTGTCTTGTTGGTACATATGTATCAATCTAATAAACTTAAACCTACACCATCCTCCCTATTCTGGTATTCTAAACAGTACTTAGCCGAAACCCAAAGACTGCTTGGTTGAGTTAACTTCCTGAACTATCTACAACATATGGTGGAAACCTGAAATTAAGACAGAGAAGACTAGAGGTGAGACATGACCATTACTGAATATTAAAAATAATAAATGACAGATTTAGTGATATTTTCATAAACTATTTATTTACCACATCAATAAACAGCATGGCAGGGCAAAATATTTTTTCTAACATGGCAACCTTTTAAAAGTGAAAGGAGACAGAAAGACAGGTGAGAAAGAATAAAACTTAACTGACTTTTCGATGGCATTTTACACAAAGTACTAGTACAGTATCTAGAAAATGTGGGAAAATACTGGCATCATGTACAGTACTTTCTTCTGAAGAAATTATGTTGGGACCCTGAAAAAAACTAACTATGTACAATAATGGATTTCTATAAATTTGAAATTAGATGAAAACTTTGGTTGTAAGATTCAAATAATTATTTGTTGAAAGCTAGAAATTTTAAATGAGAATAAGAAAGAAAAGTATTTCTTTGTGCCCCCTTTCCCTGTTAATGCTCTACCTGGCCGCATGGCAAATCTTTGCTAGACCCGCCCCTGCACAGTTACCAGCTGTCAGCTACATAGAAAAGGTGTAAGTTGTCTCTCAGAAACAGTTCATGGCTTTCCTTCAACCCATTCATGTCACCTAAAAGGTAAACCTGTTTCTCCATCACCTGTTCAGCGCTGATGATTCAGTAAGGACATCTCCTGGTTTCATCTTCATGTTTCCCTCTCACCAGATAACCAAACCGATATCATGGCCAGCAGCTTTTAAAGCTGTGGCTCCAACAAACATCAGCTGTTACTAGAAAGTGATATTAAATAAATTCTAACAACAGCTTATCAGGTTTAAAGGCGCTTCTGCTGTTTAACACGACCTCTGCTAGTTTCCTCTTTCTGGCGCAAAGCGGGAGATAAACAAGCAAGAGAGACGGGACTTGTGGCAGAAACGCCGATCAGCTGATCATTGATCAGTTTCATGATTGAAGTAGCAGCAGGAGAGGGAGAACGAGAGAAGAAGAGGCAGCTGTGCAGCAAAGACACAGAATAACTCCAGCTTTTTGTCTTTTTTTTATTGTAGCTGAAGTACGGGACAAATCGCTTTTATTTTCAGCTCAATACAAAACGCATAATATTAACTCTGAATACCAGAGGATTCCGTTTTTTATGGCACGGTTGGCTCTACTAACTAACCATATGAATAAAATAAAGTTCACCAGTAACATCATAGCACCCACCCAACTGTACAGAAACTCCATCATGCTAGCTAGTACACAGTACGAGTTATTGTAACTGACTGTAAAAAGTTAGCACAAGGAAAATAAACTCCACCTAAACTTGGTTTGACCCAGATAGACTGCAGGTCATAACTTCTTACCTGAAGCTCATTTCACCTGACAGTCGGACTGGCGGCCGCCTTGCGTCTCTCCACCTCCAGTCCTTTCCCCCATCCACCTGCTGGCCTCCACCACTTGCTAATTTGACTGAATGTGTGAAAGCTCCACCATAGCCACTACCAAACAACTGAGTTCTTTTTACACGTCTGCCAGCATCTGTCCAATCCGCCACCTTTCACTGTTTACACAGTTAGGAAAAAAAGACAACAACAACAAAACATTGGGCCATTTAAAAGGCAAAATGAGCATCGGCCCACCGGGCAAATGGCCGGTATACCCGATGCCCCACAGACAGACTGAGGCCCCGCCGCTATTTTTGAGTGCAAAAATGTGTGGTCTCCAGCTAATGGAAAAGGCTGATCGCGTAGTGCTCTTTAAATAGAACAATTTGCCCCATTCTCTTCGCCCGTCATGTGGCCACATGTGGCGGGCTAGCAGGCTAGCAACATACAGGCCCGGGTTCGAGCCCTCGGCTCACTTCCCTCTGTATGTTCACCTGCTAGGGGGAGGTCCAGGCGGGCGATCTTGGAGTGAAAATTCCAAGGGATGACCCCTCGTAGCCTGGGCTTCCCCTGACTTTTTTTCTTTTCTTTGCTTTGCTTTTTTTCATTTACCTGCCAGCAACAAACACACCTCCTTGTTGTCATGGCTACCAACGACCACTCTTCTTGTGCCTGACAAAACATTATTTCCTATGTTTCCCTGGCTTTTTTGCCTTTTTTATTTCTTGTGTTTTAGACAAAAACAAAAGAAAAAGATCTACAGATTCAGGCTTTTCTTTACCTGTGGTAGTCGGGTAGAATGACGTCACTGACACTGCTTTAATATGAAAACAAACTTTCTCAAACAAAAAACAAAAACAAAAAAGGAGTGGGTCGGTGTGTCATCTTTACCGAGCACCATACATGTTTTGCTTCACATTCAAATTATTATTTTTCCTTTTCAAAAATAATTCAGAGAGAAAAAAAACAGAGAAGTCAAATATATCAAATTTGCACGAATCTTCTAGTGAAGGTGCCTCCTCCTTCTGACCTTAGGGTAACTAATTTCTCAGACAGTGACATGACAGTGCGCTGGGAAGCTGCAGCTGATGATGATGTTTCTTACCTCACTAAGTGGAGGCGACCTGAGACAGGTGGGGAAGAACTATTGGATTGTTGGGGTACATATTATGAAGTAAAAAAAATACAATATCTCAATAAACTGTTGTCCTGTGTCTTAAGGAGTATGAGATATCACTGTCTGCACTCTATGGAGATGGAGCTCAGAGTGAAGCTGTGGCCATACGCTACAGCACCTGTGAGTCACACATTTTCTGATCCTGAACGTTTGTCAAACTCAGGAGGGGAGAGCCTGAAACCATTTACCTAAGTCACATTAGCAGCAGTGTTCAGCCTAAAAAATAGACAAGTTAAAAGTCATGCATCCATATTATTTGTTTATTTATTAAATTATTTTCGAGACACTGTTAGTTGTTAGAAGCCAGTGTTTTAATGACAGGACATATATGACAGTAATGAGACAACCTAAGATATCCAAGATTAGCACAAAAACACAAATAGAATCACAGAAAGCGTGTTTCTCTCCCGTTAGTCTTTAGGCCCAGTTACCTTTTACTTTTCTGTGGTCAGTAGCCCTTCATGTCATATTCTGTCTCTATGTACAATATAGCATTACTAATACAATAACCTATATGTAAATGAACTTCATTGTGTAATTGATGGCAGTTCTCAAAGTACTAGTCACTTAAAGGTTAAATTTCACATCGAAATTCTCATATTTTATTCTATTTGAATGTTTAAAAAGAAAAATATCACAGTATTTATGCTTTCACTGAGCATATACCTGCATCAATGATAAACTCTCAAGGCTGAAAAGTCCTGGCTTTGGTCAGCCACGGTCCACGCACACGCACACGTCACCAATCCCTGACTGCTTGATCATAACAGCAATTGGGCTGCTGGGAACATGACGGGCGTTCTTCTTGATGTTAACAAGGTGCTCACCAATCTCCCTGGGAACAAACGAGATTCCTAAGACAGACCGACAAAACAGATGTTAACAACGCTTATTCTTGTGTGTGCATGCAGCCCGTTTCAGTTGCTCCTGCTTCTTTCTCCACGCTTTAACTTTTATTACTTTCCCCCTCTGTCTTTTACTTAAGGGTTAATAAAGTATTTGGATTCTGATGAGTCTCATTGTTTAGCAAACTTCTCACTTATCAGACGGACACTCACCAATGTGAGCGTTACGCAGCATCTTCAGCAGGCAGGGCTCCTCTGGGCCTGAGGGTGTTGTAAGAGGGGCTGTCAGCTGGCTGAGGTCAAGCTCGCCTATGTCCAGTGGAATATCTGCAGCAGAGCCCGCCTTCATTGAAGTATGTTGGCTGGAAGGCTTTCAGGCCCGTCTTTGCCACTCCAGGGTCAGAGACCTTCACCTTGTTTGGATGACAGCCTGCTCTGATATTCATCTGTGGGCACAAACACCAAAACTCAAGAGACTTTTCAGTGAGAAGAAAAGGCAAACCTTGCATGCCAGAGTGAAAGTGAGAGTGTGTGAGTGCATACTCCCCCTGAATGGACTCTCAGGGATGTTAGCGTCTCCCCAGGAGACCATCACAGTGTGCTTCACAGGCTTACGTGGGGTGCAGGTGTATGTGCTGTTGCTATTATCCTTAACCTGGACATCCACAGAATTGACTTCACCATCCTGTGCAGAAGACAAGGGATTATAGTTCAATCAGATTTAACACACTGTATTTTTCGGACCATAAGGCGCACTGTCGATGAACAGGTCTGGTTTCATACATGAGGCGCACTGGACTATAAAACGCATTAAGCGAAACAAAACAGCCAGATAAGTCAAACTTTACTCAACTCTTTCTTCTTGCTTCCTCCACTTCCGTACCATTGATTCATTCATGTTGAAATCTCTCGCAGCTGCTCTATTCTCATGTTCTACTGCGTGACTGACAGCCTTGAGTTTGAAATCCGCTTCGTCAGCATGTCTCTTAACAGGTGGCATTTTGGGGTCATGATCCACACACAATACAGTAATATTATGTTGCAGCACAGTACGTATCACTCCGCCAGGCTCCTGACTACGTAGCCGTAATGCTCCGACAATCCATCAAGCGGTGCGACTTCGTAGCTTACCAAAGTCCTACTAAAACATTTTTTGACAGATTTTTAAGCGCCGTGTATTACATAAAATCGGTTCAAGGTCAGTAAGCACAACCACAATTCATACATAAGGCGCACTGTCGATTTTTGAGAGATAATTAAAGGATTTTAAGTGCGACTCATAGTCCGAAAAATACGGTACATACAATATATTTAACATATTTGTGATCATATACAAAGCCAGATATACCTGGGCTATAATTTTCAGAGGAGCTTTTCCTCCTTGCTTGGCATCAACTGTGAGTTCACTGGGTTTTCCAACAGCCAGACCACTGCTCTGTAGGCCTGGACCGTACGCCTTAACCTAGAGAAAACTATTTTAAACAAACAATTAAAAAAGGAACAAGTCAAAGATCTACTATAGCCAAAAGATCATTTACAGACTATAGCGCTGTGAAAAAATATTTGCCTCCTTTCTCATTTCGTATCTTATTCCATATTTGTCACACTTACACGTTTCAGATCAATAAATGTTAATATTAGACAAGAATGTCTAATATTAAACGGCAGTTTTCAAGGGGAAAAAGCTATCCAAACATACTTGGTCCTATATGAAAAAGTAATTGCACCGAATTAAATAAATTCTAACAACAGCTTATCAAGTTTAAAGGCGCTTCTGCTGTTTAACACGACCTCTGCTAGTTTCCTCTTTCTGGCGCAAAGCGGGAGATAAACAAGCAAGAGAGACGGGACTTGTGGCAGAAACGCCGATCAGCTGATCATTGATCAGTTTCATGATTGAAGTAGCAGCAGGAGAGGGAGAACGAGAGAAGAAGAGGCAGCTGTGCAGCAAAGACACAGAATAACTCCAGCTTTTTGTCTTTTTTTTATTGTAGCTGAAGTACGGGACAAATCGCGTTTATTTTCAGCTCAATACAAAACGCATAATATTAACTCTGAATACCAGAGGATTCCGTTTTTTATGGCACGGTTGGCTCTACTAACTAACCATATGAATAAAATAAAGTTCACCAGTAACATCATAGCACCCACCCAACTGTACAGAAACTCCATCATGCTAGCTAGTACACAGTACGAGTTATTGTAACTGACTGTAAAAAGTTAGCACAAGGAAAATAAACTCCACCTAAACTTGGTTTGACCCAGATAGACTGCAGGTCATAACTTCTTACCTGAAGCTCATTTCACCTGACAGTCGGACTGGCGGCCGCCTTGCGTCTCTCCACCTCCAGTCCTTTCCCCCATCCACCTGCTGGCCTCCACCACTTGCTAATTTGACTGAATGTGTGAAAGCTCCACCATAGCCACTACCAAACAACTGAGTTCTTTTTACACGTCTGCCAGCATCTGTCCAATCCGCCACCTTTCACTGTTTACACAGTTAGGAAAAAAAGACAACAACAACAAAACATTGGGCCATTTAAAAGGCAAAATGAGCATCGGCCCACCGGGCAAATGGCCGGTATACCCGATGCCCCACAGACAGACTGAGGCCCCGCCGCTATTTTTGAGTGCAAAAATGTGTGGTCTCCAGCTAATGGAAAAGGCTGATCGCGTAGTGCTCTTTAAATAGAACAATTTGCCCCATTCTCTTCGCCCGTCATGTGGCCACATGTGGCGGGCTAGCAGGCTAGCAACATACAGGCCCGGGTTCGAGCCCTCGGCTCACTTCCCTCTGTATGTTCACCTGCTAGGGGGAGGTCCAGGCGGGCGATCTTGGAGTGAAAATTCCAAGGGATGACCCCTCGTAGCCTGGGCTTCCCCTCACTTTTTTTCTTTGCTTTGCTTTTTTTCATTTACCTGCCAGCAACAAACACACCTCCTTGTTGTCATGGCTACCAACGACCACTCTTCTTGTGCCAACAAGTCATTGCCTGACAAAACATTATTTCCTATGTTTCCCTGGCTTTTTTGCCTTTTTTATTTCTTGTGTTTTAGACAAAAACAAAAGAAAAAGATCTACAGATTCAGGCTTTTCTTTACCTGTGGTAGTCGGGTAGAATGACGTCACTGACACTGCTTTAATATGAAAACAAACTTTCTCAAACAAAAAACAAAAACAAAAAAGGAGTGGGTCGGTGTGTCATCTTTACCGAGCACCATACATGTTTTGCTTCACATTCAAATTATTATTTTTCCTTTTCAAAAATAATTCAGAGAGAAAAAAAACAGAGAAGTCAAATATATCAAATTTGCACGAATCTTCTAGTGAAGGTGCCTCCTCCTTCTGACCTTAGGGTAACTAATTTCTCAGACAGTGACATGACAGTGCGCTGGGAAGCTGCAGCTGATGATGATGTTTCTTACCTCACTAAGTGGAGGCGACCTGAGACAGGTGGGGAAGAACTATTGGATTGTTGGGGTACATATTATGAAGTAAAAAAAATACAATATCTCAATAAACTGTTGTCCTGTGTCTTAAGGAGTATGAGATATCACTGTCTGCACTCTATGGAGATGGAGCTCAGAGTGAAGCTGTGGCCATACGCTACAGCACCTGTGAGTCACACATTTTCTGATCCTGAACGTTTGTCAAACTCAGGAGGGGAGAGCCTGAAACCATTTACCTAAGTCACATTAGCAGCAGTGTTCAGCCTAAAAAATAGACAAGTTAAAAGTCATGCATCCATATTATTTGTTTATTTATTAAATTATTTTCGAGACACTGTTAGTTGTTAGAAGCCAGTGTTTTAATGACAGGACATATATGACAGTAATGAGACAACCTAAGATATCCAAGATTAGCACAAAAACACAAATAGAATCACAGAAAGCGTGTTTCTCTCCCGTTAGTCTTTAGGCCCAGTTACCTTTTACTTTTCTGTGGTCAGTAGCCCTTCATGTCATATTCTGTCTCTATGTACAATATAGCATTACTAATACAATAACCTGTATGTAAATGAACTTCATTGTGTAATTGATGGCAGTTCTCAAAGTACTAGTCACTTAAAGGTTAAATTTCACATCGAAATTCTCATATTATATTCTATTTGAATGTTTAAAAAGAAAAATATCACAGTATTTATGCTTTCACTGAGCATATACCTGCATCAATGATGAACTCTCAAGGCTGAAAAGTCCTGGCTTTGGTCAGCCACGGTCCACGCACACGCACACGTCACCAATCCCTGACTGCTTGATCATAACAGCAATTGGGCTGCTGGGAACATGACGGGCGTTCTTCTTGATGTTAACAAGGTGCTCACCAATCTCCCTGGGAACAAACGAGATTCCTAAGACAGACCGACAAAACAGATGTTAACAACGCTTATTCTTGTGTGTGCATGCAGCCCGTTTCAGTTGCTCCTGCTTCTTTCTCCACGCTTTAACTTTTATTACTTTCCCCCTCTGTCTTTTACTTAAGGGTTAATAAAGTATTTGGATTCTGATGAGTCTCATTGTTTAGCAAACTTCTCACTTATCAGACGGACACTCACCAATGTGAGCGTTACGCAGCATCTTCAGCAGGCAGGGCTCCTCTGGGCCTGAGGGTGTTGTAAGAGGGGCTGTCAGCTGGCTGAGGTCAAGCTCGCCTATGTCCAGTGGAATATCTGCAGCAGAGCCCGCCTTCAGTGAAGTATGTTGGCTGGAAGGCTTTCAGGCCCGTCTTTGCCACTCCAGGGTCAGAGACCTTCACCTTGTTTGGATGACAGCCTGCTCTGATATTCATCTGTGGGCACAAACACCAAAACTCAAGAGACTTTTCAGTGAGAAGAAAAGGCAAACCTTGCATGCCAGAGTGAAAGTGAGAGTGTGTGAGTGCATACTCACCCTGAATGGACTCTCAGGGATGTTAGCGTCTCCCCAGGAGACCATCACAGTGTGCTTCACAGGCTTACGTGGGGTGCAGGTGTATGTGCTGTTGCTATTATCCTTAACCTGGACATCCACAGAATTGACTTCACCATCCTGTGCAGAAGACAAGGGATTATAGTTCAATCAGATTTAACACACTGTATTTTTCGGACCATAAGGCGCACTGTCGATGAACAGGTCTGGTTTCATACATGAGGCGCACTGGACTATAAAACGCATTAAGCGAAACAAAACAGCCAGATAAGTCAAACTTTACTCAACTCTTTCTTCTTGCTTCCTCCACTTCCGTACCATTGATTCATTCATGTTGAAATCTCTCGCAGCTGCTCTATTCTCATGTTCTACTGCGTGACTGACAGCCTTGAGTTTGAAATCCGCTTCGTCAGCATGTCTCTTAACAGGTGGCATTTTGGGGTCATGATCCACACACAATACAGTAATATTATGTTGCAGCACAGTACGTATCACTCCGCCAGGCTCCTGACTACGTAGCCGTAATGCTCCGACAATCCATCAAGCGGTGCGACTTCGTAGCTTACCAAAGTCCTACTAAAACATTTTTTGACAGATTTTTAAGCGCCGTGTATTACATAAAATCGGTTCAAGGTCAGTAAGCACAACCACAATTCATACATAAGGCGCACTGTCGATTTTTGAGAGATAATTAAAGGATTTTAAGTGCGACTCATAGTCCGAAAAATACGGTACATACAATATATTTAACATATTTGTGATCATATACAAAGCCAGATATACCTGGGCTATAATTTTCAGAGGAGCTTTTCCTCCTTGCTTGGCATCAACTGTGAGTTCACTGGGTTTTCCAACAGCCAGACCACTGCTCTGTAGGCCTGGACCGTACGCCTTAACCTAGAGAAAACTATTTTAAACAAACAATTAAAAAAGGAACAAGTCAAAGATCTACTATAGCCAAAAGATCATTTACAGACTATAGCGCTGTGAAAAAATATTTGCCTCCTTTCTCATTTCGTATCTTATTCCATATTTGTCACACTTACACGTTTCAGATCAATAAATGTTAATATTAGACAAGAATGTCTAATATTAAACGGCAGTTTTCAAGGGGAAAAAGCTATCCAAACATACTTGGTCCTATATGAAAAAGTAATTGCACCGAATTAAATAAATTCTAACAACAGCTTATCAAGTTTAAAGGCGCTTCTGCTGTTTAACACGACCTCTGCTAGTTTCCTCTTTCTGGCGCAAAGCGGGAGATAAACAAGCAAGAGAGACGGGACTTGTGGCAGAAACGCCGATCAGCTGATCATTGATCAGTTTCATGATTGAAGTAGCAGCAGGAGAGGGAGAACGAGAGAAGAAGAGGCAGCTGTGCAGCAAAGACACAGAATAACTCCAGCTTTTTGTCTTTTTTTTATTGTAGCTGAAGTATGGGACAAATCGCTTTTATTTTCAGCTCAATACAAAACGCATAATATTAACTCTGAATACCAGAGGATTCCGTTTTTTATGGCACGGTTGGCAACTCTACTAACTAACCATATGAATAAAATAAAGTTCACCAGTAACATCATAGCACCCACCCAACTGTACAGAAACTCCATCATGCTAGCTAGTACACAGTACGAGTTACTGTAACTGACTGTAAAAAGTTAGCACAAGGAAAATAAACTCCACCTAAACTTGGTTTGACCCAGATAGACTGCAGGTCATAACTTCTTACCTGAAGCTCATTTCACCTGACAGTCGGACTGGCGGCCGCCTTGCGTCTCTCCACCTCCAGTCCTTTCCCCCATCCACCTGCTGGCCTCCACCACTTGCTAATTTGACTGAATGTGTGAAAGCTCCACCATAGCCACTACCAAACAACTGAGTTCTTTTTACACGTCTGCCAGCATCTGTCCAATCCGCCACCTTTCACTGTTTACACAGTTAGGAAAAAAAGACAACAACAACAAAACATTGGGCCATTTAAAAGGCAAAATTAGCATCGGCCCACCGGGCAAATGGCCGGTATACCCGATGCCCCACAGACAGACTGAGGCCCCGCCGCTATTTTTGAGTGCAAAAATGTGTGGTCTCCAGCTAATGGAAAAGGCTGATCGCACGATGTGCGCGTAGTGCTCTTTAAATAGAACAATTTGCCCCATTCTCTTCGCCCGTCATGTGGCCACATGTGGCGGGCTAGCAGGCTAGCAACATACAGGCCCGGGTTCGAGCCCTCGGCTCACTTCCCTCTGTATGTTCACCTGCTAGGGGGAGGTCCAGGCGGGCGATCTTGGAGTGAAAATTCCAAGGGATGACCCCTCGTAGCCTGGGCTTCCCCTCACTTTTTTTCTTTGCTTTGCTTTTTTTCATTTACCTGCCAGCAACAAACACACCTCCTTGTTGTCATGGCTACCAACGACCACTCTTCTTGTGCCAACAAGTCATTGCCTGACAAAACATTATTTCCTATGTTTCCCTGGCTTTTTTGCCTTTTTTATTTCTTGTGTTTTAGACAAAAACAAAAGAAAAAGATCTACAGATTCAGGCTTTTCTTTACCTGTGGTAGTCGGGTAGAATGACGTCACTGACACTGCTTTAATATGAAAACAAACTTTCTCAAACAAAAAACAAAAACAAAAAAGGAGTGGGTCGGTGTGTCATCTTTACCGAGCACCATACATGTTTTGCTTCACATTCAAATTATTATTTTTCCTTTTCAAAAATAATTCAGAGAGAAAAAAAACAGAGAAGTCAAATATATCAAATTTGCACGAATCTTCTAGTGAAGGTGCCTCCTCCTTCTGACCTTAGGGTAACTAATTTCTCAGACAGTGACATGACAGTGCGCTGGGAAGCTGCAGCTGATGATGATGTTTCTTACCTCACTAAGTGGAAGCGACCTGAGACAGGTGGGGAAGAACTATTGGATTGTTGGGGTACATATTATGAAGTAAAAAAAATACAATATCTCAATAAACTGTTGTCCTGTGTCTTAAGGAGTATGAGATATCACTGTCTGCACTCTATGGAGATGGAGCTCAGAGTGAAGCTGTGGCCATACGCTACAGCACCTGTGAGTCACACATTTTCTGATCCTGAACGTTTGTCAAACTCAGGAGGGGAGAGCCTGAAACCATTTACCTAAGTCACATTAGCAGCAGTGTTCAGCCTAAAAAATAGACAAGTTAAAAGTCATGCATCCATATTATTTGTTTATTTATTAAATTATTTTCGAGACACTGTTAGTTGTTAGAAGCCAGTGTTTTAATGACAGGACATATATGACAGTAATGAGACAACCTAAGATATCCAAGATTAGCACAAAAACACAAATAGAATCACAGAAAGCGTGTTTCTCTCCCGTTAGTCTTTAGGCCCAGTTACCTTTTACTTTTCTGTGGTCAGTAGCCCTTCATGTCATATTCTGTCTCTATGTACAATATAGCATTACTAATACAATAACCTATATGTAAATGAACTTCATTGTGTAATTGATGGCAGTTCTCAAAGTACTAGTCACTTAAAGGTTAAATTTCACATCGAAATTCTCATATTTTATTCTATTTGAATGTTTAAAAAGAAAAATATCACAGTATTTATGCTTTCACTGAGCATATACCTGCATCAATGATGAACTCTCAAGGCTGAAAAGTCCTGGCTTTGGTCAGCCACGGTCCACGCACACGCACACGTCACCAATCCCTGACTGCTTGATCATAACAGCAATTGGGCTGCTGGGAACATGACGGGCGTTCTTCTTGATGTTAACAAGGTGCTCACCAATCTCCCTGGGAACAAACGAGATTCCTAAGACAGACCGACAAAACAGATGTTAACAACGCTTATTCTTGTGTGTGCATGCAGCCCGTTTCAGTTGCTCCTGCTTCTTTCTCCACGCTTTAACTTTTATTACTTTCCCCCTCTGTCTTTTACTTAAGGGTTAATAAAGTATTTGGATTCTGATGAGTCTCATTGTTTAGCAAACTTCTCACTTATCAGACGGACACTCACCAATGTGAGCGTTACGCAGCATCTTCAGCAGGCAGGGCTCCTCTGGGCCTGAGGGTGTTGTAAGAGGGGCTGTCAGCTGGCTGAGGTCAAGCTCGCCTATGTCCAGTGGAATATCTGCAGCAGAGCCCGCCTTCATTGAAGTATGTTGGCTGGAAGGCTTTCAGGCCCGTCTTTGCCACTCCAGGGTCAGAGACCTTCACCTTGTTTGGATGACAGCCTGCTCTGATATTCATCTGTGGGCACAAACACCAAAACTCAAGAGACTTTTCAGTGAGAAGAAAAGGCAAACCTTGCATGCCAGAGTGAAAGTGAGAGTGTGTGAGTGCATACTCCCCCTGAATGGACTCTCAGGGATGTTAGCGTCTCCCCAGGAGACCATCACAGTGTGCTTCACAGGCTTACGTGGGGTGCAGGTGTATGTGCTGTTGCTATTATCCTTAACCTGGACATCCACAGAATTGACTTCACCATCCTGTGCAGAAGACAAGGGATTATAGTTCAATCAGATTTAACACACTGTATTTTTCGGACCATAAGGCGCACTGTCGATGAACAGGTCTGGTTTCATACATGAGGCGCACTGGACTATAAAACGCATTAAGCGAAACAAAACAGCCAGATAAGTCAAACTTTACTCAACTCTTTCTTCTTGCTTCCTCCACTTCCGTACCATTGATTCATTCATGTTGAAATCTCTCGCAGCTGCTCTATTCTCATGTTCTACTGCGTGACTGACAGCCTTGAGTTTGAAATCCGCTTCGTCAGCATGTCTCTTAACAGGTGGCATTTTGGGGTCATGATCCACACACAATACAGTAATATTATGTTGCAGCACAGTACGTATCACTCCGCCAGGCTCCTGACTACGTAGCCGTAATGCTCCGACAATCCATCAAGCGGTGCGACTTCGTAGCTTACCAAAGTCCTACTAAAACATTTTTTGACAGATTTTTAAGCGCCGTGTATTACATAAAATCGGTTCAAGGTCAGTAAGCACAACCACAATTCATACATAAGGCGCACTGTCGATTTTTGAGAGATAATTAAAGGATTTTAAGTGCGACTCATAGTCCGAAAAATACGGTACATACAATATATTTAACATATTTGTGATCATATACAAAGCCAGATATACCTGGGCTATAATTTTCAGAGGAGCTTTTCCTCCTTGCTTGGCATCAACTGTGAGTTCACTGGGTTTTCCAACAGCCAGACCACTGCTCTGTAGGCCTGGACCGTACGCCTTAACCTAGAGAAAACTATTTTAAACAAACAATTAAAAAAGGAACAAGTCAAAGATCTACTATAGCCAAAAGATCATTTACAGACTATAGCGCTGTGAAAAAATATTTGCCTCCTTTCTCATTTCGTATCTTATTCCATATTTGTCACACTTACACGTTTCAGATCAATAAATGTTAATATTAGACAAGAATGTCTAATATTAAACGGCAGTTTTCAAGGGGAAAAAGCTATCCAAACATACTTGGTCCTATATGAAAAAGTAATTGCACCGAATTAAATAAATTCTAACAACAGCTTATCAAGTTTAAAGGCGCTTCTGCTGTTTAACACGACCTCTGCTAGTTTCCTCTTTCTGGCGCAAAGCGGGAGATAAACAAGCAAGAGAGACGGGACTTGTGGCAGAAACGCCGATCAGCTGATCATTGATCAGTTTCATGATTGAAGTAGCAGCAGGAGAGGGAGAACGAGAGAAGAAGAGGCAGCTGTGCAGCAAAGACACAGAATAACTCCAGCTTTTTGTCTTTTTTTTATTGTAGCTGAAGTACGGGACAAATCGCGTTTATTTTCAGCTCAATACAAAACGCATAATATTAACTCTGAATACCAGAGGATTCCGTTTTTTATGGCACGGTTGGCTCTACTAACTAACCATATGAATAAAATAAAGTTCACCAGTAACATCATAGCACCCACCCAACTGTACAGAAACTCCATCATGCTAGCTAGTACACAGTACGAGTTATTGTAACTGACTGTAAAAAGTTAGCACAAGGAAAATAAACTCCACCTAAACTTGGTTTGACCCAGATAGACTGCAGGTCATAACTTCTTACCTGAAGCTCATTTCACCTGACAGTCGGACTGGCGGCCGCCTTGCGTCTCTCCACCTCCAGTCCTTTCCCCCATCCACCTGCTGGCCTCCACCACTTGCTAATTTGACTGAATGTGTGAAAGCTCCACCATAGCCACTACCAAACAACTGAGTTATTTTTACACGTCTGCCAGCATCTGTCCAATCCGCCACCTTTCACTGTTTACACAGTTAGGAAAAAAAGACAACAACAACAAAACATTGGGCCATTTAAAAGGCAAAATGAGCATCGGCCCACCGGGCAAATGGCCGGTATACCCGATGCCCCACAGACAGACTGAGGCCCCGCCGCTATTTTTGAGTGCAAAAATGTGTGGTCTCCAGCTAATGGAAAAGGCTGATCGCACGATGTGCGCGTAGTGCTCTTTAAATAGAACAATTTGCCCCATTCTCTTCGCCCGTCATGTGGCCACATGTGGCGGGCTAGCAGGCTAGCAACATACAGGCCCGGGTTCGAGCCCTCGGCTCACTTCCCTCTGTATGTTCACCTGCTAGGGGGAGGTCCAGGCGGGCGATCTTGGAGTGAAAATTCCAAGGGATGACCCCTCGTAGCCTGGGCTTCCCCTCACTTTTTTTCTTTGCTTTGCTTTTTTTCATTTACCTGCCAGCAACAAACACACCTCCTTGTTGTCATGGCTACCAACGACCACTCTTCTTGTGCCAACAAGTCATTGCCTGACAAAACATTATTTCCTATGTTTCCCTGGCTTTTTTGCCTTTTTTATTTCTTGTGTTTTAGACAAAAACAAAAGAAAAAGATCTACAGATTCAGGCTTTTCTTTACCTGTGGTAGTCGGGTAGAATGACGTCACTGACACTGCTTTAATATGAAAACAAACTTTCTCAAACAAAAAACAAAAACAAAAAAGGAGTGGGTCGGTGTGTCATCTTTACCGAGCACCATACATGTTTTGCTTCACATTCAAATTATTATTTTTCCTTTTCAAAAATAATTCAGAGAGAAAAAAAACAGAGAAGTCAAATATATCAAATTTGCACGAATCTTCTAGTGAAGGTGCCTCCTCCTTCTGACCTTAGGGTAACTAATTTCTCAGACAGTGACATGACAGTGCGCTGGGAAGCTGCAGCTGATGATGATGTTTCTTACCTCACTAAGTGGAGGCGACCTGAGACAGGTGGGGAAGAACTATTGGATTGTTGGGGTACATATTATGAAGTAAAAAAAATACAATATCTCAATAAACTGTTGTCCTGTGTCTTAAGGAGTATGAGATATCACTGTCTGCACTCTATGGAGATGGAGCTCAGAGTGAAGCTGTGGCCATACGCTACAGCACCTGTGAGTCACACATTTTCTGATCCTGAACGTTTGTCAAACTCAGGAGGGGAGAGCCTGAAACCATTTACCTAAGTCACATTAGCAGCAGTGTTCAGCCTAAAAAATAGACAAGTTAAAAGTCATGCATCCATATTATTTGTTTATTTATTAAATTATTTTCGAGACACTGTTAGTTGTTAGAAGCCAGTGTTTTAATGACAGGACATATATGACAGTAATGAGACAACCTAAGATATCCAAGATTAGCACAAAAACACAAATAGAATCACAGAAAGCGTGTTTCTCTCCCGTTAGTCTTTAGGCCCAGTTACCTTTTACTTTTCTGTGGTCAGTAGCCCTTCATGTCATATTCTGTCTCTATGTACAATATAGCATTACTAATACAATAACCTATATGTAAATGAACTTCATTGTGTAATTGATGGCAGTTCTCAAAGTACTAGTCACTTAAAGGTTAAATTTCACATCGAAATTCTCATATTATATTCTATTTGAATGTTTAAAAAGAAAAATATCACAGTATTTATGCTTTCACTGAGCATATACCTGCATCAATGATGAACTCTCAAGGCTGAAAAGTCCTGGCTTTGGTCAGCCACGGTCCACGCACACGCACACGTCACCAATCCCTGACTGCTTGATCATAACAGCAATTGGGCTGCTGGGAACATGACGGGCGTTCTTCTTGATGTTAACAAGGTGCTCACCAATCTCCCTGGGAACAAACGAGATTCCTAAGACAGACCGACAAAACAGATGTTAACAACGCTTATTCTTGTGTGTGCATGCAGCCCGTTTCAGTTGCTCCTGCTTCTTTCTCCACGCTTTAACTTTTATTACTTTCCCCCTCTGTCTTTTACTTAAGGGTTAATAAAGTATTTGGATTCTGATGAGTCTCATTGTTTAGCAAACTTCTCACTTATCAGACGGACACTCACCAATGTGAGCGTTACGCAGCATCTTCAGCAGGCAGGGCTCCTCTGGGCCTGAGGGTGTTGTAAGAGGGGCTGTCAGCTGGCTGAGGTCAAGCTCGCCTATGTCCAGTGGAATATCTGCAGCAGAGCCCGCCTTCAGTGAAGTATGTTGGCTGGAAGGCTTTCAGGCCCGTCTTTGCCACTCCAGGGTCAGAGACCTTCACCTTGTTTGGATGACAGCCTGCTCTGATATTCATCTGTGGGCACAAACACCAAAACTCAAGAGACTTTTCAGTGAGAAGAAAAGGCAAACCTTGCATGCCAGAGTGAAAGTGAGAGTGTGTGAGTGCATACTCCCCCTGAATGGACTCTCAGGGATGTTAGCGTCTCCCCAGGAGACCATCACAGTGTGCTTCACAGGCTTACGTGGGGTGCAGGTGTATGTGCTGTTGCTATTATCCTTAACCTGGACATCCACAGAATTGACTTCACCATCCTGTGCAGAAGACAAGGGATTATAGTTCAATCAGATTTAACACACTGTATTTTTCGGACCATAAGGCGCACTGTCGATGAACAGGTCTGGTTTCATACATGAGGCGCACTGGACTATAAAACGCATTAAGCGAAACAAAACAGCCAGATAAGTCAAACTTTACTCAACTCTTTCTTCTTGCTTCCTCCACTTCCGTACCATTGATTCATTCATGTTGAAATCTCTCGCAGCTGCTCTATTCTCATGTTCTACTGCGTGACTGACAGCCTTGAGTTTGAAATCCGCTTCGTCAGCATGTCTCTTAACAGGTGGCATTTTGGGGTCATGATCCACACACAATACAGTAATATTATGTTGCAGCACAGTACGTATCACTCCGCCAGGCTCCTGACTACGTAGCCGTAATGCTCCGACAATCCATCAAGCGGTGCGACTTCGTAGCTTACCAAAGTCCTACTAAAACATTTTTTGACAGATTTTTAAGCGCCGTGTATTACATAAAATCGGTTCAAGGTCAGTAAGCACAACCACAATTCATACATAAGGCGCACTGTCGATTTTTGAGAGATAATTAAAGGATTTTAAGTGCGACTCATAGTCCGAAAAATACGGTACATACAATATATTTAACATATTTGTGATCATATACAAAGCCAGATATACCTGGGCTATAATTTTCAGAGGAGCTTTTCCTCCTTGCTTGGCATCAACTGTGAGTTCACTGGGTTTTCCAACAGCCAGACCACTGCTCTGTAGGCCTGGACCGTACGCCTTAACCTAGAGAAAACTATTTTAAACAAACAATTAAAAAAGGAACAAGTCAAAGATCTACTATAGCCAAAAGATCATTTACAGACTATAGCGCTGTGAAAAAATATTTGCCTCCTTTCTCATTTCGTATCTTATTCCATATTTGTCACACTTACACGTTTCAGATCAATAAATGTTAATATTAGACAAGAATGTCTAATATTAAACGGCAGTTTTCAAGGGGAAAAAGCTATCCAAACATACTTGGTCCTATATGAAAAAGTAATTGCACCGAATTAAATAAATTCTAACAACAGCTTATCAAGTTTAAAGGCGCTTCTGCTGTTTAACACGACCTCTGCTAGTTTCCTCTTTCTGGCGCAAAGCGGGAGATAAACAAGCAAGAGAGACGGGACTTGTGGCAGAAACGCCGATCAGCTGATCATTGATCAGTTTCATGATTGAAGTAGCAGCAGGAGAGGGAGAACGAGAGAAGAAGAGGCAGCTGTGCAGCAAAGACACAGAATAACTCCAGCTTTTTGTCTTTTTTTTATTGTAGCTGAAGTACGGGACAAATCGCTTTTATTTTCAGCTCAATACAAAACGCATAATATTAACTGTGAATACCAGAGGATTCCGTTTTTTATGGCACGGTTGGCAACTCTACTAACTAACCATATGAATAAAATAAAGTTCACCAGTAACATCATAGCACCCACCCAACTGTACAGAAACTCCATCATGCTAGCTAGTACACAGTACGAGTTATTGTAACTGACTGTAAAAAGTTAGCACAAGGAAAATAAACTCCACCTAAACTTGGTTTGACCCAGATAGACTGCAGGTCATAACTTCTTACCTGAAGCTCATTTCACCTGACAGTCGGACTGGCGGCCGCCTTGCGTCTCTCCACCTCCAGTCCTTTCCCCCATCCACCTGCTGGCCTCCACCACTTGCTAATTTGACTGAATGTGTGAAAGCTCCACCATAGCCACTACCAAACAACTGAGTTATTTTTACACGTCTGCCAGCATCTGTCCAATCCGCCACCTTTCACTGTTTACACAGTTAGGAAAAAAAGACAACAACAAATACAACAACAAAACATTGGGCCATTTAAAAGGCAAAATGAGCATCGGCCCACCGGGCAAATGGCCGGTATACCCGATGCCCCACAGACAGACTGAGGCCCCGCCGCTATTTTTGAGTGCAAAAATGTGTGGTCTCCAGCTAATGGAAAAGGCTGATCGCACGATGTGCGCGTAGTGCTCTTTAAATAGAACAATTTGCCCCATTCTCTTCGCCCGTCATGTGGCCACATGTGGCGGGCTAGCAGGCTAGCAACATACAGGCCCGGGTTCGAGCCCTCGGCTCACTTCCCTCTGTATGTTCACCTGCTAGGGGGAGGTCCAGGCGGGCGATCTTGGAGTGAAAATTCCAAGGGATGACCCCTCGTAGCCTGGGCTTCCCCTCACTTTTTTTCTTTGCTTTGCTTTTTTTCATTTACCTGCCAGCAACAAACACACCTCCTTGTTGTCATGGCTACCAACGACCACTCTTCTTGTGCCAACAAGTCATTGCCTGACAAAACATTATTTCCTATGTTTCCCTGGCTTTTTTGCCTTTTTTATTTCTTGTGTTTTAGACAAAAACAAAAGAAAAAGATCTACAGATTCAGGCTTTTCTTTACCTGTGGTAGTCGGGTAGAATGACGTCACTGACACTGCTTTAATATGAAAACAAACTTTCTCAAACAAAAAACAAAAACAAAAAAGGAGTGGGTCGGTGTGTCATCTTTACCGAGCACCATACATGTTTTGCTTCACATTCAAATTATTATTTTTCCTTTTCAAAAATAATTCAGAGAGAAAAAAAACAGAGAAGTCAAATATATCAAATTTGCACGAATCTTCTAGTGAAGGTGCCTCCTCCTTCTGACCTTAGGGTAACTAATTTCTCAGACAGTGACATGACAGTGCGCTGGGAAGCTGCAGCTGATGATGATGTTTCTTACCTCACTAAGTGGAGGCGACCTGAGACAGGTGGGGAAGAACTATTGGATTGTTGGGGTACATATTATGAAGTAAAAAAAATACAATATCTCAATAAACTGTTGTCCTGTGTCTTAAGGAGTATGAGATATCACTGTCTGCACTCTATGGAGATGGAGCTCAGAGTGAAGCTGTGGCCATACGCTACAGCACCTGTGAGTCACACATTTTCTGATCCTGAACGTTTGTCAAACTCAGGAGGGGAGAGCCTGAAACCATTTACCTAAGTCACATTAGCAGCAGTGTTCAGCCTAAAAAATAGACAAGTTAAAAGTCATGCATCCATATTATTTGTTTATTTATTAAATTATTTTCGAGACACTGTTAGTTGTTAGAAGCCAGTGTTTTAATGACAGGACATATATGACAGTAATGAGACAACCTAAGATATCCAAGATTAGCACAAAAACACAAATAGAATCACAGAAAGCGTGTTTCTCTCCCGTTAGTCTTTAGGCCCAGTTACCTTTTACTTTTCTGTGGTCAGTAGCCCTTCATGTCATATTCTGTCTCTATGTACAATATAGCATTACTAATACAATAACCTGTATGTAAATGAACTTCATTGTGTAATTGATGGCAGTTCTCAAAGTACTAGTCACTTAAAGGTTAAATTTCACATCGAAATTCTCATATTATATTCTATTTGAATGTTTAAAAAGAAAAATATCACAGTATTTATGCTTTCACTGAGCATATACCTGCATCAATGATGAACTCTCAAGGCTGAAAAGTCCTGGCTTTGGTCAGCCACGGTCCACGCACACGCACACGTCACCAATCCCTGACTGCTTGATCATAACAGCAATTGGGCTGCTGGGAACATGACGGGCGTTCTTCTTGATGTTAACAAGGTGCTCACCAATCTCCCTGGGAACAAACGAGATTCCTAAGACAGACCGACAAAACAGATGTTAACAACGCTTATTCTTGTGTGTGCATGCAGCCCGTTTCAGTTGCTCCTGCTTCTTTCTCCACGCTTTAACTTTTATTACTTTCCCCCTCTGTCTTTTACTTAAGGGTTAATAAAGTATTTGGATTCTGATGAGTCTCATTGTTTAGCAAACTTCTCACTTATCAGACGGACACTCACCAATGTGAGCGTTACGCAGCATCTTCAGCAGGCAGGGCTCCTCTGGGCCTGAGGGTGTTGTAAGAGGGGCTGTCAGCTGGCTGAGGTCAAGCTCGCCTATGTCCAGTGGAATATCTGCAGCAGAGCCCGCCTTCAGTGAAGTATGTTGGCTGGAAGGCTTTCAGGCCCGTCTTTGCCACTCCAGGGTCAGAGACCTTCACCTTGTTTGGATGACAGCCTGCTCTGAGGGCACAAACACCAAAACTCAAGAGACTTTTCAGTGAGAAGAAAAGGCAAACCTTGCATGCCAGAGTGAAAGTGAGAGTGTGTGAGTGCATACTCCCCCTGAATGGACTCTCAGGGATGTTAGCGTCTCCCCAGGAGACCATCACAGTGTGCTTCACAGGCTTACGTGGGGTGCAGGTGTATGTGCTGTTGCTATTATCCTTAACCTGGACATCCACAGAATTGACTTCACCATCCTGTGCAGAAGACAAGGGATTATAGTTCAATCAGATTTAACACACTGTATTTTTCGGACCATAAGGCGCACTGTCGATGAACAGGTCTGGTTTCATACATGAGGCGCACTGGACTATAAAACGCATTAAGCGAAACAAAACAGCCAGATAAGTCAAACTTTACTCAACTCTTTCTTCTTGCTTCCTCCACTTCCGTACCATTGATTCATTCATGTTGAAATCTCTCGCAGCTGCTCTATTCTCATGTTCTACTGCGTGACTGACAGCCTTGAGTTTGAAATCCGCTTCGTCAGCATGTCTCTTAACAGGTGGCATTTTGGGGTCATGATCCACACACAATACAGTAATATTATGTTGCAGCACAGTACGTATCACTCCGCCAGGCTCCTGACTACGTAGCCGTAATGCTCCGACAATCCATCAAGCGGTGCGACTTCGTAGCTTACCAAAGTCGTACTAAAACATTTTTTGACAGATTTTTAAGCGCCGTGTATTACATAAAATCGGTTCAAGGTCAGTAAGCACAACCACAATTCATACATAAGGCGCACTGTCGATTTTTGAGAGATAATTAAAGGATTTTAAGTGCGACTCATAGTCCGAAAAATACGGTACATACAATATATTTAACATATTTGTGATCATATACAAAGCCAGATATACCTGGGCTATAATTTTCAGAGGAGCTTTTCCTCCTTGCTTGGCATCAACTGTGAGTTCACTGGGTTTTCCAACAGCCAGACCACTGCTCTGTAGGCCTGGACCGTACGCCTTAACCTAGAGAAAACTATTTTAAACAAACAATTAAAAAAGGAACAAGTCAAAGATCTACTATAGCCAAAAGATCATTTACAGACTATAGCGCTGTGAAAAAATATTTGCCTCCTTTCTCATTTCGTATCTTATTCCATATTTGTCACACTTACACGTTTCAGATCAATAAATGTTAATATTAGACAAGAATGTCTAATATTAAACGGCAGTTTTCAAGGGGAAAAAGCTATCCAAACATACTTGGTCCTATATGAAAAAGTAATTGCACCGAATTAAATAAATTCTAACAACAGCTTATCAAGTTTAAAGGCGCTTCTGCTGTTTAACACGACCTCTGCTAGTTTCCTCTTTCTGGTGCAAAGCGGGAGATAAACAAGCAAGAGAGACGGGACTTGTGGCAGAAACGCCGATCAGCTGATCATTGATCAGTTTCATGATTGAAGTAGCAGCAGGAGAGGGAGAACGAGAGAAGAAGAGGCAGCTGTGCAGCAAAGACACAGAATAACTCCAGCTTTTTGTCTTTTTTTTATTGTAGCTGAAGTATGGGACAAATCGCTTTTATTTTCAGCTCAATACAAAACGCATAATATTAACTCTGAATACCAGAGGATTCCGTTTTTTATGGCACGGTTGGCTCTACTAACTAACCATATGAATAAAATAAAGTTCACCAGTAACATCATAGCACCCACCCAACTGTACAGAAACTCCATCATGCTAGCTAGTACACAGTACGAGTTACTGTAACTGACTGTAAAAAGTTAGCACAAGGAAAATAAACTCCACCTAAACTTGGTTTGACCCAGATAGACTGCAGGTCATAACTTCTTACCTGAAGCTCATTTCACCTGACAGTCGGACTGGCGGCCGCCTTGCGTCTCTCCACCTCCAGTCCTTTCCCCCATCCACCTGCTGGCCTCCACCACTTGCTAATTTGACTGAATGTGTGAAAGCTCCACCATAGCCACTACCAAACAACTGAGTTCTTTTTACACGTCTGCCAGCATCTGTCCAATCCGCCACCTTTCACTGTTTACACAGTTAGGAAAAAAAGACAACAACAACAACAAAACATTGGGCCATTTAAAAGGCAAAATTAGCATCGGCCCACCGGGCAAATGGCCGGTATACCCGATGCCCCACAGACAGACTGAGGCCCCGCCGCTATTTTTGAGTGCAAAAATGTGTGGTCTCCAGCTAATGGAAAAGGCTGATCGCACGATGTGCGCGTAGTGCTCTTTAAATAGAACAATTTGCCCCATTCTCTTCGCCCGTCATGTGGCCACATGTGGCGGGCTAGCAGGCTAGCAACATACAGGCCCGGGTTCGAGCCCTCGGCTCACTTCCCTCTGTATGTTCACCTGCTAGGGGGAGGTCCAGGCGGGCGATCTTGGAGTGAAAATTCCAAGGGATGACCCCTCTAGCCTGGGCTTCCCCTCACTTTTTTTCTTTGCTTTGCTTTTTTTCATTTACCTGCCAGCAACAAACACACCTCCTTGTTGTCATGGCTACCAACGACCACTCTTCTTGTGCCAACAAGTCATTGCCTGACAAAACATTATTTCCTATGTTTCCCTGGCTTTTTTGCCTTTTTTATTTCTTGTGTTTTAGACAAAAACAAAAGAAAAAGATCTACAGATTCAGGCTTTTCTTTACCTGTGGTAGTCGGGTAGAATGACGTCACTGACACTGCTTTAATATGAAAACAAACTTTCTCAAACAAAAAACAAAAACAAAAAAGGAGTGGGTCGGTGTGTCATCTTTACCGAGCACCATACATGTTTTGCTTCACATTCAAATTATTATTTTTCCTTTTCAAAAATAATTCAGAGAGAAAAAAAACAGAGAAGTCAAATATATCAAATTTGCACGAATCTTCTAGTGAAGGTGCCTCCTCCTTCTGACCTTAGGGTAACTAATTTCTCAGACAGTGACATGACAGTGCGCTGGGAAGCTGCAGCTGATGATGATGTTTCTTACCTCACTAAGTGGAGGCGACCTGAGACAGGTGGGGAAGAACTATTGGATTGTTGGGGTACATATTATGAAGTAAAAAAAATACAATATCTCAATAAACTGTTGTCCTGTGTCTTAAGGAGTATGAGATATCACTGTCTGCACTCTATGGAGATGGAGCTCAGAGTGAAGCTGTGGCCATACGCTACAGCACCTGTGAGTCACACATTTTCTGATCCTGAACGTTTGTCAAACTCAGGAGGGGAGAGCCTGAAACCATTTACCTAAGTCACATTAGCAGCAGTGTTCAGCCTAAAAAATAGACAAGTTAAAAGTCATGCATCCATATTATTTGTTTATTTATTAAATTATTTTCGAGACACTGTTAGTTGTTAGAAGCCAGTGTTTTAATGACAGGACATATATGACAGTAATGAGACAACCTAAGATATCCAAGATTAGCACAAAAACACAAATAGAATCACAGAAAGCGTGTTTCTCTCCCGTTAGTCTTTAGGCCCAGTTACCTTTTACTTTTCTGTGGTCAGTAGCCCTTCATGTCATATTCTGTCTCTATGTACAATATAGCATTACTAATACAAGAACCTATATGTAAATGAACTTCATTGTGTAATTGATGGCAGTTCTCAAAGTACTAGTCACTTAAAGGTTAAATTTCACATCAAAATTCTCATATTATATTCTATTTGAATGTTTAAAAAGAAAAATATCACAGTATTTATGCTTTCACTGAGCATATACCTGCATCAATGATGAACTCTCAAGGCTGAAAAGTCCTGGCTTTGGTCAGCCACGGTCCACGCACACGCACACGTCACCAATCCCTGACTGCTTGATCATAACAGCAATTGGGCTGCTGGGAACATGACGGGCGTTCTTCTTGATGTTAACAAGGTGCTCACCAATCTCCCTGGGAACAAACGAGATTCCTAAGACAGACCGACAAAACAGATGTTAACAACGCTTATTCTTGTGTGTGCATGCAGCCCGTTTCAGTTGCTCCTGCTTCTTTCTCCACGCTTTAACTTTTATTACTTTCCCCCTCTGTCTTTTACTTAAGGGTTAATAAAGTATTTGGATTCTGATGAGTCTCATTGTTTAGCAAACTTCTCACTTATCAGACGGACACTCACCAATGTGAGCGTTACGCAGCATCTTCAGCAGGCAGGGCTCCTCTGGGCCTGAGGGTGTTGTAAGAGGGGCTGTCAGCTGGCTGAGGTCAAGCTCGCCTATGTCCAGTGGAATATCTGCAGCAGAGCCCGCCTTCAGTGAAGTATGTTGGCTGGAAGGCTTTCAGGCCCGTCTTTGCCACTCCAGGGTCAGAGACCTTCACCTTGTTTGGATGACAGCCTGCTCTGATATTCATCTGTGGGCACAAACACCAAAACTCAAGAGACTTTTCAGTGAGAAGAAAAGGCAAACCTTGCATGCCAGAGTGAAAGTGAGAGAGTGTGTGAGTGCATACTCACCCTGAATGGACTCTCAGGGATGTTAGCGTCTCCCCAGGAGACCATCACAGTGTGCTTCACAGGCTTACGTGGGGTGCAGGTGTATGTGCTGTTGCTATTATCCTTAACCTGGACATCCACAGAATTGACTTCACCATCCTGTGCAGAAGACAAGGGATTATAGTTCAATCAGATTTAACACACTGTATTTTTCGGACCATAAGGCGCACTGTCGATGAACAGGTCTGGTTTCATACATGAGGCGCACTGGACTATAAAACGCATTAAGCGAAACAAAACAGCCAGATAAGTCAAACTTTACTCAACTCTTTCTTCTTGCTTCCTCCACTTCCGTACCATTGATTCATTCATGTTGAAATCTCTCGCAGCTGCTCTATTCTCATGTTCTACTGCGTGACTGACAGCCTTGAGTTTGAAATCCGCTTCGTCAGCATGTCTCTTAACAGGTGGCATTTTGGGGTCATGATCCACACACAATACAGTAATATTATGTTGCAGCACAGTACGTATCACTCCGCCAGGCTCCTGACTACGTAGCCGTAATGCTCCGACAATCCATCAAGCGGTGCGACTTCGTAGCTTACCAAAGTCCTACTAAAACATTTTTTGACAGATTTTTAAGCGCCGTGTATTACATAAAATCGGTTCAAGGTCAGTAAGCACAACCACAATTCATACATAAGGCGCACTGTCGATTTTTGAGAGATAATTAAAGGATTTTAAGTGCGACTCATAGTCCGAAAAATACGGTACATACAATATATTTAACATATTTGTGATCATATACAAAGCCAGATATACCTGGGCTATAATTTTCAGAGGAGCTTTTCCTCCTTGCTTGGCATCAACTGTGAGTTCACTGGGTTTTCCAACAGCCAGACCACTGCTCTGTAGGCCTGGACCGTACGCCTTAACCTAGAGAAAACTATTTTAAACAAACAATTAAAAAAGGAACAAGTCAAAGATCTACTATAGCCAAAAGATCATTTACAGACTATAGCGCTGTGAAAAAATATTTGCCTCCTTTCTGATTTCGTATCTTATTCCATATTTGTCACACTTACACGTTTCAGATCAATAAATGTTAATATTAGACAAGAATGTCTAATATTAAACGGCAGTTTTCAAGGGGAAAAAGCTATCCAAACATACTTGGTCCTATATGAAAAAGTAATTGCACCGAATTAAATAAATTCTAACAACAGCTTATCAAGTTTAAAGGCGCTTCTGCTGTTTAACACGACCTCTGCTAGTTTCCTCTTTCTGGCGCAAAGCGGGAGATAAACAAGCAAGAGAGACGGGACTTGTGGCAGAAACGCCGATCAGCTGATCATTGATCAGTTTCATGATTGAAGTAGCAGCAGGAGAGGGAGAACGAGAGAAGAAGAGGCAGCTGTGCAGCAAAGACACAGAATAACTCCAGCTTTTTGTCTTTTTTTTATTGTAGCTGAAGTATGGGACAAATCGCTTTTATTTTCAGCTCAATACAAAACGCATAATATTAACTCTGAATACCAGAGGATTCCGTTTTTTATGGCACGGTTGGCTCTACTAACTAACCATATGAATAAAATAAAGTTCACCAGTAACATCATAGCACCCACCCAACTGTACAGAAACTCCATCATGCTAGCTAGTACACAGTACGAGTTACTGTAACTGACTGTAAAAAGTTAGCACAAGGAAAATAAACTCCACCTAAACTTGGTTTGACCCAGATAGACTGCAGGTCATAACTTCTTACCTGAAGCTCATTTCACCTGACAGTCGGACTGGCGGCCGCCTTGCGTCTCTCCACCTCCAGTCCTTTCCCCCATCCACCTGCTGGCCTCCACCACTTGCTAATTTGACTGAATGTGTGAAAGCTCCACCATAGCCACTACCAAACAACTGAGTTCTTTTTACACGTCTGCCAGCATCTGTCCAATCCGCCACCTTTCACTGTTTACACAGTTAGGAAAAAAAGACAACAACAACAACAAAACATTGGGCCATTTAAAAGGCAAAATGAGCATCGGCCCACCGGGCAAATGGCCGGTATACCCGATGCCCCACAGACAGACTGAGGCCCCGCCGCTATTTTTGAGTGCAAAAATGTGTGGTCTCCAGCTAATGGAAAAGGCTGATCGCACGATGTGCGCGTAGTGCTCTTTAAATAGAACAATTTGCCCCATTCTCTTCGCCCGTCATGTGGCCACATGTGGCGGGCTAGCAGGCTAGCAACATACAGGCCCGGGTTCGAGCCCTCGGCTCACTTCCCTCTGTATGTTCACCTGCTAGGGGGAGGTCCAGGCGGGCGATCTTGGAGTGAAAATTCCAAGGGATGACCCCTCGTAGCCTGGGCTTCCCCTCACTTTTTTTCTTTGCTTTGCTTTTTTTCATTTACCTGCCAGCAACAAACACACCTCCTTGTTGTCATGGCTACCAACGACCACTCTTCTTGTGCCAACAAGTCATTGCCTGACAAAACATTATTTCCTATGTTTCCCTGGCTTTTTTGCCTTTTTTATTTCTTGTGTTTTAGACAAAAACAAAAGAAAAAGATCTACAGATTCAGGCTTTTCTTTACCTGTGGTAGTCGGGTAGAATGACGTCACTGACACTGCTTTAATATGAAAACAAACTTTCTCAAACAAAAAACAAAAACAAAAAAGGAGTGGGTCGGTGTGTCATCTTTACCGAGCACCATACATGTTTTGCTTCACATTCAAATTATTATTTTTCCTTTTCAAAAATAATTCAGAGAGAAAAAAAACAGAGAAGTCAAATATATCAAATTTGCACGAATCTTCTAGTGAAGGTGCCTCCTCCTTCTGACCTTAGGGTAACTAATTTCTCAGACAGTGACATGACAGTGCGCTGGGAAGCTGCAGCTGATGATGATGTTTCTTACCTCACTAAGTGGAGGCGACCTGAGACAGGTGGGGAAGAACTATTGGATTGTTGGGGTACATATTATGAAGTAAAAAAAATACAATATCTCAATAAACTGTTGTCCTGTGTCTTAAGGAGTATGAGATATCACTGTCTGCACTCTATGGAGATGGAGCTCAGAGTGAAGCTGTGGCCATACGCTACAGCACCTGTGAGTCACACATTTTCTGATCCTGAACGTTTGTCAAACTCAGGAGGGGAGAGCCTGAAACCATTTACCTAAGTGACATTAGCAGCAGTGTTCAGCCTAAAAAATAGACAAGTTAAAAGTCATGCATCCATATTATTTGTTTATTTATTAAATTATTTTCGAGACACTGTTAGTTGTTAGAAGCCAGTGTTTTAATGACAGGACATATATGACAGTAATGAGACAACCTAAGATATCCAAGATTAGCACAAAAACACAAATAGAATCACAGAAAGCGTGTTTCTCTCCCGTTAGTCTTTAGGCCCAGTTACCTTTTACTTTTCTGTGGTCAGTAGCCCTTCATGTCATATTCTGTCTCTATGTACAATATAGCATTACTAATACAATAACCTGTATGTAAATGAACTTCATTGTGTAATTGATGGCAGTTCTCAAAGTACTAGTCACTTAAAGGTTAAATTTCACATCGAAATTCTCATATTATATTCTATTTGAATGTTTAAAAAGAAAAATATCACAGTATTTATGCTTTCACTGAGCATATACCTGCATCAATGATGAACTCTCAAGGCTGAAAAGTCCTGGCTTTGGTCAGCCACGGTCCACGCACACGCACACGTCACCAATCCCTGACTGCTTGATCATAACAGCAATTGGGCTGCTGGGAACATGACGGGCGTTCTTCTTGATGTTAACAAGGTGCTCACCAATCTCCCTGGGAACAAACGAGATTCCTAAGACAGACCGACAAAACAGATGTTAACAACGCTTATTCTTGTGTGTGCATGCAGCCCGTTTCAGTTGCTCCTGCTTCTTTCTCCACGCTTTAACTTTTATTACTTTCCCCCTCTGTCTTTTACTTAAGGGTTAATAAAGTATTTGGATTCTGATGAGTCTCATTGTTTAGCAAACTTCTCACTTATCAGACGGACACTCACCAATGTGAGCGTTACGCAGCATCTTCAGCAGGCAGGGCTCCTCTGGGCCTGAGGGTGTTGTAAGAGGGGCTGTCAGCTGGCTGAGGTCAAGCTCGCCTATGTCCAGTGGAATATCTGCAGCAGAGCCCGCCTTCAGTGAAGTATGTTGGCTGGAAGGCTTTCAGGCCCGTCTTTGCCACTCCAGGGTCAGAGACCTTCACCTTGTTTGGATGACAGCCTGCTCTGATATTCATCTGTGGGCACAAACACCAAAACTCAAGAGACTTTTCAGTGAGAAGAAAAGGCAAACCTTGCATGCCAGAGTGAAAGTGAGAGTGTGTGAGTGCATACTCACCCTGAATGGACTCTCAGGGATGTTAGCGTCTCCCCAGGAGACCATCACAGTGTGCTTCACAGGCTTACGTGGGGTGCAGGTGTATGTGCTGTTGCTATTATCCTTAACCTGGACATCCACAGAATTGACTTCACCATCCTGTGCAGAAGACAAGGGATTATAGTTCAATCAGATTTAACACACTGTATTTTTCGGACCATAAGGCGCACTGTCGATGAACAGGTCTGGTTTCATACATGAGGCGCACTGGACTATAAAACGCATTAAGCGAAACAAAACAGCCAGATAAGTCAAACTTTACTCAACTCTTTCTTCTTGCTTCCTCCACTTCCGTACCATTGATTCATTCATGTTGAAATCTCTCGCAGCTGCTCTATTCTCATGTTCTACTGCGTGACTGACAGCCTTGAGTTTGAAATCCGCTTCGTCAGCATGTCTCTTAACAGGTGGCATTTTGGGGTCATGATCCACACACAATACAGTAATATTATGTTGCAGCACAGTACGTATCACTCCGCCAGGCTCCTGACTACGTAGCCGTAATGCTCCGACAATCCATCAAGCGGTGCGACTTCGTAGCTTACCAAAGTCCTACTAAAACATTTTTTGACAGATTTTTAAGCGCCGTGTATTACATAAAATCGGTTCAAGGTCAGTAAGCACAACCACAATTCATACATAAGGCGCACTGTCGATTTTTGAGAGATAATTAAAGGATTTTAAGTGCGACTCATAGTCCGAAAAATACGGTACATACAATATATTTAACATATTTGTGATCATATACAAAGCCAGATATACCTGGGCTATAATTTTCAGAGGAGCTTTTCCTCCTTGCTTGGCATCAACTGTGAGTTCACTGGGTTTTCCAACAGCCAGACCACTGCTCTGTAGGCCTGGACCGTGCGCCTTAACCTAGAGAAAACTATTTTAAACAAACAATTAAAAAAGGAACAAGTCAAAGATCTACTATAGCCAAAAGATCATTTACAGACTATAGCGCTGTGAAAAAATATTTGCCTCCTTTCTCATTTCGTATCTTATTCCATATTTGTCACACTTACACGTTTCAGATCAATAAATGTTAATATTAGACAAGAATGTCTAATATTAAACGGCAGTTTTCAAGGGGAAAAAGCTATCCAAACATACTTGGTCCTATATGAAAAAGTAATTGCACCGAATTAAATAAATTCTAACAACAGCTTATCAAGTTTAAAGGCGCTTCTGCTGTTTAACACGACCTCTGCTAGTTTCCTCTTTCTGGCGCAAAGCGGGAGATAAACAAGCAAGAGAGACGGGACTTGTGGCAGAAACGCCGATCAGCTGATCATTGATCAGTTTCATGATTGAAGTAGCAGCAGGAGAGGGAGAACGAGAGAAGAAGAGGCAGCTGTGCAGCAAAGACACAGAATAACTCCAGCTTTTTGTCTTTTTTTTATTGTAGCTGAAGTACGGGACAAATCGCTTTTATTTTCAGCTCAATACAAAACGCATAATATTAACTGTGAATACCAGAGGATTCCGTTTTTTATGGCACGGTTGGCAACTCTACTAACTAACCATATGAATAAAATAAAGTTCACCAGTAACATCATAGCACCCACCCAACTGTACAGAAACTCCATCATGCTAGCTAGTACACAGTACGAGTTATTGTAACTGACTGTAAAAAGTTAGCACAAGGAAAATAAACTCCACCTAAACTTGGTTTGACCCAGATAGACTGCAGGTCATAACTTCTTACCTGAAGCTCATTTCACCTGACAGTCGGACTGGCGGCCGCCTTGCGTCTCTCCACCTCCAGTCCTTTCCCCCATCCACCTGCTGGCCTCCACCACTTGCTATGTTTCTACTCTGGTCGAAAGAATCCACGCTTCGTACTGATGTCCACAATTCTTTTATTCCTCTCACAATCATGGAGCACCGTGAAAACTAGAAACAAGTAAAATAATATCGATAGCACATATGATATTCATCTCAGCCACTTATTTCCTTTCACAAGGTGCACAAGTGTTAAACAAATAACAGCATAATGATTTTTTACCGTGTACGCCTTGTAAAACCAGCAGTAGAAAAGTTGTATATTCCGAAAAGTCCGCCGTGTTACCGTTCTGTCTTGTCTCTCCCGCGCACAACTTCCGGTTCCCGCAACTCACAGGAAGTGACTACTTCACAATAATATTTTAACAGAAACATTTCTTATAAGCAGGATATATCACTGGATTCATAGATTACCTTTCCTACTGCAAATGTACACAAGCATGAGAAGCAAATAAAGAAAACAAATAGAAAACAATAACGATCTCAGATTCACTTTGGTGTTGTCATGGCAACCCACACAAACATTTCAGCGTCAGCTACACTCCCACCAATTACCTTTGATTATTACAATTGAGAACGTAAATACACTTGCATTTCTCATTATATCAATGGTAATTCCCAAGCACCATGTTGTTGTTTTAAACATTCTTGCATTGACATAAACAATATTCTTTTCTCAACAAATGAATTCAACAATATGAACAGTAGATTTTACATCTCCATAACATGTGCATGAAGTACAGCATAATGACAACTTCTATTTTAGAAGGGAAATCTAATCAATGAATGACATTTTTCCCATTTAGCTGTTTTTCACCAGGACCACTAATTTCTGAATGGGTCTCTGAATGATTGAGGGTTGGACGAGGCGTTCGCCTCCCTTTCCTAACTTCCGATCACCAGTCTGGATTGTCACCTTCCGTACAAGTCCATCATCATCCTCATGTGCTTCCACAACCCTAGCAAGTTTCCATTCATTGCGAGGAACATCTTCCTCTTTGAGAATCACAATGTCACCCACCTCCACATTACGTCTTGGTGTATGCCATCGCTGTCTCAGAGCAATATTGGCCAGGTATTCCTTTCTCCATCTGTGCCAAAATTGCTCAGTCAAATACTGTACCCTTCTCCACCGTTTCTTAGCATACAGGTCCTCCTTGACGAATTTACCTGGAGGTGGAAGTGGGACTGAGGATTTCATGGTAATCAAGTGGTTCGGTGTGAGTGGCTCCAAGCTTTTGGGGTCATTGATGTTATCAACAGTGAGTGGGCGGTTATTCACGATGCACATAGCTTCATAAAGGAATGTCCTCAATGAAGCATCATCCAACCTTCCCACACTGCAGGCAAGGACTGTGCTCAGTACGCTTCTCACTGTCCGGATTTGACGCTCCCATGCGCCTCCAGCATGACTAGAGTGGGGCGTATTCATCTGGAAGTCGCACTGATTTTCTGCTAGGTATGCAGTCACTCTTTCCTTATCAAGTTCTTTCAGAGCCTTTGCCATCTCGTTTCTTGCCCCCATAAAGTTAGTTCCCTGATCGGACCTAATGTGCCTAACAGCTCCACGAAGGGCAATGAAGCAGCGCAAGGCATTGATGAATGCGTCAGTCGTCAAATCCTCCAACATCTCTATATGCACTGCCCTTGAGCAAAAACATGTGAAGAGGAGGCCGTACCGTTTTTGATCTTTGCGACCTTGTTTGGTGTGAAAAGGACCAAAGCAGTCCATACCACAATAAGTGAATGGTGGTGTGGGATCAACACGGTCACTAGGTAGATCTGCCATCCGTTGCTCCTCTGGTGGCGCGCGGGCTCTCCTGCACTGTACGCACTGCCTGATGTATTGGGCTACAGCCTTACTTCCACCAGTGATCCAGTAACCATTGGCTCTCAGGGCATTGAGGGTTTGTCCTCTGCCTTGGTGTTGTATCTTGGTATGATGGTGTGCAATGATGAGGTTTGTAACAGCACCATCTTTAGGAAGGATCACTGGGTGTCTTAACTCAAGAGGCACAGATGCCTTCCTCAGTCTTCCTCCTACTCTCATTATGCCATCTTGGAGAAATGGGTCAAGCTGAAAGAGTTGGTGGTTGCAAGGCAGCCTTCCTAGTTTCTGGCTGAGTGTGTTTAACTCCTCTTGAAAGGCATCTTGTTGTGCAAGCTTGACGAGAGTCTGTGCAGCTTGCTTTCTCTCTTCCACGCTTAAAGGCTCAGCGGTCCTGATCCTCTTTGCCAGCCGCTGGATACGAGCAATGACGTTGACAGCTGTAGTCCATCTTGAGAACCGCAGCAGATGCTTCTGGATGTCAAACTGCCTTGCTACATCAACCTTCAACACCTGAGTAGTCCTCACCTCTGGGTCTCCCACCAGCAAATCTGAAGTAGCCTGTTTTGTGGCTATCTCTCTTTCCCATAGAAAGCTGGGACCAGAGAACCAATTTGACTTGATGAGGTCAGCTACTTTGAGGCCTCTCGAGGCATGATCAGCAGGGTTTTCTCCTGTGTCAACATAGTACCATTTCCGTGCATCGGTGGTTTCTCGAATTCTCTGCACGCGGTTTGCCACGAACACATGGAACCTTCTTGCTTCATTATTGATGTAACCAAGCACGACCTTTGAGTCTGTCCAAAAATATTCGTCATCAACCTTGAGTTCTAGCTCCTCTCTTAACATGCTGCTCACAGATGCCGAGGTTACTGCTGCAGTTAACTCAAGTCTCGGTATGGTAACTATTTTGGTTGGTGCAACCCTCGCCTTGCCCATGACCAAGGAGCAGCATACCCTTTCTCTGCTTACCACTCTGATGTAAGAGCACTGGCCATACCCTTGACTGCTTGCATCAGAGAAATGATGAAGCTCGACTCTTTGAATCTCGCCAAGGCTGTCAGGTGTGAAGCATCTTTGAATTTCAATTCTTTCCAGGTTCTCCAGATCCTTCATCCAAGTCTCCCACCTTAACTTCAAGCCTTTGGGTAGTGGCTCATCCCACCCTGTGCCTCTCTGACACATCTCCTGCAGCACTCTTTTCCCTTCAAGAATGACTGGGGCTAGAAACCCCAAAGGGTCATACAAGGAGGCCACAATTGAGAGAATCCCTCGGCGCGTTGCTGGTTTCTCCTCAAGTGACACCTTGAAGGAGAAGCTATCATTTTCAACATTCCACCTTATACCTAGCACTCTTTGAACTGGTAAATCCTCGTGATTAAGATCAACATTCTTTACCTCCGTAGCACGCTCTGCAACATCGACAGAGTCAAGGACCTCTCGGCTGTTGGAGAGAAATTTGTGAAGGTGCAGCTTTCCTTTGGCACACACGGCTTGGGCTTCTTTGACCAGTTCAATTGCCTTACCCACCGACTCTACACTTATGAGACCATCGTCGACATAGAAATGTTTCTGGATGAAGTTAGCTGCGGAGGGGTACTCTTTCTCACATTGGCTGGCAAGGTGCTTCATGCCATAATTGGCGCAGCCAGGGGATGATGATGCTCCAAACAGGTGAACCTTCATGCGGTACTCTCTGGGTTCAGAGTTTGTGTCTCCATTTTCCCACCAGAGAAACCGCAGGTAGTCTCTATCATCCTCGCTCACATGAAACCTGTGGAACATTTTCTCCACATCACACATGACTGCGATGGGATGTTTACGGAAGCGGCACAGCACGGCTGTTAGGCTATTTGTGAGGTCAGGTCCTGTTAGCAGATGGTCGTTTAAGGAGGTGCCTTCATACCTTGCAGAGCAGTCGAAAACCACTCTGATTTTTCCTGGTTTTCTGGGGTGGTAAACTCCTTGGTGTGGGATATACCAGACTTTCCCCAGCTCTGCTTGGTTTTCCACTTTCTCTGCATCTCCATCCTTGAAGACACCTTCCATAAATCTCACGTAGTCTATTTTGAATTTGGGATCTCTGTCCAGCTTCCTCTTTAGATGCTTCAGCCGTACTAACGCCAGCCCTTTGTTGTCTGGGAGATGCGGACGTGCTTTGAAAGGGAGAGGCATCTCCAGGTGACCATCCTTATTTTGTTGGATTCTGTCTTTCAAGATCTGCAGGAAGCAAATATCTTCTTGAGATATGCTTCTGTCACCAGGTTTTGTGTCTGCAAAATCAGACTCCAGGGCCTTGATGACAGCAAATGGTGTTATGGGTGGCACCTCTCTGACAGACACTCGATGACAAAAACCAGTCACATCTTTAGCCTGCACACGCTGTGGTGCGCTTCCCACAATGCTCCAACCAAGATCCGTCTCAATAGCATAAGGCTCATAGTCACCCCCAGTGACGACCCTTCTTGGAATTAACGCTCTGGAGCAGTCGTATCCAATCAACAATCCAACACCACAGTCCATCAACGGGGGTATCTCCTGGGCCATGCTTACAAGGTGTTTCCATTTGTTGGCTGTCTGGCAAGTGGGAATATGTGTGCGGTCAAGGGGAATGAAGTCCCTTGTGTAGGCTGGAGGCAAACTGATGGAAACATTAGAGGAAAATCCTCTAACTTTGAGCTTGCATACTCTTTGACTCTTCACGACTGAGTCTCTCCCCATCATGGTGGAAAGTTTAAGTTTCACTGGTTCCATTGTTGCTTGTAGCTTTTCGCACACCTCCTGATCAACAAATGTGTGACTGCTTTGAGTGTCCAATAGTGCATACACTAGGGTTTCAGTGTCCGGAGCACTAAGTGTTGAGATCCACACTGGGACTATCATTGATGTACTCCCACCTTCACCTCCACTCACACAACATGATAATGACAACGTACTTTCTTCAACTGCGCCTTGTGTTGATGCTGCTGTAGAACGATCTTCATGCAATGGCGTTGGGTGACTCTTTCTGCATATGCCACACATGGCCCTGTTCCTACAGTCTTTAGAATTGTGACCCTTTCTTAGACATGCAAAACACAACTTATTTTCAAGTATGCATTTTTTCTTATCCTCTACAGACATGTCCATAAGCCTCTTGCATTTATGTATGGAATGGTTCTCACTACAGCAAATACACTGGCCATTATTGGAATTTTGTGTTGGTGTGGTCCATTTCTTTGGTTTCCCTGCATCTCCCAACTTGATTTCACCAGGGTCAGATTTGGCGGTGGAGCTTGATGGAATCGGGGGTTTCACATTTGTGGCAAACGTGTTTGCTTTTGAACGCTTCATCTCTCTTGCTGGTGCCTCTGCAGAGTGCCTTAAGGCATGTAAGGATGACACTGGATTGCATGCGATGCGTGACTCCTTAGAGATAAAGGAAGCAAACTCATGAAAGCTTGGATAGTCGTTGCCCCGATCTAGCTGCTCTGTGACATAACGGTTCCATCTAGATGTCACCCAATCAGGAAGCTTGACTAGTATTTTCTGATTCTCCTCACAGTCGTTAAGAACCTGTAAGCCCTTTACGTGAGGCATGGCATTACTACATGTTTGGAGGAAATCACTGAAATCTCTTAACTTGAGATATTCCTTTCCACCAATCTTCGGCCACCCATTTAGCTTATCTCTGAAAGCCCGCTGCACTACAAAGGAATGGCCATATCTAGCATTTAACCTATCCCATGCTTGTTGATAGGCTTCTTCATCTTTTCTGTAGAAGCTGCCTTCAAGAGAGGATTTTGCCTCACCTGCTATGTACTTTTGCAGGTAGAATAGCCTGTCTGCAGGGTCAGAGCATCGTCTCTCTATGAGGGCTTTGAAGCTTATGCTCCATTCTGTAAACTTCAGAGGATCGCCCGAGAATACAGAAGGTTCTGGAGTTGGCAAGCGAGTAAGAGCTAATGACTCTTGTAGCGATTGGACCAATGATGTCTTGTTTTGCACAACCTGCCGTTCTTGATCTGGGATGTGGTGAGCGAAGGGGTGTGCATCACTCACTTTGCTGAATGGAGGACTGCGTGTCCCATCCCTTCCCTCTTCTTCAGTGTAGACATTTAGCTTTGCCTGAATTACATCAATGTCCCTCTGATTTTCAAGTTTTCTCAACTGCTGACGTTGAGCTTCGATGGCAGCTTCCATATCAATTTCGGCTTTCTTTGCAGCCAGCTGAGCAGCCACTTCCGCTCTCATAGCTGGAATGCTAGGTGACTCTGAGAGATGGTTAGAATTGTGACAGCTGGGTGCAGTAACTCTGGAGGCTGTGGATCCATATATGGACCTAGCATATTCATTATCAAGTAGCATGCGTAACCTTGATCTTTCCGCCACCGTGTCAAACTCACCTTCATCTTCAGTCAGACGTACTCTCATCAGCTGCAGCAAGTCGGCCGTCACGGCTGAGCATGCATCGATCTTTCTTCGAAATTCTTGACTTGGTGAGGTTTGGAGTCGAATTCTGTCATACTGTTCCTTTAATTCAGACTCAAGCTTCTCAGCCTCATCCATCATATCATACATGTCACTCTCAGAGCATACTTGCTTTAACTTTGTGCGAATGTCTCTTACGTTGCTTTTCCATTTCTCGTATGTTGCTTTGAACCTCTTCTCCTTTTGAGTTAACTCTTGATCTTTCAGTTCCTGCATTTTTGGCGTTAATCGCCTTTCACGAGAGGATTTTCTTGTTTTTGTCTCAGATTTCTCAGACACTACACTTTTTTCCTCTTCCAAATCCCCTGCATCTTGTACTTCTGACATAACATCAGGGTGACTATGACCATCTTTAGACATTTTCAGACTTTAAAGGGGGTATCTTATGAAGAGGACAAGATAACTAAGGTAATTACAAGAATGGATGTAATAGGCGGAGAATTATTAAAATTAACACAAAGGAACCTTAGCTTAGATTCTTACGTATGACAGCAAATAAATTTTCAGTTTCAGCCTTCATGAAGCTTGCAAGCAACAGGTAAGAAAACAACAATAATTTCCAGAACTTCAACAGATTGTCCTTTTTTTTTTTTTTTCTTTCTTTTTTTTTTTCTTTTTTTTCTTTTTTTTTTTTTTTTTTTTTTTACACAATCCGAAATTTGAACACTATTAATTCCTTGTCCATTACAGCAAATTTGTAGCTCATGTTCTATCCATCAACTCATGAGGCATAATAACTGCGCAATATAGCCTGAGGACTCACGCTTTAGCCTGAAACCGCTTCTTGGAGTGTCCGCTGAATCTGCAGCTCCCGATTGGTTGTCACAAAATGCAAAGCAACGTGTCCACTGAAGCCTGTAGCTCGCTGCAGGATGAGAAGCAACCGAGACCTGTAGCTTGCTGCAGGATGAGAAGAGCTTTGCACACCGAAGCCTGTAGCTTGCTGCAGGAGGGGAAGCGCGTTGCAAACCGAGACCTGTAGCTTGCTGCAGGATGAGAAGAGCTTTGCACACCGAAGCCTCCAGATGGATTGGGACACGTTTTCACTGTTTCTACTCTGGTCGAAAGAATCCACGCTTCGTACTGATGTCCACAATTCTTTTATTCCTCTCACAATCATGGAGCACCGTGAAAACTAGAAACAAGTAAAATAATATCGATAGCACATATGATATTCATCTCAGCCACTTATTTCCTTTCACAAGGTGCACAAGTGTTAAACAAATAACAGCATAATGATTTTTTACCGTGTACGCCTTGTAAAACCAGCAGTAGAAAAGTTGTATATTCCGAAAAGTCCGCCGTGTTACCGTTCTGTCTTGTCTCTCCCGCGCACAACTTCCGGTTCCCGCAACTCACAGGAAGTGACTACTTCACAATAATATTTTAACAGAAACATTTCTTATAAGCAGGATATATCACTGGATTCATAGATTACCTTTCCTACTGCAAATGTACGCAAGCATGAGAAGCAAATAAAGAAAACAAATAGAAAACAATAACGATCTCAGATTCACTTTGGTGTTGTCATGGCAACCCAAACAAACATTTCAGCGTCAGCTACATGCTAATTTGACTGAATGTGTGAAAGCTCCACCATAGCCACTACCAAACAACTGAGTTATTTTTACACGTCTGCCAGCATCTGTCCAATCCGCCACCTTTCACTGTTTACACAGTTAGGAAAAAAAGACAACAACAAATACAACAACAAAACATTGGGCCATTTAAAAGGCAAAATGAGCATCGGCCCACCGGGCAAATGGCCGGTATACCCGATGCCCCACAGACAGACTGAGGCCCCGCCGCTATTTTTGAGTGCAAAAATGTGTGGTCTCCAGCTAATGGAAAAGGCTGATCGCGTAGTGCTCTTTAAATAGAACAATTTGCCCCATTCTCTTCGCCCGTCATGTGGCCACATGTGGCGGGCTAGCAGGCTAGCAACATACAGGCCCGGGTTCGAGCCCTCGGCTCACTTCCCTCTGTATGTTCACCTGCTAGGGGGAGGTCCAGGCGGGCGATCTTGGAGTGAAAATTCCAAGGGATGACCCCTCGTAGCCTGGGCTTCCCCTCACTTTTTTTCTTTGCTTTGCTTTTTTTCATTTACCTGCCAGCAACAAACACACCTCCTTGTTGTCATGGCTACCAACGACCACTCTTCTTGTGCCAACAAGTCATTGCCTGACAAAACATTATTTCCTATGTTTCCCTGGCTTTTTTGCCTTTTTTATTTCTTGTGTTTTAGACAAAAACAAAAGAAAAAGATCTACAGATTCAGGCTTTTCTTTACCTGTGGTAGTCGGGTAGAATGACGTCACTGACACTGCTTTAATATGAAAACAAACTTTCTCAAACAAAAAACAAAAACAAAAAAGGAGTGGGTCGGTGTGTCATCTTTACCGAGCACCATACATGTTTTGCTTCACATTCAAATTATTATTTTTCCTTTTCAAAAATAATTCAGAGAGAAAAAAAACAGAGAAGTCAAATATATCAAATTTGCACGAATCTTCTAGTGAAGGTGCCTCCTCCTTCTGACCTTAGGGTAACTAATTTCTCAGACAGTGACATGACAGTGCGCTGGGAAGCTGCAGCTGATGATGATGTTTCTTACCTCACTAAGTGGAGGCGACCTGAGACAGGTGGGGAAGAACTATTGGATTGTTGGGGTACATATTATGAAGTAAAAAAAATACAATATCTCAATAAACTGTTGTCCTGTGTCTTAAGGAGTATGAGATATCACTGTCTGCACTCTATGGAGATGGAGCTCAGAGTGAAGCTGTGGCCATACGCTACAGCACCTGTGAGTCACACATTTTCTGATCCTGAACGTTTGTCAAACTCAGGAGGGGAGAGCCTGAAACCATTTACCTAAGTCACATTAGCAGCAGTGTTCAGCCTAAAAAATAGACAAGTTAAAAGTCATGCATCCATATTATTTGTTTATTTATTAAATTATTTTCGAGACACTGTTAGTTGTTAGAAGCCAGTGTTTTAATGACAGGACATATATGACAGTAATGAGACAACCTAAGATATCCAAGATTAGCACAAAAACACAAATAGAATCACAGAAAGCGTGTTTCTCTCCCGTTAGTCTTTAGGCCCAGTTACCTTTTACTTTTCTGTGGTCAGTAGCCCTTCATGTCATATTCTGTCTCTATGTACAATATAGCATTACTAATACAATAACCTATATGTAAATGAACTTCATTGTGTAATTGATGGCAGTTCTCAAAGTACTAGTCACTTAAAGGTTAAATTTCACATCAAAATTCTCATATTATATTCTATTTGAATGTTTAAAAAGAAAAATATCACAGTATTTATGCTTTCACTGAGCATATACCTGCATCAATGATAAACTCTCAAGGCTGAAAAGTCCTGGCTTTGGTCAGCCACGGTCCACGCACACGTCACCAATCCCTGACTGCTTGATCATAACAGCAATTGGGCTGCTGGGAACATGACGGGCGTTCTTCTTGATGTTAACAAGGTGCTCACCAATCTCCCTGGGAACAAACGAGATTCCTAAGACAGACCGACAAAACAGCAGTGCGAGTGTGGTCAGGTCAGACCACTCCAGTATCTGTGTGTCATGGAGACCAGTATCTGCCGTTGATGGATATCCTATTGTAATCCAGGATGTAAAAGGTATTCTGTAATCACGTCTACAGTGATGTGAAAAGGTGTTTGCCCCCTTCCTAATTTCCTAGTGTTTTGCATATTTATCACACTTACATGTTTCAGATCATCAAACTAATTTTAATATTAGACACAGATAAGACAAGTTAATACAAAATGCAGTTTTTAAATGATGATTTCATAGATTAGGGAGAAAGATTATCCAAACCTCCCTGGTCCTGTGTAAAAACAAATTGCCCCTCTTGTTAAATCAAGGGTTAACTGTGATTAACCAATTTTGGAAACCTCAGTTCAGTGTTACTAAACACACTCAGGCCTGATTAATTGCAGACTTGTGAATCAAGAAATCCGTTAAATAGAACCTGTGTGACAAAGTGAAACAGGCTAAAAGACCTCAAAAAGCAACACATCGTGCCATCCTCCTGGTCCTCAGTGTTAATGCCCACTTAACTGGGCCCTTCAGTGGAAAGGCTCAAGCAGATGAAGGCTAATATAACAAGATGAGACTAACAAATATTCTATTTGAATGTTTAAAAAGAAAAATATCACAGTATTTATGCTTTCACTGAGCATATACCTGCATCAATGATGAACTCTCAAGGCTGAAAAGTCCTGGCTTTGGTCAGCCACGGTCCACGCACACGCACACGTCACCAATCCCTGACTGCTTGATCATAACAGCAATTGGGCTGCTGGGAACATGACGGGCGTTCTTCTTGATGTTAACAAGGTGCTCACCAATCTCCCTGGGAACAAACGAGATTCCTAAGACAGACCGACAAAACAGATGTTAACAACGCTTATTCTTGTGTGTGCATGCAGCCCGTTTCAGTTGCTCCTGCTTCTTTCTCCACGCTTTAACTTTTATTACTTTCCCCCTCTGTCTTTTACTTAAGGGTTAATAAAGTATTTGGATTCTGATGAGTCTCATTGTTTAGCAAACTTCTCACTTATCAGACGGACACTCACCAATGTGAGCGTTACGCAGCATCTTCAGCAGGCAGGGCTCCTCTGGGCCTGAGGGTGTTGTAAGAGGGGCTGTCAGCTGGCTGAGGTCAAGCTCGCCTATGTCCAGTGGAATATCTGCAGCAGAGCCCGCCTTCAGTGAAGTATGTTGGCTGGAAGGCTTTCAGGCCCGTCTTTGCCACTCCAGGGTCAGAGACCTTCACCTTGTTTGGATGACAGCCTGCTCTGATATTCATCTGTGGGCACAAACACCAAAACTCAAGAGACTTTTCAGTGAGAAGAAAAGGCAAACCTTGCATGCCAGAGTGAAAGTGAGAGAGTGTGTGAGTGCATACTCACCCTGAATGGACTCTCAGGGATGTTAGCGTCTCCCCAGGAGACCATCACAGTGTGCTTCACAGGCTTACGTGGGGTGCAGGTGTATGTGCTGTTGCTATTATCCTTAACCTGGACATCCACAGAATTGACTTCACCATCCTGTGCAGAAGACAAGGGATTATAGTTCAATCAGATTTAACACACTGTATTTTTCGGACCATAAGGCGCACTGTCGATGAACAGGTCTGGTTTCATACATGAGGCGCACTGGACTATAAAACGCATTAAGCGAAACAAAACAGCCAGATAAGTCAAACTTTACTCAACTCTTTCTTCTTGCTTCCTCCACTTCCGTACCATTGATTCATTCATGTTGAAATCTCTCGCAGCTGCTCTATTCTCATGTTCTACTGCGTGACTGACAGCCTTGAGTTTGAAATCCGCTTCGTCAGCATGTCTCTTAACAGGTGGCATTTTGGGGTCATGATCCACACACAATACAGTAATATTATGTTGCAGCACAGTACGTATCACTCCGCCAGGCTCCTGACTACGTAGCCGTAATGCTCCGACAATCCATCAAGCAGTGCGACTTCGTAGCTTACCAAAGTCGTACTAAAACATTTTTTGACAGATTTTTAAGCGCCGTGTATTACATAAAATCGGTTCAAGGTCAGTAAGCACAACCACAATTCATACATAAGGCGCACTGTCGATTTTTGAGAGATAATTAAAGGATTTTAAGTGCGACTCATAGTCCGAAAAATACGGTACATACAATATATTTAACATATTTGTGATCATATACAAAGCCAGATATACCTGGGCTATAATTTTCAGAGGAGCTTTTCCTCCTTGCTTGGCATCAACTGTGAGTTCACTGGGTTTTCCAACAGCCAGACCACTGCTCTGTAGGCCTGGACCGTGCGCCTTAACCTAGAGAAAACTATTTTAAACAAACAATTAAAAAAGGAACAAGTCAAAGATCTACTATAGCCAAAAGATCATTTACAGACTATAGCGCTGTGAAAAAATATTTGCCTCCTTTCTCATTTCGTATCTTATTCCATATTTGTCACACTTACACGTTTCAGATCAATAAATGTTAATATTAGACAAGAATGTCTAATATTAAACGGCAGTTTTCAAGGGGAAAAAGCTATCCAAACATACTTGGTCCTATATGAAAAAGTAATTGCACCGAATTAAATAAATTCTAACAACAGCTTATCAAGTTTAAAGGCGCTTCTGCTGTTTAACACGACCTCTGCTAGTTTCCTCTTTCTGGTGCAAAGCGGGAGATAAACAAGCAAGAGAGACGGGACTTGTGGCAGAAACGCCGATCAGCTGATCATTGATCAGTTTCATGATTGAAGTAGCAGCAGGAGAGGGAGAACGAGAGAAGAAGAGGCAGCTGTGCAGCAAAGACACAGAATAACTCCAGCTTTTTGTCTTTTTTTTATTGTAGCTGAAGTACGGGACAAATCGCTTTTATTTTCAGCTCAATACAAAACGCATAATATTAACTCTGAATACCAGAGGATTCCGTTTTTTATGGCACGGTTGGCTCTACTAACTAACCATATGAATAAAATAAAGTTCACCAGTAACATCATAGCACCCACCCAACTGTACAGAAACTCCATCATGCTAGCTAGTACACAGTACGAGTTATTGTAACTGACTGTAAAAAGTTAGCACAAGGAAAATAAACTCCACCTAAACTTGGTTTGACCCAGATAGACTGCAGGTCATAACTTCTTACCTGAAGCTCATTTCACCTGACAGTCGGACTGGCGGCCGCCTGGCGTCTCTCCACCTCCAGTCCTTTCCCCCATCCACCTGCTGGCCTCCACCACTTGCTAATTTGACTGAATGTGTGAAAGCTCCACCATAGCCACTACCAAACAACTGAGTTCTTTTTACACGTCTGCCAGCATCTGTCCAATCCGCCCACCTTTCACTGTTTACACAGTTAGGAAAAAAAGACAACAACAACAACAACAACAAAACATTGGGCCATTTAAAAGGCAAAATTAGCATCGGCCCACCGGGCAAATGGCCGGTATACCCGATGCCCCACAGACAGACTGAGGCCCCGCCGCTATTTTTGAGTGCAAAAATGTGTGGTCTCCAGCTAATGGAAAAGGCTGATCGCGTAGTGCTCTTTAAATAGAACAATTTGCCCCATTCTCTTCGCCCGTCATGTGGCCACATGTGGCGGGCTAACAGGCTAGCAACATACAGGCCCGGGTTCGAGCCCTCGGCTCACTTCCCTCTGTATGTTCACCTGCTAGGGGGAGGTCCAGGCGGGCGATCTTGGAGTGAAAATTCCAAGGGATGACCCCTCGTAGCCTGGGCTTCCCCTCACTTTTTTGCTTTGCTTTTTTTCATTTACCTGCCAGCAACAAACACACCTCCTTGTTGTCATGGCTACCAACGACCACTCTTCTTGTGCCAACAAGTCATTGCCTGACAAAACATTATTTCCTATGTTTCCCTGCCTTTTTTGCCTTTTTTATTTCTTGTGTTTTAGACAAAAACAAAAGAAAAAGATCTACAGATTCAGGCTTTTCTTTACCTGTGGTAGTCGGGTAGAATGACGTCACTGACACTGCTTTAATATGAAAACAAACTTTCTCAAACAAAAAACAAAAACAAAAAAGGAGTGGGTCGGTGTGTCATCTTTACCGAGCACCATACATGTTTTGCTTCACATTCAAATTATTATTTTTCCTTTTCAAAAATAATTCAGAGAGAAAAAAAACAGAGAAGTCAAATATATCAAATTTGCACGAATCTTCTAGTGAAGGTGCCTCCTCCTTCTGACCTTAGGGTAACTAATTTCTCAGACAGTGACATGACAGTGCGCTGGGAAGCTGCAGCTGATGATGATGTTTCTTACCTCACTAAGTGGAGGCGACCTGAGACAGGTGGGGAAGAACTATTGGATTGTTGGGGTACATATTATGAAGTAAAAAAAAATACAATATCTCAATAAACTGTTGTCCTGTGTCTTAAGGAGTATGAGATATCACTGTCTGCACTCTATGGAGATGGAGCTCAGAGTGAAGCTGTGGCCATACGCTACAGCACCTGTGAGTCACACATTTTCTGATCCTGAACGTTTGTCAAACTCAGGAGGGGAGAGCCTGAAACCATTTACCTAAGTCACATTAGCAGCAGTGTTCAGCCTAAAAAATAGACAAGTTAAAAGTCATGCATCCATATTATTTGTTTATTTATTAAATTATTTTCGAGACACTGTTAGTTGTTAGAAGCCAGTGTTTTAATGACAGGACATATATGACAGTAATGAGACAACCTAAGATATCCAAGATTAGCACAAAAACACAAATAGAATCACAGAAAGCGTGTTTCTCTCCCGTTAGTCTTTAGGCCCAGTTACCTTTTACTTTTCTGTGGTCAGTAGCCCTTCATGTCATATTCTGTCTCTATGTACAATATAGCATTACTAATACAATAACCTATATGTAAATGAACTTCATTGTGTAATTGATGGCAGTTCTCAAAGTACTAGTCACTTAAAGGTTAAATTTCACATCAAAATTCTCATATTATATTCTATTTGAATGTTTAAAAAGAAAAATATCACAGTATTTATGCTTTCACTGAGCATATACCTGCATCAATGATAAACTCTCAAGGCTGAAAAGTCCTGGCTTTGGTCAGCCACGGTCCACGCACACGCACACGTCACCAATCCCTGACTGCTTGATCATAACAGCAATTGGGCTGCTGGGAACATGACGGGCGTTCTTCTTGATGTTAACAAGGTGCTCACCAATCTCCCTGGGAACAAACGAGATTCCTAAGACAGACCGACAAAACAGATGTTAACAACGCTTATTCTTGTGTGTGCATGCAGCCCGTTTCAGTTGCTCCTGCTTCTTTCTCCACGCTTTAACTTTTATTACTTTCCCCCTCTGTCTTTTACTTAAGGGTTAATAAAGTATTTGGATTCTGATGAGTCTCATTGTTTAGCAAACTTCTCACTTATCAGACGGACACTCACCAATGTGAGCGTTACGCAGCATCTTCAGCAGGCAGGGCTCCTCTGGGCCTGAGGGTGTTGTAAGAGGGGCTGTCAGCTGGCTGAGGTCAAGCTCGCCTATGTCCAGTGGAATATCTGCAGCAGAGCCCGCCTTCAGTGAAGTATGTTGGCTGGAAGGCTTTCAGGCCCGTCTTTGCCACTCCAGGGTCAGAGACCTTCACCTTGTTTGGATGACAGCCTGCTCTGATATTCATCTGTGGGCACAAACACCAAAACTCAAGAGACTTTTCAGTGAGAAGAAAAGGCAAACCTTGCATGCCAGAGTGAAAGTGAGAGAGTGTGTGAGTGCATACTCACCCTGAATGGACTCTCAGGGATGTTAGCGTCTCCCCAGGAGACCATCACAGTGTGCTTCACAGGCTTACGTGGGGTGCAGGTGTATGTGCTGTTGCTATTATCCTTAACCTGGACATCCACAGAATTGACTTCACCATCCTGTGCAGAAGACAAGGGATTATAGTTCAATCAGATTTAACACACTGTATTTTTCGGACCATAAGGCGCACTGTCGATGAACAGGTCTGGTTTCATACATGAGGCGCACTGGACTATAAAACGCATTAAGCGAAACAAAACAGCCAGATAAGTCAAACTTTACTCAACTCTTTCTTCTTGCTTCCTCCACTTCCGTACCATTGATTCATTCATGTTGAAATCTCTCGCAGCTGCTCTATTCTCATGTTCTACTGCGTGACTGACAGCCTTGAGTTTGAAATCCGCTTCGTCAGCATGTCTCTTAACAGGTGGCATTTTGGGGTCATGATCCACACACAATACAGTAATATTATGTTGCAGCACAGTACGTATCACTCCGCCAGGCTCCTGACTACGTAGCCGTAATGCTCCGACAATCCATCAAGCAGTGCGACTTCGTAGCTTACCAAAGTCGTACTAAAACATTTTTTGACAGATTTTTAAGCGCCGTGTATTACATAAAATCGGTTCAAGGTCAGTAAGCACAACCACAATTCATACATAAGGCGCACTGTCGATTTTTGAGAGATAATTAAAGGATTTTAAGTGCGACTCATAGTCCGAAAAATACGGTACATACAATATATTTAACATATTTGTGATCATATACAAAGCCAGATATACCTGGGCTATAATTTTCAGAGGAGCTTTTCCTCCTTGCTTGGCATCAACTGTGAGTTCACTGGGTTTTCCAACAGCCAGACCACTGCTCTGTAGGCCTGGACCGTGCGCCTTAACCTAGAGAAAACTATTTTAAACAAACAATTAAAAAAGGAACAAGTCAAAGATCTACTATAGCCAAAAGATCATTTACAGACTATAGCGCTGTGAAAAAATATTTGCCTCCTTTCTCATTTCGTATCTTATTCCATATTTGTCACACTTACACGTTTCAGATCAATAAATGTTAATATTAGACAAGAATGTCTAATATTAAACGGCAGTTTTCAAGGGGAAAAAGCTATCCAAACATACTTGGTCCTATATGAAAAAGTAATTGCACCGAATTAAATAAATTCTAACAACAGCTTATCAAGTTTAAAGGCGCTTCTGCTGTTTAACACGACCTCTGCTAGTTTCCTCTTTCTGGCGCAAAGCGGGAGATAAACAAGCAAGAGAGACGGGACTTGTGGCAGAAACGCCGATCAGCTGATCATTGATCAGTTTCATGATTGAAGTAGCAGCAGGAGAGGGAGAACGAGAGAAGAAGAGGCAGCTGTGCAGCAAAGACACAGAATAACTCCAGCTTTTTGTCTTTTTTTTATTGTAGCTGAAGTACGGGACAAATCGCTTTTATTTTCAGCTCAATACAAAACGCATAATATTAACTCTGAATACCAGAGGATTCCGTTTTTTATGGCACGGTTGGCTCTACTAACTAACCATATGAATAAAATAAAGTTCACCAGTAACATCATAGCACCCACCCAACTGTACAGAAACTCCATCATGCTAGCTAGTACACAGTACGAGTTATTGTAACTGACTGTAAAAAGTTAGCACAAGGAAAATAAACTCCACCTAAACTTGGTTTGACCCAGATAGACTGCAGGTCATAACTTCTTACCTGAAGCTCATTTCACCTGACAGTCGGACTGGCGGCCGCCTTGCGTCTCTCCACCTCCAGTCCTTTCCCCCATCCACCTGCTGGCCTCCACCACTTGCTAATTTGACTGAATGTGTGAAAGCTCCACCATAGCCACTACCAAACAACTGAGTTATTTTTACACGTCTGCCAGCATCTGTCCAATCCGCCACCTTTCACTGTTTACACAGTTAGGAAAAAAAGACAACAACAAATACAACAACAAAACATTGGGCCATTTAAAAGGCAAAATGAGCATCGGCCCACCGGGCAAATGGCCGGTATACCCGATGCCCCACAGACAGACTGAGGCCCCGCCGCTATTTTTGAGTGCAAAAATGTGTGGTCTCCAGCTAATGGAAAAGGCTGATCGCACGATGTGCGCGTAGTGCTCTTTAAATAGAACAATTTGCCCCATTCTCTTCGCCCGTCATGTGGCCACATGTGGCGGGCTAGCAGGCTAGCAACATACAGGCCCGGGTTCGAGCCCTCGGCTCACTTCCCTCTGTATGTTCACCTGCTAGGGGGAGGTCCAGGCGGGCGATCTTGGAGTGAAAATTCCAAGGGATGACCCCTCGTAGCCTGGGCTTCCCCTCACTTTTTTTCTTTGCTTTGCTTTTTTTCATTTACCTGCCAGCAACAAACACACCTCCTTGTTGTCATGGCTACCAACGACCACTCTTCTTGTGCCAACAAGTCATTGCCTGACAAAACATTATTTCCTATGTTTCCCTGGCTTTTTTGCCTTTTTTATTTCTTGTGTTTTAGACAAAAACAAAAGAAAAAGATCTACAGATTCAGGCTTTTCTTTACCTGTGGTAGTCGGGTAGAATGACGTCACTGACACTGCTTTAATATGAAAACAAACTTTCTCAAACAAAAAACAAAAACAAAAAAGGAGTGGGTCGGTGTGTCATCTTTACCGAGCACCATACATGTTTTGCTTCACATTCAAATTATTATTTTTCCTTTTCAAAAATAATTCAGAGAGAAAAAAAACAGAGAAGTCAAATATATCAAATTTGCACGAATCTTCTAGTGAAGGTGCCTCCTCCTTCTGACCTTAGGGTAACTAATTTCTCAGACAGTGACATGACAGTGCGCTGGGAAGCTGCAGCTGATGATGATGTTTCTTACCTCACTAAGTGGAGGCGACCTGAGACAGGTGGGGAAGAACTATTGGATTGTTGGGGTACATATTATGAAGTAAAAAAAATACAATATCTCAATAAACTGTTGTCCTGTGTCTTAAGGAGTATGAGATATCACTGTCTGCACTCTATGGAGATGGAGCTCAGAGTGAAGCTGTGGCCATACGCTACAGCACCTGTGAGTCACACATTTTCTGATCCTGAACGTTTGTCAAACTCAGGAGGGGAGAGCCTGAAACCATTTACCTAAGTCACATTAGCAGCAGTGTTCAGCCTAAAAAATAGACAAGTTAAAAGTCATGCATCCATATTATTTGTTTATTTATTAAATTATTTTCGAGACACTGTTAGTTGTTAGAAGCCAGTGTTTTAATGACAGGACATATATGACAGTAATGAGACAACCTAAGATATCCAAGATTAGCACAAAAACACAAATAGAATCACAGAAAGCGTGTTTCTCTCCCGTTAGTCTTTAGGCCCAGTTACCTTTTACTTTTCTGTGGTCAGTAGCCCTTCATGTCATATTCTGTCTCTATGTACAATATAGCATTACTAATACAATAACCTATATGTAAATGAACTTCATTGTGTAATTGATGGCAGTTCTCAAAGTACTAGTCACTTAAAGGTTAAATTTCACATCGAAATTCTCATATTATATTCTATTTGAATGTTTAAAAAGAAAAATATCACAGTATTTATGCTTTCACTGAGCATATACCTGCATCAATGATAAACTCTCAAGGCTGAAAAGTCCTGGCTTTGGTCAGCCACGGTCCACGCACACGTCACCAATCCCTGACTGCTTGATCATAACAGCAATTGGGCTGCTGGGAACATGACGGGCGTTCTTCTTGATGTTAACAAGGTGCTCACCAATCTCCCTGGGAACAAACGAGATTCCTAAGACAGACCGACAAAACAGATGTTAACAACGCTTATTCTTGTGTGTGCATGCAGCCCGTTTCAGTTGCTCCTGCTTCTTTCTCCACGCTTTAACTTTTATTACTTTCCCCCTCTGTCTTTTACTTAAGGGTTAATAAAGTATTTGGATTCTGATGAGTCTCATTGTTTAGCAAACTTCTCACTTATCAGACGGACACTCACCAATGTGAGCGTTACGCAGCATCTTCAGCAGGCAGGGCTCCTCTGGGCCTGAGGGTGTTGTAAGAGGGGCTGTCAGCTGGCTGAGGTCAAGCTCGCCTATGTCCAGTGGAATATCTGCAGCAGAGCCCGCCTTCAGTGAAGTATGTTGGCTGGAAGGCTTTCAGGCCCGTCTTTGCCACTCCAGGGTCAGAGACCTTCACCTTGTTTGGATGACAGCCTGCTCTGATATTCATCTGTGGGCACAAACACCAAAACTCAAGAGACTTTTCAGTGAGAAGAAAAGGCAAACCTTGCATGCCAGAGTGAAAGTGAGAGAGTGTGTGAGTGCATACTCACCCTGAATGGACTCTCAGGGATGTTAGCGTCTCCCCAGGAGACCATCACAGTGTGCTTCACAGGCTTACGTGGGGTGCAGGTGTATGTGCTGTTGCTATTATCCTTAACCTGGACATCCACAGAATTGACTTCACCATCCTGTGCAGAAGACAAGGGATTATAGTTCAATCAGATTTAACACACTGTATTTTTCGGACCATAAGGCGCACTGTCGATGAACAGGTCTGGTTTCATACATGAGGCGCACTGGACTATAAAACGCATTAAGCGAAACAAAACAGCCAGATAAGTCAAACTTTACTCAACTCTTTCTTCTTGCTTCCTCCACTTCCGTACCATTGATTCATTCATGTTGAAATCTCTCGCAGCTGCTCTATTCTCATGTTCTACTGCGTGACTGACAGCCTTGAGTTTGAAATCCGCTTCGTCAGCATGTCTCTTAACAGGTGGCATTTTGGGGTCATGATCCACACACAATACAGTAATATTATGTTGCAGCACAGTACGTATCACTCCGCCAGGCTCCTGACTACGTAGCCGTAATGCTCCGACAATCCATCAAGCGGTGCGACTTCGTAGCTTACCAAAGTCCTACTAAAACATTTTTTGACAGATTTTTAAGCGCCGTGTATTACATAAAATCGGTTCAAGGTCAGTAAGCACAACCACAATTCATACATAAGGCGCACTGTCGATTTTTGAGAGATAATTAAAGGATTTTAAGTGCGACTCATAGTCCGAAAAATACGGTACATACAATATATTTAACATATTTGTGATCATATACAAAGCCAGATATACCTGGGCTATAATTTTCAGAGGAGCTTTTCCTCCTTGCTTGGCATCAACTGTGAGTTCACTGGGTTTTCCAACAGCCAGACCACTGCTCTGTAGGCCTGGACCGTACGCCTTAACCTAGAGAAAACTATTTTAAACAAACAATTAAAAAAGGAACAAGTCAAAGATCTACTATAGCCAAAAGATCATTTACAGACTATAGCGCTGTGAAAAAATATTTGCCTCCTTTCTCATTTCGTATCTTATTCCATATTTGTCACACTTACACGTTTCAGATCAATAAATGTTAATATTAGACAAGAATGTCTAATATTAAACGGCAGTTTTCAAGGGGAAAAAGCTATCCAAACATACTTGGTCCTATATGAAAAAGTAATTGCACCGAATTAAATAAATTCTAACAACAGCTTATCAAGTTTAAAGGCGCTTCTGCTGTTTAACACGACCTCTGCTAGTTTCCTCTTTCTGGCGCAAAGCGGGAGATGAAGGATATAAAAAAAACAACAACAGCAATAGAATAATATTAAACACAAAGTGAACCCGTCTTCCTTCATTAAATAGGTTCTTTTAGATGTTAAGGAGGAATTGACTTAACCAGGCTGGCGGAGAATGAAGACAACCGGACACCTGCGGCAGATGGGGAATCAGTGAACTTTTATTGAGACAGAGACAACCTCTCAACACAGCTCACATCAGGAGATTCCTAATATTTGCTGTGAGGATGGGTATATATTCTCTAAAACTTACAGGAGGGGGTTGTGAGGAAAGTGCTGCATTAGCAGAAAAACAACTCCATAAAAGGAAATCGGCCTTGGGTGTTCTAGTCTCTTCGCTTGCAGATATCTTGCACCTGCAGGATGAGGCGATCGCTTCTTATCGCTCTCAAGGCCAAAGTCGTGAGCACATTTTTATTACACAGTTGCACAGTAACTTTAAAGCTGAACAATATTTAAAGCTGAATAATGTTTGATCAGATTATATTTTCTTCAAATCCCCCTTTTGACCCATCTTAAATGGGTCAACACACAAAAATAAGTAACATTCAAAGGAACACAGAGACGTGTCGAAGCCTGGCTCGAAAAACTCCTCGGGTCTTATCATTTGTCTTTATCTGTCATTGCAGATGAGGAGAAAAGAGTCCAGGCACCACCCTGCCCAGGGGTCGGCTGCAAGCAGTCTCGGTTCCCGACGAAAGCAGTAACAGCTGTCCTGCACCCAAGGATACAACGAGTCAGTGCAACCAGGGTAGTGACACAAAATTAACAGTTCCTGTAACCCAGCAACCAAAAAGCATAAGTAATGATAAAAATGTGGAGAGTACAGAGTATACTATAATAATGAGAGATATAAACGTGAAAATGTGAAAGAATAAATCAACCGTAAAATAAACCCAGAACGGTAACTGCTAAGGACATTCAAAAGTGAATATGGTAAAATGTGAGGAAGGGGTGTGGAAAAAAACAATTTATATCCAGTGGTGGGAGTACACATTCGCTCAGGCTTAAGTCCGGAGACCCTGAGAACATCGCTTAACCCTCACAACCCGACCAGACACAGTTCAACCAGATATATCCTTCAAGAGGAAGTGGGTGAGGGAAACAATTAATAACAAGCCTAATACAAAATACCACAGAGAAACAATCATTCTAGAAGCATTTAAACAAGAGAAAGACGATAATGTTCGTCACCCTCACGATCAGAGTTTTCATCATCCGTTGGCGAGGAGGTGGGAAGTTGACTAGCCAATAAAGGCATCTGCCGGGCGAGATCCTTATCCTCAGGAGTGAGAGCTGTAACAATCAGTCTCTGGAAGAGGGATCGAATGCATGGAATACAACAGCAACCGCAGGTGACTAGGACAGCAACAAAAACTGAGATGGAAACTAAGATGGAAGCTACAAGGGCCTTATATTTGCCAAACATGTTAAGCCAAGAGTCCCACATGGCAGTATCAACGCCCGAGTGTTCCTTCATTTTAACAGTAAGAGCTGTGAGACCAGTAATAGCTTTAGTGAGGGAACCATCAGGAGCTGTGTTATTGGGGATATAGGTACAGCACTCCTGACCAAAAAGGCTGCAGACTCCGCCTCTTTCTGCGAGGAGAAAATCCGTTGCGACCCTGTTTTGGAAAGCCATTAGGGAAGTGGCAGATAACTGTGCATGCACAGCTTCAAAACGATCTCGAGTGTAATTAGCCAACAGTTGCACATTAAAGTGAATGTAGTTAATTCTGTCTACATTCGCATTTATTTCAACCATCCAAAGTATCGAGGCCCATCCTGCTTTAACCTGGTCTCGCAGTTTATATTCATCGGGGACCCCACGGGGTATACCTACAGCATCAATATAGGTTGGATTATGAGCTGAACCTGGGATTAGAGAACGTTTAGAGCGGCGTTCAGAGGAGGATGGGAGGCCAACTTCGTGTACTTCTATAGAGAGATCTACTGGAGTGACTAAAACAGGTAAAATAAGAGTTATGAGAGCGCAAAGACCTGACGCATCCCGAGGGAAACCATCATATAACTTGTTATTGCCACACCACCACCACAAATCAGCCCTAGCCGTAGGTCGGAAGTTTGGTTTCATAACCGTCATCTCAGTGCACCAAGAAGAGTTCAAGCTACCTAGTTTTACTGCATTGCCAGTCAGGTTAATACAAGTGAAATTGTTCACAGCTACATCTGAAGAAAAGAAAGGTGGTTTATTAGAGACCGAGCGTTGAGTTTTAGGAAAGTGGTTTTCCAGATATGAGCAATGACCTCGTTTTGTATTGTTCATAAGATGCAGGAGGCATGCACTATTGACTGGCGCCGGTACCACTCGTAAAGTGGGGCGGGCTCCCATACACACTATGCAGTCGGAAGCCGTCTTGTCAGCAGCTTGTTCAGCTAGTAGTAACCAGTTGTTTGTTGCTCCAGAAATACCGGTTAGAATTTGGAAGAGGTCATCTTTAGACATTTTATTTGTGTCTACAATGCGTATTCGGCCGTTTCTCCCCCCGTTTGTATATGTCACCGGAGGGCCATTAAAGGTGGGGTTATCATCTTTAACTACAGAGCTTGGAGCTGCACCAACGCTAGGGCATATTTCCATTTGCCAATACAGGGCGGTGCGATCAGTCCAAGGGGCAAGTATAAATTGTTGACAGGAGGTCAAGGCCAGATCCTTTAGGGTAAAAATTAAGCCTGAAAGATCCGGTTTTTTTGCTATTCTGAGCATATTTTGGTTTCTCCAGTGCAAAGCCTGACCCCTAGAGTGCTTGGACCAATCGAGGTCCGTTTCTGACACTAAACTGGACCACTTCCACTGATGCCAACCTCCCAGGGTTATATACCACACTGAGGAGGAGAGATGTACTGCAAGGTTAAAAAGATCCCCCCCTTGGTCTTTGGTGACGGGAGTGACTGGGAAGCTAGCGAAATCTATTTCGACTACCCAACTTTTATTGTTGGGGACACAGAGAGTAATCATTCTAGTCGTACTTGGGGTACAGGAGGTAACCGTGTCTCGTTTCTTTCTAAATCGATCGGGCGTGGGCAAAACTGGAGAGGAAGTGATGGGCAAGACCCTAGGGGCTACATTTGTCAGATTGGGACTGTCAGAAGGGGGCGAAGCTTTTGAACTTGAAGGTGTCAGAAGTGTCGGGGGCCCTTCACAGATCAGGATTATGCCAATGGGAATGAGACCCAGGGCCAGGAAGCAAACAAAGACGCAACATCTTTGCCTGCCTGTCATTTCAGGGGGAAAGGGCCAAGACATGTTTACTTAGCTTGGATGTCTTCTAATAGAGGATGATGGGGCAGAGAAAGGTGGTCCAGTTCCCCCCACCTCGCCAAGGGCGTGTTCTAGGAGTTAAAGAGCAACAAAAAGTATCAGTGACACAACTTTAAATGAGCTTTCAGCGGTTAAAACTATTGCAATGTAAAATGTAAATCTTAAAAACTCAAGCCAATATAAAAGCAAAGTCATAAAAGATGTTAAAAATAGAAAAATAAAAATGTTTAGTTCAGTATGAAGAACACCCCCTTTTGTAACCAGCCGGCTTGTAGGTTGAGTTTTGGCTCCCTCAAGTGGTTGGTGATGCTGTTGCAGCTCCTTCTGACAGGTCCTTCTGCACCTCTCTCAAGGTTCTTCCTGGTTCGGTGGCAGCAGCGCACTGTGTGTAATGAAACCAGGTGTCACCTTTCCCTTCGAGCCTGACAGCGTGGGAGGTCCGCTCTGTTATGCGGTAAGGGCCTGTCCAGCGAGGCTCAGCCCACTTTCTCTTTGTGACTTTCAGGAGGACGTAGTCCATTCCAGGTGTAGCCGCCTCTTTCAGCTCTTGCTGGTTTCTTTCAGCGACCTGTGAGGAATACTGGGCAACAAAACTGCGGAGCATGTTATAATATGTCCTCGGATCGAGGTCTGAATCAGCTTCATCCGACATTAACAGGCGAGAGGAGGGGCCAGGAAAAGGCCTGCCATGCTCCAACTCAAATGGAGTGTAACCAGAGGTTTGATTTACTGAGCATCTTATGGACATTAATGCAAGAGGCAATGCCTTAACCCAATCTAATTTGGTCTGTGCACAGATTTTAGCCAATTTAGTTTTTAGAGTTTGATTCATCCTTTCCACTTTCCCCTGGGATTGGGGGTGGTAAACTGAGCCAAACTTATGTTTCAAACCTAATGCGGCTTCAACCCTCTGCAGATCGTGGTTCCTGAAATGTGAACCATTGTCCGACCTTATGACCTCGGGAAACCCATGCTGTGGTATATAATGATTAATCAGACACTTCACCACAGTTCTACTGTTTTCACTTGCTGTCGGCCAGGCTTCTGGCCAACCTGAAAATGCATCCACAGCCACCAGCAGGTACCTGTAACTACCTACTCTGTCCACCATGTCTGTGTAATCAATGATTATTTCTTTCCCTGGGCAAAGTGGGATGGGGAAGTACCCTGCTATTGGCTTGAAGGCGGGCTTGATTCCAAATTGGTTGCACTCCTTACAGGTTTTAACCATGTATTTTGTCATGTCTTTTAGATAAGGGTGCCACCAGGCGGCTAAGTTCCTCATCATTTGTGCAGGTCCCACATGCCCCACTCCATGTGCCTCTTCCATTGCTGTCTGTCTGACCCCTGGCGGTAGAATGGGCCTTCCATCTGGGCCACGCCAAACATCTGTGTTTGTGGCCCCTCTTGTTACCCATAATGATTTTTCCTGGGGGCTGGCTTTGTCCTGTAACTCTCTGATTGTGGCTAGGCCTAGTTGTATGGGTGGTCTTTCTGGAGGGGGTGTGGCTTCTGGGTCCATTACCATAATCAGGGAGGGTAAGTAACCAGCTGTCTGCTTAGCTACTAAGTCGGCCTGTTTGTTACCTAATGCCACTAAGTCCAATCCGGCACTGTGTCCTTTGCATTTTACCACTGCCACCTTAACAGGTAACAACAGTGCTTCCGCTAATTCCCTCATTTCTATCTCATGTTTAATAGGCTTTCCGCTGGCTGTCAAAAAACCAGCTCTTAGCCACTGCTTGAGCTCCACATGCACTGCTCCCACAGCATAAGCTGAATCACTGTATATATTCACTTTCTGTCCCTTTCCCATCCTTAAGGCTTCAATCACCGCTCTCAGTTCAGCTCTCTGTGCAGACTGTTGTCCTGTCAACTGCTCTGCTTTCACTGTTTTCCATCTCATGTCTGTCTGTTCCACTATTGCCCATGCAGCCTTCAACATTCCACTTTCAGTTCTGAAACAACATCCATCTGTGAACCAATCTTTTTCTGCATCCATTAGAGGTTCTGCCTGCAAATCTGGCCTGATTTTCTCCTGTACCTGCACAACCTCTTCACACATATGTGGTTCCCCTGATCCCATGTGATCAGCCATGTTTATGCCTTCATGTGAGTAGGTGATGTGTGGTGCTTCCAAAATGGTACTGAGGCGTCTCTGCCTGAGTGAAGTGAGTGTGAAGGCCTGTGAGGAGACGTAGGCCACCACACTGTGTGATGTCAAAATTTTTAGTGGGTGGTTCATCACTATGTGTGCTGTTTTCTGAATGATTTTTGCAAGTCCAGAAACGTGTTGTGTGCACGGTGGGTGGCGTTTTTCAGTGTTGTCAAGCATTACGCTTACATATGTCAACACTTTTCTCTCTCCCCCTTTTTTCTGGAACAGGATACCATTGATATGGGTTCCAGTTCCAGAAACATCAAGATGAAAAGGCAAAGCATAATCTGGCACAGCAAGGTCAGAGGCGACAGAAAGCTGTTGTTTTAACTTTATAAACGCCTGTTCTGTTTCTGTAGTCCATGAGAGGGGAGCAGAGAGGTTTCTCATGCCTTGTTCATTTACCAAAACGCGCAAAGGGGAAGTAAGGCCAACATAGTCTGGGACATAGGTCCTGCTGTAACCAGTCAGGCCCAAAAATGACAACATGTCTTTTACAGTTAGAGGTTTTGGATGGTGCAAAATGGAGTTCCTGTGTTCTGGGGACAAGGAAATACCGGACTGTGAGACCATGCGGCCTAGAAAAGAAACCTGTTTTCTTGCAATCTGTAGTTTGTTTTTGCTCACTTTAAAACCTGTGTTGGCCAGGTGGTGAAGTACCACTCTGGTGGCCTCCAAACAGATGTCAGCCGTGGGGGCAGACAGCAAAAGGTCATCCACATATTGTATTAACATACAGTCAGATGGTAGTGGGCTGGTTTGTAAAAGTTCTTTCAAACACTGATTAAACAGTCCTGGGGAGAGGGCAAATCCCTGTGGTAAGCGAGTGTAACGCCATTGTCGGCCTCTAAATGTAAATGAGAAAATGTCACGCAGTGACTCACGAAGTGGGAGGCAGAAAAAGGCATTAGCCAAGTCAATGCAGGTGAACCAGGCATGAGATGGTGGGAGGTTGGTCAAGGCAACATAAGGATTAGGCACAGGCAAAGTAGGAGTGCCAAGTAAGGCATTAATCCTTCTCAAATCATGTGCCATTCTGAACTTCCCCGTGCCTTTTTTCTCAACGGGTAGGATGGGCGTGTTCCACTTAGAGCAGGAGGGCTCCAAGACACCGGCAGTGACCAAACCAGAAATTGTTTCTGCAATCCCAGCCTCAGCCTCCGGTCTGTGTGGGTACTGAGGCTGCCACAAAGGGGTAGCAGATGACAGTTGAAAAGAGACTGGCTCCACATCAACTAAACCTACATCTGTGGGTCCAAGGGACCACAAACAATCTGGAAGAGAGTCGAGTAAAGGCGCAGCATCACAGTGGTCTGTGTGTTCTCTTCCATGTGACCCGCTGACCACTTCATGTTGCAGTGTTGAGGAATTAAAGCAATCATTTAAAATTTGGTATGTCTTGGTAGATGGAGAAAACAAAACCTGTGGGAGTTTTGTAGGTGTCCAGTCAGTGGCCGCAAGGGAACGTTTAACCATTCCACCCAGCTCCTTAGCCTGGTGTCCAGGATGTAAGGCCAGTGACACATGGGGAGCTGCCTCATCAGACATCATGTACCACTGTAATTGATCTGTTGTAAAAGTAACCGCTGCTGCCACTCCCTCCGGTGCCGCAAAAATGCACGACATGTTCAGAGACCAAGCCCGCCCCTCACACTGCTTTTGGAACATGTGCTGGTACCAGGTGGTGTCATGCCTGTCATAAAACAGTGTAACATGAGGTGGGTCAGGGGGAGGGACATAAGGATGTAGGAGTGAGAGCCACGGCCGCCATTGCTGAAAAGCAGTCCAAACTCCTGGTTCAGCAGGTGTTTCAACTTCCAATAATGCCCAGTAGATGTCAGCAGAGTCCGCCAAACAGGAGGAGGGTTGCAGCAGAAACTGACCACCTCCCTCTGGCCCATCAGAGCAGGGAAGTACAACCCCAGTAGGGAGAGTCACAGTTAGGCCTTGTGAAGAGCAGAGTATTGTGGCTCCTAATTTAATCAACAAGTCTCTTCCCAGTAAATTCACAGGCGCCTGTTTTGAACAAACATAGCTGTGTAACAAGGTCTGATCTCCAACCGTTGTGGGGAGGGGCACGGTGTAAGGCAGAGTTTTAGGTTCCCCAGATATGCCCACCACTGTAATCACTCTGTCAGTAAGTCTTTCACGAGCAACATCCTTAATGGTGGAGTACGTAGCTCCAGTGTCCACTAAAAAGCTGCTTCTTCTTCTATCTACAGTTATGGACAGCATAGGGTCCGCCGTTGTCCCTTCACCGTCCTGGGCAGTCTGTGGGGTGTCCTATAGCTGGGGACCACCCTCGTAGTACTCCCACCCCATCACAGGCATCTGTGGGGCCGGGGGCACTTCAACTAAAGCACCACGAGGTCCACCTCTGTGGCCAGGATGCTGATAGGGCCCACCACGGGCTCCCCTGCCTCTTCCAGCATCCGGGTTCAAAGGGCACGCTTTAGCCCAGTGTCCAGGTTGTCCACACCGGAAACAAACATACATCTGGCCTCCCCTACCACCTCCCATCTGACCCCTTCCCCTGAAACCACCTCTGTTTCCTCCAAATGGGGAACCTCTCTGCCCATAAGGGGCCGGGGAGTGATAAGCACCATACTGGGGGGGCTGTGGATCAGTTGGCCATGGGTTCGGATACAAATCAGGGGCAACTGGACCAGGAGGGGGAGCCGCAGCGGCCACAAGCTGCTTTTTAGGCTTGTCACCTTTTCCACCCAGGTCGTTTTTAGCTTTCTGCAGCTGAACCTTCAACAGTTGCAACTGTAAATCTTCGACGCTCTCCGCTTTATCATCAGACTTAATCTGCACTTTGTTAAGATTAAAAATCAAATGTTTCTTCCAGATTGCAAAGTCACAGTCCTGCAAATCAGGATTATCCTCCATTTTCTGGCTTACTGACTCCGGAATGCCCCTCAGCACCGCCCTTCTAAACCACATGCTCTGTGAACAAGTCCTACTGGGGTGATGACCTGTATGGTTCACCCAGTCTTCAACAGCCTGATTTAGATAATGGGTGGGATTTTGCTTTCCCTCCCATTTAAATTTCTGTAAGGTGCCTTGATTTTTGGGTGGGAATTGTTTGCGCAGGGCCGGTCCAATAAACCTCAAGGCCTGCATTAGTGGCACCTCGTTCTCATGCATGGTAGTACCCGCATTTTGTTCCAGGTCCGCTGCCTGAGATCGGGATGTGCACCTAGTTATAATAGCTCTAAAATCTCCCAGTGCGAGGTCCTGTCCAGCTGTGTATTTATCCAAACCAGCCAACCAGGCATTCCCTCCCTCCGTTATGTCAGGGAGTTTGTCCACTAGGGCCTGGACATCTCCGAATGAATAAGGTTGATACACTGGTCTACGTTGCGCTTTAGTCTGGACCAGGGGAAATATGCCTGGAGGCTGAGGCACAGGGCCCTTAGATCTAGTCTGATATCCTAAACTGGGAGGGGTAGAGGGGGGTGTATTGTTAAGGTCACTGAGTTCATCATCAGTATCCTCAGTTTCTTCCCCGCCTGGTGGGGTAGCAGTGTCAGCAAAAACGTGGGCTAAACTCATCTGTGTTTCCGGATCCTGACGGCCCACCAAAGACATGGTAACTGTGACATTTGGTGAAGTGCCAGGCTCAGTTTTTGCAGTAGCGGTCAGATCTCCTTTAACAGCGACAGGAGTGCTGGCAAAGGGGTTGGACCGGGAAAGAGGGGCTGACGCAACACGATTATTCACCTGGACCACTGACCTATGTTCATTTAAGCAGCTGCGTAATGCTGCTTCTTGATCAGTTAATTGTTGTTCAGTGGGTTCCTGTCTGTTCATTCGAACCGCAAATGGTGCGCTCGCAAAGGGGTCAGTTAGGCCCTCAGATCCGGTTCCAAAACAATGGGACATAGAAGAGGGGGCTCTACTACTAGCTGAGGATGTCGCCGACAGAGAGGAGCTTCCTGGGCAAAAATGCTTGGTATCTATGGGAGTTGGAGCTACGGGCGGTTCTTCTCCAATAGTCATTATTCCACCAGAGATATTAAGTACCGGATATATGCCTGCTGAGGGAGGAGTTGAGGCAGAATAGGGAGGTGGCTGAGACCTATTTTTCTTCATGTGTGGTTTTGCAGTTTCCCATAAACACACCCAGTGATTAAATTTAGCTTTGCGGCCTGCGTGCTTATCTGCTTCCTTTCTGTGTCTCACCCCGCTCATCACACCTGCACCTGCTGCTGCTGAGTTGGCTTCTTCCTCTTTCTCTTTTGCCTGCATAGCCTTATTCTGCCAAATTATTCCCCAGTTACCACTACTCCCCTCGTCCTTTCCCTTTTCTTTCATTAACCTTTCAGCTGTTTTCCTCAATGACTCTTTCTGCTTTTTTGCTTCTTTAGGCTGGTGTGTGGAGTTGATGACTGTCTCAACACATGTTAATTGTTCTCCCAATGTGCTAAGAATAACACCGGGACCCCAACCATCATCATTAGTTTCTCGATCTAATTCTCCATCCATTTTACTGTCAATGGAGGAGTGTTCTTTTATTGATTTTAAAGGAGAATTTGGGCCAGCTGGGTTTCTGCCTCTGTTAGGCACTAACAGCTGGGGCGCTGCTTTAAAGGTGAGTCAGCACTGAAATATCCCTTCAGGTGTTACCAGGCTTCTACCAAACCGGAGTCTGGCGGGTAACCTTGCCTAGAGCTTCCTGATAGGGGTGCTAGTTGGTTGTCACCTTGTTCACACGTCACATTCACACTTCATACATTACCTGCAGTCACTCATTACCCTCCTTATGTATGTAATAAATGTGTAAAAAAAAAAAAATTCTATGTGTGGTGTATTATTTTAACCAAAAGAGGAACCTAGTTCCTTTAATTGTGTAATCTGTGAACAACGGAGAACCAAACTGTCCTGCCCAGTGTTCCACAGCAAGCATTCAGCGTGTATTTATGTGTGTCCAATATCAAACAGAACATCAAAACATTTAAAACACTAAAATCATCGGGGTTTTAAGAAGAGATCCGTTTTCTCCTATTGATCAAAGGGACCCCTCCTTTGGACTCCAACCAGTACTTCTCCTTTTTAAGTTTTAGAGGATCTTTTATAATAAAGTCCTCTGGGCCTTCCTAACCCTTCTGTAGTTTAGAGAATATTACTAAAAAATATTCTCAAGGCCTTTAACCTTTTAATTTGTTTAGAAAGGCGTTACTAATAAACCCTTTCAAGGTCCCAGACCTGCACTGAGGTATGTATCCGACACCGGAGAGCAACCCGTCGGCTGCAACCGTGGTCAGACCTCAGTTCACTCTTATCTTTATTCACTTATTCACTTATTTCTTATTCACTTATCTCTTATTCACTTATTTCTTATTCACTTGTCTGATTCTCAACAAGCCTTAAGTAAGCCAGACAATTTTGGTTATGAATTACTAGGAGTTTGGACACTAAGTATTTTTATAATGTTCAATATAGCAGAAATAAAAGGTCTGCTTACCTTGTTTTTTGTGTGCACACAGCTTTTGTCCAAACTCCGTTCACTCAGACCACGGCCGAAGTCCTCCCATCCGTTCCAGTTGACCTGGAGCGGATCCTGTTCGTGACGCCAATTGAAGGATATAAAAAAAACAACAACAGCAATAGAATAATATTAAACACAAAGTGAACCCGTCTTCCTTCATTAAATAGGTTCTTTTAGATGTTAAGGAGGAATTGACTTAACCAGGCTGGCGGAGAATGAAGACAACCGGACACCTGCGGCAGATGGGGAATCAGTGAACTTTTATTGAGACAGAGACAACCTCTCAACACAGCTCACATCAGGAGATTCCTAATATTTGCTGTGAGGATGGGTATATATTCTCTAAAACTTACAGGAGGGGGTTGTGAGGAAAGTGCTGCATTAGCAGAAAAACAACTCCATAAAAGGAAATCGGCCTTGGGTGTTCTAGTCTCTTCGCTTGCAGATATCTTGCACCTGCAGGATGAGGCGATCGCTTCTTATCGCTCTCAAGGCCAAAGTCGTGAGCACATTTTTATTACACAGTTGCACAGTAACTTTAAAGCTGAACAATATTTAAAGCTGAATAATGTTTGATCAGATTATATTTTCTTCAGAGATAAACAAGCAAGAGAGACGGGACTTGTGGCAGAAACGCCGATCAGCTGATCATTGATCAGTTTCATGATTGAAGTAGCAGCAGGAGAGGGAGAACGAGAGAAGAAGAGGCAGCTGTGCAGCAAAGACACAGAATAACTCCAGCTTTTTGTCTTTTTTTTATTGTAGCTGAAGTATGGGACAAATCGCTTTTATTTTCAGCTCAATACAAAACGCATAATATTAACTCTGAATACCAGAGGATTCCGTTTTTTATGGCACGGTTGGCTCTACTAACTAACCATATGAATAAAATAAAGTTCACCAGTAACATCATAGCACCCACCCAACTGTACAGAAACTCCATCATGCTAGCTAGTACACAGTACGAGTTATTGTAACTGACTGTAAAAAGTTAGCACAAGGAAAATAAACTCCACCTAAACTTGGTTTGACCCAGATAGACTGCAGGTCATAACTTCTTACCTGAAGCTCATTTCACCTGACAGTCGGACTGGCGGCCGCCTTGCGTCTCTCCACCTCCAGTCCTTTCCCCCATCCACCTGCTGGCCTCCACCACTTGCTAATTTGACTGAATGTGTGAAAGCTCCACCATAGCCACTACCAAACAACTGAGTTCTTTTTACACGTCTGCCAGCATCTGTCCAATCCGCCACCTTTCACTGTTTACACAGTTAGGAAAAAAAGACAACAACAACAACAAAACATTGGGCCATTTAAAAGGCAAAATTAGCATCGGCCCACCGGGCAAATGGCCGGTATACCCGATGCCCCACAGACAGACTGAGGCCCCGCCGCTATTTTTGAGTGCAAAAATGTGTGGTCTCCAGCTAATGGAAAAGGCTGATCGCGTAGTGCTCTTTAAATAGAACAATTTGCCCCATTCTCTTCGCCCGTCATGTGGCCACATGTGGCGGGCTAGCAGGCTAGCAACATACAGGCCCGGGTTCGAGCCCTCGGCTCACTTCCCTCTGTATGTTCACCTGCTAGGGGGAGGTCCAGGCGGGCGATCTTGGAGTGAAAATTCCAAGGGATGACCCCTCGTAGCCTGGGCTTCCCCTGACTTTTTTTCTTTGCTTTGCTTTTTTTCATTTACCTGCCAGCAACAAACACACCTCCTTGTTGTCATGGCTACCAACGACCACTCTTCTTGTGCCAACAAGTCATTGCCTGACAAAACATTATTTCCTATGTTTCCCTGGCTTTTTTGCCTTTTTTATTTCTTGTGTTTTAGACAAAAACAAAAGAAAAAGATCTACAGATTCAGGCTTTTCTTTACCTGTGGTAGTCGGGTAGAATGACGTCACTGACACTGCTTTAATATGAAAACAAACTTTCTCAAACAAAAAACAAAAACAAAAAAGGAGTGGGTCGGTGTGTCATCTTTACCGAGCACCATACATGTTTTGCTTCACATTCAAATTATTATTTTTCCTTTTCAAAAATAATTCAGAGAGAAAAAAAACAGAGAAGTCAAATATATCAAATTTGCACGAATCTTCTAGTGAAGGTGCCTCCTCCTTCTGACCTTAGGGTAACTAATTTCTCAGACAGTGACATGACAGTGCGCTGGGAAGCTGCAGCTGATGATGATGTTTCTTACCTCACTAAGTGGAGGCGACCTGAGACAGGTGGGGAAGAACTATTGGATTGTTGGGGTACATATTATGAAGTAAAAAAAATACAATATCTCAATAAACTGTTGTCCTGTGTCTTAAGGAGTATGAGATATCACTGTCTGCACTCTATGGAGATGGAGCTCAGAGTGAAGCTGTGGCCATACGCTACAGCACCTGTGAGTCACACATTTTCTGATCCTGAACGTTTGTCAAACTCAGGAGGGGAGAGCCTGAAACCATTTACCTAAGTCACATTAGCAGCAGTGTTCAGCCTAAAAAATAGACAAGTTAAAAGTCATGCATCCATATTATTTGTTTATTTATTAAATTATTTTCGAGACACTGTTAGTTGTTAGAAGCCAGTGTTTTAATGACAGGACATATATGACAGTAATGAGACAACCTAAGATATCCAAGATTAGCACAAAAACACAAATAGAATCACAGAAAGCGTGTTTCTCTCCCGTTAGTCTTTAGGCCCAGTTACCTTTTACTTTTCTGTGGTCAGTAGCCCTTCATGTCATATTCTGTCTCTATGTACAATATAGCATTACTAATACAATAACCTATATGTAAATGAACTTCATTGTGTAATTGATGGCAGTTCTCAAAGTACTAGTCACTTAAAGGTTAAATTTCACATCGAAATTCTCATATTATATTCTATTTGAATGTTTAAAAAGAAAAATATCACAGTATTTATGCTTTCACTGAGCATATACCTGCATCAATGATAAACTCTCAAGGCTGAAAAGTCCTGGCTTTGGTCAGCCACGGTCCACGCACACGCACACGTCACCAATCCCTGACTGCTTGATCATAACAGCAATTGGGCTGCTGGGAACATGACGGGCGTTCTTCTTGATGTTAACAAGGTGCTCACCAATCTCCCTGGGAACAAACGAGATTCCTAAGACAGACCGACAAAACAGATGTTAACAACGCTTATTCTTGTGTGTGCATGCAGCCCGTTTCAGTTGCTCCTGCTTCTTTCTCCACGCTTTAACTTTTATTACTTTCCCCCTCTGTCTTTTACTTAAGGGTTAATAAAGTATTTGGATTCTGATGAGTCTCATTGTTTAGCAAACTTCTCACTTATCAGACGGACACTCACCAATGTGAGCGTTACGCAGCATCTTCAGCAGGCAGGGCTCCTCTGGGCCTGAGGGTGTTGTAAGAGGGGCTGTCAGCTGGCTGAGGTCAAGCTCGCCTATGTCCAGTGGAATATCTGCAGCAGAGCCCGCCTTCAGTGAAGTATGTTGGCTGGAAGGCTTTCAGGCCCGTCTTTGCCACTCCAGGGTCAGAGACCTTCACCTTGTTTGGATGACAGCCTGCTCTGATATTCATCTGTGGGCACAAACACCAAAACTCAAGAGACTTTTCAGTGAGAAGAAAAGGCAAACCTTGCATGCCAGAGTGAAAGTGAGAGTGTGTGAGTGCATACTCCCCCTGAATGGACTCTCAGGGATGTTAGCGTCTCCCCAGGAGACCATCACAGTGTGCTTCACAGGCTTACGTGGGGTGCAGGTGTATGTGCTGTTGCTATTATCCTTAACCTGGACATCCACAGAATTGACTTCACCATCCTGTGCAGAAGACAAGGGATTATAGTTCAATCAGATTTAACACACTGTATTTTTCGGACCATAAGGCGCACTGTCGATGAACAGGTCTGGTTTCATACATGAGGCGCACTGGACTATAAAACGCATTAAGCGAAACAAAACAGCCAGATAAGTCAAACTTTACTCAACTCTTTCTTCTTGCTTCTTCCACTTCCGTACCATTGATTCATTCATGTTGAAATCTCTCGCAGCTGCTCTATTCTCATGTTCTACTGCGTGACTGACAGCCTTGAGTTTGAAATCCGCTTCGTCAGCATGTCTCTTAACAGGTGGCATTTTGGGGTCATGATCCACACACAATACAGTAATATTATGTTGCAGCACAGTACGTATCACTCCGCCAGGCTCCTGACTACGTAGCCGTAATGCTCCGACAATCCATCAAGCGGTGCGACTTCGTAGCTTACCAAAGTCGTACTAAAACATTTTTTGACAGATTTTTAAGCGCCGTGTATTACATAAAATCGGTTCAAGGTCAGTAAGCACAACCACAATTCATACATAAGGCGCACTGTCGATTTTTGAGAGATAATTAAAGGATTTTAAGTGCGACTCATAGTCCGAAAAATACGGTACATACAATATATTTAACATATTTGTGATCATATACAAAGCCAGATATACCTGGGCTATAATTTTCAGAGGAGCTTTTCCTCCTTGCTTGGCATCAACTGTGAGTTCACTGGGTTTTCCAACAGCCAGACCACTGCTCTGTAGGCCTGGACCGTACGCCTTAACCTAGAGAAAACTATTTTAAACAAACAATTAAAAAAGGAACAAGTCAAAGATCTACTATAGCCAAAAGATCATTTACAGACTATAGCGCTGTGAAAAAATATTTGCCTCCTTTCTCATTTCGTATCTTATTCCATATTTGTCACACTTACACGTTTCAGATCAATAAATGTTAATATTAGACAAGAATGTCTAATATTAAACGGCAGTTTTCAAGGGGAAAAAGCTATCCAAACATACTTGGTCCTATATGAAAAAGTAATTGCACCGAATTAAATAAATTCTAACAACAGCTTATCAAGTTTAAAGGCGCTTCTGCTGTTTAACACGACCTCTGCTAGTTTCCTCTTTCTGGCGCAAAGCGGGAGATAAACAAGCAAGAGAGACGGGACTTGTGGCAGAAACGCCGATCAGCTGATCATTGATCAGTTTCATGATTGAAGTAGCAGCAGGAGAGGGAGAACGAGAGAAGAAGAGGCAGCTGTGCAGCAAAGACACAGAATAACTCCAGCTTTTTGTCTTTTTTTTATTGTAGCTGAAGTATGGGACAAATCGCTTTTATTTTCAGCTCAATACAAAACGCATAATATTAACTCTGAATACCAGAGGATTCCGTTTTTTATGGCACGGTTGGCAACTCTACTAACTAACCATATGAATAAAATAAAGTTCACCAGTAACATCATAGCACCCACCCAACTGTACAGAAACTCCATCATGCTAGCTAGTACACAGTACGAGTTATTGTAACTGACTGTAAAAAGTTAGCACAAGGAAAATAAACTCCACCTAAACTTGGTTTGACCCAGATAGACTGCAGGTCATAACTTCTTACCTGAAGCTCATTTCACCTGACAGTCGGACTGGCGGCCGCCTTGCGTCTCTCCACCTCCAGTCCTTTCCCCCATCCACCTGCTGGCCTCCACCACTTGCTAATTTGACTGAATGTGTGAAAGCTCCACCATAGCCACTACCAAACAACTGAGTTCTTTTTACACGTCTGCCAGCATCTGTCCAATCCGCCACCTTTCACTGTTTACACAGTTAGGAAAAAAAGACAACAACAACAACAAAACATTGGGCCATTTAAAAGGCAAAATTAGCATCGGCCCACCGGGCAAATGGCCGGTATACCCGATGCCCCACAGACAGACTGAGGCCCCGCCGCTATTTTTGAGTGCAAAAATGTGTGGTCTCCAGCTAATGGAAAAGGCTGATCGCACGATGTGCGCGTAGTGCTCTTTAAATAGAACAATTTGCCCCATTCTCTTCGCCCGTCATGTGGCCACATGTGGCGGGCTAGCAGGCTAGCAACATACAGGCCCGGGTTCGAGCCCTCGGCTCACTTCCCTCTGTATGTTCACCTGCTAGGGGGAGGTCCAGGCGGGCGATCTTGGAGTGAAAATTCCAAGGGATGACCCCTCGTAGCCTGGGCTTCCCCTGACTTTTTTTCTTTGCTTTGCTTTTTTTCATTTACCTGCCAGCAACAAACACACCTCCTTGTTGTCATGGCTACCAACGACCACTCTTCTTGTGCCAACAAGTCATTGCCTGACAAAACATTATTTCCTATGTTTCCCTGGCTTTTTTGCCTTTTTTATTTCTTGTGTTTTAGACAAAAACAAAAGAAAAAGATCTACAGATTCAGGCTTTTCTTTACCTGTGGTAGTCGGGTAGAATGACGTCACTGACACTGCTTTAATATGAAAACAAACTTTCTCAAACAAAAAACAAAAACAAAAAAGGAGTGGGTCGGTGTGTCATCTTTACCGAGCACCATACATGTTTTGCTTCACATTCAAATTATTATTTTTCCTTTTCAAAAATAATTCAGAGAGAAAAAAAACAGAGAAGTCAAATATATCAAATTTGCACGAATCTTCTAGTGAAGGTGCCTCCTCCTTCTGACCTTAGGGTAACTAATTTCTCAGACAGTGACATGACAGTGCGCTGGGAAGCTGCAGCTGATGATGATGTTTCTTACCTCACTAAGTGGAGGCGACCTGAGACAGGTGGGGAAGAACTATTGGATTGTTGGGGTACATATTATGAAGTAAAAAAAATACAATATCTCAATAAACTGTTGTCCTGTGTCTTAAGGAGTATGAGATATCACTGTCTGCACTCTATGGAGATGGAGCTCAGAGTGAAGCTGTGGCCATACGCTACAGCACCTGTGAGTCACACATTTTCTGATCCTGAACGTTTGTCAAACTCAGGAGGGGAGAGCCTGAAACCATTTACCTAAGTCACATTAGCAGCAGTGTTCAGCCTAAAAAATAGACAAGTTAAAAGTCATGCATCCATATTATTTGTTTATTTATTAAATTATTTTCGAGACACTGTTAGTTGTTAGAAGCCAGTGTTTTAATGACAGGACATATATGACAGTAATGAGACAACCTAAGATATCCAAGATTAGCACAAAAACACAAATAGAATCACAGAAAGCGTGTTTCTCTCCCGTTAGTCTTTAGGCCCAGTTACCTTTTACTTTTCTGTGGTCAGTAGCCCTTCATGTCATATTCTGTCTCTATGTACAATATAGCATTACTAATACAAGAACCTATATGTAAATGAACTTCATTGTGTAATTGATGGCAGTTCTCAAAGTACTAGTCACTTAAAGGTTAAATTTCACATCAAAATTCTCATATTATATTCTATTTGAATGTTTAAAAAGAAAAATATCACAGTATTTATGCTTTCACTGAGCATATACCTGCATCAATGATAAACTCTCAAGGCTGAAAAGTCCTGGCTTTGGTCAGCCACGGTCCACGCACACGTCACCAATCCCTGACTGCTTGATCATAACAGCAATTGGGCTGCTGGGAACATGACGGGCGTTCTTCTTGATGTTAACAAGGTGCTCACCAATCTCCCTGGGAACAAACGAGATTCCTAAGACAGACCGACAAAACAGATGTTAACAACGCTTATTCTTGTGTGTGCATGCAGCCCGTTTCAGTTGCTCCTGCTTCTTTCTCCACGCTTTAACTTTTATTACTTTCCCCCTCTGTCTTTTACTTAAGGGTTAATAAAGTATTTGGATTCTGATGAGTCTCATTGTTTAGCAAACTTCTCACTTATCAGACGGACACTCACCAATGTGAGCGTTACGCAGCATCTTCAGCAGGCAGGGCTCCTCTGGGCCTGAGGGTGTTGTAAGAGGGGCTGTCAGCTGGCTGAGGTCAAGCTCGCCTATGTCCAGTGGAATATCTGCAGCAGAGCCCGCCTTCAGTGAAGTATGTTGGCTGGAAGGCTTTCAGGCCCGTCTTTGCCACTCCAGGGTCAGAGACCTTCACCTTGTTTGGATGACAGCCTGCTCTGATATTCATCTGTGGGCACAAACACCAAAACTCAAGAGACTTTTCAGTGAGAAGAAAAGGCAAACCTTGCATGCCAGAGTGAAAGTGAGAGTGTGTGAGTGCATACTCCCCCTGAATGGACTCTCAGGGATGTTAGCGTCTCCCCAGGAGACCATCACAGTGTGCTTCACAGGCTTACGTGGGGTGCAGGTGTATGTGCTGTTGCTATTATCCTTAACCTGGACATCCACAGAATTGACTTCACCATCCTGTGCAGAAGACAAGGGATTATAGTTCAATCAGATTTAACACACTGTATTTTTCGGACCATAAGGCGCACTGTCGATGAACAGGTCTGGTTTCATACATGAGGCGCACTGGACTATAAAACGCATTAAGCGAAACAAAACAGCCAGATAAGTCAAACTTTACTCAACTCTTTCTTCTTGCTTCCTCCACTTCCGTACCATTGATTCATTCATGTTGAAATCTCTCGCAGCTGCTCTATTCTCATGTTCTACTGCGTGACTGACAGCCTTGAGTTTGAAATCCGCTTCGTCAGCATGTCTCTTAACAGGTGGCATTTTGGGGTCATGATCCACACACAATACAGTAATATTATGTTGCAGCACAGTACGTATCACTCCGCCAGGCTCCTGACTACGTAGCCGTAATGCTCCGACAATCCATCAAGCGGTGCGACTTCGTAGCTTACCAAAGTCCTACTAAAACATTTTTTGACAGATTTTTAAGCGCCGTGTATTACATAAAATCGGTTCAAGGTCAGTAAGCACAACCACAATTCATACATAAGGCGCACTGTCGATTTTTGAGAGATAATTAAAGGATTTTAAGTGCGACTCATAGTCCGAAAAATACGGTACATACAATATATTTAACATATTTGTGATCATATACAAAGCCAGATATACCTGGGCTATAATTTTCAGAGGAGCTTTTCCTCCTTGCTTGGCATCAACTGTGAGTTCACTGGGTTTTCCAACAGCCAGACCACTGCTCTGTAGGCCTGGACCGTATGCCTTAACCTAGAGAAAACTATTTTAAACAAACAATTAAAAAAGGAACAAGTCAAAGATCTACTATAGCCAAAAGATCATTTACAGACTATAGCGCTGTGAAAAAATATTTGCCTCCTTTCTCATTTCGTATCTTATTCCATATTTGTCACACTTACACGTTTCAGATCAATAAATGTTAATATTAGACAAGAATGTCTAATATTAAACGGCAGTTTTCAAGGGGAAAAAGCTATCCAAACATACTTGGTCCTATATGAAAAAGTAATTGCACCGAATTAAATAAATTCTAACAACAGCTTATCAAGTTTAAAGGCGCTTCTGCTGTTTAACACGACCTCTGCTAGTTTCCTCTTTCTGGCGCAAAGCGGGAGATAAACAAGCAAGAGAGACGGGACTTGTGGCAGAAACGCCGATCAGCTGATCATTGATCAGTTTCATGATTGAAGTAGCAGCAGGAGAGGGAGAACGAGAGAAGAAGAGGCAGCTGTGCAGCAAAGACACAGAATAACTCCAGCTTTTTGTCTTTTTTTTATTGTAGCTGAAGTATGGGACAAATCGCTTTTATTTTCAGCTCAATACAAAACGCATAATATTAACTCTGAATACCAGAGGATTCCGTTTTTTATGGCACGGTTGGCAACTCTACTAACTAACCATATGAATAAAATAAAGTTCACCAGTAACATCATAGCACCCACCCAACTGTACAGAAACTCCATCATGCTAGCTAGTACACAGTACGAGTTACTGTAACTGACTGTAAAAAGTTAGCACAAGGAAAATAAACTCCACCTAAACTTGGTTTGACCCAGATAGACTGCAGGTCATAACTTCTTACCTGAAGCTCATTTCACCTGACAGTCGGACTGGCGGCCGCCTTGTGTCTCTCCACCTCCAGTCCTTTCCCCCATCCACCTGCTGGCCTCCACCACTTGCTAATTTGACTGAATGTGTGAAAGCTCCACCATAGCCACTACCAAACAACTGAGTTCTTTTTACACGTCTGCCAGCATCTGTCCAATCCGCCACCTTTCACTGTTTACACAGTTAGGAAAAAAAGACAACAACAAATACAACAACAAAACATTGGGCCATTTAAAAGGCAAAATTAGCATCGGCCCACCGGGCAAATGGCCGGTATACCCGATGCCCCACAGACAGACTGAGGCCCCGCCGCTATTTTTGAGTGCAAAAATGTGTGGTCTCCAGCTAATGGAAAAGGCTGATCGCACGATGTGCGCGTAGTGCTCTTTAACACTAGGAAGGCCCAGAGCCCAGCCATTTGGCTTTTCTACCTTTAAAACCCGGAGAGCAGCCAAATGGCTGGTAGGCTTTTAGCTAAGCTTTAGCTTCAGGCAAGTGGAAGCTAAATTGGCTAGTCATTCATATGTAAATTGGGTTGTTACCTGGGAATTCTGGAGGGAGGGGAGTGGGGGTGTGTGGATGAGGGGGTGGGGGAGCTGCTAAAAGCGGTGAGCTTCCTTTTGTTTCATCTTGATGCATTCTCAATCATCCAGGGAAACAAATCTCCAAAAGTCACCAACTTGGAGTGTTTCAGTTTGCCATCTTAGGGAGAAATCAACACACATGGGTGTATGTCCTTTGTTGCTGAGATTTATTGATAAAAACAGTACAAAAAATCAACCATTTGTACACATTTTTACAAATAATTATAAAAAGTGAGTGAGTACATTTCGACATTTTCAGCAATCACTCACAATCCTGGCACTGCCATGGTATCTGTAGTCTGCATTTACCACATGTGTATCTGTTGCAGTGAACACATCGCACAGTGGCATGATTGTTCTTGCAATTGTGTTTGACCTGACACATGGCTCTTTTTCCAGGGCTAGGTGTGGAGGGTTGTGTCAAAGGCAACTGTTCTTTTCTTGCCTTCTTCGCAGCTACATGAGAGTGAGCTAACTCCCTTGCAAGCTCCACCAGGAAGTCCACCCGTCTTTCCTTCGTCCCGGAGCATGCTTGATACAGCACATGTGCATTCAGTGCTGCCATGTCAATCATGTTATAAAACACGGCAACTGGCCAGCGCCGTGTTCCTCTGCGGACAGTGTACTCCCGAACCATCTGGTCCATCACATCCACGCCACACTTTGTTTTGTTGTAAAGGGTGACAGTGTTTGGCTTCCTTTTGGTAGTGTTATCAGTCTGAACCACGCCGTGCATGCTGCTAAGAATATAGACTGTCTTCTTCCGTTTGGCCGCATACGCCGTCAGCGTGGCAGCAGATGTTGAAAACACCTAAGAAATAAGATAAATTGTTATTTCCATAGCACTTTTACACACAATGAAACACATAAACATAGAACCAGAAAAGACCTGCAACATACCTGAGTGGTGAATTCATTGCGATCTGTCTGTCTAGTGGATTGAGGAATTTCCCTGCGAATCTTGTTGACTGTGCCGAGGATGGTGGTTTTCCGTCTAAGAAGTTTTTGCGCAAGTGAAAGCGATGTGAAAAAATTGTCCGTGGTAACATTTCTGCCCTTGTCTAGGAATGGTTCCATCAGCCTCATTACTACATTTTCAGAAAGTCTCTCCCCAGTGGGACGACTGGGGTCCTTGCCAAGATATGGGAAGACATTGCAAATGTACTTGGATTTTAGGTCGCAAGCCACCCAAAACTTGATCCCAAACTTGTCCGGCTTACTTGCAATATACTGCAGGAAACTGCACCGAGTCTTTGATGGGAAAAGCTGTTCATCAACGGTGATATGTAGACCAGGGTTGTAGCACGTGATGCAGTTGGTGACAAATGATCCCCACAAACTGGAAATTGCAGCGAACTTATCAGTCTTTGCTCGATCACTGCGGGTGGACTTGTCATCAAAGCGTAGGTGTTGCATGATTTCTTTGAAGCGGTTTCGTGCCATAGTTCCAATTATCTGTGGGTTTCCCAGGTTTGCTGACCAGCAGTCATTTAGAGATGGAACCCTGGTAACCCCCCGCAAGATGACAATTGCAATAAATGCCATTAGTTCAGGGAGGTCCATGAACCAATGAACATGCTCCGTTTGCTGTGCATGTTGAACAGTCCATTCTTGAATGCTACGAAGCATGTCAAGAGTGACAAAACACAGGAAGCTCTGAAGGCGACTCGTGATATTTCTCCTGGCCTTAGCCGTTGGCTCTCCATCTGCAGCGTACGCTTCTATTGGGGTGAAAGGGAGACAGGTCCCCACCTGTTCTTCACGCCACACTGTGCCATCTTTCGCTGTCTCAGTCCCCAAACAAGCTCTCTTTTTAGGTGCAGAAGCAGTCTCCTCATCTGCAGTGTGAACAAATTCAAATTGTGAGCAATGGGAAGGTCCAGTATCTCCTCCTCTGTATCAGAATAATGTCTGAAATATCTTACTTACAAACTACATCCACTTACTTATTTGAAATGAAATAGGAAATAACATGAAATGCAACTAACCGGAAGACTGATCAGACAGCTCTGAGTCCGAATCCGGCTGAACTTGTAGGTCTTCTCCATCCGAGTCACAAGGGTCGACTTCCCTCAGGATCATTTCCAAGGCCTGCTGAGTGGTGAGTCTTCTCTGCATTTTCTTTCCTTGGAGAGGAGGTCCGTACACCACAGAATTCTTCAGGGCAATGAAGGATTAGGCTAAGTGTAGTGAGATTGTATCATATATATAGGGCTTGGCTTCCTGATCAATGCTCCACTACCAAAAGGAAGCCAAGCCCTGCCACCCTTTACAACAAAACAAGGTGTGATCACATTGATGCCACAATGGACGACTGATCAATGCTCCACTACCAAAAGGAAGCCAAGCCCTGCCACCCTTTACAACAAAACAAGGTGTGATCACATTGATGCCACAATGGACGACTGATCAATGCTCCACTACCAAAAGGAAGCCAAGCCCTGCCACCCTTTACAACAAAACAAGGTGTGATCACAGGGCTTGGCTTCCTTTTGGTAGTGGAGCATTGATCAGTCGTCCATTGTGGCATCAATGTGATCACACCTTGTTTTGTTGTAAATGCCACAATGGACGACTGATCAATGCTCCACTACCAAAAGGAAGCCAAGCCCTGTGATCACACCTTGTTTTGTTGTAAAGGGTGGCAGGGCTTGGCTTCCTTTTGGTAGTGGAGCATTGATCAGTCGTCCATTGTGGCATCAATGTGATCACACCTTGTTTTGTTGTAAATGCCACAATGGACGACTGATCAATGCTCCACTACCTTTTTTTTTTTTTTTTTACTTTGATTTTTATTAGGTTATTTTATCATTGTGGACATACAGTAAAGAAAATAACAAACAGACATACATATAAACAAACAGAGTCTGGAGTTTACATATCTTTCTCCATTTATCACATTGCAGAAAAAAAAAGAAAACCTATTATGTTATTTCATTTGTGTCACTTCTGAATGTTTTCCACTTCCTCCATAGTCTGTCGTATTTACCTCCCATCAGTCTAATGTTGAGTGTTATTTTTTCCATCTCTGAGATATCCTCTACAATACTGATCCAATCCCGCTGGGTGGGAGGATCTGGATGTAACCACTTCTTTGTAATTGCTTTTTTTGTTGCGGCCAGAATTATTTTGACTAAATACACGTCCTCTTTTTGTATGTATTCTTTTATGTTTCCTAGATACATCACTTGGCAAGTATTTGGGAATGTATAACTCAAAATATTATCCATATTCATTTTTAAGTCTTCCCAATACTTTTTAATTTTAATGCATTTCCAGAATACATGAGAATGATCCGCTTCCATTTCTCCACACAATCTCCAACAATTTTGTAAACTTGAGGTCAGTTTGCTTTTTATTTTGGGTGTAATGAAAAAACGTGTCAAATTTTTCCAACAAAATTCCCTCCACAACGGCGAATTAGTTGTACTGTGTTGCAATTCACACATATTGAGCCATTCTTTCTCTGTTATTTTTATGGTCAGTTCAACTTCCCATTTCTTTTTAATATAGAGTGTTGAATCTTGTCTATTTTCTTCTAATGACCTATAGAAGGTGGAAATAGTTTTAAATTGTTTATGTTCATAGCAATCTTTTACTTTTCCGACAACCCCCAGTGGTTTCCCAAGCCAGTCAGATTTTATTTGTTTTGCGTAGTAGTCCCTAACTTGCAAATATCTAAAGAAATCTCTATTTTCCAATTTGTATTTGTTTTTTAGTTGTTGGAAACTCATTAGTCCTCCGTTTTTCATAAGGGTACAAACTGCTGTAATCCCTTTTAGTTCCCACTGTTTGAATGTTTGGTCCAATTGTCCTGCCTTGAAATTTTTATCATGTCTAAACCATCTGAGTATAAATAATTGTTCTTTTAACTGACATTTTTCTATTACTGTGTGCCATATGTCTAATGTAAATTTCACAATTTGATTCATTCCACTTTTATTCTTTGTCATTAAATGTTTGTCAGAGATAAAAATCTGAATGTTGTTTCCCTCGATTTCTTTCTCAATTTCCTTCCATCTTGCCTCATATTCTGGTCTACACCAACCAGCAAGTGGTCTGAGTTGGGCTGCATAGAAGTATTCCCTTAGGTTCGGCAAGGCCATCCCTCCCTTGCGCTTCGGGAGTTGCAGTGTTGTTAGTCTTATTCTGGGCTTCTTCCCACCCCAAATAAACCTTGATATCAACACACATGGGTGTATGTCCTTTGTTGCTGAGATTTATTGATAAAAACAGTACAAAAAATCAACCATTTGTACACATTTTTACAAATAATTATAAAAAGTGAGTGAGTACATTTCAACATTTTCAGCAATCACTCACAATCCTGGCACTGCCATGGTATCTGTAGTCTGCATTTACCTTGGCTTGGCTTCCTGATCAATTGTCCACTACCAAAAGGAAGCCAAGCCCTGTGATCACACCTTGTTTTGTTGTAAAGGGTGGCAGGGCTTGGCTTCCTTTTGGTAGTGGAGCATTGATCAGTCGTCCATTGTGGCATTTACAACAAAACAAGGTGTGATCACATTGATGCCACAATGGACGACTGATCAATGCTCCACTACCAAAAGGAAGCCAAGCCCTGTGATCACACCTTGTTTTGTTGTAAAGGGTGGCAGGGCTTGGCTTCCTTTTGGTAGTGGAGCATTGATCAGTCGTCCATTGTGGCATTTACAACAAAACAAGGTGTGATCACATTGATGCCACAATGGACGACTGATCAATGCTCCACTACCAAAAGGAAGCCAAGCCCTGCCACCCTTTACAACAAAACAAGGTGTGATCACAGGGCTTGGCTTCCTTTTGGTAGTGGAGCATTGATCAGTCGTCCATTGTGGCATTTACAACAAAACAAGGTGTGATCACATTGATGCCACAATGGACGACTGATCAATGCTCCACTACCAAAAGGAAGCCAAGCCCTGCCACCCTTTACAACAAAACAAGGTGTGATCACAGGGCTTGGCTTCCTTTTGGTAGTGGAGCATTGATCAGTCGTCCATTGTGGCATCAATGTGATCACACCTTGTTTTGTTGTAAATGCCACAATGGACGACTGATCAATGCTCCACTACCAAAAGGAAGCCAAGCCCTGCCACCCTTTACAACAAAACAAGGTGTGATCACAGGGCTTGGCTTCCTTTTGGTAGTGGACAATTGATCAGGAAGCCAAGCCAAGGTAAATGCAGACTACAGATACCATGGCAGTGCCAGGATTGTGAGTGATTGCTGAAAATGTTGAAATGTACTCACTCACTTTTTATAATTATTTGTAAAAATGTGTACAAATGGTTGATTTTTTGTACTGTTTTTATCAATAAATCTCAGCAACAAAGGACATACACCCATGTGTGTTGATATCAAGGTTTATTTGGGGTGGGAAGAAGCCCAGAATAAGACTAACAACACTGCAACTCCCGAAGCGCAAGGGAGGGATGGCCTTGCCGAACCTAAGGGAATACTTCTATGCAGCCCAACTCAGACCACTTGCTGGTTGGTGTAGACCAGAATATGAGGCAAGATGGAAGGAAATTGAGAAAGAAATCGAGGGAAACAACATTCAGATTTTTATCTCTGACAAACATTTAATGACAAAGAATAAAAGTGGAATGAATCAAATTGTGAAATTTACATTAGACATATGGCACACAGTAATAGAAAAATGTCAGTTAAAAGAACAATTATTTATACTCAGATGGTTTAGACATGATAAAAATTTCAAGGCAGGACAATTGGACCAAACATTCAAACAGTGGGAACTAAAAGGGATTACAGCAGTTTGTACCCTTATGAAAAACGGAGGACTAATGAGTTTCCAACAACTAAAAAACAAATACAAATTGGAAAATAGAGATTTCTTTAGATATTTGCAAGTTAGGGACTACTACGCAAAACAAATAAAATCTGACTGGCTTGGGAAACCACTGGGGGTTGTCGGAAAAGTAAAAGATTGCTATGAACATAAACAATTTAAAACTATTTCCACCTTCTATAGGTCATTAGAAGAAAATAGACAAGATTCAACACTCTATATTAAAAAGAAATGGGAAGTTGAACTGACCATAAAAATAACAGAGAAAGAATGGCTCAATATGTGTGAATTGCAACACAGTACAACTAATTCGCCGTTGTGGAGGGAATTTTGTTGGAAAAATTTGACACGTTTTTTCATTACACCCAAAATAAAAAGCAAACTGACCTCAAGTTTACAAAATTGTTGGAGATTGTGTGGAGAAATGGAAGCGGATCATTCTCATGTATTCTGGAAATGCATTAAAATTAAAAAGTATTGGGAAGACTTAAAAATGAATATGGATAATATTTTGAGTTATACATTCCCAAATACTTGCCAAGTGATGTATCTAGGAAACATAAAAGAATACATACAAAAAGAGGACGTGTATTTAGTCAAAATAATTCTGGCCGCAACAAAAAAAGCAATTACAAAGAAGTGGTTACATCCAGATCCTCCCACCCAGCGGGATTGGATCAGTATTGTAGAGGATATCTCAGAGATGGAAAAAATAACACTCAACATTAGACTGATGGGAGGTAAATACGACAGACTATGGAGGAAGTGGAAAACATTCAGAAGTGACACAAATGAAATAACATAATAGGTTTTCTTTTTTTTTCTGCAATGTGATAAATGGAGAAAGATATGTAAACTCCAGACTCTGTTTGTTTATATGTATGTCTGTTTGTTATTTTCTTTACTGTATGTCCACAATGATAAAATAACCTAATAAAAATCAAAGTAAAAAAAAAAAAAAAAAGGTAGTGGAGCATTGATCAGTCGTCCATTGTGGCATTTACAACAAAACAAGGTGTGATCACATTGATGCCACAATGGACGACTGATCAATGCTCCACTACCAAAAGGAAGCCAAGCCCTGCCACCCTTTACAACAAAACAAGGTGTGATCACAGGGCTTGGCTTCCTTTTGGTAGTGGAGCATTGATCAGTCGTCCATTGTGGCATTTACAACAAAACAAGGTGTGATCACATTGATGCCACAATGGACGACTGATCAATGCTCCACTACCAAAAGGAAGCCAAGCCCTGTGATCACACCTTGTTTTGTTGTAAAGGGTGGCAGGGCTTGGCTTCCTTTTGGTAGTGGAGCATTGATCAGTCGTCCATTGTGGCATCAATGTGATCACACCTTGTTTTGTTGTAAAGGGTGGCAGGGCTTGGCTTCCTTTTGGTAGTGGAGCATTGATCAGGAAGCCAAGCCCTATATATATGATACAATCTCACTACACTTAGCCTAATCCTTCATTGCCCTGAAGAATTCTGTGGTGTACGGACCTCCTCTCCAAGGAAAGAAAATGCAGAGAAGACTCACCACTCAGCAGGCCTTGGAAATGATCCTGAGGGAAGTCGACCCTTGTGACTCGGATGGAGAAGACCTACAAGTTCAGCCGGATTCGGACTCAGAGCTGTCTGATCAGTCTTCCGGTTAGTTGCATTTCATGTTATTTCCTATTTCATTTCAAATAAGTAAGTGGATGTAGTTTGTAAGTAAGATATTTCAGACATTATTCTGATACAGAGGAGGAGATACTGGACCTTCCCATTGCTCACAATTTGAATTTGTTCACACTGCAGATGAGGAGACTGCTTCTGCACCTAAAAAGAGAGCTTGTTTGGGGACTGAGACAGCGAAAGATGGCACAGTGTGGCGTGAAGAACAGGTGGGGACCTGTCTCCCTTTCACCCCAATAGAAGCGTACGCTGCAGATGGAGAGCCAACGGCTAAGGCCAGGAGAAATATCACGAGTCGCCTTCAGAGCTTCCTGTGTTTTGTCACTCTTGACATGCTTCGTAGCATTCAAGAATGGACTGTTCAACATGCACAGCAAACGGAGCATGTTCATTGGTTCATGGACCTCCCTGAACTAATGGCATTTATTGCAATTGTCATCTTGCGGGGGGTTACCAGGGTTCCATCTCTAAATGACTGCTGGTCAGCAAACCTGGGAAACCCACAGATAATTGGAACTATGGCACGAAACCGCTTCAAAGAAATCATGCAACACCTACGCTTTGATGACAAGTCCACCCGCAGTGATCGAGCAAAGACTGATAAGTTCGCTGCAATTTCCAGTTTGTGGGGATCATTTGTCACCAACTGCATCACGTGCTACAACCCTGGTCTACATATCACCGTTGATGAACAGCTTTTCCCATCAAAGACTCGGTGCAGTTTCCTGCAGTATATTGCAAGTAAGCCGGACAAGTTTGGGATCAAGTTTTGGGTGGCTTGCGACCTAAAATCCAAGTACATTTGCAATGTCTTCCCATATCTTGGCAAGGACCCCAGTCGTCCCACTGGGGAGAGACTTTCTGAAAATGTAGTAATGAGGCTGATGGAACCATTCCTAGACAAGGGCAGAAATGTTACCACGGACAATTTTTTCACATCGCTTTCACTTGCGCAAAAACTTCTTAGACGGAAAACCACCATCCTCGGCACAGTCAACAAGATTCGCAGGGAAATTCCTCAATCCACTAGACAGACAGATCGCAATGAATTCACCACTCAGGTATGTTGCAGGTCTTTTCTGGTTCTATGTTTATGTGTTTCATTGTGTGTAAAAGTGCTATGGAAATAACAATTTATCTTATTTCTTAGGTGTTTTCAACATCTGCTGCCACGCTGACGGCGTATGCGGCCAAACGGAAGAAGACAGTCTATATTCTTAGCAGCATGCACGGCGTGGTTCAGACTGATAACACTACCAAAAGGAAGCCAAACACTGTCACCCTTTACAACAAAACAAAGTGTGGCGTGGATGTGATGGACCAGATGGTTCGGGAGTACACTGTCCGCAGAGGAACACGGCGCTGGCCAGTTGCCGTGTTTTATAACATGATTGACATGGCAGCACTGAATGCACATGTGCTGTATCAAGCATGCTCCGGGACGAAGGAAAGACGGGTGGACTTCCTGGTGGAGCTTGCAAGGGAGTTAGCTCACTCTCATGTAGCTGCGAAGAAGGCAAGAAAAGAACAGTTGCCTTTGACACAACCCTCCACACCTAGCCCTGGAAAAAGAGCCATGTGTCAGGTCAAACACAATTGCAAGAACAATCATGCCACTGTGCGATGTGTTCACTGCAACAGATACACATGTGGTAAATGCAGACTACAGATACCATGGCAGTGCCAGGATTGTGAGTGATTGCTGAAAATGTCGAAATGTACTCACTCACTTTTTATAATTATTTGTAAAAATGTGTACAAATGGTTGATTTTTTGTACTGTTTTTATCAATAAATCTCAGCAACAAAGGACATACACCCATGTGTGTTGATTTCTCCCTAAGATGGCAAACTGAAACACTCCAAGTTGGTGACTTTTGGAGATTTGTTTCCCTGGATGATTGAGAATGCATCAAGATGAAACAAAAGGAAGCTCACCGCTTTTAGCAGCTCCCCCACCCCCTCATCCACACACCCCCACTCCCCTCCCTCCAGAATTCCCAGGTAACAACCCAATTTACATATGAATGACTAGCCAATTTAGCTTCCACTTGCCTGAAGCTAAAGCTTAGCTAAAAGCCTACCAGCCATTTGGCTGCTCTCCGGGTTTTAAAGGTAGAAAGGTAGAAGCCTGGGCCTTCCTAGTGTTAAATAGAACAATTTGCCCCATTCTCTTCGCCCGTCATGTGGCCACATGTGGCGGGCTAGCAGGCTAGCAACATACAGGCCCGGGTTCGAGCCCTCGGCTCACTTCCCTCTGTATGTTCACCTGCTAGGGGGAGGTCCAGGCGGGCGATCTTGGAGTGAAAATTCCAAGGGATGACCCCTCGTAGCCTGGGCTTCCCCTGACTTTTTTTCTTTGCTTTGCTTTTTTTCATTTACCTGCCAGCAACAAACACACCTCCTTGTTGTCATGGCTACCAACGACCACTCTTCTTGTGCCAACAAGTCATTGCCTGACAAAACATTATTTCCTATGTTTCCCTGGCTTTTTTGCCTTTTTTATTTCTTGTGTTTTAGACAAAAACAAAAGAAAAAGATCTACAGATTCAGGCTTTTCTTTACCTGTGGTAGTCGGGTAGAATGACGTCACTGACACTGCTTTAATATGAAAACAAACTTTCTCAAACAAAAAACAAAAACAAAAAAGGAGTGGGTCGGTGTGTCATCTTTACCGAGCACCATACATGTTTTGCTTCACATTCAAATTATTATTTTTCCTTTTCAAAAATAATTCAGAGAGAAAAAAAACAGAGAAGTCAAATATATCAAATTTGCACGAATCTTCTAGTGAAGGTGCCTCCTCCTTCTGACCTTAGGGTAACTAATTTCTCAGACAGTGACATGACAGTGCGCTGGGAAGCTGCAGCTGATGATGATGTTTCTTACCTCACTAAGTGGAGGCGACCTGAGACAGGTGGGGAAGAACTATTGGATTGTTGGGGTACATATTATGAAGTAAAAAAAATACAATATCTCAATAAACTGTTGTCCTGTGTCTTAAGGAGTATGAGATATCACTGTCTGCACTCTATGGAGATGGAGCTCAGAGTGAAGCTGTGGCCATACGCTACAGCACCTGTGAGTCACACATTTTCTGATCCTGAACGTTTGTCAAACTCAGGAGGGGAGAGCCTGAAACCATTTACCTAAGTCACATTAGCAGCAGTGTTCAGCCTAAAAAATAGACAAGTTAAAAGTCATGCATCCATATTATTTGTTTATTTATTAAATTATTTTCGAGACACTGTTAGTTGTTAGAAGCCAGTGTTTTAATGACAGGACATATATGACAGTAATGAGACAACCTAAGATATCCAAGATTAGCACAAAAACACAAATAGAATCACAGAAAGCGTGTTTCTCTCCCGTTAGTCTTTAGGCCCAGTTACCTTTTACTTTTCTGTGGTCAGTAGCCCTTCATGTCATATTCTGTCTCTATGTACAATATAGCATTACTAATACAATAACCTATATGTAAATGAACTTCATTGTGTAATTGATGGCAGTTCTCAAAGTACTAGTCACTTAAAGGTTAAATTTCACATCGAAATTCTCATATTATATTCTATTTGAATGTTTAAAAAGAAAAATATCACAGTATTTATGCTTTCACTGAGCATATACCTGCATCAATGATAAACTCTCAAGGCTGAAAAGTCCTGGCTTTGGTCAGCCACGGTCCACGCACACGTCACCAATCCCTGACTGCTTGATCATAACAGCAATTGGGCTGCTGGGAACATGACGGGCGTTCTTCTTGATGTTAACAAGGTGCTCACCAATCTCCCTGGGAACAAACGAGATTCCTAAGACAGACCGACAAAACAGATGTTAACAACGCTTATTCTTGTGTGTGCATGCAGCCCGTTTCAGTTGCTCCTGCTTCTTTCTCCACGCTTTAACTTTTATTACTTTCCCCCTCTGTCTTTTACTTAAGGGTTAATAAAGTATTTGGATTCTGATGAGTCTCATTGTTTAGCAAACTTCTCACTTATCAGACGGACACTCACCAATGTGAGCGTTACGCAGCATCTTCAGCAGGCAGGGCTCCTCTGGGCCTGAGGGTGTTGTAAGAGGGGCTGTCAGCTGGCTGAGGTCAAGCTCGCCTATGTCCAGTGGAATATCTGCAGCAGAGCCCGCCTTCAGTGAAGTATGTTGGCTGGAAGGCTTTCAGGCCCGTCTTTGCCACTCCAGGGTCAGAGACCTTCACCTTGTTTGGATGACAGCCTGCTCTGATATTCATCTGTGGGCACAAACACCAAAACTCAAGAGACTTTTCAGTGAGAAGAAAAGGCAAACCTTGCATGCCAGAGTGAAAGTGAGAGTGTGTGAGTGCATACTCCCCCTGAATGGACTCTCAGGGATGTTAGCGTCTCCCCAGGAGACCATCACAGTGTGCTTCACAGGCTTACATGGGGTGCAGGTGTATGTGCTGTTGCTATTATCCTTAACCTGGACATCCACAGAATTGACTTCACCATCCTGTGCAGAAGACAAGGGATTATAGTTCAATCAGATTTAACACACTGTATTTTTCGGACCATAAGGCGCACTGTCGATGAACAGGTCTGGTTTCATACATGAGGCGCACTGGACTATAAAACGCATTAAGCGAAACAAAACAGCCAGATAAGTCAAACTTTACTCAACTCTTTCTTCTTGCTTCTTCCACTTCCGTACCATTGATTCATTCATGTTGAAATCTCTCGCAGCTGCTCTATTCTCATGTTCTACTGCGTGACTGACAGCCTTGAGTTTGAAATCCGCTTCGTCAGCATGTCTCTTAACAGGTGGCATTTTGGGGTCATGATCCACACACAATACAGTAATATTATGTTGCAGCACAGTACGTATCACTCCGCCAGGCTCCTGACTACGTAGCCGTAATGCTCCGACAATCCATCAAGCGGTGCGACTTCGTAGCTTACCAAAGTCCTACTAAAACATTTTTTGACAGATTTTTAAGCGCCGTGTATTACATAAAATCGGTTCAAGGTCAGTAAGCACAACCACAATTCATACATAAGGCGCACTGTCGATTTTTGAGAGATAATTAAAGGATTTTAAGTGCGACTCATAGTCCGAAAAATACGGTACATACAATATATTTAACATATTTGTGATCATATACAAAGCCAGATATACCTGGGCTATAATTTTCAGAGGAGCTTTTCCTCCTTGCTTGGCATCAACTGTGAGTTCACTGGGTTTTCCAACAGCCAGACCACTGCTCTGTAGGCCTGGACCGTACGCCTTAACCTAGAGAAAACTATTTTAAACAAACAATTAAAAAAGGAACAAGTCAAAGATCTACTATAGCCAAAAGATCATTTACAGACTATAGCGCTGTGAAAAAATATTTGCCTCCTTTCTCATTTCGTATCTTATTCCATATTTGTCACACTTACACGTTTCAGATCAATAAATGTTAATATTAGACAAGAATGTCTAATATTAAACGGCAGTTTTCAAGGGGAAAAAGCTATCCAAACATACTTGGTCCTATATGAAAAAGTAATTGCACCGAATTAAATAAATTCTAACAACAGCTTATCAAGTTTAAAGGCGCTTCTGCTGTTTAACACGACCTCTGCTAGTTTCCTCTTTCTGGCGCAAAGCGGGAGATAAACAAGCAAGAGAGACGGGACTTGTGGCAGAAACGCCGATCAGCTGATCATTGATCAGTTTCATGATTGAAGTAGCAGCAGGAGAGGGAGAACGAGAGAAGAAGAGGCAGCTGTGCAGCAAAGACACAGAATAACTCCAGCTTTTTGTCTTTTTTTTATTGTAGCTGAAGTATGGGACAAATCGCTTTTATTTTCAGCTCAATACAAAACGCATAATATTAACTCTGAATACCAGAGGATTCCGTTTTTTATGGCACGGTTGGCAACTCTACTAACTAACCATATGAATAAAATAAAGTTCACCAGTAACATCATAGCACCCACCCAACTGTACAGAAACTCCATCATGCTAGCTAGTACACAGTACGAGTTATTGTAACTGACTGTAAAAAGTTAGCACAAGGAAAATAAACTCCACCTAAACTTGGTTTGACCCAGATAGACTGCAGGTCATAACTTCTTACCTGAAGCTCATTTCACCTGACAGTCGGACTGGCGGCCGCCTTGCGTCTCTCCACCTCCAGTCCTTTCCCCCATCCACCTGCTGGCCTCCACCACTTGCTAATTTGACTGAATGTGTGAAAGCTCCACCATAGCCACTACCAAACAACTGAGTTCTTTTTACACGTCTGCCAGCATCTGTCCAATCCGCCACCTTTCACTGTTTACACAGTTAGGAAAAAAAGACAACAACAACAACAAAACATTGGGCCATTTAAAAGGCAAAATTAGCATCGGCCCACCGGGCAAATGGCCGGTATACCCGATGCCCCACAGACAGACTGAGGCCCCGCCGCTATTTTTGAGTGCAAAAATGTGTGGTCTCCAGCTAATGGAAAAGGCTGATCGCACGATGTGCGCGTAGTGCTCTTTAAATAGAACAATTTGCCCCATTCTCTTCGCCCGTCATGTGGCCACATGTGGCGGGCTAGCAGGCTAGCAACATACAGGCCCGGGTTCGAGCCCTCGGCTCACTTCCCTCTGTATGTTCACCTGCTAGGGGGAGGTCCAGGCGGGCGATCTTGGAGTGAAAATTCCAAGGGATGACCCCTCGTAGCCTGGGCTTCCCCTGACTTTTTTTCTTTGCTTTGCTTTTTTTCATTTACCTGCCAGCAACAAACACACCTCCTTGTTGTCATGGCTACCAACGACCACTCTTCTTGTGCCAACAAGTCATTGCCTGACAAAACATTATTTCCTATGTTTCCCTGGCTTTTTTGCCTTTTTTATTTCTTGTGTTTTAGACAAAAAGAAAAGAAAAAGATCTACAGATTCAGGCTTTTCTTTACCTGTGGTAGTCGGGTAGAATGACGTCACTGACACTGCTTTAATATGAAAACAAACTTTCTCAAACAAAAAACAAAAACAAAAAAGGAGTGGGTCGGTGTGTCATCTTTACCGAGCACCATACATGTTTTGCTTCACATTCAAATTATTATTTTTCCTTTTCAAAAATAATTCAGAGAGAAAAAAAACAGAGAAGTCAAATATATCAAATTTGCACGAATCTTCTAGTGAAGGTGCCTCCTCCTTCTGACCTTAGGGTAACTAATTTCTCAGACAGTGACATGACAGTGCGCTGGGAAGCTGCAGCTGATGATGATGTTTCTTACCTCACTAAGTGGAGGCGACCTGAGACAGGTGGGGAAGAACTATTGGATTGTTGGGGTACATATTATGAAGTAAAAAAAATACAATATCTCAATAAACTGTTGTCCTGTGTCTTAAGGAGTATGAGATATCACTGTCTGCACTCTATGGAGATGGAGCTCAGAGTGAAGCTGTGGCCATACGCTACAGCACCTGTGAGTCACACATTTTCTGATCCTGAACGTTTGTCAAACTCAGGAGGGGAGAGCCTGAAACCATTTACCTAAGTCACATTAGCAGCAGTGTTCAGCCTAAAAAATAGACAAGTTAAAAGTCATGCATCCATATTATTTGTTTATTTATTAAATTATTTTCGAGACACTGTTAGTTGTTAGAAGCCAGTGTTTTAATGACAGGACATATATGACAGTAATGAGACAACCTAAGATATCCAAGATTAGCACAAAAACACAAATAGAATCACAGAAAGCGTGTTTCTCTCCCGTTAGTCTTTAGGCCCAGTTACCTTTTACTTTTCTGTGGTCAGTAGCCCTTCATGTCATATTCTGTCTCTATGTACAATATAGCATTACTAATACAATAACCTATATGTAAATGAACTTCATTGTGTAATTGATGGCAGTTCTCAAAGTACTAGTCACTTAAAGGTTAAATTTCACATCGAAATTCTCATATTATATTCTATTTGAATGTTTAAAAAGAAAAATATCACAGTATTTATGCTTTCACTGAGCATATACCTGCATCAATGATAAACTCTCAAGGCTGAAAAGTCCTGGCTTTGGTCAGCCACGGTCCACGCACACGCACACGTCACCAATCCCTGACTGCTTGATCATAACAGCAATTGGGCTGCTGGGAACATGACGGGCGTTCTTCTTGATGTTAACAAGGTGCTCACCAATCTCCCTGGGAACAAACGAGATTCCTAAGACAGACCGACAAAACAGATGTTAACAACGCTTATTCTTGTGTGTGCATGCAGCCCGTTTCAGTTGCTCCTGCTTCTTTCTCCACGCTTTAACTTTTATTACTTTCCCCCTCTGTCTTTTACTTAAGGGTTAATAAAGTATTTGGATTCTGATGAGTCTCATTGTTTAGCAAACTTCTCACTTATCAGACGGACACTCACCAATGTGAGCGTTACGCAGCATCTTCAGCAGGCAGGGCTCCTCTGGGCCTGAGGGTGTTGTAAGAGGGGCTGTCAGCTGGCTGAGGTCAAGCTCGCCTATGTCCAGTGGAATATCTGCAGCAGAGCCCGCCTTCAGTGAAGTATGTTGGCTGGAAGGCTTTCAGGCCCGTCTTTGCCACTCCAGGGTCAGAGACCTTCACCTTGTTTGGATGACAGCCTGCTCTGATATTCATCTGTGGGCACAAACACCAAAACTCAAGAGACTTTTCAGTGAGAAGAAAAGGCAAACCTTGCATGCCAGAGTGAAAGTGAGAGTGTGTGAGTGCATACTCCCCCTGAATGGACTCTCAGGGATGTTAGCGTCTCCCCAGGAGACCATCACAGTGTGCTTCACAGGCTTACGTGGGGTGCAGGTGTATGTGCTGTTGCTATTATCCTTAACCTGGACATCCACAGAATTGACTTCACCATCCTGTGCAGAAGACAAGGGATTATAGTTCAATCAGATTTAACACACTGTATTTTTCGGACCATAAGGCGCACTGTCGATGAACAGGTCTGGTTTCATACATGAGGCGCACTGGACTATAAAACGCATTAAGCGAAACAAAACAGCCAGATAAGTCAAACTTTACTCAACTCTTTCTTCTTGCTTCCTCCACTTCCGTACCATTGATTCATTCATGTTGAAATCTCTCGCAGCTGCTCTATTCTCATGTTCTACTGCGTGACTGACAGCCTTGAGTTTGAAATCCGCTTCGTCAGCATGTCTCTTAACAGGTGGCATTTTGGGGTCATGATCCACACACAATACAGTAATATTATGTTGCAGCACAGTACGTATCACTCCGCCAGGCTCCTGACTACGTAGCCGTAATGCTCCGACAATCCATCAAGCGGTGCGACTTCGTAGCTTACCAAAGTCGTACTAAAACATTTTTTGACAGATTTTTAAGCGCCGTGTATTACATAAAATCGGTTCAAGGTCAGTAAGCACAACCACAATTCATACATAAGGCGCACTGTCGATTTTTGAGAGATAATTAAAGGATTTTAAGTGCGACTCATAGTCCGAAAAATACGGTACATACAATATATTTAACATATTTGTGATCATATACAAAGCCAGATATACCTGGGCTATAATTTTCAGAGGAGCTTTTCCTCCTTGCTTGGCATCAACTGTGAGTTCACTGGGTTTTCCAACAGCCAGACCACTGCTCTGTAGGCCTGGACCGTACGCCTTAACCTAGAGAAAACTATTTTAAACAAACAATTAAAAAAGGAACAAGTCAAAGATCTACTATAGCCAAAAGATCATTTACAGACTATAGCGCTGTGAAAAAATATTTGCCTCCTTTCTCATTTCGTATCTTATTCCATATTTGTCACACTTACACGTTTCAGATCAATAAATGTTAATATTAGACAAGAATGTCTAATATTAAACGGCAGTTTTCAAGGGGAAAAAGCTATCCAAACATACTTGGTCCTATATGAAAAAGTAATTGCACCGAATTAAATAAATTCTAACAACAGCTTATCAAGTTTAAAGGCGCTTCTGCTGTTTAACACGACCTCTGCTAGTTTCCTCTTTCTGGCGCAAAGCGGGAGATAAACAAGCAAGAGAGACGGGACTTGTGGCAGAAACGCCGATCAGCTGATCATTGATCAGTTTCATGATTGAAGTAGCAGCAGGAGAGGGAGAACGAGAGAAGAAGAGGCAGCTGTGCAGCAAAGACACAGAATAACTCCAGCTTTTTGTCTTTTTTTTATTGTAGCTGAAGTACGGGACAAATCGCTTTTATTTTCAGCTCAATACAAAACGCATAATATTAACTGTGAATACCAGAGGATTCCGTTTTTTATGGCACGGTTGGCAACTCTACTAACTAACCATATGAATAAAATAAAGTTCACCAGTAACATCATAGCACCCACCCAACTGTACAGAAACTCCATCATGCTAGCTAGTACACAGTACGAGTTATTGTAACTGACTGTAAAAAGTTAGCACAAGGAAAATAAACTCCACCTAAACTTGGTTTGACCCAGATAGACTGCAGGTCATAACTTCTTACCTGAAGCTCATTTCACCTGACAGTCGGACTGGCGGCCGCCTTGCGTCTCTCCACCTCCAGTCCTTTCCCCCATCCACCTGCTGGCCTCCACCACTTGCTAATTTGACTGAATGTGTGAAAGCTCCACCATAGCCACTACCAAACAACTGAGTTATTTTTACACGTCTGCCAGCATCTGTCCAATCCGCCACCTTTCACTGTTTACACAGTTAGGAAAAAAAGACAACAACAACAACAAAACATTGGGCCATTTAAAAGGCAAAATTAGCATCGGCCCACCGGGCAAATGGCCGGTATACCCGATGCCCCACAGACAGACTGAGGCCCCGCCGCTATTTTTGAGTGCAAAAATGTGTGGTCTCCAGCTAATGGAAAAGGCTGATCGCGTAGTGCTCTTTAAATAGAACAATTTGCCCCATTCTCTTCGCCCGTCATGTGGCCACATGTGGCGGGCTAGCAGGCTAGCAACATACAGGCCCGGGTTCGAGCCCTCGGCTCACTTCCCTCTGTATGTTCACCTGCTAGGGGGAGGTCCAGGCGGGCGATCTTGGAGTGAAAATTCCAAGGGATGACCCCTCGTAGCCTGGGCTTCCCCTGACTTTTTTTCTTTGCTTTGCTTTTTTTCATTTACCTGCCAGCAACAAACACACCTCCTTGTTGTCATGGCTACCAACGACCACTCTTCTTGTGCCAACAAGTCATTGCCTGACAAAACATTATTTCCTATGTTTCCCTGCCTTTTTTGCCTTTTTTATTTCTTGTGTTTTAGACAAAAACAAAAGAAAAAGATCTACAGATTCAGGCTTTTCTTTACCTGTGGTAGTCGGGTAGAATGACGTCACTGACACTGCTTTAATATGAAAACAAACTTTCTCAAACAAAAAACAAAAACAAAAAAGGAGTGGGTCGGTGTGTCATCTTTACCGAGCACCATACATGTTTTGCTTCACATTCAAATTATTATTTTTCCTTTTCAAAAATAATTCAGAGAGAAAAAAAACAGAGAAGTCAAATATATCAAATTTGCACGAATCTTCTAGTGAAGGTGCCTCCTCCTTCTGACCTTAGGGTAACTAATTTCTCAGACAGTGACATGACAGTGCGCTGGGAAGCTGCAGCTGATGATGATGTTTCTTACCTCACTAAGTGGAGGCGACCTGAGACAGGTGGGGAAGAACTATTGGATTGTTGGGGTACATATTATGAAGTAAAAAAAATACAATATCTCAATAAACTGTTGTCCTGTGTCTTAAGGAGTATGAGATATCACTGTCTGCACTCTATGGAGATGGAGCTCAGAGTGAAGCTGTGGCCATACGCTACAGCACCTGTGAGTCACACATTTTCTGATCCTGAACGTTTGTCAAACTCAGGAGGGGAGAGCCTGAAACCATTTACCTAAGTCACATTAGCAGCAGTGTTCAGCCTAAAAAATAGACAAGTTAAAAGTCATGCATCCATATTATTTGTTTATTTATTAAATTATTTTCGAGACACTGTTAGTTGTTAGAAGCCAGTGTTTTAATGACAGGACATATATGACAGTAATGAGACAACCTAAGATATCCAAGATTAGCACAAAAACACAAATAGAATCACAGAAAGCGTGTTTCTCTCCCGTTAGTCTTTAGGCCCAGTTACCTTTTACTTTTCTGTGGTCAGTAGCCCTTCATGTCATATTCTGTCTCTATGTACAATATAGCATTACTAATACAATAACCTATATGTAAATGAACTTCATTGTGTAATTGATGGCAGTTCTCAAAGTACTAGTCACTTAAAGGTTAAATTTCACATCGAAATTCTCATATTATATTCTATTTGAATGTTTAAAAAGAAAAATATCACAGTATTTATGCTTTCACTGAGCATATACCTGCATCAATGATAAACTCTCAAGGCTGAAAAGTCCTGGCTTTGGTCAGCCACGGTCCACGCACACGCACACGTCACCAATCCCTGACTGCTTGATCATAACAGCAATTGGGCTGCTGGGAACATGACGGGCGTTCTTCTTGATGTTAACAAGGTGCTCACCAATCTCCCTGGGAACAAACGAGATTCCTAAGACAGACCGACAAAACAGATGTTAACAACGCTTATTCTTGTGTGTGCATGCAGCCCGTTTCAGTTGCTCCTGCTTCTTTCTCCACGCTTTAACTTTTATTACTTTCCCCCTCTGTCTTTTACTTAAGGGTTAATAAAGTATTTGGATTCTGATGAGTCTCATTGTTTAGCAAACTTCTCACTTATCAGACGGACACTCACCAATGTGAGCGTTACGCAGCATCTTCAGCAGGCAGGGCTCCTCTGGGCCTGAGGGTGTTGTAAGAGGGGCTGTCAGCTGGCTGAGGTCAAGCTCGCCTATGTCCAGTGGAATATCTGCAGCAGAGCCCGCCTTCAGTGAAGTATGTTGGCTGGAAGGCTTTCAGGCCCGTCTTTGCCACTCCAGGGTCAGAGACCTTCACCTTGTTTGGATGACAGCCTGCTCTGATATTCATCTGTGGGCACAAACACCAAAACTCAAGAGACTTTTCAGTGAGAAGAAAAGGCAAACCTTGCATGCCAGAGTGAAAGTGAGAGTGTGTGAGTGCATACTCCCCCTGAATGGACTCTCAGGGATGTTAGCGTCTCCCCAGGAGACCATCACAGTGTGCTTCACAGGCTTACGTGGGGTGCAGGTGTATGTGCTGTTGCTATTATCCTTAACCTGGACATCCACAGAATTGACTTCACCATCCTGTGCAGAAGACAAGGGATTATAGTTCAATCAGATTTAACACACTGTATTTTTCGGACCATAAGGCGCACTGTCGATGAACAGGTCTGGTTTCATACATGAGGCGCACTGGACTATAAAACGCATTAAGCGAAACAAAACAGCCAGATAAGTCAAACTTTACTCAACTCTTTCTTCTTGCTTCTTCCACTTCCGTACCATTGATTCATTCATGTTGAAATCTCTCGCAGCTGCTCTATTCTCATGTTCTACTGCGTGACTGACAGCCTTGAGTTTGAAATCCGCTTCGTCAGCATGTCTCTTAACAGGTGGCATTTTGGGGTCATGATCCACACACAATACAGTAATATTATGTTGCAGCACAGTACGTATCACTCCGCCAGGCTCCTGACTACGTAGCCGTAATGCTCCGACAATCCATCAAGCGGTGCGACTTCATAGCTTACCAAAGTCGTACTAAAACATTTTTTGACAGATTTTTAAGCGCCGTGTATTACATAAAATCGGTTCAAGGTCAATAAGCACAACCAGAATTCATACATAAGGCGCACTGTCGATTTTTGAGATAATTAAAGGATTTTAAGTGCGACTCATAGTCCGAAAAATACGGTACATACAATATATTTAACATATTTGTGATCATATACAAAGCCAGATATACCTGGGCTATAATTTTCAGAGGAGCTTTTCCTCCTTGCTTGGCATCAACTGTGAGTTCACTGGGTTTTCCAACAGCCAGACCACTGCTCTGTAGGCCTGGACCGTACGCCTTAACCTAGAGAAAACTATTTTAAACAAACAATTAAAAAAGGAACAAGTCAAAGATCTACTATAGCCAAAAGATCATTTACAGACTATAGCGCTGTGAAAAAATATTTGCCTCCTTTCTCATTTCGTATCTTGTTCCATATTTGTCACACTTACACGTTTCAGATCAATAAATGTTAATATTAGACAAGAATGTCTAATATTAAACGGCAGTTTTCAAGGGGAAAAAGCTATCCAAACATACTTGGTCCTATATGAAAAAGTAATTGCACCGAATTAAATAAATTCTAACAACAGCTTATCAAGTTTAAAGGCGCTTCTGCTGTTTAACACGACCTCTGCTAGTTTCCTCTTTCTGGCGCAAAGCGGGAGATAAACAAGCAAGAGAGACGGGACTTGTGGCAGAAACGCCGATCAGCTGATCATTGATCAGTTTCATGATTGAAGTAGCAGCAGGAGAGGGAGAACGAGAGAAGAAGAGGCAGCTGTGCAGCAAAGACACAGAATAACTCCAGCTTTTTGTCTTTTTTTATTGTAGCTGAAGTACGGGACAAATCGCGTTTATTTTCAGCTCAATACAAAACGCATAATATTAACTCTGAATACCAGAGGATTCCGTTTTTTATGGCACGGTTGGCTCTACTAACTAACCATATGAATAAAATAAAGTTCACCAGTAACATCATAGCACCCACCCAACTGTACAGAAACTCCATCATGCTAGCTAGTACACAGTACGAGTTATTGTAACTGACTGTAAAAAGTTAGCACAAGGAAAATAAACTCCACCTAAACTTGGTTTGACCCAGATAGACTGCAGGTCATAACTTCTTACCTGAAGCTCATTTCACCTGACAGTCGGACTGGCGGCCGCCTTGCGTCTCTCCACCTCCAGTCCTTTCCCCCATCCACCTGCTGGCCTCCACCACTTGCTAATTTGACTGAATGTGTGAAAGCTCCACCATAGCCACTACCAAACAACTGAGTTCTTTTTACACGTCTGCCAGCATCTGTCCAATCCGCCACCTTTCACTGTTTACACAGTTAGGAAAAAAAGACAACAACAACAACAAAACATTGGGCCATTTAAAAGGCAAAATGAGCATCGGCCCACCGGGCAAATGGCCGGTATACCCGATGCCCCACAGACAGACTGAGGCCCCGCCGCTATTTTTGAGTGCAAAAATGTGTGGTCTCCAGCTAATGGAAAAGGCTGATCGCACGATGTGCGCGTAGTGCTCTTTAAATAGAACAATTTGCCCCATTCTCTTCGCCCGTCATGTGGCCACATGTGGCGGGCTAGCAGGCTAGCAACATACAGGCCCGGGTTCGAGCCCTCGGCTCACTTCCCTCTGTATGTTCACCTGCTAGGGGGAGGTCCAGGCGGGCGATCTTGGAGTGAAAATTCCAAGGGATGACCCCTCGTAGCCTGGGCTTCCCCTCACTTTTTTTCTTTGCTTTGCTTTTTTTCATTTACCTGCCAGCAACAAACACACCTCCTTGTTGTCATGGCTACCAACGACCACTCTTCTTGTGCCAACAAGTCATTGCCTGACAAAACATTATTTCCTATGTTTCCCTGGCTTTTTTGCCTTTTTTATTTCTTGTGTTTTAGACAAAAACAAAAGAAAAAGATCTACAGATTCAGGCTTTTCTTTACCTGTGGTAGTCGGGTAGAATGACGTCACTGACACTGCTTTAATATGAAAACAAACTTTCTCAAACAAAAAACAAAAACAAAAAAGGAGTGGGTCGGTGTGTCATCTTTACCGAGCACCATACATGTTTTGCTTCACATTCAAATTATTATTTTTCCTTTTCAAAAATAATTCAGAGAGAAAAAAAACAGAGAAGTCAAATATATCAAATTTGCACGAATCTTCTAGTGAAGGTGCCTCCTCCTTCTGACCTTAGGGTAACTAATTTCTCAGACAGTGACATGACAGTGCGCTGGGAAGCTGCAGCTGATGATGATGTTTCTTACCTCACTAAGTGGAGGCGACCTGAGACAGGTGGGGAAGAACTATTGGATTGTTGGGGTACATATTATGAAGTAAAAAAAATACAATATCTCAATAAACTGTTGTCCTGTGTCTTAAGGAGTATGAGATATCACTGTCTGCACTCTATGGAGATGGAGCTCAGAGTGAAGCTGTGGCCATACGCTACAGCACCTGTGAGTCACACATTTTCTGATCCTGAACGTTTGTCAAACTCAGGAGGGGAGAGCCTGAAACCATTTACCTAAGTCACATTAGCAGCAGTGTTCAGCCTAAAAAATAGACAAGTTAAAAGTCATGCATCCATATTATTTGTTTATTTATTAAATTATTTTCGAGACACTGTTAGTTGTTAGAAGCCAGTGTTTTAATGACAGGACATATATGACAGTAATGAGACAACCTAAGATATCCAAGATTAGCACAAAAACACAAATAGAATCACAGAAAGCGTGTTTCTCTCCCGTTAGTCTTTAGGCCCAGTTACCTTTTACTTTTCTGTGGTCAGTAGCCCTTCATGTCATATTCTGTCTCTATGTACAATATAGCATTACTAATACAATAACCTATATGTAAATGAACTTCATTGTGTAATTGATGGCAGTTCTCAAAGTACTAGTCACTTAAAGGTTAAATTTCACATCGAAATTCTCATATTTTATTCTATTTGAATGTTTAAAAAGAAAAATGTCACAGTATTTATGCTTTCACTGAGCATATACCTGCATCAATGATGAACTCTCAAGGCTGAAAAGTCCTGGCTTTGGTCAGCCACGGTCCACGCACACGCACACGTCACCAATCCCTGACTGCTTGATCATAACAGCAATTGGGCTGCTGGGAACATGACGGGCGTTCTTCTTGATGTTAACAAGGTGCTCACCAATCTCCCTGGGAACAAACGAGATTCCTAAGACAGACCGACAAAACAGATGTTAACAACGCTTATTCTTGTGTGTGCATGCAGCCCGTTTCAGTTGCTCCTGCTTCTTTCTCCACGCTTTAACTTTTATTACTTTCCCCCTCTGTCTTTTACTTAAGGGTTAATAAAGTATTTGGATTCTGATGAGTCTCATTGTTTAGCAAACTTCTCACTTATCAGACGGACACTCACCAATGTGAGCGTTACGCAGCATCTTCAGCAGGCAGGGCTCCTCTGGGCCTGAGGGTGTTGTAAGAGGGGCTGTCAGCTGGCTGAGGTCAAGCTCGCCTATGTCCAGTGGAATATCTGCAGCAGAGCCCGCCTTCAGTGAAGTATGTTGGCTGGAAGGCTTTCAGGCCCGTCTTTGCCACTCCAGGGTCAGAGACCTTCACCTTGTTTGGATGACAGCCTGCTCTGATATTCATCTGTGGGCACAAACACCAAAACTCAAGAGACTTTTCAGTGAGAAGAAAAGGCAAACCTTGCATGCCAGAGTGAAAGTGAGAGTGTGTGAGTGCATACTCACCCTGAATGGACTCTCAGGGATGTTAGCGTCTCCCCAGGAGACCATCACAGTGTGCTTCACAGGCTTACGTGGGGTGCAGGTGTATGTGCTGTTGCTATTATCCTTAACCTGGACATCCACAGAATTGACTTCACCATCCTGTGCAGAAGACAAGGGATTATAGTTCAATCAGATTTAACACACTGTATTTTTCGGACCATAAGGCGCACTGTCGATGAACAGGTCTGGTTTCATACATGAGGCGCACTGGACTATAAAACGCATTAAGCGAAACAAAACAGCCAGATAAGTCAAACTTTACTCAACTCTTTCTTCTTGCTTCTTCCACTTCCGTACCATTGATTCATTCATGTTGAAATCTCTCGCAGCTGCTCTATTCTCATGTTCTACTGCGTGACTGACAGCCTTGAGTTTGAAATCCGCTTCGTCAGCATATCTCTTAACAGGTGGCATTTTGGGGTCATGATCCACACACAATACAGTAATATTATGTTGCAGCACAGTACGTATCACTCCGCCAGGCTCCTGACTACGTAGCCGTAATGCTCCGACAATCCATCAAGCGGTGCGACTTCGTAGCTTACCAAAGTCGTACTAAAACATTTTTTGACAGATTTTTAAGCGCCGTGTATTACATAAAATCGGTTCAAGGTCAGTAAGCACAACCACAATTCATACATAAGGCGCACTGTCGATTTTTGAGAGATAATTAAAGGATTTTAAGTGCGACTCATAGTCCGAAAAATACGGTACATACAATATATTTAACATATTTGTGATCATATACAAAGCCAGATATACCTGGGCTATAATTTTCAGAGGAGCTTTTCCTCCTTGCTTGGCATCAACTGTGAGTTCACTGGGTTTTCCAACAGCCAGACCACTGCTCTGTAGGCCTGGACCGTACGCCTTAACCTAGAGAAAACTATTTTAAACAAACAATTAAAAAAGGAACAAGTCAAAGATCTACTATAGCCAAAAGATCATTTACAGACTATAGCGCTGTGAAAAAATATTTGCCTCCTTTCTCATTTCGTATCTTATTCCATATTTGTCACACTTACACGTTTCAGATCAATAAATGTTAATATTAGACAAGAATGTCTAATATTAAACGGCAGTTTTCAAGGGGAAAAAGCTATCCAAACATACTTGGTCCTATATGAAAAAGTAATTGCACCGAATTAAATAAATTCTAACAACAGCTTATCAAGTTTAAAGGCGCTTCTGCTGTTTAACACGACCTCTGCTAGTTTCCTCTTTCTGGCGCAAAGCGGGAGATAAACAAGCAAGAGAGACGGGACTTGTGGCAGAAACGCCGATCAGCTGATCATTGATCAGTTTCATGATTGAAGTAGCAGCAGGAGAGGGAGAACGAGAGAAGAAGAGGCAGCTGTGCAGCAAAGACACAGAATAACTCCAGCTTTTTGTCTTTTTTTTATTGTAGCTGAAGTATGGGACAAATCGCTTTTATTTTCAGCTCAATACAAAACGCATAATATTAACTCTGAATACCAGAGGATTCCGTTTTTTATGGCACGGTTGGCAACTCTACTAACTAACCATATGAATAAAATAAAGTTCACCAGTAACATCATAGCACCCACCCAACTGTACAGAAACTCCATCATGCTAGCTAGTACACAGTACGAGTTATTGTAACTGACTGTAAAAAGTTAGCACAAGGAAAATAAACTCCACCTAAACTTGGTTTGACCCAGATAGACTGCAGGTCATAACTTCTTACCTGAAGCTCATTTCACCTGACAGTCGGACTGGCGGCCGCCTTGCGTCTCTCCACCTCCAGTCCTTTCCCCCATCCACCTGCTGGCCTCCACCACTTGCTAATTTGACTGAATGTGTGAAAGCTCCACCATAGCCACTACCAAACAACTGAGTTCTTTTTACACGTCTGCCAGCATCTGTCCAATCCGCCACCTTTCACTGTTTACACAGTTAGGAAAAAAAGACAACAACAACAACAAAACATTGGGCCATTTAAAAGGCAAAATTAGCATCGGCCCACCGGGCAAATGGCCGGTATACCCGATGCCCCACAGACAGACTGAGGCCCCGCCGCTATTTTTGAGTGCAAAAATGTGTGGTCTCCAGCTAATGGAAAAGGCTGATCGCACGATGTGCGCGTAGTGCTCTTTAAATAGAACAATTTGCCCCATTCTCTTCGCCCGTCATGTGGCCACATGTGGCGGGCTAGCAGGCTAGCAACATACAGGCCCGGGTTCGAGCCCTCGGCTCACTTCCCTCTGTATGTTCACCTGCTAGGGGGAGGTCCAGGCGGGCGATCTTGGAGTGAAAATTCCAAGGGATGACCCCTCGTAGCCTGGGCTTCCCCTGACTTTTTTTCTTTGCTTTGCTTTTTTTCATTTACCTGCCAGCAACAAACACACCTCCTTGTTGTCATGGCTACCAACGACCACTCTTCTTGTGCCAACAAGTCATTGCCTGACAAAACATTATTTCCTATGTTTCCCTGGCTTTTTTGCCTTTTTTATTTCTTGTGTTTTAGACAAAAACAAAAGAAAAAGATCTACAGATTCAGGCTTTTCTTTACCTGTGGTAGTCGGGTAGAATGACGTCACTGACACTGCTTTAATATGAAAACAAACTTTCTCAAACAAAAAACAAAAACAAAAAAGGAGTGGGTCGGTGTGTCATCTTTACCGAGCACCATACATGTTTTGCTTCACATTCAAATTATTATTTTTCCTTTTCAAAAATAATTCAGAGAGAAAAAAAACAGAGAAGTCAAATATATCAAATTTGCACGAATCTTCTAGTGAAGGTGCCTCCTCCTTCTGACCTTAGGGTAACTAATTTCTCAGACAGTGACATGACAGTGCGCTGGGAAGCTGCAGCTGATGATGATGTTTCTTACCTCACTAAGTGGAGGCGACCTGAGACAGGTGGGGAAGAACTATTGGATTGTTGGGGTACATATTATGAAGTAAAAAAAATACAATATCTCAATAAACTGTTGTCCTGTGTCTTAAGGAGTATGAGATATCACTGTCTGCACTCTATGGAGATGGAGCTCAGAGTGAAGCTGTGGCCATACGCTACAGCACCTGTGAGTCACACATTTTCTGATCCTGAACGTTTGTCAAACTCAGGAGGGGAGAGCCTGAAACCATTTACCTAAGTCACATTAGCAGCAGTGTTCAGCCTAAAAAATAGACAAGTTAAAAGTCATGCATCCATATTATTTGTTTATTTATTAAATTATTTTCGAGACACTGTTAGTTGTTAGAAGCCAGTGTTTTAATGACAGGACATATATGACAGTAATGAGACAACCTAAGATATCCAAGATTAGCACAAAAACACAAATAGAATCACAGAAAGCGTGTTTCTCTCCCGTTAGTCTTTAGGCCCAGTTACCTTTTACTTTTCTGTGGTCAGTAGCCCTTCATGTCATATTCTGTCTCTATGTACAATATAGCATTACTAATACAATAACCTATATGTAAATGAACTTCATTGTGTAATTGATGGCAGTTCTCAAAGTACTAGTCACTTAAAGGTTAAATTTCACATCGAAATTCTCATATTATATTCTATTTGAATGTTTAAAAAGAAAAATATCACAGTATTTATGCTTTCACTGAGCATATACCTGCATCAATGATAAACTCTCAAGGCTGAAAAGTCCTGGCTTTGGTCAGCCACGGTCCACGCACACGCACACGTCACCAATCCCTGACTGCTTGATCATAACAGCAATTGGGCTGCTGGGAACATGACGGGCGTTCTTCTTGATGTTAACAAGGTGCTCACCAATCTCCCTGGGAACAAACGAGATTCCTAAGACAGACCGACAAAACAGATGTTAACAACGCTTATTCTTGTGTGTGCATGCAGCCCGTTTCAGTTGCTCCTGCTTCTTTCTCCACGCTTTAACTTTTATTACTTTCCCCCTCTGTCTTTTACTTAAGGGTTAATAAAGTATTTGGATTCTGATGAGTCTCATTGTTTAGCAAACTTCTCACTTATCAGACGGACACTCACCAATGTGAGCGTTACGCAGCATCTTCAGCAGGCAGGGCTCCTCTGGGCCTGAGGGTGTTGTAAGAGGGGCTGTCAGCTGGCTGAGGTCAAGCTCGCCTATGTCCAGTGGAATATCTGCAGCAGAGCCCGCCTTCAGTGAAGTATGTTGGCTGGAAGGCTTTCAGGCCCGTCTTTGCCACTCCAGGGTCAGAGACCTTCACCTTGTTTGGATGACAGCCTGCTCTGATATTCATCTGTGGGCACAAACACCAAAACTCAAGAGACTTTTCAGTGAGAAGAAAAGGCAAACCTTGCATGCCAGAGTGAAAGTGAGAGTGTGTGAGTGCATACTCCCCCTGAATGGACTCTCAGGGATGTTAGCGTCTCCCCAGGAGACCATCACAGTGTGCTTCACAGGCTTACGTGGGGTGCAGGTGTATGTGCTGTTGCTATTATCCTTAACCTGGACATCCACAGAATTGACTTCACCATCCTGTGCAGAAGACAAGGGATTATAGTTCAATCAGATTTAACACACTGTATTTTTCGGACCATAAGGCGCACTGTCGATGAACAGGTCTGGTTTCATACATGAGGCGCACTGGACTATAAAACGCATTAAGCGAAACAAAACAGCCAGATAAGTCAAACTTTACTCAACTCTTTCTTCTTGCTTCTTCCACTTCCGTACCATTGATTCATTCATGTTGAAATCTCTCGCAGCTGCTCTATTCTCATGTTCTACTGCGTGACTGACAGCCTTGAGTTTGAAATCCGCTTCGTCAGCATGTCTCTTAACAGGTGGCATTTTGGGGTCATGATCCACACACAATACAGTAATATTATGTTGCAGCACAGTACGTATCACTCCGCCAGGCTCCTGACTACGTAGCCGTAATGCTCCGACAATCCATCAAGCGGTGCGACTTCGTAGCTTACCAAAGTCGTACTAAAACATTTTTTGACAGATTTTTAAGCGCCGTGTATTACATAAAATCGGTTCAAGGTCAGTAAGCACAACCACAATTCATACATAAGGCGCACTGTCGATTTTTGAGAGATAATTAAAGGATTTTAAGTGCGACTCATAGTCCGAAAAATACGGTACATACAATATATTTAACATATTTGTGATCATATACAAAGCCAGATATACCTGGGCTATAATTTTCAGAGGAGCTTTTCCTCCTTGCTTGGCATCAACTGTGAGTTCACTGGGTTTTCCAACAGCCAGACCACTGCTCTGTAGGCCTGGACCGTACGCCTTAACCTAGAGAAAACTATTTTAAACAAACAATTAAAAAAGGAACAAGTCAAAGATCTACTATAGCCAAAAGATCATTTACAGACTATAGCGCTGTGAAAAAATATTTGCCTCCTTTCTGATTTCGTATCTTATTCCATATTTGTCACACTTACACGTTTCAGATCAATAAATGTTAATATTAGACAAGAATGTCTAATATTAAACGGCAGTTTTCAAGGGGAAAAAGCTATCCAAACATACTTGGTCCTATATGAAAAAGTAATTGCACCGAATTAAATAAATTCTAACAACAGCTTATCAAGTTTAAAGGCGCTTCTGCTGTTTAACACGACCTCTGCTAGTTTCCTCTTTCTGGCGCAAAGCGGGAGATAAACAAGCAAGAGAGACGGGACTTGTGGCAGAAACGCCGATCAGCTGATCATTGATCAGTTTCATGATTGAAGTAGCAGCAGGAGAGGGAGAACGAGAGAAGAAGAGGCAGCTGTGCAGCAAAGACACAGAATAACTCCAGCTTTTTGTCTTTTTTTTATTGTAGCTGAAGTATGGGACAAATCGCTTTTATTTTCAGCTCAATACAAAACGCATAATATTAACTCTGAATACCAGAGGATTCCGTTTTTTATGGCACGGTTGGCTCTACTAACTAACCATATGAATAAAATAAAGTTCACCAGTAACATCATAGCACCCACCCAACTGTACAGAAACTCCATCATGCTAGCTAGTACACAGTACGAGTTATTGTAACTGACTGTAAAAAGTTAGCACAAGGAAAATAAACTCCACCTAAACTTGGTTTGACCCAGATAGACTGCAGGTCATAACTTCTTACCTGAAGCTCATTTCACCTGACAGTCGGACTGGCGGCCGCCTTGCGTCTCTCCACCTCCAGTCCTTTCCCCCATCCACCTGCTGGCCTCCACCACTTGCTAATTTGACTGAATGTGTGAAAGCTCCACCATAGCCACTACCAAACAACTGAGTTCTTTTTACACGTCTGCCAGCATCTGTCCAATCCGCCACCTTTCACTGTTTACACAGTTAGGAAAAAAAGACAACAACAACAACAAAACATTGGGCCATTTAAAAGGCAAAATTAGCATCGGCCCACCGGGCAAATGGCCGGTATACCCGATGCCCCACAGACAGACTGAGGCCCCGCCGCTATTTTTGAGTGCAAAAATGTGTGGTCTCCAGCTAATGGAAAAGGCTGATCGCGTAGTGCTCTTTAAATAGAACAATTTGCCCCATTCTCTTCGCCCGTCATGTGGCCACATGTGGCGGGCTAGCAGGCTAGCAACATACAGGCCCGGGTTCGAGCCCTCGGCTCACTTCCCTCTGTATGTTCACCTGCTAGGGGGAGGTCCAGGCGGGCGATCTTGGAGTGAAAATTCCAAGGGATGACCCCTCGTAGCCCGGGCTTCCCCTGACTTTTTTGCTTTGCTTTTTTTCATTTACCTGCCAGCAACAAACACACCTCCTTGTTGTCATGGCTACCAACGACCACTCTTCTTGTGCCAACAAGTCATTGCCTGACAAAACATTATTTCCTATGTTTCCCTGGCTTTTTTGCCTTTTTTATTTCTTGTGTTTTAGACAAAAACAAAAGAAAAAGATCTACAGATTCAGGCTTTTCTTTACCTGTGGTAGTCGGGTAGAATGACGTCACTGACACTATTTAATATGAAAACAAACTTTCTCAAACAAAAAACAAAAACAAAAAAGGAGTGGGTCGGTGTGTCATCTTTACCGAGCACCATACATGTTTTGCTTCACATTCAAATTATTATTTTTCCTTTTCAAAAATAATTCAGAGAGAAAAAAAACAGAGAAGTCAAATATATCAAATTTGCACGAATCTTCTAGTGAAGGTGCCTCCTCCTTCTGACCTTAGGGTAACTAATTTCTCAGACAGTGACATGACAGTGCGCTGGGAAGCTGCAGCTGATGATGATGTTTCTTACCTCACTAAGTGGAGGCGACCTGAGACAGGTGGGGAAGAACTATTGGATTGTTGGGGTACATATTATGAAGTAAAAAAAATACAATATCTCAATAAACTGTTGTCCTGTGTCTTAAGGAGTATGAGATATCACTGTCTGCACTCTATGGAGATGGAGCTCAGAGTGAAGCTGTGGCCATACGCTACAGCACCTGTGAGTCACACATTTTCTGATCCTGAACGTTTGTCAAACTCAGGAGGGGAGAGCCTGAAACCATTTACCTAAGTCACATTAGCAGCAGTGTTCAGCCTAAAAAATAGACAAGTTAAAAGTCATGCATCCATATTATTTGTTTATTTATTAAATTATTTTCGAGACACTGTTAGTTGTTAGAAGCCAGTGTTTTAATGACAGGACATATATGACAGTAATGAGACAACCTAAGATATCCAAGATTAGCACAAAAACACAAATAGAATCACAGAAAGCGTGTTTCTCTCCCGTTAGTCTTTAGGCCCAGTTACCTTTTACTTTTCTGTGGTCAGTAGCCCTTCATGTCATATTCTGTCTCTATGTACAATATAGCATTACTAATACAATAACCTATATGTAAATGAACTTCATTGTGTAATTGATGGCAGTTCTCAAAGTACTAGTCACTTAAAGGTTAAATTTCACATCGAAATTCTCATATTATATTCTATTTGAATGTTTAAAAAGAAAAATATCACAGTATTTATGCTTTCACTGAGCATATACCTGCATCAATGATAAACTCTCAAGGCTGAAAAGTCCTGGCTTTGGTCAGCCACGGTCCACGCACACGCACACGTCACCAATCCCTGACTGCTTGATCATAACAGCAATTGGGCTGCTGGGAACATGACGGGCGTTCTTCTTGATGTTAACAAGGTGCTCACCAATCTCCCTGGGAACAAACGAGATTCCTAAGACAGACCGACAAAACAGCAGTGCGAGTGTGGTCAGGTCAGACCACTCCAGTATCTGTGTGTCATGGAGACCAGTATCTGCCGTTGATGGATATCCTATTGTAATCCAGGATGTAAAAGGTATTCTGTAATCACGTCTACAGTGATGTGAAAAGGTGTTTGCCCCCTTCCTAATTTCCTAGTGTTTTGCATATTTATCACACTTACATGTTTCAGATCATCAAACTGACCGACAAAACAGATGTTAACAACGCTTATTCTTGTGTGTGCATGCAGCCCGTTTCAGTTGCTCCTGCTTCTTTCTCCACGCTTTAACTTTTATTACTTTCCCCCTCTGTCTTTTACTTAAGGGTTAATAAAGTATTTGGATTCTGATGAGTCTCATTGTTTAGCAAACTTCTCACTTATCAGACGGACACTCACCAATGTGAGCGTTACGCAGCATCTTCAGCAGGCAGGGCTCCTCTGGGCCTGAGGGTGTTGTAAGAGGGGCTGTCAGCTGGCTGAGGTCAAGCTCGCCTATGTCCAGTGGAATATCTGCAGCAGAGCCCGCCTTCAGTGAAGTATGTTGGCTGGAAGGCTTTCAGGCCCGTCTTTGCCACTCCAGGGTCAGAGACCTTCACCTTGTTTGGATGACAGCCTGCTCTGATATTCATCTGTGGGCACAAACACCAAAACTCAAGAGACTTTTCAGTGAGAAGAAAAGGCAAACCTTGCATGCCAGAGTGAAAGTGAGAGAGTGTGTGAGTGCATACTCACCCTGAATGGACTCTCAGGGATGTTAGCGTCTCCCCAGGAGACCATCACAGTGTGCTTCACAGGCTTACGTGGGGTGCAGGTGTATGTGCTGTTGCTATTATCCTTAACCTGGACATCCACAGAATTGACTTCACCATCCTGTGCAGAAGACAAGGGATTATAGTTCAATCAGATTTAACACACTGTATTTTTCGGACCATAAGGCGCACTGTCGATGAACAGGTCTGGTTTCATACATGAGGCGCACTGGACTATAAAACGCATTAAGCGAAACAAAACAGCCAGATAAGTCAAACTTTACTCAACTCTTTCTTCTTGCTTCTTCCACTTCCGTACCATTGATTCATTCATGTTGAAATCTCTCGCAGCTGCTCTATTCTCATGTTCTACTGCGTGACTGACAGCCTTGAGTTTGAAATCCGCTTCGTCAGCATGTCTCTTAACAGGTGGCATTTTGGGGTCATGATCCACACACAATACAGTAATATTATGTTGCAGCACAGTACGTATCACTCCGCCAGGCTCCTGACTACGTAGCCGTAATGCTCCGACAATCCATCAAGCGGTGCGACTTCGTAGCTTACCAAAGTCGTACTAAAACATTTTTTGACAGATTTTTAAGCGCCGTGTATTACATAAAATCGGTTCAAGGTCAGTAAGCACAACCACAATTCATACATAAGGCGCACTGTCGATTTTTGAGAGATAATTAAAGGATTTTAAGTGCGACTCATAGTCCGAAAAATACGGTACATACAATATATTTAACATATTTGTGATCATATACAAAGCCAGATATACCTGGGCTATAATTTTCAGAGGAGCTTTTCCTCCTTGCTTGGCATCAACTGTGAGTTCACTGGGTTTTCCAACAGCCAGACCACTGCTCTGTAGGCCTGGACCGTACGCCTTAACCTAGAGAAAACTATTTTAAACAAACAATTAAAAAAGGAACAAGTCAAAGATCTACTATAGCCAAAAGATCATTTACAGACTATAGCGCTGTGAAAAAATATTTGCCTCCTTTCTGATTTCGTATCTTATTCCATATTTGTCACACTTACACGTTTCAGATCAATAAATGTTAATATTAGACAAGAATGTCTAATATTAAACGGCAGTTTTCAAGGGGAAAAAGCTATCCAAACATACTTGGTCCTATATGAAAAAGTAATTGCACCGAATTAAATAAATTCTAACAACAGCTTATCAAGTTTAAAGGCGCTTCTGCTGTTTAACACGACCTCTGCTAGTTTCCTCTTTCTGGCGCAAAGCGGGAGATAAACAAGCAAGAGAGACGGGACTTGTGGCAGAAACGCCGATCAGCTGATCATTGATCAGTTTCATGATTGAAGTAGCAGCAGGAGAGGGAGAACGAGAGAAGAAGAGGCAGCTGTGCAGCAAAGACACAGAATAACTCCAGCTTTTTGTCTTTTTTTTATTGTAGCTGAAGTATGGGACAAATCGCTTTTATTTTCAGCTCAATACAAAACGCATAATATTAACTCTGAATACCAGAGGATTCCGTTTTTTATGGCACGGTTGGCAACTCTACTAACTAACCATATGAATAAAATAAAGTTCACCAGTAACATCATAGCACCCACCCAACTGTACAGAAACTCCATCATGCTAGCTAGTACACAGTACGAGTTATTGTAACTGACTGTAAAAAGTTAGCACAAGGAAAATAAACTCCACCTAAACTTGGTTTGACCCAGATAGACTGCAGGTCATAACTTCTTACCTGAAGCTCATTTCACCTGACAGTCGGACTGGCGGCCGCCTTGCGTCTCTCCACCTCCAGTCCTTTCCCCCATCCACCTGCTGGCCTCCACCACTTGCTAATTTGACTGAATGTGTGAAAGCTCCACCATAGCCACTACCAAACAACTGAGTTCTTTTTACACGTCTGCCAGCATCTGTCCAATCCGCCACCTTTCACTGTTTACACAGTTAGGAAAAAAAGACAACAACAACAACAAAACATTGGGCCATTTAAAAGGCAAAATTAGCATCGGCCCACCGGGCAAATGGCCGGTATACCCGATGCCCCACAGACAGACTGAGGCCCCGCCGCTATTTTTGAGTGCAAAAATGTGTGGTCTCCAGCTAATGGAAAAGGCTGATCGCGTAGTGCTCTTTAAATAGAACAATTTGCCCCATTCTCTTCGCCCGTCATGTGGCCACATGTGGCGGGCTAGCAGGCTAGCAACATACAGGCCCGGGTTCGAGCCCTCGGCTCACTTCCCTCTGTATGTTCACCTGCTAGGGGGAGGTCCAGGCGGGCGATCTTGGAGTGAAAATTCCAAGGGATGACCCCTCGTAGCCCGGGCTTCCCCTGACTTTTTTGCTTTGCTTTTTTTCATTTACCTGCCAGCAACAAACACACCTCCTTGTTGTCATGGCTACCAACGACCACTCTTCTTGTGCCAACAAGTCATTGCCTGACAAAACATTATTTCCTATGTTTCCCTGGCTTTTTTGCCTTTTTTATTTCTTGTGTTTTAGACAAAAACAAAAGAAAAAGATCTACAGATTCAGGCTTTTCTTTACCTGTGGTAGTCGGGTAGAATGACGTCACTGACACTATTTAATATGAAAACAAACTTTCTCAAACAAAAAACAAAAACAAAAAAGGAGTGGGTCGGTGTGTCATCTTTACCGAGCACCATACATGTTTTGCTTCACATTCAAATTATTATTTTTCCTTTTCAAAAATAATTCAGAGAGAAAAAAAACAGAGAAGTCAAATATATCAAATTTGCACGAATCTTCTAGTGAAGGTGCCTCCTCCTTCTGACCTTAGGGTAACTAATTTCTCAGACAGTGACATGACAGTGCGCTGGGAAGCTGCAGCTGATGATGATGTTTCTTACCTCACTAAGTGGAGGCGACCTGAGACAGGTGGGGAAGAACTATTGGATTGTTGGGGTACATATTATGAAGTAAAAAAAATACAATATCTCAATAAACTGTTGTCCTGTGTCTTAAGGAGTATGAGATATCACTGTCTGCACTCTATGGAGATGGAGCTCAGAGTGAAGCTGTGGCCATACGCTACAGCACCTGTGAGTCACACATTTTCTGATCCTGAACGTTTGTCAAACTCAGGAGGGGAGAGCCTGAAACCATTTACCTAAGTCACATTAGCAGCAGTGTTCAGCCTAAAAAATAGACAAGTTAAAAGTCATGCATCCATATTATTTGTTTATTTATTAAATTATTTTCGAGACACTGTTAGTTGTTAGAAGCCAGTGTTTTAATGACAGGACATATATGACAGTAATGAGACAACCTAAGATATCCAAGATTAGCACAAAAACACAAATAGAATCACAGAAAGCGTGTTTCTCTCCCGTTAGTCTTTAGGCCCAGTTACCTTTTACTTTTCTGTGGTCAGTAGCCCTTCATGTCATATTCTGTCTCTATGTACAATATAGCATTACTAATACAATAACCTATATGTAAATGAACTTCATTGTGTAATTGATGGCAGTTCTCAAAGTACTAGTCACTTAAAGGTTAAATTTCACATCGAAATTCTCATATTATATTCTATTTGAATGTTTAAAAAGAAAAATATCACAGTATTTATGCTTTCACTGAGCATATACCTGCATCAATGATAAACTCTCAAGGCTGAAAAGTCCTGGCTTTGGTCAGCCACGGTCCACGCACACGCACACGTCACCAATCCCTGACTGCTTGATCATAACAGCAATTGGGCTGCTGGGAACATGACGGGCGTTCTTCTTGATGTTAACAAGGTGCTCACCAATCTCCCTGGGAACAAACGAGATTCCTAAGACAGACCGACAAAACAGCAGTGCGAGTGTGGTCAGGTCAGACCACTCCAGTATCTGTGTGTCATGGAGACCAGTATCTGCCGTTGATGGATATCCTATTGTAATCCAGGATGTAAAAGGTATTCTGTAATCACGTCTACAGTGATGTGAAAAGGTGTTTGCCCCCTTCCTAATTTCCTAGTGTTTTGCATATTTATCACACTTACATGTTTCAGATCATCAAACTGACCGACAAAACAGATGTTAACAACGCTTATTCTTGTGTGTGCATGCAGCCCGTTTCAGTTGCTCCTGCTTCTTTCTCCACGCTTTAACTTTTATTACTTTCCCCCTCTGTCTTTTACTTAAGGGTTAATAAAGTATTTGGATTCTGATGAGTCTCATTGTTTAGCAAACTTCTCACTTATCAGACGGACACTCACCAATGTGAGCGTTACGCAGCATCTTCAGCAGGCAGGGCTCCTCTGGGCCTGAGGGTGTTGTAAGAGGGGCTGTCAGCTGGCTGAGGTCAAGCTCGCCTATGTCCAGTGGAATATCTGCAGCAGAGCCCGCCTTCAGTGAAGTATGTTGGCTGGAAGGCTTTCAGGCCCGTCTTTGCCACTCCAGGGTCAGAGACCTTCACCTTGTTTGGATGACAGCCTGCTCTGATATTCATCTGTGGGCACAAACACCAAAACTCAAGAGACTTTTCAGTGAGAAGAAAAGGCAAACCTTGCATGCCAGAGTGAAAGTGAGAGAGTGTGTGAGTGCATACTCACCCTGAATGGACTCTCAGGGATGTTAGCGTCTCCCCAGGAGACCATCACAGTGTGCTTCACAGGCTTACGTGGGGTGCAGGTGTATGTGCTGTTGCTATTATCCTTAACCTGGACATCCACAGAATTGACTTCACCATCCTGTGCAGAAGACAAGGGATTATAGTTCAATCAGATTTAACACACTGTATTTTTCGGACCATAAGGCGCACTGTCGATGAACAGGTCTGGTTTCATACATGAGGCGCACTGGACTATAAAACGCATTAAGCGAAACAAAACAGCCAGATAAGTCAAACTTTACTCAACTCTTTCTTCTTGCTTCCTCCACTTCCGTACCATTGATTCATTCATGTTGAAATCTCTCGCAGCTGCTCTATTCTCATGTTCTACTGCGTGACTGACAGCCTTGAGTTTGAAATCCGCTTCGTCAGCATGTCTCTTAACAGGTGGCATTTTGGGGTCATGATCCACACACAATACAGTAATATTATGTTGCAGCACAGTACGTATCACTCCGCCAGGCTCCTGACTACGTAGCCGTAATGCTCCGACAATCCATCAAGCGGTGCGACTTCGTAGCTTACCAAAGTCCTACTAAAACATTTTTTGACAGATTTTTAAGCGCCGTGTATTACATAAAATCGGTTCAAGGTCAGTAAGCACAACCACAATTCATACATAAGGCGCACTGTCGATTTTTGAGAGATAATTAAAGGATTTTAAGTGCGACTCATAGTCCGAAAAATACGGTACATACAATATATTTAACATATTTGTGATCATATACAAAGCCAGATATACCTGGGCTATAATTTTCAGAGGAGCTTTTCCTCCTTGCTTGGCATCAACTGTGAGTTCACTGGGTTTTCCAACAGCCAGACCACTGCTCTGTAGGCCTGGACCGTACGCCTTAACCTAGAGAAAACTATTTTAAACAAACAATTAAAAAAGGAACAAGTCAAAGATCTACTATAGCCAAAAGATCATTTACAGACTATAGCGCTGTGAAAAAATATTTGCCTCCTTTCTCATTTCGTATCTTATTCCATATTTGTCACACTTACACGTTTCAGATCAATAAATGTTAATATTAGACAAGAATGTCTAATATTAAACGGCAGTTTTCAAGGGGAAAAAGCTATCCAAACTGTTATGATATTTTGATACCATAGTAGCATTTACAGGATATTGTTTTATACAGGAAAACTGTTACTCAATATGGCCCATCTACTAGTTGTTTTTCTCTTTCTCCCTGACCCAAGAATTAATGTGTAGGACTCACAAGCTGGTACCCCAAGGTCGAAAACACCACAGAGATGAGACCACTTCCTTACTCCCATCCTCCCTCTTTCTTTATCTCCTGGAAAAGGCTCGTTAAAGGCTAGGTGGTTTGTTTCAGAATTCACTAATGAAAGAACTCTGTATTTTATGTCTAGGAGTGTATTTTGCTGGGATGATCATAAATTGTAGCTGAGCTGATAAACTACACACAGGATACTTCTTTGCTCACAAGGCAGGAAGACGTTTCCTTATTTAGTCTGTACCGGTTTGAACTGGGAAAGCTGACACACGAACCTTTTTTCCTCTATATAAACTGCTGTGTATCAAATAAACCTTTGAGTCGATTGGGAAGGCAACCTAAAGCAGTCTCTGTTTTCTTGTTCTCCCAAGCTGCTCCCGAGCTCGTACTAACACGCTGAATGGCACACCTGAGTGTTACTTTAAATAATTAGGAATCTTAGAAGGAAAGGACAAAACTCTGCTTATCGCTCACGCCACGGAGGAAACCCGGGATGGCAATTTCCTTCAATTTTGGTGTCAGAAGTGGGATTACTGACAGAAGGTAAATATGCGTCTTTCATATTTATATAAAGACCTATTATACCTCTCTCAGTGATCGATCCATAAAAAAACGGGATATGCTGACGAAGTTTCACTTAGTGATCCAGAGAGATACACTGACTGACTTCCTCAGTCCCCGAATAAAGTAAATTAACCCTTGTGTGGTGTTGGTGGACACAGGAAGTTGCCTGTTGTCTTGAATATTTTAATTTTGTTTAAGTTGCTCACTCAGAAAGAGTGACACAGGAAGTTGCCTGTTGTCTTAAATACTTCTCGTTAAGTGAGAAGTTGCTCACCAAAGAGTGACACAGGGAGAAGTTGAACGGGTCTCACAGACCCGATTACCATACAAGGGTTAAAAGCAGTAAATTAAAAGCAGAAAGACACAGGAAGTTGCCTGTTGTTTTACGAGAAGTTGCTCGTTAAGCGAGAAGTTGCTCGCTAAGTGAGAGTTGCTCACACAAACAAAAAATTGCTAGCAATAAATTTAAAGTGACCTCAGCTGTGCCGCAGCGAAAATACTAACATAAATCCTCCTAGCGTGTAAACCCCTCTGGAAATCACTGAACATGGGTCAGAATTATTCAAAGACCACAGACAGGTCCGATAAAAAATCTAAAGTACCTGTAAAACCAAAAATTAATAAAATACAAAATAAAGTCTCAAATAACGGCTCAGTATAACTCCCATTTCCGGTTACGTGTAACCTACGTCCGCGAATCGGTGAAGACGTCCATGATCACGTATCCAGAACATGCGGGAGTGCTTATGTGACTGACTTTGTTTACAACTTAAGAAGTTCAATGCATTCTAATTTATTTTCGGAGCCTTATCCCGAACGATTATCGCCAGAAAACAGGTCAGTAGAAATGTTGAATATCATTTGTGATAAGAAAAGTAGTCTGCTTAAAAAGTCCTGTAGAAAATATATGATAGAATGCTGCGACGTGATGCATCAAATGTTACCGCTATGGACAAAAGGAGGGTAAATAATGACAAAGTCGCCGATTTCTTTAAGAATCTAAAGAAATTCCTGCTAACAATGTCCAGAGACAAAATTGACTTAAATGCAGTAACTATGTGTAAACAGAAGCCTGATGAATCCATCCTAGTATTCATAAAACGCTTTATGCACTGTTGGACAAGCTAGAGGTGCAAATTTAGCTCAGTTTTCCAGCAGCCGCAGACACCCAGAGCAAAAATGAATTTGTGTATTTCATTTAACATAAAGGGTGAAATGTTTGCTGACACTGATAACAGCTTATGTTTTCTCTGCCCTATGTACCGACATGATGGAGAAGGAACATCCTCTGTGTCAGCTGGACCCTCAGCAGAGAATGAACTCAACATCCTTTTTGTCCGGTACTCTATGTCACACACTGTGCCAAAAAAAAACGTGTACAGACGCCACTAACAGGTAATCCCATGACTGGGAGCCACACTTTTGTTTCTCTAAGGTCAAACAGTGATTTTGTCACATAACTCAGACATAGGTTATGATATAACTACACCATGTCGTCACATAGATCTAACCTACCCTATCGACTGTACTATTTCTGCACTTATGTTGCCAGCTGAATACCAGAATATGACATTATGGTCAAAAAGTGAGAATGATATAGGATTTATTGACTGTACACTTTATCACGTACACCTATTAAAACACAACAAGCAGTATATGTCAAGCAGCATCCCATTTCCACGGAAAAAGCCGCAGCCCTAGATGTCATGATAGGAGATTTATTGACTACAGGAGCAATAAAGCCCACACTCCTGTCAATCCTGTGCCAAAGCCTAACAAACCTGGCGTATGGCGTTTCATACAAGACTTGAGGCAAATTAATGCAGTCAACATGCCTCTGCCACCTCTCGTTTCAGATGTTCACAGCATATTGACATGCATTGCATACACATTTTACCGTGGTGGATTTATGCTCCGCTCCTTTTTCTCAGTACCTGTGACACACAGCCGTTATTTGCATTCACACATAGAAATAAGCAGTACACTTGGACTCGTTTGCCCCAAGGCATGATAGACAGCTCTGCTGCTTTCTCAATGGTGCTCCACTCCTCCAGGGCTGCACCCTGATCCACATGTGGATGACCTCCTCCTCTGTGCTGAAAGTGAAAAACTGTGTCAAACTGCTACACACATGCTTCTCCAGCACCTCCAAAAGACTGGCCACAAAGCATCTGCAAAGAAAATGCAGTACTGTCAGACTTCTGTTCAATATTTGGGATTCACACTGTCTCACGGAAAACGTTCCATGACTGCAGACAGGGTCAAAGCTGTGACCTCTGTCCCTCGTCCCACTACACAGAAGGAAATGTTGTCCTTCCTAGGCATGGTGAACTATTGCAGACAGTGGATACCAGACTGTTCTTTTCATGACCACATTCTGCGTGACTGTTGTAAAAAAGACAAGCCTCCTCGAATACTGTGATCCACAGAAATGACTGTCTCTTTCAATGCATTAAAGGGAGTGCTGACCTCCGCCACTCAAAGGTGCTGCCTGAATTGTTCAGGAATGCCGGCCTGCCTGAGGGCAGTAGTAGCTTGCTCTATCATGATAAGGGACTGCGAGAAGCTCACACTCTCACATGACACTATTCTACACACCAATCACCAGGTCACGACCATTCTAGCAAACATAACTACACAACACATGCAAATCTCACCATAAAAGCGAGCAGCACACCCAATTCGCCAGCACATTTATTGATCCTATGCTGTGTTCTTCTGACCGACAGGATGGCTCAGACAGGCTTGACGTTCATGACTGCATGACACGTATACAGGAATCCACAGCACCACGTCCAGATTTAGAGCAAACACCTATCTCAGACTCAGCCACGGTTTATGTGGACGGGTCCTGTTCAAGGCCGAATGACAACTCATTTCTTTGTGGCTATTCAGTGGTGACATTGCCTGACATCATACTAGAGGCTCACTCATTACCATTTCACTCAGCACAAAAAGCAGAGCTCATGGCTTTAATACGCGCCTGTGAGCTACATTTGGATAAGCATGTGACGATTTACACAGACAGCCGCTATGCATTTGGCGTTGTGCATGACTTTGGCACATTGTGGAGACAGAGAGGATTTAGATCTGCTGATGGAAAATAAATTGCTAAATTGTGATTTTGTTCAAAGACTTTTTCAGGCTATACAGCTGCCATCGGCCGTTGCAGTTGTAAAAAACGAAAGGACACAGTACAGCTGACACAGACGAAGCAACAGGTAATGCCTTAGCAGACGTGACAGCCAAGGCTGCAGCTGCATCACAGCTCCCACCTCCGCAGGAAGTATTATCTGTGCCCCTACAGCTGCCACTTGTTACACTCCCAGACTATTTAGACACAAATGTTGATTTAAAATTCATACAAGAGCAAGCCTCTGCATGTGATTACACCTATTGGGAGAATAATGACTGTACCTTAGATGACAGAGATGGCTTATACAAAATCTTAAGGGTTTGATTGCCCTCCCATATTCCCTGATGCCAGTCCTTGCCCGACATTTTCACTGTGTGAGTCATGTCGGACAAAGAGGGGTAATAGGGGCAATAAAATCAAGATTTGTAATTGAGAAAACATCACACGCAGTAAAACGCATATTAGCAACCTGTCTAACATGTGCACGAACTAATGTAGGTAGCTCAAAAGCAAAACATCAGCATTTACCACAACCAGATTTTCCATTTCATACATTACAAATTGATTTTACACATATGCCAGCACAAGGAAGCATCAAGTACTTACTGGTAATAGTGGATCAATTTAGTAAATGGGTAGAAGCTTATCCAACCTCAAAAGAAACTGTAGAAGTAGTCTGTCAAAAGTTGAGCAATGAAATAATACCCAGATTCGGAATACCTCACCAAATTAACAGTGATAGAGGACCTTCATTCACATGAGAAGTAATTAAAAAATGTGCTAAAACTTTAATGACCTGGGTCAAATTACTTACTCAAGTCCTGTGTGAGATTAGAATGACTCAATCTGAAGTAACCAAATTATTTCCATTTGAAATAAGACTATTTCCAAGACCATGGTCAGCTTCCAGAGGGGCACCGCTAGTAGAAGGTGATGTATATTGCATTGTCCACTGATGTTCACAACCTGATAGAAAAACTGAATAATAACTATCAGAAAGTTTGTCTCTCTCAGCCTTTCCCCTCCACAGTTCCACCAGTGGAGACAAGGAGATGCATGTTGGAGAAGCCACTAAAACCAAGGACTCTCTGGGAGGCCGCGCGTGTTCCAGCCCCAGACTGTACTGGCAGTGACGAAGAACCAGCATCCTCACAGACGGACAACCTCAGTGGATTCATGCCAGCAGGGTTAAGACCAGCCCAATCGGACCATCTCAGGCGTCGGATCAAGCAGACGACATCTCCGGCGAGCCAGCGCCCGGAACTAGAGCAAATAAACACACACGGGTAGATGACATCTCCGGCGAGCCAGCGCCCGGATCCAGTGCACACACGCAATCACTGATTAACACACAACGTCTGAAAGAACAACGACAAGGTACTCAAACATCCAGCAGGAACAGAAAGCCAAAAGTACCACATGATGTCTAACCTGATAAAGCCAGACTCATTCCATCCTGATAATGGAGAAAATGAAATGCCCATTGTCATCATACGACGCTTATTCAATGTCTCTCGAACCTGGGACCAGGCCAGGAGACGACTGAAGAACTGTTTTTCTTATATACTTTCTTATATATTTAGGTTATTTATCATATCTATCGCATTAACCTTAGGATTTCTCTTTGCTATTTTGTATTGTAAACTGCAACCATGTTCACATTTCTGCAGGTCATATTTTGCTGACTATACCTCATGCTCCATTTTGCAAGACACCTACTTAATGCACTCCTCACGTTCCCTAAAATCAGTAAATAGCAACATAGACGCCACTAATAAACCATTTTATGCACCCTCTAGAACAGGAGCTAACGCCTGGTATGAAAATGCCAGAACAGCCGCTCGTGATTTAGGAAACAGTAACTGTTATGTCTGTTCAAAGGCTAATCCAGAACAGGTAATAGTAGGATACCCCATATCCGGTTTCCCCCTCACTGAGGGACTAGAGAAAATCAGCAGAAATAATGCTCTCTTTAAAGACGCTTTACAGTTGACTCTGAGCCCTCTCGACTGCCTACTTAGACACACACACACACCAACTAACCCTGAGACTCCATTAGGCGAATTATTGAAGTTATCTAATGACACCGCAGGGACCTGCGCCCCAATGAAACGCCCTAAGAATAGGTTAAAGCCCTCACTGCCCTTAGGACAGATCCCTCTCCATTTTAATACTAGTATGATATGTCTGCGCAGACTAAAGTTAACTGGCCCAGACACACACATAGATTATACAAAGGATAACTATACATTCTTCTCTGACTCCCCAGGTGCACGCTGTAATGAGACATGGCTAGCTGTCTCTGTGGCTGAAGTTGTATCATATCTGGAGGAACACACACACAGTTCAAGTTCGAGCAGAGAATCGATCATTGTTCCCCCAGACGGTGTATTAAATGACACTGACTGGGGGGAGTTAGTTAAATCACACATGGTCACGCGCCTGACCAGACCAATCCCACATGCTTATTGGTTGTGCAATAATACCCTTAGATTAGCTTTACCTGTTAATTGGACCGGTACCTGTGGTCTAGTAACCGTTGATGTATGCTGTACTTTCATTCCCAATAATACCGCTCCTAACGGTTCATTCACACAAGCTATGAATAAACTTGAAGCATTGCAGATAGAACTAATTGCCAATACAAGTCACGGTCAGTGGCTACATAAGTGGCTACAGGACACGTTTGGAAGATGGAAGGAACTAATTGTAGCCTTTGTAACCGTTGCAGCATGTTTTTGATGATTATTGTCTGTTGTGTGGTACCCTGTGTACGTTCAATGATAACCCGTATAGCTACTAGTACAGCTACTTCAATGTATTTGCAATTGGCACAAATTGACCCAGATTATGTGTCAGATGTCATCAATGATGTTCCTGATGTGTATATTGAACATTAGGTTGTGAACTATTACATTTTATGATTTGCTTTTTATATTATGTTATTACATTTGTGATTTTTCCTTTCTATTTGAGTTATTATTTTTAAAAATAATAAAAGAGGGGAACTGTTAGGTATTTTGATACCATAGTAGCATTTACAGGATATTGTTTTATACAGGAAAACTGTTACTCAATAAGGCCCAACTACTAGTTGTTTTTCTCTTTCTCTGTGACCCAAGAATTAATGTGTAGGACTCACAAGCTGGTACCCCAAGGTCGAAAACACCACAGAGATGAGACCACTTCCTTACTCCCATCCTCCCTTTTTCTTTATCTCCTGGAAAAGGCTCGTTAAAGGCTAGGTGGTTTGTTTCAGAATTCACTAATGAAAGAACTCTGTATTTTATGTCTAGGAGTGTATTTTGCTGGGATGATCATAAATTGTAGCTGAGCTGATAAACTACACACAGGATACTTCTTTGTTCACAAGGCAGGAAGACGTTTCCTTATTTGGTCTGTACCGGTTTGAACTGGGAAAGCTGACACACGAACCTTTTTTTTCATCTATATAAACTGCTGTGTATCAAATAAACCTTTGAGTCGATTTGGGAAGACAACCTGAAGCAGTCTGTGTTTCCTTGTTCTCCCAAGCTGCTCCCGACGTCGTAACTAACCCAGCTGAATGGCATACCTGAGTGTTACTTTAAATAATTAGGAATCTTAGAAGGAAAGGACAGAACTCTGCTTATCGCTCACGCCACGGAGGAAACCCGGGAAGGCAATTTCCTTCACAATGTTTTGTTGTTGTATTTGTTGTTGTCTTTTTTTCCTAACTGTGTAAACAGTGAAAGGTGGCGGATTGGACAGATGCTGGCAGACGTGTAAAAATAACTCAGTTGTTTGGTAGTGGCTATGGTGGAGCTTTCACACATTCAGTCAAATTAGCAAGTGGTGGAGGCCAGCAGGTGGATGGGGGAAAGGACTGGAGGTGGAGAGACGCAAGGCGGCCGCCAGTCCGACTGTCAGGTGAAATGAGCTTCAGGTAAGAAGTTATGACCTGCAGTCTATCTGGGTCAAACCAAGTTTAGGTGGAGTTTATTTTCCTTGTGCTAACTTTTTACAGTCAGTTACAGTAACTCGTACTGTGTACTAGCTAGCATGATGGAGTTTCTGTACAGTTGGGTGGGTGCTATGATGTTACTGGTGAACTTTATTTTATTCATATGGTTAGTTAGTAGAGCCAACCGTGCCATAAAAAACGGAATCCTCTGGTATTCAGAGTTAATATTATGCGTTTTGTATTGCGCTGAAAATAAAAGCGATTTGTCCCATACTTCAGCTACAATAAAAAAAAGACAAAAAGCTGGAGTTATTCTGTGTCTTTGCTGCACAGCTGCCTCTTCTTCTCTCGTTCTCCCTCTCCTGCTGCTACTTCAATCATGAAACTGATCAATGATCAGCTGATCGGCGTTTCTGCCACAAGTCCCGTCTCTCTTGCTTGTTTATCTCCCGCTTTGCGCCAGAAAGAGGAAACTAGCAGAGGTCGTGTTAAACAGCAGAAGCGCCTTTAAACTTGATAAGCTGTTGTTAGAATTTATTTAATTCGGTGCAATTACTTTTTCATATAGGACCAAGTATGTTTGGATAGCTTTTTCCCCTTGAAAACTGCCGTTTAATATTAGACATTCTTGTCTAATATTAACATTTATTGATCTGAAACGTGTAAGTGTGACAAATATGGAATAAGATACGAAATCAGAAAGGAGGCAAATATTTTTTCACAGCGCTATAGTCTGTAAATGATCTTTTGGCTATAGTAGATCTTTGACTTGTTCCTTTTTTAATTGTTTGTTTAAAATAGTTTTCTCTAGGTTAAGGCGTACGGTCCAGGCCTACAGAGCAGTGGTCTGGCTGTTGGAAAACCCAGTGAACTCACAGTTGATGCCAAGCAAGGAGGAAAAGCTCCTCTGAAAATTATAGCCCAGGTATATCTGGCTTTGTATATGATCACAAATATGTTAAATATATTGTATGTACCGTATTTTTCGGACTATGAGTCGCACTTAAAATCCTTTAATTATCTCTCAAAAATCGACAGTGCGCCTTATGTATGAATTGTGGTTGTGCTTACTGACCTTGAACCGATTTTATGTAATACACGGCGCTTAAAAATCTGTCAAAAAATGTTTTAGTACGACTTTGGTAAGCTACGAAGTCGCACCGCTTGATGGATTGTCGGAGCATTACGGCTACGTAGTCAGGAGCCTGGCGGAGTGATACGTACTGTGCTGCAACATAATATTACTGTATTGTGTGTGGATCATGACCCCAAAATGCCACCTGTTAAGAGACATGCTGACGAAGCGGATTTCAAACTCAAGGCTGTCAGTCACGCAGTAGAACATGAGAATAGAGCAGCTGCGAGAGATTTCAACATGAATGAATCAATGGTACGGAAGTGGAGGAAGCAAGAAGAAAGAGTTGAGTAAAGTTTGACTTATCTGGCTGTTTTGTTTCGCTTAATGCGTTTTATAGTCCAGTGCGCCTCATGTATGAAACCAGACCTGTTCATCGACAGTGCGCCTTATGGTCCGAAAAATACAGTGTGTTAAATCTGATTGAACTATAATCCCTTGTCTTCTGCACAGGATGGTGAAGTCAATTCTGTGGATGTCCAGGTTAAGGATAATAGCAACAGCACATACACCTGCACCCCACGTAAGCCTGTGAAGCACACTGTGATGGTCTCCTGGGGAGACGCTAACATCCCTGAGAGTCCATTCAGGGTGAGTATGCACTCACACACTCTCACTTTCACTCTGGCATGCAAGGTTTGCCTTTTCTTCTCACTGAAAAGTCTCTTGAGTTTTGGTGTTTGTGCCCACAGATGAATATCAGAGCAGGCTGTCATCCAAACAAGGTGAAGGTCTCTGACCCTGGAGTGGCAAAGACGGGCCTGAAAGCCTTCCAGCCAACATACTTCACTGAAGGCGGGCTCTGCTGCAGATATTCCACTGGACATAGGCGAGCTTGACCTCAGCCAGCTGACAGCCCCTCTTACAACACCCTCAGGCCCAGAGGAGCCCTGCCTGCTGAAGATGCTGCGTAACGCTCACATTGGTGAGTGTCCGTCTGATAAGTGAGAAGTTTGCTAAACAATGAGACTCATCAGAATCCAAATACTTTATTAACCCTTAAGTAAAAGACAGAGGGGGAAAGTAATAAAAGTTAAAGCGTGGAGAAAGAAGCAGGAGCAACTGAAACGGGCTGCATGCACACACAAGAATAAGCGTTGTTAACATCTGTTTTGTCGGTCTGTCTTAGGAATCTCGTTTGTTCCCAGGGAGATTGGTGAGCACCTTGTTAACATCAAGAAGAACGCCCGTCATGTTCCCAGCAGCCCAATTGCTGTTATGATCAAGCAGTCAGGGATTGGTGACGTGTGCGTGTGCGTGGACCGTGGCTGACCAAAGCCAGGACTTTTCAGCCTTGAGAGTTCATCATTGATGCAGGTATATGCTCAGTGAAAGCATAAATACTGTGATATTTTTCTTTTTAAACATTCAAATAGAATATTTGTCAGTCTCATCTTGTTATATTAGCCTTCATCTGCTTGAGCCTTTCCACTGAAGGGCCCAGTTAAGTGGGCATTAACACTGAGGACCAGGAGGATGGCACGATGTGTTGCTTTTTGAGGTCTTTTAGCCTGTTTCACTTTGTCACACAGGTTCTATTTAACGGATTTCTTGATTCACAAGTCTGCAATTAATCAGGCCTGAGTGTGTTTAGTAACACTGAACTGAGGTTTCCAAAATTGGTTAATCACAGTTAACCCTTGATTTAACAAGAGGGGCAATTTGTTTTTACACAGGACCAGGGAGGTTTGGATAATCTTTCTCCCTAATCTATGAAATCATCATTTTAAAAACTGCATTTTGTATTAACTTGTCTTATCTGTGTCTAATATTAAAATTAGTTTGATGATCTGAAACATGTAAGTGTGATAAATATGCAAAACACTAGGAAATTAGGAAGGGGGCAAACACCTTTTCACATCACTGTAGACGTGATTACAGAATACCTTTTACATCCTGGATTACAATAGGATATCCATCAACGGCAGATACTGGTCTCCATGACACACAGATACTGGAGTGGTCTGACCTGACCACACTCGCACTGCTGTTTTGTCGGTCTGTCTTAGGAATCTCGTTTGTTCCCAGGGAGATTGGTGAGCACCTTGTTAACATCAAGAAGAACGCCCGTCATGTTCCCAGCAGCCCAATTGCTGTTATGATCAAGCAGTCAGGGATTGGTGACGTGTGCGTGTGCGTGGACCGTGGCTGACCAAAGCCAGGACTTTTCAGCCTTGAGAGTTTATCATTGATGCAGGTATATGCTCAGTGAAAGCATAAATACTGTGATATTTTTCTTTTTAAACATTCAAATAGAATATAATATGAGAATTTCGATGTGAAATTTAACCTTTAAGTGACTAGTACTTTGAGAACTGCCATCAATTACACAATGAAGTTCATTTACATATAGGTTATTGTATTAGTAATGCTATATTGTACATAGAGACAGAATATGACATGAAGGGCTACTGACCACAGAAAAGTAAAAGGTAACTGGGCCTAAAGACTAACGGGAGAGAAACACGCTTTCTGTGATTCTATTTGTGTTTTTGTGCTAATCTTGGATATCTTAGGTTGTCTCATTACTGTCATATATGTCCTGTCATTAAAACACTGGCTTCTAACAACTAACAGTGTCTCGAAAATAATTTAATAAATAAACAAATAATATGGATGCATGACTTTTAACTTGTCTATTTTTTAGGCTGAACACTGCTGCTAATGTGACTTAGGTAAATGGTTTCAGGCTCTCCCCTCCTGAGTTTGACAAACGTTCAGGATCAGAAAATGTGTGACTCACAGGTGCTGTAGCGTATGGCCACAGCTTCACTCTGAGCTCCATCTCCATAGAGTGCAGACAGTGATATCTCATACTCCTTAAGACACAGGACAACAGTTTATTGAGATATTGTATTTTTTTTACTTCATAATATGTACCCCAACAATCCAATAGTTCTTCCCCACCTGTCTCAGGTCGCCTCCACTTAGTGAGGTAAGAAACATCATCATCAGCTGCAGCTTCCCAGCGCACTGTCATGTCACTGTCTGAGAAATTAGTTACCCTAAGGTCAGAAGGAGGAGGCACCTTCACTAGAAGATTCGTGCAAATTTGATATATTTGACTTCTCTGTTTTTTTTCTCTCTGAATTATTTTTGAAAAGGAAAAATAATAATTTGAATGTGAAGCAAAACATGTATGGTGCTCGGTAAAGATGACACACCGACCCACTCCTTTTTTGTTTTTGTTTTTTGTTTGAGAAAGTTTGTTTTCATATTAAAGCAGTGTCAGTGACGTCATTCTACCCGACTACCACAGGTAAAGAAAAGCCTGAATCTGTAGATCTTTTTCTTTTGTTTTTGTCTAAAACACAAGAAATAAAAAAGGCAAAAAAGCCAGGGAAACATAGGAAATAATGTTTTGTCAGGCAATGACTTGTTGGCACAAGAAGAGTGGTCGTTGGTAGCCATGACAACAAGGAGGTGTGTTTGTTGCTGGCAGGTAAATGAAAAAAAGCAAAGCAAAGCAAAAAAAGTCAGGGGAAGCCCAGGCTACGAGGGGTCATCCCTTGGAATTTTCACTCCAAGATCGCCCGCCTGGACCTCCCCCTAGCAGGTGAACATACAGAGGGAAGTGAGCCGAGGGCTCGAACCCGGGCCTGTATGTTGCTAGCCTGCTAGCCCGCCACATGTGGCCACATGACGGGCGAAGAGAATGGGGCAAATTGTTCTATTTAAAGAGCACTACGCGCACATCGTGCGATCAGCCTTTTCCATTAGCTGGAGACCACACATTTTTGCACTCAAAAATAGCGGCGGGGCCTCAGTCTGTCTGTGGGGCATCGGGTATACCGGCCATTTGCCCGGTGGGCCGATGCTCATTTTGCCTTTTAAATGGCCCAATGTTTTGTTGTTGTTGTTGTCTTTTTTTCCTAACTGTGTAAACAGTGAAAGGTGGCGGATTGGACAGATGCTGGCAGACGTGTAAAAATAACTCAGTTGTTTGGTAGTGGCTATGGTGGAGCTTTCACACATTCAGTCAAATTAGCAAGTGGTGGAGGCCAGCAGGTGGATGGGGGAAAGGACTGGAGGTGGAGAGACGCAAGGCGGCCGCCAGTCCGACTGTCAGGTGAAATGAGCTTCAGGTAAGAAGTTATGACCTGCAGTCTATCTGGGTCAAACCAAGTTTAGGTGGAGTTTATTTTCCTTGTGCTAACTTTTTACAGTCAGTTACAATAACTCGTACTGTGTACTAGCTAGCATGATGGAGTTTCTGTACAGTTGGGTGGGTGCTATGATGTTACTGGTGAACTTTATTTTATTCATATGGTTAGTTAGTAGAGCCAACCGTGCCATAAAAAACGGAATCCTCTGGTATTCAGAGTTAATATTATGCGTTTTGTATTGAGCTGAAAATAAAAGCGATTTGTCCCATACTTCAGCTACAATAAAAAAAAGACAAAAAGCTGGAGTTATTCTGTGTCTTTGCTGCACAGCTGCCTCTTCTTCTCTCGTTCTCCCTCTCCTGCTGCTACTTCAATCATGAAACTGATCAATGATCAGCTGATCGGCGTTTCTGCCACAAGTCCCGTCTCTCTTGCTTGTTTATCTCCCGCTTTGCGCCAGAAAGAGGAAACTAGCAGAGGTCGTGTTAAACAGCAGAAGCGCCTTTAAACTTGATAAGCTGTTGTTAGAATTTATTTAATTCGGTGCAATTACTTTTTCATATAGGACCAAGTATGTTTGGATAGCTTTTTCCCCTTGAAAACTGCCGTTTAATATTAGACATTCTTGTCTAATATTAACATTTATTGATCTGAAACGTGTAAGTGTGACAAATATGGAATAAGATACGAAATGAGAAAGGAGGCAAATATTTTTTCACAGCGCTATAGTCTGTAAATGATCTTTTGGCTATAGTAGATCTTTGACTTGTTCCTTTTTTAATTGTTTGTTTAAAATAGTTTTCTCTAGGTTAAGGCGTACGGTCCAGGCCTACAGAGCAGTGGTCTGGCTGTTGGAAAACCCAGTGAACTCACAGTTGATGCCAAGCAAGGAGGAAAAGCTCCTCTGAAAATTATAGCCCAGGTATATCTGGCTTTGTATATGATCACAAATATGTTAAATATATTGTATGTACCGTATTTTTCGGACTATGAGTCGCACTTAAAATCCTTTAATTATCTCTCAAAAATCGACAGTGCGCCTTATGTATGAATTGTGGTTGTGCTTACTGACCTTGAACCGATTTTATGTAATACACGGCGCTTAAAAATCTGTCAAAAAATGTTTTAGTACGACTTTGGTAAGCTATGAAGTCGCACCGCTTGATGGATTGTCGGAGCATTACGGCTACGTAGTCAGGAGCCTGGCGGAGTGATACGTACTGTGCTGCAACATAATATTACTGTATTGTGTGTGGATCATGACCCCAAAATGCCACCTGTTAAGAGACATGCTGACGAAGCGGATTTCAAACTCAAGGCTGTCAGTCACGCAGTAGAACATGAGAATAGAGCAGCTGCGAGAGATTTCAACATGAATGAATCAATGGTACGGAAGTGGAGGAAGCAAGAAGAAAGAGTTGAGTAAAGTTTGACTTATCTGGCTGTTTTGTTTCGCTTAATGCGTTTTATAGTCCAGTGCGCCTCATGTATGAAACCAGACCTGTTCATCGACAGTGCGCCTTATGGTCCGAAAAATACAGTGTGTTAAATCTGATTGAACTATAATCCCTTGTCTTCTGCACAGGATGGTGAAGTCAATTCTGTGGATGTCCAGGTTAAGGATAATAGCAACAGCACATACACCTGCACCCCACGTAAGCCTGTGAAGCACACTGTGATGGTCTCCTGGGGAGACGCTAACATCCCTGAGAGTCCATTCAGGGTGAGTATGCACTCACACACTCTCACTTTCACTCTGGCATGCAAGGTTTGCCTTTTCTTCTCACTGAAAAGTCTCTTGAGTTTTGGTGTTTGTGCCCACAGATGAATATCAGAGCAGGCTGTCATCCAAACAAGGTGAAGGTCTCTGACCCTGGAGTGGCAAAGACGGGCCTGAAAGCCTTCCAGCCAACATACTTCACTGAAGGCGGGCTCTGCTGCAGATATTCCACTGGACATAGGCGAGCTTGACCTCAGCCAGCTGACAGCCCCTCTTACAACACCCTCAGGCCCAGAGGAGCCCTGCCTGCTGAAGATGCTGCGTAACGCTCACATTGGTGAGTGTCCGTCTGATAAGTGAGAAGTTTGCTAAACAATGAGACTCATCAGAATCCAAATACTTTATTAACCCTTAAGTAAAAGACAGAGGGGGAAAGTAATAAAAGTTAAAGCGTGGAGAAAGAAGCAGGAGCAACTGAAACGGGCTGCATGCACACACAAGAATAAGCGTTGTTAACATCTGTTTTGTCGGTCTGTCTTAGGAATCTCGTTTGTTCCCAGGGAGATTGGTGAGCACCTTGTTAACATCAAGAAGAACGCCCGTCATGTTCCCAGCAGCCCAATTGCTGTTATGATCAAGCAGTCAGGGATTGGTGACGTGTGCGTGTGCGTGGACCGTGGCTGACCAAAGCCAGGACTTTTCAGCCTTGAGAGTTCATCATTGATGCAGGTATATGCTCAGTGAAAGCATAAATACTGTGATATTTTTCTTTTTAAACATTCAAATAGAATATAATATGAGAATTTCGATGTGAAATTTAACCTTTAAGTGACTAGTACTTTGAGAACTGCCATCAATTACACAATGAAGTTCATTTACATACAGGTTATTGTATTAGTAATGCTATATTGTACATAGAGACAGAATATGACATGAAGGGCTACTGACCACAGAAAAGTAAAAGGTAACTGGGCCTAAAGACTAACGGGAGAGAAACACGCTTTCTGTGATTCTATTTGTGTTTTTGTGCTAATCTTGGATATCTTAGGTTGTCTCATTACTGTCATATATGTCCTGTCATTAAAACACTGGCTTCTAACAACTAACAGTGTCTCGAAAATAATTTAATAAATAAACAAATAATATGGATGCATGACTTTTAACTTGTCTATTTTTTAGGCTGAACACTGCTGCTAATGTGACTTAGGTAAATGGTTTCAGGCTCTCCCCTCCTGAGTTTGACAAACGTTCAGGATCAGAAAATGTGTGACTCACAGGTGCTGTAGCGTATGGCCACAGCTTCACTCTGAGCTCCATCTCCATAGAGTGCAGACAGTGATATCTCATACTCCTTAAGACACAGGACAACAGTTTATTGAGATATTGTATTTTTTTTACTTCATAATATGTACCCCAACAATCCAATAGTTCTTCCCCACCTGTCTCAGGTCGCCTCCACTTAGTGAGGTAAGAAACATCATCATCAGCTGCAGCTTCCCAGCGCACTGTCATGTCACTGTCTGAGAAATTAGTTACCCTAAGGTCAGAAGGAGGAGGCACCTTCACTAGAAGATTCGTGCAAATTTGATATATTTGACTTCTCTGTTTTTTTTCTCTCTGAATTATTTTTGAAAAGGAAAAATAATAATTTGAATGTGAAGCAAAACATGTATGGTGCTCGGTAAAGATGACACACCGACCCACTCCTTTTTTGTTTTTGTTTTTTGTTTGAGAAAGTTTGTTTTCATATTAAAGCAGTGTCAGTGACGTCATTCTACCCGACTACCACAGGTAAAGAAAAGCCTGAATCTGTAGATCTTTTTCTTTTGTTTTTGTCTAAAACACAAGAAATAAAAAAGGCAAAAAAGCCAGGGAAACATAGGAAATAATGTTTTGTCAGGCAATGACTTGTTGGCACAAGAAGAGTGGTCGTTGGTAGCCATGACAACAAGGAGGTGTGTTTGTTGCTGGCAGGTAAATGAAAAAAAGCAAAGCAAAGAAAAAAAGTCAGGGGAAGCCCAGGCTACGAGGGGTCATCCCTTGGAATTTTCACTCCAAGATCGCCCGCCTGGACCTCCCCCTAGCAGGTGAACATACAGAGGGAAGTGAGCCGAGGGCTCGAACCCGGGCCTGTATGTTGCTAGCCTGCTAGCCCGCCACATGTGGCCACATGACGGGCGAAGAGAATGGGGCAAATTGTTCTATTTAAAGAGCACTACGCGCACATCGTGCGATCAGCCTTTTCCATTAGCTGGAGACCACACATTTTTGCACTCAAAAATAGCGGCGGGGCCTCAGTCTGTCTGTGGGGCATCGGGTATACCGGCCATTTGCCCGGTGGGCCGATGCTCATTTTGCCTTTTAAATGGCCCAATGTTTTGTTGTTGTATTTGTTGTTGTCTTTTTTTCCTAACTGTGTAAACAGTGAAAGGTGGCGGATTGGACAGATGCTGGCAGACGTGTAAAAAGAACTCAGTTGTTTGGTAGTGGCTATGGTGGAGCTTTCACACATTCAGTCAAATTAGCAAGTGGTGGAGGCCAGCAGGTGGATGGGGGAAAGGACTGGAGGTGGAGAGACGCAAGGCGGCCGCCAGTCCGACTGTCAGGTGAAATGAGCTTCAGGTAAGAAGTTATGACCTGCAGTCTATCTGGGTCAAACCAAGTTTAGGTGGAGTTTATTTTCCTTGTGCTAACTTTTTACAGTCAGTTACAATAACTCGTACTGTGTACTAGCTAGCATGATGGAGTTTCTGTACAGTTGGGTGGGTGCTATGATGTTACTGGTGAACTTTATTTTATTCATATGGTTAGTTAGTAGAGCCAACCGTGCCATAAAAAACGGAATCCTCTGGTATTCAGAGTTAATATTATGCGTTTTGTATTGAGCTGAAAATAAAAGCGATTTGTCCTGTACTTCAGCTACAATAAAAAAAAGACAAAAAGCTGGAGTTATTCTGTGTCTTTGCTGCACAGCTGCCTCTTCTTCTCTCGTTCTCCCTCTCCTGCTGCTACTTCAATCATGAAACTGATCAATGATCAGCTGATCGGCGTTTCTGCCACAAGTCCCGTCTCTCTTGCTTGTTTATCTCCCGCTTTGCGCCAGAAAGAGGAAACTAGCAGAGGTCGTGTTAAACAGCAGAAGCGCCTTTAAACTTGATAAGCTGTTGTTAGAATTTATTTAATTCGGTGCAATTACTTTTTCATATAGGACCAAGTATGTTTGGATAGCTTTTTCCCCTTGAAAACTGCCGTTTAATATTAGACATTCTTGTCTAATATTAACATTTATTGATCTGAAACGTGTAAGTGTGACAAATATGGAATAAGATACGAAATGAGAAAGGAGGCAAATATTTTTTCACAGCGCTATAGTCTGTAAATGATCTTTTGGCTATAGTAGATCTTTGACTTGTTCCTTTTTTAATTGTTTGTTTAAAATAGTTTTCTCTAGGTTAAGGCGTACGGTCCAGGCCTACAGAGCAGTGGTCTGGCTGTTGGAAAACCCAGTGAACTCACAGTTGATGCCAAGCAAGGAGGAAAAGCTCCTCTGAAAATTATAGCCCAGGTATATCTGGCTTTGTATATGATCACAAATATGTTAAATATATTGTATGTACCGTATTTTTCGGACTATGAGTCGCACTTAAAATCCTTTAATTATCTCAAAAATCGACAGTGCGCCTTATGTATGAATTCTGGTTGTGCTTATTGACCTTGAACCGATTTTATGTAATACACGGCGCTTAAAAATCTGTCAAAAAATGTTTTAGTAGGACTTTGGTAAGCTATGAAGTCGCACCGCTTGATGGATTGTCGGAGCATTACGGCTACGTAGTCAGGAGCCTGGCGGAGTGATACGTACTGTGCTGCAACATAATATTACTGTATTGTGTGTGGATCATGACCCCAAAATGCCACCTGTTAAGAGACATGCTGACGAAGCGGATTTCAAACTCAAGGCTGTCAGTCACGCAGTAGAACATGAGAATAGAGCAGCTGCGAGAGATTTCAACATGAATGAATCAATGGTACGGAAGTGGAGGAAGCAAGAAGAAAGAGTTGAGTAAAGTTTGACTTATCTGGCTGTTTTGTTTCGCTTAATGCGTTTTATAGTCCAGTGCGCCTCATGTATGAAACCAGACCTGTTCATCGACAGTGCGCCTTATGGTCCGAAAAATACAGTGTGTTAAATCTGATTGAACTATAATCCCTTGTCTTCTGCACAGGATGGTGAAGTCAATTCTGTGGATGTCCAGGTTAAGGATAATAGCAACAGCACATACACCTGCACCCCACGTAAGCCTGTGAAGCACACTGTGATGGTCTCCTGGGGAGACGCTAACATCCCTGAGAGTCCATTCAGGGGGAGTATGCACTCACACACTCTCTCACTTTCACTCTGGCATGCAAGGTTTGCCTTTTCTTCTCACTGAAAAGTCTCTTGAGTTTTGGTGTTTGTGCCCACAGATGAATATCAGAGCAGGCTGTCATCCAAACAAGGTGAAGGTCTCTGACCCTGGAGTGGCAAAGACGGGCCTGAAAGCCTTCCAGCCAACATACTTCACTGAAGGCGGGCTCTGCTGCAGATATTCCACTGGACATAGGCGAGCTTGACCTCAGCCAGCTGACAGCCCCTCTTACAACACCCTCAGGCCCAGAGGAGCCCTGCCTGCTGAAGATGCTGCGTAACGCTCACATTGGTGAGTGTCCGTCTGATAAGTGAGAAGTTTGCTAAACAATGAGACTCATCAGAATCCAAATACTTTATTAACCCTTAAGTAAAAGACAGAGGGGGAAAGTAATAAAAGTTAAAGCGTGGAGAAAGAAGCAGGAGCAACTGAAACGGGCTGCATGCACACACAAGAATAAGCGTTGTTAACATCTGTTTTGTCGGTCTGTCTTAGGAATCTCGTTTGTTCCCAGGGAGATTGGTGAGCACCTTGTTAACATCAAGAAGAACGCCCGTCATGTTCCCAGCAGCCCAATTGCTGTTATGATCAAGCAGTCAGGGATTGGTGACGTGTGCGTGGACCGTGGCTGACCAAAGCCAGGACTTTTCAGCCTTGAGAGTTTATCATTGATGCAGGTATATGCTCAGTGAAAGCATAAATACTGTGATATTTTTCTTTTTAAACATTCAAATAGAATATAATATGAGAATTTCGATGTGAAATTTAACCTTTAAGTGACTAGTACTTTGAGAACTGCCATCAATTACACAATGAAGTTCATTTACATATAGGTTATTGTATTAGTAATGCTATATTGTACATAGAGACAGAATATGACATGAAGGGCTACTGACCACAGAAAAGTAAAAGGTAACTGGGCCTAAAGACTAACGGGAGAGAAACACGCTTTCTGTGATTCTATTTGTGTTTTTGTGCTAATCTTGGATATCTTAGGTTGTCTCATTACTGTCATATATGTCCTGTCATTAAAACACTGGCTTCTAACAACTAACAGTGTCTCGAAAATAATTTAATAAATAAACAAATAATATGGATGCATGACTTTTAACTTGTCTATTTTTTAGGCTGAACACTGCTGCTAATGTGACTTAGGTAAATGGTTTCAGGCTCTCCCCTCCTGAGTTTGACAAACGTTCAGGATCAGAAAATGTGTGACTCACAGGTGCTGTAGCGTATGGCCACAGCTTCACTCTGAGCTCCATCTCCATAGAGTGCAGACAGTGATATCTCATACTCCTTAAGACACAGGACAACAGTTTATTGAGATATTGTATTTTTTTTTACTTCATAATATGTACCCCAACAATCCAATAGTTCTTCCCCACCTGTCTCAGGTCGCCTCCACTTAGTGAGGTAAGAAACATCATCATCAGCTGCAGCTTCCCAGCGCACTGTCATGTCACTGTCTGAGAAATTAGTTACCCTAAGGTCAGAAGGAGGAGGCACCTTCACTAGAAGATTCGTGCAAATTTGATATATTTGACTTCTCTGTTTTTTTTCTCTCTGAATTATTTTTGAAAAGGAAAAATAATAATTTGAATGTGAAGCAAAACATGTATGGTGCTCGGTAAAGATGACACACCGACCCACTCCTTTTTTGTTTTTGTTTTTTGTTTGAGAAAGTTTGTTTTCATATTAAAGCAGTGTCAGTGACGTCATTCTACCCGACTACCACAGGTAAAGAAAAGCCTGAATCTGTAGATCTTTTTCTTTTGTTTTTGTCTAAAACACAAGAAATAAAAAAGGCAAAAAAGCCAGGGAAACATAGGAAATAATGTTTTGTCAGGCAATGACTTGTTGGCACAAGAAGAGTGGTCGTTGGTAGCCATGACAACAAGGAGGTGTGTTTGTTGCTGGCAGGTAAATGAAAAAAAGCAAAGCAAAGAAAAAAAGTCAGGGGAAGCCCAGGCTACGAGGGGTCATCCCTTGGAATTTTCACTCCAAGATCGCCCGCCTGGACCTCCCCCTAGCAGGTGAACATACAGAGGGAAGTGAGCCGAGGGCTCGAACCCGGGCCTGTATGTTGCTAGCCTGCTAGCCCGCCACATGTGGCCACATGACGGGCGAAGAGAATGGGGCAAATTGTTCTATTTAAAGAGCACTACGCGATCAGCCTTTTCCATTAGCTGGAGACCACACATTTTTGCACTCAAAAATAGCGGCGGGGCCTCAGTCTGTCTGTGGGGCATCGGGTATACCGGCCATTTGCCCGGTGGGCCGATGCTCATTTTGCCTTTTAAATGGCCCAATGTTTTGTTGTTGTTGTTGTCTTTTTTTCCTAACTGTGTAAACAGTGAAAGGTGGCGGATTGGACAGATGCTGGCAGACGTGTAAAAATAACTCAGTTGTTTGGTAGTGGCTATGGTGGAGCTTTCACACATTCAGTCAAATTAGCAAGTGGTGGAGGCCAGCAGGTGGATGGGGGAAAGGACTGGAGGTGGAGAGACGCAAGGCGGCCGCCAGTCCGACTGTCAGGTGAAATGAGCTTCAGGTAAGAAGTTATGACCTGCAGTCTATCTGGGTCAAACCAAGTTTAGGTGGAGTTTATTTTCCTTGTGCTAACTTTTTACAGTCAGTTACAATAACTCGTACTGTGTACTAGCTAGCATGATGGAGTTTCTGTACAGTTGGGTGGGTGCTATGATGTTACTGGTGAACTTTATTTTATTCATATGGTTAGTTAGTAGAGTTGCCAACCGTGCCATAAAAAACGGAATCCTCTGGTATTCAGAGTTAATATTATGCGTTTTGTATTGAGCTGAAAATAAAAGCGATTTGTCCCATACTTCAGCTACAATAAAAAAAAGACAAAAAGCTGGAGTTATTCTGTGTCTTTGCTGCACAGCTGCCTCTTCTTCTCTCGTTCTCCCTCTCCTGCTGCTACTTCAATCATGAAACTGATCAATGATCAGCTGATCGGCGTTTCTGCCACAAGTCCCGTCTCTCTTGCTTGTTTATCTCCCGCTTTGCGCCAGAAAGAGGAAACTAGCAGAGGTCGTGTTAAACAGCAGAAGCGCCTTTAAACTTGATAAGCTGTTGTTAGAATTTATTTAATTCGGTGCAATTACTTTTTCATATAGGACCAAGTATGTTTGGATAGCTTTTTCCCCTTGAAAACTGCCGTTTAATATTAGACATTCTTGTCTAATATTAACATTTATTGATCTGAAACGTGTAAGTGTGACAAATATGGAATAAGATACGAAATGAGAAAGGAGGCAAATATTTTTTCACAGCGCTATAGTCTGTAAATGATCTTTTGGCTATAGTAGATCTTTGACTTGTTCCTTTTTTAATTGTTTGTTTAAAATAGTTTTCTCTAGGTTAAGGCGTACGGTCCAGGCCTACAGAGCAGTGGTCTGGCTGTTGGAAAACCCAGTGAACTCACAGTTGATGCCAAGCAAGGAGGAAAAGCTCCTCTGAAAATTATAGCCCAGGTATATCTGGCTTTGTATATGATCACAAATATGTTAAATATATTGTATGTACCGTATTTTTCGGACTATGAGTCGCACTTAAAATCCTTTAATTATCTCTCAAAAATCGACAGTGCGCCTTATGTATGAATTGTGGTTGTGCTTACTGACCTTGAACCGATTTTATGTAATACACGGCGCTTAAAAATCTGTCAAAAAATGTTTTTGTACGACTTTGGTAAGCTACGAAGTCGCACCGCTTGATGGATTGTCGGAGCATTACGGCTACGTAGTCAGGAGCCTGGCGGAGTGATACGTACTGTGCTGCAACATAATATTACTGTATTGTGTGTGGATCATGACCCCAAAATGCCACCTGTTAAGAGACATGCTGACGAAGCGGATTTCAAACTCAAGGCTGTCAGTCACGCAGTAGAACATGAGAATAGAGCAGCTGCGAGAGATTTCAACATGAATGAATCAATGGTACGGAAGTGGAGGAAGCAAGAAGAAAGAGTTGAGTAAAGTTTGACTTATCTGGCTGTTTTGTTTCGCTTAATGCGTTTTATAGTCCAGTGCGCCTCATGTATGAAACCAGACCTGTTCATCGACAGTGCGCCTTATGGTCCGAAAAATACAGTGTGTTAAATCTGATTGAACTATAATCCCTTGTCTTCTGCACAGGATGGTGAAGTCAATTCTGTGGATGTCCAGGTTAAGGATAATAGCAACAGCACATACACCTGCACCCCACGTAAGCCTGTGAAGCACACTGTGATGGTCTCCTGGGGAGACGCTAACATCCCTGAGAGTCCATTCAGGGGGAGTATGCACTCACACACTCTCACTTTCACTCTGGCATGCAAGGTTTGCCTTTTCTTCTCACTGAAAAGTCTCTTGAGTTTTGGTGTTTGTGCCCTCAGAGCAGGCTGTCATCCAAACAAGGTGAAGGTCTCTGACCCTGGAGTGGCAAAGACGGGCCTGAAAGCCTTCCAGCCAACATACTTCACTGAAGGCGGGCTCTGCTGCAGATATTCCACTGGACATAGGCGAGCTTGACCTCAGCCAGCTGACAGCCCCTCTTACAACACCCTCAGGCCCAGAGGAGCCCTGCCTGCTGAAGATGCTGCGTAACGCTCACATTGGTGAGTGTCCGTCTGATAAGTGAGAAGTTTGCTAAACAATGAGACTCATCAGAATCCAAATACTTTATTAACCCTTAAGTAAAAGACAGAGGGGGAAAGTAATAAAAGTTAAAGCGTGGAGAAAGAAGCAGGAGCAACTGAAACGGGCTGCATGCACACACAAGAATAAGCGTTGTTAACATCTGTTTTGTCGGTCTGTCTTAGGAATCTCGTTTGTTCCCAGGGAGATTGGTGAGCACCTTGTTAACATCAAGAAGAACGCCCGTCATGTTCCCAGCAGCCCAATTGCTGTTATGATCAAGCAGTCAGGGATTGGTGACGTGTGCGTGGACCGTGGCTGACCAAAGCCAGGACTTTTCAGCCTTGAGAGTTTATCATTGATGCAGGTATATGCTCAGTGAAAGCATAAATACTGTGATATTTTTCTTTTTAAACATTCAAATAGAATATAATATGAGAATTTCGATGTGAAATTTAACCTTTAAGTGACTAGTACTTTGAGAACTGCCATCAATTACACAATGAAGTTCATTTACATATAGGTTATTGTATTAGTAATGCTATATTGTACATAGAGACAGAATATGACATGAAGGGCTACTGACCACAGAAAAGTAAAAGGTAACTGGGCCTAAAGACTAACGGGAGAGAAACACGCTTTCTGTGATTCTATTTGTGTTTTTGTGCTAATCTTGGATATCTTAGGTTGTCTCATTACTGTCATATATGTCCTGTCATTAAAACACTGGCTTCTAACAACTAACAGTGTCTCGAAAATAATTTAATAAATAAACAAATAATATGGATGCATGACTTTTAACTTGTCTATTTTTTAGGCTGAACACTGCTGCTAATGTGACTTAGGTAAATGGTTTCAGGCTCTCCCCTCCTGAGTTTGACAAACGTTCAGGATCAGAAAATGTGTGACTCACAGGTGCTGTAGCGTATGGCCACAGCTTCACTCTGAGCTCCATCTCCATAGAGTGCAGACAGTGATATCTCATACTCCTTAAGACACAGGACAACAGTTTATTGAGATATTGTATTTTTTTTACTTCATAATATGTACCCCAACAATCCAATAGTTCTTCCCCACCTGTCTCAGGTCGCCTCCACTTAGTGAGGTAAGAAACATCATCATCAGCTGCAGCTTCCCAGCGCACTGTCATGTCACTGTCTGAGAAATTAGTTACCCTAAGGTCAGAAGGAGGAGGCACCTTCACTAGAAGATTCGTGCAAATTTGATATATTTGACTTCTCTGTTTTTTTTCTCTCTGAATTATTTTTGAAAAGGAAAAATAATAATTTGAATGTGAAGCAAAACATGTATGGTGCTCGGTAAAGATGACACACCGACCCACTCCTTTTTTGTTTTTGTTTTTTGTTTGAGAAAGTTTGTTTTCATATTAAAGCAGTGTCAGTGACGTCATTCTACCCGACTACCACAGGTAAAGAAAAGCCTGAATCTGTAGATCTTTTTCTTTTGTTTTTGTCTAAAACACAAGAAATAAAAAAGGCAAAAAAGCCAGGGAAACATAGGAAATAATGTTTTGTCAGGCAATGACTTGTTGGCACAAGAAGAGTGGTCGTTGGTAGCCATGACAACAAGGAGGTGTGTTTGTTGCTGGCAGGTAAATGAAAAAAAGCAAAGCAAAGAAAAAAAGCCAGGGGAAGCCCAGGCTACGAGGGGTCATCCCTTGGAATTTTCACTCCAAGATCGCCCGCCTGGACCTCCCCCTAGCAGGTGAACATACAGAGGGAAGTGAGCCGAGGGCTCGAACCCGGGCCTGTATGTTGCTAGCCTGCTAGCCCGCCACATGTGGCCACATGACGGGCGAAGAGAATGGGGCAAATTGTTCTATTTAAAGAGCACTACGCGATCAGCCTTTTCCATTAGCTGGAGACCACACATTTTTGCACTCAAAAATAGCGGCGGGGCCTCAGTCTGTCTGTGGGGCATCGGGTATACCGGCCATTTGCCCGGTGGGCCGATGCTCATTTTGCCTTTTAAATGGCCCAATGTTTTGTTGTTGTTGTTGTCTTTTTTTCCTAACTGTGTAAACAGTGAAAGGTGGCGGATTGGACAGATGCTGGCAGACGTGTAAAAATAACTCAGTTGTTTGGTAGTGGCTATGGTGGAGCTTTCACACATTCAGTCAAATTAGCAAGTGGTGGAGGCCAGCAGGTGGATGGGGGAAAGGACTGGAGGTGGAGAGACGCAAGGCGGCCGCCAGTCCGACTGTCAGGTGAAATGAGCTTCAGGTAAGAAGTTATGACCTGCAGTCTATCTGGGTCAAACCAAGTTTAGGTGGAGTTTATTTTCCTTGTGCTAACTTTTTACAGTCAGTTACAATAACTCGTACTGTGTACTAGCTAGCATGATGGAGTTTCTGTACAGTTGGGTGGGTGCTATGATGTTACTGGTGAACTTTATTTTATTCATATGGTTAGTTAGTAGAGTTGCCAACCGTGCCATAAAAAACGGAATCCTCTGGTATTCACAGTTAATATTATGCGTTTTGTATTGAGCTGAAAATAAAAGCGATTTGTCCCATACTTCAGCTACAATAAAAAAAAGACAAAAAGCTGGAGTTATTCTGTGTCTTTGCTGCACAGCTGCCTCTTCTTCTCTCGTTCTCCCTCTCCTGCTGCTACTTCAATCATGAAACTGATCAATGATCAGCTGATCGGCGTTTCTGCCACAAGTCCCGTCTCTCTTGCTTGTTTATCTCCCGCTTTGCGCCAGAAAGAGGAAACTAGCAGAGGTCGTGTTAAACAGCAGAAGCGCCTTTAAACTTGATAAGCTGTTGTTAGAATTTATTTAATTCGGTGCAATTACTTTTTCATATAGGACCAAGTATGTTTGGATAGCTTTTTCCCCTTGAAAACTGCCGTTTAATATTAGACATTCTTGTCTAATATTAACATTTATTGATCTGAAACGTGTAAGTGTGACAAATATGGAATAAGATACGAAATGAGAAAGGAGGCAAATATTTTTTCACAGCGCTATAGTCTGTAAATGATCTTTTGGCTATAGTAGATCTTTGACTTGTTCCTTTTTTAATTGTTTGTTTAAAATAGTTTTCTCTAGGTTAAGGGGTACGGTCCAGGCCTACAGAGCAGTGGTCTGGCTGTTGGAAAACCCAGTGAACTCACAGTTGATGCCAAGCAAGGAGGAAAAGCTCCTCTGAAAATTATAGCCCAGGTATATCTGGCTTTGTATATGATCACAAATATGTTAAATATATTGTATGTACCGTATTTTTCGGACTATGAGTCGCACTTAAAATCCTTTAATTATCTCTCAAAAATCGACAGTGCGCCTTATGTATGAATTGTGGTTGTGCTTACTGACCTTGAACCGATTTTATGTAATACACGGCGCTTAAAAATCTGTCAAAAAATGTTTTTGTACGACTTTGGTAAGCTACGAAGTCGCACCGCTTGATGGATTGTCGGAGCATTACGGCTACGTAGTCAGGAGCCTGGCGGAGTGATACGTACTGTGCTGCAACATAATATTACTGTATTGTGTGTGGATCATGACCCCAAAATGCCACCTGTTAAGAGACATGCTGACGAAGCGGATTTCAAACTCAAGGCTGTCAGTCACGCAGTAGAACATGAGAATAGAGCAGCTGCGAGAGATTTCAACATGAATGAATCAATGGTACGGAAGTGGAGGAAGCAAGAAGAAAGAGTTGAGTAAAGTTTGACTTATCTGGCTGTTTTGTTTCGCTTAATGCGTTTTATAGTCCAGTGCGCCTCATGTATGAAACCAGACCTGTTCATCGACAGTGCGCCTTATGGTCCGAAAAATACAGTGTGTTAAATCTGATTGAACTATAATCCCTTGTCTTCTGCACAGGATGGTGAAGTCAATTCTGTGGATGTCCAGGTTAAGGATAATAGCAACAGCACATACACCTGCACCCCACGTAAGCCTGTGAAGCACACTGTGATGGTCTCCTGGGGAGACGCTAACATCCCTGAGAGTCCATTCAGGGGGAGTATGCACTCACACACTCTCACTTTCACTCTGGCATGCAAGGTTTGCCTTTTCTTCTCACTGAAAAGTCTCTTGAGTTTTGGTGTTTGTGCCCTCAGAGCAGGCTGTCATCCAAACAAGGTGAAGGTCTCTGACCCTGGAGTGGCAAAGACGGGCCTGAAAGCCTTCCAGCCAACATACTTCACTGAAGGCGGGCTCTGCTGCAGATATTCCACTGGACATAGGCGAGCTTGACCTCAGCCAGCTGACAGCCCCTCTTACAACACCCTCAGGCCCAGAGGAGCCCTGCCTGCTGAAGATGCTGCGTAACGCTCACATTGGTGAGTGTCCGTCTGATAAGTGAGAAGTTTGCTAAACAATGAGACTCATCAGAATCCAAATACTTTATTAACCCTTAAGTAAAAGACAGAGGGGGAAAGTAATAAAAGTTAAAGCGTGGAGAAAGAAGCAGGAGCAACTGAAACGGGCTGCATGCACACACAAGAATAAGCGTTGTTAACATCTGTTTTGTCGGTCTGTCTTAGGAATCTCGTTTGTTCCCAGGGAGATTGGTGAGCACCTTGTTAACATCAAGAAGAACGCCCGTCATGTTCCCAGCAGCCCAATTGCTGTTATGATCAAGCAGTCAGGGATTGGTGACGTGTGCGTGGACCGTGGCTGACCAAAGCCAGGACTTTTCAGCCTTGAGAGTTTATCATTGATGCAGGTATATGCTCAGTGAAAGCATAAATACTGTGATATTTTTCTTTTTAAACATTCAAATAGAATATAATATGAGAATTTCGATGTGAAATTTAACCTTTAAGTGACTAGTACTTTGAGAACTGCCATCAATTACACAATGAAGTTCATTTACATATAGGTTATTGTATTAGTAATGCTATATTGTACATAGAGACAGAATATGACATGAAGGGCTACTGACCACAGAAAAGTAAAAGGTAACTGGGCCTAAAGACTAACGGGAGAGAAACACGCTTTCTGTGATTCTATTTGTGTTTTTGTGCTAATCTTGGATATCTTAGGTTGTCTCATTACTGTCATATATGTCCTGTCATTAAAACACTGGCTTCTAACAACTAACAGTGTCTCGAAAATAATTTAATAAATAAACAAATAATATGGATGCATGACTTTTAACTTGTCTATTTTTTAGGCTGAACACTGCTGCTAATGTGACTTAGGTAAATGGTTTCAGGCTCTCCCCTCCTGAGTTTGACAAACGTTCAGGATCAGAAAATGTGTGACTCACAGGTGCTGTAGCGTATGGCCACAGCTTCACTCTGAGCTCCATCTCCATAGAGTGCAGACAGTGATATCTCATACTCCTTAAGACACAGGACAACAGTTTATTGAGATATTGTATTTTTTTTACTTCATAATATGTACCCCAACAATCCAATAGTTCTTCCCCACCTGTCTCAGGTCGCCTCCACTTAGTGAGGTAAGAAACATCATCATCAGCTGCAGCTTCCCAGCGCACTGTCATGTCACTGTCTGAGAAATTAGTTACCCTAAGGTCAGAAGGAGGAGGCACCTTCACTAGAAGATTCGTGCAAATTTGATATATTTGACTTCTCTGTTTTTTTTCTCTCTGAATTATTTTTGAAAAGGAAAAATAATAATTTGAATGTGAAGCAAAACATGTATGGTGCTCGGTAAAGATGACACACCGACCCACTCCTTTTTTGTTTTTGTTTTTTGTTTGAGAAAGTTTGTTTTCATATTAAAGCAGTGTCAGTGACGTCATTCTACCCGACTACCACAGGTAAAGAAAAGCCTGAATCTGTAGATCTTTTTCTTTTGTTTTTGTCTAAAACACAAGAAATAAAAAAGGCAAAAAAGCCAGGGAAACATAGGAAATAATGTTTTGTCAGGCAATGACTTGTTGGCACAAGAAGAGTGGTCGTTGGTAGCCATGACAACAAGGAGGTGTGTTTGTTGCTGGCAGGTAAATGAAAAAAAGCAAAGCAAAGAAAAAAAGTCAGGGGAAGCCCAGGCTACGAGGGGTCATCCCTTGGAATTTTCACTCCAAGATCGCCCGCCTGGACCTCCCCCTAGCAGGTGAACATACAGAGGGAAGTGAGCCGAGGGCTCGAACCCGGGCCTGTATGTTGCTAGCCTGCTAGCCCGCCACATGTGGCCACATGACGGGCGAAGAGAATGGGGCAAATTGTTCTATTTAAAGAGCACTACGCGCACATCGTGCGATCAGCCTTTTCCATTAGCTGGAGACCACACATTTTTGCACTCAAAAATAGCGGCGGGGCCTCAGTCTGTCTGTGGGGCATCGGGTATACCGGCCATTTGCCCGGTGGGCCGATGCTCATTTTGCCTTTTAAATGGCCCAATGTTTTGTTGTTGTTGTTGTCTTTTTTTCCTAACTGTGTAAACAGTGAAAGGTGGCGGATTGGACAGATGCTGGCAGACGTGTAAAAAGAACTCAGTTGTTTGGTAGTGGCTATGGTGGAGCTTTCACACATTCAGTCAAATTAGCAAGTGGTGGAGGCCAGCAGGTGGATGGGGGAAAGGACTGGAGGTGGAGAGACGCAAGGCGGCCGCCAGTCCGACTGTCAGGTGAAATGAGCTTCAGGTAAGAAGTTATGACCTGCAGTCTATCTGGGTCAAACCAAGTTTAGGTGGAGTTTATTTTCCTTGTGCTAACTTTTTACAGTCAGTTACAATAACTCGTACTGTGTACTAGCTAGCATGATGGAGTTTCTGTACAGTTGGGTGGGTGCTATGATGTTACTGGTGAACTTTATTTTATTCATATGGTTAGTTAGTAGAGCCAACCGTGCCATAAAAAACGGAATCCTCTGGTATTCAGAGTTAATATTATGCGTTTTGTATTGAGCTGAAAATAAACGCGATTTGTCCCGTACTTCAGCTACAATAAAAAAAGACAAAAAGCTGGAGTTATTCTGTGTCTTTGCTGCACAGCTGCCTCTTCTTCTCTCGTTCTCCCTCTCCTGCTGCTACTTCAATCATGAAACTGATCAATGATCAGCTGATCGGCGTTTCTGCCACAAGTCCCGTCTCTCTTGCTTGTTTATCTCCCGCTTTGCGCCAGAAAGAGGAAACTAGCAGAGGTCGTGTTAAACAGCAGAAGCGCCTTTAAACTTGATAAGCTGTTGTTAGAATTTATTTAATTCGGTGCAATTACTTTTTCATATAGGACCAAGTATGTTTGGATAGCTTTTTCCCCTTGAAAACTGCCGTTTAATATTAGACATTCTTGTCTAATATTAACATTTATTGATCTGAAACGTGTAAGTGTGACAAATATGGAACAAGATACGAAATGAGAAAGGAGGCAAATATTTTTTCACAGCGCTATAGTCTGTAAATGATCTTTTGGCTATAGTAGATCTTTGACTTGTTCCTTTTTTAATTGTTTGTTTAAAATAGTTTTCTCTAGGTTAAGGCGTACGGTCCAGGCCTACAGAGCAGTGGTCTGGCTGTTGGAAAACCCAGTGAACTCACAGTTGATGCCAAGCAAGGAGGAAAAGCTCCTCTGAAAATTATAGCCCAGGTATATCTGGCTTTGTATATGATCACAAATATGTTAAATATATTGTATGTACCGTATTTTTCGGACTATGAGTCGCACTTAAAATCCTTTAATTATCTCAAAAATCGACAGTGCGCCTTATGTATGAATTCTGGTTGTGCTTATTGACCTTGAACCGATTTTATGTAATACACGGCGCTTAAAAATCTGTCAAAAAATGTTTTAGTACGACTTTGGTAAGCTATGAAGTCGCACCGCTTGATGGATTGTCGGAGCATTACGGCTACGTAGTCAGGAGCCTGGCGGAGTGATACGTACTGTGCTGCAACATAATATTACTGTATTGTGTGTGGATCATGACCCCAAAATGCCACCTGTTAAGAGACATGCTGACGAAGCGGATTTCAAACTCAAGGCTGTCAGTCACGCAGTAGAACATGAGAATAGAGCAGCTGCGAGAGATTTCAACATGAATGAATCAATGGTACGGAAGTGGAGGAAGCAAGAAGAAAGAGTTGAGTAAAGTTTGACTTATCTGGCTGTTTTGTTTCGCTTAATGCGTTTTATAGTCCAGTGCGCCTCATGTATGAAACCAGACCTGTTCATCGACAGTGCGCCTTATGGTCCGAAAAATACAGTGTGTTAAATCTGATTGAACTATAATCCCTTGTCTTCTGCACAGGATGGTGAAGTCAATTCTGTGGATGTCCAGGTTAAGGATAATAGCAACAGCACATACACCTGCACCCCACGTAAGCCTGTGAAGCACACTGTGATGGTCTCCTGGGGAGACGCTAACATCCCTGAGAGTCCATTCAGGGTGAGTATGCACTCACACACTCTCACTTTCACTCTGGCATGCAAGGTTTGCCTTTTCTTCTCACTGAAAAGTCTCTTGAGTTTTGGTGTTTGTGCCCACAGATGAATATCAGAGCAGGCTGTCATCCAAACAAGGTGAAGGTCTCTGACCCTGGAGTGGCAAAGACGGGCCTGAAAGCCTTCCAGCCAACATACTTCACTGAAGGCGGGCTCTGCTGCAGATATTCCACTGGACATAGGCGAGCTTGACCTCAGCCAGCTGACAGCCCCTCTTACAACACCCTCAGGCCCAGAGGAGCCCTGCCTGCTGAAGATGCTGCGTAACGCTCACATTGGTGAGTGTCCGTCTGATAAGTGAGAAGTTTGCTAAACAATGAGACTCATCAGAATCCAAATACTTTATTAACCCTTAAGTAAAAGACAGAGGGGGAAAGTAATAAAAGTTAAAGCGTGGAGAAAGAAGCAGGAGCAACTGAAACGGGCTGCATGCACACACAAGAATAAGCGTTGTTAACATCTGTTTTGTCGGTCTGTCTTAGGAATCTCGTTTGTTCCCAGGGAGATTGGTGAGCACCTTGTTAACATCAAGAAGAACGCCCGTCATGTTCCCAGCAGCCCAATTGCTGTTATGATCAAGCAGTCAGGGATTGGTGACGTGTGCGTGTGCGTGGACCGTGGCTGACCAAAGCCAGGACTTTTCAGCCTTGAGAGTTTATCATTGATGCAGGTATATGCTCAGTGAAAGCATAAATACTGTGATATTTTTCTTTTTAAACATTCAAATAGAATATAATATGAGAATTTCGATGTGAAATTTAACCTTTAAGTGACTAGTACTTTGAGAACTGCCATCAATTACACAATGAAGTTCATTTACATATAGGTTATTGTATTAGTAATGCTATATTGTACATAGAGACAGAATATGACATGAAGGGCTACTGACCACAGAAAAGTAAAAGGTAACTGGGCCTAAAGACTAACGGGAGAGAAACACGCTTTCTGTGATTCTATTTGTGTTTTTGTGCTAATCTTGGATATCTTAGGTTGTCTCATTACTGTCATATATGTCCTGTCATTAAAACACTGGCTTCTAACAACTAACAGTGTCTCGAAAATAATTTAATAAATAAACAAATAATATGGATGCATGACTTTTAACTTGTCTATTTTTTAGGCTGAACACTGCTGCTAATGTGACTTAGGTAAATGGTTTCAGGCTCTCCCCTCCTGAGTTTGACAAACGTTCAGGATCAGAAAATGTGTGACTCACAGGTGCTGTAGCGTATGGCCACAGCTTCACTCTGAGCTCCATCTCCATAGAGTGCAGACAGTGATATCTCATACTCCTTAAGACACAGGACAACAGTTTATTGAGATATTGTATTTTTTTTACTTCATAATATGTACCCCAACAATCCAATAGTTCTTCCCCACCTGTCTCAGGTCGCCTCCACTTAGTGAGGTAAGAAACATCATCATCAGCTGCAGCTTCCCAGCGCACTGTCATGCCACTGTCTGAGAAATTAGTTACCCTAAGGTCAGAAGGAGGAGGCACCTTCACTAGAAGATTCGTGCAAATTTGATATATTTGACTTCTCTGTTTTTTTTCTCTCTGAATTATTTTTGAAAAGGAAAAATAATAATTTGAATGTGAAGCAAAACATGTATGGTGCTCGGTAAAGATGACACACCGACCCACTCCTTTTTTGTTTTTGTTTTTTGTTTGAGAAAGTTTGTTTTCATATTAAAGCAGTGTCAGTGACGTCATTCTACCCGACTACCACAGGTAAAGAAAAGCCTGAATCTGTAGATCTTTTTCTTTTGTTTTTGTCTAAAACACAAGAAATAAAAAAGGCAAAAAAGCCAGGGAAACATAGGAAATAATGTTTTGTCAGGCAATGACTTGTTGGCACAAGAAGAGTGGTCGTTGGTAGCCATGACAACAAGGAGGTGTGTTTGTTGCTGGCAGGTAAATGAAAAAAAGCAAAGCAAAGAAAAAAAGTCAGGGGAAGCCCAGGCTACGAGGGGTCATCCCTTGGAATTTTCACTCCAAGATCGCCCGCCTGGACCTCCCCCTAGCAGGTGAACATACAGAGGGAAGTGGGCCGAGGGCTCGAACCCGGGCCTGTATGTTGCTAGCCTGCTAGCCCGCCACATGTGGCCACATGACGGGCGAAGAGAATGGGGCAAATTGTTCTATTTAAAGAGCACTACGCGATCAGCCTTTTCCATTAGCTGGAGACCACACATTTTTGCACTCAAAAATAGCGGCGGGGCCTCAGTCTGTCTGTGGGGCATCGGGTATACCGGCCATTTGCCCGGTGGGCCGATGCTCATTTTGCCTTTTAAATGGCCCAATGTTTTGTTGTTGTTGTTGTTGTTGTTGTCTTTTTTTCCTAACTGTGTAAACAGTGAAAGGTGGCGGATTGGACAGATGCTGGCAGACGTGTAAAAAGAACTCAGTTGTTTGGTAGTGGCTATGGTGGAGCTTTCACACATTCAGTCAAATTAGCAAGTGGTGGAGGCCAGCAGGTGGATGGGGGAAAGGACTGGAGGTGGAGAGACGCAAGGCGGCCGCCAGTCCGACTGTCAGGTGAAATGAGCTTCAGGTAAGAAGTTATGACCTGCAGTCTATCTGGGTCAAACCAAGTTTAGGTGGAGTTTATTTTCCTTGTGCTAACTTTTTACAGTCAGTTACAATAACTCGTACTGTGTACTAGCTAGCATGATGGAGTTTCTGTACAGTTGGGTGGGTGCTATGATGTTACTGGTGAACTTTATTTTATTCATATGGTTAGTTAGTAGAGCCAACCGTGCCATAAAAAACGGAATCCTCTGGTATTCAGAGTTAATATTATGCGTTTTGTATTGAGCTGAAAATAAAAGCGATTTGTCCCGTACTTCAGCTACAATAAAAAAAAGACAAAAAGCTGGAGTTATTCTGTGTCTTTGCTGCACAGCTGCCTCTTCTTCTCTCGTTCTCCCTCTCCTGCTGCTACTTCAATCATGAAACTGATCAATGATCAGCTGATCGGCGTTTCTGCCACAAGTCCCGTCTCTCTTGCTTGTTTATCTCCCGCTTTGCGCCAGAAAGAGGAAACTAGCAGAGGTCGTGTTAAACAGCAGAAGCGCCTTTAAACTTGATAAGCTGTTGTTAGAATTTATTTAATTCGGTGCAATTACTTTTTCATATAGGACCAAGTATGTTTGGATAGCTTTTTCCCCTTGAAAACTGCCGTTTAATATTAGACATTCTTGTCTAATATTAACATTTATTGATCTGAAACGTGTAAGTGTGACAAATATGGAATAAGATACGAAATGAGAAAGGAGGCAAATATTTTTTCACAGCGCTATAGTCTGTAAATGATCTTTTGGCTATAGTAGATCTTTGACTTGTTCCTTTTTTAATTGTTTGTTTAAAATAGTTTTCTCTAGGTTAAGGCGCACGGTCCAGGCCTACAGAGCAGTGGTCTGGCTGTTGGAAAACCCAGTGAACTCACAGTTGATGCCAAGCAAGGAGGAAAAGCTCCTCTGAAAATTATAGCCCAGGTATATCTGGCTTTGTATATGATCACAAATATGTTAAATATATTGTATGTACCGTATTTTTCGGACTATGAGTCGCACTTAAAATCCTTTAATTATCTCTCAAAAATCGACAGTGCGCCTTATGTATGAATTCTGGTTGTGCTTATTGACCTTGAACCGATTTTATGTAATACACGGCGCTTAAAAATCTGTCAAAAAATGTTTTAGTACGACTTTGGTAAGCTATGAAGTCGCACCGCTTGATGGATTGTCGGAGCATTACGGCTACGTAGTCAGGAGCCTGGCGGAGTGATACGTACTGTGCTGCAACATAATATTACTGTATTGTGTGTGGATCATGACCCCAAAATGCCACCTGTTAAGAGACATGCTGACGAAGCGGATTTCAAACTCAAGGCTGTCAGTCACGCAGTAGAACATGAGAATAGAGCAGCTGCGAGAGATTTCAACATGAATGAATCAATGGTACGGAAGTGGAGGAAGCAAGAAGAAAGAGTTGAGTAAAGTTTGACTTATCTGGCTGTTTTGTTTCGCTTAATGCGTTTTATAGTCCAGTGCGCCTCATGTATGAAACCAGACCTGTTCATCGACAGTGCGCCTTATGGTCCGAAAAATACAGTGTGTTAAATCTGATTGAACTATAATCCCTTGTCTTCTGCACAGGATGGTGAAGTCAATTCTGTGGATGTCCAGGTTAAGGATAATAGCAGCAGCACATACACCTGCACCCCACGTAAGCCTGTGAAGCACACTGTGATGGTCTCCTGGGGAGACGCTAACATCCCTGAGAGTCCATTCAGGGGGAGTATGCACTCACACACTCTCTCACTTTCACTCTGGCATGCAAGGTTTGCCTTTTCTTCTCACTGAAAAGTCTCTTGAGTTTTGGTGTTTGTGCCCACAGATGAATGTCGGAGCAGGCTGTCATCCAAACAAGGTGAAGGTCTCTGACCCTGGAGTGGCAAAGACGGGCCTGAAAGCCTTCCAGCCAACATACTTCACTGAAGGCGGGCTCTGCTGCAGATATTCCACTGGACATAGGCGAGCTTGACCTCAGCCAGCTGACAGCCCCTCTTACAACACCCTCAGGCCCAGAGGAGCCCTGCCTGCTGAAGATGCTGCGTAACGCTCACATTGGTGAGTGTCCATCTGATAAGTGAGAAGTTTGCTAAACAATGAGACTCATCAGAATCCAAATACTTTATTAACCCTTAAGTAAAAGACAGAGGGGGAAAGTAATAAAAGTTAAAGCGTGGAGAAAGAAGCAGGAGCAACTGAAACGGGCTGCATGCACACACAAGAATAAGCGTTGTTAACATCTGTTTTGTCGGTCTGTCTTAGGAATCTCGTTTGTTCCCAGGGAGATTGGTGAGCACCTTGTTAACATCAAGAAGAACGCCCGTCATGTTCCCAGCAGCCCAATTGCTGTTATGATCAAGCAGTCAGGGATTGGTGACGTGTGCGTGTGCGTGGACCGTGGCTGACCAAAGCCAGGACTTTTCAGCCTTGAGAGTTCATCATTGATGCAGGTATATGCTCAGTGAAAGCATAAATACTGTGATATTTTTCTTTTTAAACATTCAAATAGAATATAATATGAGAATTTCGATGTGAAATTTAACCTTTAAGTGACTAGTACTTTGAGAACTGCCATCAATTACACAATGAAGTTCATTTACATATAGGTTATTGTATTAGTAATGCTATATTGTACATAGAGACAGAATATGACATGAAGGGCTACTGACCACAGAAAAGTAAAAGGTAACTGGGCCTAAAGACTAACGGGAGAGAAACACGCTTTCTGTGATTCTATTTGTGTTTTTGTGCTAATCTTGGATATCTTAGGTTGTCTCATTACTGTCATATATGTCCTGTCATTAAAACACTGGCTTCTAACAACTAACAGTGTCTCGAAAATAATTTAATAAATAAACAAATAATATGGATGCATGACTTTTAACTTGTCTATTTTTTAGGCTGAACACTGCTGCTAATGTGACTTAGGTAAATGGTTTCAGGCTCTCCCCTCCTGAGTTTGACAAACGTTCAGGATCAGAAAATGTGTGACTCACAGGTGCTGTAGCGTATGGCCACAGCTTCACTCTGAGCTCCATCTCCATAGAGTGCAGACAGTGATATCTCATACTCCTTAAGACACAGGACAACAGTTTATTGAGATATTGTATTTTTTTTACTTCATATAATGTACCCCAACAATCCAATAGTTCTTCCCCACCTGTCTCAGGTCGCCTCCACTTAGTGAGGTAAGAAACATCATCATCAGCTGCAGCTTCCCAGCGCACTGTCATGTCACTGTCTGAGAAATTAGTTACCCTAAGGTCAGAAGGAGGAGGCACCTTCACTAGAAGATTCGTGCAAATTTGATATATTTGACTTCTCTGTTTTTTTTCTCTCTGAATTATTTTTGAAAAGGAAAAATAATAATTTGAATGTGAAGCAAAACATGTATGGTGCTCGGTAAAGATGACACACCGACCCACTCCTTTTTTGTTTTTGTTTTTTGTTTGAGAAAGTTTGTTTTCATATTAAAGCAGTGTCAGTGACGTCATTCTACCCGACTACCACAGGTAAAGAAAAGCCTGAATCTGTAGATCTTTTTCTTTTGTTTTTGTCTAAAACACAAGAAATAAAAAAGGCAAAAAAGCCAGGGAAACATAGGAAATAATGTTTTGTCAGGCAATGACTTGTTGGCACAAGAAGAGTGGTCGTTGGTAGCCATGACAACAAGGAGGTGTGTTTGTTGCTGGCAGGTAAATGAAAAAAAGCAAAGCAAAGAAAAAAAGTCAGGGGAAGCCCAGGCTACGAGGGGTCATCCCTTGGAATTTTCACTCCAAGATCGCCCGCCTGGACCTCCCCCTAGCAGGTGAACATACAGAGGGAAGTGAGCCGAGGGCTCGAACCCGGGCCTGTATGTTGCTAGCCTGCTAGCCCGCCACATGTGGCCACATGACGGGCGAAGAGAATGGGGCAAATTGTTCTATTTAAAGAGCACTACGCGCACATCGTGCGATCAGCCTTTTCCATTAGCTAGTACTGTGTACTAGCTAGCATGATGGAGTTTCTGTACAGTTGGGTGGGTGCTATGATGTTACTGGTGAACTTTATTTTATTCATATGGTTAGTTAGTAGAGCCAACCGTGCCATAAAAAACGGAATCCTCTGGTATTCAGAGTTAATATTATGCGTTTTGTATTGAGCTGAAAATAAAAGCGATTTGTCCCGTACTTCAGCTACAATATAAAAAAGACAAAAAGCTGGAGTTATTCTGTGTCTTTGCTGCACAGCTGCCTCTTCTTCTCTCGTTCTCCCTCTCCTGCTGCTACTTCAATCATGAAACTGATCAATGATCAGCTGATCGGCGTTTCTGCCACAAGTCCCGTCTCTCTTGCTTGTTTATCTCCCGCTTTGCGCCAGAAAGAGGAAACTAGCAGAGGTTGTGTTAAACAGCAGAAGCGCCTTTAAACCTGATAAGCTGTTGTTAGAATTTATTTAATATTACTTTCTAGTAACAGCTGATGTTTGTTGGAGCCACAGCTGTAAAAGCTGCTGGCCATGATATCGGTTTGGTTATCTGGTGAGAGGGAAACATGAAGATGAAACCAGGAGATGTCCTTACTGAATCATCAGCGCTGAACAGGTGATGGAGAAACAGGTTTACCTTTTAGGTGACATGAATGGGTTGAAGGAAAGCCATGAACTGTTTCTGAGAGACAACTTACACCTTTTCTATGTAGCTGACAGCTGGTAACTGTGCAGGGGCAGGTCTAGCAAAGATTTGCCATGCGGCCAGGTAGAGCATTAACAGGGAAAGGGGGCACAAAGAAATACTTTTCTTTCTTATTCTCATTTAAAATTTCTAGCTTTCAACAAATAATTATTTGAATCTTACAACCAAAGTTTTCATCTAATTTCAAATTTATAGAAATCCATTATTGTACATAGTAAGTTTTTTTCAGGGTCCCAACATAATTTCTTCAGAAGAAAGTACTGTACATGATGCCAGTATTTTCCCACATTTTCTAGATACTGTACTAGTACTTTGTGTAAAATGCCATCGAAAAGTCAGTTAAGTTTTATTCTTTCTCACCTGTCTTTCTGTCTCCTTTCACTTTTAAAAGGTTGCCATGTTAGAAAAAATATTTTGCCCTGCCATGCTGTTTATTGATGTGGTAAATAAATAGTTTATGAAAATATCACTAAATCTGTCATTTATTATTTTTAATATTCAGTAATGGTCATGTCTCACCTCTAGTCTTCTCTGTCTTAATTTCAGGTTTCCACCATATGTTGTAGATAGTTCAGGAAGTTAACTCAACCAAGCAGTCTTTGGGTTTCGGCTAAGTACTGTTTAGAATACCAGAATAGGGAGGATGGTGTAGGTTTAAGTTTATTAGATTGATACATATGTACCAACAAGACAGTGTACATCACTGTCACAACGACGTTTGTTTTCATTCAAAGGCTTTATGGTTTTTCCTATAATACCTGGTGGGCCGGTCTCTAGTCAAAATGCCCGGGCTGATTTTTTGTCCCAGTCCAGCCCTGCCTAAAATTAATGTATATTTATTAGGGAAAAAAACATAGATTTTTCCATGTGACAGTGAGAACATTGAGCTTAACAAGTAAGGTCCAGTTATTTGTTTTAACAAACATTTCTGGCACATCCTCCACATCCTAACACCAAGACTTTAATATTTGAGACTGCTGTTAAGCAGGTCAAGTCAGAAATGAAATTTCATGCTCATCTGAGGCTACAGATATACAAAACCCAATTTACTTCACACCAGCTCATTTCTCATATGTAGGAAAAGGTAAGTTCATTAAATGAAACTTAAAGGCTCTTTGGCTCACGTCTTCATCTGGATGGTACAGCATAACCAGGTTAAGACAAATGCGTCATCTCTACAAAATATATTTGTGAGTGTTTTTCAGTGTTTTCAATTGTTTTAATTTTATTTTTCATTGTTCACTGTGGCCTGGTAAACATTTTATCAATATATATTTCACAAGGCCATCGTTAAATATTTACAAGAAATCAGGCATTATACAGTGTGTAAACCTCAATCCAGTGTGATTTGGATGCTCACCAGAAAATGTAGCCAGATATCAGCTGGGTTTAGATACATTTCAGATAAGATAACCTTTGTTAGTCCCAGAGTTGGGGAAATTCAAATTATTACTGCAGCAGAGTACACAAGGCAGGAACAAATGAACACATGCAGCATACCTGACATCAATAATGCTATGCAAAAATAGAAGAAATATAGACTAAGAAATAGATATGTACTTATATATTTAAGTCTATATATCTATATCCATCTATCTATATATATCTGTATCATTGATCTGTATACATACATGTACATATATATGATGCAATAATACAGATTACTATTAGAAGAAGAATGAAACATTTCATAGTGCAGTGTTTGGGTGTTAATAGTAGCAGGTATTTAGTATTGCACACTGATATATGTAAAGAGCCCAGTGTGTGTGCATATGTGGTGTACATTCACTGCTGTTGTGCAGTGTACAATTTGACAACAGCTAGAGGGAAAGGCCTCCAAAATGTCCCCTTTGCACACCGTGGGTGCAGCAGCCTGTCACTGAAGGGACTGCTTAGTGTTGTCAGAGTGACCTGTATGGGGTGGGAGCTGTTATCTGACAGAGATAACTACCTCCACTGGGTCAAGAGGGCATCCCAGAACAGAGCTAGTTTTCTTGATCAACCTTTTCAGTTTCTTCCTGTCCCCAGCAGACCACACTATAAAACATGGACAATACCACCAAAGAGTCCTAGAAGGTCTTCAGGAGCTCTCCCTGCTCCCTTCCAAAAGACTTCTCTGTTGCAAATACAACCGTCTCGTCTCTATCCTTTTGTGTACATGGACTCTCTGTTGTTACTCCAGATCAGTTTATTGGTCAGATCACTTATATGAGTCAGCTATCTTAATGCCCATTCTCTGGATGTTCACTGGTGTAGGTGGAGTCCACTACCTGCTCCTTGGTTTTCGGAGTGTTGATCTGGAAGTGGTTCTGCTGGCACCAGTTGGAAAAAGTCCTCAGTCAGTTTCTCTGTATTCCCTGTTGTCCTGTTGTCAGTAAAGTACACAATGAGGAGATGCTGTCATTGCCCACTCATTGTTTCAAAATAGAGATAGCCTACATAGTTCATACATATGAGAGACTGTTATGAGTCAATTAGGAGAAAGCGTTAAATGAGCTGTGGGCCACTGCTGGCACTGTCATCACATTGGAGGGTCACTTTAGTTTTCAAGTAGTATAAAAACAAACAAGAAAAACCCCACAAATATTTCAGAAAATGTAGTGTTTTGTTTGTTTGTCACTGAATAGTGTTGGAATAAAGTGTGAAAATTGTGAAGGATTAAAATATTCCAAGAGCTCAAATTACTTCACCAAAACATGTTTCAATCATATTTTATCAACACAAATTTCACAGGTTTATTGAATATGAATAACTCGTGTAATTCAACTCAATTGTTCCAGCTCGTGCCAAAGCAAAACATCTGTGTGCAACCAATGTCGACTATTAACGGTTGGCGCCGCTTTGGAAGCAGAAACTGTTGGTTTGAAAGCCTTTAGTGTCTCCTTGTGGCGGGACTCTTATACTGCACTGCAAGATGTCGAGCAGTGTCAGCCGTATGCTAGAAAGTGATACATTAAAATTTCTGGGGTCACCATGAAGAGCTTACGTCCTTTCTTGGTCAGTGTGTAAAATGTGGCACAGCAGAATGAAGAATACTGATGGGCAGGGCTGGACTGGGACAAAAAATCAGCCCGGGCATTTTGACTAGAGACCGGCCCACCAGGTATTATAGGAAAAACCATAAAGCCTTTGAATGAAAACAAACGTCGTTGTGACAGTGATGTACACTGTCTTGTTGGTACATATGTATCAATCTAATAAACTTAAACCTACACCATCCTCCCTATTCTGGTATTCTAAACAGTACTTAGCCGAAACCCAAAGACTGCTTGGTTGAGTTAACTTCCTGAACTATCTACAACATATGGTGGAAACCTGAAATTAAGACAGAGAAGACTAGAGGTGAGACATGACCATTACTGAATATTAAAAATAATAAATGACAGATTTAGTGATATTTTCATAAACTATTTATTTACCACATCAATAAACAGCATGGCAGGGCAAAATATTTTTTCTAACATGGCAACCTTTTAAAAGTGAAAGGACACAGAAAGACAGGTGAGAAAGAATAAAACTTAACTGACTTTTCGATGGCATTTTACACAAAGTACTAGTACAGTATCTAGAAAATGTGGGAAAATACTGGCATCATGTACAGTACTTTCTTCTGAAGAAATTATGTTGGGACCCTGAAAAAAACTTACTATGTACAATAATGGATTTCTATAAATTTGACATCGGATGAAAACTTTGGTTGTAAGATTCAAATAATTATTTGTTGAAAGCTAGAAATTTTAAATGAGAATAATCTGTTCAGCGCTGATGATTCAGTAAGGACATCTCCTGGTTTCATCTTCATGTTTCCCTCTCACCAGATAACCAAACCGATATCATGACCAGCAGCTTTTACAGCTGTGGCTCCAACAAACATCAGCTGATACTAGAAAGTGATATTAAATAAATTCTAACAACAGCTTATCAAGTTTAAAGGCGCTTCTGCTGTTTAACACGACCTCTGCTAGTTTCCTCTTTCTGGCGCAAAGCGGGAGATAAACAAGCAAGAGAGACGGGACTTGTGGCAGAAACGCCGATCAGCTGATCATTGATCAGTTTCATGATTGAAGTAGCAGCAGGAGAGGGAGAACGAGAGAAGAAGAGGCAGCTGTGCAGCAAAGACACAGAATAACTCCAGCTTTGTGTCTTTTTTTTATTGTAGCTGAAGTACCCAAAGTGTCGGCTGTAGCCCCCTGGGTGGGGTCACGTAATAATAGAAATTCTGTTTGAAATTACTTACAAGTTTGCACAGATACATGTTTAAATAAATGTATTTTATTTATATAAAAAGTGAGTTAAAAATTAAAAAAATGGAGATGGTTAAGATTGTGATGTTTCTCTTTACTCTGACCTACATTTACTGCTCTTGTAGTAAAATATGTGTCTCAATGATTGGACTTAACACTTTGCACATGACTCGGTAGCATTAGCGCTTTATACCGACCAGCCTGTGTTGTTTGCTTTTTGAATAAATTTTCAAGGAAAAGCATCAGTCTCTCTTGTATTGATTGCAGATTGGGTAGGTCCTTGCAGATTCTCTGGTTTTTAAGTGGACTTTTTATGTTTTAAAAATGGAGTTCATCATTTGGTTTTCTCTTACATATTTACACTGACCTGCTTACTATTGCTCAGGTTATCTGTTGGGAAAATCTGCTAATAGACTGGTTGTCTTTTAAAAGATCCTGGGAACTTCTGCAACTTCATGTAACGGTAAAAAGTGTGACAACCAACCCCAGTCTACCCCATACAAATGTGTTTTTTTTTTAAAGATATGTAATTAATTAATTATTGGGATGTTTTTACTTTTTTTTTTTTTTAATGCACAAGAGTCCATGAAATGCTTTTAGCTAATGCAGCATTACATGTCATTATTAAAAACCAAAATGCAGGTGAATAATATAACAATGGGTAGTCTGCTAGAGATTCAATAAAATAAGACAGGCGCACACATTTATAGCTTGGTATGTGAACGCAGAACAAAGAGGAAGTGGCACCTACCTGGCAAACTAGAAAGAATGAGTCTTGTTAAGGATAACCTTTTGCTCAGGGGGAAATTAGTATTTTATGACAGCACCCAATCCAAAATGCCTTCTGGGATGTTTATTCAAACTGTGGTGTATTTACCACAGAATATAAAAATCTCCTATATTCTTCAAAATCAAAAAGTCCAGGTTACAACTCACAAATAAAAAATTAAAAACTAAATAAGTCAACATGTATAAAGACAATAAAAAGTTCAAAATCGAATCTTACCCAACCCAGCACTGCTGGATGAGCGCATGAACAGCAGGCATGTAACTTTAATAGCTCTAATGTATTTCTACTTGATCTAAGTAGGTCTAGGTCATGCTATTTTCAGTTTTGGCTGTATTTTGTTGAAAAAATTGTTCTTTTCACTCCATACTAATTATTTGAGCTTTCCTTACTTGTTATTTTGCAGATAAACTGCATTGTCATACATACAGCGACGCAGGGATATATAATCATTTAAACTCATCAAAAGCAAACAGCAACAGCAAATTCAAAAGCCCATGAGCCACGCATCCGAGTCCCAGTTATATATAGTTTAGCATTTTAAAAGCTTTCTCTTTTGATAAACATGGTGGTGATTTTAGTTTGTGGCAGCAGCTAAAGCTTGGCTGAAGCAGACAGTGAGACTGGAAAAGAAAAAAAAAAATCAAGACGTTGCAGTGATCCAGGGAAAGTAAACCTGAATGAAACGCTCTGGTGGGATCCTAAGTGAGCTGTGCATAAATAAATCCCTGTAAACCTCAACAGACTGACCCTTTTTTAAATCCATGCTTGACTGCAAGCGTTTATTTAACACGTTCCCGTCTGCTTAAATAAAGTTGGTTTTTTTTGTTTATTATTCGGCCTGTCATTGCTCACAGTTGAGGTAAAGACGGTTAATGAAATACCGACTGTTATTTGTCCGCGAGGAAGTAGCTAATCCCCTGCTGACCTCTCTGTGCTGCAGACCGTGCGGAAGCGCTGCTCGGTGTAGCACCTGTGAGCCTCAGGACCTCCGTATCTGGCATCCATTAATTTAGCTTTTTAGTTTTAGGATGGAGGAGCTGAGGTGCAGCTCCCCTGTGCTTAAGTTGGACCTGAACAACTTCGACTCTCCCGGAGCAGAGAGCAACCGACACGTCTTAACGAACTCTCGCTCGCTTGAGTCTTGCGCTCGGCTGGGTGTAAAACCGGTTCAGCTTTTAATTAAATCTCTAAACGACTTCACTGCTGAGCAACAGGACACGCCGTTTGAGACAATGAGAGTCATGCATGAATCTTATGAAAAGGAGAGGCTGAAGACTTTACAAAAGTGCGGCCAGGAACGGCGGAGGATTATCCAGGCGGCCGGGGACAGGCGGCCATGCAGCAGTAAAGCCTCGGGCTTGGAGGTGTTGCCTGACACCAGACTGGAAGAGCGCTCAACAGAAATGCCCTATGCAGATCTCTGCTCTGAAGAGAAGGCTGTTAGCAGGTCCTCCTGCTCTGCTCCTAGTAAAAGGGATCCAGAGAGGAGCACATTGTGCAGCTTCAACCTGGGAGACCTCATACACTCCCCAGCTACCGAGAAGAAGCTGAAGAGGCTCACCAAGAGCATCCAAAAGAAGATGTGTGTCACAGTATCGGAGAGAGACCAGAAGATAGCTGCTCTGATGCTGGTGAAGCATGAGGAGGAACAGGCTCGTTTGAAGCTCAGCCAGCAGGAGGAATGGGAGCGACAGGAGGCCCGCAGGCAGGAGGAGGCCCAGCAAGTTCAGGCAGAAAAAAAGAGGAGGAAGAAGCTGAAACGGAGTATGAAACGCTGGAACGAGGAGCTGGAGGCCCGCAGGAGGCTGAGGGAGCATCGAGAAAAAGAGAAAGCAGAACAGCTTAAGCAGGAGGTGCTGCTGCAAGAAGACCGATGGAGAAGGCTAAAAGAGGAGGTGGAAGTGTACCGCAGGGCAAAGATGGAAGGTACACAGGAGGAGGCGGAAGAGCGCAAACGCTACCAGGAGAAGCTGCTGACCGAGAAGGAGGAGGCGGGGAAGAGGGAGCGAGAGAGGGAGAGACAGGTGGCAGCGGAGAAGGAGGAGAAGGTCCTGAGGAGCAAGATGCTGAAGGAGAAGGAGGAGCGGAAGAGGCTGCAGGAGGAAAACCATAAAGAGCTGCTGAGACACATCTTGCTGAAACACCAGGTTGAGCTGCAGGGGGAGGAAGAGGAGGCGCAGAGGAGGAGCACACTGGAGAAGAAGTTGCAGCGCTCCTGCCAAAGGCGTGCCAAGTCTGTAGAGGCACGACTCGAAGAGCTTCGGGAGCGGGCTGCCCGGGAGGAGGAGATGAGTCAAAGAGTGCAGCTGAGGGCCGAGCTGCAGAGCGTCCAGCAGCTCACACACAAGCAGATCCTGGTCCAGCTGAGCCAGAGACGCATGGAGAGAGCCGCCCTGCACGCCTCAGCGCAGCACAGACGCAGAGCTCAGAAAACCCGGCAGAACAACAAACACAGGCAGCTCTGCCACCAGAGGCTCAGAGAGGAACTACAGAGAGAGGAGGAGGCGGCGAGGAGAGTCAGAGAGAGCCGCATTTCCACAAAGGAGCAGAAGAGGGAGCAGCTGAGAAGGCAGCGAGAGCAGATACAGGAGGAGGCACAGAGGCTGGCTCGGGCCTCCTTTCACATGAGGGAGAGAGTGAGGCAGCAGACGCACAGCCGGACCTTTGATCAGATGGCGCTTGAGGCTCAGCTGACTGCGTCTTTAAACCGCATGAATCTGTGAACTCTATTCAGACTCTGTTTTGCACCTGTACACTCACCCAGAGCTGCTTAGAAAAGGATCTGCAGTCAAATAATAGCTCCAGAGACTTGCAGAAATACTGAGACACATCACTGTTCTCTGCACTTTGAATGTAAATGAATTTAAATTCATTATAAATGGTCCCCGAGATGCAAGGGCCCTTGAACATCATATCAGAGCTGTTCTTAAAAATCATTTTTGGCCATTGTAATGACAGACACATGAACATTTGGTGATTTTAATAATCCAAAAAGTCAACTTTTTATTTGATAGAGTGCAGTAGCTGGGATACAGTTTCAAAGACTTCCAAACGGTTTCATTTCATTTTATTTAGTTGAGGTTAACTGCTTAGATCAGCAAGACCTCTGAGTGACCTCCTGTCAGGGTAAACTTTACAGGCACCATTGTTTCCTCAACCATTTGTGTTCAGTACTTCACAGCAGTGTATTCATTTATATTTGACCCCTGGCTAGTTCTTAAGCCTGAGATGAGATTGATTGTGTAGCAACACATTATATGCAACCCACATTCAACTAGTGACAACAAATATAACCATCCGGCACTTAAAGATTGATGGCTAGAGCGTTTAGCTGTTAGTAGACTGCAAATAAGAGGGGAGGGGATAGTCTGCAGAGGTTGGAAAGGAATCAAAGTGCAGTCCTACTGCAATGCTCTGAATGAGCTATGAGGACACGAGGCAAGAGTTAATGTTTGCTAGACCACGGTGTTGCCTGTTTTCCTGTTAGTCTGACTACTGTGTGTTATAAAATCTTTATACCACTTGAAGATTTTTATTACGTGCAAGATTCAAACAGAACAACGCTGTATCACTTTAATGCTAGGCCATAACAGATGTTTGATTTCACCATTAGCAGCGTGATCATGTGTGGCACATTTTTAATAATTACATGAACTGTAAACGGGAGCACTTCCTGTATTCAAATTGGGGTCACATGTAGGACAAATCATCAAAGAACTCCAAGGAACTCTCTTTTCAGACAATAGTAAAGAAATCTTTATTCTCATGGCATGGTGTTCAACTTAAAAAAAAAAAAAAACTCCAGCAAATGAGCCCTGATCAGGGAGTTCATAAAAACACTGGATTTTATTCTAGTGGTGTTCCACCAATGGCAAGCTTCCACCGAGGGTCAGAGTGGAATTTTCCACCAGTAGGAGGAAACAGGAGTCATCAATATTTATCAGACAAACAAAAATTTAATAAGCAACACTAGACAGCATCAACCACAGACAGTGATTTAAGGCATTCTTGAAGACAAAGTTTTTTTTAAAGTAGTTAAAATCCAAGTCCTCGGTTGAATCAGGGTATTTGGTGGCCTGTCATTTATAAACCCAAAAACCTTCCTTTTGGCTAATACTCCTTTGTCATGTCTTCTGTGGTCACTTCCAAAGGTTTGTAGAGCAGATGGGTTACATTTATGCAAACCTAATTGGTCTCTAACCTGTGCATGTGTTTTCATATGGGTTCATACATGAACTGTGTTTAGAGCTTAATGAATAAAGGACAAATTTAAGTGTAAAATATCTTAACTTTGGTTTACAATACAAAAACTATGAAATTAAAATTCAATCTCAAGATATTTAGTGTAGCTGTTAAAAGGGGAATTCTGCTCCACACGTTAAACATAAGTAAACAAGCTTTAGGTCAGTCGATGTAGCAATGTACAGCGTTGTGTGACGAAAACAAAAAAGAATCAAGTATAAAGTAAATAAATAAGCCATTATAAAACCAGAAGACATTTCACGTGTTTCAATATTTCACATGTTGCACACACTAAAGGAGCTGAAAGAAGGAAAGTAAAGGTAAAAATTGCTCTAACTGGCAGTGAGTCAATAAAACATCTGTAACCTCCAGAATCTGCTTGATAGTTCTTGATACGTACCTCACCTGCTGCCAGGAACCCGTCTCCGTCTAACGTATCACCTAACATGAGAGTTGCTGGACCAGTTTACCGGTTGGTCTTCTCATTTGGCTGCAGTTATTATCACTTCACATTGAGAGGTTCAACCCTTTGCCCCTTTTCTGTGTTTGGATGTTCTCCGCGTGTCCCTGGTTTTGTCCCAGCCTTATTCCACACTGCACAAGCATGAATGCTCAGTCAGAGAGATGATTCTAAATTAGCGTTAGCTGCAGCTGTGAGTGCGAACAGTTGGCCCGCGCCTCTGTGATAGCAGACAGACGGTAACCTGTCCAGGCTGCCTCTCACTCAACACGATCCCCACCATAAACCAACTCAGACAAACAACATTATAAAAAAAACTTTGTAGTTTGTATTATTGCACATTTATAATCGGAAAATCCGGCCATATTTTCAAACTCTTAGCCGTAAAATATAATAATATAAAGTGTACGCCCTAGAGACCTTATTTTCTAGGTGAGAGAGTATCGAATTATTTGGTTGTTCCTGTAAATCTATTCACCTTTCAGGATATTTAATACCTCAACATACCTTCAGCGGACCGTGGCAACAAATGAGAACTGTTTCTGCTTCCTCTGAATGGAAACTCAATTCAGCTATGAAACTATATTAGTTACCCGATTCTTTATCACCTCCCGGAAAGCTTTTTGACACCCAAACAATAGCCTGACACAAATCCAAGTTACACTGAAATAAGAGGACCAAGGTAGACTCTGTCAAAGCCTATTTTGTCCTCTGATCATTGTGGCATACAGTACAGGTGCTCAGAGTTTTCCTTTCACCCCCTTTTAAAATAAATTGCCCTCATGTTTTCTTTTAGTCATCGTGCAGTCCGAGGGCCAGCAACATCGGAAGCCCCACACCGATGATGAGGGTGAGGCTCTCCAGGAGCCCCAAGTGTCTCTGCTGGTGGGCTTCGGCTCCAGACTGCTGCTCGGAGTCCAAGGGCAGCTCATCAGTCCTGCTGCTGCTGATCTCAGGGAGAACATGCACCGTGGCCACATAGAGAAACGTCCCCGCTGAGAAGAGCATTCCCACTCCCGTTGCACTGAGCTGATTCTCAGATGAGCTTCCAGACTGCAGACACAGCACACATCAAGTTAAATAACTCAGACCCAGCAACCGTCTAGTCACTGGGATTTAATGCATCTCCTTTCAAGCAGACACGACAGTCAGATTGTGCTTTCTTACTGCATATAATATGAAGTAAGTGGCAATAGCAACTATAGGCGCTGCAGCTGAAAAGGCCAGTAAGTGTCCCTGAATGAACTTCTTCTCGAGGCCTCCGTGCATCAGAAAGGAGACCAAGCCAAAAGCGGCGGGCGCCTAAACAGGAGACGGGAAAGACGATCAATGGCATCGTGCTCGTCACCCAGACATCTGTTCATTTCAATGAGCCGTTCTCTCACCTTGTGCAGAATCACAGCAAAAAACACTACAACTTGTACTGTCACTTGACCTGTAGCCACAGCAGCACCCAGAGCAAATCCATCAGCTAAAAGCAAACAAAGAGATTATTACTCTATGGTACAGCTACTTCTTTTATGTGGATTTGTATAGGTCTCCGGTCTTTAAGATCTGCATCATGGATGATTGTTGTTTGATTTGTGACTGCTGTCAAGCTTGGTTGTCCCCGTTTAAATAACTGTAAAGTTAGATCCTGCAGGCTGTGCTGCAGAATCACATGCTGAGTCACACGGGGGCATAAGGAACGTTTCCTTATAAACTTTCCACCCCTGTGACCTCGAAGCCAGTGAAACAGTGCGTCTCAAGCAAAAGCAAGAGAATAAATATGCAGAGGAGAGGTTTGGCTGTGTCACGTACCTGCAGCGTGAATAACCAGGCCCAACGTGGCTGTGAAGTGGACGCTGTTGGACAAACAAGTCGTCTGGTCTGAAATTAGACATCGCACACGCTGAGGTGGTTAACAAATCTGTGGAGGCAACACTCTGCAATGTAAAGCTGGCGTGAGAGTTCTGATAACTTGCCGCGTGTGGAAAGGTAGCTTCCTATCTGATCGACGACAAACATGAAGGTGAACCCGAGCGTCAAAGCCACCCCAATGAGGAACCGAGGTGGGCCTCTCTCTGCCACGGTCCCATTTTCTTTACTGGAATTTAGACCGGATGACACATCAGAGGATGACGCTGGAGACGGAAGATGAAGAACAGAAAGAGCTTTTGATGAGCTTGTTTTTGTTGTTTTTACAGAGAGCAGCTTTTTCATCTGCCACCTGCCTCATCAATCATCTGGAGGCTACAATCAAACACATGCAAATTTGGTGGGTTAGCACACCCACATAAACACAAAGCTTGCACAGCAACCATTCTGCTTCGTTGTCATGTGCATGTTTGAGCTTTCCTGCTCACCTTTCCACGAGTCTTCCAGCAAACCCACTCCCTCTGGGATGGTGATGGCCAGCGCTGTCCCACACAGCAGACCTGCCCCCAGGATGGAAACGAACTGCAGGCTTTTCTAGGGTTAAGACACGTGATTTCAGCAGATGACTGAGATTCCCCTCACAAGTTCTAGTTGTTCAGCAAGTTTCCAAAACAACAGCCTTGCACATTATGAAGGCACGACAAATAAGACAAGATGAAGTAGATCCAGACAGTCCGCTATAAACAAAGACTGTGGGAAATCACTTACCTCAGACAGTCTGAACAACAGTGGGATGAATCCGAGGAGAAAGGAGCCTACAAACATCGCCACAGATATAAATGTAATAATCAGCCCTCCGTCCATGGCGACGACTTCTTCCTAACACAAGTATTTACCCGGTTCGCCCCTTTGCTTTCATTTCAGCGTTAGCTCCTACTGAGATCCGGGACGGTGTGCGTTCTCATTGGGTCGCTGGAGTTTAATCTCTACCATCAGACAACACCAGAATGCTGTTCTGCCTTTCCACGTCGCACCGCCGTGGCCGCCCCCCTCGTTTGCTACACAGCTGCTTCCCAAGCAGCAGCACCAAGTGTCCGACAGCGAGAACTGCAACCTGAGTGGAAGCAAAACTCCATTCCTCTGTGCCCCAGTTAAACATAACCCAGGCCGGTTTTGACAGGGTGGGTTAAAAGGTATTTTCTGGAGAGGTTTTACGCGCCCATCCTACACTGTAGGACAACAAAGGCGTTAATTGCATCTTTTAGGGCTTCGATTGCGCAATTGTTCACCACCCGTTTTCAGTTTGGAGTAAAATCTCAATCTCAACAAAGTACTCCCAGACCACACTAAGTGGACACTATAAAGAGCACAGTGAGTGTGTTAAAGACGAATTCCTTCACAACGCGAGGCTCCTGATGGAAGAAGAGGGAGTGTAGGTCACTGGCAGGACAGGTTACATAAGAAGTCGATACACTCCTTTTTGCATACCACTAATATAGTTTAGTACGTAAGTAAAGTTTGTAAGTTTTATGTCAATTGCTATTAAAATAAAGCACTGTGCAACAATTAAAACACGCTATCAAAAGAGAGAGTAAAACACAAGAAAAATGTATAGAGGGCCACAAGTGCCAAAATAAATTAAATTACACACAAATTAAAGAATTAAATTTCATTTATTCATTGAAATTGGAAATAATTCTTATAAATGAAATGAACAGATGTTTAATTATTTAAATATTTATTCATTTTCAATTTAAATTAATTCACTACACATTTAATTAATATGTTATTTTCTGTATTGGCCTGCCATACAGTTCAAAAATGAGAAACAGATTGAGACAGAAAGGTGCTTTAGTTTGAGTGTTTCAGAAATGGCTGAATAACCATCTCTGGGGTTTACAGAAAATGGTCAGAAAACAAGAAGTGAGCAGCAGTTCTCTAAATGAAAATGTTTTGTTGATGTCTGAGCTCAAAAGGAGAATGACCAGGCTGCTTCGAGCTGACAGGAAAGCAGTAGCAGCTAAAATAACCACACGTTACAGCAAGCACAAGACCAAAGTGGGCGTCACTTCTGTCGGCTAAGAACAGGAAACTGAGGCTACAGTTTGCACAGACTCACCAAAATTGGACAATAAAAGGAGGAAAAAAAAAAAGTTGCCCGCTGGCGAGTCTTGATTTCTGCTGAAACATTTGGATGGTAGAGTTAGAATTTGGCATAAACAACGTGAATGCATGGACCCATCCAGTCTCATATCAAAGGCTCAGAGGTGGTGGTGGTGTATTTTTTTGGGCACACTCTGGTACCAACTAATCCATTTAAACAGCACTATCACGTCAACACGGACCAAAACCTTTGAGTAATGTTTCCAGCACCTTGCCGAATCTGTGCTACGAAGAATTAAAGCAATTCTGAAGGCAAAAGGGGGTCCAACCCAGTACCAGTGAGGTATAACTAATGAAGCTGCTGCTAATTGACCAAATAAACCTGCAACAGCAAAACCCCGATTGTATAGAACTGAACACAAATTCAGCTTTCATGTGCAACTGAATAAAATAAAATTATAATATCAGAAAGATATTACTTTAAATTCCTCTACCACTGGACGATTGAACAGAAACTCTTATCATCAACTAAGCTGATTAAACACATTTATTGTTGAATGAACTCAGGGGAAGTACAGAATATGTCTGTACAGACAGACCAATGGAAAGAATGATAAACGAGTAAGTCGAATGTTGAGATATGCCATTGTTACTCTCAATATCTAGAATGATCTAAACCTAAAAAAGGCAAAGCACAAACAGAACAAACAAAACATTGTGACTGTGCACTTTTTGAGATGCAGAGACAAACAAGCCCACAACCTCCGTTAGAGACCTGCTGTTTAAAAAAAAATTACAACCCCATTATTTGCATTAAGTTTATACAGATCTTACAAAGATAGTACAAAAGAAAAATCCATCATTACAGAAATCACTGAAACCATGAGACTAACAAACGTAGATCTATAAGCAAATTAAATACAAGAGCACTGGGCTGGACAGCAGTAAGGTTGAATACAGTATAAAACATCTGGCTTAGTGAGAGAACCGTCCCATTAAAGTTGCTTAAATACAGAACCACTCGTATCCTACCTTTATCTCACCAAATACGATATATTTAACTACATCCAGTGCTTAGTGGAGACATGGAAATGTTAGTTGAACTGAGATTAGAGTTACTGGAAAAGATGTGTTACCTGTGCTGACACATTCAGACAGTTCAAGCCAGCTCAGAGGTATATTTAAAAAACAAACAAACAAAAACCAAACGAAATCACCTAATCGTGATGCAAAGAGCACAGGAATCAGCGGTGTCATACAATTGTCTTGTTAGTACCATGATGATGAACCTATACGTGGTACAAATACACCAAGATGTGCCCTTCTCCATCAGTCATACAAGTGGAAGATCAGTTAGCGCACATTTATTTTGTCTATGGTTCCAAAAGCTGGTACAAAACGTGTTTTAATATGATCCCATATCATTAAGTCAACAGACAGCAGTTGTGCTTTGCCTTTTATCATAAATGTTCTTCATTTTTTTAATATTTCATAGGGTAGCTCGTAGTGTTGCAATGTTGTTAAAGTATTCTGATTAGAGTTGCTGCGTTTCTTGATCAAATGTGGTCTTTTAGAGCATGTCTATATGCTCACAGACACTTCTGGGTCAAACTCGATTCCTTCACAATCCCCTCTTTCCTATTAAAGACAAGTACGACACAAAAAAAAAAAAATCTGTAACTGTTATAATTAAATCTTGCCCATTATTTAGTGTTATCGAAGAAAAAAAAAAAAAAAAAAAAAGAACAGTCTACACCCCTAATCTCTCCTCATTGACTACAGAAACTTAAAATAAGCTATCGGCATGATAAAGTGTCTACATAAACATTGACATTAAAGAGGGCCTGACAGGACAAAAGAAGAAAAATGGCAGCCACCTGAACTAAATCTTAATTTCAAGCAACTTACAGGAAAACGTAAACAAAAAGGAAACGAGAACAACGCGTACAGAAGCACAGTCAGCATCATCTAAAACTGACCCGGGGAAGGGGGAACCAAAAAGGCCTTTCTCTCCTTCCTCATAGCTAGACCTTCCACAGGCTCTCAGCTCTGGTCCTTCTGCAGCAACCGTGCAAAGGTTTCCCCCCTTTTTATTTGGAGGCAGCATTAGTAGCAGCATTCCAACTGCAGTCCCAACAAAAGGTTCAGACCCAGAAACTAAGATCATTATCAGTGTAGTGTGCTGAGACATGAATTATCTTCTTCCACAGCTTAAAGGGTGTGTAAAGCATGACAGCGTTAAAAACTCCATGCCTACCAATAAATACATGTCGAAAAAAAGGCTATTTTACAAATCCAGAGATTTTTTTTTTAATAGCTGTACAGTGTCAAAGCTTCCTGGAGTGTTAAGTAGCATTTTTTTCCCCAGTTTTTCAAGGCTTCTATGGAACTGGAAGAATCATGTGAGACCATCTCATCTGGACTGATAGCACTATCTGGCATAAAGGCTGCTCCCATCATCTCATGCGCTCATCTCTCCTAATCTTCTTATTTTCTGAAAACATCTAGTGCAGTTAGCAATTATGGGAGAAATCTCTCCACGTTTTTGAAGCTGCATGCCATACTGCAGTACCTTAGTGAAAGTGGAGCGTACTGGTCCTGTCATTCGGGTGCAATACCAAGGTAACTCCCCTTACAAGACAAGGCAATGATTTCCTTATGCATTAATGTCTTCTTTCCATTGGTCCAGAGAAAGCGACTGGGGTGTGCCTCAGTTGCGTCAGGAGCACGAAGATGTTGCTACCCTTTCGATGCCAGAGTAGATTCCTTCTCCAGTAGGTACACATAGGATGCGGCCTGGCGAGGCCCAGTAAAGGAAATGTGAGAGTCTTTGTGCGACAGTCCGTTTAATTCTTAGTAGACAGGGCAGGGTGCTTATGTTAGTGGAAGGTCCCCCAAGGAGGATGAGATGTTTCGGAGAACCGTTGGTTCAGTTCCTCATTTAATTCACTCATTCAGTGGGCTCCTAAAGTGACTTGGCTTTCTATTCCCAGGTGCAATCATTGCCGCACTTCATTATCAATTAGGCTGTCCTCACCAGACTGAAAGGCTTCATTTAAGCCATTGTCAACACTGATTATTTCCTCGTCTTGTGAGGACCCCTGGCCGTCGTCCTCACCGCTGCCAGAACCAGTCTCATCTGAATTTGGCTCTTGTAGTACCTCAGCAATGTACATTTGCTGTAGGGGACAGTCAGAAATAAAAGAGTATTACAGTTTGGTACTCATCTTTATGTTTCTCTACAAGGTTTTTTGTTTTTTTAAGGCTTGGTTCTACAGGTTCTACCATATGTGTGTGTTTTTCCTAATTTATCCTTAACTGAAATGTATTGTTAAACAAGAAGCATGCTGATTATACTCCCTTTGTCTCTTCCGTTTAACCTTGTCAGGGTTGTGGGCGGGGCTGGAGCCCATCCCAGCTACTATAGGGTGAGAGGCAGGGTACACCCTGGACAGGATGTCAGTCTGTCGCAGGGCTAACACAGACAACTATTGGCAATTTAGTGTTTCCAATGAACCCATCTCCACTAACTGCATGTCTTTGGACTGTGGGAAGAAGCCAGAGTACCCAGAGAGAACCCACGCAAACAAAAAAAGACCCTTGCCTGATGGTGGAATTGAACTCAGGGCCTTCTTGCTGTGAGGCAACAGTGCTAACCACCATGCTAACACGCTGGCCTACTGATTAACTGTACCCCACTAACTGCATGTCTTTGGACATGCAGGGGACAACGGGAGTATATCTCTTTGGCAATCGTGGTCTTGGATAGGTAGGTTTCTTAACAGATTCTGTTTGATGCATGCATCTTGTCTTCATATATGGATGTGTTTTGCCATCATTAAAAATACTAGCACCTGCCACTGCCACCCTTCAGCCTCCTAACAGATATAGCTACAGTATCAATTTCAAAATCAAGCAAGTTAGATAATTTTGGTTGTACAGCCTGCTGTAGTGAAGTTCTTCACAATCTCACCCCATCCATAATTCATCTGTAAACTAACATTGCTCCACATGCACTGAAAAAGCACAATTGTGCATTAAAACTATATGTTACCCATCTTTGTCCTTTGTTTTTGACTTCAGCTACTAAAGGCTTTGGCAGAGCATCCTGCTTTTTAACAGGATGCTCTGAGGTTCATGTTGACATTGATAAACCACTGAATACATACCGCTGCCTTGTTGGCAGCAGAAGGACACGCTGAGTCTCCATTTTCCGATCCGTCCACAGCCTCTGTTTCAATCTGACAGAGAAAACACACATTGAAAGTAGTTGAGCATGAGACTAGAGTAAAACACTAGAATGGCTAATCAGCATGATTCTAAACAGCAATACGCTATAAAAAGTGACCATCTACCAACCTTGTAGTTGTGAGCGCTGAAATATTTAAAATACCCAAAGATGACGTGACAGAGGCAAATGATGATTGTGATGATCAAAACCACAAATGTAAACATGGATGTTGCGGCTGAAAACCCTGGAGGAAAGAACCGGGAGAGACATTTATTGCACTGGGATCTGTCTTTCATAAATAACACCAGGCATGTGTTAAGGACCAGAGTGGCCTCTAGGTGGAGTCGTCTTCCTACCCGAGCGAACAGTGGAGAAGAAGAGAAGCCAAAACAGGCAGAGGATAGGAGCAGCCACCACTTGGTTTACAGCTCCAGAATGGATCTTCTTGTCCAATTTAGATGGCAGATATGCATAATACATGTTGTATCTGTCTGCTAGGTGTTTTAGCAGCATGTACATCAGCCCTGCACAGGGAACAGAGGCAAGCCAATCAGTAAAGCTAATCCAATTAGGCCTGCCGATAAGCCACTGTATAAAGAACTGAATCACTGCATGCTGTCTGTCCTCTACATGTTTATCCTGCTGTAATTTAATCAGCAAACCATGTTAAAGTGAAACAGGAGCAAGCTAGCGGGGCTATTAAACAGCAGAACTCACCGAAAGGGACTATGATTGGGCAGGTTATGCTGTAGGTCATAACCACAGTGAAGACACACATCATCCAGGCATAAGCTGCCCCAAACTGGAACTCATAAGCCTGGTGCTATAAAGAGACAACAAGCCAACTTAAAACAAACATTTTAACTACCAAATGTGGCTTTTTTTTTTTTTTCTTTGAGTAATAATCGACAGTTGTTATAAAAAGGTTGGATTACATAGTTTTCACCATTGTATTTCAGCACACAGTACAAACATAAAAGTGGCAGTGAAACAACCGCAATCACACCAGGCGATTTAAAATATTACTCAAACATTTGATCCAATATGAAAATTGTCAGAGAAAATTTTTCTAACTAGTCAAGTATCTCATGTCAGCAATACTCCAAAAGCCCAAGACATTTATGTAAATATCTTTTCACATTAAGAGCACTGCACATAGTGCATCTACCCTTCTGTGCCCTTATTCCCATCATATGGTCTCACTAACCCTTTTGACATTCTTTCTGTCAGCTGCAGAGCGAGCCAGACAGAGGCGGATCATGTACATCAGTAAACCAGGAATCCTCAGCAAGTCCATGGCATTACCGATGAATGCAGATGCTATGACATAGTTTACAAAGAAGGCTCCATTGTCAGGAAGGAAAACACACCTAAAAAGCAAAGAAAAAAGAAGCAATCATCAAAAATACTAAAATGAGCTTTGAAAATTATTGCAGGATTCAGTTTCATTACAGATTAATTCAAGATGTTTTTGGTATTGCTAAAGGACTGATATAAATATTAAATACATTCAAATCACATACTGCTCTATATATAATAGCATAGCACTGTGCCGTACACTACTCACTCAAATCTTATTTTAGCTTCCTGCAAGAAACTTTTGTCAAAAAGCCACCGGAAGAAAACATCCAAACTGCAAAGAAACAGGAAATGAAATTAATTATCTGAAATATTTCAGATGCTTGTACTGCTGGGCAGCGCAAAATAAAAACATACTTTACCTGGTGAGTCCAAGAGAGGGCAACAACAGGACCATAAAGATCAAGAAAGTGTAGCATTTATGCATCGTAGTCCTGTTTTCTCCTGACCTATACAACCAAATAAAAAGGTGAACACATTAATTTATGCAATACACCAAATCACTTTAAACTTAAAATAAAGACTACATAACTCAAATACTGTTGACCGCAGAGAATTTAAACCGTACCGGGTCCAGTGCCTTTCGAAGAAGGCAGAGTAGTAGACGACAGTAGGAAGTAAGGCAGAGAAAGACCACAGGAGGAGGGTGGGGAAGAACTGGGTGATGATTGGATTCTGAGGAACAGATCAGACAGACGAGGATATGTTTATGTAACTAAACAGGTGAATTCATGTGCTTCTGTATTAGGATGCAGACTTGTTATGCCTTGAACTCAAATGCTAAGAGAAAAACATGAATATGCTTATAACTTAAAATTTAATCAAGCATTCAAATTTTGGGACGCTCACATTTAAGTACTCCACTGGTTTGGTAACATTGAACTTGTCCATGGTAGAGATGATAATGGCAGGAGTGGTGAGAAAGAAGAGGAGGATGAAGAGGATACTGTTGATTAACAAGCAGCGGAGCCACCACTTCAATCCTCCCAGTGACAGATGATCCCTGTGGGATAAAGGTTATACAGCGGTTAGACTGACACAGTCTGATGACCTGCAGTTACGGACACAGCTGGCTGGTAAACTGATACTGCAGCTTAAAAAACAATAGCTCATCTGGAGTGAGGTAGTATTTTTTTTGAAAAATGGACTCATTACATCCCAAGCAGCCCTACTGTGGTTTTGCTGTGTGGGGGTGTTGTGTAGATCTCACCCCACTAAGCAAGCCACAGTTGCTTAGTAGCAGATGTGCCTTGGCTGATTTTCTTAGAGTAGAACGGCTGATAAAATAAAACCTCAGTTTTAGTTCCCTTCCACCCACCCTGTCTTTGTGACTTCTATTTCACCCAGAAACCTTATTATTACTTCCCCACATCCCGTCGCCTTATATGGGTAAGTAATGGTACTGAATCAAATTAATCAGTTAAGAGCGTTATGAATAAACAGTTACGAACAGCAGCAGCACTTGTTACTTAAATGTGTTCTTACCAGTAAACATTTTGTGGATCAGGGGCATAGGCGACGGTCCATTTTTGTGTATGCAGTTTGCCGCTGAATATAGAGCTTCTGGGCTCACGACGGCACTGACAGCCATGACACTTGCAGGCATTGAAGTCCTTTAAAATTCTGGGAACAGAGATCGTTGGGTAATGAGCCAAAGAGCTTGTCAGTTCAAAAACAATGCAGCAGACACATATACATTTATTTTCCCATGAGGGTAAGCGTACGTACATTGCAGCTGTGCCTTCATCCTCGAAGGTGACAAAAGCCATTCCTAAAGGTTTCGAGTTGATCTTCTCCCTCTCCTTCCTGCATTGTTCTTTTAAGCTTGCCTCCAAACGGGTATAGAAGCTCACTGCCTCTTCCTATGAAAGACAAAAAAAAAAAAAAAAGTGATGATATTTTTTAATGGTTTACTGGGATACACTGGGATTACTGTGTGAATGGGTGGATGACTGAATGTGTCAAGCGCTTTGGGGTCCTTAGGGACTAGTAAAGCGCTATACAAATACAGGCCATTTACCATTTACCAATGTGAAACTGTTGCATTTAACCAGTAAAAGCCATTTAGTGTGTTAAGGGGTTACACAGTCCCATAGCTTCATGAAGGAGCAGTGGAAAAACCATGAACTTTTAACCTGATCAAAAAGATTCAGTTCATACCCATACCTATTCAACTGATCTCACTACAGAGTCCACACTTCATACATTATGTTTCGACATAAGCTACACCAGTATTAGAATGCACTGTTTTAAGGTAAAGTTATACTCACCTGTTCACACCCTTTAACGATACAACAGCACAGGTGTCCACAGGGCTTTGGGTTGACCATGGTAATCTTCCCCTGTGTCTTCAGGTCAATAAAGAATTTCTTACTGCGTTCTGTCTTTTTCCTGAAATTAACGCATCAGCAATTAGGATTACTGAAGATCTTCAAACACGCAAACACATATTTGGTTAAAACATTGTTACCTTTCAGTGCTAAGATACATCAAATTGGCTACATCGTAACAGAGACGAGTTTCCAGTACACGACAATTATATGCCTTCCTGTGAACCAAGGGCAGAGAAGGAGACAAAATGAGTCCATTTTAAAGTACAACGATTCATAACACATTCCTTATATCAGCACAGGGACTTTTCCAATATTACAATAGCATCTGCAAGTCAAAATACCGGGGACACATATACAATTGCAGTTAATACTGTTTGGTCAGGTAGGATCTGAGCCAAACCACCCCAATCTCAATCTTAAACCACTGTGGCACGTGTCTTACTTAATTCTGCTCATCTGCCTTCTATTACGGAGAATTACACATACAGTCCTGCCATTGTCTGATCCTAACCTTAAAAGCCATGACGATGCAACTCTTAACAGAAAAAGGAATGGTTCTCATCTAACTTAATAGAGTTACTGCAAAGCAGCCATGACACCAAAGTACTGTACCATTTATATACACAGATAAAGTCTCATTATAGTTAAAATTAACCGTGGAGCTGGGGGCAAAATCCTTACTCAAAGTGCTGGTTTATCTCCTTTTCTTCTGCATATTTGGAGATCCCATTTATGAATAAAGTGCGTTTAACCTACATGGAGATGAAAAAAAAAGCGACAATCACTAACACCACACAGACTGACGTGTATCCAAACATGGTTTTCTGAAACCGTGCCACCCACCAGGTCATCCTCCTTGTATTGCATTTTGGATGTGTGCCGTCTCATGCTGTACACCGTGAGTAACAAGTAAAGAAATGCAAAGATGGTGTGCAGCCACAGTAGTGCGTTACTTGAAAAACAGAATGTAAAAAGGATTTGATTAGTGGCACAAAGGGAAGACCCAATTAACTTCTTTAATAGCATTTTATGCTGTATAAAAGGGACGCTCCGTTACTCACTCTGCTCCGAGATTTCCTATAGTGGTTCGCCCAAAACTATAGGCATTGTTTTCTGTGGAAAGAAAAAGCGAAGCAAGAGAATCACTTGATTGAAAAGCAACCTCTGCACAGAACACAGCAAGGAAATGTGGAAAGTGGTTTTAATTGGGAGAAAAGTAAAAGGATCATTTTTTTTGTAGGAAAAAGAATCGTTTGACTACTGACCTTCCAAAAATCTAAAAAGTGCTTATACCCTAGTAACCAATTACCTGTTAGTTTAGCAAATGACTATCCTCGCACAAGTGAAAGAACATAACTGGTAACACACAACATTGGTCTGCAGTAACATATAACACCAACAACTGCATTGGTTCTGTGCATTATAGGTTTTCTAAAACAGTCACAGAACTGCGCAGATCTATGCAGCAGAGAAGGTTGTCAAAAGGTCAACCCCGCCCCCCAACAAAAAAAAAACCCCAACAAGAACCCCAAATCAGAATAAAGATAAAATACCAAAAACCAAAGGAAAAGAAATAAAATAAACAAAAGCAGCAAACTGGTCAAACATTTAGAGAAAAACTATCGTAAATATTTAAAATAAAATGTAGCCTCTTAAATGTTACTCTTATTCACCTAGCAGATTTCCAGAAAAGTTCACTGGCAAGATGATGCCAACAGAGAGCACGCCCACCACTACTAACAAGCCAATGATGTGGCGCTGAAAGGACAAGTAATACACTGCATCGTCACCGCACTTTTCCCTTATCTCGTCTTCCCTTTAGAAAGAAAACAGGGGACACCTTGATCATTATTCAGAACAAAGAAAATTGCAACCTTTTATATAAAATAGACTTTAAAACAGGCTGACTCACTTGATCCGGAATATAGAAGTTAACCAATCGCAGAACCCCTAAAGAAGAACAGCACATATTTCACAATGTTGTACCAGTTTTCCTGTTTTATTATTGTTACTATTATTATCATCAAGATTATGCAGCAGCAATAGCACACTTACTGTGTCTCTATGATCAAAATCCACCGAGCTAGAGACTGATGTGAGGCGCTCATAGCGTTCATGCATGTCAGATGTAGTAGGAGAAACCATGCTATATGAAAAAGACACAACACACAGCATTTGCATGACATTACACAACTACCCAACATCACCATATACCATACAAGGATATTAGCTCTAGCTTTCAGGACAAAGGATAAACCTTCAGTATGGCAAAGGTAATGACACAAAGCAAACACGCTGTGAAATGATCTGAAGAGATTGACCCAAGGTAATGCTGTGTGTGGTTCACAGCAGATTTAAGGTGGTAAACCAGTAAACCTCAGAAACAATCTCTGCAGCCACATCTCATGCAGTGTTAGGAGCTAAGCGCTACAGGTTATTTGCACCGTTGCTGTCAGAATAAATGGTGCAATAAAAATGACACGGCAGAAACCATTCACAGAGGAAGAAACAGAAACAAAGCAACAATCCAGAGACAGACTTGGGGAGTTCTTCCAGCAGAGCCATAGGTTGTCCTTGCTAAATCTATTTACTTTATACGAATTTAATGCATGCCCCTGAGAGGAAATGGCAATTGATTTTACATATATCATTATGAAGAGAACTCAGACTCTGCTGGAATTATTATTTTACTTAGAGTTCAATACTACTGTAAAAGATGACGTCACCCGGGATTCTAAGAAATCTGATGGAATGAGTAAGGAGCCTGACGCTGGAAAAATCAGTCCTCTTGCACATGCCAGGTCTAGTACACAGGTTACACTGTAGGTGCTCCATGTTAGGGCCTGTCTATGAATAACCACAGATCAGGGAAGTATTACCTTTCCCCGCAAGCATCCTGTGTGTCTTGCTCATGCGGTGTGCTCACACAGAAGAAGCCCGTGCTTCATAAAGAGGTCAATACACAGATTAGCAGACAAAGATCCGATTAGGACAGTGAGAGAGGACAGGGACACCCAACGGCAAAAGCATGAGAGCGACAAAGAGAGGAGAATGAGTCGGAGCCTGGTGCTAGGAAATGCCTGAAGAAGGAAAATGCCAAACCATCAAGAGTTTTAAAAAAAAAAAAAAAAAAGAAAGAGGAAAAACACGAAGAAACCAGTGTACCCTGAGCAGAGAGTAATTATGAGTAAGACGGTCTACAGAATGTCAAAAGGAAAGAAGAAAAACTCAATGATAATGAGAGATAACATACAATTCCTGTTCTTCCAGACGACTGTAAAATGTATCCCTTTTTCTTCTATAATAAAAAAGAAAAAAAAAAGTAAATCAAAGCCATTCAGTTTAGTTAAGAGGAAATCACTCTGTTGGGGGAAAAAACAAGGGAACTGGTTTAGAGAAAATCTGGGTAGGCATATTACACCACAAACATACCAATGAAGGTTTCTGTTCACACTAGGATACATTATCCAGCCATACACACGTGTTCAGGACCTGGGCCCTGTTTCAGGAAGCCGGTTTAGAAAACTCAGAGTGAAAAACGATACTCAGGGTTGAGTAACCCCGAACTGTCCAACTCGGAATATTCGGTTTCAGAAAGGCTGATAACAAGTAGTTCAATCAACGCGGAGTTGCTTTAACCCCAAGTTAAACGCGCGCACGAGGATACATAAAGCCCTGATTAGTGGAGCACAGATTAAGCGAGTCACCATGGAGACGGAGGGAAAGAAGGCGCGGTCAATGTATTTTACAGCGCTTGAGGCCGAAATTCTGATGGCAGCATATGCCGATAACATGCAAATTTTGCGGAAAAAAAGTAACACAGCCTCAGCTGCAAAAGAAAGGGAGCATGCATGGCAAAACATAGCCGACAGAGTCAATGCGTGAGTGTTAATTTAAACATTGATCTAGGGATTTCCACCCATTTAACACGTTATTTTATCATATGTTATTTTATTTGTTATTTTATACATTTTATTTTGTGATGTGATGTGAGCGCAGGTGCAACCCAACAGGCCCCAAACGTTCCTGGCAGCAAGTAAAAATGAAATATAAAAATATAGTCCAAACAGGTGAGGTGTAATTGTATTATGAGCCATAGTGCTTGGTCTGTTTGTCCGATGTAAATCAATTGCAGTTAGAGGCTACATTAATTTTCTTTCTGTAAGCACTTATTGAAATTATCTGAGCACATTACAATTACATATTTGCTTACTCTGTATGCTCAAATGTGACCCGTTATAGCCAACAGAAAAAAAGCGGAGGCCCGAAAAACAGGTGGAGGTCCTCCACCACCACCACTCACAGAGGCTGAGGAGTTGGCTTCCATATTTGTGATAATGTAGGCAGCATCACATATGATCTTCACAGTGCAGAGAACACAAATTAGCATCCATTACTATAATGAAATAATTTGTTAGTTTGAAATGCTACAGGGAACTATGTACCTGTACATTAATGCTGTGGAAAGACTTCCTGTTCACATAGTCTCCTTCATTTACTGAAGGAGCAATGATTGGAATGTGAGTGCCATCTATACAGCCAATCACGCCTGGGAACCGTGAAAATAAATGTAAAATTTAAGTAGTAGTTCAAGTATCACCACATCATGAATTAAGTTTTGTTCATCCTGATACCTGCAATTTTGTGGAATCCCTCGTTGATAAATCTTGTGGGTCTATGACCGGGGAACACCACAAACGAGTACAGGAGACGTTTCAGTGCAACTGTAACATTCCTGACTGCCCGACAGACGGTAGCCTTGGAAACGTGCTCAGCGTCACCAATATTATACAGAAAGCTCCCGTTTGCAAAAAACCGAAGTGCGATACAAATAATATGTAATGAACTGAGAGCATGTCCGCGATGTGTCACATGAGCAATATTAGGCCTGAGGATGTTATTCAAATAACTTATAGATTGTGCTGAAAAACTGTAACGTTCACACAGAAAATCATCAGGAAATGATAAAATGTCCGAATGCGCTCTAATCACTCTCCGGAGAGCTCTGCGGAGAATTTGGGCTTCAACATCTACGGGCTCTTCAAGGAAGGGGCACGCCATGTCTGACACTTCCTACAGTCAGGTTTCTGACAAAGAGGCGGAGAAAGTCAGGGTTAGTTGAAGTAAACCTGCTAGGGGGCAGGTTAGCTTCACGGAGTGTCGTCATAGTAACTCACTCAGAATTAATCTAAACTCGCTTTGTGAAACCGAAAACCCAGAGTTTTCGTTAACTCAGGGTATACTTACTCAGAGTTTGCACTAAACCGGCTTCCTGAAATAGGGCCCTGGGATGTAGTAACCACTTTGTTTTTGCAGCTGTAACAAAACATTCATCATATGTAATCCCCGTTTTTGATTGTCCAACTTTCCTGGAGAGGTAACAGCCTCTTTTCAAAACATGAAAAAAAGACAATGATCTGAAGTCAGCACAGTGTCGTGGGACAACAAACTACATTTCCTGTCTGTTACAAAAGTGTTCCATGCTGCCACCCCCCTCCCATCCTCCCACCATGCTGCAACCTCATCCTCTGCTCACATGCAGCTGCAAAAATAGTCTAGCTGCAACATCACACAAACACAGCAGGGGGGACATGGGTAATGGAGCACTGTGTCATGTAGTTCCCAGAGTTCACAGTCAAAGAGGTCTGAATTCAGTCTCTTAATCCGATCCATTTAATTTTATGGTGTAGCCCTAAAATCATTCTTTGTTAATAGGCATCTATTTGGCTGCTTCCAAAACTTTTCTAGTTAAGCATCCTAATTTATCTGGCAATAATACATCATCATACAATAGCATGAACTACAGTCTTCCGGGCTTAGATGTGGACATTAATGTTGATGAACTAGGGGTACATAAAGTACCAATAGTTTAATTATTTTTTGCTTCTTTGTCAATTTCAGGCTTTTTCCTTATAATGTCAAAGTGGATAAACTATGTATTGAAGTACAAACCATCACATGGCAGACTGAAAGGGTGCTTTTCAAGGAAAAAGTGCTGAAACTGACTTCCTGTCTGGGCTAAAATCTTCACGATGTCTGCTTCTGTCAGAGGAATTAGCCTCCTCTTCGGGGTCAAAAAACATCCAAAAGGAAACGATGGCAGGACTTAAATTACGACCCTTGTAGGGCTAAATGATATAATTAATATTTTTACAAACAAATCAATTCTCTGTTTTCAGGCCTAATCTATTAGGTTATTTTATTATGATTAAAATTAGTTTAAAAAAAAAAAAAAAAAAAAAAAAAGCTTGAAAACTAGTTTGAAAAGTTGTAAAATGTAAAAATCAAATCAGCAATCCTGCGGAGCAGGTGTGTCAAACATAAGATCCAGGTGCTAGAATTGACACGGCCCAATGGAAGGCTGGAAATGTGAAAGATGGCAAAAGGTTTTGGACTTTTATCTCCATTTTCAAAGGTTTTGCAGCTTTTCCTATTGATAGAGACCTCCCTTTATTCACGATAAACCAAAGGGATTAAGATACACAATTATGTGACAATAAAGTTTCTGTCTATATAAATCTTTTTTAAACAGACATGCTGTTGAAATTTTACTATTTTTTCCTTATAGAACCACATTTCATGAATTGAATGTGTAGTTAAATATCTTTACACTGATAGAGTGAGCCAGACACAGTATTACACTCGGAGCTGGGCCAAATGTCTAAAGGTAAATAAACCGCAGATAAAGAAAGCTGGATACACAGCAGAGTCAAATCTCTTGCAAATTATCCAGTTAATCCGTGCCCACAAACACACATAGTCATGATTTCACCATTTAAAAAAAGGCAACATTACAATCTAACTGTGTACACGGATAACCAAAGTCTGGCAAAGTCCTAAGCTGCTCACACCTACGCTAACAAACAAGCCTTGCATGAAACTTTGGTCCAAACCCCAGCAGAAAAATCAGGCTTGCTGTTTGCCATTTGTAAAGTTACACCTAATTTAGTATAAATATTTGGTGCATAAAATATAGCATAACCATACCAGTATAAAAAATTTTGTAGTTAAATAAGTGTAACACAATGAGTAGGTTAATAATTTAAAAATCTGTAGTTTAGAGAACGTGGTAACAACTCAAAGTTCAACCCTGTGAACAATGTTTTCAGTCTGTTTTATCCACCAAAAGGTAATGAATATGTTTTTCAGCTCTGAAAAACATGAATGTGAATACATGAATGTTTTCCATTATCAACTACATTAAATACTAGGGGTGCAACGATACACAAAATTCACGGTTCGGTTCGGTTCGATACTTTGGTGTCACGGTTCGATATTTTTTCGATACAAAAAAAATGTTCATGCATTTTTAATTTGTCATTTATTAAAATTATAAATATATATTTTAACTCAAAAGTACAGTTTTTAAATTTAACCCTAACCCTTGTGTGTGTTTTTTATTTTGACAGCGAATGCGCACCTGCGGACCACTTATGTGCAGCCCTGGTTATTTAGCTCATCATATTGCAGCCACAGAAATTCTTTTGTCCATGAAACCATAAAGCTGCACTTTCTTTTTGCCTTATAGTCTGATTTGTCATAACTTCTCCGTTTTGTGGTAAGCTTTTCTTTGGCTGTCACTTCTTCGCCCTGACCTGTCTTATTTGGCTCAGCAGAACTGAAATGCTTTTACACATGCACTCACATAAGCTCAGCGATTCTCTGCGCGATCAACCTCTCACATGTTTAAGCTGCGGGAGATTTCACTTGTCATGTTTGCATAGTAAGCTAACGATTAATAAGACCATGTCAGAGGAATTGGTGCACAAATTATCATCACTCACAGATCAGTGCTGTCGCTCTCTATACACAGTTCGCACGATTGCAAAGTGAAAGCAAAAAAACAAGCGCAAATTCAAACGCGACTTCAATATGTCACATATTGACAGTGGCTCACCGATGCCAATGACATAATTACCCAGCTACATTTCTGAAAGAATGCAAAAGCATTGACATATATTTTTCCTTCCTACAATAGCCCGACAGGCAGGGCAGAGATAGCCCCGGGACGTCGGGCTAGCGATATTGCGAGCCCTGTATCTGATTGAGGAATCACTCATCTTTGGAAAAGAGAGTTTATTACAGAGAAATGTCTCTTTCCAAAATAAAAGCTATACTATCCGCTTCTTCTGGGCTATATTCTCAGCAGCATAAGGAGAATCATGCTGTCTAAATGACTCGGCTAAAGTTAGTAGCATGCTTGTTGTTTTTGTCTTTGCACTAGGATGATGTCGGCGTAAATGTGCAGTCATATTCGTTGTGTTCCCACTAGTGCTTTCAGGTTAATCTCGTTGAAATAACCTTAACGCCACAACACGGCAAATCTCCGTTAACGAGCTACCGCCGATCGCTCCGTGCATGGGGCTAGACGGCCAACACGTTCACGAGCTAACTGCGCTAACACACTAGTTCCCACCCATGTAATTGAGCATTGCATGGCACATCCAACATACTGTTTTACTTTAGTCCATGACTCGCTTACCTTCAGGGTCATACTCACATGAAAACCAAAATAATTCCAAACGCCAGATCTGAATGAGGTTCAATTTGCCTGTTGCAAGGAGAGCTTAACTTCTGTCTTGCTAGCTTGCCCTGCGCTCTTCCTTCTGACTATGCTGTCTGTGTTGAGCGCTCAGTGGATCTGCGCTGGACAGTGCAGCCTAGGCGGAGTAGTCGAACACAGATTCACTGAGCGCTCAACACAGACAGCATCGTCAGAAGGAAAATTGATAAAATAAATTACAAATGTTGTATTGTTCGATACATATGCGTACCGAACCGAAAGCACTGTATCGAACGGTTCAATATCAATACGAATATCGTTGCACCCCTATTAAATACATATTTTTAGAAGACCATCGTAATACCTGGTTACGTCATCCAGAGATATGAATAACCATTACCAATCATGTTAATCCATTAAATGTACGATAAAATGAGGTTAACAGCTTTGTTGCTAGACTGGTCCAGTCTAGCAGACCAGTGTGTTCTTATTACCTTTCGGCATCAGTCACTAGAGCGAGGCGCCCATAGTCCCATGCCACTTTTCTCAAGATAGAGAACACAAACAGCAGACCCTAAAAGCACAAGAGAAAGAGCAGGTCAACACCTTCAGTACCTTTATTTACATTACAGGGACCTACTGAACTAAAGTTGCATAAGTGCTTCGGGCTATTTATAGTTTAAAAACACTTTCCTGGAACTATTTTTATTTCAGTTCTTAGAATTGTAATGACAACACAATACACAATATTAAAGAGCCCACATGTGATGATGAGGATAGCATTATGCCTTACGTAAAAAGGTGCTCATAAATAGTAATGTTATGGTCCATATGAGTGACAGAAGTACTCACCAAGAAGCACATAAAGTCAAGGGCAAGGACAGTAGGCACCCCACCAAAGGGCAAACCCTGGAGTACAGTACTCCTAATTCGAGCAGAGTAACACATTTCCGTAGATTTATTGCGGGATGGTGCCGGCGATGTTCCAATGCAGTTCACTGTCACCCCCCAGAAGGTTAGTATTAAAATCAGTACCTTGTACATCACTGCAGCATGACAAGAACCTGTAAAAAGAAAGATTAATTTTAATTTATTTATTTTTTACACAACTACATACACTGAAATCATCGGTCACGCCGTCCGTCTATGTCAGCTACTTTCAGAAGACGACATCAGTGTCTGCATACCCAGTAAATGATCAGAAATGGAAGGGGGACAACCAGAAAGGCCCTGTCACACAAGATAATGTCATTTTATTTCCCATTTTAATGACCAGCTGGTGTTTCCGTCATGTCAATAATCACATGTTGGAGAGGCAACTTCTGACCGCACAACAACTGAAATCCTGCTTTTAAAACATAGTACACTTTCTGTTCCCTCTTTACAGACACTTTTGGTGTTAATGACACATATTTAACTTTGTACTGAATTCATGGGAAACAACTGTGGTAAGCACAAATTATACTCTGCGCATCTTGGCAGTCAGCTAGCAGACATTTCCTTTTCATTCCAGCAACAGTAAAGAGACCAACACTGTAATCGCACGAGAGAATTGTTTCTAGACAACATCAAAGTCAGCGTTTACGTCATTAACATGAGTCCAGTCAGGCTTAAAAGATCTGGCCTACTGGGATAAGCCTACCAGTAGCAAAATTTCTCTAATCCATTTCAGAAGGAAACAAACAGCTGACTTAAAAATCTATTTAAAGGATAATGATGAAAAGATACTGACATGTTTAAAAGTCTGAGCGTTATAATGAATTATGGGAGAAGTATTTCAAATCCCAAAAAGGATTTTACTACAAACATTTCAAAGTGAGTTTAAGTTTAGCTTAATTTTCCTCTCTAGCACACAGAAAAATGATGGATTACTTCAGACTACTTAAGGTAAATATTTGCTGACCCAGAAAAAGGATAACATTTGTCTGGAAATAAAAGTAAATTACTACTACTGTATCAAATATTAGGGCCATCCTAATAAAACACTAGCCATCCATTCAGTGCTTTTACCCTCTGAGACTTTAACATATAGAAGCTCTGGACCCACCATGCTACAGAGTCGTCATATAAATGTAAAAGTATTACAGCATTCTGGCTGGCAGGGAGGACACAAAACATCATTTTAAAACCTAATTAAACAGGGCAACACATTTAGAAGACTGGTTATTTCACACATACTAACCAAAAAGCTGTTCTGAGAAGAGCTGGAGAGGGCGTTTTCATAGTTGGACTGCTATACTTGTGCCCTTCTACCCACTATTATCAGCAGCAACCACAATGCTGCTCATCTGCCATAACACTAAGTCATTTATCCGCTCCCTGGAATGCTGTGACTTCACTCAAGAGGGACGTAGCCGGAGCTGAACAATACGCCGATAGAGACCACAGAGTTCAACTGGACCGGTCTCAACCCAATGAGGACACAACGCACATGCCCACGGTACATTCAGCAACACTGAACCACTGCAAAAGCAGACACCAGCAACTTAAGTATATCAAGAAGAACATACTGTAAGACCTGATGCACACATTATATTATATATTATTTGTGATAGTAAGCCTAACAAATCAAGTATTAATTGGATTCTAGAGTGATGTCATCCACCATAATATACAAATCCCACAACTGTATAGATTTACACATCTGACAGTTTAACCAATTACCGAATGTATTTTGTTATGTAATGTAGTTTAAAATAATCTGAACTCATCCAGTTGTGGGTTGAATCAAATATTGTTGGAAAATGCAAAAAGTTGACAGTTTTTAAAAAAAGCTTTGAAGTAGAAAGTTGTTGTTTTTTAACAATACAGTAAAACTGCAATAAAGAATTTTCTTTTTATGCTTATTTTTGATTATACTATACTAAAAAGGTATTTTGGGGTTAAAAAAAAAAATGTTTTAATGGTGTTACTAGGGGTTCACGCCTGCCTGCCTCCCCCCCCACACACACACACAATATTTTGGTCGCTACCGTCATCTTGTCTCCTTAAACCTGCTTTCTTACCCAATTATCTGCATTCACATCACACTGAGGTGTCTGTAAACATAACTTCCCTTCCATTTAGTATTTCTTGTTAAAAATGCATTGACTACACACTGGAATTTCATTGCATTACGTTTCTTATCAAGCAAAAAAAGACTGATGATTACGCCGATATACATATTTGAAGTGCATTTCTACATTGCCTCTAGAGACGTCAAAAGTAAAAAGAAATATTAACTTATCGACAAATGATCATCAAACATCAAGCATTTTATGTGTATTAATTGCTTTTAAATGGATTTTAATGTCTGAACGCATTGTAACAGATTTTTGGCTATAACAGTTGTGATTGATATGGAGAAAGGATGTGGCGCTCACATGTATTCCATGAGGTCATCGTCTTAATCTTTATTTTCCACCTTCCCTTTACTGTAAACAGTGTGTAACATTAGCTAACACCAGCTTAGGAATAGAGTCTGTGTACATCGACCAGCAGCTTCTTCACATTAGCACAGTGAAACTTGTGGTTGAAAGTTCAAAGGATCAGTAGCATCAGTAATAAAGTGCTTGTGTTCTGTAGAGAACATACAGTGTGTACATTTCTTACAATGATAATGCAAGGTTACTTTTTATTTCATGAAATCCAAAAAACCCCAAACAAAAACAAAACTATAACTGGCGCAATTGTTTCAAACCCAACATGTTACTTAGTAACCCAAGCCATTTTACAATCTGCATTAGGAATGTGCACTTACTCATCCTTGCAAATCACTTCAAGTCATAACCTAGCCCATCTATTCTGTTTAGGATCTATGCTCAGATATCCCATGAAGTGAAGTTCAAATATTGGGCACTGTGAGGGCCCAGTTTATGTTTGATGGTTCATGGGTGAACTACTAATACATTTTAGAGTGCAGCCTTCCTTTTAATGTCAGTATCTTCCCTAATGACACAGTATTTTCATCTGCAAAAACAGAAAATTTCCATCCCTATGATTAACAAGTACAGTACTGCTTCCTATTCTCTCTAAATATACCTTTGGCAACTGTGGCCAAAGGGCAGCATTTTAACTTATCTGTATAGAGCACTCTTTCCAGACCATCCTGTGTTGTTTACAGACATATGCGGTTTTTTTGCTCTGCCTCACAGGGATATTTTGTTTGACAGCTCTACTGCAGACATTTCCTTCAAATTTGTTACTCATATGAATGATTCAAAGAAAACAGAAGCCTAAAATTGCCTTTTTAGACCAAAACTTGCAACACCAATCAATAATAAGAGTTCCGTTTTTCCTGCATGGAGTCATTTTTGGCACAATTTGTTAGACCCAAAGCAAATCAGCTCCATTGTAATAATGTTTTAACCAGTTTTATTAATATAATGTATAGATTTCAGTCAAATAAGCAAACAATGTGTTACCACTACATGGTCCTTCCAAGCCAAACATTTAACATTGATATAATTTAAGCAGAAGACATTGACTGAAAGAATGACAGATAAATAAACTATAATGAAGATGATATACAACCTCAAACTTAATCCAAAACCTGGAGGTTTGTTTAATTTTTGTTAGTAAAAAAAACTAAAAACGAATTATACTTGGAATACACAATAAGGAACTTTAATTTGCAATATTTCCTTAACCAATAAACCAATGAAATTTTCATCAAGGGCTGATTTTTCTTGCTTTTGGATTGCAACTAACATCAAATCCAAAGAGCATTTGAATTACTTAAAATTTGAACAGCGCCATCACTGTGTGATCATAGCATGACTCAGCGTTGCATAAATATTGTACAACCTTTCCACCTGACGCTAGTTGTCATGGTACCATCAGTCTGGCTTGCTTCCTCCAACTACAAATATGAGGAGGGTGAATGTAATGGGAGGATAGTCAAAGCTTTTCCATCTGAAGCTCGATGAAAATTCACTCTAGACCATTTGTCGCAGCTTAAAAGAAAGAAAAAAATTCTTTGTTTCAATTTCTCAGATACTATAGCCATTTAATTAGTCAGCAATAATCACAGGAAAATCTCTACTGCAACAAATGAAATGAAAACAGACAAACAGACTTCCTAATTCAATTTGATGCCTTAATACAGACACATACGCACACCCTTTTTTTTTTTTTAAAGGCCACATTCATCTTAATGCACAATGTTGCAAAACTCTCATATTTTACATGTATAATTAGCAACAGCACACATATTTATGCCATTACCGCATGCAAGTCATTTCTTCTTTAACCATCCTAAGTCAAATATTTGAACAGGCTTTTTTTTCCCTACCTGTGCTTTAAAACACTGGGTTAGGTCGCAGATTTGCAGCTGTCAAGTAACACTGGCTTACTTTGCCAGCTAAATATAGTGAAATATAACACATGGTGGACACACATGAGGCGCTTGCAGGAAGCTGAACTGGTTTTGGTCAACTCACAATAAGTTGCTATGACATGTGACTTGAAAAAACAAAAACTGTTATTTCATTTGTATTTTTTTACGAGTGTTGGTTCAAAGCAGTCACCTTGTAAATTATTTCCTGGCGCTCATAACAGCAGCACTCAATGTATACAACCAGTGAACAAGTACTTCTTATGCATGTCATTCCAACTGACTTTCTGCCATCAGCTTTCAAACACTGCGTGATAAACTTATCAGCAATGTGAAACTGGAAAAACAAAGAATCCGTGCACACCCTGTAAGAAAACTGCCAAGGGAACCTGGCAGAGACAGCATTTCCACAACTGCTCATTTATTCAAACTCTACTTTTGAATCCACTGATACTTTTTCCTCTTTGTGATCAAAAAACCTCCTTTACATTTTAATGAATTTGTGCTCTGCATTAAGACAATTATCAGACTTCACAAGAGCTTTCCAATAACGTTGATGGCTGATAATGCAGAATTGCATCTATTTGAATTGTTAGCCAGTAAATCATTGACAAACACACAAAGGCTCAGCTTTGATTATCACAGATTTTGACAATGTCAGGCTGATTTCATAATGTCTTCAAGCATTAAGTTACAGTGAAAATGCATAAATTCAATAACAAAGATAATTTGCTATCCTAATAAAACTAGACAACAAATTGCAGCTGATGCTATATTATAGAAGACTACTACACAGTACAACCGAGCCTTAAGAGTTACATAAATCCAATGAAATGCATTATGCCTGTAAAAGTAATCCAGCTACTGTAATTTAATTCCAATTTAAATAAAAATGAAAGGAGGCACATGTTCCAATCTACTGAATTCACTGATAGGACAGAAAATCTGTTTTTAAAGTTGTAGTGGTTGTAATGAGGTTTAATGCAAAGGGAAGGTTATCCATTTCAGTGTCATTATTAATTCAAGACTGGGCAGCTGGATGAAATTTAAGGCATCCATTTGCATTCAGACTGAAAGGTGCTTTTACGTATATTTTTCATATTTATGGAAGCAAGGCCTGGCCAAAGAAAGGCTTGTATTTCACAAAGCAGTTAAAATAAGGCATTTAAGAAGGAGAAGAAAAATGGAAGGGCCCTTTGTTTTGCAGCTTATATGAAAACGGTATCAGTGGCAACATGTCAGAGGTATACTTTTTCAAAGGTTTTCCCCATTTATGCTTATTCATGCTATTGCACCACATTATGAGCAAACAATACGCCTGGTAGCAGCCTGTGCTTTCCCTGTATAGGCTACGCACAAGTATAGCATTTAGTTTTATATCCAAGCTACCACCAGCCATCAGTTCGTGAAGAAGCCAAAGTCAGAAGAGCCAGTAGATTTTAGCTTTTTACTATGATGCAAATCCCAAGACAAAGCGATTAAAACCACCTTGATGGACATCCGAGTAATGTTCGGAATTATTGATCTTCTATTGATTAGCTAAACCCTTGTCAAACTACTGCCTTTGAACACGCAGCTTAATGTCACGACTGCAAATTAAAGCTTCATTGTCCAACGCCTCCAAGCACAAGCAGTCTCTGCGTAGCCATGAAATTATAAGGAACTCCAAATATTCTTAAAAGCTTTTATGACGAACACTCTGGCATGTCTCCATTGATCCACCAGATCGTGGAAAAAAAGAAAAAAAGATCATTAAGAAACTGGCTTGGTCTTGGGCGTGTAGTGCGAGAAGGGCAACTGAAATAAAACCAACCTTAAAGCACATTTTTTAACAAAATAATAACTATCAACGAGGTTAATTTTTGTTTCATAACTTCCATGAACTGTGTAAACAACCAGCTCTCAATACAGCTGAGGCTAGTTAGCCTGACGCTAATAGTAACTGCATGTTTACCCTCTTATTGTTTGACAGGAGCTTACGATGGGCTTTCGATACTGTAAACGACAAAGTAATATTTTTATTTTTTATTTCTGCGAACTGCTGGTATAAGTTTACTGATAAGAAAATCAACTTACCTTGATATGCTACGCAGAAGGGACAGAAACTTTAACAAATTGCTAAGGTGAGCTAGCAATCAATTCAGCTAACGTAGCCCCGTAACGTAGCAAATAACAGGTGGAGAGTGTCCAGCATTTAAAGACCGTCGACTGATTTCGACCCAGTGACTGTGTGCCCACCAACAGCCAGCTGGAAGTAGTTTGTCGAAGTGTCAGTACTAAGACAAAAGTTACTATCACCGTCTGTGAGCCGGTTAAACAACTATCGCTAACCCAACCAGTTACACTGGAGGCAGCCCGGGTTGGAGCGTGTCTTATGCAGAAGTAGATCACATAGGCATAGTCTCCATAAGGGAGCGCTTCACCGTGTAGCTTCTATTCTGTTTTATTTCTACAATTCCGCTGGCGCCTCTCTATGACGTAAATCAAATGACAAACAAGCTCCGTTTTTGTGTTTAACCTTTTCCTTTTTGTGAGGACTGTCTGTACGGAAATGAAATGGTTCGCAGTAATACGTATAAAACTAAATAAATAAAAACATATTTTCTTAAGTGCAATAAGAATTATTTAACAACAACATGATAACGCATATATCTGCTAGGTCGGTTGGTGGTCGCCTGCTGATGACGCCATACTTTTGACATTGGCATGGGGCGTAATTAAAATATAGGTAACGATTAGCGAGACATTTGTTTTAAACTTAAAGCTTCTTTCTATAATTATTATATGTGATATAGTATTTGTTGCAAAGACTATAAAGCAAGAAGTGTTCGGCTCTGTTATAAGCTTTAGTCTGGCTTCCATGTGATTGTTAGCTAATGCCTTTAGCTTACTAGCTGCTAACTACACACTATTTCTCTTTTCAGCGGACATAGTATTTGCTGTAATTATGGCTCTTCCCTGGCTCTCAAGATCCCTTTCTGGGCTACTCATGGAGACGGCGTCCCTAAATTGTCAGAGGAATTTCAGGTAAAATTCTTAGAAATGTTGTATTGTGTCCATTGTTAGACCATCTAAAGAAACCAATTCAGCAAAAATAATCCAGTTGACCAGAAAACGTAGCATTTTTATTGCAGCTTTAAATATATTGCGTAATGTGCGTATGTGACACCGCAGTGCTGTTTTTAAACTCTTATATATTTAAACTGCATTTACTGTAAATCTAAGTTTAAGACGTGGATGGAAACCCGAATAAACTTTTGAATAGTGAATGTCCAAAGTCATTAGTAGTCAAGCTGTAGTGCTGGGTTTTATGAGCTGATTATTTTCAGACATGCGGGAAAAAAGGATGTGAGGTTTGTTTGTTTTTTGTTTTTTATTATTTGAAGGGAAGGTCCTTCCATGTGTGAGTATTTTTCCCTATTCTTCTAAAGTCACATGTAAACAGTTTTCCTGAAATATATGCAAGAGCTGGTCTCATAGGACAGGCTGAACACTTTCATTTTACAGCAGTGGCGTGCCCCTCAGCCTCAATGTCCTATTATACAATTGAATTTTCTAATTCAGTTATCCGGTGCAGTTTGTGTCCTAAATTACCCCCATGAGCCAGCCCTGAATCATTTCTTTATTAAGTGCTTATGGAGCAGTATAAGAGGCAACTTGTTCAATTTACAATATCACATGATATTTAGCTTTATATTTTAGTAGAAAAGTGGATTACTTGCATACCTGCTGACTGAGAGATCTAAGTGACTGTCATGGTCAGTGATGCTTGGTAATGAGTAATGAACTTAACTCCTTAAGTTGGACAGGACTAATATACTCTTTGTCTTGTCAGTGTATCTGCTGTTGCTGCAGCCATTCAAAAAATGACAAGAGTACGTGTAGTGGACAACAGTTCTCTTGGAAATACTCCATATCACCGTCCTCCGAGAGTGATCCATGTCTACACCAAGAACGGCGTAGGAAAAGTTGGTGACAGAGTGTTACTTGCCATTAAAGGACAAAAGAAGAAGGCGCTTATCGTTGGACACAAAATGCCTGGAGAGCGGATGGCTCCACGCTTTGATTCTAACAATGTTGTACTCATTGAGGACAATGGGAACCCCACAGGAACAAGGATTAAAGTCCCTGTACCCACACATCTACGTAAACTAGAGGGAGATTACTCTAAAGTATTGGCAATTGCTAATTCATTTGTCTAACTGTGTCAAATATGTGAACATTTTGTGCTCAAGTTGTCTTCAATAAACTTTAAACGAACAGATGTTATTGCAATTGTTTTTGGTTTTTAACTTGGTACTGCAATTAGGTCAAATCTTTATAAACATGTCTTTTTTACAGAAGCATCCCAAAGCTTACAATAAATACAGGCTTTACCTTTAAAGCATAGACACTTCTTGTCCAGTAGCCAAAGAGAATGTGGGGCAAACTTGTGTTGTGGAAACAATGGAAAAATATCATGAGCCTTTGAATATTTATTGACGGCACGAAATACATTCGTAACACATGACTGGCACATTTTACTGGTTGTTCGTACCATGATTTTTTTTTTTCTGTGTGTATAAGGCAATCATCAGTATCATGTGATTCCTGTAAAGGTCACTAAAAGTGAACGGATACATTATTAATGTGAGGCAACTTCTCAAGCAGCTTCAACTATAATGCAAGTGCAATTTAGTAAAAAAAAACAAAAAACCTAAGAGGTGAGTGGCTTCAATTCATCAACGTCATGTTAAACAGGTTCAACTCAGTACATATTAAATGTTTCAAGTTTGTCACTGACATCAGATTGGCTCCGTAGTGACACCTACAGGTGTAAGAGTGAAACTGCTGACTCAACACTAAAACTAAAACAAGATTTAAACAAATGAATGCACAATTACTGAGAAACTAAAGCACTTTTAGAAATAGCACAGAAACAGATTCTCAGACAGACTTCAAAGAGTGAAATTGTCAGCAGAGAGTGACATCAAAATTAAAACATGTAAAACCAACTCGCAGTAAACATTGCAGCTAGTGATTTTCTACATGCACATGGCCATGCTCTGTAAATAAAGATGACACATTTATATCATATGGTGACAGCTACATGCTGTAGCTTTGCATAGATCCTAAAATATGTCCAGGATGCACCACGTTGGCTTTGCTGGACTTTGGTTTTCTGTTACACAGCTATTTTGCAACTTTTATTTAAGCTGAGGTGGGATGTGTAAAAGGATCTGAAGGTTTCTAGGGCGAAAGGGTCTTCATAGCTCCAGCTTCACGGCAGTCTGCAGGCACTGTGCCCTTACTCGATACACCTTAACAGAAGGTTCTCTTCAACCACACATGGTCAGATAAAGCCACTAGCAAGGTAACAAAGTTAGACAAACAGAAAAGTTTGACAAAAGGATACTGGATACATTTTCTTTTTAAAACAGCACTCACCTCTGTCAGGGTCATCTCTGCCTCTCCTGATCCTGCCTCGTCAAATTTTCGGAAAGACCCTATTAATTCAAAGTTTTCATCATTTATTGCCACTGCATTAATAATGAAATATGGTGCCACTATGCTGCTTTTATTTCTAATGTGTCTGTCAACATTACTTACTAAACATGGCTTCAAGCTTAACCAAGCAGCATATGAAGCTGTCAAAGTCAATCATCTCATTCTCTGCATACCGGGCCACCAGAATCTGGTGGAGTCGATTATTCAGCTTGAAACCTACATAGAGTTTAAAACGGGTTAGTATTCACTTAGTGGTCAGTGTTACATCCCTCTGCAGACTACTTTATAGCATAATTAGGTATGCCTTGCTACTGCCAGGTTGGATCTGCTTTTGCCTTCAGAGTTGCTTTAGTTCTTAATAGCACAGAGTCAAAATGCTTGAAACAATTCATCAGAGATTTTGGTCAAAGAACTTCTGCTCACTGGATATTTTTTTCTGTTTCTGACCATTCTCTGTAAACCTCAGAGACGCCATGTGATTGGCTGTTAACCTATACTTGGTTTAACAAGCAGGCAAGCCAGTGTGTAGCTGTGTCAATATGATGCTTTGATATGAAAAATTATACCTGCTGCTTCCACAGCAATTCGCATCTCATATGAGCTCATGGCCCCTGACTTGTCGAGGTCGAATTGTCTGAAAACGACCTGAGAGAAGGAGACGGTAACATAAATAGAAATACAGACAATCTAAGTATAACGTTCCTGTTTTAATCGCTCTTACCAGCCACTTTCGGATCTTGTTCCAGAGGATCTGAAACTCCACAAGTCCTAAACGAGCACTACCATCTTTCTAGGAAACATTTTGTCAAGGGGCCAAACAAATCACATGCTAAAGGCACAATTTAATGCCTAAAATAGTCAGTTTTGTAAGATTTAGGTGTGATAACACCAGAGGATACATCCATCAGGTTCACCATGGTCCTACAAGACTCCATACTGAAGCCATCGGTCTTCAGGTCTTTGTCTGAAATGACAAAAAAAAAAAAAAAAAGACCTTCTTCAAACCATCTGGCTAAAAAAAGACACACAGTTAAAGGGAATGGGCACTACAGTGGAATCTAATACAGTAATGGGAGATGTATTAGTAATATGTGAATTGCACCCAAAATAAAGAGAACACTCACGCCGGGCGACGACTCTGTTTAGAATAGTCCTCAGCTCATGAATAGAAATCTCCATGTCCTGCAAAACAATGAAGGACAACTAAACTTTGCAACTAAGAGCAACTTTACTGGCTTTGTTCCTATCATGAATACTGCAAACGCAACTATTACCACTACATATGGTGTTTTATCAGATAATTATATAAAAGTAGTATGTAGGTGAAAAGATGCTAAGCAGTAAGAGAGATCTTTTCAAAACCTACCTCTCCTGCAAGTTGAGCAAACATGGCCTTAAAAGAGTCATCAATGTCATCTTCAGTTATTTCTTCCTGTAGGAAAGCAAACCATGGTAGGTACAGGGTGTAAAATCAAAAAGCCTTAGCATTCTTGCAATACGTGTAATAATTTAAAATTTCCAACTGATGTATACGTACATCCTCTCCCAAATCGGCAGAGACTTCATCATCCAGCTCTCTGCAACAGACAAACTCTATTGGTACAAGGCCTCCTTTTCCACACATTGTAATGGGTGAAAATAAATAACAAAATACAAGCGTAAACATACTCGGTCTCTGACTGCTTCTCAGTGAACACCCTTAGGACAAAGTCGGCCTCTTTACCGGCCTCAAAGGTGGAGGGAACGATGAGGTACTCTCCTGGAGGCAGACGGAGCCGTGTGCTCACCTCCCGGAGGTTGATGAAGGTTTCCGAGCGAGCACAGGAGGAATGGCTCAAAAAGAAATTCTTCTTCAAATGGACATTTTGGCAGCCTCTGTACTAAAGGCAGCAGCAAGCAGAACACTGGTTCAAATACATATGCAGGCTTTTAGCTCCATTTACTGTAATCACAGACACACATGGTTCACATTACACTAAGAGTAATGGTAATGAATTTTTTTTAAAAAGTAGTAAAGTGATGCTCTGCTTACCTCTTCTGGAATCTGCAAAAACAGGGGAAAGAGTTTAAGGAATGAGCATGAGGATCCTTTTAAACATACAAACAAGGCAAAGGGACAATACAGATTTTCTCTGTTCGCACCTCATACAGAGCAAAGCCAATGGTGTGCATGTCTTGACCTTGACGTCGATATCTGCGCCGGTCTTTCTGCATGAGGGCTACTAAAAAACTGCACGCCACCTCATCGTCCTCTGGGTCGTCGTCCTCCTCCAGCAGCGTGATCTTATACTGAGGGTTGATCCAAAACGTGTCTGCACAGACGGGACATTTATGTTAGCCTGCTTCATGGTCCAACAGTCACTCACCTGCGGAAACTGTGTACACTTGATTGTAAAAGTCATGTTTGTGGGGTATACACAGTTAGGACTCACTGGGATGGTTCCTGCAGCCCCCGGCGGTGCTCCCTCTCCTCCACGTGCCGTAGAACTTGATGGTGTTCCAGTGGCTCAGGCTGTCGTCACTCAGAGCATCTGGAGTCAAGTTGCAGATCTCTAGTCGAGAAAACTGCCTGATGAAATCACTGAAGGACATCCTGGAAGATGTAGTTGTAGCTTTCCTTAAACAGCTAGTTCAACACTGTGCTTTTTCACTCACTATAAGAGTTTGATGATCAAATTTGCAGCACTCTCATATCTGTGTGTTAATGATAAACCTGAAGCTGGGAAACAGTAAGCCTAGCACTATAATAGATCAGAAGGAAATAATTAACAGCACATTATACTCGTAATTACAGCTGTACAAACAAACCAGCTGGGTTTTTTTTACAAGATAACACTCCAGCAGCAAGTCACTGCTTTTAAGTTGTTTTTGGATGGAATAAAATCACATTTATATCTTTACAAAATGGATTTAAAGGCAAAGATTTTCTATCTATGGTCAGAGTCAGTTTAGTGTTTACTCTTAAACTTTGATTGTTTATGCTGAGTTTTTGCTAAAAGCCTTGTTGTAGCTTATTGTTAAGACAAAGACACAATATTCTCATCCAGGCAAAAATATCTGTCTGTTTCTTTAAAATCATCTAGTACCAAAACTCGCCATCTTCCATCTGCAGATGCAAGTCTTCTCGTTCAGAAGGGTCGATCTGATCCCATTCAGGAGAACTACAAATGACAAGAAAAGCAGGCGAGAACAATTAGTGAAGATGGTGCACTGTATTTGACCCTTCCTGATTTGTTATTTCTTTTAAATATCTGTCATGCTTACATGTTTCAGATCAAACTAAGTTAAAACAAAATGCCATTTTCAAATCATGATTTCGTCCATTAAAAGAAAAAATGCTGCCTGGTCCTTTGTGAAAAATTGCCCTCCTTGTTAAATCGTGAATTAATTGTGATTATCCACTTTTTTTGGAAAGCTGAGTTCAATTTCATTAGCCACACACCGGCCTGTTTGCTGCCAAACCTGCTGAATCGAGAGACCAAATAGACTCGCTGTAAATGATAGAACCATGAATTCTGCTCTAACTGAGAATGTGTGGCCATCAGTTCATGCTCTAAAAATCAAGCATACTTGGATTATGCACCAGGACAGCAATCTGAAACACCTCTGAATGGCTAACAGAAAACAAAGTGGAGTGGCCTATTCAATGTCTGGACTTTGAATCAGAGTGAGATGCTTTGGCATGACCTTAAACAGGCTGTTTATGCTCAAAAACACTCCAACGTGCCTGAATTAAAGCAGTCATGCAAAGTAGAGTGGGCCAAAATCCTTCGCGGTAATGTGAAAGACTCATTGCCAGTTATCCCAAAGGCCTGATTGTAATTATTGCTGCCAAGGTCAGCACAACCAGTTACAGTTTAAGGGGCAATTACCTTTTTACACAAGGTCAGGTAAGTTTGAATGACAAAGTTTCAGTTTCCATAAATGAAATCATAATTTAAAACTGGATTTTGTATTTTCTCAGATTATCTTTGTCTAATACAACAAAGTGTTTGATCCAAAACATGTAAGTGTAATAAATATACAAAGAACTAAGAAATCAAGATTATTATCATTATTAATATTACTCATATTTGAACACACTCACTTGTCACTCCATGCACCAGTCCACTCCACCTGGCCCCAAGGGTTACGTATTCGGATGAGGCGTTCGGTGTTGCCATGGAAATTAACCTACATAACAGCAGAATGACAGAAAAATTAAAACCACAACTTTCACGGTCAGGCAGAGACTAAAAACGATGCCCAATCCAGCAAACAACAGCAAACAGACCTCCTTCAGCCCAGTGACTGAGTAGGCGTGGCCTTTCACAAGCTTCTTGAATGTAACAGCCTCCATGTCAAAGGCACTGGTGATCTGTATTTATATAAAACATGATTAGTGCATCTCAGTATGAGCCTTTTAGCATGGAAAGAAACAGGGGTGCTTTTAATAAAATGTGTTCAGCACTTACATCGATGGAGCAGCCCAGCAGGGAGCCTCTCTCCAGCGCTTTGCCAATTATCCTGTAGAGATCTCTTGGAGCTCGGCGGAGCTCATACATCTCAGACACACCACCAGTGAAGTCCTCAAACCCTTCAGTGGTGCTCCCTCCAGACAAAGCCTCATAGGAGCCATTCAGCCTGATAGCACATCAAGAACACACTTCACATTGATTGCCGTACACAACAGCTCTTCAGATTATGGCTTGCTGTTAAATGCTAAGCGATGTAGCGGGCAGACACCTACTTAGCATAAGCTTTCTCCAGGAGTGCACTCCAGAATTCATTACCCTCAGCTGAATGGACAAACATTAGCTCCCCATCCTTTACTGGCAACCTGTCATCAATCACGACATCTACCCATTCGCCAAACTGCCAGAACTGCAACACAGAGCAATAATCAAGAACTCCATCCAAATGAAGTGCTTGCAAAGAGAGTTTGTAGAAGATGATGTGAAATTACCTGAAAGTGGAAGATTCCTGCATAGTCGTCTTGGAAGGACTGACCGTGTGGGACAACCCGATGAAGAAGCTTCTCATTCAGCGTGAGAGAAGCAATGGCTGCTAAGAGCCAGCAGTCACCTGCAATTTAAAAAAAAAAAAAAAAAAAAAGCTTTAGGAACCTCCATCCATCTGTGGCGTCCTGGTTTTCATGGCAGATTCAGCATTAATGACTCACCCAGTGCTCCCTGACAGATGTCTGTTCTGGTTGCACCACCAACGATGAACTGAGGGTCTTGTGTTAGTTCCTATGGAGAAAAAAAGAAAATAAGTTGTTCTGAGAAATATTTTTGGAAATCAAAAATCAAACAGTCAAAGATTTGAACATTTTTTAATCTACAGTCATTGTATAAAGAAAGCACACCCTCTTTAAATTCTGAGGTTTTTATGTATTGGGACATAATAAAAACAATACAGCCTTTAGCATGTCTGAGAACAACACAGAAGTTGACTGTGGAAAACCCTTACTGCTTCACTGAAGCAAGTGTGTTAAAGATAATGCTAAGCAAGAAAGATACAGGTGCTGTTTGTCAATCTGGGAAGTGTTAGAAGGCCATTTCCAAATGAAATGTAGGGCATCATTCAACAGTGAGAAATATTACTCTCAAGTGGCAAACATTCAAGGCAGTCACCAATCTTCCCAGGAGAGGAAATCTCGCCAAATTCACCCCAATGTCAAATCATGCAAGTTAAACTGCAAAAACAAAAAACCCCAAGAGCTACAAACTCTACTGACCTCAGTTAGCATGTAAAATGTTAACGTTCATAACAGCACAATTGGCAAAAGACTGAAAAAGTGTGGCTTATTTGGAAGGGTGGCCAGAGGAAAGTCTCTTCTCCGAAAAAACAAAACAAAGGACGTGTCAGCATGGCTTAAAATTGCAAAGTTGCATTTGAACAAATCACAAAACTTTGAAACAATATTCTTTGGACAGATGAGACCAAAGGGGAGATGTTTGGTCTTGATGCACAAACCCAAACACAGCATATCGGCACAAACACTTTGTAGCAACTGTCAAGCACGGTGGTGGAGGAGTGATGATTTGGGTTTGTTTTGCAGCTGCGGGACATGAAGCTATCTGTCTGACTGTTAATGCCTGGCCCAAACTCGATCCAGCAACAGGACAATGATCCCAAGCACAGCAGCAAACGTCCAGACCTCAACCTGACTAAAATGCTGTGGTCGGTCCTTAAAAAGCTGTGCATAAACAAATACCAGCAATGAACTGAAGCACTGCCATAAAGGAAAGTGGGACAAAATTCCTCCTCAGTGATATGAAACTAATAAAGTCATAAAGAAAGCAAAATGTTATTGCTCCTAAAGGTGGCACTACAAGCTAATGAATCATGGGCAGTGCTTAGTTTTTCAAACACTGTTTCTCCGTAACGGCGTCATCTTTACTGAAGAATAACATTGTGTAACGCATTGCGTGTTGCTGTTCATGTGAGGATGTATTTATTTAATTCCAAGAACTGGAGAGGACTAGATAATGTTTATGTCCTGATATGTAAAACCTTAGAAAAGAGGGTGTGTTTTCTCGTTATCATGACTATAATGTTTGACGCATCATATCATTTATGTGCCAACTTCCTGCACTGTAAACAAATGTCCCGGGGAGGGAGCGGTCAGAGAATGTGTTACATGCCAACAGCTGCTGTGGTCAGAGAAGTCCCTGTCTCTACTTGTCTTATTCTGTCTGAGCTGGCAGACATGAAATGAGAAACTGCCATCGATATGTTTGCTGGCAGGTCCAGTCATGTCCAGCGACAGACAAAACAGCACACAAGTTGTGAAATATCATATGAGATGGGCCAAAAGCAATAAACTTTTAATTGTCTTTATATAAATGTCTGCAAAATAAATGTTATTTTTTAATTTCAGACTCTCATATAAGACTACAGACTACGGTGCCTGTGCATCCTCTCGGTTAGCTCACCGTGGGCCTCATCCACTCCACATCCTTTGTTTTAGAGGAATAGGGGGCAAGTTCCTTAAAGCCCAGAGATGGAGGCTCGGCAGGGAAATAGGGGTCTTCAAACAGGCAGCCTGACTCCAGACATTCCTGCTTCAGTGCCTCGTAATCCTGGCCCGCAAAGTGCACAGCTTGGTCCTTGGAACCCATCCCTTCCGCCCGGAGCCTGTTGGCATATATGCTTGCAGATATCCCTCCAACTGAATACATGCTGGTGCAAGATAAAAATACAGAGTTGGTGGTTGGGTATGCACGGTGTCATCTATAAATAGCAGCAAGCTAATCTGTGACACACTCATGTCTAAGAGTTATAATACAGCAATCAAAACCTGCATTCAGCTAGCTGGGAACCCTTTGTGACGCAGAAATTCAGCATTATGATGTTAGCTTGCATCTAGCATAAAAGTGAAGGCTGTAGGCTCTGAGAACACTGAGGTCTGTCAAGTCATTTATTATTATTATTATTATTGTCCCTTATAGGTAATGTAAACAACTTAAAAAAATAGGCATTTCAGATTTTTTTTTACATTTCATATGCAAAAAAATAACAATTCCTTCACTTAATAAAATGCATTTTTTCAAAATTTTTCAAAATGTTTAAGAATTGTTTTTCTGAGTGTAGTGAGGTGCAAAGTGACCAGATTTATGACCTCAGTATTTCCTCATTCCAGGTTACGGCCCCACAGAAAGCAAATCCTGCGAGTTTCCCTGGTAAAACCTGTCATAACTCAGTTTTTTCATTCTTAGTTTAGCTCCAAGTTCATTTTGTATTATCATGAAAACCAAATGATAAGTGATGGCATTAACAAAGAATAGTGACTATGGGTAACTGTGTTATAAGAATCACCACCCTGAACCCAGAGCAGCAAAAGAAGAAATGTGATACCTTGTCTGTATTTGCAAGCTGAGAGGGGGAATCAGACAAAAACAGAGAGAAAGGTTATTCACATAAGCTGCTTTTTTTTTTCTTCTTAAATCAGATACACAATACAAGGTAAATGCAGAGTTTAAAACTGATTGGGGGGGAGGGGGTGTCTTATTTTCCAGGCTATATTCAAATCTTCAAGGAAAAGAAAAAAACCTATGCAAGGAAATCATGAGTTCAAAAGACGTAAACTTCCCTTAGACTTGAATTTGGTACCTCATGAATCAGTGCTGACTAGATCCTTTGGCTCTCTACTTGCCTCAAAAGGAATCCAAATGAGCCAAGTTAGGTAAATAATCTGGGCGCTGAAAGTTGGAAGGGTAAACTGGGCTGGAGCTGCAGTGGTGAGGGGGCCAGGACATTCGTGAGAAAAATGGTTAGGTTGGAGAATGAGCTGGTGTGCAAAAACAGGCTATGCTTTTGGTAAAAACAACCCGCAGACAGGAACATTGTTTAAAGGGCCATCGTGCCCCCGCTCTGAGGCCCCACTCCCCATTGAGCTGCGGGAATTCCTCTCTGCTCTTTCAAAGACTGCTGATCACAAGGATCTTTTTATTTCCTCCAAATAAAGTAATCAATAGGACTTCAGCAGCACCCTAACAAAAAACAACAGTCTGTCAATAAAAAAATAAAAACAAAAAACAGAGGAGCAGTATTAGTGTCTGAGTAATGCACGTTTGCTCCTTCAGTTCATTTGTGATTTCACAGGCCCCAGACTTAAAAGTGACATTATGTCATTACACAAATGGTTTAGAGCACCTGTTCAGAAGTGTGCTGCAGGCCTGTCTTTACGCGCACCCGCTTTAAAGATTTCTGGTAACAGCAGAGCACATTCACACTCTCATTTAACCCTGGATAACGCAGCTGAATTAAATCTGTGATCTCAGAATTAGACGGCTGTTATTTGTCTTGACTCTTGCGAGAGATAAAGCATGCATTATATCAAATCAAACAAACCGCACTGTGGCCTGCACTTCACAAGGCACCGTTAACTTCAAGCTCTCCAAATAACAAAGAAATAAAACGCACAAAACGACACTCACCGCCGCTTTCACGCTAATTTCCAGCTCCTTGCAAATGAACTGGATACAGTAGTAAACTGTATAAATCTGGTGGAGACACTGGTTCCGTTGGATCGCAGGTCCAGGCCAAGGTCCAACCCCTCTGCACCGTCCACACTGCTGCACCGCCCACGCCCCTACAGGAGGAGGGGCCACCGCTCACACCCACCACACACTGCCGCTGGAGGCGCTAAAGATGGCAGTTAACCATGAACAAAACACTTACATTGGTCAATATCACGCTATGAAAATATGAAAGGCTGAAATTACAACTGACTGCAACATTATTCTGTAATACTGTATAACACCGTCAAATTTAGGCCTAAATAGAAATCTTCTTGATTATTGTACCTGACTATTTTGAGCTATTAGCCTAAAACCTGGTATATTGGCACAGTGTGAGGTGGGTCCTGACAACCTGAGGGCAAAAGTAGAAGTGGCAGGCCTAAAAACTATCCTTGGGAGAAGAACAGTATCTGAAAGTCATCTCTTTAAGAAATAGGAAAAGGTTAATCAAAGACCTGAGGCAGGATTCATCTGGCCCTTCAGTTGAAGTTTTATCAGAAAATTAAGTTTTTCCTGTCAAGAAAAAAGAAAGGAAACGGAGACAGAGGCTGAGATATGACAAATTACACAAGAACCGGACTAAAAACCATTAAGAATGGAGTGATGAATCCAAAATTTGGAGTTTCTGGTTCAACTTTTGATTGACATGTACAGACAAGGTTCAGGAGAGGTTGCAACAGAGAGCCTCTGCAGCCATCTGCGGCTCTGTCATTGTTTTCGGATATTTTTCTGCTAGTAATGTTGGAGATTATGAACACAAAAAGTGCCATCAGATTTTGATCCACCATGGAATACCATCTGGAAAGCATCTGATTAACAGTGACTTCGTATGGCAATTATCCTAAACGCAGTGCCAGCGCAGGAGAAGCATGATAAATGAACTGCAGTCAAGTCAGAGCTCTCAAGTCTCTTTAGTCAGTTTCTGTAGTTGTCATTTTTTAGGGCACATTGTCTCATATGCTTACAGTACATAACCCTCTGCCCTGCACTGACTTCAGGTTGTCTTTCTAACAATGAAGAGTTTATTTTGATCATTACATCAGTGCTTATCTTGGGTTAAGAGTAGATGAATAAAACACTAACAATCATGCTTTTCTGAAAAAGGTAACCAAATATTAACCAAATAGTAACCAAATATTAAATACCCAATAATAGCTGAACCGCACTCTTTAAGTGCGAGCTAAAGAAACACCGAAATACAAACAATGTGTAAATGCAATCATAAATGATTCTGTCTTCAGTTCTCGTGTTTATATTCAAAAGGTGTTTATAGGACCGAAAGCAAAACTACATTTGTGAGAGTTTAATATCATCGCTATAAAGGTTAATCATAAGCTTGATAACACCAAATAATTATTACCAGGGAGATAAAGTGTTATAAATGACTACAAAGATTAAGGTACAAATATAGCTGGTGTAAATATGATCTCATCCTTTGTTCAGGTTCAGGTATTTGAACTGGCCTGTTTTTAACGGAAGTTAAAAATACGCGACTATCACAGTGCCTCCAAGTGGCCAAAAAAGCTAATATTGCAGTTCAAGTCTGTGAATCGGCCGAGGCCTTTGCAGAGAACTAAAACAACATGTCATAAACACACAAGAACTGTTGTACTTATAGATGGATTCGATTTATTTAGCTGTAAGAGTGTTGGTTTGTTGTGTTCTGGTAAAGCAATGTTGCAGTAAGATCAACATTACATTTTGCTGACACAAAGACAGCAGGTGAAGTCTGTTTGTCAAAGGTAACAGACATCATGTGATTAATGTCCTGTTTTTGAGTCCGCCCCTGGAAATCTGTATTGTGCCTTCTTCCTGTTTTTGTCTCTCATGCAAAACTTTTGGTTCAAAGTAGCTGCAACAGGGAGCTCAGTGCAGTCCCACCCTGTGGTAAATAATAATGAATTATTATGTCTGAAGGCTATGCTTGTTTTTGACGCTCATTTTCCATGTTATGTTTATAAACAAGACAGTGTAAACACAGCGGTTAGGGGTTTATGATGCAACGTTCATGAGCTGCTTTTGCTCCAGTGTTGGATAAGATTTAAGATGGAAATCGTCTCTTAAAAGAAGTCGTATGTATTCAGGTGTCTGTTTTCCTGCCTTTCGCACATGAATCGTGTTCTGTTAAAAGAGAAAAAAACAACAACAACAACAACTCGTGCCAACAGCTTGCAGTCAGTGTAACTCCTGATCAAACTGACTTCAGGAAGTGTTTGACTAAAGCTTAACTTTGCTGTGCTCTGCATGGAGGATGTGATGAATAAGAGTATATGTTTACACGCAATTGGATCTGTGCATCAACCAGGCTTAGTGTTGCAGTGTCATTTAGATCCCAGTTGTTTTCAAGCTCAGTTTGATGGTTGCTTCATTCTATATGTTTTTAAGAGTCCCTTTCACAACTCTTAACTATAGTTACCACATGTAATCACGCTTGGAGAGAAAACATCTCTATTTTTTGGGTTATGGTACTTCTATAGATTATTACAGAATGTGTAAAAGTCCAAATTTAAAGTGGGAGGCATACCTATCTCCACCATACATACAGATGAGATTAAAATGTAGGATAAGAATGTCCCTTGGGTGTAGTCCGTATTTGTCTTTCAGTTGTGGTCACTGCCATATTAGTGCAGATTTGCTTAGAGCTGCTGTTGGCTGCTGTTTGCCTCACCTGTCCTAGCAGCCCCACCCTATTTGTCACCTGACCCCGTGTTCCAAGAACCTGAGAGAGCTATAAAGAAGGCTGACACAAAGGTACTTCGGATTGTGTTCACCTGGCGAAAGATTTGTTCATCAGTGAAGCCTGAAAGAAAGGACAAAGAAGGACATTTACTGCGACCGGATTCTTGTGACGATGACATCTACAGCAAGTCGACTGGCCCGTCAGCAAGACAGGGAATTGGGCATTGGCACCAACGCACAGGCAGTGAAATTCTACAAGCAAGATTATGAGGCTCTGCGGCAGCAGTGTCTGGAGACCGGCCACCTGTTTCAGGACGATCGCTTTCCTCCTGAGCCTAAATCACTGGGCTACAACCAGCTGGGACCATACTCATCAAAGACTAAGGGCATCGTTTGGAAGAGGCCAACGGTAAGAGGCCAACAAAGCAAACAATCATTTTTAACACAAACATATCATATTTACAAGATTTTCATTATTTTATTCATTAATCTAATTATACTGTACTTCCCATTACTGAAGGATGTTTTGCTTTCATTGCAGGAGCTTTGTTCCAACCCTCAGTTCATTGATGACGGCGCTACAAGGACGGACATTCGGCAGGGAACTCTGGGTGAGTGATGACAGCTCAATAATGAGGTGAGCTGTGTTTTTTAGACATTTGTGAGTAGCACCCACATATTCTGCAATGGTTGTTTGTTGGTTGCAAAGCTGCTACGCTGTTGAGACCAGTACATGCTGCCCATGACCTCAGGGCATGTAGTCATATATCTGTCCTTACCGTGCAGGTGACTGCTGGCTCTTAGCTGCCATAGCTTCTCTGACTTTGAACCAGGACATTCTGGCTCGTGTGGTGCCTCCTGACCAAAGCTTTACTGAAGGTTATGCTGGGATATTTCACTTTCAGGTCAGGAAACTTTTGCTCCACTTGCTAATTTTCTTATCTGGTTTTGTTAATAAATTCTAAATAAAATTACACTTTTGGTAAGAAGTGACATACATATAATACTAATTAGATTACACTCTGCGGTACCTTGTGGCAGTTCAAACAGATTTGTACTGTCATTCAAAGCACTTCAGTTAACTTTTTTGACCAAAGTGCTTATTCCCACCTCTGCCAACTACTGAAGGGAAGATCAGTCCAGATGTGACTGCATCGATACAAATGCTGGTATTGGTATCAGATTGATACTAGGATCAATACTGTTTATATCCTCTTAGTTCAGTTTATAGCCAACTGTATGGTGTCAAATAAATTATGATTTACTTTTGGCTATGAAAAAAATATACCTTAGACATACACTATTAAACATGTCTGAACCTTTTTGTGCTGACTGTATATGTTATTTATAGCCTATTTAAACAACAGAGGTTGAGCCAAAGACCTTGTGAAACAAGCACATTTACATTCAGTGTCTAAAAAAATTGTTTGTGTTTTGTGGATTACTATTTGTAAAATTAACTAGTATAAATCACAAAGATTTAGTGGTCCTTAAAATGTCTTCAGAATTTGAAAACTAATGATGATTCATCTCATAACTCTCAGCACGCAGATCACCACTACAGTTCCCTTTTTAATTTGAAAGTATCAAAAATACTGGCTCCGTATTTACTTGCTATCAGATCGGCACCAAATTTTGCAATATCACACAGCACTAGTGTTTGGATAAGTTTTAACAGGCCCCAGCGCTTACTACGTGTCACAATGTTGACAGTGTTGACAACCTGAGGGCATGTCCAGGTGATGCGCTTGCTAACACCCCCCCCACACACACACACACATACACACATATACAGTAAAAATGTATGAGAAAGCATTTAGAGAAGTTACTTATTATCTGCCTAGTTAGATGATAGAATAATCACCCCCGAGAAAAAAAGTCTCCTTGCACTTTTACAAGACGAGTGTGTATTTAATGTTTTCAGAGGTTTAGGGTGCTTTGGGTGTGCAAACAGACTAGGAAAGTGTTTTAAGAACCTGTCCGTTCACCAGATCATGTATAACCTGTCACTAAGAACCGACCAGAAGCTCGGGTAACAGTGCTAAGTTAACAGTTCAACAAACTTGATCTCAAAATCTTGTTCATTAATAAAAAAGCACTCACACTTATCAATGTTTTCTATCAGTTCTGGCAGTTTGGTGAGTGGGTGGATGTGGTGGTTGATGATCGTTTGCCCACCAAAGATGGAAAGCTGCTGTTTGTTCACTCAGCGGAGGGCTCAGAGTTTTGGAGCGCACTGCTGGAGAAGGCCTACGCTAAGTATGGATAGCTCTTCATATATTTTTTTGCTTCATCATAATGGTGTGTATGTGTACACATATACATTTACACTACCCATATTCCTTTGTGCCTGACAGGGTGTATGGCAGCTACGAGGCTTTGACAGGAGGAAACACTATTGAGGGTTTTGAGGATTTCACCGGAGGAATTGCAGAAACATACAACCTAAAAGAGGCTCCAGCAAATCTCTTTCACATTATTCAGAGGGCCCTGAGCCTGGGTTCACTGATGGGTTGCTCTATTGATGTAAGTCTTATTTGCATCATGATTTGCATTACAGTTTGCACATAAGCATGACATCAGTCTGATAGACATTATCACACTGGATTTAAATTTCGCTGTTTTCAGATCACCAGTGCCTATGAGTCAGAGGCAGTTACATCTCTAAAGCTTGTAAAAGGACATGCATACTCTCTCACCGGTGCAGAGGAGGTACGCGGATTATATAGACTGTGAACTGGTATTCAAATTAAAAAAGAAAACAAAAAAAAAAGCGTGCACTACATTGGATTCCTATTAAATGTGCTTTATTCGTCAAGGCTAATTTTAAAGGGCAACAAGTGCAGTTGGTTCGCATCAGGAACCCGTGGGGTGAGGTGGAATGGACAGGCCCTTGGAGTGATGGGTGAATATTTATATTTTGTACATATAAAGGTTGTGTGAGGAGCTCAGAATATAGCCACTGGTTCTCTACATTGATGGAAGTCAGTGGCGGTGGTTCGGGACATGTGATTTGGATCCCACCTAGATGCTTCTTAGGTGAGATGTTTCTGGCAGACACAAGGCAACCTTGAGATATTATATCTCTCAGTTGGCCTGGGAACACCTCTGTGCACCAGGAATAAGTTAGAGCTGGATAAGTGGCATGGATGGATGCTTGGTTGGATGGATGGATGGATCATTAGCTACTATTTATTAATACTAGGATTCTTCCTAATATCAAAATTAGATCCAGTGAATGGAGCCATGTCACTGAAGATGAGAAGTTGAAGTTAAACAATGTGGCTGAAGATGGAGAGTTCTGGTAATTCTACATGCTTCTACATTATACTGACTGAAAATTACAATTTTATGATAATAGAATAATATCAAAAAGCTCTTTATGATCAAAACTGCTTTAAAAAAGCCTTCATTGAAGAATCGTGTAAAAGTTTCTAAAACAAGCCAAAACGATCAAAAGAATGACAAACCATCCAGGTATTATGTTGCAAAAGACATCATCTCAAGTTGAGTTAAAGCTGGACTGTATGTAATACCACTTTGAACAACAACATAGAAAGAAAAATATTTTAAAACTGTAATCCTGTTCAAGCTGGTCAACTACTTTCCGATAAAATGCTGCCACCTTGTGGTTTCCTTAAATCGTGCAGAGGTTTTGGACAAAAAGTACCTTTAACATTAAGACACATGCTTTAAAAAATGATCCGAATATTATCTTAAGGAGAAATTGTTCTTCTCAGGATGTCCTACTCAGACTTCATCAGGAATTTCTCCAAGCTGGAGATCTGTAATTTGACCCCAGATACACTCACTAGTGATGATGTGGGTCACTGGAACTACTGCCAGTTTGAAGGGATGTGGAGGGTCGGCTCCACTGCTGGCGGCTGCCGGAATCACACAGGTTAGAATGAAATCAAAAACCTTGTATGTCTGAATAAGAACTCCTTTCATGGTCCAGATTATAAAAATTATTATTATTTTGACTTGCTGTCCAGCCACATTCCCATCCAATCCTCAGTTCCTGTTGCGTCTAGAGGATGTGGATGATAATCCTTTGGATGGGAAGCACGGATGCACCTTTCTGGTGGGGTTGATGCAAAAGGATGGACGACGGCTGATGAAAGTTGACCCCAACCTCGAGACAATCGGTTTTGCCATTTATAAGGTACCTTAGCTTCATTTCATATTGCTCATAAAATCACATACTTTTTTTGACAGCTGACAAATTTTCTAAGATATATTTGTTTCCTTTCTTGCAGGTTCCAGATGAGGTTTGTATGTCTACTTTCCTTTAACTCTTTCCTTCTCTTTTAAGCTGAAATTTGAAAAAGAAAGTGGAAATCACAAGAATCACAAACATAGCTCGACTGATTGCATTGAGAGGAGCCTGACTTTCTGTATCTGTTCAGTACAAAGGTTGCAAAAATGTCCGCCTTGGGCCTGACGTCCTGCTGCGTCAGAAACATGTAGCCATGAGCCCCAATTTCATCAACACACGGGAAGTGTGTGGCCGATTCAATCTCCCACCGGGAGAATATGCCATAATTCCCTCAACCTTCCATCCCCACAAGAACGGCAGCTTCATTCTCAGGGTGTTCACAGAAAAAGAGGCTGCAACCAGGTATCTGTAATGTGACAAGCAGAATAATTCCTCAGATTTCAGCACTTTACTTTCTACTGCCACTGAAGTTGAAAAGCAAAGCTAAAGCTAAAAAAGTAAGCTTTTTAATCAGAAAGACTGTGCTAAAGGTGTGTTTCTCTTTCCTCAGACGACTGGAGCAGAAAATTGATGCTAAGATAAAGGAGGTAATAATGTGACACCTGACAGCTGTTCGTGCATAAAATAAAACTGCTTTTTTGAGACTTACTTTTCTTTCTTCGTTACATCTGAAACTGAAGCATATATGCCATCCTGAAACTTAAATGCTTAACATTCATGGTCCAAATTGATCAGTTCGTTGTTTTTATCTTCTCTGTTTTTCTCTCACAGGACAAGGTATCTGAAAAGGATGTAGATCCTCAATTGAAGCAACTCTTCAAGCAGCTGGCTGGAAATGTATGTTGAGGGACATAAGAACCTTTTATTACTGTTATTTGGCTCTGAAGTTAATGACTGCCACTTTTCAAACAGAACACGGAGGTGTCCGCCTTTGAACTGATCAAAATTTTAAACAATGCAGTTTCTCAGCGTGAGTACAACAAAAGTTTAAAGCACTCTTTTTTTTTAATGAATTAATAGTTGGAGTGAGAAATATGTTGTCATTTTCCTGCAGGGTCTGACATTAAAACTGATGGATTCAGCCTTGAGACAGGTCGCCTTATGGTCAGTCTGCTGGATGTATCCTATTAAGGAGTCGACTGCAATTTTTTTTAGGTTTAAGTAATCGTATAATCTGGAAGTTAAAGTACATAAATAACTGATGGTGAGCTTCATAGTAACCTTGACATTGTCCAGAAAGATGAAAGTGGGAAGTTGGGACTGATGGAATTCCAGTTGATTTGGAAGAAAATCCAAAAATACTTGGTGAGATTTAAATAGTTTCAAATCCATGCTGCTTATCCTTGAACACATCTGTGTATATGTTAACGCAAGGCATGGCTTCTTGGCTCATACAGGAGATCTTCAAGAGTCATGACACAGACAAATCTGGTACCATGAGCTCCCATGAGATGAGAGATGCTGCCAGTAAAGCAGGTAACTTTAACCATCCAAAAAGTCCCGCTTTTGTCCCGTCAGTCCACAGAATGTTTTCCTAAAGTCTCGGGGATCATCAAGATGTTTTTGGCAAAAGTGAAACGAGCCTTTGTGCTCTTTTTGGTCGGCAGTGGTTTTCTCCTTGGTACTCTCTCATCGATGCTATTTTTGCACAGTCTCTTTCTTATTGTTGGATCATGAAGGCTGACCTTAACTGAGACAAGTCACACCTGTAGTTTTGTTGTTCTGGGTGCTTTTGTGACCTCCTGGATGAGTCCGTGGTCACTCCTGGGAAATGTCACCGCTGTTCCAAGTCTTCTTCATTTGTGAATAATGGCTCTCACTGTGGTTCACTGGAGTCCCAAAGCCTTAGCAGTGGCTTTGACACCCTTTCCAGACTGATAGATGTCAATTACTTTGTTTCTCATCTGTTCTTGGGTTTCTTTTGACAATGGCATGATGTTTAATAATTAATAATTAACACTTATGAACATAGATTCATTTTAGTGGCCAACAGGTGCATCACCTTTTGACTGCATTAAGTCTGACCTTACAGAAGTTTGTGGATTCGTCTTATTTAATGGTCCCAACAGTCAAAAAGAGCATAAAGAGAATGCTTTAGGGTGTGACTACACTGTCACTCCTTGTGGCATTGTGGCTATAGGATGATATACATATTAGAAACTGCCAGGTCTGATACGCTTGTGAAAAACCAAGAAATTCACATTTCAAAAGTTGATTTTTCTGGGATTATATTGTATTTGACTACTGAGACTTACACAAACAGACAAAAGCATGTGTGTGCATATTAATGTTTATCTGTGTTTTAATTTGTGTGACATGGAAAAGAAGTGATAGAACTATATTAGCCAGTTAGGGGACTGCCGCCTTGTATGTACTATTCAGGTGTACTGTTCCACAGGAACTAAACATGCATGGCTGAGGCTGTGTAACACGACTCCTAAGCTATTGTAGAGTTTACGTATATATGAAATCTTTTCAACACTGTACTTCCCCAGCATCAGATCTTCCTCAAATATATGGAGATAAGATTACGGTTCCCTGGATATGTCCACTTTTAAAGTTCTGTCCGGGGCATCCGGGTGGATTTTTGAGATTAATGAAAATGTCCCGGTTTTTCTATGGGCCTACAGAGGACCCATATGTGTGACGTCATCGACGAGCTGCTGCTTTGTGAGTGGTTGTTCTGCCTCACAGACGGGACAGAGCGCGCCTCTTTAAAAGTTTAAAAGATGCCAAAGCGCAAGTGCAGCTTTTCAGACGAACTGCAAAAGAAATTTCCCTTGTCCCGACCCAATACTGGTAATTTTTCTTATACAGATAAGGCCTTATTTCTGTACCATTATTTAATTCCAGAGGTTTTTAAGTTATTTTTTTGCACTTGTTGACTTGTAAATGCCTATATGACATTTTTTATTTCACCATTCATTAACAGCACACAGAAGGCATCGTTTAAATATGTTTTTAAAATTTTTCTTTAAGCAAACAGTATCATTAAAGTTCTTCATGACTGGGCCAAGTGTCCTCTTTTTTGGAAATCAAAATATGGTCACCGTAGATAAGATGGAAATGTTTTTGTTTCCCAGGGTTCCAGATCAACAGTGCTGTGCTGAGAGCTGTTGTGAATCGTTACGCTGATGCTCAGTATGCCATACACTTTGACAGCTTTGTAGGCTGTCTCTTTAAACTGGAAATGCTCTTTAGTAAGTGTCACTAAACACAGCAACATCACTTCTACATGTTTTATCGCTGTCTGAAATTTATTTTTGTCTTTGCTGCTTTACCAGAAGTGTTTAAGACCCTGGAAAGGGATGACTCGGGCAAGATTGAGCTGAACATGCAGCAGGTGTGTAGGAATATAACAAAGGCTGCTGGTTTTTCAGCACTTCTCATTCGGGCCGCTAGCTGCATAATGTTGTTTTTTATTGCAGTGGCTGTGCCTGGCAATCTACTAGCCCTGACAGCGACACAACAAGGACCCCTTTCAGATGTGAGCACAGAGAAAGATCAGCTGATCAACAGAGAGTTCCTTTATTTCTGATTTACTTTTCACACAGTATATTCCAAATGCTAAAGTCCCTTTGGGCTATACTATGACTGACATGTATAACATGCCATGTTAGTTGGTTTTTCTGCAAATATTTCTGTTCAGTAGGGAAAAACTTGGTAGTCTTGGTGGGTATTTTGCTTTTCATTTCTTACAACTTCTGTCAAGCTATAAAAACATGTTAAAAATAAAAAATAAAACAAACTAAGAAACTATGGCATCTGCACTCTTTTTTGTTACAAGTCAAATGTTTAAATTACTCAGCAAAATTCAGAAGGTGGTCTGTGACTGAAACTGCTGAGCTGGAACAAGTTTTCTGGCATGCAAAATAAAGGGTGTGGTGACAGGTGAACTGCACATATGACACTCTCTCACAACAAGAGAGATGCAGAACAAAGTGGCTGCACGAGCTCCTCTGAGATGCGAAATGCTGTCGAGAAGTGCAAGATTTCACCCTTTTTGTTTCTCTACCGTTGCCCTAACATTTAAGAGGCTTTCAGAGATTGGAAAGGTCTGAAAGAGTAAAGACTGAAGCAGTCAGGTATGTTTTGCCTTTGTTTTTTTCCTCAGGTTTCACAATCAAAAAACCTCTGAATTACATAATTGTGGCCACTACACTGAAGCAAATCCCACCATTGACTTTGACAACTTCCTGTGCTGCCTGGTTCGCTTGGAGTCTCTCTTCAGGGAGTTTCTGTCCTCATGATCATATTTTTGTCTCACTGACATGAGACAAAATATTTCAATGTTCACTTAACTTCAACAGACTCCTTTAAAACTTTGGACAAGGATGGGACAGGTCAAATAGAGGTGAATTTTTCAGAAGTAAGAACTCATCTGCTACAGATTTAATCATGAGTCTCTACACTGCAAAATAAAATACCAACCATCGTTGTAATTTGATGCCATATAAATAAAACTGAATTAAACTCAACTGAACTGAAGTGAATGGATGGATAGATAGTAACTTGTGCCTGTTTTTGTTTTTTAATCCACAGTGCATAAATGTTGTAGAGGACCTCAGCTGAAGAATTCAAGCTTGTGCTAAAAAGTCATATATATATATCTACACATTTGTTTGTTTGTGTTTCATGCAACTCAATTAGTTGATGGAAACTTTGTGTGAGAATCTGAAGATTTTAAATCTGCAAACATAGCACAGTGCATTTGCTCAAAGAATCTTTATTCGGGTAAAAACAACAACAACAGTCAGTTGTTTCTTTTTCCACTTTTTGTCCTTTAAAAACTAGCATGAAATAAATGTGATGTTTCGAGGAATATGCTTGAAATAACTTTTCAATTTCACACTTTTGCTTTTTGTTGATCAGAATTAGGCAAATTCATTTTTGATGTAAATCATTCTTTCACTGTTACTTTTGCCTGGAAATTATGTCTCAGGTCTATATGACATTCTTTCCGTTTACTTTGACAGTTTGGTTTTGATGCCAATTCCTTTTCAGCATTCACAAAGTCGTTACGCAAAGTAAAGCCATTCTCATCTGCAAAAAAAAGAAATTGGATTCACCTTGGAAAAGTGCTGACCACACCCGACAGCAACAGTACAGCACACTTGAATAGACTAGAAACTTAAACCAAGGTCAGAAGAACAATGGTTTTTGACCATGCAAGTGTGGAATTACTGTTTAGAGATCAAAACAAATCCACCCAGATGAAAACAAACTCTCCTGAAAAACAAATGTAAAAATTTGGAAATGTAATTCTAAACCGCACCGTGCAGTGGGCCTGCATACATGCATCAAATAAGGCCCAGACAACTGCGACTGCAGCTTTAGAGCTGTATAGTCACTGTATATATCATATGTTCTTCAATATGTTGTAAATAATAACACTTATAGATTTTCATATAAAGTGGACCTGTTACACTTTTGCTTACTTTCAGCACCGTTACAACCATGGGTGCTAGAATTAAACTTGAGCAAAATCACAAATTACGAGGTCAGTGCACACAAAATAAATCTCTGGGTTACAAGTATGGTTTGGAGACCGTGGCAGTGACAAAAAGACCAGAGGCCTAGCCAGAGGTGGCAGAGCTAGCGATCAGGATGGACAAGACTGGAACTGAGTATATCTCAAGGACAGCTTCAGTTGAGCGGTTTGGAGAGAAAGGCTGAGATGTTTTGGACATGTGCCGTGGAGAGTATAGCGTGTGTAGCCTGGGAAACTAGTTGCCACACAGGACACAATAGCAGGAGTTCTTGAAGTGATTTAATGGCATACAGATAAGATACGAAAACAAAAAACACAAAACATCCAATGAAAAAATATGCCTGTGGCTACACACATAATCAAACTAATGCCAAACCAAAACCACGCGATCACGCGACACACTGGAGATTGCAGACTATGTCTTTCTACACATGTAAGGACATGGCGGTCTCTAGCACCTGCAGGTGCCGATCACTAATAACAACTACAAACATATAAACCATCTCATTAAAATGTTGCTTTATAACTTTTTTTATTGACACAACAAAGTCTCAACACATTCCAAGCACATTTACTAGGAACTCTGTCCGTGTCGTTGGGAGAGAAAGCCGACATCTCGCAGATTCTGATGCATTGGGTCCGCGCTTTGTGTTCACGTCTTTGTGTGGAATCAGTTTACCTGCTCTGATTTGCTGTTTTAGCTGTTTGGTGGTTGTAAAATCGATTTGAATTGGAAAATCGATTATTGAAACCCAACCCTCGTAGAAACTACTGTTCTTGGCAATTCTGCCACCTCATGGCGGAGGTTTGTAACATCAAGTAAATGTACCTAACAAACCCCAAATTAAAACCATTTTTAAAAACCAAAAACAGATTCAAAAGAACATGATGAGAGAAAATGTTTACGGGCACTCTAACATCCCAAGAGAAAACCTATATATCTCAATTATTAAATTACATTTTAACCACTCGACTACATTTGGACCGTGGAGGTTGAGGATGGAGCTGCCAGGCCGAAGGAACAAGATGAAGAACACAGAGAAGATTCATAGATATAGTGAAGGAGGACATGCAGAAGGTTGGTGTGATAAAATGTAATGCTAAGGATAGAGTGAAAAACAGGCAGATGATCGAGTGTGGTGACCCCTAAAGGGAACGGCCGAAAGAAGAAGAGGATACTGACAAATGCCATACATACAACAGAAAAGCCCAGCAGTGTCAACCATGTTAGTACCCATGATTTACCAGCAGATGTCACAGTTCTCACAGATTTGGTTACCGGCTGTTCTGACGTGGGTTGTGGCAAAACTCCAAATATGCTTGCAGCAGCATGAAATATTCAACTCACAGAGAGCTATGCAGCAGCCATTTCCTGCCCTGTGTGGTTCAGGGTTGTATTTCCTCTTTTAAAACTTTGAGAGTGGCTGCTGCTGGCTGCCTTCAGCTCTGGCAGACAGGCCTTGCAAAAAAATTAAAACCAAAAGAAAAATCTCAGGAACACTGATGAAAGAGTTTTCTGTGCTCAGTTCGATCACACCTTTTGCTAAACAGCTTCCCAACTGTGGGATAAATATAAGTCTTGTTCGAGACACAAATTCTGATGTTAGGCGTTGTACTTATTGCACACCCTGGCTTTTTGGAACAGACGTTAGTCCGGATGTGGGGCGGGACTCTTGACTCTGTAAACCACGAATCCACAGAGAGGAAGAGAGGCCACTGTGCTGCTGAAGCAGAGTATCTGCATTTAAAAATAGTGTCTGAGGTGCCATTAAAAGGACAGGCCTGACAAAAGCACCGTGCCCTTTATCTAAAAAGGATTAGAAAAGAAAAGAATGAAAAAGTTATCTACTGATACGATAAGATGCTGACAGAGAAAGTATGATTTACTACATGAGTTACTGAATGTATTGATTGGAGACTCAGTTTTCTTCTGGCACGGGTATGATTTTAAAGTACACAAAAACAAAAACTTTCAGTAAAGTTATTCTGACAGGACTGGAAGCCTTTTCAAATTTGCATGAATCTCATTTGGATTTTGTCCTGTTATTTGTGATTAAACACTACTGGGATGAATTTATTCATTGTAATCTAAATTAATCTTAAATACCTGGCTCTGGAGAGGAGCTTGTGTACTTGAACTTCCCCCTGGAATCAATTGTCCTATCTAGATCAAGAATACTACTTATCCTAATCTAAAAAAAAAAAAAAAGTATAAAAAATAAAAAATAAATGTGAACATTACATTTGTCTCTGAATTGCAGTGGGCATGTAAGGCAGTAGGGCAAAGAAAAGTAGAGAGATACTCAGTGAAGTACACCCTGTAGCCTGGACCTGTCGTTTTAGCACATTACTTGCTCAAAGAGTCATGGCGCAGGCCTCGTAGGGGCCAGTCAGGCCCCTCCTTCCTTTTACACTTGTATGTCATGTGCATATGATTACACTTCTTTTACATGTACGTCAATGCGACAGAGAGAAACACAGGGCTTGTGGTGCTATGACTTTAAGAGCAGCGGTGCAACTTTTCTGAGCTATAAAAACAAAACTGAGTCATCACCGAGTCACACACAAAAAAAAAACCTTTAAGAAACGAAGCCGGCAACTCAACATTTACACTAACATGCTCTTCTAAACCGGCCCTCACGAGTTGCAAATATGCATGCAGATATAAGTGTGGTTTTGGCCTGAAACAGTCATTTGTGTATCTCACAGCTCACTGTGCAGAAACAGTCTGGTTTCCACAGGTAGCTAAATAAGTTCTTTTGACACATCTCTTTGCTCATCCTACCTATTACCATATAAGGCCATAGAAATCCATCTGAGCTGCAGATGGCTTAAAAAGTGTAGACGCGGTTGTTCTCCATATATGGACGTCATGTGCCGCTCCCGTCTATAACACCTGGGAGCCTCACCTGAGAAAGATAAAAGATATCAAGCTTAACAAGACTAAAGCGCATAGAAGTAAAAGTAACAAAGAAAACAAAAAACACTCACGTTGTGTGAGGCACTTAAGCACACGCACACCTTTTTTGTGATTTAAGCTTCAAATTATAATTGTGATTAAATGCAAATGCTGAGGTTGCAGATGAAACTGTGTCACACCTGGGAACGGAGGGCTGGGCCGCCTTCTGGAGGTGTGCTCAATTCAACAGGGCTCCTCCTCTATGAGTCAACCTGCTCTCCTTCCTTATGACCCCTCAGCTTTTTAACTGCTGCTGCCATTTTTCTCTGCTGCCTGTTTCCGTCACACATCAGAAGCAAAATGGTGAGTACCTCTCACAAAGAATTATGCTAGGATTTTTTTTTTTTTTTTTTTTGCTTGAGCTGCCACTCTTGTGTGATTTGTGCGCTCTGCTAAACAATGCAGCCTTAGAAGTGATGACAGCTTTAAGCCTCCTTTTAAAACCAAATTTGGAGGGAAAAAGGAGGAAAAAAGTGAAAACTGTGTGAAATTGGTTGTCGGTAGAGCAACGGTGTAAGGCTTACATGTGATTACTGTGGAGTGGAAGGAAATAAGAAGATGGCTTGCTCTTGGTGCAGAAGGTTTGTTCATTCATGGTGTGGCTTTGCCTCCAAAATGGAGGAAGCTCCGTTCGTGCTTCAAACTTGTTGAGAGAGAATCCCTTGGGGCGGTGTTTCTTGTGCTAACTTGTTCCACAATGACTGGAATGTGACAGATTCAAGGCCTTAAACTGGGGAAAGAATAGCAACACCCTTTGGCACATTGCTGCTTAAAGAAAGTTGGTTAAATGTTTGCACATTTTAATTGCCTGAACAGCACGTCTCACCAAAGCTGAACTCTTTTTGAAGAGCTTCCTGTTTCTTCATCTTTCATTTCTGCTTTTTCTCTCGGAACAAACTGTCGAAGTTGAGAATATCTGCAGATGTACGACCCAAAGCCCAATTTATTTTAAAGTGCTCATTTTGCATCTTGGTATTTAATACAATTACTCCCAATGCTTAACTTTATAAATCCCATTGTTTAAATGAGAGGCGTGTCACAAATCTACATGTCTGTAGTAGGAGCAGGTGTGTGTGTGTGTGTGTGTGTGTGGGGGAGGTGTTTTTTCCTTTTTATAATATCTTGTCTTTTTACCAGGCATCTGGAGTTAAAGTCACTGACGCCGTTAAGGACCTCATCAATGAAATGAAAGTAGTGAAAAATGATGCTGACCAGAATGAACGCGTAAGATTGGTGATATTCAAAATCGATGACAGTGAGGGCGCCATCGTCGTCGATAAAATCTACCGTCAGAAAGACCTGGCAGACAAGGATGATGTCTTCAAGTTCTTCATCAGCCTCCTGGATTCTAAAGTCTGTCGCTACTTGATGTATGACTGCCACTTTGAAACAAAGGAATCAAGTAGAAAAGAAGAACTGGTCGCTGTGATGTGGTAAGTCCTCAAATTTCTGCTGAGTGTTCCCTCCACTTTTACATGTTATTTATTTCTTTTTATTTTTATTTTATTTTTTTTGCCTGCACCCAACTGATCTGCAGGAAGTAATAAAAGAACTAAGCATGATGTCTGGATTCTGATGCTTTTGAGAGTCTGTCGTTCCAAGGAGACGTTTGCACGAATAGGAAAAATGTTTAAGCAGTCTGTTTTGGACACACGGATAATGGCTTCTCTTCATTAGGGCTCCTGATACGGCACCAATCAAAGAAAAAATGAAATACGCTAGCTCCAAAGATTCCCTGAAGAAGATCCAAACAGGTTTGTGTTGGTTTTTTGTGTTTTGTTTTAATTTTTTAGAAAATGTTTTAACATGCCACGTTCTTATTTACGTGTATTTACTTTGAAATTCTATGATATTGTTAACACAAGCTGGTCTTTCCCTTTTTGTTTTATTTATCTTTTCTAACAGGAGTCAAACACATGCTGGAGATGAATGACCTTTCAGATTATGGAACCAGGGAAAGTTTTGCAGAAAGAATGGGAAAAGGTGTAGTCAAGCTTGAGGGCCACGCTGTGTGAGATCACTGAATTAAGCAATAAGGAATAAATAAATGAATGAAAAATATATATTTTTTGCTTTGTTTCCTTGTTTCAAAATGAGGTCAATTAAACAGATTTGAAATGGTACGTCAAAGGTGATTTTTGGGGGTGGGGTTGGGAGATGGTTGACAAAGCTTAAAGTAGGGGGGAGGCTTGGGCTCTGAATGGGATTTTAATAGTGTTAACACAGGGACACAAAACGATCTGGGCACACAGTCGGACTGTGAAATCAACCTTGTTCAGATGGTATTTTACTCATTTTTGGTTTTGTAGGGTTTTTTTTTTTTTTTTTTTTTTTTTTTTTTTTTTGACTCTTGGTACCTTGAAATTTCTCCTTTTTCCCCCTGTGTAAATACAAACTTCATGAATCCCTGCATTTGTCAGTATATGCCACTTGTCTTCCTTTTTTAATATTTCTCCACAACAAGAAAGCAAACGTGTGCTGTAAAACAACATTAACAACCTATTGTAGTGCCAAAATGGCTGGGATTTAAGTTTGACAGAAATATTCCTAGGGGTGTTTCTTTGACGGACACCTAGAGTTATAGTACAGGGAAAAACAAATCACTGGAATTGCTGCACTGTTGATGTGTTGTCAAATAAACTCAATGCAATGTTTGTGTGATCTTCTTTGCCTCTTGTTTTGATTTACCGGTGCAATTATGATTTGGTATCAACTATCATATTTCAGTGTTCAGGATATGACTTATAAATATTACAGGTAGAAAAGTGGGTGCTTTTAAGAGGTGGGAGTAACTTAATGTATAATCAAGAGAGCTGGAGCCTGGATGTATAGCAAACCGAGCGATATTATTTGCTGATTACTAGTTGTAGCATCACATCCCTAAGAACTGCTCCTTGCATATTATGTCACGTCCTCGTAATTCAAAAATGAGTCGTCTTCGACTTTAAATTGTCGAGATTTCCCACAGAAACAACATGTGAATGTTTCTGAACGTCATGAGACTTTCGGGGATCTCGATTACAAAATATAATCCAGTTCCGGCACTTGATTTGTGAAAACAGGAAGCAGTTTTTAAAGCCGTGTGGGAGCACCGCCTGCCCCCCTCCCTGTCTACTTACCAAAAAATGCATGCACCACAGTGGACCTGAAACACAGGCAGGTGGCTCTTCGAGTATTGGGGCTAAAAGAAACCATCGCACTAGAATTTGGCGGGGTTTGATACGACACTGGATGAACAAGAGGGGCGCTCTGGTCGGTTCGTGATTGGCTGTTTTGCTTTCAGGGAACTAATGACGCACGGCGATTTAGAAAAAGTCGCGCGGCAGCGACGCCTTTTTTTTTTTTTCCCTCTAAGTGATTTACGGCAGTTGAGTAGTTTAACAGTCCTCGGAACTTTGACATCTCTTATTGAAAGCGCAATTAGTGAGGCTTTGACTACATTTAGATTTATATTTTTCTTTTTTATTTATAAAGAAGTCGCACTTTGAGCTTTCTCACTTTACTTGAACTAAAAATGAAATTAGTCTCTTTTTCAGAGACTCTACTCTCCGTAAAGTCCTTGAAGTGGTCATAAAGGAAACAGCCAAACACTCTTGGGGGAATTCTAACAGTTTTATTGAAATTAAAGCTTTAAGAAAATACAGTGGCACCTTTTTCCCCCCTTAAAGGTGTCTTTAGTCTGAGCACTATGGCTGGATTTCACATCTGCATTCAGTTGTATGACAAATGTACACGGAGCATGTTGCTGTCTAACAGGACTTCCTGGTAGATAGCAGTAGTCTTTCTCCACATAGCAATGGTTTGGCAAACAGCTTTTAAGCCTGACACAATGATTTAGAGTGTAGTGGTCCTAAGCCAAATGTCAAAACTTATCACATTCTTCTTTCTTACCAATCTTTCCTTAAAGATAATTAGAGGAAAAACAAAGAATTGGAGTTTTCCTCTATAAAACCATAAGGTCCTTTACAGTAGTGCAATGCCAGGGACTACTGTTGTGAGAATCGGTGCAACATAAATAAAAACTCTATTGAATGCCTTAAGGTAAATGTACTGTGCAGGACACATGACTGAAGATGTGTGGTTTTTAATCACACCGGAACTAAAAATGTGCCATTATGCTTCGCTTCCTGCCAACATTGACTGCATTGCAGCAACAACACACACGCACTGAACACCATTACAGAGTGCCAACACTGTAGTTTATTCATTCATACAAATTCAGATTCAATGTGTGTTAATGGCAACCAGCTACAGAGGAAAAGCAGGCCCTGCACTGATGAACCACATTATGTTCCCATCATTCAACCACATAGAAAAGACATACAAAGTAATTGCACAGGTTGATGCACGTTTGACGTACATTCGGTTTCCCTTTTAACACTGAACTATGGGGGAATGTCAGAAATAGAAGGCAGGGGGATAAATAACTTCTGACATAGCCAGAGTTGTTGAGGGAATGTGGGTTTTAATAAAGATTGCAGCAGGATTATCTCCTCTAATCTTAGTTTGAAATGTTTTTAAAAATATCAAATACTTGATTCCTACAGCTGCAATAAATGCAATCAACTACAGTACAAGAAAAGAAATTTTTGGAATGCATAACTATGGTAATTATAAGGCATATTTGGCAGTTTTGTAGTGTCTGCAGTGAACTTCCTCTCACACAGACGTTCCTTCCTTCAGTTCCACGTATTCTCCCTTGAAAAGAAATATGAGAAATGGTAGCATGAAGATATGTAAGAACAAAAGGTTATGAGCGTACACACTGGGAGTGCATTTACTCACCTTGTTCTCCAGGTGCTCCTGTAGTGTTCTCACCGTCTCCCGCTCTTTGGTCAGCTGCTCCCGAGTAGCTTTAAGAAGCTGCTGGAGCTTAGTGGCTGCCTGGCCCAGGTCTTTGGACAGTTTCTTCTCCTTCGCCAAGCGCTCCTGTTCAAACAACCAGGAGCAAACGTGACACCAATGAACTAAGGTAAAAAAAAAAACACTTTGAAAGAGCTTTACATGTTTTTATAAACAGATGTATTCTTTTTTTATTATATATTATACATATTTGCACATCTTGTTCTTGCTTATTCATTCCATGTTCTATATCAAGTCAAGTGACTTGACTCATGACCTCTTTATACTCTCTTTTGCTGCACTATTCTGAGCCAGGTGATGTATTTTCATTCTGCACTGTTTGGTGTGTAGACTGCATGACAATCAAGTTTCTTTTGTTAGAAGCAGGGCCACTGTCATCCTGACATACTTTGCAGGGTTAAAGATTTATAATAGACCAGCACTCATCCATCCTATACTGTAACCCTGCCACACACTCACCTATGAAATACTACAACCCTATTCATGTAATATGCTCACACTATGCTCGCTATATCTGTATGTTTATGCACAGTTTCAACCATATCAGTAGTTTTTATAATAATAATAATAATAAAAGCACTTTACGATTCCACTATTCATTCACTCTCACATTCACACACTGGTGGAGGCAAGCTACAGTTGTAGCCACAGCTGCCCTGGGGCAGACTGACAGAAGCGAGGCTGCTATATCGCACCATCACCAGTAGGCGGTAGACCAAGACAGACAGAGCTGGAGATCGAACCGGCAATCTTCCGGTTACAGGATGAGCTTCCCAATGCCTTGAACCACGGTCGCACTTTTTGTTTAATTTAAACAAAACAAACAAACAGTGGTTGCTATTTTCTAACAAAACGCTATTGTAGCCATTGCGCACCTTCAGCTGAGCTACGTCTTCAGTGTCGGATTGTGGCGACTCTGAGGAATCCTTTAAAAGATCCAGTTGAGCCTGAAGTTCTGCTACAGTTTTTTGGGCCTGAAAGTTGACAGCACACATCTCTGTTATCCACTGCGAACTTAAGAGAAACGTAAAGGTGTAAGAAGAACATAAATACTGCACAGACTGTAGCTGATACCTTCTCATACTCTTCTGAGAGCTGCTGCCTGTGGGTCGCCTCCCCGTGCAGCTTCTCTGCCGTCTGGCTCAACTCGTTCTGGACCTGGCGGCAGACAGAGGCACACTATAAATACACACATACACACACACACTAATAAGCAGCACAGTGATGCGTAAACAAACATTCTTTTGTTAAATTGCCAGCACTGTGCACACACCAACATACATAAATCAAAAGCTGCTCAACCTGTGGACCGAGTTAGTACTTTCTCTCGCTGTTTCTAGGTGAAAGACTAAAATCAAACACGAGGTTTCTGGGCTTTTAAACATATAAACAAATATCAGGAAACAAAACAGAGGTGAGCATGCAAGTGGAGAATCAGCAGCAGTTAAGAGTTAGGCTCACTCTGTTAGTGCAAGCAGTGGTTAGCATAAACAGCTGCCCTGCTGGAGGAGTACTGGACGGACCGGAATTACAGCCCTACTATATCGGAGTCATCAGGACTTTTTTTTTTTTTCATGGAAGATCCGTCATTTAGGAGAAGGAAATGACCAAATGTGTTTCTAATTCACATGACAACACACATCTGGATCCTTGCAAATTTAATTCGATGTCCTATTAAATGGAACCAAACCCAATTGTGAAGGAAATGTTAAAAAAAACAAAAAACAAAGGAGATTTATTTAAGCCGTTCATGTCACTGTCCAGTACTCTCTAACAGGAAGTGAAGGGTGACATTTGCACCCTGACCTGAGTGGGTTGAGCCTCAGCCGGGCCATTCTGTTCTTGCTGGGCCCGCAGCGTGATCTCGCTCAGCTGCTCTCTGACCTGAAAAAGGAAGCCGCCGCTCGTCACTGTTTACGTAACCTCCATCCATGAATCTCTCGCTTGGCACTCATAAGTCAGTGACAGCTTACTGAGCTGGTTCTGCATGTGAAGTCATGAGTCGCATGGATTCCTTAACGAAAATTCCCTCCTCTCAACTCAAGTACACTTTCATAAGAATGCTTTACATATTATTGGCTAGACGATGGGAAAGTGAGTCACGGCGGTGTAGTCACCTGTGCGAGCTCCTCCTTGTGTGCCTTGGCCTCCTTCCGGGCCAAATCCAGCTGGCTCTGACACTCCGACAGCTGCAGCTTCAGCTGAACGCAGAGCAGAGCACAGGCAGGAGCCAATGTTAGTGTTGTTGTTTTAAGTGGAACAAAATATGTAAATGAACACATCATTTTAAATATTAACATAACTCAGCAAATTTATTATTAGATATTCTCCAGCTTAACCCCTTAACTCTTGTGTATCATATTTGATAAAGGAAGCTTTTGTACGTTTTTGAGACTTCTACATCAGTGTGTTACATTTGCACTTTAATAAATGCATGGAAGTTGTTTTTTAACTAGTCAAGAAACCAGGTGTATAGCCTGAATGCAAGAATAAAGGTGAAACTATGCCAGTAATATACAAGTTTCTGTCATTTAATATAAATATAATACAATTCTAGTAAGCCTGCTAAAGATCTTAGCTGCTTGTGTACCTGCTCCATCTCCTCTGAGATTAGATGACTGTCTGTCTGCTTTTCCAGCTGGGCTTCCAGAAGCATCATCTGCTCCTTCAACTGTAGAGAAAAAAAAAAAAGACAACTTAAAACATGCCAACTTACCCCCAGGAGGTGATTTAAATAGAGTGGAGAAATCCTCACCTGTTCTATACTTTGGTTTTCTGCTTCCAGCTTACTGACTTTCTGCAAAGCCTGGCAATGTAACAAGATACCGTAAATTAGTTTTGAAAACCCCTGAAAGTGACATTGTTTTTAAAGTCAAGATAAAGATAAAATTTTTAGTAGGTATTATTAGTCACCTCTTTCAGCTGTTCCTCTGAGTTAGCCATCTTGGATTTCCATACGAGCTCTTCCTCCTCCACACTCTTCTGAAGATGTTTCAGCATTCCTTCCTAAAGGAGAAAATGGAGAGATCTATAGATGGACCATATCAACTTTGTAATCCGTAATTCACCACTGGATTTTAGAAACGTACAGTTTCAGCCAGTACTGTCCTGTACTGTTCACATTCAGCCTGCAGGGAACCATGGCTTTCCTCCCCCTCCTTCAGTTTCTCAAGCAACTCCTATAACAAACCACAAACATTCACAACCTCTTCTGCCAGGTTACTTTAAACCAGTATGTGGAAACAGTGTAAAGTGGCTTACTGAATGTGCTGTGTTTGACTGAGACTCCTGGCTCAGAGCTCCCTGAGCGTTCTGTGTAAACACTTTTAACCAGTTTAACTAAGAGGAGAAAAAGTAGGCATAAATGAGTCACAGGCACATTATCACCTGTTTTGGAATAAAAAGCTCATTCAGCAACTCTCCCAGTGAAATCCCCCTTTCTTACCTGCTCTGTCTCTACAGGTATCTGTGGGAAAAGTGTCTGGAGAGCTTCTTTGGTTTCATTTTGAAAAGCTGCCAGTTCTGCCGCAGTGTTCTGTTTAAGCAGTGAACGACATTATCAGTAAGGTGACTGGCAGCAAACTGGTTTCCGCTGATAAGCCACCAGCAGGTGAAAAGACTTACCGCGTGAGTGGCAACCTTCTCTTTTGCTACCCTCAGTTCATCTTGTAATGACGTGACCAGAGCATCCTTTTCAGTCAAACTATTAAAGCAAACAAAAGACAAAACAGATGTAAATAACTGACCTAATTTTATGCGAGGCTGATCTTTACATGTGGCAGACTTATTAACCTGTGTGTACGATTTGCCTGTTAAGGCAGAACAGCAACATTTAAGTGCATTACCTGTTCTGTAGTAGTGCAAGCTCTGCAGAGCCATCTGACTGCTGAAACAGGAACAACATGCAAATCAATTTTTTTCTTTCTGGGCAGCTCTAAAAGCAGAATCATGCACATCGACAGGAACGCTTACTTGTGTGTTCTTCAGTGTCACCATTTCTTCTTTGAGGTTTTTGAGTTCATCCTGAAGTGCTGTGACCTGACTGGCATCTTCACTAAAAGGTTACACAATTTACACAGAGGTATAAATCATAACAAAACCAACCTGCACTTTCTATTAGCCCAAGATAATTATAAAGCACCTTACCTCTTATTTCTTTGCTCAAGCTCAGCAATAGTGTTCTCCTATTGAAAGGGAACATTATTTGCCATTAGCCCATTTTTTGCGATCTATATTTATCCTGAGAAACTGAGAAGTGATACTTTTTGGTAACAAATTAAATGTCAAATGCATGCAGTGCTTACAGCAGCTTCCTTCTTTATCTGCAGTTGCTTCAGTTCCTCGTGAAGCACATTTAACTGGCTCTCTCTCTCTTGCAAGCTGTACATAAGGGCGTGATATTTAGAAAGTGAATAAACCAGCATTGGATGTGATATTGATTTATGAGAGAGGAAGAGTAAACACCTACCTGATCTTTAGACGTTCCACATCTTCAGAGTTCACCTGGAAAATGTAAAAATAACAAACATCTTTAGGTGTGACTACATACTAGTCAGCAATTTTAGGTGTGGTTACGTATTAGTCATCTCTTTCATAGAGGTCAAACTTAAAATACTTTTACCTGTTTGTTATCCTCCTCCTTTTTATTCTGACTGGCCTCCAACAGGGAGTTGATTGACGCCACCTGCTGTTCAAGCTGTCTTTTCTCTTTCTTTGTCTCCTCCAGCTGGACAGTGAAGGCATCCACCTGAGCAGAACGCTCCTTGAGCTCAGCCTCCAACTTCTTAACACGTACTTGAAACTCTGTAGAAATAAAAACTTGCAAGTTAATCTTTAGCTTTAAATACTTTGACTAAGACTTGTCTAAGATTAATTTTTCTATTTAAACTACTGACATAAAAAAATGCCAACACTTAAATATGATAGCCTTTGCTCACTGACCTGAGAGTGTGCCACTGTCCTGTTGGGCCTTGTCCAAAGTTGCCTGCAGGCTGCCATTTCTACTCTGTGTTGTTCTGAGTTCCTCACACACCTCCTCCAATTTCCTCTGCAATGCCTGTTCTTTCTCTGCGTGGCTGGTCTGAAGAAGAAATTAAGTTGTTACAAACAGCAGAGGGCAGCAAAGTATCACTAAAACTTTTCTTGTAACTGACAGCATTGAGTCATATGCATCCTTAAAAGTTCCACAAAAGGAAAGAGCCAACAGAAAATGTCACAAAAAGAAAAAAATATTAACAGTTACATTAAACAGACATCTTATTTCTAAGCTAAGCAGTTCTTTCTACGAGCATCACAGGAGGAGATTTGATTTGGAAATGACAGAATTTCCTTTGTCTCCATGTTGTTGATAGTCACAGTCCAAAAAAATATAACTCTTTCATCATGTGAGCGTGATTTGTTGCATAATATGTACAAAGACTTTAGACTGCTGGGAGGGCAGTAAGTAAATGATTAAACAAAAGGCACACTTGACTTGTGAGAAGTGCTGACTCACTTGTTCCACATTACCAGTAATAGCTCAGAGCAGCAGCATTCCATGAGTGGGACTGTGTGGGCTGATAGTGCATAAAACAAGGAAATTAACAGACCAAAACACACTGTTGTACTTCCTGCCTGAAAACTGGAAATGGTGTCACGTTTTTATGGCCGATTACAACAGGCTGGGGAGGAGCGATGCTCGGACATGAACGCATTCCAGCTGGCACCTACAGCCCCCGTCATTGTTACAGCTGCATTCCATTCTCGGCCCTAGGCTCTATGATTACAAGGCAATTAGACGTCCCTTAACATTAGAGAGTCTAGAGATTGGTGGGGAAAGGCCTAGGCTTGCATTTTGTAGATGCTCAGACACCAACTCGCTGCAGAAACAAGATTATATAAAAAAAGCTAGAATAAATGTGGTCCCATAGCAAAACAGACAGGGAAAAAAAAAAAAAAATCAGGTCTTATGTAGTGATAATAAAGATAATGCAGCCAACCTGAAACTGTGAGAGCTCCTTCTCAGCAGCAGAGACCTTGGCCTCCAGCCCTTTCCTTATGTTCTCATCTGCAAGCACACTCTCCGTCTTCTCTCCGAGTTCCTTGGTTAACTTTGCACATTCCTGTCGCAGCTTGGCCAGCTCTGCATTTTGTCTGAGGGCAGAGGGGAGACAGACATCAGCTCAAGAGTAAAGACACATGCCTTTCAAGCCTGAGTCAACCTTCAGACCTGTTATAAAAAGAATCTGAATCAGTACACACTGTACTGAAGTTAAAACTTAATGTATTTATAAAGAGGTAAAAATCTCTTAATGCCCCATACTAGTCAGTTACCGTGTCAGCGTTTGGTAAAAACTCACTTGCTCTCGGCTTGACTCGTAGCCTGGTTGAGCGCATCACGCAGGATGGAGTTCTCCTGCTGTAGGCGAGCAAGTTGGGCATTGGGGCCTTTTTCCAGCTGGTCCTGAAGGCTTAGGATCTGCAGTCATTTTTAAGATTTTTTTTTAATGTTGCTAAAGAAACCATTAAGCCTGGTGCTACTGCTCTTTCACAAGAGTAATGTTTAATGTGTTTCAAGAGTAAACTAAATCTTCCTTTCTAACAGGAGTCAGATTACTCAGAGAACCATAAAATAATACAACGCAAACACAAATATACCCGTTTGATTTTTAAATTCAATGTAATGTGTATTAAACTGACCTTTGCATTGAGTCTCTGCGTTTGGGCTACGTGGTCCTGGTAGCTGGCCTGCATGCGAGCCTGCAGAGCAACCATTTCTTGCTCTCTCTTACTCAGCTGAGAACTCAGCCTCGTCTCTACGCTGGCCACCTTGGCCTTCTCAGCAGACAACTCCTGATAAATGGACGGCACAATCAGAGAAAGGATTCACGTTCATTGTGTTACAACAAGTCACTTAAGAATGAAATCTCACCAACTGTCCATCAATCTCACGAGAGAGGAGAGGATTATAAATTTTGGAACATATTATTGGCTTTACCTCTCACTTAGCACCTACCAATCAGGTTTTTAAAAAATATATCATAATACGGTGTAAAACAGAGCAGTGGCTACCAAATCAAAGTGAAACTACTGCCCCTGCATCTTAAAGATTTTTTTCTCTATTGTAACCTGATAAAGTTAGCTTCCCAATAGTGCCACCCTCAGGACAAAAGAAGAATAGTGCAGCTGTCAGTGCACAGTCATGGCAACAGGATATTAGTCCTTTTAATTTAGTTTATCTGCTGCCATAATGCCAAACCACACTTTCAGGCTTAGTTATAATAAGGATTTAAATGCAGCTATGATTCTCGTCCATATTATGAGTAATAATAGTCTCACTGGGCAGACCTGCTGTTTTTGAGACTCTTCTATGTCTGACCTTGGTGAGCTCTCGAAGACGATTCTTTACTGCAGAAGCATCCTCTTGCTCTGCTGCCAGCTGTTTCTCTCGCTCGTCCAGCTGCTTCTTCAGCATGGCCACTGGGTCTCCTTTCTGAGTGGCCTAAACACACAAACAAACACACAGAGAGATGCAAAAGAATGAATCTTTCTTCAACTCTCAAATGTATTCAGTGAACTATGTTCTTTTGTGAGGCTTTTCCTTCACTGACTCTGCTGTTCCATACCTTGTGCCAGGTGTCCTGGATGATGCCAACTTTCTCAGACAGAATCTCGATGAGCCTGTGTGCCTCTCCCTCACTGAACACCATGCTGCTGATGGTTGATACCAGGGCCTTATAAGGCAGGTACAGCGGAGCATCGGCAGAATCCACTGCTGCAACTGCAAAGGCAAACACAGAATAATGCAGAAGAATTAAATAAACTCAGAATTAATTAATATCTAAAATAAGGTGGTCTAGACAAAGGTGACTGAATTCTCTCACACCGCCTTAGGAAAAGGACAATGCTACAACATGTCCTTTGGGTCTGGGGCCCTGGGCATTTTCAGATGGCAAAATAATGGGGCATTGTGGCACCAGGCGGAGACAAGCCTCAGGCAAGTGAGAAAGCCGACCCCACCTCTCTTCTCATTGTCAGCAGCACTGAGAGGCTTTGTAAGTTAACAAAACAGAGCAACAGTGTTTGGACAAGCTGGTGTGCTCTCTGTCCTCCAGAGCTGAGTGCCAGACGTTACCCACCACTGCCATTGGCACTATTTCCACAAGTCCACAGCTCAAGTTCATCAGTACTGACAAGTTATTCCTGACTTAGATTGTAAGTATGTGTATGCAAGCCAACTCTTAAACATTAAACTCTCACTACAACAACCAGTGTTATGGCTAATGTAGTTCCTGCCATTTCCATTGATTTAAATGAGAAGGTCTATTATAGAAACTGTAACAGTAACAGCAGATAGCTGCATAGCATAATAGCAGGCCTTTGCGTTGAGCAAACAATGTCTTGTTTACATTAAAGAATAGCTGCTTGTAGAGTTAATCAAAGAGCAAACAACCAGCTTCCCAGAAAAAAATGTCGATATCTAAAACATATGAAGGGTTACCAAGGAAGTAAAGACAGTGAGTACTTCTCATTTTGGAACATGTACAACATTAGATCTTCTGTTTTACACTGATGTGAACTCATTCCTCCTCCACCACTGGAGATGGACCAGTCCCTTAAATGTGCCTCAAAAAGAGCAGGGAGGAGGCTTCGAGAGGAGCTTAGAGCAAGGAAACACGTGCATCCTAAAAAGTATTCTGTATGCACACACAGAAAATCACCAGCACTGGAACCAAGGATTCCCATTCATCTCTCCCTCACATCTCTTTGGAAGAGGTAAAAGATGCCAGAAAGACATATGTGAGGGAAATGAAGGGACATATTAGCATAATAAAAAGCAGCCAGTGCAGCACTGTGGTCATATCTGAAACTAAAGCTGCGGTTTCTGTAGAGCTATGTGCATTGTCATCTACCGTGTGTAGACTGCCTGTTTCGGAGCCATTCCTCTTTCTTTAATAACTTTAAAATTAAACTATATAAATATTAAAATAAGATTAATAATACTACATTTTGCAACATCTAGTACACAGTAATCAGAGATCTCTAAAATATAAATGCTTACCAGGCTCAGTCTTCTTCTTTGATGCCTTTTTCTTGGGTTCTTGTGCTTTTGCTGCAACAGAGGGAGCCTGCTGGGATCCCACCGGGGGCACAGCCATCACTGGGACATCTTTAGTGACAGCCTCCAGCACCGGAGCAGTTTTAGATGGAGCTGGTACAGACTTGGTTGGTGCTGGAGCAGATTTGGATGTGACAGGGGCAGGCTTAGCTGATGCAGGAGCAGCAGAAGTGGAAGATTTGGTTGAAGAGGACTTGGCTGTTGTAGAAGTTGGAGCAGGAGCAGACTTCGTTGAAGCAGGTGGAGGAGCGGCCTTGGCTGAAGCAGGTGAAGGAGCGGCCTTGGCAGAAGCAGGTGGAGGAGCGGCCTTGGCTGAAGCAGGTGGAGGAGTACACTTGGCTGAAGCAGGTGGAGGAGCGGCCTTGGCTGAAGCAGGTGGAGGAGCGGCCTTGGCTGAAGCAGGTGCAGAGGATGGAGCAGTTACCTTCGTTGGGGCAGAGACTGGAGCCTGGGTTACGGCAGAAGCTGCAGAGGACTTGATCGGTTCAGACACAACTACAGATGACTGGGTTGAAGCTGGCTCAACCTTTGCCACTTTCTGCTTCTTCTTCTTCTCTTTAGGTGAAGGTGCAGGTGAGGGCTCAGGAGCTGGGTTTGGTTCAGCAGCAGACTTGGGCTGCATCTCTGCTGCAACTTCAAAAGTGGAGACAGGCACAGAAACAGAAGGAGCTACAGTTGGCGCAGTTACACCCTCACTGACTATGTCAGCGTCAGTGTCGGCATCGCCTTCAGAAACGTCTTCAGCTTTCTCCTGCTCTGGGATCTTCCCATTGGGCTTTTCATCTTTCTTCTTTCCACGGTTCTTCTTCTCAGACACTTTGTCCTTTTTCTTTTTCTCAGTGCGAACAGACTGTGTCTTACCCAGTTCTCTGCGCTGTTTAGCCAGGGCCTCCTCATAAGAGGTCTCCTTCATGGAGAAGGTGGAGACGAGGGCAATCCCAACAGCAGAGATCACCATGAATCCACCAAAAACCATAATCCCAAGGGTCTGGGGGTCATAGATATCCATGGCTAAATTTTAGTAAACCTGGAAAATAAAAATAAAAGGGGGGGGGGGGGGGGGATTCACTTTGTCATTCATACTCAGACAAAATTGTAATATTACCAAAGAAAAAAATGTAAGTAACATTAGCTGCTTTAGCAAAGCAACTGATCAGACAGAATTACCATTAATGCTCTTAGGAGAAACAATCCTAGCTTTTACATCAAACGGCCTCAAGGTGTCACTGTCAAGTCCAATAACTTGTGGCCACAGAAAGCAGAACAATAAATCTTGAACTCTGAAACCAAATAGTTGCTTACTTTCGGGTTGAATGCGTTTTTCTCACATTTATTTGCATCTCATACAGTCAGTTTAACACTGAATGCAAGAGCGATAACCTCAGACAAAGTGTCATTTAAAGCCATTCACTTTTTTAACATTAGAATTATCATTTTGATTACTGCATTTTTATAACAGAACAGGTCCATACTTTTGGGCACGATATCTTCTGAAGCAAAATCAAAAACTTTTTTGAAACAGATGCTCAAAAAATTGATCGATCATATCAAAAATGGTTACAAACCAATGTAATACACACAGAAAATGCAGAGATTTCCATAAGCTGACTTGTGGTTAAAGTAAATGCCTTCAAGAGTATTCAGCTTTTTCTTCAAGGCTCTTAAAAGTTCTTCTCACAGACCAGAACATTTCACCTGCAGGGTGAAATGTTGGCTGACTGTTTTTTGCGGGTCACTAAAACACCTTGATTTATTCTAGCAGAATTATCATTTATATCTGGAACAGATATGTTATCTTAACAGAAAATGCATAAACACAAGAAGCCAACACATGTAGAGGTTTATTGTTTTAAAACAAAGCAACGTGACACGGAAAGGAAAAGTGCAGAATAAGAGTCCAGAGTCCCTGTTCATTGCAGGGTCTATAAGCTAGACTCAAAGGGGAAGGTACGGCCCTGCCTCCTATCTGTGATGTCACACACCAGCGCATCTTTACTCAGGCTGAACTGAAGAAGAGGACTGAAAGAAAGCTAACTCGACCCCAACTGTTATATAGAAGTGCACCTTTGTTACGAAAAACACATCCCTCAGACAGAGCCTAAGATATCTGACTTTAATTCATGGCTATAGTGGTTCTCATAGAGGGTGTACTGAAGATATTTAAACTGTCTTCAGATAAAAGGCGTGAAATTGAATAAGTCGTGAAGGTTTTAAAAAGATGTATATAATAACAGCTTACTTGTTCCCCATAATCTAATACACACACATCGACTTCAATAACTTCAAAGATAGTTTATTCAAGCTAATCCTAAAATTATCCCAAAACCACAAGTGAAAGGGATTATTCAAAGTTTACAAACCGTTATGAGCACCCTATTTCTCGTGCCGCGCATTAAAGCACAGTGATGTGCAAATGCTCCAAGTATTTCATTTATTTATTTATTTTAAATTTTATATGGTTTTAATCAATACTTACCAGCTAGCACTGCAGCTAACACTATGAATCAATGAAATTGGCTAACGTCCTGCACAATAAGCGTCGCTTACGCAACAAAAATGGACAACACAAGCTGTAATAAAAATGCAGACTAAACAGTTAGCGAGAAAAAGGTCTAAAATCATTTTAAATAACTTCCGTCTGGTCTGTTTCTATGGCAGTAGTTTTCTTAGGGGCTAACAGTTAACAGCTTTCCAAGCTAGCTAAAGATGGTTCAATGAATAAAAAAATTCCAAGAATCCCACGCTTACCCCGGCGCTGATAACGCTACGTCTGCTCGCTTCAAAGGGAATATACTGAGGTCGAGTTATAGATGAAGTGGCTTTTGAGCAAAGCTACCTATATTTCCAGCTATCTGGCTAACTTGTCTTTTTTTCCAGTGCTCTCCTCCTGACTCCGCTGGAGAATCCTCGGTCTGCTGTGAAGTCGTGGCACTTTGAGCTGGCTAGACGCGCTGGCCCCATGCCCCAGATAGCTACCATAAATCCACAAGGTTTCTGATTGGCTGGAATGTTCTCAAGACGGAAATGAGGCTGCTGGGAGTTGTAGTTTACTGCGGTCATGGAAAAAGTTCGCACAGTGAGATGGTTTTTCAGTCAAACAAAAGCGATTTGTTTGAAACGGAGAGTAAGTAAGTAAGTTTCCTGTTACTATGTCTTTTAACTGCGCTCACTCTGGAGGAGGGTATGCTTTGTAAAGTTGAGAAGAAACACTTTTTTACACTTAAAAGCGCCTTTTTTCGTTTTTGAGGACTGCCCTGTTCTGGCAAAAGGAAGTATTCAAAATATCCACATATTTAAACAAAGTGCTCTTATTTGTAAGGCCACAGCAACTTTGAAAGGAGTAGGTCTATGGGAGGTATCTTTTCTTTAATGCAAAGTACAGTGTAACCTACTGACCTCTTCTTTTGTCAAAGTATTTTTGCTGTGAGCAGGACTTCTGCTTTTCACCACTTCCATTTATATTTTTCTACACTTTCACAATTTTGTGTCAAGAGAGTTTCAGATTTTTCCAATACACAGATACACAAGTGCACATCAGGGTCTTTTCACATCCCATAATAAGCCTTTCCGAAATCCTTGACACAACCACTTCTCAAAGTCCTTTAAAAAGCAGTTTGAGAAGTGGTGGCACTTGTTTGTTCAGGTAAGCTCGCAGATTGTCCTTGTCATTCTTCAGCAATTGTTTTGACTTTGAGATGACGGTGTGTTACTAATGCGAGCATAAAAGCAAACGATTCCCTGAGCAGGGCAGGGTGGATGAACCCAGAAAAGGTTTGGTCATAACACGCACCTTGCTTTGAGTCCTTTTGATGTTTTGTTAATGATGGAATTCCATTACTGAAGGACGAACATGCACTGTCCTCCAGACATTCCTTCACACTTTCACACCCAAGATGTGCCAGTCCCCTGTGCTTCTGTGTCAGGGGGCAGGCAAGGAGGCAATGTTAGATATTTATATTGCTGAGGGCCAAAATCGAAGTGCTGCTTTCTCTTCTTACTCTCAGAAGCTGAGAAGAATTTCGGAAATCTTTGCAGGACCAGGAAGAAGCATCCTAACCCGTTTCAATAAGGAAGCACAGATGAACCAGTTACGTCAATAAGCCCTGCAGGTGCGGTTAAAAAAAAAAACATTCAGAGAGTACATTCTCTTTATGGGGAGGTTTTCATGCGTCATGGCTCTGAGTCCTACTGTAAGGCTTATATCAGCATTTATGATGATTTTCTGGTGACCACTGCTGAGCTCTGAGCCATGAGGCAGGTGCTTTCACAGGCTCACTCAACCATGAACAAAACCAAAGTGAAAAAAGACTATATGACACAGCAGACAAACGTACACCTGAAGCAGTGTCCCTTTTTTCTCGCGCTCTATTGTGCTTTCTTAAAAAATCCTGGGCCTGATTATGTAATAGTGCTTTGCATGCCACTGAGGATTAAAAGTGGAATATAAAGATGGTACTGAATAAATTATTACTGGCAAATCACTAACAATCTATCCAGAAGTTCTAAGAATGCACAAAACCCATTTCTTATCACAGCCTGTAAATGATCTAAGTTTGCCTAGGAGGAGATACAGAAATTCACAAAATCATCTAACTACAGTCTATCTTTGAAGCAAACACCATTTATCTTTTTTACACCGGTTTACGCAGCCAAATTTCACACAGTGCGTCCTTTTCTCCAACGGTTTTGTTTCTGAGGTGACTTATCAGATCAGTGGAGCTGCACAAAGAGAACATGAATAGACTAAATTTAGGACTGATACTTTTCTGTTTCATGTAGCTCTGTAGCTGTGGTGAAGGGACTTTAACCCCACATAAGCAAATGTCTCTTCTTTGGCAACCTTAAACACACGTCTACGGTTAACATCTATGCCTTTTTTTTTTTTTTTTTTTTAATCTCATCTTGTTCCAAAGGCAGGTCTTGCTTTAACTCTTTGATGCTGCACTTCTAAATCCTGTTTGCTCTTACCACAGCTGGCAGGCTCCTTTGTTTGTACTGATTATTTGTTATAATGTCATTGGCTACAGTCAGCTGTTTTAACCAATCAGTGACTAGCGCGAACCTTACAGGTCACTGTGACTGAAAGACTGGGGCTGTCTAATATTGACAGATCCCCCACGGATGTATGAGTAGACTCTACGTGCATTATCATTGCAATTCTGCTTTTCTACAACTCCAACAGCAAAAGCTTCGTTAAAGAATCTGTATTATCCATTAGGATGTTCATCATAATAATGGCTTTAAATTTTTTGGGTTTAAAAAATAATAATAAATATTTACTGAGTGCATTGCATACTAGCAATAAGTCCTTGACCTGTTACACAAAATATTGGTAGTTCTACCTGAGCTGTACGTTGCTTTGTGCAACTGCTAAAGTAGGTCACACAGTGAGCACGTTGGTCATGGTAATTCCCATAAGCCCCCTGGCATTTCCTCAAAGGTTACCTAATACACGATACCGTCCAATTGCAGGATCCACTGTGGTCGATGGATTTAACACAAACGTGCATACAGCTGTGTGTAACTTCAAGGACACCGTAGAAATGCTGACAGTGCCACCTAGAGGTAGTAGTGGAAGAGCTTCAGGCTCTTGGTACGTGAGTGGAGAATAGTAAGGATCGAAGTAAGAGACTGCATGTGTGGCATAAAAACAAAAAACCAAGATGAAATTTGGGAAAGTAGGGTTTATTAAACAGCCTTAATAAGAATTTTATAAAATGCTAATGTTCTGTATGAAAAAACATCATGTGAAGGAATTCACACAGCTGGAATCCATTAGAAATACATTCAATTTCTTAAAAAACTATAATGCATTTTTAACACTTCACCAAGCCTGGTCGTGATTGTAAAGTAGTTTTCAGCTTAGTGCATCTTTCATTATTATTCCATTTTATTTTTTTCCAAACAAACTGTTGAGGGGATCAGGAAAATATAGGAGGTCTCCGTGAAACTATCAGTAACAAATCGGAAAAAGTAAATAAAGATAAAATAACCGCAAACTGAAAAGGAATAAGCAATGGACACAGCGGGAGTAAACAGGCAGGTGCAGCGACAATGAGTGTCTTTAAATGAAACCAAAACTATAAATGTATACTTTTCTATGCTCTATGCTCAAACAGCCTACTATTTGACTCCATCCCACATCTTTGATAACTGTGAGATTTCAGGCCACGTCTTACAAACCAGAATGCGGGAAACCAATCCAATTCCTGAGGAGAAGTTCAGCTATTTTCGTACACTACGATTTTCTGTCTTATCTTCTATGTGAGTCATGAGTTTTCTTACTAGAGGGTTGGTTTGGCTGTTCACTAATCTCAGAGCCCAGGAATGCAGAGCATGAGGATGTTTTTTTCCAGGCATCGGTTTTGTTTCTGTAAAACTGTTTAATTAACAAAAAATAAAAGCCCCAAAAGAGAAAACACATAAATCATAAATCAATCAATTATGTGGAAATGATTATCTAAGTATTTTAAAGTTGTGTAAAAGTATATATAAAGAAAGAGGTTAGAGTGGAGGAAATGAAGGCAGAAACATGATCGAAAGGCAAGAAATATAATATGTGTTTAAGGTAAAAAATCAAAACAAAAAACCCCCAAAATGATTTGATGCTGCAAAAAAATATGGAAGACCTTGATGTTGGGCCGCCACATTCTCTTCTGGAGCCATTCACATTGAGCTAGACTTCCTTAAATTAATGGAAAAGGTTGGACCACAGACCAGAGGACAGGGACTCTGTAAACATGAAGACACTGTGCATACAAGACACTTAATCTTGTGCAGGGTTTAAAAGTGGCATCAGATCCAGGCGAGAGCGGGCACAGAGCTGAGATTCATGTCCATGCAAGGCCCCCTCCCCCGGGGACGCCCAGTTTCCGTTCTTTGACTGGTCACTTTGTGATGGCAGCACAGGAATACTTCAGCGCATCAGTTGCTCTTGAGCAGCTCGATGCAACCCTGCAATAGAGCCACGCTGTTCTGTGGACACAAAAGCAACAGAACATTCATTGGGCTTGAGCAAAGCTTTGTATCACATGCTTGTAATGACATGTAAGCTATTTATAACTTTTTTTTTTTACTTAAATATTTGTCTTTATTAAAATTTTGCCATTTGTCTCTTGGAGCATTGAAGGGAAAAGATGATAGTACATATGCATCTTCCTTTACTTTGCTGCTCACCTTGGCGTGCTTTATCTCAAGCTCAGCCATCTCTATGAAGTTCTTTCTGAAGGCCACGACTCGTCTGCCCTTGAAACTGGTGAGTTCTGTCAGGATAAGATTGCGGAGTTTAAAAAGAAAATGTCACTTTAGACACAAAGAAACGAGTACAGAGGCAGTCTGCATCGGTTACGCATGAACACACACACCTTTCTTCCCAGATTCTGAGAGCTTGTCAAATTTCTGCAGGCACTGCCGCTGGTGTTCCTCCGCCTGGGGAATATCCTTGCTCTTCAGTCGGGCCTTATCCAAAGCTTTGTTAGAGTTCTCGTAGTCAGCCAACGCCCGGGCTCGTCTGTACAGAAGGTCCTAAAAACCATGTTAGAAATAGTTTTACGAGATGAATAAAAGTTTGGCAGTAGACCTAAAGAAGCCCTTCAACATGCAACATTTTACAATATTCAAATTGTTACTGTTATAAAAAGGCATGGACAATATTGAGTTTAATTCACAGAAAGCAGGAAGTGCATTCCTCATCTATAGTTTCTTTCAACTCTTTCACATACTGAGGAAAGTAGTTTGCGATTACTTGTGCTTAGTGACATGGTGTGCTCTCCTGCTGAAAGTGGCCATCAGAGGATGGGTTCCCAAAGAGTACCAAGAAAATATCCCTCGCACCATTACACCACCAACAGCCTGAACCGCTGATTCAAGGCAGGACGGATCCTTGCCTTTATGTAGTTTACACCAAATTCTGACCCTACCATCTGATGGTCGCGGCAGAAATTGTGACTCATCAGACCAGCCTACTTTCCAGTCATCTATTGACCAATTCGGTGAGCCTGTGTGAACTGCAGCCTCAATTTCCTGTTCTGAGGTGACATGAGTGGCACCCACTGGAGCTTTCTGCTGCTGTTGCCCATTTGCTTTAAGGTTTGATGTGCTGTGCATTCAGAGATGCTCTTCTGCGCATCTTAATTGTAAGGAGTGACTGTTTGAGTAACTCTCTGGGTTACCAAGCCATATTCACCGGGGGAATTCCCACTTGTGGGATATTTTCTCTTTTTAGCACAGTTTTCGGTAAATGCCAAGATGGTTATTTGTTAATATTAATGAGCAGTTGAACAGCTGCACCTTATAAAGTGGCCATTAAATGTATATAGAGTGAGAGATACAGCGACTGGGCACAATGGTTATAAATCTGTCCAAGCTGTGTGAAGACAGAAGATGAACATGTCTCACCTTAGCAGCTTGGATGTCTCTCATGTAGTATCTCAGCAGCTCTGTGAGTTTTAGGTCCTGGTCAGACGCCACTCTTCCCTCCACTTTCTGCAGAGACAATATTATGTTCAAACTAAACCAGAGCAGAGTAAGTGTCACTGCTTGTTATTAGTTAAAGCTCTACTTACTCTAAACTTCTCAAACAAGTCTGACAGCTTCTCAAGATTTCTGCAGGAAAAAAGAAAAGAAATCACTACAATGTCACACAGAGCCATGCTCTACATCTGTGTAATAACACATATTTCACGTGTTGCACTCACTTCTTATTTGCTGTCATATCATCAGCTGCGAGACTGTTCAGAGTGGCAGAAATGTGAATATAATCATCTGCAATATCTGTAACAAGAGAAATATCAAAATGTAGAAAATTGCACACATAAATTAAATCATCCAAACCGAGTAAATGCTCTAAGATAAACATGACATACTTTTGTGTGCACGGGTCATTTTCTCTGCTTTGGCAGTGGAATCTTTGATCTTGCTGTAATAGTCAAGCAAGAAGGTTTTTTCCTGCTCAAAAAAGTCATCAACTTCCTGCAGGCGAAACAGAAAGACACAAAAGTCATTAAAGAAGTGGCTATAATGCTTCACGTGGGACACTATCCAACATTAACTGCAAGCAGACTGTGCATAAGTCTCACCTTTACTCCTGAGATAAGGACTTCATCAGCTGACTTTACCATGTTTTTAAAGAATCCTCCAAACATTTCCTTTGCATTTTTTCGCCTCACACTGAGCTAAAATGACAGAATTTGAACACAGTAATCAATAATTCTGTAATTTATTAATGAGAACTTTATATATGATGCTTTGAAAAATAAGGACTGAAATAAGGCTGCAATGATTCATTGAGTACCATGTAAGTAGTTTGACATGGAGCGTCTACACACGTTGAAGAACAGAAGCGGAGCTGTTATCGTTAGCGACCACTGCACTCCCCATTAAAACCTTTATTAGGAAAAAGCTGGCGGGAGTCCCTCATCAAACTGCTTGTTCAACAAAGCTCCAGTGTAAAGAAAAGAGAACTCTGTAGCTGCCCCCATTCACCGCCATTTGTTTTACACAGGATTTATTTACAGTAAAGCTACAGAAGTTAAAATAAAAGTGTATGTGTGCAGGTGAACCGTTAGCTTAGTGTGACATGATGTTTAAATTATGCAGCTGCTGAAGGCTGATGGCAGCTGTCCTACTTTCTATCACAGCGATACCTGCAGCAAGCAGGGGTGTGTCTAAGGGGGAGCATGGGGTGTACTAGACAATATTTGTTTCAGGGCTTAAATGACATTATTCTACAGACTTAGATTACCATAAATATAAAAAATTATTTATGAATTCAATTGTATTAAGTGCTATTAAAATTACAATTTCTAAAATAAAAACCAATGAGCAGTGATATTGTGATATTTCTTTTTTGATTATTTGTTATTCCTCATTAATAATGACAGAAGTATTTTTATCCAATTAATTGATGGGACAAACTACATGTTTACTTAAATAATCAATAGTTCAAGCCCAAGACTTTAGTATTATTTGTGAATCTACCAACATTTCATTACTTTGCATAGACATTTCTAAAAATTGTATACAGAATATTTAACACTTATCTGAACTCTATGGCTGCTGCTACTGACAGACCACACAGATAAGTGTGCTGATCACAGCAGGATGCAAACCATGTGTCATAAACTCTACTTCCTCTCTTTCCAACGAATAACCCGTGAAAGGAAGTCAGCACTAAGAGGAACTCACATCCTGGTCATACTCCAAGAAAATCTGGAAGTTTCTGTCTTTGCTTAAAACAGGGTGAGAAGACAGTCTCTGCAGGAAGATTTCATGCACTTGGACAGTTTTCTTAAAGACGGCCAGGTATTCACTAAAAAAATACAAAACAGAATATATTACATGGACATTTTTGGTGAAGTGGACAATATTTTACATACGTAGCTTGCTAATAGAAATCTAGCATGCCATGAAGATAAAAGGATACAAAGAAAAATCCAGTTTTTTGATTTGAGTGTCGCACTCACGCCTCCAGCTCCTGTTTCATTTTAGTGTACTCCTCTTTGGTCATAGTGGCTTCACCTTCCCCCAGCTTGTGCATCTTGTCTCTTGGGCTGTCAAAGTCAGGCTTCGGGGGTGCTGGTGGAATCTGTGAATAATGAATCAGGAAACAAATAAATTTTCACTGATAGTTAAATGGTTGTGAGGCTTCAAAAAAAGAGAAAAAAAGTCTATTTTATACTTTTGGAATTTAAGTTTGCGTTTATGGTTTCTGTTGGTTTCTGAGTGCAAACGATTTAAAAGTTAAGTTGAACTGTGAAATCAACAGCTTCTGTCTCTGGGTGTGAGCCATCTCTGTAAATAGTTCTACGCACTATTAGGCCAGCATAATCCTCCGTCTCCACCAGAGTGTCATGTAACCAGATGAAATCTTCATGCTGCCTGGGAACAGAGAAATCCGGCTTCTGGAAAGAGCTCAGTGTGGTCTGGGAAAACAGTTAATAGCACTTTGTAAATATTACTGACAACATATCAGCAAACACTATTATAGAAGGGATTAAAGGCTAGGATTAAGTTTAAACGTTGTTCTTTCTCACTGTTGAGACACAAACATTCTTTTCCTTTTTACCTTTGTATGAACTGTAAACTTGACTTTGTCTCTTTCACAGAGTGCATCGGGAATGTCAATAAGAAGAGAGGCATCATGGTTTAGGTCCACAGACACAGAGCGCAACTGAGGAGAAATAACAGACCAAAAAACATAAACACATTGCTTTTGTGTGTGAAGTCATTTGGTTTTTAAACATTGCTTTTAGGACATATTCAACAGTTCTTGCCATTTTTGACTTATTACCCCTGATGTTTGGTTTGTGTAGCTCGACAATAAGACAGGCAGAGCTTATTGAATCCTGTATTTTTAAAAGATGGCTTAATAATACTCATCAAAAGACTGAGATTTTGCATTTGGAAAACGAGAAGTGTCCACAGAGAATCGTATGTGTCTACCAATACACATTCTTTCAGCTCGATTTGGTAATCAACAGACCTCAATAACTCTAGGGTCACTTCGCTGACTATTTCTTTGTATTGGATATAAATATTTTATGCAACGGGCACAAACAATCTCATTTGCTCATGTTTCATATTTCCCAACTGCAACAGTACCAGTAAAAACTTGCCACTAAAGCACTTCTACAAATCCTCAGTGGCTGCAACTTCACAATATACAAACATCTCTGAGGCATATTGTAAGCAGATACAGTGCTGAGCCCAAAGCATTCATCCTGATTCAACACCCAACATGGAATTAAGATACAAACCGAATGAAAGCAACTATGAAATCTACTGAGCTCAATCTATAGACATTATCAATTTTAAAAAAGAACTAAACATTTTATCTAAAATGCACAGGGATTCAAGACAAGTGTACAGAACTGTGCCTCCAGATGCGCTAGTCCTGCTTGAGCTTAAAAACTAGGCCCACACCCTTGGTAAATAAAGAGTAAACATATCTCATCATTTACAGTCTTGCTGGACGAAGCGACGTGTTACACTTTACTGACAGTTTATAAGATATAGCCATCTAAAATTCCTGCATTTCCTCAGGTTTTGTTGCAACTTGTGATGAGGTTTTAATGCTACTTTGGTATTTTTTATTTTTATTTATTTTTTAGCAGTCTAACTCGACTGACATAAATGGTATGATTCAGCAGCACCACAAGCTACATCTGTCAAAGTTACTGTGAGGTTTAATTAGCATCTGTCAAAACAGCAGAAAAAAAAACTTCACATACAGACCACACTGCGATGCCAGTGAGCTTTGTGCTGCACAGCAGCTGAATACACCAGTTTGTTGGACACAAAAAACAGCAGAAGCGCCACATTCATGACATTGGTGCCTAGCCGAAAATTACCGTCTTTTTATTATAAGCGTTGAATTACGCGGAGGAGGTGGGGGAGTCAGAATTTAGCACCGGCTAAGCGACTTTTCTGTCGCAATGTGTTGCATGTTTAGACGCGTTCGCTGCAACAAATTTTATTAGAAAACAAAATCCCCACCCCAACCAGGAGTTTTAAAATACCGTTCCTGACAGTCTCGTCAATAAACTGTTGGCTAGCGTTAGCCGGAGGCTATCGTTATGTAGAACGAAAAGAACTCAATAACTTAGCCAGAAAGCAATCGTTAACGTTAGCTATCTTGGTGCTGACTAGTAATGCAATTTTTATTGCTACGAAAGGTTTAACCTACCTTTTCTTTACTGTTTTCATCTATTGATGTCATAATGGCACTCAAATCGAAAGAATGCCAGGAAGACGATCACTAGAATAACACAACTATTTGCAGGAAGCGAACTCTCTGGTGGCTAGTTAGCTACCAAAACGAACTGTCAAAACGTTTTTTCGCCCACATCCCAGTGACGACAAATTCAATCCCGCCTCACATGAATATGACTGGACAGTGTAGGAATTTACAAACGCTACGATTGGCTCTTCGCTTACTCAATCGCATCACACTCCTGTAAAAAGTTTTCATAAAGCACGGGCATTGTGATAACTTATTTTTTTTATAAACAGCAGTGTCACACCTTTTTAAGTAACGGACAGTTGCGTACTAACGAACAAAAAAAGTAAAAGGACAGCTCAGTCAACTGTGCGGCAGAGTAAATAATTCGACGGATGTATTTTGATGTTACACCGCACATTATGGGTAACGTAGTTTATAAGGTCGTGAGTTTATTCGTTGAAAGCACCGCTCGGAACTCCATTTCCCAGCTACAGGATATTGTGTAACGAAAAGGCGCGTCGTTCAGAAACTGTCCGATTTGTTTGGAGTCACATGAGAACATGTTGGGGCAAGTACCACCGGTGGTGAAAATAAATACAAAATCCTTAAATATACTTTGAAGCTTCAGGCCCGCTGTAGTTGCCTGTAGTAATTTAGCCAATAAGATATCGCCTTGTTGGCCAATTGTGTGAAAGTCTCCAGAATGTTCACTTTTAAACGAGTTTTATGCGTCAGAGGCATCATTGTACCTCAAAGCACCTCCCTCCCCGTGAGCCACTTTTCTGCTTATCATTGTTTACGATCGTCAAAAAGACGCAGTCCGTACAGTTCAGTGGACACAGAGCGCTACTCTTCTCTCGTGAAGTCCGTCATGTCGACCAGGGTCAGTTCTCAAACTCCGGAGACCCTCCAAGCGGAAGATGACCAAATGTATGGACCTGTTGTCAAAGCCCAGACTCCTACAATCGCAAAGACGAGGGTACCTAAAGTCCTTCATCCATTCTTAGACTGTCAAGAACCTATAGAAACAGAAGAGCCAGAGTCAGGACCTCCAGCTCGGATTTTGTTAAACAGAGGGCAAGGCAGGTCTCTGGTACCAAGCGTGACCCGCATCCTTCAGCAGACCCTCTCCCCAGACCAGATCTTCTACCTGGAGAGGTGGAGGAAGAAAATGATTGCGGAGCTTGGAGAGGAAGGCTTCAAAGCATACAGCCAAAGTAAGATATGAAAGACTTGAGTTATCTTAGTGTGAATGTGGTGAGATCAAATGAAAAAGTGACTCTGTCTTTTTGTTGTACTTAAAAACAGATTTATTTAGGCAAGGGAAGCTTTTCCATTCAGCCTTGGAGGATGTTCTTACTTCACATGCAACATGGAAGGATAGAAGTCCTTCAGAGTATCCACCTGAGGTACAGGGATACATGCAGAGTGTCTCTGACATCCTGGAGGACATCCGAGCGGTGAGAGCTATAGAAAGCACCGTACAGCATGAAACACTGAACTACCTGGGAGTTGTGGATTGCGTTGCTCGCTACAGGTGAAAAAACTGATTTCCAGACCTCTTTTCCACACCAGGCTTGAGTTATTTATCTTTTTTTAAACTAATTTCCTTAACTTGACTCATTCAAACTTTTTCCTGCAGGGGTGTACTATGTGTTATTGACTGGAAAACTTCTGATAAACCCAAACCGTTCCTAAGCAACACGTACGATAACCCTCTTCAAGTGGCGGCCTATGCTGGGGCTTTGAACAGTGATGCCAACTACAAGTACCAGGTGATCTACTAAGATAAATGATGTGATTAGCTTGTATTTTTTTTACAAAGGTTGCACTGTTCAAAATATATCTTTGTGATTACTGTGTGCTGCTGATATGTTCCTGCTGCAGGTTGAAAATGGACTCATTGTTGTGGCATACAAGGATGGCTCTCCTGCCCATGCTCACCAGCTCAACTCAGAGCTGATGTTGGAGTACTGGAAAACATGGCTGCTACGACTCGAAGAATTCACAGAACAAAGGTAAAGCAGTCAAGAGCAGTTTCTCATTTTACTACATTTTGTCACATTGTATATAAATTTTACAATATATGTATATGAAGTAATTACAGTTACAAAAATCACAAATGCCACCAAAAGATTGAGTTTGTGTCTGGATGCTGGACGTTAAGCACTGAATTACATTCTTATGCTCATTTGTAGTGCAAATAATTTCATGTTTTTTCCTTCTTCATTTCAGATCCAGTGCAGAAAAGAGATAAGCTGTAGAGACAAAAAAAATCAAGCATATTCCAGAGCAATAAGAGGGCCAAAAAAAAGAGCTATTAACCCATAAATCTAGCTACTATATTTATTCCAACTATTTTCTAACAGAATTTGCTCACGTTGTGACTGTAACTTATTAACAGAAAAAGGTGTAGCATAATTTTGTTTTACTTCTACTCTGTCCCTCATTGAAATATTTGAAATTCATTTACTCTAAACCAGGCTTCCCTGTAAGAGGGATCTTCAGTGAAGCCCAGGTTTGCAAAGAGCCTGTAGGACACAGCGTTCTCCTCTTCTATGAAGCTGTAAACTGGGTAGCCCAGTGCATGATTCCTCTTGGCCAAGCTGCTGACCAGGATTTTGGCATAGCCTTTCCCTCTGTGCTCTGGCAGCGTGTAAAGCATTCCTATAGCGCCTGATGCATAGGTCAGAATCCAGGATACAGGCTTTCCTTCAGCATCCAGCACGCAGCAGGAGGGGAAGTTTGCAATCATGTTGCGGATCAGACCAACGGCCACATCGTCCTTTCCAAACTTCCACGTTTGGCTCACCAAGCCAATGTGCGATTCATCAAGAGAGCTGACTGAGATCCCTGAACTGACATGGAACAGAGCAAAGCTTGTATTATTATCAGGACGTAAAAGTTATAATTATGCGTATGTGTAAATAATACCTGTCAACAGGAGGAAGCCTGCTCACATCTTCCAATGTCATCAAGTAACATTTTGCCACTCTTTTACAGGGTACACCCTTTGCTGATGCCACTGCTTTGAATATCTCAGTGTGGGAAACACTGGTTCCTTTAACACAAGTAATCAAAACCTTATACATGTGAACCTGTTTTTGTCTTAAAACATGATTTATTAAAGATTAACTTGCTCCCAACATGGGAAGTGCAAAGTTTAACCATAGATGTGTCCCAACTTTTTTTGTTTTGCAGTGCCATATCTTTCTATCACTAAATGACATACCATAACACTTTGAACACAATGAAAGACAATACCATTTTGAAAGATATAATTCCACTTTGAAGGTAGAAGTACATAAACACCAGGCATTAGGACGACTTTTCATTGGCTGGTCTAATTATATCATTGAAAATCACTTGCAGTAATAGACTTCAGTGACCATATGCAGGGCTGCAGTGTGGGAGCCAGCGAATAAACAGTTTGAACTGATTCAGTAACAATGCAAACAATAAGAGAGCTTGTTGCCATTACCAACACAAAAGTACTTGCTCCAGTCAATAACAGATGACTTGCTGAGGATTTCTTCTAGAACAGCAGCATCAGTTGCAAAAAGCAGTGCATCTTTGAAGAGGTCACTCTTCTGGAAGAAAAATAGACACGTGATCTGTATTGGCATTTAAACAATGTATTGTGTGCACGCAAGCCCCCCCTGCACAGACAGTACCTGTTCAACCTGTGGTTTGCACATAATGACGCGGAACTGTGGCCACTTGTCCACTAAAACCCGGCGTACAGGGTCGGATCTGACTCTGTTTCTGATCACCAGGAAACCGTAAACCTTAAATTAATTCAGTAGTTGGTTATTTGCAGTACATTCAGCTCCTTGTAGAAATAAACATATAACAGATTTAACCGAGCATACTTGCTGCGACATGGGTAAATATTTCTTCAGCTCGTTTTCCGCTGTTTTTAACTGATCTTCGGACAACTCAAAAGCCATTTTTCTCCACTCAGGAAAAAATGAAGCGTACAGTTCGGTAAATCGCGGAAGTGATCGGAAGTCGGGGGTCTACACGACGACGGAAACGTTAGCTGGGATTGTTTCTAAAGGCTGAGGTTGTGATTCGCACTTTCGAGGCTTAAAGTTGAAGAGGAGGCACAAAAAACCCGCCCCCACATAAAAACTTGTTGATTAACTTTCAGATTTGTGACGTTTAAAGATATTTTGAATGTACACGACCGCTTTATTAGGTACACGAGTGATGTTTCTGTCATGATGTTCCACCATGACAGAAACTGGCCATTATTTAATTTTTTACAATATTCACAGATTTTTAAACTTTTTTTTTCAAGCACATGTAGCCTAAAATGCCATGTCCCTAGCCGTCTATGTTTAACTTCAATTACCAATATAAGTTATATATAAAAATAAACAAATAAAAAAATATAATATTCTACACCACCAACATCTAGTGAGCAGCAGCTATCTTGTTGATGCCCGAGGTTAAAGGGATATATCCAGCCTGCTTTGATTTGATTGGATGAAAGAAATGATTCAAATAACTCATTACAGTCACAGTATGCAACATGCAACACATCAAACCTTGAAGTAGATGGGCAAAAAGACCCCACCGGCTGCCACATGTGACAGCTCAGAACAGGAACTAAGCCTGTCCACTGAGCAGTCTGGAGGTCACAGTGGAAACACCCACAGTGTACTTTTTGACTATGCTGAGGAGTTGAGCTTGTCTGTAGATTAACTATACAAGGATTAATTTTTAAACATGTTCAATGGATCACAGAAATATTGCAACACTGTCATTTAACTGTTAACAATTACACGTCAAATGGAACTCCGTGAAATTTAGACAGCACGGCCTCACGAAACTGGAGGAACATCTGGGCTTCAAACACCGTGTCTTTCATGTTGTTGGCTGATGTTTACTACACACAGCTGAACAAAAAACACATAAAATTCAGTGTTGTTGAAAGGTTTTATGCAAACAGGGATTTTAAAACCTTTTTTTTTCTTTACAGCTTTCTACAGGTTGTGTCAGCTCTCCAGTTTGACCAGTTTAAGAAGCGTTTTAGCTTCTTCCTCATTACACACTCTTTCCTCCCTTTACACCTCATTGCAAACAGACATTGAGGTGTGTGTTAGGTGGTCTGTGCTGTATGTGCGATAGTAACTCACTGTTCTCTGAGTGTGTTTTGGCTTCCTTCCATCAAAGGCTGATCATATTTTCAGCAGTGATGTGAGATTGGATCTAATTTCTCTGCTGAATTCTAAAATATTTGAACAATATTGTAAGCAAAAATAAAATTAAACATTTAAGCCTGACCTCTATCAGTTATTCAGAATTTACCAGACATGTTATGTCAGTTTGGCTTAGATGGATTTAATTGATCTCTGATTATGTCACACACCCCAGCAGGTCACCACAGAAGCTCGACACGCAGGTTTCATATTAGTACATTAGAAAACACACACAACACTTATTACTATATACAGTAGTGACCTAAGCCATCATTAGGTCATTAGTGTAAAAAGATGCATAAAAATGGAGGCTGGTCTCCTATCCTGAGGAGGTGAGGAGATCAGACTCCTGCTGATCTCCTCTCTGCACAATCACACAGAATGCCCTGCACCATATAACCTGCAGCTGTAATGGATGCTTTCCAAAAAATAGAGGCTTTTTAAAAATAAATGAGACTGATGAGAATGCCCAGACTTCTTCAAGCTGATAGAAAGGTAACTCAATAACTACTCATTACATCCAAGCATCCTGCACCGCAAACCTTGAAGCAGATGGGCTTGTGCGGCACAAGACCACACCAGGTGTCACTCCTGTCAGCTGAGAACAGGAAACTGATTTGATGCTATCCTTTCAATATTCCAGCATTTTACTGGCAAGGCATACCTAAAAAGAAAAAAAAGATTACAGAAAAAACAAAACAATGGACGACTTCTTGCACAGCAGAGGAGTAGGGGAAGTTGCTGACACATCTCCGGGAGTGTATGTGTGAGAAAAGGGACACAAAAGACACATTGAAGGCAACAGTGGCATGACATTCGTGACTGCAGGCTGAGTAAGCTGAAATCTATTGTGGTTCTTGTTCATACTGAGACATAGCAGGCTGTTAGTGGGGAATCAATGTAAATAGTTATTTAAAGCACATGAAACTCTCTGTGGACTCTGCTGTGACCGAGATAAATATCTCTTCTGCTCAGTTTCAGATATGATATGATCAAATATGATCTTTTGACAGTTCCAAAGACATTTGTGCGCTCATGTAAATCAAATCAGTGTGTGAAACTCTGGAAATCGCGGAAGTGATGTGAAGTGGACGTAAACGCTAACTGGACTTTTCCTCCAGGCTGAGGTTGTCGTGATTCGCACTTTCAAGACGTATAATTGAAGAGAACGTACGATAATCATTGTCACCACCACCACCAACGCTCAACATCCCTGTTGCTCATTAATTTTATATTTGTAAAGTTTTAAATACAGTCACAGTTTGTTTGGTTTTTCCTGGAGACCACGGGTAAATCCAGGTGTAGCCTCTAATACTTCACCAAAACACTGAGACCCTAAACCCTCTCTCAGGAATCTGAACCCTTTATTTTAATGATAAAAAAAGAAAGTGGACTTTAAAAAGTGCTGTACCTAAACCTAGATTAACCAGGTGAAAATAAATGAGAACACGCAAGTACAGCGTGTGCGTGTTTGTGTTTGTGCGTGAAGCAGTAATAAATGACACCAAGATAACAATTAAATGTCTTTTACTTTGGAGAACCATGGATAGTATTACTTGCAAATTAATGCGCATCATACGTGGGAAAGACATCCAACAACAGACCACTTCTTTATTGAACAGCAGAAGAAAAGGAGAAGTTGTGAAGGATACACTTTTGCTAATCATTGTTATACAAGCCAGCAAACATCAAGAGCGACTTTCATTGTTCTTTTTGTTAAATCTTATGGCTCCTGTGTTGTTTGATTGTAAGCCTCATTGCCTGGGGAATCATTTTATTGGGTCACCTTACTGAATTTGGTGACCCTGCTTTGGCTTATAAAGCTGCCAAATAAAATAAATTTCTTCCACCTCATTACTCCGCTTATAACATAATTAACCCCGCTCAGCTGTCCTCACCAGCAGATCACATAACTGTCTCATATTTACTCAGATGGGAACATTAACTGGTTCCTCAAGCCTTGGTCAACAGACAGGAGAGAACCTTCCAGTCTTGCCTACCTCATGGTTACACAGACAAGTTAGCTTTATTTGCTCCCCTCAGTTTTTAATGAAGTACTAAACTGTCCCCATTTTTAGAAGCATATTAGCTTCAGTTTGAAATGTTTGTACTTAATTATACTGTTAGTTGTTTTTTATGATTCACAGCTGATTTAGCTAGATAAATGCAAGGGTTGTGTCAGGAACCCAGGAAGAAAGTCTTTATGCAGATCGGGATAATTCCACAACAGAGTGGCCAAAACTCGGATTGAGGTTAATGATCCGGTGTAGTGAACCCCTTAAACTGTTGTGCAGGTAATGTGATTGATTTGATTGTTTCTTAGCAAAACGTTATCAATGGTGGGGACTGATTCTACTTAGAGAAGATTATTTTTGGAGTTGATCCAGGAAGTTGTGGAAAGGTTCTTTACTATTCTGAAATAGGGGAAAATTGGATATTTCACACCATATTATGACAAATATATCAAAATGAAATTTGGAGAAGTTAGCTTGAAAATAATGCTACTTACAGGTGCCCTTTCTGACCCCAAAGCAAGCCCCAAGGAATTAGTGTCTTCTCCAAGAAATCACATACTCACTCAGATCCAGATGTGGATCCTACTGGATCCAAACACTCAGAACATGCATGTAATTATCATCTTTATCTGTGGTACGCAGTCTGGGACTGCTACGTTTGTATTATTTTTGTCAATCAACGCCTACTTCACTTACTCTTTGATTTTTACAGTCCAGGTTTAATGCAATTTTTCCAGGAGATTTACTGTACACTTAGAGCCCATACAGTCAAAATAGATGACAGACCAGAAGTGAAAGTGATCACACCTTTTATAAACGAGAGAAATGTTCCTGGGCAATAAGAGGGCCAAATAAAGAGCTATTAACCCAAAATTCTGGCTATCGTCTTTATTCCAACTATTTTCTAAAAGACTGAGTTCACCTTGTGACTTTAACTTATGAACAGAAAAAGCTGTAGCATTTTTTTTTTTTTACTTTTATTCTGTGCTTCATGGAAATATTTGAAATTCATTGACTACAAACCAGGCTTCCCTGTAAGAGGGATCTTCAGTGAAGCCCAGGTTTGTAAAGAGCCTGTAGGACACAGCGTTCTCCTCTTCTATGAAGCTGTAAACTGGGTAGCCCAGTGCATGATTCCTCTTGGCCAAGCTGCTGACCAGGATTTTGGCATAGCCTTTCCCTCTGTGCTCTGGCAGCGTGTAAAGCATTCCTATAGCGCCTGATGCATAGGTCAGAATCCAGGATACAGGCTTTCCTTCAGCATCCAGCACGCAGCAGGAGGGGAAGTTTGCAATCATGTTGCGGATCAGCCCAACGGCCACATCGACCTTTCCAAACTTCCACGTTTGGCTCACCAAGCCAATGTGCGATTCATCAAGAGAGCTGACTGAGATCCCTGAACTGACATGGAACAGAGCAAAGCTTGTATTATTATCAGGATGTAAAAGTTATGATTAAATATTTGTATGTGTAAATAATACCTGTCAACAGGAGGAAGCCTGCTGACATCTTCCAATGTCATCAAGTAACATTTTGCCACTCTTTTACAGGGTACACCCTTTGCTGATGCCACTGCTTTGAATATCTCAGTGTGGGAAACACTGGTTCCTTTAACACAAGTAATCAAAACCTTAAATGTGTGAACCTGTTTTTGTCTTAAAACATGATTTATTAAAGATTAACTTGCTCCCAACATGGGAAGTGCAAAGTTTAACCATAGATGTGTCCCAACTTTTTTTGTTTTGCAGTGCCATATCTTTCTATCACTAAATGACATACCATAACACTTTGAACACAATGAAAGACAATACCATTTTGAAAGATATAATTCCACTTTGAAGGTAGAAGTACATAAACACCAGGCATTAGGATGACTTTTCATTGGCTGGTCTAATTATATCATTGAAAATCACTTGCAGTAATAGACTTCAGTGGCCATATGCAGGGCTGCAGTGTGGGAGCCAGCGAATAAACAGTTTGAACTGATTCAGTAACAATGCAAACAATAAGAGAGCTTGTTGCCATTACCAACACAAAAGTACTTGCTCCAGTCAAAAACAGATGACTTGCTGAGGATTTCTTCTAGAACAGCAGCATCAGTTGCAAAAAGCAGTGCATCTTTGAAGAGGTCACTCTTCTGGAAGAAAAATAGACACGTGATCTGTATTGGCATTTAAACAATGTATTGTGTGCACGCAAGCCCCCCCTGCACAGACAGTACCTGTTCACCGTGTGGTTTGCACATAATGACGCGGAACTGTGGCCACCTGTCCACTAAAACCCGTACAGGGTCGGATCTGACTCTGTTTCTGATCACCAGGAAACCGTAAACCTTAAATTAATTCAGTAGTTGGTTATTTGCAGTACATTCAGCTCCTTGTAGAAATAAAAAATATAACAGATTTAACCGAGCATACCTGCTGCGACATGGGTAAATATTTCTTCAGCTCGTTTTCCGCTGTTTTTAACTGATCTTCGGACAACTCAAAAGCCATTTTTCTCCACTCAGGAAAAAATGAAGCGTACAGTTCGGTAAGTGATCGGAAGTCGGGGGTCTACACGACGACGGAAACGTTAGCTGGGATTGTTTCTAAACGCTGAGGTTGTGATTCACACTTTCGAGGCTTAAAGTTGAAGAGGAGGCACAAAAACACCGCCCCCACGAATAGCTCACATAGTAAATGATGTTGATTAACTTTCAGATTTGTGAAATTTAGAGATTTGGTGCCACCATGTAAGTCCCCATGACAGAAACTGTCCATCATTTGTTTTTTCAATTTGACAATAATAATTACAGATTTTAAAAACTTTTTTAAAGCAAATGTAGCCTAAAATGCCATGTCCATAGCTATCTAGTTTTTTCTTGAGTTACCAATATAAGTTATATATTAAAATTAATATATGGATAAATAAAATAAATAAATATAATATTCTATACAATTTTTAAATGTTTAAAAGTATTTTAAATCTGTCGTGTTGCTGAATTGCCTGAGCCCCCCCTCCTAATTCCTTTCGATTTGTTCCCCTCGTTGGTCATCTAGTCATACAACTTACAGCGAGTTTTTTTCTTTTTTGGAGATAAAAATCATCTACCAGAACAAACTTGTGTGTCGTTGTTTCATCAAAACAAAAATTTCATGTTTTACAATATTTCACAAATGCATTAAAGGAAACATGTCCACACTGTTACCCATATTTACCGTATAAAAACAGTATAAACTGATATTTTTTTTGTAATTTTGATCATTTGGTTGATAAACATGTTAAAACTTTTTTTTTTTTTTTGGTCTTCATGTGCTCGAAAAAAGAAAACATCCAGTGAGCAGCAGCTCTCTTGTTGATGCCCAAGGTTAAAGGGGAATGTCCAGAATGCTTTAATTTGATTGGAAGACAAAATGATTCAAATAACTCATTACAGTCACAGTATGCAACATGCAACACATCAAACCTTGAAGTAGATGGGCAAAAAGACCCCACCGGCTGCCACATGTGACAGCTCAGAACAGGAACTAAGCCTGTCCACTGAGCAGTCTGGAGGTCACAGTGGAAACACCCACAGTGTACTTTTTGACTATGCTGAGGAGTTGAGCTTGTCTGTAGATTAACTATAGAAGGATTAATTTTTAAACATGTTCAATGGATCACAGAAATATTGCAACACTGTCATTTAACTGTTGATAATTACACGTCAAATGGAACTCCGTGAAATTTAGACAGCACGGCCTCACGAAACTGGAGGAACATCTGGGCTTCAAACACCGTGTCTTTCATGTTGTTGGCTGATGTTTGCTACACACAGCTGAACAAAAAACACATAAAATTCAGTGTTGTTGAAAGGTTTTATGCAAACAGGGATTTTAAAACCTTTTTTTTTCTTTACAGCTTTCTACAGGTTGTGTCAGCTCTCCAGTTTGACCAGTTTAAGAAGCGTTTTAGCTTCTTCCTCATTACACACTCTTTCCTCCCTTTACACCTCATTGCAAACAGACATTGAGGTGTGTGTTAGGTGGTCTGTGCTGTATGTGCGATAGTAACTCACTGTTCTCTGAGTGTGTTTTGGCTTCCTTCCATCAAAGGCTGATCATATTTTCAGCAGTGATGTGAGATTGGATCTAATTTCTCTGCTGAATTCTAAAATATTTGAACAATATTGTAAGCAAAAATAAAATTAAACATTTAAGCCTGACCTCTATCAGTTATTCAGAATTTACCAGACATGTTATGTCAGTTTGGCTTAGATGGATTTAATTGATCTCTGATTATGTCACACACCCCAGCAGGTCACCACAGAAGCTCGACACGCAGGTTTCATATTAGTACATTAGAAAACACACACAACACTTATTACTATATACAGTAGTGACCTAAGCCATCATTAGGTCATTAGTGTAAAAAGATGCATAAAAATGGAGGCTGGTCTCCTATCCTGAGGAGGTGAGGAGATCAGACTCCTGCTGATCTCCTCTCTGCACAATCACACAGAATGCCCTGCACCATATAACCTGCAGCTGTAATGGATGCTTTCCAAAAAATAGAGGCTTTTTAAAAATAAATGAGACTGATGAGAATGCCCAGACTTCTTCAAGCTGATAGAAAGGTAACTCAATAACTACTCATTACATCCAAGCATCCTGCACCGCAAACCTTGAAGCAGATGGGCTTGTGCGGCACAAGACCACACCAGGTGTCACTCCTGTCAGCTGAGAACAGGAAACTGATTTGATGCTATCCTTTCAATATTCCAGCATTTTACTGGCAAGGCATACCTAAAAAGAAAAAAAAGATTACAGAAAAAACAAAACAATGGACGACTTCTTGCACAGCAGAGGAGTAGGGGAAGTTGCTGACACATCTCCGGGAGTGTATGTGTGAGAAAAGGGACACAAAAGACACATTGAAGGCAACAGTGGCATGACATTCGTGACTGCAGGCTGAGTAAGCTGAAATCTATTGTGGTTCTTGTTCATACTGAGACATAGCAGGCTGTTAGTGGGGAATCAATGTAAATAGTTATTTAAAGCACATGAAACTCCCTGTGGACTCTGCTGTGACCGAGATAAATATCTCTTCTGCTCAGTTTCAGATATGATATGATCAAATATGATCTTTTGACAGTTCCAAAGACATTTGTGCGCTCATGTAAATCAAATCAGTGTGTGAAACTCTGGAAATCGCGGAAGTGATGTGAAGTGGACGTAAACGCTAACTGGACTTTTCCTCCAGGCTGAGGTTGTCGTGATTCGCACTTTCAAGACGTATAATTGAAGAGAACGTACGATAATCATTGTCACCACCACCACCAACGCTCAACGTCCCTGTTGCTCATTAATTTTATATTTGTAAAGTTTTAAATACAGTCACAGTTTGTTTGGTTTTTCCTGGAGACCACGGGTAAATCCAGGTGTAGCCTCTAATACTTCACCAAAACACTGAGACCCTAAACCCTCTCTCAGGAATCTGAACCCTTTATTTTAATGATAAAAAAAGAAAGTGGACTTTAAAAAGTGCTGTACCTAAACCTAGATTAACCAGGTGAAAATAAATGAGAACACGCAAGTACAGCGTGTGCGTGTTTGTGTTTGTGCGTGAAGCAGTAATAAATGACACCAAGATAACAATTAAATGTCTTTTACTTTGGAGAACCATGGATAGTATTACTTGCAAATTAATGCGCATCATACGTGGGAAAGACATCCAACAACAGACCACTTCTTTATTGAACAGCAGAAGAAAAGGAGAAGTTGTGAAGGATACACTTTTGCTAATCATTGTTATACAAGAGAGCAAACATCAAGAGCGACTTTCATTGTTCTTTTTGTTAAATCTTATGGCTCCTGTGTTGTTTGATTGTAAGCCTCATTGCCTGGGGAATCATTTTATTGGGTCACCTTACTGAATTTGGTGACCCTGCTTTGGCTTATAAAGCTGCCAAATAAAATAAATTTCTTCCACCTCATTACTCCGCTTATAACATAATTAACCCCGCTCAGCTGTCCTCACCAGCAGATCACATAACTGTCTCATATTTACTCAGATGGGAACATTAACTGGTTCCTCAAGCCTTGGTCAACAGACAGGAGAGAACCTTCCAGTCTTGCCTACCTCATGGTTACACAGACAAGTTAGCTTTATTTGCTCCCCTCAGTTTTTAATGAAGTACTAAACTGTCCCCATTTTTAGAAGCATATTAGCTTCAGTTTGAAATGTTTGTACTTAATTATACTGTTAGTTGTTTTTTATGATTCACAGCTGATTTAGCTAGATAAATGCAAAGGGTTGTGTCAGGAACCCAGGAAGAAAGTCTTTATGCAGATCGGGATAATTCCACAACAGAGTGGCCAAAACTCGGATTGAGGTTAATGATCCGGTGTAGTGAACCCCTTAAACTGTTGTGCAGGTAATGTGATTGATTTGATTGTTTCTTAGCAAAACGTTATCAATGGTGGGGACTGATTCTACTTAGAGAAGATTATTTTTGGAGTTGATCCAGGAAGTTGTGGAAAGGTTCTTTACTATTCTGAAATAGGGGAAAATTGGACATTTCACACCATATTATGACAAATATATCAAAATGAAATTTGGAGAAGTTAGCTTGAAAATAATGCTACTTACAGGTGCCCTTTCTGACCCCAAAGCAAGCCCCAAGGAATTAGTGTCTTCTCCAAGAAATCACATACTCACTCAGATCCAGATGTGGATCCTACTGGATCCAAACACTCAGAACATGCATGTAATTATCATCTTTATCTGTGGTACGCAGTCTGGGACTGCTACGTTTGTATTATTTTTGTCAATCAACGCCTACTTCACTTACTCTTTGATTTTTACAGTCCAGGTTTAATGCAATTTTTCCAGGAGATTTACTGTACACTTAGAGCCCATACAGTCAAAATAGATGACAGACCAGAAGTGAAAGTGATCACACCTTTTATAAACGAGAGAAATGTTCCTGGGCAATAAGAGGGCCAAATAAAGAGCTATTAACCCAAAATTCTGGCTATCGTCTTTATTCCAACTATTTTCTAAAAGACTGAGTTCACCTTGTGACTTTAACTTATGAACAGAAAAAGCTGTAGCATTTTTTTTTTTAACTTTTATTCTGTGCTTCATGGAAATATTTGAAATTCATTGACTACAAACCAGGCTTCCCTGTAAGAGGGATCTTCAGTGAAGCCCAGGTTTGTAAAGAGCCTGTAGGACACAGCGTTCTCCTCTTCTATGAAGCTGTAAACTGGGTAGCCCAGTGCATGATTCCTCTTGGCCAAGCTGCTGACCAGGATTTTGGCATAGCCTTTCCCTCTGTGCTCTGGCAGCGTGTAAAGCATTCCTATAGCGCCTGATGCATAGGTCAGAATCCAGGATACAGGCTTTCCTTCAGCATCCAGCACGCAGCAGGAGGGGAAGTTTGCAATCATGTTGCGGATCAGCCCAACGGCCACATCGACCTTTCCAAACTTCCAAGTTTGGTTCACCAAGCCAATGTGCGATTCATCAAGAGAGCTGACTGAGATCCCTGAACTGACATGGAACAGAGCAAAGCTTGTATTATTATCAGGACGTAAAAGTTATGATTAAATATTTGTATGTGTAAATAATACCTGTCAACAGGAGGAAGCCTGCTCACATCTTCCAATGTCATCAAGTAACATTTTGCCACTCTTTTACAGGGTACACCCTTTGCTGATGCCACTGCTTTGAATATCTCAGTGTGGGAAACACTGGTTCCTTTAACACAAGTAATCAAAACCTTAAATGTGTGAACCTGTTTTTGTCTTTAAAAATGATTTATTAAAGATTAACTTGCTCCCAACATGGGAAGTGCAAAGTTTAACCATAGATGTGTCCCAACTTTTTTTGTTTTGCAGTGCCATATCTTTCTATCACTAAATGACATACCATAACACTTTGAACACAATGAAAGACAATACCATTTTGAAAGATATAATTCCACTTTGAAGGTAGAAGTACATAAACACCAGGCATTAGGATGACTTTTCATTGGCTGGTCTAATTATTTCATTGAAAATCACTTGCAGTAATAGACTTCAGTGACCATATGCAGGGCTGCAGTGTGGGAGCCAGCGAATAAACAGTTTGAACTGATTCAGTAACAATGCAAACAATAAGAGAGCTTGTTGCCATTACCAACACAAAAGTACTTGCTCCAGTCAATAACAGATGACTTGCTGAGGATTTCTTCTAGAACAGCAGCATCAGTTGCAAAAAGCAGTGTATCTTTGAAGAGGTCACTCTTCTGGAAGAAAAATAGACACGTGATCTGTATTGGCATTTAAACAATGTATTGTGTGCACGCAAGCCCCCCCTGCACAGACAGTACCTGTTCACCGTGTGGTTTGCACATAATGACGCGGAACTGTGGCCACCTGTCCACTAAAACCCGGCGTACAGGGTCGGATCTGACTCTGTTTCTGATCACCAGGAAACCGTAAACCTTAAATTAATTCAGTAGTTGGTTATTTGCAGTACATTCAGTTCCTTGTAGAAATAAAAATATAACAGATTTAACCGAGCATACCTGCTGCGACATGGGTAAATATTTCTTCAGCTCGTTTTCCGCTGTTTTTAACTGATCTTCGGACAACTCAAAAGCCATTTTTCTCCACTCAGGAAAAAAATGAAGCGTACAGTTCGGTAAGTGATCGGAAGTCGGGGGTCTACACGACGACGGAAACGTTAGCTGGGATTGTTTCTAAACGCTGAGGTTGTGATTCACACTTTCGAGGCTTAAAGTTGAAGAGGAGGCACAAAAACACCGCCCCCACGAATAGCTCACATAGTAAATGATGTTGATTAACTTTCAGATTTGTGAAATTTAGAGATTTGGTGCCACCATGTAAGTCCCCATGACAGAAACTGTCCATCATTTGTTTTTTCAATTTGACAATAATAATTACAGATTTTAAAAACTTTTTTAAAGCAAATGTAGCCTAAAATGCCATGTCCATAGCTATCTAGTTTTTTCTTGAGTTACCAATATAAGTTATATATTAAAATTAATATATGGATAAATAAAATAAATAAATATAATATTCTATACAATTTTTAAATGTTTAAAAGTATTTTAAATCTGTCGTGTTGCTGAATTGCCTGAGCCCCCCCTCCTAATTCCTTTCGATTTGTTCCCCTCGTTGGTCATCTAGTCATACAACTTACAGCGAGTTTTTTTGTTTTTTGGAGATAAAAATCATCTACCAGAACAAACTTGTGTGTCGTTGTTTCATCAAAACAAAAATTTCATGTTTTACAATATTTCACAAATGCATTAAAGGAAACATGTCCACACTGTTACCCATATTTACCGTATAAAAACTACGGAGCCCCTCTGATGACATGGTACAAAAAGTATAAACTGATATTTTTTTTGTAATTTTGATCATTTGGTTGATAAACATGTTAAAACATTTTTTTTTTTTGGTCTTCATGTGCTCGAAAAAAGAAAACATCCAGTGAGCCAACACGTTCTCACTCCCAACTCGTCAAACGTGTGACGCATGGTCAGGCTCCCTCTGCTGCACTTATGGACGCGCAGGGTACCCCTCTCGCGTCGGGAATTGACGTGAAGGGTCCTCCGATTGAAGAGATTGCCGGGAAGTGCCTGTTGTCGGTATATTTAGACATTTTCCAAATCACATTGTAGTGACGTATACAGAACACAATAAATTATATAATGTAAACAACTACCTGAAAAACAGGTAGAACCATACTTTTGTATCGTTTATTGCATTTACGGAGGGAGTGATGTATGCTGGGTAATGGCACAGCTAGCGACTGGGTGACTTTATTCACCCGCTTCGGCTGTTATCAGTCCATACATTAGCGTTATTAGCACAAACCAGTCCCATAGATATGGGCCATCTCCTGCTAGATTGTTCAGAAGGTTGTTCTCATCCATCCAGATGGAGGATCACTAACAGGAGCGTGGGAAGACTCCAGAATCCACTCTGGCTGGAATCCGGTGGATATGCAGTGTTTACAGGTAAGACCATTTAAACGGACAGCATTTATAGAATGACTATTAAAAGTCAGCGAGTGTCAGTAATGTTAATGTGGTTATGTTAGTAATACACCGAGTGCTACTATAACAGCTTTAAGATGCATTTGTAGATATTATTACGTGTTTTACCGTCTTTATGGTGCTAGCTTAAAGTTACGGTGTAAACGTTAGCTTATATTGGAGGAAAGCTGTTACTGGTTAAACGATGTTAGCACAGAAATATTAGCTTCTGTCATGACTGATGAAGTTACTAGTTAATAAAGTTTTCAGTAAAGTGTTTAATCGCAGCCACAGATTGACAGCAAATATCTCGGTTAGCTTCAGTGCATCTATAATAAATATGTGCAAGTTTCAGTGCTTCGTTTAAACTGTATGATACTTATACTGACCCAGGGTCAGTGTAAAATACAATCCTAGCTGTGTGAACAAAGCCTGGCTCCTTTAATCCTGCATGACAAACCTCAGGATGCAGGTTATTATTACTCTTTCCTGCTGGCACACCTGTCACACCTGAGAGTCAGCTAGAAACTTACAGTGACGTGGACATCATGCAAAGACTGCCAGACTCTGTAATACTGCAAATGATCAGTGACTCAAGTTAACACTAAACTTTAAACGGCACCTCTGTGTCTCTGTGTGCTGAACATCTAGGATTGAGTCAGGCTGCATCAGCTGAAGCTGTTATTTGTATATATCAGTATTTTTTATTCAGGTGTGGGGAAAATACGTAAGACTGCAGTGAAGCGATGCACCAGAGTAATCCCTGGCCAAAGGTATCGTACTTAAATCAGACTACTGATCCAGCCACATCAGCCTTTTGTGAGGTCTGTTTAAAGTAGACTAAAAGTGAACTGCAGGTTCCTGAGAGGTGGACTGTGAGCACAGAAACACATGTTCATACATACAGCTGCAGCAAACTTACATTAATTTTAAATAGATTTGTTACTCTGATGTCTGTCTCTGTGTTAGTCCTCTGACAGACTGGTGACCTGTCCAGGTGTGCTCTACCTGTGACTACTGGGACAGGCCTCTGTAATAGAAATGTTCTGTTATTCTCATTTTAAGTATTTAAGTGCTTATGCATATGCTTAGTTGTGACACTGTTATAGACTGTTCAGTGAAAGTTTCTAAAACTAGATGAAATTACTTCAGCGTCAGCAGTTTGAGAAAACAACTCCCTTTACAGGTGCTGATAAGGCCAAGGGCACAAAACAGCTTAACCATTGATCCGTTGAAGTGTGGTAGGATCAGTTTGTAACTTCCTCCCTCTTCCTTGGAATGCATAAAGGAGCAGGAGCACAACTTCTGTGGCAGCGCTGACATGACTGAACTGTGATGTTTGATGTGTGTTGGCGCAGTAATAAATAGCTTGATCACAGCTCTTTCTGTGTTGCAGACTTTATTTCAAAAATTCCACGACCCCCCCCCCCCCTCCCACTGTGAACCTGAATTGAATATTCAGAAGACATTTGTTTAAATAGTTCTACAAATCTGAGCTGTTGGTGTGTCCTTGGATTGTGTGGTAATAATATTAGAGCCTGCAATCTTTCTTACTGAATCTCTACTATGAGTCATGTTACCTGAGATTAATTCTATGTTTACCTGTCAGCCTGGACGAATGTGCTGTGTGAAGGAAATTAACTTAAATCAGATCTGAACTGCGTACATTTGAGGAACCTGTTCATATTTAATTGAAATATGAACCAGTGATTTTTTTGATTGCTGATTCCAAGATAGTCTTTGTGGAAATCCTGTTTGGCTTTTTGTCATTTTAATTCTCTTCTCTGTTTTCCAGAACAGTTCTCCACAGTCGCTGTCCACATGGGTCAGTGGGACCAAGAAGCACTCTGCTAATGTGGGACTCTGACCAGCAACATCCAGCAAGACCCAGACAGCGTTTTCTATCTCCCAGCTGGAGTTTTTTGTTTGTCTGTGACTGGAGAGTCAGATTTTTGTTGAGCTTCACACTTGCAGAGGTAAGTCAGTTTGCAGAGATCCCTCCCACCCTGGCTTTTATGTGCTAGATTTCTTATCTGAAACGGTAATATTTCAGTGACTGCTGCTTCTACACTCTACTGATCCCTGATCGGAGAATCATCAATTTTGCCAACAAAGAAGCCTGGTGGATGTTTGTTTACAGTCTGATGATGGGACATCATGCTCTGCATCTTCAAAGTTTGCCTCCTCATTATTAATCATACCCAGTAATGTGAAGTATGCTCATATCTACTATAACTGAACCAACCTGGTGCTCTTCATTTATGGAGGCTGTTGAGTCTGAATGTTGGATGTTGTGTATCTCGTGTTCTCTGGGCTTTGTTGTCCTCAGTCTTTTTGCAGGATCAGAAAACAAAACCAGGAGGCGCGTAAATGTTTCTTTTCCATGATGTTTCTTCAAATGTTTCTTCTGGATGATGATAAGACTGTGACACAGGATGCCACCTTTGGTCTTGTGATGAAGCAAAGCTCAGGAAGAAGTGTGATTAAATGGTACCCACATGTGTGCTGCTGAGAAGGATGTACAGGGGCACCTGCAGCCAAATCCAAGCTTCAGGTTAGTTGTAGTTGCAGAACGCTATAGACTGAGACAGCTGAGGCATCAAATGTTTGATTAAACGGATGAAAAAGAGAAGTTTCTTCCCTATAATTATCACTTCTTAAAATCTGTAGCAACTTCAAGTCTGTCAGCGTGCTGAGCATGCTCAGAATGTGACAATATATTTTTGTTCAATATTTAATTTCTTTCAGTTGCAATTGTTAAATGAAAAAAAAATAAAAATATATTCTTATAATTTAGCAAACTAATTTATCAAAAGAAATATACATATATCTGTATTAGTTTTAATAAATTAATTTGACAGCTGTATTGAAAATACCATATTGTATTCATACAGAATCAGTTTGGTATCATTGTTTGTCTGTTCACTGATTGTTGAAACTAAGAGTTGCTTTGATCTGTTTAGATCTAAAGTATCCAAAGTTGAGCTCTGATGTTTCTTCACCCTTGTGTGTGTGATATGTGATTCCTACATGCTGGCAGAGCAGCAGTTTGTGCTCACAGATGGTGACGGTGTGGAGAGACGGTGGTGTTTCCTCAGAAGAACCAGCAGAGTCACTCACTGACTGATGCTCGTCTGCACTGCACAGAGGAAATCAACTGACCGAGGTTTGTCCAGTGACGTGTTATGAATGTATATTTGTTTTATGCTTACAGTTATGTTTTTCTTGACAGAGGCTCTGCAGAGGTTAGACAAAGCAGAGAAAACATGTGCTTTACATTTTACTGTGATTTATTGAGATATTTGTTGCCTGATGTTCAGCAGGAATGGAGAAATGGAATCAAAGGGAGATGTTTTTGCTGTTTTTGTAATGATGTAAGTAAATCTTCAATATTATTTATTTGCTTGGTTATATTAGGAGTGTTTCTGAGTGAGGGAGAGAGGAGTCATCATCCAGGTAAAGTGACGTGGATCAGTGGATACACTTGTCTCCCCTTTAAAGGAGACACTCTTAGAGAGAGACGATTAGAGTCATCCTTAAATGTTAGTGCTTTCAAATACACAAACATTTTTAAAGGACAAAAATGAACATCCAACTTTGACTGTAATACAAAATAAATCTTTGCATGTGTGTTTTCAAACTCTCAGATGGGCAGCATATCAGTCTTGGACTGTCTAACCTGCCGGAGCAGCACTGAATGACCACCACACATGAGCATGTTCCTGCAACATTCAGCATCTGATCCTTCATCTGTGTGCTGCTGCTTTTGGTAAGTAGAGTTACCCAACTACAGTAACTCTAAACACATGCCATCCATCTCTAACGGCCTGGTTACTTCCTGTCAGTTACTTTAGAAACCAAGTGGTCACCTGACCTAACACTGTTTCTTCTTCTTCCCCTTAATGTTCAAGTGTCACATGTCAAACAGCTGGAGAGGAAACTACACCAGTGTACTGGGATGTTTCACCAACACGTGCCAGATGCTGTTCCTTCATGGTGACATCACCAGAGACAGCCCCACCCACCTCAGGACCTCGCCATTGATCATGATGATTATAATGATGACAGCGAGCGGAACTAAGACTGTAAAAATCCACGACCAGAATTTTTCTTTCTAATTATTAATGAATACTGAGAGCCTCTTTCTGTGTTTTGTCTGTTTTGTTTTTTTTACCTCATTTGTTACTAACAAAGTTCACCAAACTCACACAGTTTACATTCTGTATGTTTCCATCTTTACCAGCCACACTCTAACTGCATTTAAGAAAATGATCCTTAGAAATTGTCCTTTTTCTCTTTTGTAATTGATGATAATTCAGTGAATATACTGCGCTGCTTCCTTCTATTGCGTCACACATTGCTTTATGTTTTTCAGTGTCCAGTTATTTTTTACTGCTGTTTGAATTCTCTGTATGTTTGACCCTGTAGACTGTTTGATGGACTGCTTGTCTTCCTGTTTGTAACCGCCGCCTGTTTTTTAATAAAGATTTGGATTTCTGACTTTAACACAGCCTCTGCGTGTCCTCCCTTTGTGTCCTCTTCCTCTGTGAATGTGTTGCATGTGTCACAGATTCCTTTTATTAACAGCTTTCCCACAGTGAGTTGCATCAGCATTCATTCACAGCACATTTCAGAAGGATTCAGATTAATACAGTGATCTTACAGTCAGAATGATCCTGACAGAGTGCCACTGTAAATGATCTTTCATCAGGTCAATTTTAAAGTTCAGTATTTCAAAGCAGGAGTTATGAAGACTCATACTGGCATTAGGACTAATAATATGTACTCACAAAGTCAAAGTTTTTTAATTATGCTAGAATATTGGAAGACAATCAACTTTTAGTGTTTTCTGCATATTAATTATTCTGAAATAGAGACGGTGACCCTAACTGTACAGAAGCACTAAACAACTGACAGACATCATTGGCCCGAGCTGTCATGCACAGTGAGTCTGATCCTTTGCTGTGAGAGTCTGACAAGCATGTTTCTGGTCAGTTTGGAAGAAATAATATCACAATGTTGATCTTTCTTTCCAATATTCCTTCTCTTTTACAACATAAACTGTGATCAAAGGTACTTATGTTCACAGCATGTAATAATACTGACAGTCCAGGGCATTGTGGTCTGTTGAGCTAGGGTTAGGGTTAGCAATTCAGACATATGTAATCAATATTAAACGTCTCTGACGTGGGCCACTGTCCGCAGTGTTGGGAAATCCATACCACGCTGGAACGAGTCAAGGTAGTTGAGCATCCACGAGAAGACAGCAGATGCATCCTACTAATACTGACAGGACCAGGAGACTCCAGAAACCCAGCATCTTCTCTTCAGTGCCATCCTCGCCTGTCACCCTCTCTGCCCGCAGCTCTTTGAGTATGGGGTAGATAAGGGCGCAGAGAAACCCTTATTACTAATTTGTATTATAATTCAATTTTCATGAAATATTCATATTCAGTATCGGTCCTTTTATATTATAACCACGTATCCACCCAGGCTCATGGTGGGGCAGGGCTCTGTTCTGGGATGCTTGAGTACAAGGTAACGTACACCCTGACCAGGTATCCAGTCTGTCAGAATTGTTTTCAATATTTGGTTCAAAAACATGAGTGACAACAAAAATCCAACTAGGATTCTTGCATATGATGAATGAAGTCTGTCTTTGACTGTATTGTCCAGCTGATCCATCAAACCCCCAGCAGGTGAACCTTATTCATGACATAACACGGCAACAATGTAAAAAATGAAACAGCAACAGTCTAAATGTAAAGTGCATTCTAAACTCCTCTTCAATGAATCATATGCAAAGAGTCATTCAGGACTGTAAAACGTGAACTACAGAACCCAGAGTCTTCATCATTAAATCTCTGGTTGCTTCATTTTTCTATCCTATATCAGATACTTTAAGGTTAGGTTAGGTAAACTTGCATTCTCATGGTGAGGCAAAGTGCTTTATGTGTGTGTGTGCGTGTCATGAACGGCTATAAAAGGCCTATAATTAAAGAACAAAGCGGGGTTTGAGTTCGAGTTGCGGCAGACTGTCACTACTTGTAAATGGAACGCAGCCTTCCTGCGGCGGACAGCTAATAACAGGAATCGGACGCGGTCCAGCCAAGTCCACAGCAACCACCATAGCAACCACCTAGCATGACCTTAGAAACATATTCTGTCTTCATAACTATCAAAAACATGAAACGATTTGAAAAGTGTTTAAGTGTTACAGCTGCAGAGAGCTATGGCGGTATCTTTGGAAGCTGTTTACATAGCTAATAATATACGATGTAACCATGGAGACAGTCACGTGAGGTAGCGGGGCATGTTTACTAAAGTGAATAAGGTGATTGCGTGCACAGCGTCCACACGCTGCACAGGGTAAAGACATTACTTCAATATTGTTTTATATTGATACAGTGGGGCAAAAAAGTATTTAGTCAGCCACCGATTGTGCAAGTTCCCCCACTTAAAATGATGACAGAGGTCAGTAATTTGCACCAGAGGTACACTTCAACTGTGAGAGACAGAATGTGAAAAAAAAAATCCATGAATTCACATGGTAGGATTTGTAAAGAATTTATTCGTAAATTAGGGTGGAAAATAAGTATTTGGTCACCTCAAACAAGGAAAATCTCTGGCTCTCACAGACCTGTAACGTCTTCTGTAAGAAGCTTTTCTGTCCCCCACTCGTTACCTGTATGAATGGCACCTGTTTGAACTCATCATCTGTATAAAAGACACCTGTCCACAGCCTCAAACAGTCAGACTCCAAACTCCGCCATGGCCAAGACCAAAGAGCTTTCGAAGGACACCAGGAAAAGTATTGTAGACCTGCACCAGACTGGGAAGAGTGAATCTACAATAGGCAAGCAACTTAGTGTGAAAAAATCAACTGTGGGAGCAATCATCAGAAAATGGAAGACATACAAGACCACTGATAATCTCCCTCGATCTGGGGCTCCACGCAAGATCTCATCCCGTGGGGTCAAAATGATCATGAGAACGGTGAGCAAAGATCCCAGGACCACACGGGGGGACCTGGTGAATGACCTGCAGAGAGCTGGGACCAAAGTAACAAAGGTCACCATCAGTAACACACTACAACGGCAGGGAATCAAATCCCGCAGTGCCAGACGTGTTCCGCTGCTGAAGCCAGTGCATGTCCAGGCCCGTCTGAAGTTTGCCAGAGAGCACATGGATGATACAGCAGAGGATTGGGAGAATGTCATGTGGTCAGATGAAACCAAAGTAGAACTTTTTGGTATAAACTCAACTCGTCGTGTTTGGAGGAAGAAGAATACTGAGTTGCATCCCAAGAACACCATACCTATTGTGAAGCATGGGGGTGGAAACATCATGCTATGGGGCTGTTTTTCTGCCAAGGGGACAGGACGACTGATCCGTGTTAAGGACAGAATGAATGGGGCCATGTATCGTGAGATTTTGAGCCAAAACCTCCTTCCATCAGTGAGAACTTTGAAGATGAAACGAGGCTGGGTCTTCCAACATGACAATGATCCAAAACACACCGCCCGGGCAACAAAGGAGTGGCTCCGTAAGAAGCATTTGAAAGTCCTGGAGTGGCCTAGCCAGTCTCCAGACCTCAACCCCATAGAAAATCTGTGGCGGGAGTTGAAAGTCCGTGTTGCTCGGCGACAGCCCCAAAACATCACTGCTCTCGAGAAGATCTGCATGGAGGAATGGGCCAAAATACCAGCTACTGTGTGTGCAAACCTGGTAAAGACCTATAGTAAACGTTTGACCTCTGTTATTGCCAACAAAGGTTATGTTACAAAGTATTGAGTTGTATTTTTGTTATTGACCAAATACTTATTTTCCACCCTGATTTACGAATAAATTCTTTACAAATCCTACCATGTGGATTCATGGATTTTTTTTTTTTCACATTCTGTCTCTCACAGTTGAAGTGTACCTCTGGTGCAAATTACTGACCTCTGTCATCATTTTAGGTGGGGGAACTTGCACAATCGGTGGCTGACTAAATACTTTTTTGCCCCACTGTATATATTTGCCTTCTGTTGACCATCACCTCAGGTTCACCATTACAGTTTCAGCAGACAGATGCACACTGTCTAAATATGAACACATTCAAAAACTCATGTCTCAGAAATAAGCACAGCTGTTCATGTTTGTCATTAGAGTTTTATTTGTAAGAAAATTATGAGCTTCATATTGTGTATCAAATAAAAGAACATTTCACAGCTCCGAGTCAACAGACACAGGTAACAGAAATGTCTCTAATGTAGACATGTACAGTGTGGTGTAAGCATTAAAAGATCATAAAGGAAACACTAACATTCATGTGAAACTAATTGTAATAAAAAATGAGCAGGTGGTTTATAGATTTAAAAGAAAGAATCTGAAAACAACACTTTTTTGGTCTAAGTGATCAAAGTAGAAAACAGAACTGATGTTCAAGAACAAACCGTAGCTGCACTAATATTACACATCTCCATTGTTGTGGTGAACAGACATGTTGCTTTTAAAACCACATGCAGTGTGTGACCATGACTGTTCACTGAGACCATGAACGCCACTTCGCTGAAGCCTTCGCCTTCTTCTTCTTCTAAATTGGAAGCAGAAGGAGCACGAGCTGCTTTGATCTACTGAAAGGAAAAAGCAGAACATCTGAGCTGAAACCATTAAGACAGGAACAATCATTCAATGCAGTGTCTCAGGTGGCTTAGCCTGTTACAACTGTTGATACAAGCTAAATACGGTTAACACACAGTGTCAGGGAGCTCCAGTGTGGGAACTAGTGGCTTTAGGTTTGTAGTCATTTAACTTTCATCCATTCATTCATTTAATTCAGGAGGAAGAAATGTCAGGTGGGTGCAGGCTGGTTACATGCATTTGGTCCCATGCTGTCTTTAACTAAATGACTTGGTTCATTTTATGGCTGGGCTGTATGTGGGGTTATATCATGTTATTTGGGCAGGAGTACCTGTCCCCTGTTAGACTTAGAAAGTTTCTCCATAAGTAGAGTTTCTAACTCTTCTAGCACATCTGTGGCTGACAGCTTTTTGGTGGCTCTTTTTACCCCACACTGGTTGTGAGTGTGTAAATAGCCCCACTAGTTCTTTTGGGTTGCAGTTAACTTGGGAGGAAGAGGTGGGTCTGCCATGACTAGATGTATAACAATTATCTGGGATACATAAATTTCATAATGCATGCATATATCTCTATAAACCTGCCTGAGGGCTGCCATTTTTTACATTCAGTTATTTCTTTGTTGAATCTAAATAATGAATGTGTTACAGTTAAACTGACACTGATCAGTGTGAATAGCTCATTGGGACACAGAAACCTTTAAATTAAACCCTATCACCTGATATCGATTGTCAAACAATATCAAAGCTGTAAAAGCTGTTTACAATCAGAATTTATAAAACTATGATTGTAAATTAATTCAAACAAGTGAGCTTTTCTCTTTGTGCTGAATATCAACACTGTGATTTCTTAGACTGTAAGCTTTACTTCAGCACAACCAGTTGTAGAAGCTGCCACTCCAAATGTCTTTTGATAACAAGAAAAAAATACCTTTTCAGTCCACGGCCTGAAGTTCTTCTCCGACATCTTCTGCAATCGGCTTTGTCTGCTGCTTTGAAGACAATAAACCACAAAAAAGATGATTTAGTCACTTTGTCTGCATCATGCAGCTCGAATGTGTCGTGTAACGATGTTGAATAGCCGTCGTTATCCCTCTGCTGTGTCAGCAGGATTGTACTGTACAGCATCTCATTGATATGTGAGGAATGCTAATGTAAACAGACTTACATCATTAAAACATAAAGGACAGGAGATATTTAGATATTTTTATATTTATATTACATTTTATAGCTGACGGATATTACTAAATAGATAGAATTTACTAAATAGCTGGATGAACATGAAAAATATGTCTATAATCACAAATGACCATGAGAGCCAGTAGAATTAATTCAACTGGACACTCGAAAGACGTCCTTAAATGCTCTTTAAGTGGCAGAACAAACAAACAAACACTTAATTGCTTACTTGAGATGAAATCTGCTCAGCTACTTTGAAAACAGCTTCTAACTGGTTCCTCCTGTAACAGGATGACTGCTCAGGGGTAAGGCCATCATGCAATCCAGCAACCTTTATGGTTCTGCTTTGATTCACCAGGAACTATTAGGGAAACCTTCCAGCGCCTCCTGTGAAAGACACAGGCATAAACACACAAACATTTATTAACATGTTCCACAGTCTTCCAGTTTGATTTTCTCATCCTGTGGACAACAACGTACATGGATGCAGGTTTATTGTTGACTTTTGTAAGGTTTATTTAGTGAACATATCCAGCTGCAGCTCCACTGTGATCCTGAGCTGGATAAGCACTTAAGGAAATGTGTCAATAAATGGACATACATCAACTTACTATATTTATCCAAACAGACGGGACCAATAATGCTTCACTGAGTTAGAGACTTTAATGTCTCTTCTATGTAAGAAGATCTCGTGCTGATATACCAGCAAACTTGACAACAAAGGTTTTTCAGACTACATGTAGCTGTCCTCTATGTCAGCTCACACATTTACATTCATGTCACACTTATTTCTGCTTTCCCATTTTATAATTATTACTTACATTTTGATTATAAACCTTGAGTTTGTAAATGATCAGATTACATAATTGGAATACAATGTATCCAATTCAGGGTTGCGGGAGGATGAAGCCTATCCCAGCTGATACAGGACAAAGACAGGCTGCCAGTTTATTGCAGGGCTAACACGATATGTGTAACAGAAAATCCACTTAAATGTTTGATATTTCTTATAATAATCATAATTATGACTATTATTTAAAGGTTTCTTTATAAATACATTTTGATTTTTTATAACCTCTAAAATATAAACCTGAGCTGTTTCAGATTCTGACCTCTGACCTCACTGCAGCTCCCTCTTGGAAGTACGTCTGCTTCTTGTCTTCCCCCAGTGTTGACCGCCTGCCCTTGATATCACGTACTGTACCTGAGGAACAAAACAGGACAAACACTTGCCTTCATTTAAGAAGTACATTCATACAGAGGTAATCTATGGAAACACACTAGTTCAACCTTTGGGAGGAATCAGTTCCTGTGAAACATTTCTGTAAATGAACATCATGTGGAGAATGAATGAAATGAGTTCTTCAGGTGACTCAGCAGTCCCACACTGACAAATGAAATCTAGTTAAACTATTAAGCATATTTGCTCTTCTGAAATCTGTGTTAAACAACAACAAACATAAATTAGTAACAAAAATACAGCTGAGTAGAGGCTTTACAAACCACCAGCAGCCATAATGCTAAATTTTAATCTTCAAATGTTTCTGAGCCGTCTTCAACCTGCTTTTAACACATTAAAGTCCCACAGTCAATGCAGCCTGACTCAATCCTAAATGTTCAGCACACAGAGACACAGAGGTGCCGTTTAAAGTTTAGTGTTCACTGATCATTTGCAGTATTACAGAGTCTGGCAGTCTTTGCATGATGTCCACGTCACTGTAAGTTTCTAGCTGACTCTCAGGTGTGACAGGTGTGCCAGCAGGAAAGAGTAATAATAACCTGCATCCTGAGGTTTGTCATGCAGGATTAAAGGAGCCAGGCTTTGTTCACACAGCTAGGATTGTATTTTACACTGACCCTGGGTCAGTACAAGTATCATACAGTTTAAACGAAGCACTGAAACTTGCACATATTTATTATAGATGCACTGAAGCTAACCGAGATATTTGCTGTCAATCTGTGGCTGCGATTAAACACTTTACTGAAAACTTTATTAACTAGTAACTTCATCAGTCATGACAGAAGCTAATATTTCTGTGCTAACATCGTTTAACCAGTAACAGCTTTCCTCCAATATAAGCTAACGTTTACACCGTAACTTTAAGCTAGCACCATAAAGACGGTAAAACACGTAATAATATCTACAAATGCATCTTAAAGCTGTTATAGTAGCACTCGGTGTATTACTAACATAACCACATTAACATTACTGACACTCGCTGACTTTTAATAGTCATTCTATAAATGCTGTCCGTTTAAATGGTCTTACCTGTACACACTGCATATCCACCGGATTCCAGCCAGAGTGGATTCTGGAGTCTTCCCACGCTCCTGTTAGTGATCCTCCATCTGGATGGATGAGAACAACCTTCTGAACAATCTAGCAGGAGATGGCCCATATCTATGGGACTGGTTTGTGCTAATAACGCTAATGTATGGACTGATAACAGCCGAAGCGGGTGAATAAAGTCACCCAGTCGCTAGCTGTGCCATTACCCAGCATACATCACTCCCTCCGTAAATGCAATAAACGATACAAAAGTATCGTTCTACCTGTTTTTCAGGTAGTTGTTTACATTATATAATTTATTGTGTTCTGTATACGTCACTACAATGTGATTTGGAAAATGTCTAAATATACCGACAACAGGCACTTCCCGGCAATCTCTTCAATCGGAGGACCCTTCACGTCAATTCCCGACGCGAGAGGGGTACCCTGCGCGTCCATAAGTGCAGCAGAGGGAGCCTGACCATGCGTCACACGTTTGACGAGTTGGGAGTGAGAACGTGTTGTCCATTCTTGCCTACCTCATGGTTACACAGACAAGTTAGCTTTATTTGCTCCCCTCAGTTTTTAATGAAGTACTAAACTGTCCCCATTTTTAGAAGCATATTAGCTTCAGTTTGAAATGTTTGTACTTAATTATAATGTTAGTTGTTTTTTATGATTCACAGCTGATTTAGCCAGATAAATGCAAAGGGTTGTGTCAGGAACCCAGGAAGAAAGTCTTTATGCAGATCGGGATAATTCCACAACAGAGTGGCCAAAACTCGGATTGAGGTTAATGATCCGGTGTGGTGACCCCCTTAAAGAAAGCACCTTAATGAACAATACGAAGCTACTGAGTACAAATCAGTGCAGCTCTGTTTTATTTAAACTTCTCCTTTAAATGCTTTAATGTTATCAAAAGTTTACATCATTGTCTCTGTTGTGCAGGTAATGTGATTGATTTGATTGTTTCTAGGCAAAAAGTTATCAAAAGTGGGGATTGAGCCTATTTAGATAAGATTACTTTTGGAGTTGATCCAGGAAGTTGTGGAAAGGTTCTTTACTATTCTGAAATAGGGGAAAAGTGGACATTTCACACCATATTTTGACAAATATATCAAAATGAAATTCAGAGAAGTTGGCTTGAACCAAAAGCAAGCCCCAAGGAAACAGTGTCTTCTCCAAGAAACAGACCAGAAGTGATCACACTTTTATAAATAAGAGGGTTGCATTCATTTGAATACTATTTTTTATAAATGAAGAAGGCGCAACGTGATACAAATGTTGGACGTACATATAAAAGATGTTGACTCTAATCTGAAAAACTGAACTCCAACCATGCAGCCCTGTAAGAAGGATCCTCAATGAAGCCCATGTTTTTAAAGAGCTTGTAGGACAGCACATTGTCCTCTTCTATGTAGCAGAACACCGGGTAACCCTCAGCATGGAGTTTCTTGGCCAAAGTGCTGATCACGATTTTGGCGTATCCTTTCCCTCTGTGCTCTGGCAGCGTATACAACATTCCCAGAGCACAGTAATCATACACAAGTATCCAGGACACGGGCTGACCCTGGCTGTCTGTGATGCAGCATGATGGGAAGTTACTGATTAGGTTTTCAATCTTCCTGTAACCCTTCTCGTCTCCTCCGAACTTCCAGGTTTTATTCACCAAGTCAACGTGGGAAAGATTAAGAGACGAAATCCTCGACTCAAGCTCACTGTAGAACGAAAAACCAAAGTTGTTGAGAAGCAATATAATTTACATTGCTCTGAAGCATATTTACAGTCATAGTGAAAAAATGTACAGTCTCCTTAAAGTCTAATATTTTATATATAACTACATAATAAACATCATTTGGTCTTGATTAGAGCTTAAAATAAGGTAAATACAACCACAGATCAACAAAACATAAGATAATACACTGTGTCGTTGTTTATTGAACAAATACCGAGCCAAAATGCAGAAGCAGTATGTGAAAAACTAACTATACTATTACTATTGAACCTGATCTCGCTGCAAAACATGTAATAAACATGCCGGTCCACCGTGTCCATTTGTCGCTTTGCCTCTCCAAGCCATGAAATGTACATGTATGTAGAAGTTACAGTAAGTTGCAGTAATCTGCAGTAAGTGTTTAAAAAGAGAGTACTAACACATTTACATCATGTAAATACATACTAGCCGACTACCTTAATAGTTTCTGACGATTAATGACCCTGGAATGTACTTAATACATTTCAAATTTTGGAAGGGCTAAGTGTGAAATGACCACAGTGGACTGGCGTGTTTTTGCCTTCATACTGGGTTTTACTATTTCCACTGAATGAGGAAGGTAAGCAGCAGTCAGATGTTGATAATCAAAGTATCAGAAGAAAGTGTGTAAACCTCTATAAAAGCAGAAGCTTGAGCAGTTTGCTGGTAAGGTGCCAAGTAGGAATAATATTAAAGAGGCAATTATTAAAACCCATTAGTCTGGGAAGCCAAAGGACTGGGGCACCTTGCAGTCTTTGAGTAGACCACTGTATATTCCTCTGTATATTAAAGCATTGTAGTGTTACATGTGGCGACATCTGGCTGACAGCTAAAGACTGGCCTAAAATGGGTCATCCAACATGATAATGATCCCAAGCACAGCAATAAATCTACCACAGAATGACTGAAAAGAACAGATGGAACAAAGTCCAGACCTCAACCTGACTGAAATGCTGTGGCAGAACCTTATTACACAGCTTCTGTTTTATGGCTTAGTTTCTGTTAGGTCATGACAGTGTAATATGTTGTGTGACCTAATTTTAAGACTTGCTAAAGACAGCCATTAAAAAAAATGCCGATATGTATAACCTTACAACTGACACAGGATGGTCTTTTTTAACGTGTTTTTAAAATCATAACTTATACACAGATATAACTTAAAGTGCATCTTAATTATCAAATTATACCTGTCAACCACTGGCATGTGGAGATGGTTGGCGTCTGGCAAATACAGAAGATGCACCAAAGTATAGACTTTGTGGTTCACTCTTCTGTCAGAAGACACTTGTTTAAGCATTGGTGCATGGGAAACATCAAGCCCTGTCGAATGGAAAGTATTCACATGAATTTCTTTCTCTTCTTTTTCCTCGCAAGAGGTTATCCAAGCAGTTTTGTATTTAATTCAGGAAAAATGTCCACATAAATATTAAACTTTTTATTAGAATATTGTACAAAGTGTGTGCTCTGTCTATAAAACTGTGTAAATAGTAACAGCTGTCAAATGTAGTGACGTAAAAGCCACCATATTTATTTCGTGCTTATTTTCTGCAGTGATCTGAGCTCACCTCCTATCATGAAATAAGTGCTCCAATCAACTGCATTCTCGTCTGTCAGCATTTTCCTCAAACTCTGTTCATCCGTGCTGTAGTATGCCATATTTTTCATGAAATTCAGGTCACGCTTGTTCTGTGAAATAAACAAAAGCTGTCACAATCACGTGACAAGCGAAAGATTTCCGTCTTGAAAAGCTATCCACAGTTTTCTGACGGGATTTAAACACACCTCGGGGTCCGGTCTGCAGATGATAACTTTAAAATCAGGCCACGCATCGACCACAACTTCTAGTGTAGTCGGTTTGTTCCTGTTGATTCCGTACAGGAAACCGTACACCTGAAAGCACGAAACACTTTTAAGCGCTGCTGAGGCTGTAAAGCACAAAGACACGCGGTTTATGTCGCAGATACCTTATAACTCTTCGGTAAGTGTTTGAGCAGAACTCCTTCAGCGACCTGCAGCTCGTCTCTGTTCAGGACCTTCATGTTTGGATACCGGAGTTTTCTTACTAATGTACTTTAAACAACCTGCTGTTTTAAAACATCCCAATCCACCAAAATGGAGAAACCTTTATAAATTATTAACAGTTTAGGCAAAGTCCGTAGGGTTACGATATGACCGCATTGCTCCGGTTTGAACTTGTGAAATAAACGTAGCAGGCCACTTCCTGTCATAAAAAATAACTTTAACTTGAACTCTAACGTTAATTCACCGCCAGAAGTTTTTTTTAAAAAAAATGTTTGTTTTATCTGTTAGCGTGTTTATGGAGTGTTCAGGAAAAATATGAAATCTAAAATATATTTTTCCAGCTCAACAACTTAAAAGTGGGACAAAGACTGTGCTTGCGTGGGACAATGTGACGTAGATGAGTGCTGACAGGTGGTGTGAATTTTGTGTTTGGAGTTTAGCACTCGAAATACAAATGCACATCTCAGCTCTCCCTCTGTAGTTGAATAAGCCTAAAGTGAGTTTTCTTTTCTTCACTGAGTTCAACCACTTACAAGCAGTCTTTATTTGTTGTAGTTCCATCATATTCTGCACAGCTTATCTTATTGGTCACTTTTAATGGTTTAATTTTGACCTGCACTTGACCTGTGATCTGAACCCTCAGATTAAAGAGACTTTCAACAGGCTTCTGGATTGACTTTAACTGAGATTAATCAAAATGTAAGATAGTGTCTCAGAATGCAGGGCAGGTGGGAAAAGGGTTAAACATGCAGTGTAGTCCTACATAAAGTGGGAACCCTGGTCACCCAAAGTCCAATATGTTTTATAGTGTTAGACAAAAACTCCCCTCTTTTCCAAAGTGATTAAAAGTGTAACTGCTCTATCCACCAACTCCTTATAGATGTTGAAAATAATGTGAATGGCATTTTCTGTTGTCAGTCATGTCTGTCCCAGATTTGTTCACATTCTCCTTCCTCTTAGTCAGTGGGTAGGTATCCAGAGAACTCATCACCATCAACAACAACAAAGAAGCTCTATTGAGCTAAAACGTCATCCTTGTGTGCATTTACCACACGGACACATTAAAGTTTGTGTGCAAGTTTGACTTTATTTCAAAACTGAATTATCTGGGGGAAAAAAGCAGCTCATGATCAGTTTGACTACACAACAGTTTGTTATTTGCTTGGTTTACTGATGAGGCAAAGTTGCTTCTTTAAAAATCGGGGAGACCTAGTTTGTAACACTGGATAGTGGATTTTGGAAATTTAAAACAAGTTTGATTAGTTAAGCAGTGCAGTAGTAAAGGCAGCAAATACTAATATTAATATATTTATTCCACCTACAGGAAAGTGCATTGCAGTCTAAGAGAAGATTATTCTGACACAAAGGTAAGATTTCCCAAGCGTTCTCGTTCTAGCGTCCCACGTAGATCTCAGTGTTGGCATTCATTCTTCAGTAACTCAATGGAATTAAGCCATGGGCGGCTCCAATACTTCGAATGTGCACTGGTAGGGCTGAAAGGAAAAACAGACAATACATTTAACATTAGGATCTTTCAGGTGGTGTTATTTACACATATAAATGCTTTAGGTTTTTTTTTTATCCAATAGCATAATGTCTATTAAGAACATGAGTATTTAACGATCAGATTAATATGCATTACACCAGAGGTGTGGACTCGAGTCACATGACTTGGACTCGAGTCAGACTCGAGTCATTAATTTTATGACTTTAGACTCCCTCCCGATTCTGCCCCCTCTCCCCTCTCTCCTCCACGGTCTCACTGAACTCTGTCACACACACACAAACACGCACACTCTCTGACTCACTCACTGGCCTGCACCAGTTACCAGTCACTCTGTGGAGCATTGGACTGCCATTACCTCATAAGACTTTGTTGTTACACTTTCTCTTACCGTACACTACTAAATCTCCATTTGCACTATTTGCCTATTTGCACTACTCTGCCTGGTTTACACTCAATGTCACTTACCCATTATATTGTATATTATATAGCTTTCTTGTTATATGTAAAATTGTATTTATTTAAATTTTTACTTTTTAATTATTTTACTTGCATTTTTTAATCACTTTTATATTTAAATATATTTAAATGTTCATTTGCTATTTATCTAGGGATTGAAGAGTAACGCAATTTCTATTCTCCGTATGTCCTGTACATGTGGCAGAATCGACAAATAAAGTTGACTTTGACTTTGACTTTGACTTGACTTGAAAAAATGTTCTAAGACTTGTGACTTGACTTGGACTTTTACACCAATGACTTGGGACTTGAATTGGACTTGAACCGGTTTACTTGAAAAGACTTGATATTTTACCCCAAATATAAAATTTAACATGCATATTATATAGAGATTGAAAATGTGACGTCATTCACGGGTAGAACCGCAAAGGATTCTGGGAACCCATGGCAAGCGGTACTAGCGCACGCAGGCTTTCAATTAAAATCAGTTATACAGCGATAAAAAGAAACACAAAAATGTCAAGAAGCTGTTGTATTATTAACTACAATAGCCGGTCGCATGACAGCCACGGGAAGCCGACGGGTAAAGAGATCGGTTGTTATCGGATTACGTCGTTGAAGAGAAATTGTTCGAGCCATGTTTCCGAAGTAACAAAGAGGCGACTGGATTGCAGCCATTCAAAGACCAAATATAACGTCCTAGAACACTCCAGCTCACAGGTTAGTCTGCTCCAAGCATTTACACAAAGGTCAGTCTGCTGTTGTAGTTAATACGTCATTTTTCTTAACATAATTGGTGATATAGGTTACAAGCAAGTCTGGCGCTGAACAGAAATGGTCGCGCTATGCTCCTTTATTTATTGTGCATAAATAGTGAATTGTCCTGACACAATATTGCGTTTCGCTTCTGTTATTATGGTACATTGACAAAAACATATACTTTTATTCACAGGATAAAACAGTTGTTTTGTATCACTAATTGTCCAGTACGATTACAGCATACAATATTATTGTCACTGCTACATTTCTGTGATGCTACCAGAAATTATTTCCACTGCTAATTAATTACCATTGAGCTCAAAGGTTATATTAATAAACGGTTAACGAATGTGTATTTATGAAGACGATTTGTGAGACTGGTAAACTTATGATACATAGCTGACTTCATCTAACTAGCAAATGTTTTCCAGGCTACGTTGGTGATGCAGTTTTTTTTTAATGATATTTTAAAAAAAATATCATTTATTTATGTATGATATTTTTGTCATGCGATTTTAAAGCCAGTCCTACAACCGCATCCAAGAATAACATGCAGCTTATCTCAGAACTGTCGGTGAAAATTATTCTTGGAGCTAGGTTTAATTGAGCTGCATTTTAAAGAGGTGCAATTTCACAATTTGTGTATATTTTCTAAGTTCACTATTTTGTCATGTGTTGAGAAAAACACAGATTTAAAAATTACATGGTCTAATATTTACATTTAGCATATAACTGCAACATTATTTTTTTCGTTTTTTTTTTTTAAGACTCGAAAGGACTTGAAATTCAAAATTTCAGACTTGTGACTTGACTCGGACTTTTACACCAGTGACTTGAGACTCGACTCTGACTTGCCTGACATTACTTGAGACTTGACTTGAGACTTGAGGATAAAGACTTGAGACTTACTTGAGACTTGCAAAACAATGACTTGGTCCCACCTCTGCATTACACACTCAAAGGGATTCACAGCAACATCGCGACAAGAGGGCAGCAGAAAAGTTCTATAAAACTATGTCAAGTATGCAGAAAAACTGTGATTTATTATTATGAAATAAAAAACAAAACATAGAAACATCAGAAATCAATTTGTTTCAGACGATCACTTTTCAACAGGACACCGGCCTTCAGCTGTAAAAAGATCTGCGTTGAGCAAATCACTTCCACTGTGAATGCAGCTTTAGTTACAAGGCTGCTGCATGATGTTTAAGAACAGATCAAATATCTTGCTTCTTTTGAGAAGATGCCATCAGTACCTGAAACTTTGCCTGATCTGTGTGGATTGCACACACTTGATCGACGCCATACTTTCTGCAAGGGGTCTTTACCATCTTCACAGTTATGACGTACTTCATGCCAGCGACCACCTGTAATGGGAAAGAAAATTGAATACAAGACTTACAGCAAATGAACCCCTCCTCCTTCTCCTCTTTAAACACCCCTACTGTCCCCTGTGAGCCAAGAAGCTCACCAATGACTAGAGAAAACACAAACATCAACACATTGCTACGGTAGCCTTGCCTCAGGTTTCAAGAGGAGAGCCAAATAAACTTTTAAAAAAACATGACTCATCAGCATATTAACCAATCTTTAGCAAAGATGTGCTTTTGTCGGGTTCCTTTTTTTTTTAAACCCACACTGCTCTTTTGTTCGGGCGGGCCAATGGCTGCCTCAACACAAGCATAAAAAACATTTCCGACCTACTGTTAAAGCTAGGATGAGAGGATGAGAGGATATTAACGTGACAAATTACGAAGCCAGCCATATTTGGGGGAGTACCAACGCCATTAAGAAGGCATATAGCAAGTAAATTGTATGTAACGGCCTCTAGGATTTTAGTTTAGTAGTTAAAAGTGAAACCTTTGAAGGGCGCTTCGCAGGCCTTTTCTTAAGGGCTCACATCACTACGATGGTTTACTGGATTGCTTTCCCCTAAAGAACAATTCAGTTATTCACGAATCTGACCGTTACTCACCTGTGACTGAACCTTGATCACTTCTACCACTTGCCTGATGTACAAGTCGTTGCTGTCTCTGTTGTGTTGGATGACGGCGAAGTGGAGAGCGTTTTGCACGTCTTCATTGTTGATATCAGCGTCTGTCAAGCCCCCGACCGGGGTCCCATACCCAACGGCCAAAGCGGCCGCAAGGACAGTCAAAGCGACCTTCCACATCTTGTTTCTGTTGCCTAACAAACACACAGGAGACGAAGTGAAACACTCCTCACCGTGCCCTCCCAGTTATATCAACATGAACATCACTGTGCCGGAGGAGTGGCACATCTGGCAGAGATCTTGCAGCCAATCGGCAATCCCCACAGCAGAGAAATGTGACTACTATGGAATGTTAGGGTTGAAAATGATTAAATAAAGCTGTTTTTATTATTTTTATATACACAACGCAATGTGCTCATAAACGAATTGGCGCTCTGGGTTTTGAGGGTTAAAACGACTTGTCCAGTTGTATGTCTGGGCTGAAATATTGAGAATGAACATAGAGCGCTTGAGGGTTTTTGCTACATGCTTACACGTCACACTAGATAATGTTTAGAAGGATATTCTCTCGCCAAAGGGAGTTTGAACAGAATGTCCTGAACTGGATATATAGAATCAGTAGTAGGATAATAATAAAATAATCAAGGCTAGGCAGGGAGGTGTTCTCGTGTCTGTCTCTGCCATTCCTCGAAAAAAGAGCAAACAACGGGATTGGGATGACCGGATGTAAACAGAAGAAGAAGACAGACATAATAATTATTTGTTATTGTTGGGTTACAAAAACTGTACGACCCGATCAGGGTTATCCTTCGTGTGAAGACAGATGGCTGTGTTCACATCGAGGTCCTTGTAATTCCAACTCCAGAAAAATCAGGTGGCGAGAAGACAACTGTCCCCAAACCTCAGTAATATAAAAACAAAACTAGATCTCATTGATTTACTGTAAAAGGACTTAAGAAGTGAAAGTTATCAGGAATTATTCCAGTGTGTAAAAGAGGGTAAATTGTTTGGGAGGATTTGAGTTTGTTTGTTTTTTTGTCCAGTTCATACTCCAGACCAGTTGATGGCAGTAATGCCCCATCTGTTGTTTGCCAACCGCCAATAACATTTAGAAGGAGAATAATAGGAAAAGTCCAGCAGCAGAGATCACGTATGATCCAGGCTGTTGCTGTGAACTCGTTCAGGCTCTTTGCGTCTGCACAAACAGCACTCAACTGCCCACGGTTAGCTGCGGAAATCAAACAACTTATTTGATTTGATTTCTGCACATGCAACTTTTGAAGCGCTGGGCAGCGTTAACAAAAAAAATGGGGAAAAAAAGCATTCTTGACCTCTGTCCCATTGTCCAAGTCCATAGTCACCTGTGGACGCCCACTCTTGGAACAGCATGATGCAAAAACTGCAGATTTTGGAGTAGGGACGCACTTAACTCTACACTTTAGACGAGTCGGAATTGAACCCTAACCCTCACTAGGCACAAGACACTTTAACATCCCACTCGCACGATGTACACTTTCAGATTTTCAATTGAAAATTTCCAGATTGTTATAAAATTCACTTACTTACTGTACATAATGTCCTCTTTTTGTATATAATTTACTTACTGTATATAATGTTCTATTTTTTGCACAGTCGAGGAGCGTTTCAGGACACATTTCACTGCTTGTTGTACTCGTATAACTAGGCATGTGACAAATAAAGAATCTTGACTCTTAAATTTGGGTCCTTTCCTGCTTGCCGCACACAGACGTTTCATGACAGACACAGGGTGTACTATCTTTTTGGGTTTATTTTTAAATCATGACTTATACACAGATATAACTTAAAGCGAATCTTAATGATCAGATTATACCTGTCATACGTTGACATGTGGAGATGGTTGGTGTCTGGCAAATACAGATGCACCGAAGTATAGACTTTGTGGTTCACTCTTCTGCCAGAAGACCCTTGGAAAACATCAAACCCTGTCAAATGGAAAGTATTCACATTAATTTCTTTCTCTCCTTTTTATTAGGTTTATTTAGGTTATCCAAGCAGTTTGTATTTAATGCAGGAAACATGTCCATATGATTATTAAACTTTTTATTAGAATATTGTACAAAGTGTGTGCTCTGTCTATAAAACTGTGTAAATAGTAACAGCTGTCAAATGTAGTGACGTAAAAGCCACCATATTTATTTCGTGCTTATTTTCTGCAGTGATCTGAGCTCACCTCCTATCATGAAATAAGTGCTCCAATCAACTGCATTCTCGTCTGTCAGCATTTTCCTCAAACTCTGTTCATCCGTGCTGTAGTATGCCATATTTTTCATGAAATTCAGGTCACGCTTGTTCCGTGAAATAAACAAAAGCTGTCACAATCACGTGACAAGCGAAAGATTTCCGTCGAGAAAATCTATTCACAGTTTTCCGACGGGATTTAAACACACCCCGGGGTCCGGTCTGCAGATAACTTTGAAATCAGGCCACGTATCGACCACAACTTCTAGTGTAGTCGGTTTGTTCCTGTTGATTCCGTACAGGAAACCGTACACCTGAAAGCACGAAACACTTTTAAGCGCTGCTGAGGCTGTAAAGCACAAAGACACGCGGTTTATGTCGCAGATACCTTATAACTCTTCGGTAAGTGTTTGAGCAGAACTCCTTCAGCGACCTGCAGCTCGTCTCTGTTCAGGACCTTCATGTTTGGATACCGGAGTTTTCTTACTAATGTACTTTAAACAACCTGCTGTTTTAAAACATCCCAATCCACCAAAATGGAGAAACCTTTATAAATTATTAACAGTTTAGGCAAAGTCCGTAGGGTTACGATATGACCGCATTGCTCCGGTTTGAACTTGTGAAATAAACGTAGCAGGCCACTTCCTGTCATAAAAAATAACTTTAACTTGAACTCTAACGTTAATTCACCGCCAGAAGTTTTTTTTTTAAAAAAAATGTTTGTTTTATCTGTTAGCGTGTTTATGGAGTGTTCAGGAAAAATATGAAATCTAAAATATATTTTTCCAGCTCAACAACTTAAAAGTGGGACAAAGACTGTGATTGCGTGGGACAATGTGACGTAGATGAGTGCTGACAGGTGGTGTGAATTTTGTGTTTGGAGTTTAGCACTCGAAATACAAATGCACATCTCAGCTCTCCCTCTGTAGTTGAATAAGCCTAAAGTGAGTTTTCTTTTCTTCACTGAGTTCAACCACTTACAAGCAGTCTTTATTTGTTGTAGTTCCATCATATTCTGCACAGCTTATCTTATTGGTCACTTTTAATGGTTTAATTTTGACCTGCACTTGACCTGTGATCTGAACCCTCAGATTAAAGAGACTTTCAACAGGCTTCTGGATTGACTTTAACTGAGATTAATCAAAATGTAAGATAGTGTCTCAGAATGCAGGGCAGGTGGGAAAAGGGTTAAACATGCAGTGTAGTCCTACATAAAGTGGGAACCCTGGTCACCCAAAGTCCAATATGTTTTATAGTGTTAGACAAAAACTCCCCTCTTTTCCAAAGTGATTAAAAGTGTAACTGCTCTATCCACCAACTCCTTATAGATGTTGAAAATAATGTGAATGGCATTTTCTGTTGTCAGTCATGTCTGTCCCAGATTTGTTCACATTCTCCTTCCTCTTAGTCAGTGGGTAGGTATCCAGAGAACTCATCACCATCAACAACAACAAAGAAGCTCTATTGAGCTAAAACGTCATCCTTGTGTGCATTTACCACACGGACACATTAAAGTTTGTGTGCAAGTTTGACTTTATTTCAAAACTGAATTATCTGGGGGAAAAAAGCAGCTCATGATCACTTTGACTACACAACAGTTTGTTATTTGCTTGGTTTACTGATGAGGCAAAGTTGCTTCTTTAAAAATCGGGGAGACCTAGTTTGTAACACTGGATAGTGGATTTTGGAAATTTAAAACAAGTTTGATTAGTTAAGCAGTGCAGTAGTAAAGGCAGCAAATACTAATATTAATATATTTATTCCACCTACAGGAAAGTGCATTGCAGTCTAAGAGAAGATTATTCTGACACAAAGGTAAGATTTCCCAAGCGTTCTCGTTCTAGCGTCCCACGTAGATCTCAGTGTTGGCATTCATTCTTCAGTAACTCAATGGAATTAAGCCATGGGCGGCTCCACACTTCGAATGTGCACTGGTAGGGCTGAAAGGAAAAACAGACAATACATTTAACATTAGGATCTTTCAGGTGGTGTTATTTACACATATAAATGCTTTAGGTTTTTTTTTTATCCAATAGCATAATGTCTATTAAGAACATGAGTATTTAACGATCAGATTAATATGCATTACACCAGAGGTGTGGACTCGAGTCACATGACTTGGACTCGAGTCATTAATTTTATGACTTTAGACTTGACTTGAAAAAATGTTCTAAGACTTGTGACTTGACTTGGACTTTTACACCAATGACTTGGGACTTGAATTGGACTTGAACCGGTTTACTTGAAAAGACTTGATATTTTACCCCAAATATAAAATCTAACATGCATATTATATAGAGATTGAAAATGTGACGTCATTCACGGGTAGAACCGCAAAGGATTCTGGGAACCCATGGCAAGCGGTACTAGCGCACGCAGGCTTTCAATTAAAATCAGTTATACAGCGATAAAAAGAAACACAAAAATGTCAAGAAGCTGTTGTATTATTAACTGCAATAGCCGGTCGCATGACAGCCACGGGAAGCCGACGGGTAAAGAGATCGGTTGTTATCGGATTACGTTGTTGAAGAGAAATTGTTCGAGCCATGTTTCCAAAGTAACAAAGAGGCGACTGGATTGCAGCCATTCAAAGACCAAATATAACGTCCCAGAACACTCCAGCTCACAGGTTAGTCTGCTCCAAGCATTTACACAAAGGTCAGTCTGCTGTTGTAGTTAATGCGTCATTTTTCTTAACATAATTGGTGATATAGGTTACAAGCAAGTCTGGCGCTGAACAGAAATGGTCGCGCTATGCTCCTTTATTTATTGTGCATAAATAGTGAATTGTCCTGACACAATATTGCGTTTCGCTTCTGTTATTATGGTACATTGACAAAAACATATACTTTTATTCACAGGATAAAACAGTTGTTTTGTATCACTAATTGTCCAGTACGATTACAGCATACAATATTATTGTCACTGCTACATTTCTGTGATGCTACCAGAAATTATTTCCACTACTAATTAATTACCATTGAGCTCAAAGGTTATATTAATAAACGGTTAACGAATGTGTATTTATGAAGACGATTTGTGAGACTGGTAAACTTATGATACATAGCTGACTTCATCTAACTAGCAAATGTTTTCCAGGCTACGTTGGTGATGCAGTTTTTTTTTTAATGATATTTTAAAAAAAATATCATTTATTTATGTATGATATTTTTGTCATGCGATTTTAAAGCCAGTCCTACAACCGCATCCAAGAATAACATGCAGCTTATCTCAGAACTGTCGGTGAAAATTATTCTTGGAGCTAGGTTTAATTGAGCTGCATTTTAAAGAGGTGCAATTTCACAATTTGTGTATATTTTCTAAGTTCACTATTTTGTCATGTGTTGAGAAAAACACAGATTTAAAAATTACATGGTCTAATATTTACATTTAGCATAACTGCAACATTATTTTTTTCGTTTTTTTTTTTTAAGACTCGAAAGGACTTGAAATTCAAAATTTCAGACTTGTGACTTGACTCGGACTTTTACACCAGTGACTTGAGACTCGACTCTGACTTGCCTGACATTACTTGAGACTTGACTTGAGACTTGAGGATAAAGACTTGAGACTTACTTGAGACTTGCAAAACAATGACTTGGTCCCACCTCTGCATTACACACTCAAAGGGATTCACAGCAACATCGCGACAAGAGGGCAGCAGAAAAGTTCTATAAAACTATGTCAAGTATGCAGAAAAACTGTGATTTATTATTATGAAATAAAAAACAAAACATAGAAACATCAGAAATCAATTTGTTTCAGACGATCACTTTTCAACAGGACACCGGCCTTCAGCTGTAAAAAGATCTGCGTTGAGCAAATCACTTCCACTGTGAATGCAGCTTTAGTTACAAGGCTGCTGCATGATGTTTAAGAACAGATCAAATATCTTGCTTCTTTTGAGAAGATGCCATCAGTACCTGAAACTTTGCCTGATCTGTGTGGATTGCACACACTTGATCGACGCCATACTTTCTGCAAGGGGTCTTTGCCATCTTCACAGTTATGACGTACTTCATGCCAGCGACCACCTGTAATGGGAAAGAAAATTAAATACAAGACTTACAGCAAATGAACCCCTCCTCCTTCTCCTCTTTAAACACCCCTACTGTCCCCTGTGAGCCAAGAAGCTCACCAATGACTAGAGAAAACACAAACATCAACACATTGCTACGGTAGCCTTGCCTCAGGTTTCAAGAGGAGAGCCAAATAAACTTTTAAAAAAACATGACTCATCAGCATATTAACCAATCTTTAGCAAAGATGTGCTTTTGTCGGGTTCCTTTTTTTTTTAAACCCACACTGCTCTTTTGTTCGGGTGGGCCAATGGCTGCCTCAACACAAGCATAAAAAACATTTCCGACCTACTGTTAAAGCTAGGATGAGAGGATGAGAGGATATTAACGTGACAAATTACGAAGCCAGCCATATTTGGGGGAGTACCAACGCCATTAAGAAGGCATATAGCAAGTAAATTGTATGTAACGGCCTCTAGGACTTTAGTTTAGTAGTTAAAAGTGAAACCTTTGAAGGGCGCTTCGCAGGCCTTTTCTTAAGGGCTCACATCACTACGATGGTTTACTGGATTGCTTTCCCCTAAAGAACAATTCAGTTATTCACGAATCTGACCGTTACTCACCTGTGACTGAACCTTGATCACTTCTACCACTTGCCTGATGTACAAGTCGTTGCTGTCTCTGTTGTGTTGGATGACGGCGAAGTGGAGAGCGTTTTGCACGTCTTCATTGTTGATATCAGCGTCTGTCAAGCCCCCGACCGGGGTCCCATACCCAACGGCCAAAGCGGCCGCAAGGACAGTCAAAGCGACCTTCCACATCTTGTTTCTGTTGCCTAACAAACACACAGGAGACGAAGTGAAACACTCCCCACCGTGCCCTCCCAGTTATATAAACATGAACATCACTGTGCCAGAGGAGTGGCACATCTGGCAGAGATCTTGCAGCCAATCGGCAATCCCCACAGCAGAGAAATGTGACTACTATGGAATGTTAGGGTTGAAAATGATTAAATAAAGCTGTTTTTATTATTTTTATATACACAATGCAATGTGCTCATAAACGAATTGGCGCTCTGGGTTTTGAGGGTTAAAACGACTTGTCCAGTTGTATGTCTGGGCTGAAATATTGAGAATGAACATAGAGCGCTTGAGGGTTTTTGCTACATGCTTACACGTCACACTAGATAATGTTTAGAAGGATATTCTCTCGCCAAAGGGAGTTTGAACAGAATGTCCTGAACTGGATATATAGAATCAGTAGTAGGATAATAATAAAATAATCAAGGCTAGGCAGGGAGGTGTTTTCGTGTCTGTCTCTGCCATTCCTCGAAAAAAGAGCAAACAACGGGATTGGGATGACCGGATGTAAACAGAAGAAGAAGACAGACATAATAATTATTTGTTATTGTTGGGTTACAAAAACTGTACGACCCGATCAGGGTTATCCTTCGTGTGAAGACAGATGGCTGTGTTCACATCGAGGTCCTTGTAATTCCAACTCCAGAAAAATCAGGTGGCGAGAAGACAACTGTCCCCAAACCTCAGTAATATAAAAACAAAACTAGATCTCATTGATTTACTGTAAAAGGACTTAAGAAGTGAAAGTTATCAGGAATTATTCCAGTGTGTAAAAGAGGGTAAATTGTTTGGGAGGATTTGAGTTTGTTTGTTTTTTTGTCCAGTTCATACTCCAGACCAGTTGATGGCAGTAATGCCCCATCTGTTGTTTGCCAACCGCCAATAACATTTAGAAGGAGAATAATAGGAAAAGTCCAGCAGCAGAGATCACGTATGATCCAGGCTGTTGCTGTGAACTCGTTCAGGCTCTTTGCGTCTGCACAAACAGCACTCAACTGCCCACGGTTAGCTGCGGAAATCAAACAACTTATTTGATTTGATTTCTGCACATGCAACTTTTGAAGCGCTGGGCAGCGTTAACAAAAAAAATGGGGAAAAAAAGCATTCTTGACCTCTGTCCCATTGTCCAAGTCCATAGTCACCTGTGGACGCCCACTCTTGGAACAGCATGATGCAAAAACTGCAGATTTTGGAGTAGGGACGCACTTAACTCTACACTTTAGACGAGTCGGAATTGAACCCTAACCCTCACTAGGCACAAGACACTTTAACATCCCACTCGCACGATGTACACTTTCAGATTTTCAATTGAAAATTTCCAGATTGTTATAAAATTCACTTACTTACTGTACATAATGTCCTCTTTTTGTATATAATTTACTTACTGTATATAATGTTCTATTTTTTGCACAGTCGAGGAGCGTTTCAGGACACATTTCACTGCTTGTTGTACTCGTATAACTAGGCATGTGACAAATAAAGAATCTTGACTCTTAAATTTGGGTCCTTTCCTGCTTGCCGCACACAGACGTTTCATGACAGACACAGGGTGTACTATCTTTTTGGGTTTATTTTTAAATCATGACTTATACACAGATATAACTTAAAGCGAATCTTAATGATCAGATTATACCTGTCATACGTTGACATGTGGAGATGGTTGGTGTCTGGCAAATACAGATGCACCGAAGTATAGACTTTGTGGTTCACTCTTCTGCCAGAAGACCCTTGGAAAACATCAAACCCTGTCAAATGGAAAGTATTCACATTAATTTCTTTCTCTCCTTTTTATTAGGTTTATTTAGGTTATCCAAGCAGTTTGTATTTAATGCAGGAAACATGTCCATATGATTATTAAACTTTTTATTAGAATATTGTACAAAGTGTGTGCTCTGTCTATAAAACTGTGTAAATAGTAACAGCTGTCAAATGTAGTGACGTAAAAGCCACCATATTTATTTCGTGCTTATTTTCTGCAGTGATCTGAGCTCACCTCCTATCATGAAATAAGTGCTCCAATCAACTGCATTCTCGTCTGTCAGCATTTTCCTCAAACTCTGTTCATCCGTGCTGTAGTATGCCATATTTTTCATGAAATTCAGGTCACGCTTGTTCCGTGAAATAAACAAAAGCTGTCACAATCACGTGACAAGCGAAAGATTTCCGTCGAGAAAATCTATTCACAGTTTTCCGACGGGATTTAAACACACCCCGGGGTCCGGTCTGCAGATAACTTTGAAATCAGGCCACGTATCGACCACAACTTCTAGTGTAGTCGGTTTGTTCCTGTTGATTCCGTACAGGAAACCGTACACCTGAAAGCACGAAACACCTTTAAGCGCTGCTGAGGCTGTAAAGCACAAAGACACGCGGTTTATGTCGCAGATACCTTATAACTCTTCGGTAAGTGTTTGAGCAGAACTCCTTCAGCGACCTGCAGCTCGTCTCTGTTCAGGACCTTCATGTTTGGATACCGGAGTTTTCTTACTAATGTACTTTAAACAACCTGCTGTTTTAAAACATCCCAATCCACCAAAATGGAGAAACCTTTATAAATTATTAACAGTTTAGGCAAAGTCCGTAGGGTTACGATATGACCGCATTGCTCCGGTTGTGAACTTGTGAAATAAACGTAGCAGGCCACTTCCTGTCATAAAAAATAACGTCGTTAATTCACCGCCAGAAGTTTTTTCAAAAATAAAATAAAAAATGCGTGTTTGTTTTCTATTGCGTAGGAAAAGATATAATGAAATCTGCTAGCGTGTTCATGGAGTGTTCAGGAAAAATAAATATAAAATATAGAAATATTTTTTCCACTTCTTGTATCGCAACAACTTTAAAAAGTGGGACAAAGACTGTGCTTATCTGGGACACGTAGATGACTGCTGGGAAGTGGTGTGTTTGGAGTTGAGTGCGTGAAGGACAAATGCACATCTCCCTCTTCCTCTGTAGTTGAATTAGCCTACACTGACTTCCATCTCTTACCAGCAGTCTTTATTTGCTGTAGTTCCATCATATTCTGCACTAATCTGCATAGTTTGTCTTTTATTGGTCACTTTTAATTTTGAGTACAGGGCGCCAAACCTGCACTTGACCCATGATCTGACATCAAGCTTCTGCGTTGACTTCAACTGCTCTATCCACCAACGTTTAGGTAGACTGAGAGCAGTGGGAGAGTGGTTAAACAAAGCTCCTTATAGATGTTGAAAATAATGTGAATGGCATTTTCTGTTGTCAGTCATGTCTGTCCCAGATTTGTTCACATTCTCCTTCCTCTTAGTCAGTGGGTAGGTATCCAGAGAACTCATCACCATCAACAACAACAAAGAAGCTCTATTGAGCTAAAACGTCATCCTTGTGTGCATTTACCACACGGACACGTTAAAGTTTGTGTGCAAGTTTGACTTTATTTCAAAACTGAATTATCTGGAAAAAAAAAAGCAGCTCATGATCAGTTTGACTACACAACAGTTTGTTATTTGCTTGGTTTACTGATGAGGCAAAGTTGCTTCTTTAAAAATCGGGGAGACCTAGTTTGTAACACTGGTTAGTTAATTTTGGAAATTTAAAACAAGTTTGATTAGTTAAGCAGTGCAGTAGTAAAGGCAGCAAATACTAATATTAATATATTTATTCCACCTACAGGAAAGTGCATTGCAGTCTAAGAGAAGATTATTCTGACACAAAGGTAAGATTTCCCAAGCGTTCTCGTTCTAGCGTCCCACGTAGATCTCAGTGTTGGCATTCATTCTTCAGTAACTCAATGGAATTAAGCCATGGGCGGCTCCACACTTCGAATGTGCACTGGTAGGGCTGAAAGGAAAAACAGACAATACATTTAACATTAGGATCTTTCAGGTGGTGTTGTCAAATCATGTCAAGTACGCAAAAAAATTTTTTTTTGATTTATTATGAAATAAACAAAACATAGAAACATCAGAAATCAATTTGTTTCACATGATCACTTTTCAACAGGACACCTGTCGTCAGCTGCAAAGAGATGTGCATCGAGCAAATCACTTCCAGTGTGAATGCAGCTTTAATTACAAGGCTGCTGCATGATGTTTAAGAACAGATCAAATATCTTGCTTCTTTTGAGAAGATGCCATCAGTACCTTAGCCTTTGCCTGATCTGTGTGGATTGCACACACTTCCTCTACACCATCCTTTCTGCAGGGGGTCTTTGCCATCTTCACAGTTATGACGTACTTGATGCCAGCGACCACCTGTAATGGGAAAGAAATTGAATACAAGATTTACAGCAAATGAACTCCTCCTCCTCTTCCTCTTTAAACCACCCGTGAGCAAAGAAGCTCACCAATGACTAGAAAAAACACAAACATCAACACGCTGCTACGCTAGCCTTGTCTCAGAGTTCAAGAGGAGAGCCAAATAAACTTAAAAAAATTAATAAATACATGACTCGTCAGCATATTAACCAATCTTTAGCAAAGATGTGCTTTTGTCGGGTTCCTTTTTTTCCTAAACCCACACTGCTCTTTTGTTCGGGCGGGTCAATGGCTGCCTCCACACAGGTACACAGAACATTGCAGACCTACTGCTCAAGCTAGGTTGAGAGGATTAGGGAAGATTAAAGAGGCCAGCCATGTTTTGGGGAGTACCAACGCCATTAAGAAGGCATATAGCAAATAAATTGTATGTAACGACCATCGGACGGCCACTAGGACTTTAGTTTAGTGGTTAAAAGTGAAACCTTTAAAGGGCGCTTCGCAGGCCTTTTCTTAAGGGCTCACATCACTACGATGGTTTACTGGATGGCTTTCCCCTAAAGAACAATTCAGTTATTCACGAATCTGACCGTTACTCACCTGTGACTGAACCTTGATCACTTCTGCCACTTGACTGAGGTACAAATCGTTGCTGCCTCTGTTGTGTTGGACGACGGCGAAGTGGAGAGCGTTTTGCACATTTTCATCGTTGATATCGGCGTCTGTCAAGCCCCCGACCATGGCCCCATACCCAACGGCCAAAGCGGCCGCAAGAACAGTCAAAGCGACTTTCCACATTTTCTATCTTTTGCCTAACAAACACAGGAAACGAAGTGAAACACTCGCCCACCGTGCCCTCCCAGTTATATAAACATCGACGTCACCGCGCGCGAGGAGTGGCATATCTCGCAGCGAATCGGCAATCCTCGCATCAGAGATCGGGTCTGATCCAGGCTGTTGTTGCGAACTCGCTCGCACTCTTTGCGTCTGCACGACTAACACCCAGGTTCCCGCGGTTATCTGCAGAAATCAAACTACTCATATCGAAAACAAGGTATGTTTAATCTCGCTCGGATTTAATTTCCACACGCGACTTTTGAAGCGCTTTGCTGCGTGACAAAAAGGGGAACAAAAAAAAAGCCTTCTTGACCTATGTCCCATTGTCCAGGTCTAAAGTCACCTGTGGATGCCCACTCCTGGAACAGCACGATGCAGAGACTGCAGGTTTTGAAGTAGGGCGGCACTTAACTTTACAATTATACGGACAAATAAATAGATTGTTCTTTAAGTTTCCCCTAATATTTCCCCACACTTTGCAGGGACACTTTCTTTGGCTTGAGTGCTGCTCAGCAGCAGCAGCTACTGATCGGCTCAGCCGTGGCAGCAGGTGGAATAATGGCCTACATAGTGTACAAAAGAAAAAAACCAAGAACCATTCCTTTAGGGGACGGATGGTGGGGAGTGGGGGAGAAGACACTATCAGAAGATCAGAAAATCTACCCTTTTCAAGTGGAGACCTCAGACAAAGAGATCGAGGTAGGTTTGAGCTGGTAATCCAACTTCTGAATGAACAATATTTGGGCACAGTTATGCAAAGCAATCTTCTTGATCAACAGGATCTCTATGAGCGCATCGACAGGACACGCTACGCAGATCCTTTAGAAGATGGCAAGTTCCACTATGGCTTCAATTCCACTTATCTGAAGAAAGTTGTTTCCTATTGGAGACACGAGTTTGACTGGAAAAAGCAGGTGGCAGTGCTCAACAAGTATCCACACTTCAAAACCAAAATAGAAGGTACATAACAGCTCAGCAGTGAGTATACTGGATGTACGTCAACCCACACAGATATTTGCGCAATAATCAATCAGCAGTTATTATTAAAGTTGTTGTTTTGCTTTTCATGTGTCAGGACTGGACGTGCACTTTATCCATGTGCGTCCACCACACCGCGAGAATCAGAAGGTTCTGCCTATCATGATCGTTCACGGCTGGCCCGGCTCCTTCTACGAGTTCTACAAGATTCTGCCGCTTCTCACGCAAAGCCACGACGGTGTTGTGTTTGAGGTCATATGCCCGTCTATCCCTGGCTACGGTTTCTCAGAAGCCTCTCATAAACAAGGTAGAATACGTCTACTAATTCTAAATAAATCTGGCGGAAGATATTCACAAATGTGTCTCCACTGCCGCTCCAGGGTTCAACAGCCTCGCCGCCGCCCGGATTTTCCTGAAGCTGATGGAGCGTTTGGGCTTCTCTCAGTTCTATCTGCAGGGAGGGGACTGGGGCTCGCTCATCACCACCAACATGGCACAGATGAAGCCTCAGTGAGTGCAACAAAAACAGAAAACATGCCACAGGTTACTCGCTGGAACAGAAAGTCCCTCGCTCGCTTTGTGTTAATGGAAACATTGTGACAGTTCTTACTGGAACTGTGAAGCATTGTTTGCACTGTGCGGACAGATTTACAAAAAAACAAATGGCTGTGCAAATTCCTGAAGAGTGAAGCTGATTTAATGTGAAAACTGGCACTAACTAACTCGCTGTGACCGTGGTAACGTTTTTTTCTCTCGTCTTTTTTTCCCCCCACCATTTCTCTTTTGCAGGTGCGTGAAGGGTCTCCACCTAAACATGTGTATGTCAAATAGGGGTTTCAAAGTCCTGTTGTCCTTGTTGATTGGCCCGTATCTGCCCTTCCTGGTTGGTTTGAGTCGGGAAGATGTTCGCCGGTTGTTCCCTTTCTTTGAGAAGAACGTCTTTGAGATGCTGAGAGAATCGGGCTACTTTCACATTCAGGCCACTAAACCAGATACTGCAGGTGTGACCATAACACAGTTTAGTAAGCTCAGTGTTTCTGATAGTCACAGTGACTGGATTAAAAGGTCAAACAGAAGCTAATGTAAGAGAATCGACCTTAAATTTAGTGATTTCAGCTCTTGATACCGCTTTGTCGTTGCAGGCTGTGGGGTGAATGACTCTCCTGTAGGCTTGGCAGCCTGGATTTTGGAGAAGTTCTCCTCCTGGGCTGATCTGAAGAACAGAGATCTGGAGGACGGTGGGCTGGAGAGGTACAGTTTCTAAATTCTAGGACTGTGGAGATATTTAAATTAACAATTTGATCAATAATTGATTTTATGCAAATATTTTAGTTTTTTAAAAATATTGGTAGGTGTCCCTTTTCCCGACACTAGTCAACAGGGCAAGGATCGACCTAGATCGGTGCAGCTCTAACAATTACGGATTATTGTTTTTCATTCAGCAAGATTTGTGATAGCTGCTGGTTTGTGACTGATAAGAAATTGTGTCATCTGTGCAGAAAATTCAGCCTGGATGACCTCTTGACAAATGTCATGATCTACTGGACCACAGGCTCCATCACCTCGTCCATGCGCTTCTACAAAGAGAATTTGGGGAGTAATCTTAACAACAGAGTGGATTTTAAGTACGTCACTGTGTACTCTCCACACTACACATGAGTGTTTTACCATGTCATGTGATGCCTCTAATTATACATTATATATTTTTTGTTTTAGGACAGAGATTTTTGTGCCCACTGGCTTTGCAGCCTTTCCTAATGAGCTCATGCACTGCCCCAAGTCATGGGCACAAATTAGGTACCGAAACATCCAGTCCTACACTTTCATGCCCAGGGGTGGCCACTTTGCAGCCTTTGAAGAGCCCCAGCTGCTTGCTGACGACCTGTTCAATTTTGTCAAGGTGGAGAAGTCCTGAAGCCCTCAGTGAACTCGCAGACCAGTTATAGCACATCTGTCCTTTATTATTTCAAGCAGGAGACATACAAATCCTTAAGTTGAACATTTTTACACCACGCAGCATCTTATCACTTGATTCGTGACACTCAAATCATTTGCAAGCTTTTGATATATGTAAACATGCTCAGATGACACTGGCATAAAGAAGTCTTGGTCATTAAAAATGTATTGCACTAATAGTGTGTGTATTGCTCTGTGTTAAATGAGGACAAACATTCTTTTAAACGATCATTTGTAAAAGAAAAGGGTAGCACACCATACTGTTTATTTCACTATTGTTTGAATGAACATACTCTGAAACAAAAGAATACGTCGAAATTGATTAAAATATGTACATTTTAATAAAAAACACAAATGTTTAAAGTTCCCTTGGATTGCTGTTAACATTTACTGTAGTACACAAGCACCAGAAAGAAAGTGCTACACTCTAAAGACTTACTGTCCAACTTTTAGGGTCAGTTACTGAAGCCCTTAATAGTCACAGGTGCCTGAAACCACACATAATCCTCCCAGTCTGACCCTTCCGCCCTTGGTTCCTTGCAGACGTTTGGATCGCTAGACAGAACGATGATTTGTTTTTTTACACGAGTTGGGACTTTAAATTGGAGTTTGGGTCGAAACCAGCCTACACCACAGTCCCTGTGAGCCAGCACCAAGACTGTGGTGGGCATTAAGCGAACAGGTCTGGTGTCAGACAAAAGGTCAGCCACAAACAGTGTGCGGAAGATCTGCCTCAAGCACGATGACACCCGTAGACACAGATTCCCACCGGATGATGCCAGGGACTCCATGTTTATCTCGTACAGCTCTTTGGGGAGGACAAGCGAGCCACCCATTAACAGGAGCACACGGGGCACCCTGCTGAGGGAGAACAGCACCTCCAGATGCTGCAGCACTTCCTCCAGCTCCTGAAGGGTCTGCTGACACTTGCGCCAGTCCATGTCTGCTGAATGCACCGGTCTTCGATTCACTACGTCTTTATCCTGAAAAGCAAAAGAGACACCAAACATGTCGTGTTAATCTCACATCACCAACATTTCGTCAACTGAACAGCTGGAGGCATCTACCATAAACTTTTCCTGTTCACCTGCACCGACGCTTGCTGCTTCCTCTGGGAGTATACCAACTGGTCATACGTCATGGGCAGCTGCTGTCTTTGATAGAGGATGCACTTGAGGATCTCGCTGACGAAACGACAGCAGCCTTCCTGAGTTACAGTCCCCGGGAAGACCACGTTCACGCAGCCTTCCTCCTGTGCCCTCCTCACCACCTCGGCATCTCTGTCCTCTGCATCACTTTGTATACTGGCAGTCACTTTAATATGTTTAAAACCTCCCTGACAAGAAGCGTTATCCTCCTCTGTGTTATCTGGAAAAAACAACAAACAAACAAAAAATCAGCTTAACATTTATCTGAAAAGCCCATCTACTATACTACTAGATTATATATTTGTAGACTTGTAGGATGTGTTGGTCTGCAGCATTTCTGATGTAGCTGATAGAGCTGGGCTAAACAATCCCAATATCCATAGTATCGGATCACTACTAGTGTGAGAGTTCCGTCAGTTCAGTGTGTAAAACTGAATTATATTAAATAATTTTTTAAACCCTCAAACATGCACCATGAAAAATGCCTGAACGTCTTTGAGTTGACTGTCACGTCTGTTTTATTTATGACCTACAGCACATTTAAATAACAAACTATTTGCTTCAATTTCAAAATACACCAAAAACAGAAAGTTGTGTTTTTGGTGTATTAAATAATTATAGCAGAAAGTTAGAAACAAAAATCAGTGATTTAATGGTCGTTAAATGTGTTCATTTGCATATTGACGATAATTCATCTGATAAATCATGACACACTGCTCTCCCTACAAAAGTTGCCTCTATAGGTTAAAAGTATTTGCAAAACTGACTCTGTATTTACTCGGTACCGAGTCGATACCAAAATGTACAGTGTAGAACAACAGAAGTAGCTCTAGCTGTTTTCTCCCTTGAAATCAAATTTACATCAAGAAAATAACCACAAAGTACTAATATCCTTAGACCAAAACCTTAATATAGTTTAAGAAACGTGATCACAGCAGTGGGTCTACTGTGATCACCCCCTCCCTCGTTGGGGAACACATGCACTCACACCGGTTATGTCACCTACTTTGATCGGCGGGTATAGCGGTGTTTTCCTTATCGTCAGTGTCGTTCACGCAGTGCTGTCTAGAAGAGTCGTCTTTTAACTTTACAGCATTTTTACCCTTTAAATGTGTGTTTACGGGACTTGGGGAACGTTGTTTGCTGATTTCCGGGGAAACTCGGCTTGAGTTTGGGTCTTCGGATACAGCTTGGACCTCAGGCGGTGTCTTCGGTGCCTCCGCTATGCTAATATCCTTTTCCGAGGAGAAGGAAAGGCGTCTCTTTATCCCGAGGTCTCTGCTTTTATCAGTGGACACATTTTCCGTGTCCTCGGAGTTTGATATTATTTTTAATATGCTCGAGTCTTCTGCCATAGTTTTGAATATCCGCGCCGGGTTACGTCTTTTTTTCCCGGTGCATCATGGGAAATGCTCGTCAAAGGGAAAAAAAGCCACATTCACGTCACATATAAAAAAATAGAAAAACAAACGATGACTTTAAACTACCGACGGCCTTCTTATTGGTTCCTCAAACAAAACACCCTTAAATGCGTTTATTCTTACTGATTATAATTTCAAATAAGGCGTCTATTAAACTCCTTTAACTGTGCTAGCGTGTAACAGCTCCTTAAGTGGTTAAAGTAACTCAACGTATTTTTTCCCCTGACCATTTAAATAAACATTTTATTGGCTAAAATAAACTGAACTCCTGAGTCTCATTTGGAGCAATTACAACTGCCTCATTCAAATCACCTTAGGTTCACCTCTAGCCATTTAGAAAGTATTGGGTTTTATCAAATAAATCCTGCGTGTTTTTACATTGAATTTATTTACTGTTTTATTTATTAGATATTTAAACTACTTGAAACTCAGTTAAAGTCTCATTTAAATGCATAAATATTGACTGATCCTCATTAAAGAACATCAGACAGTCACGTTATTTGTAAAGGTGAGCAAAAATAAAATAATTTAGTTGGGGTGCACCCTAGCGGTTAGTTTGTGCAGTACATGGAGAAAACAAGGGCAAATCTCAGGTGTGATAATTAGCAGTGAAAACTTCTACAGATATCCAAACGTTTCTTTTAAAGAAGCACAAAGAAAGGTGGGGGAAGCGGCTGGACATTGTTTTGCCAGATTTCTTTTTAAAATATTAATAATGACTTCAGTGCGAGTAGCAGTCCGAGTCCGTCCATTGAACAAAAGGTAGGGAGAATGACTTCTTTTATTATCCACCAAGCTTTCAAAATGGGCTGTCTGTCACCCCCATACACTTTTCACAGAGAAAAGCAGTTATCCTCGAAGGTGATAATTCATATGAAGGAGAAGACAGCAACCATTCAAAAGGTATAGGTCTATTATCACAAAATGAAACGCACTATACTGCAGTAAATGAAGTTATTACTGAAAGTCAGCGGTACCTGCGTTTATAATTTTAGCCCACAGTTCGAGGGGACGAGCTCAAGGGCGCAGGGAAAACCTTTTCATATGATTTTTCATATGACTCATTTGACAGAAGAAGTCCCACGTTTGCATCCCAGGAGAAGGTATCTGGATTGTTCAATATCTCACCTGTTTAGAGATTTTATATTCCTTGTGAATTTTTAGTGGGGGTTAACGACCACGACTTTAGTGTGAAAGAACTGTTTTCCTCATTTTTAAATAATCTTTTCTCTGCTGCCTCAGATCTTCCGAGACTTGGGGTTTGAAGTCCTGAAAGCTGCATTTGAGGGTTACAATGCCTGCGTGATTGCTTATGGGCAAACAGGCTCAGGGAAGTCCTACACTATGATGGGTCCTTCAGTAAGGTCTTCTATTAACTTGGCAAACATTGTAACAAAAGTTTAAATGGAATTTATTGATGATTTGTGTGGGGTTTTTTTTCATTAAAATGTATTATTATTATTATTATTTTTATTTATTTATTTATTTATTTATTTTTAGCTTCCAATCTACTGGCAGGTGACAAATTAAAAAAAAACAACCTTAAGTGCCTTTGTGGTGTCCCGGTACCTTAATATTGTTTCAAGTCTCTCAAAGTTGAATTGAGGGAAACCATGGATCTCAAAGATGCTTATTTGGTGCTTTCATTATGATGACAGGGATGGAGAGCTCTGTCACACACATCAGTCCAAACTTTCACATAGAATTAGTTTGAGAGCTGGTGACTGTAAAGGTCACGGCGTACGGTACTATTCACATTCATTTTCACACTGTTTCTGTGAGTCATCGTGCCCTGTGGATAGGGACTGAATCCCTTCACTGTAGGAGTCAATGGTTCAAGTCTGTTCTTTGACATGCCATCAATAATTGTGATAAGCCCTTTTTGAAGGTGCATGCCTTTCATTCAGTTTTTTTTTTTTGTCCTTTTTTACCAGAATAATGTGAATAATTTGTGGTGAAAAATTGCATTTCATTCTTTTTAGTTTTGTTTTTATTCGAGGTACAGGGCCTATTTTTCATGCCTCGTTTCAAAATGCATGCCGAATGTGACCTGTAAATAAACCCGACCATAATCAGGGAATTATGGGATGTCACAGCTCTTTACAGATAACACTGCAGTAGTGCTAACCCCACTGTGCACACAGCACTGACTTCTCGTCGCATTAGAGGCTGGCTGATAGCGGCCTCATCAGGTGTGTTTGTTTCTCCTTACTAATCAGAAAATTTGATGAGGCCAGCAGCCCACCGCTTTTTTTTTTTTTTTTTTTTTTTTTTTTTTTTTTCCCTCACCTTGCGCAGCAATGGGAATTTCACATTATCAGTGAGGTTTCAGCTTGTCTACCAGGAGACTTTTGCAAGGTCATCACCAGAGCTGCTGTCAACATCCCAGATAATTATATATGGCTTTTAATGCTTACTATCTGTTACTTTGTAATTAAAACAAGGGGGCATGTAGCTCAGACTGGAATTGCTTTTATGCTTCAGTAATTCTATATCAGGATGAGCTGTTTGTGTTATTCAGCAGACTTTGCATATACTGAGTTGTGGTCATGGCACAGCATTACATAGTACGACACCCAAATTAAAAGAGCATAGCAGGAGCATAATTGTCATTTTAAAGTGTCTGTATCATTTTGTTTCCTTTCTAATGTGTCAGCACGATAAAGGTTTAATCCCACGGATCTGTGAAGGCTTGTTCTGGGAGATATCTCACAGGAGCAAGAGCGATGCCGTGATGTTCCACACAGAGGTCAGGTAAAGAACCATCACACTTAACTCAGAAATCATATTTCAGTAGAGAGAAACTTATTTTTTGTCAGTGATGGACCTTCAAGTTTTTTTTTTTCCTTATTATTTTTATAGCCTCTGACAGTGGACTTGTTTCAGGTTGTCCTGACAGACTTCAGTGTGGCATTGGATACCGCTGACCACAAAATGTTATTAGAGATTAAAACACAGCATTGATAATAAAGACAATGTGCTCCAGTGGTTTAAATCTGTCAGATTGTAATTTGTGCATGTAAATTGGGAGTCTTTAACACATGTAGCTTGGTCATTGTTCCACAGGGTTCTGTGCTGGGACCATTTATATTTACATTATATGTGCGTCATTAAATTGCTTCAGCAGTATCATTAGAAGGCATAGCATAGGTTTTCATTGCCATGCAGATGGTACCCAGCTTTCTTTACCCATGAGACCAGATAACAAAAATCAGTTATTAGGGTTAGCTTAATGACATCAAGACCTGGGTTACATTTAAATTTCTTCTAAATTCAGACAAACCCAGTGTTGCAATATTTGGCCCTAAAAAGGAATCTTGTAGTCCTTCACTGCAAAAATTAAATATGTTGGACTGCTTTCTGACATTTGTGTAATATCTCTAAGATTAGAAAGATCCTGCCTCAGAGTGATGCTTAAAAAAAACTAGTTCATGCATTTATTACTTCTAGGCTGTACTGCTGTAATTCATTATTAAGTTGTTCCAAAAATTTCCACCAAAAACTTCAGTTAATTCAAAATGCTGCAGTAAGACTACTGGCAGGGACTAGAAAGCACATTTCCTCTATATTAAGTTCTCTTCAGAAGTGAATTTAATATCCTTCCCCTGACATATAAAGTCTGAAATAATGAGGCCCCATCGTATCTTAAAGACTTCACACCATCATATTATCCCAATAGAGCATTCTGCTCTCAAACTGGCTCACTTGCTGTTGTTAAGTTTCTTAAACTGGAATGGGAGGAGGTAGCACCTTAGCTTTCAGGCCCCTCTCCTGCGGAGCCAGATCCCAGTTTGGTTCCGGAGACAGTCACCCTCTCTACTTTTAAGATTAGGTTTAAAACTTTAATTGTTAAAAAGGACTTTTTCCTTCCCACTGTCACAAATTGCTGCTCATAAAGAGTCGTCTGATTGCCGTGGTTTTATTCAGAATACTGTAGGATCTTTACGGTTTAAAGCACCTTGAGATGGCTCTTGTCAATTGGTGCTATATAATTCAGCTTGAGTTGAATTGAAATGAAACTTTATATAAGCATTAATCTCAGAGAGAATTGTCATCCAGTTTGAAGGGAAACAAATTTAAAGAGGTGGTTCTGCTTTGCTGGGCAGGTTAATTATCATGCAGAATGTGGAGAACGAAGGATATGAAGCAAAAACGTGTGCAATGCTGTTGTTTCACAAGAGACATGGAGGCCAGTGAATTAAAAAGACTTTGGGCATTAAACAGTTTTATAAAACTACTGGTGTTGCTGGAGAGCATCTGGATACAGACTTTTTCCTGTTGTTTATATGAAACTATGTACTTTGTGCAAAGGTCTACTGTTTTTAGCCGATGGTAACTCAACTCAGAAGTCAGAGTGATGTATCCGTGATGATTCTTATTGAGTTGTTCTTGATTGTAGAATATACATGAGCCAGCAGTAATAAAGGGTAAAAAACCCATTCCTGTTCATCATTATTCTCACTTTGCTGGAACAGTCACATCATTTAGAAAAATTGAAAGGCCTAAATGTAATGAAACCAGAAAAAGGCACAACGTTTTATTGCTATAACCCTGTAATGTTCAAAATCCCAGATGAAATCTAGTCTCATCACAGTGTGTTTTATGTCCCAGCTGTTCCCCCTAAATTATTATGTTAGGAGATTAGATTGCTGCTTTTAAGTCAAACTACTTTGAAATCATTGTTTTGCCATCTGTTTGCATGTGCACTGCTGGCACATTATTTGCATTTAAATTAACTCTATAATTGGATTTTATTTGATCGTGTTTGCATGTCTGTGTTTTTTATTTTTATTTTTATAGAATATCTTAAAAAGACTCAGGTACAACATTTGACAATTAACACATCTGTACTTGTTCTTCTTCTTTTTTTTTTTTTTTTTTTTTATAAGCGAAAGAAGCTGCAGAGCTTGACTTTGTGTTTTTTTTTTTTTTTTTCCCTCAGAATACATCAAAATAAAACAACATCAACAACAAAATGCTAAGTTTGCTGTCTGAGTTCTCAGCCCTGTGCTGGGAAAAAACATACACGGCTACATGAGCAGGGCATGGTTCCTCCCATTTTATTACTGCCATGCATGCTTCTCTAAAGCCTAATTACTTTATGCCCCACATTGTTTGTTTTTGAATCAGACACTAGTCCCATTGCGTCTTGCACAGATGCACCATAACTTTGATTAACCTCATAGGACCTGCCGTCCACATATGTGGACATCACATTTTGGGTTATTTAGACCAAAATACTCAGTTTTGCTCTACAGGGGCCTGATATCCACTTACGAGGACATTATACTGCTACTGTTCTATCAAAATTTCAAATGAATATCCTCATACGTGGCTCTCATTTTTCTCAGAAACAAATTGGGTAAAAAAAACAAAACATTTGGTAATTCTTTGTTTTGATATTTATCAGGTCCCAATCAGCCCAAATATCAAAGAAATTAAAAATGCATGCCGTGGAAGAGTTCAGGTCTTAGGAGGTTAAAGCACTCTGTCAAACCTGCTTTCCATATTTTTCATTATTTCTTTTGCCAGTACATGCAGAACGCCATAAGAAGAACCATTTGGCCTCACTGTGCATCTCTTTTCTTAGAGAGTTAATAGTAACTTTATTGGTATTTGGCATGCAGATTAACAATGAAAACAGATATTCCATTGCATCTTTGTCACCTTTTTTAAAAATAAATCATGGTTCTACATTGTATTTTTATCTTTGTACCAGCTATCTTGAGATCTGCAATGAGCGGATGCAGGATCTTCTCAAAAAGAGAGCATCACCTACAGATGATGGGGGCTTGAGCGTGAGGGAGCATCCTAGGCATGGTCCCTATGTAGAGAGTAAGACTGTTTTTATCCTGTATTCTATGTCCATCCTAGCTGTGTTTGCATAAAATCTGATGCAAAAAATATATATAACTCATAGATCTGTCCAAGCATTTAGTACAAAGCTACAGTGAAGTGGAGGGCCTGATCATTCTCGGCAATGCCAAGCGCACCACAGCCAGCAGGGGAGTGAATGACTTCAGCAAGCGCTCTCATGCCATCTTCACCATAATGTTCACCCAGGTGAAACACAGTGCTTGATGTTTGAATTTGGCCAAAGTAAAATGTTTGCTAGAGATCTGTGGGTGTTAACAAAAGCCGTCCCCCAAAACCGCTGAGACTTTTATGAGATAATGAGACCTGATCTGTTGTGGTGTTATTTTTCACAAGCTTTCATTTTCTCTGTTTGTGATATCACTTGTATACGGAAGTATATTCTTCTGTGATATTGCCTTTTTTGTTTCCTGGGACAGGTGTGGTGTGATGCAGAACCGTTATACGAGACGGTGAGTAAGATCCACCTGGTAGACCTGGCAGGCAGCGAGAAAGTTGATCCCACACGCACAGTAGGAGGCAGGTTGAAGGAAAGTGCCGACATAAACAAATCTCTGGTCACATTGGGACATGTGATCTCAGCTCTAGGTAAAGGCAGTCAGTCATTTTGCTGTGGAATTACTGTTTGGGACCTATTTACAACCCTATTTTTTTTTTTTTCTTAGCTGTCAAATCAAACTCTTTACATAGAAATCTATATGAAAGATGGATGTAGCTGTGCAGCAGAAGGGCTCTTAGACCTATACTTTTTACAATGGCCAGCAGAGGGCGACTCTGCTTATTTTTTTTAAAATGAGGTTTATTGTTGAGATGTTTGTGGGATGCTTCCTTGTAAAGACTTTAGATGGGTTTATGTCTCAGTCTTTACTTTCTAATATTAATACTAATATTTGTTTTGCAAATGACAGTCAATTACAGGATTAAAAAAAAGGATATTAAGCAAGATATGCTTAGACATAACTTCACTGACCAGTGAGGGATATCACATTGGCTGAATTTATCTTTTAAGTAGTCAAGTAATTTAAAACACAAACAACACAAAATAAACGACCCTTGAAATTATGGTTGAAATGCATATTCCATTGATAATTAGATGCCTTTTTCTGAAGAATACATATTTAGTAGTGAGCATTTAGTTCTCAGAATTTATATACAACTTGTGGATGAAACATTTTACCTTTCTAGTATTTGACTGAGTACTTTTGTTTTTGATACTCTCAGCTGACCTTGGTGTAGGAGTGTCAACAACAAAACAGATCTTCATTCCTTACAGAGACTCTGTGCTGACATGGCTGCTAAAAGACAGCCTGGGTGGAAACTCTAAGACTACTATGATAGCAAGTATGTATTACTTAATTCTTACCTGTTTTTGATATTGGAAGCATTATTAACCACATAATTCTTTTATTTTCCATCTTCTGTTTTCACACTCCTCATGAACATGTCCCCCCCCCCGGCAGCCATTTCTCCTGCTGATGTGAACTACATGGAGACCCTGAACACTTTGCGTTTTGCCAGTCAAACTAAAAACATAGTGAACTCTCCCACAGTGAACGATAATGGCAGTATGAAGGTGATGAGGGAACTGCAGTCAGAGGTTACCAAACTCAATCAACTACTAAAAGAAGCCACTCAGGTCCTGCATATGCTCACATTCACAGGAGGCATAAACATCTTATAGTGTTTCTTGTTCAAAGCTTATTTTGTAGGTTGTATTGTTTTCTTGCTGTTACTTTAGGTTGGGCATGAGGTGCCATTATCCTCTGTGGATGTAAAGGAGGAGCTGAATGAGACAAAGGTGAGTCATCCTCTGCAGAATAGAAATGAAAGGCATTTTGAAGTTCCCTTTTGTAAATAATAAACCTGTTATTTCTGCAGTCCCTCCAGGCAGTAGCATTGACCAAGAACAGAAGCAGCACGTGGAGGGAGACACTGAATATTCTGCAGGTACAAAAATGATTCATTCATGCATTTAAATATGAACGTCTGCTTGAGAATCCTCGGGGCCAATTTACCATTGGTGTGTTTGACTCACAAATGCCAGCGGGTTATATTTGATTCTTGGATATGAGCTAGAGGATAAGACCGGAGAGAAGTACTTGTTGCCCTGCATTGTTCCATTGAATAGGTTTGTTGTAGTTCTTCCATTTAATCAGATGTACAGACAGCCCAAACCCCTGTACCTGCTTTTCTTTTGCACAGAGTTGGGATAAACACTTTAGAATAAAATGTGAAGCAGTTTAAGAGTAATGTTAAGCGCCCTTGCTGCTTGCCTAATTTTCTATGTCCCTCTTTGGAATTATTTGTGTTATAATAAATTATGTTAAGAAAGATATAAAAATGATTCCACTTAAAGTTTGGAGCAGAAAGATATGTGATTAGAACAGGAGGGCACAGAGTATAGAAAAGGTTTTTAACACTATTAATCAGCAAAGCAGCAAGCTCCCCAAAGCAGTCTTAGTAGGTTTTACTGCTTGCAGTGAGGAGATCCTGCCAGCTGGTGTCACTGCAAGTCTTGTGAATAACTGCTTCACAGGGAGTAGACTCAGTCTAGCATTTAAATAAAATTTTTACATCTATTTGGATGCAAGTGGCATCCAAAAGGGGAGCTCGTATAATGGTTGTAAAGTTGCAACAGTGTTTGGGGAGCCTTACAAAGAGAAACAGAACAGATATGTCTTCTCCCTCAACAAATATGACTTTTCTGAGGCAAAAATGGGGTGGCAGCAGCTTCGAAAGACTCCAAGGTGAAACAAAAAATGGCAGCAATGCCAGCCGAAAGTGAAACTTAACTCTGTTCCTCTGCTGAGTTTATGCCCGACCTCCCAAAAAACACCAAATATCATTTGTTTGGGTCTCCTTGTGTTCAGCCAAGAAGCGTCTTGCATTATGCATTCAACCGTGAAGCGTGCCAGTCATGAGAAGTATGGCGTGACCTCTTGTCTCTGTCATTATACATGCTATTAATGCATTCCTTTTAGTGGTTTTTCATGGCGTTAAGCTATTTTGTTGTTGTTTCAGATTTTGAATGATGTCTGAATATGTGTGTGTGTCAGCCATTAGTAATGCAGCAGCAAAGTAAGAGGTTTACTTTGCTTTTATGAGGACATTGTGTAAGAATTTAAATACCATACACATGAATGTCAGCTATATGTGTACGGTGAATAATTAACATTCTATTCAGATGGTGGTTAGTAGGTGACATTTAGTGGTTTGACAGCCCTTTTATTCCCGGGCATGTATCGGAACTCATTAGCTTCTGTCACGGATCCTAATTAAGAGGTCTTGATTATTGACATATGGTACTTTCATTTCTGTCTGTCCAGCATGTTAATTAGAGTTACTATGGTATAAATCTGTTTCCATATTCGAGCAGTGATAACTTTATGCTCAAAGGCAACATCACCCATCTTATTTTTTTTCTTTTTTTCTTTTTTTTAAACAGCTGTGCTCATTCATGTAGACACATTGTTTAAAATGCATGATACAATGTGACACCTAGGTGAAAAGGCCAGTGCACTGGTGACCGGTAGGCACATTTGTGTTGGTGAAACTCTAAGTGTTTGATGATTGACTTTATGGATTTGACATTTGTCTTCTTGTGCATTTGCATTCTGCCTGGGTGCAAAATGATAAGTGGGATTCCTGCATGGAATGCTGCAGATATTAGAGGTGGAGTCTGTACTAGGATCAGTACAGAGATGCACCTCAAGTGCAAATGGAAGATGGTCATTTTAAAATTCAGCAAAAGCACCTAAGGGGGGAAAAGCTTTAGCTATAAGGTTGAATGCAGATGCAGTATGGCATCAACACGTTTCATATGAGGAAAAAGGGTTGGAAATGGGTTTTATGTACATTACCTGTTCTCTATATCTAGCATAGGGTTTTTAATTTAAGAACCATCTTCTCCACATCTCCAAGTTTCATATATTTTGTGTTTAATTCAGGTCCTCCTGTTGCTGAAAGCTTGATGAGAATTTCTGCTCAGGCCTTAAGGAGACAAGTTGACCAAGAGCGGTGTAAACAGAATTTTGAATTCTGTATTCAAAGCAGATTTAGAATGCAAAGTTATTCATCGTCAGCTTCCCAGATTGGTTACAGGGCATGTGGGAAAGAGAAAGTAATTAATATGAGATGGATTCCGGAGCAGCCTCTTACCAGACGGAGGCGGCAAGAGATTGAGAGAACAAAAAAGGCAGGAAGAGGGTAAAGTTAAATGTTTTACTGCAAGGAGGCTGGTGGGGGTGGGGGGAACCTTAAACAAAATTATAATATACACACACACGCACAGATATTTGTAAGTAGTTCCTACTTCATGAGCAGAATTGCACCCTGCTCCCCCAGCCAACCTTTTGGGTCCCCTTGTAACACAGTGTTGTGGGAGGGACTTCTATTTCAGTAAGATAAAATGAACCACGGCTTTTCTTTGATCGTCGTAGTCTCTGCATTTCCCAGACATGCTACAATCAGCACAACAGCACAACTTAAACCCCGCTCTGAGCCTCGCTATGTTTAATGTGAATTTTATTTGTAGTGTCAGCAGTTAACAAAATGTAATTATTATAGCATTTCACAAGCTGTATAAGCCTTTCTTCACATGTGGGCAAATCTTGGCACAAAACTGAACTGATTTTCCTTTTTCATACTGAGCATAGTTAAAACAAACAAAGGTGTTCTTAACTGACTCCTGACAAATCAGCTGATGACAGTGCTAGCTCATTGCATTAATGTACACCTGCAATCCACCAGTGTTAATTTTGTCAGCAAATTTTGATTCAGTTTCGATCATAGCCTTTTGTTAAAACGCCTTTTTAGTCGTACTTGAGGCATCTGAATTCTTTTAGTTTACCAGAGATCATGAGATCATTGATTATGAAGTTGATTCAGTTGATTTAAAATATAAAGTGTTTAAATTTGTTCTGCTTTGACCTGTGAGTGTTGTTCCACAGGGTTTACAGGAAGACTTATTTTCCTTGACATCAAACGCAAAGTGTCCATATGACTTCTCTTCCTCCCCAGTGTTAATATTTTGTTGTTTTTGTGAGAAACTTTGAGCATGGGAGTTAGTTGTACAGTTTACAAATAGCGCCTGGGGGAACTAACCCGGCCTGCCTTTCTAACACAACTTAATTAGTTCTGATTGGATCTCATTTCTCCAGAATATTTTAATTTCATTTTTGCTGTCGATGACTTCATAATAGTTTTTGTCTCTTAAGGATTAGGTTTTATTTAGTTATCTTTATTTTGAAGTTATTGGAGAACACGCAAGCCACTTTGCAACCTACCTCAACTCCAGGTACTGCAGGATTGTCTCTGACACTTGCTTGCTCCGTTCTGTGCCAGGTCTTGCTGCTGCTCTCCCCACCTTTTGCTTTCCATTTATGCACGTGGAAGGAGGAGAGGGCCATACTGCCAAATATAAATTATGCAGATGGAAATAACAATCTGTTTTTATTACAGCGGTCCTGACTTCACCTCTACACTCTTCTTGCTCTGTCCCTAAAATCAGTTAAACTTGACATATTGGCAAGATAACAGTTAATGTCGCTGCAGTCTCCTTGAATCGGTGAAAGTTCAGCATGTTATGTAAAGCATTGCATGTGACAGCTATTGACTGCATGCATGAATGCATGACCACATGCTGATGGCTAGAAGACATATCAGGCTAATAAAACAACAGTTGATAACCAGTTGGTTGAAATTCAGCTCTCACATGTAGTATGCTCCCAGATAACAAAGCATATTAAAAATAAATCACTTTTAATGAGGTGCCAGGTCTCTTTGATTCTTATTCAATTCTTAACTAGCATTCATTGCAAACAAAAGGCTTTATGCCATTTGAAAACGTGCCTTTCTTTTACATGTCATTTTTTCATAGACTGTTTTGGCAAGTTGCTCCACTTGACAAAGAAGTCGGGAACCTGACCTGTCAAAGTGCTGTAAAGTCCATTAAAATTCTACCCAACCACAAATGATGGCTTTTAATGGAATCCTAAATGCTGCCCAAGACTGGCTGCTGGTCCAGGCCACGGTTAATTACAGTATGTTCACCAGCTGCCTGAGTCTGAACACAGAGTGTGTCCTTGCGTTACACACAGAGTGACTGGGTGTGGTGAGGAGCAAGTGTGTGAATGTGAGGGGAAAATAAGAGGATCTCATCTGTTCCTGGTGTCTGAGGAAAGTGGACACAGTGCATTAATCTGCCAGGCTGCTCCTCACCTCCTAATGAAGTCTGTGAAAAATCCCTTTTAATTAAGTACAGGGGCTGTGGTCGATGCCTCTCCTTCTTCATTAGAAAAAAAGGATTTCTTCCATCTCGCAACTGCCGATGAGAGAGGTGGTGCTGGTGGTGGATGCGTCTCTCGCTTCACGGTCCAATCTATTCGATAGAGCAGCAGGATGAGGTTGAAAGTTACTTTTCCTAATCCGTGGCAATGTGAGGCAATGGTCCACCAGTTTAACAGGAGGATACTTGTCATAGGGCACTCATACATGGGTAGACTCTGGGTTATTCAAGAGCAACAGCCATTACACTGCAAGGAAAAGGTTAAACGCTTAGAGAGCTGAGTTTCTCTCTTTATTGCTCAGTTCTGTGTCATTTAAACCTACAGTTCATCCGAAGCAAAGTGTTAAATTTCTTGTTTTATAATTTGCAAATGAACTGCTCTGTGTATTTACTCAGTCAGCAGCTTGTCAGGTCTTTTCTTTAACTGAACCATACCTTTTTAGTCAAGTAAAGAATGGAATTATACAAAGTAAAATACAGACATGTATGCAGTATAGCTGTCTGACTAATGCTGCAACAATTGCTGGAGGCAGTGAAGCGGAATATGAAGCAGATCAGACTTTTAAGTGTAGCTTTCCTGAGCTTTAGAAATGGCTTTTGAGGATTAAATCGATATTTCTACCTATCGGATTTCCATAGAGAACACTATCAAATTATTATTTAGCAGAGGTATCCTTAACAGATTTTACAGTAAAGTAAATTCTTATTTTTTGACTTCTGATTTAACTTCTGATTTATCTACAACTACAGAGCAGTAATGATCCATAAGTTAAATGTGATTTCTTTAATGCTGTTCACTAATTGATTTGTGATTTTATTTATTTTTTATTTATTTATTTTACATTTGTGCTGACTCATGCAATGTTTTATGGTGGAAAAAAATCTAAAATAAGCACAGGCATTCACTTTAGTGCGACCTTCCATACAACACTGCTTTGGGCAACACTGTAAATTGAAATGAAAGCAGTGGAGGTTTGCCATCTTCAAGTAACGGCAACATACTTTACAAGCTCTATAGTATTTTGATTGCCATGTACCACTAAAGGCAACAGCACATGTTATAGTGTGTGTGTGTGTGTGTGTGTGTGTGTGTGTTGGGTGAGCCGTATTGCGTCTGTCGCACTCACTGATCACGATGTACAGTTTGACTCTCGCCATGATAATCTAAATGATTTATAGTGTCTCTCTTGCCGGTAGCCAATCTGCTGTTTCATGGTGACACATGGTTGGAATGCTGCAATTCTGCTTGGCCTTCAGGCAAGGAAGAGCAGTCATAAAGAATTCAGCTTTCTGCTGGTTGCCATTAAATGTCTGTCAGCATTTTTATTTTATATTGTATGCCACTCCAGCTACAGGCTATTAAATAAGCTTTTTGTCTTGTGGTATGTTCTCTTGTTCTCTGTAGGAGGAGACGGTGACTCTGAGGAAGGAGGGGAGTGGAGTGGTGTTGGATTGCTGTTTGCCTCACCTTATCGGTGTTGGTGAAGATCTGCAAAGCACTGGAATCGCCCTCTATTACTTGAAAGTGAATAGTTTATTTGAGCTTCATATTTATGCACTACTCTTGATTTAATCGGAAAGTGTCTCAATTATTTTGTCACACAATAACTTTTTGTGTATTTTTATGATCTTCTAATCTATAGGAAGGCAGAACCATAATTGGCAAAGCATCATGCACCCAAGATATTGGTGAGTTGGGGTTTTAACGACATGCTTCTTACTTCAGATTGGCAGCTGCTTTCTTATACTGACTTTCACAATTGTACTGTAGTGCTCCATGGGCCTGGGCTCCTCAGTGTGCATTGTGTGCTTGAGAACATTGCTGGGACTGTAACCCTGTTCCCTCAGGATGGTGCACTGTGCTTAGTCAATGGCTCTGTGGTCACCGATCCTTGCCAGCTGACTCAGGGTAAGCAGTTCTGTAATATTTAATGTAGAGATGGCACGATACCACTTTTTTATGTCCGATACCGATACCGATATCATAAATTTGGCTATCTGCCGATACCGATATGAATCCGATATAGTGTTTTTTAATCAACAAAACTGTTTTTTTTAAATATCTTGCTGCATTTTGTATAAGTTCATACTCAAGTTTAAAACAACAACTACACTAAAGCTATTCTGTTATACCTGTATGCAAAAAAAAATATTTCATAGTTCAGCAATACTGATCAATCTAATAAACTTAAACCTACACCATCCTCCCTATTCTGGTATTTTAAAGAGTACTTAGCATAAATATTAAGCAACCTAACTAATAGGGTTCCAACTCCCAGCAACAACAAAAATAAACAAATAAAAAATAGGGAACCACCCCTCACGCTCCACCTCATGATGCTTAATCGACGTAACCAACCTTAATTTGATGCAGTGTGAAAAAAAAAAAAATGCACAGAAATCAATTATTTTTCAAGAAATATTAAATAGATTCAACATCTTTCTTCAACAAAATTGCAGACTGCACAGATGGTACCTTCCCAAAGGAAAAAGTACTATAGCTTACTAGGGTATATATATATTAGACTTAATAGTTACTATATACAGTAATGGACTTCTATTTATTTTGCATCAAATTAAAACTTTGGGTGTCAGATAATTATTTATTAAAAGCTAGACATTTTAAATGAGAATAAGAAAGAAAAGTATGTCTTTGTGCCCCCTTTTCCCTGTTAATGCCCTATCAGCCCCCCTGGCTAAACTTTGCTAGATCCACCCCTGCACAGTTACCAGCGTCAGCTATGTAGAAAAAGATCCTGGAGTAGAAAGTAATAATAAATAAATTCTAACAACAGCTGATCAAGCTTAAACGTGCTGCTGTTGTTCAGCCGCTGGTTTCCTCTGTCTGGTGCAAAGTGGGCCAAAAACAAACAACAGAGAGGGACTCGCAACAGAAAAGCCGATCAGCTGATCGTTAAGCAGTTTCATGATTGAAGTAGCAGCCAGAAGAGGCAGTCGCTCCATATATCGTTTGTTAAGCTTAACGCAGGAATGCTTTACAAACATTCAGAGATGGACTTACACACTTGCTTTACTTCTCTCGGGATAACTTTGTCGGAGATGAAATGCCAGGTTGCTAGCGAAGCTCCAAATGCTATCCAGACCACCGACAGGTCCCGCATGCCACAGCCGCTCTATCACGTGATGCATACTGCTCCGACGTGCTAATCGGATTACATTTTTTATTTTTATTTTTTTATTTTTATTTTTTATTTTTCTCCGATATCCGATCCAGTAATTTAGGTCAGTATCGGACCGATACCGATACGTAATATCGGATCGGTCCATCTCTAATTTAATGTACTCTTGACATTCTTTAATGAACACTGGTGCTGGAAATCTATAAGAAAAAAGATTTCTCTCTCTCTCATTCATACATAATCCTTTGGCTTGTGGGAGCCAATACGACTTTCATCCATTTTGAATGCAGTTATATATGATCGCTGCATCACATCTTCAAATGAAATCCACTTTATCTCCCCGGTTCTCCTACTGCCGTGCACTCGGGGCATGAGCGGATTCTGAACACAGCTCTCCATAGGGCAGATGCCATTTCTTTTACTAAACATTTTGAAGGGCGAGAGGCCCCGGACAAAGCTCCAGACAAAGCCCCAGGCCCTCCATTTAATTGGCAGATGGAGTTGATAGGGCCGACAGGTTTGAAGTGGGCCAGAACATTAACCTTTCAAAGGACAGAGGCAAGCCGGGCTGGAACTCTGGCCCCCCTGAGCCGGCACTTCTTGCCAGGGCTGGGAGCTTTCACTGTTTCCTGCTTCCACATCCCCGTTGCTTGGCTTTTGAGAGATAAAAACTTTAAACAGAGCCAGGCAGCACAGGGCCTGGCTATGCTAGTCTCTTTCATAAGCATTTCAATTTATCCAATATCCCCTTCAGAAATGGCTGCATCTGAACCTATTTTCTTGAACAAATGATAGTAATTTTCAGCCCAACAGCAGCTGGATTCCATCACAGGCCGCTCTCTCAGGTACTTTGTCACTCGTCAGAAGTCATTAGTAGAAGCAAGATTAGTAGTCGCTCTGCTGAGAGAGGAGAAGGAAAAGCGGGAGAGACCTCGTGAAAATCTGTGGATATGGCCACATGAACGTGAGTCTGATATATATAAACCCCAATATCACTTCAATTCTATAGCTTTACAAGACTTCTCAAGTTTCCTTGGACCATTTTCTCTGGTAAATTATCGCCCTGGTCTTGTCCACTGCCAATCATGTTGGGGATTGTGTTCCTGATGGCAATTCATTAACTCACCAGACGAAACTGTGTGGGGGATTTTTGTGCTTTCAGTCGAGTTTCTCCAGTGTTCAGTGTAGATATGGGTCACTGCTATCCCACAACAAAGGGAAGATTCTCATGGCAACAGAAAAATTATGCAGACTGTGCCACACCTCCAAAGGTTTCCTGGCAGATTTGTCACCGGCATCTGTCATTGACTGTACCAGTTTTCCCTATGAATCACATCATATTATTTTTCTTTCTTTCTTTATTTTGGACACCAAATAGTAATGAAGTTCATAATGACTAGTTAATTGGTATTTTCCCATTTTCTTTTCATGTATTATCTCTTTGGGCTCCTTTTAGGTGCCATCATACAGTTGGGAAAAGGAGCCACACTCTGGTTTAACCAACCGACTGCTTCCCAACTTAGACTGAAATACCAGGTATGGTAAAATACTAAAAACCACCGCATGCAGAAAAGATCCCGAGTCTTCTACTACTAGACTTTTTCTAAAGTGTAGTGTCTCTGGGGGGGGGGGGGAGTGCCTCAGCTGCATTTTCTGCTGGTAATGTTGTAAAAGCAAGTAAACATCATGCTCTTTGTTGCCATAACTACCTGCTGTAATGCCTGCTACCTTTGACAAATATTACTCATATTGATATCATGTTCAAAATCTACATGAGAAAGTTCCACCACATCACCAGTGGGATCCATATGGCTTTGTTTTGATCAGAATATTAACTATGAGCTTTTCAGTTGGTGCAGGTTTTTGCTTGTTTATATAAAACTCTTTTTGTTTTTGAATAATTGGCTCATATCATGGACAATATGTTCCCAACTTTAGAACTTTCTCACGCTAGAAAAGCCGCCTGCTGTTCCTGAAAGGAGGCCAGGTGCAGTGCCTTTCAAAGCTGGCTGCTATTCGTCCTTTTTGCAACAGCTTCCTCTTGGCTTTTAGTATTTTTAAAGAAGCATTGTGTGAAAGCACAAACTCCCTCACACTCTTGGATACTGCAGGCACTGTTTTCTCTGCAGTAATATATCAATGTAAAGCATTCCTGATTTAAAATCTATTGAAGGCATATTTTTAGTTGGTGATAAAATAAATGTAAGAAGACTTGGATACATTTCATCCAGTATTAAAGTAGAAAAAGTTGACGCTATTAATCAATTAAAAAGTTAACGAGGATTTACTCGACAACTGCAAGTCTGCCACAGCATTTGTTACTGTTCAAATTTATTACGGTTAATTCAACTGTAACTAAAAACTGAAACTGGGTGTGAAAAACATCTCAGTTAATGAAATAAAACCTAAACATTTTAACAATATGGCTTTAAGTCTCATTTATCCAAATGTTGTAATGTAAATGCAACATGCAGAATATGCAAGTGCTCAGCTCTTATCCTCACTGTTCTGAACATTTTTAAACTGCATATAGCTACAGTCAGCAAATACTGATGCTAAATTAGTTTAAACTGAATGAAAAATAAATACCAGTAAATTAAAAACAACTCTAACATCAACACTGTGGCAACAAATAAATTGTCTTTTAAAATGACAGAGCAATCTCTCATTTACTTTTTATTTTCCATATATATTTAGTAGGGGTGCAACGATACACAAAATTCACGGTTCGGTTCGATACTTTGGTGTCACGGTTCGATATTTTTTCGATACAAAAAACATGTTCATGCCTTTTTAATTTGTCATTTATTAAAATTATAAATATATATTTTAACTCAAAAGTACAGTTTTTAAATTTAACCCTAACCCTTGTGTGTGTTTTTTATTTTGACAGCGAATGCGCGCCTGCGGACCACTTATGTGCAGCCCTGGTTATTTAGCTCGTCATATTGCAGCCACAGAAATTATTTTGTCCATGAAACCATAAAGCTGCACTTTCTTTTTGCCTTATAGTCTGATTTGTCATAACTTCTCCGTTTTGTGGTAAGCTTTTCTTTGGCTGTCACTTCTTCACCCTGACCTGTCTTATTTGGCTCAGCAGAACTAAAATATATATGTCTGTGAAGGTTCTCAGTCATCCAGGTCATCGTAGTCAAATATAAATCCTGCTGCTTTTACACACGGACTCACATAAGCTCAGCGATTCTCTGCGCGATCAACCTCTCACATGTTTAAGCTTGCTGCGGGAGATTTCACTTGTCATGTTTGCATAGTAAGCTAACGATTAATAAGACGATGTCAGAGGAATTGGTGCACAAATTGTCATCACTCACAGATCAGTGCTGTCGCTCTCTATACACAGTTCGCACGCTTGCAAAGTGAAAGCAAAAAAACAAGCGCAAATTCAAACGCGATTTCAATATGTCACATATTGACAGTGGCTCACCGATGCCAATGACATAATTACCCAGCTACATTTCTGAAAGAATGCAAAAGCATTGACATATATTTTTCCTTCCTACAATAGCCCGACGGGCAGGGCAGAGATAGATTTTGGTAGCCCGACTGAAAAAAATCGCTAGCCCCAGGATGTCGGGCTAGCGATATTGCAAGCCCTGTATCTGATTGAGGAATCACTCATCTTTGGAAAAGAGAGTTTATTACAGAGAAATGTCTCTTTCCAAAATAAAAGCTATACTATCCGCTTCTTCTGGGCTATATTCTCAGCAGCATAAGGAGAATCACGTGCTAACAGCTGTCTAAATGACTTGGCTAAAGTTAGTAGCATGCTTGTTGTTTTTGTCTTTGCACTAGGATGATGTCGGCGTAAATGTGCAGTCATATTCGTTGTGTTCCCACTAGTGCTTTCAGGTTAATCTCGTTGAAATGATCTTAACGCCACAACACGGCAAATCTCCGTTAACGAGCTACCGCCGATTGCCCCGTGCATGGGGCTAGACGGCCAACACGTTAACGAGCTAACTGCGCTAACACACTAGTTCCCACCCATGTAATTGAGCATTGCACGGCACATCCAACATACTGTTTTACTTGAGTCCATGACTCGCTTACCTTCGGGGTCATACGTCACATGAAAACCAAAATAATTCCAAACGCCAGATCTGAATGAGGGTGGGGGAGGTGCCCTGCGCTCTTCCTTCTGACTATGCTGTCTGTGTTGAGCGCTCAGTGGATCTGCGCTCGACAGTGCAGCCTAGGCGGAGTAGTCGAACGCAGATTCACTGAGCGCTCAACACAGACAGCATCGTCAGAAGGAAAGTTGATAAAATAAATTACAAATGTTGTATTGTTCGATACATATGCGTACCGAACCGAAAGCACTGTATCGAACGGTTCAATATCGATACGAATATCGTTGCACCCCTAATATTTAGAGCTATGCTGTGAAATGAACAGTGTACAATTAGCATTGAGTCCTTTTGACATTTTTGTCTTTTACATGGTAGCAGGCATTGGGATTTATTTTACGCTGATCAACAGAAAAAACATCTGAAAATCTGAATCATTATGCTTGAGTTATTTCACTCATGTGGCCATTTGTAGCTAGAAGTTGAATGTGGAGTGAGTCCCGGTGTGTTACAGATTCTTGTTAAAATCCTGTATGGTGCAGCTGCTGCTGAGTAGGTTTCCAAGGTTCATCTATTCAAGATATGACAAAACGTCTTTGTCGCAGATTTACTCAAACCACCTCAAAAAGGAAAAGTAAGGTTAGTTATTTAAAAATGCGAATACAGTGTTTTACCTTCTCTATGTAAAATAAAGACTATTCTCTGTGAGCCTCTATATGAGAAACACTAGGGGAGCATGTTAACAAAAGGAGCTCTGAAACCATTAGATGACGCTGAGAGACTGTAATGTTGCTTGGCTGCTCACTACTCAAAGCTTTATAGCACAGTGAAATCATGTCATGACACTGAGTGGACATTTTCAGACCTAGTCTCCAAGAAGATCATAATGTTGCACTTGGCTACACACAAGTGTTGAAAATGTAACTAAAGCATACATGTATTCCACAACTTCTCTCTCAACGTTTGTGTTTAAATGTCACATTTTTGGTTTTGGACAGTTAAAGAAATGTCAGATGCGGTCCACCTTAATGTAGTGGAAAGGTGGACGAGGGCTGAGTTTCTCAGGCTGTCCATGGAGCACTTAAGGCACCATACACTGAGCCTCTTTAACATTGAAAACTATATTTGTAGCTTGGTGTTTTCAGCCAAATAAACTGGGGGATGAATAATTTTATAAGCGTGATTGATTATCAACCCTGGTGCTTTGCACTTCGAATGAAATGAGTAGTACAATGTTAATGTTGCTAAAATGATCACACTAAGAAATTGGAACTTTTATTAAAGTATCAGTGCTCAGTAAAGTTACGAGATGGAAAAAAAAGAACTTTGTCAGTGAATGGACTGTCAAGCCTGCAACTTTGAGCACCCTGTGCTTTATAGCATTTCATGTTGTAAAATTGATTCACACACCATTTTAGACACAGTTGTACTTCTGGCTTTTGACAGCTCTCTGCTCTTTGCATTATTGAAAGCGGCACGCTATTACAGCCAAGTAAAGCACCGGCATCCAGGCCCCACTGTGGTTCCAAGGAGACTCTTTAACATTCATTTTTAACATCGCTTCTAAATGAGATGGTCTCAAGAGTTTCACTTTCGCTTAGTCTGAATATGTGCTAGCACATCTAGACTGTAGCCTGTATCTGTTGTGTAAAAATATATATATATTTTAAAGTGTTCTGTCTGAATATTAATACAGTTTTACTAAATATGGAAATTGTATTGAAGAATGAAATACTTTACGTACTACCACTTTATTTTAGCCATGTGCGATGGATTCATACGGTATTTTTCTATTACCTGTTTAGACATTTCTGCAAACACTAAAAATGAAGACGCATCAACTAAACCTCTGGTCAAATGGAAATGTAACATAGGCAGCTGTCACTTGTTTCTTATACCGAGGCAGATTTCAGTGCTGTGTCATTCTGTTGTCTGCAGAGTGGATTGCCATCTGTGTTCAGCCCATCTGTGACCGACTCGTCCAACTCTACTGAGAATTTGTCCAAGGCGATGGTGCAAAATCGATGGTAAGACATATGCAGAGATGTGTAATGGCTCTCTGCACTTTGTGAGCCCAGCATATCTGCATTCATTCCACCTCAATCTCCGCAACGTGCCTGCTTATTGAGCAGCATTCGTTGGGCACACAGACCAAATCAAAGCCATAAATCATGGCACCATTTCTGTGAGGAGAGGTGGGAACATACAAAAAGCCATTCTGTAGTGCTTATTGCTGAGCCCATGGAAATCGGAGCAGGCAGCTCTCCTACAACCAAGGGCATGTCCGAGAATGGCACCTTGTTCACTAGGTAGTGACCTGCCCAGTGTCCCATTTTCAAAATTACTGCAACACACTTAAAGTTCAGCTCCCCTGAAAATTCCCACAATACAGTTAAAAAAAATAAAAAAAATAAAAAAAGTGGGGGGGGGGTTTACTAATGTTCATTAGTAGTTATGCAGTTTCCCTTGTTTTACTCCATCTGCAGCAGATTCTTCTCTTTTTAGGCCCCCCCCACTTTCCTCTCTGTATCATCAGTAATGAATGATCCAAGGGGTGTTTGATTTATCTATTTTTAAAGTACAGTTCACTTGCTTCAAACCGTTCTGTCTTCTATCACATTTTTGGCATTTATTGGTATTTGATTTGTGAATTTGGTAGAGTAAAGACTGTTTTAATGAGCAGCAGTGATGCAAAATAGCAGCCTCTTTTCTAATTTTGAATAGCTAACCAGGTTTGAGGTTTGACTATATGCCAACAAAAATAAGGTACTTGCACTGCAGCCCCCCCCCCCCCCCTTTTTAAAAATTTTTTATTTTATTTTTTTTAAACAATAGCGTACCATGATGTTTATCAGCGTTTGGTAAGGTGAAATCTTCATGCCCTGCCACTCCTTTGAAATTGTGAGTGTTGATTGATGCCAGTGTCTCAGTGTTCAGTGAATTAATGTCCAAAATCTTATTCACCACCTACTAACACTCTGAGCGTTTTGAGAGACATCCCTGGTCTCATGATCTGCTAACCCTGATGTTTTACAGCATGTGGAGCTGTCTGACACATAATTTCCTTCACACCGCAGTATCCCCATCCTACTCATGTGATTAATACTGCTTTCAGTCTGACACCTGCTTCCCGATCCACTGGTCTGGTGATGTTTGATTTAGATATGAAAGGGTGAATACACATGTATATGGGTTACTACACGGCTTATGTTGGCGGAATAGTGTCTTCATTATCCTACATCAGAAACTTGGTCTGTTGCTAAAGGGAGAAAGGAAGTCAGTCGTGGTGAGTGGTGGAGATAGATTGTCAGTGTTCATAGCAGATCAGAGAGAGACTGTCGACAGAAGGAAAAACTCATGCAATGCATATGAGGCACATTGCAAAATAAACTTTGGTTATTGGGTTCTGCTCTGGGTGTCAATTAACACACATCATAAAATATTAAATGATGTATTCATTGTATTTAACATCGCCTCCTCTCACCTGGCAAAGTGCCCATATGCACTGTTTGAGCATAATGGTTCAGTGAAAGACTTTTTCGCTTTGTATTCAGATATGTGTTCAATCTTTTTTTCTACTTATTTGCATAGCAGAATCTCCCTCGCAGCAAGGACAGAATGGATCTCACTTTACTGAGTCATTTTGGAAATGATCCTGAACAATAAATAAGAGCAAATCATTTAAATTCAAATGCTGGCTTTGGAGATCTGTTGGGGTCTGGGAATGACAAAAGCCATCAGTGAAAGGACTCGCAGCTACTAGGGGAGGTGCTCTGTTGCACCAAAAGCAACCTGCCTGTTCAGTGGGGTTGCACACTTTTGAGAGCGCTAATAATTTGGGCAGGAAGAGGCTTAATGCATCACCACAAATCGTTTTGTTTTCCTCACCTGGCTTTGCCTCCAAGAATAAGGTAAAATCACCTCTCCAGATGTTGTGACAAATCTGCATAATAACATTTCAAACTCAGTCCTTTCATTGATATCGAATTCCTAATTGAATATGATACAAAATTAGATGACTTTGTAGCCAGTTCAGATGTTTGAAGACTAAAATTACTCGCGGGTTTTTAAAAAACAGCAAAAATGCAAAATCTCTCTTCACTAGCCTTTTCAGGGATTTGGAATAAATATTAGAGGACAATATGAAATGTGCATTTGGAAGGCATGTACACTCTTTCCGATTTCAGATTTGTCTTTAAAAACGGTCTAATTTAATTTTCCCTGTTAATCAATCTACACATGATTCTGCACAATGTCAAAGCAAGAACTGTTCATGTGTTTTTATAATTTAAGAAATACTGAAAATATTTAATTTACAGGGTTATTCAGATCCTTTGGGCTTTGATTCATCCTCCTACCAGCAGTCCTTGAGATGCTTTTACAATTTAGAGTCCATTTGTGCCTGATTGTATTCATCGGACATGAAAGGTTTTTATGAAAGATCTCACATTTGATGGTTTAGGTCTTAAGTTTTAGGGCAAACTGGGATACAAGGTCAAAGTATACACCTAAATCTTGTGTAAAGGCACAGAACAGGCTATAACAAGCTGTAGTATTTATTATTCTCCAGTGGAAGAAGTTTAAAACCACTAGTTTGTCTTGGCCAACCAGGCAAGTGGGGTAATGTGGGACAAAGGTGCTTGGTTAGACAAGCAGCCAGGAAGACGGTGGTCACAGTGAATGTTTCAGAGTTTGTATGGAGACAACTGTCATTGCATCACTTCACCAATCAGTCCTTTATGGTAGAGATGGAGAACTTGGTCCTAACTGAAAGGAACGTAACAGCCTGTTGTGAGGTAAAATACAGCCGAATGCCACGAGAACCAAAGTCCTTACTCACCATCTATTATGGGGCCAACTGTTTATAATCTAACAAAATGGCAAAATACAGCCGAGAAAAACCAAGTGTCAGTGGAGTCTAGTAGCCCACACAACAAAGGAAGGATATAATACGGTAGTCACACAAAGATGGTTATCAGTGGTAGGTCTGTACAGCTGTAGAATATTAAGGCACTTTATGATTATGTGTGCACTTTAACATTGTGGTCAGCTAAGACTGGGAAAGTGCTATATAAATGCTGACTATAATAGACTTATTAAGATGTCATTAAGACCTGAGGTGAAGGGAGTAATTATGGTTGCTTATTCTGTTAAATGACTGGGTGTAAAACCATTTTAGCCTTATTCTTTCATCTGCAGTTGTGGCAGTATTAAGTATCAAGAGCAATTAAAGAGAAAAACAAAAATAGAATTTATAACTGTAAGCAGGCTAAGCTGTTTCACTAGGAATGGTGATGTTATGAGTTTGGTCCATATGTGATATCGTTCTTGTTTGTCTCTTCTCAAAACCAATTTGTTCTGAAGCAGATAAGGCCTGCAGCATAAGTTACCCTGCTGTACCCCTGTTAGCACAATGGTAACTTAGTGTACCGAAAACCTGTGGTTGTGATTTATTTTATTTTATTTATTTTATTTTTTATTCCCCCCCCCCCCCCCCCCCCCCCCCTTGCTAAACCCCAAATCCTTTGTAGTACAGGCTTCTGAACTGGTGATTCTCATCCAGTCACACTGAACTTGAAAGATTCGGGAGAGATGAACGAGTCTTTCAAACTAAAGGTGTGTCAGTATGCATAACGCTCATAGCTTTGTGTGTGGATTATTGAAGAAAAATGGACTGTATCCATGTGAAGATGTAGAAAAATTCAAAGCGTCTGAGAACTTTCCAAATGCACTATAAATGTCATGACTTGAGCTTTCAGTATGTAGACATAAGATGGATATTCCTAGGAGAGGCAGGAAAAGGGCCATGTTGCCTGTAGAGGCCAGGTCATATGCTTTCATATTGTGTATAAATCTATGCCCATAAGACTCACTTCTTCCCTTGTAAAAGGGACCCCACTGTGTTTGATTCATACTTTATTAAATGGACTGCGTAGCAGAGCCACAATTTTGAAGTCCAAGTTGAAATGCAGCCATTTCAAACCCAGAAAGTCTGGACTGTGAGCGCTTCCAGCGATGGAACCAGCCAACTGGTGTTTGACCCGAAACAACATTTAATGGCCCCCTATGCTCTGAAAGTCCCTTATCTGACAACCCTCTCAGTATCCTCCATCTCTGGTCAGAAGGCCAAGTGCCAGCGTTTTTCTCTCTTCCATTTTTGACCGCTGACAAGCTGCTATTACGAGCTTACATCACCTGAAATGGTATAATTTCACTGGTTAAAGTTCCTCACTTTGGGAGCTCCTGTGTAACTTAACACTTGTCTAGCTCTGAATGTCAGTCTTTTTATTTTTTGTTCTTCTGTTCACTTTAAGTCATTAAGTCAACAATGAACATCTTTTAAAAATGGCCGCACAATGTATTTTTACCTAGATTATACTATGAGATCTGATGCAGGGTGCACGTCAACTGACCTAGGACTTCGTATATCACAATTCATAAAATCTGTGGTGGTGTCTGTATGACTACGTGGGTGGAAACAGAGCTTAGCCTGTGGGTTGGATAGCAGCAGGTCCAGGAAAACAGTGGGGAACGCAATCAACACAAGGATTAGGAGGCCATGGAGGAACAGAGGGAAACAACAGGGAGGCAAACTGTACTTTGTGGGGGTGTTATTGAATCAGTTTCTGTGTACCGATTTTATGAAGCCATGTCACAGAACTCTGAGCCTCTGCATGTGAGCTACAATTTGTGAACAGCAGGAAACACTGATTGCAAAAATGTGGTCAGCTTGGGAATCCCAGTACCTGTTTTCTCTTTTTTTCTTTCCTTTGGTGAGCAAACATCGCAGAGTACAGGACATCCTCTCTACTGATCCTCAGGATCTGCAAAAATCCTTTAATCATCAGCAGGACCTGCACTGTGTCCCTCTTGTTGATGCTGTCAATGCTTTACTGCTCCCGCTTGCACCCTTCATCAACCTGCTGCTTATATACAAATCTCAGCCAAAGCCAATGTTTACTGTCAGAAGTCTTTCTCAGCTGTATATTTGGTTTCTGCTCCTCCCTCTGGAGTGCTGAGTATTGTATGTAAATCCTCAAATCAACATGCACAGATTCTATTTAATTTCACAGCTAGTCGAGTGGCTCTAATCTCATCCAGCCATTTGGGCTGTTTGCTTTTCAAATCTAATGGATGAGTTTTGTGAGGATAGGGTCGGGAGGGTATTGCAGCCTTGTCTTTTCTATGCAAGCTGATGTCTCCAGTGTGACACTACAGCAAATAATTAAATTGCTTCTTGAAAACAAAGACCCTAGCAACACATATAAGCATATAACTGCAGCTGTATTGTGCTCCCACATCCTCCCATTGACACAGTTTTTGAATATTGTTTATGCTTGCTGTCTCTTCAGCCAACACATCCATCCGGCTAAAAATGCAGAAGTAATGTCCAAAGCCTCAAGCGTCTGTCTTGCCCCTACCCCAGCAAGAACGTTTGAGACTACAGTATGTATGCATATTTCTATATTTATTTATTTTTTTTGTGCAGTTGCCAAAAAGAAAATCAAACTTAAGATAATGGAGGGATTTAGTCATAAAGCCGCTGCTGATTTCTGCATGGAATTAGATATGACTTAGTTGTTTTGTTGTTTGTTTAAGGAAATGTATTAAAGCTAAAACACAGTGTGCCAATAGTGAGACTTGGATTTGCAGTTTTTGTTTAATGCAGTGCTATATCGTCGCTGTACAACTGAAGTTCTAGTCCCTTTTTAGTGTCAGAGCAAATGTCAATATCCACCCCCTCTCCAGCCAGGCTTAATATAGGTTTTTATGAGCCATGAAATACTTTCTCTTGCTTTTTTATTATGCACATATTTAATGCCTATTAAACTTTCCTTTAGAGGTTTCAAAGAAAATGACACTCATTTCGTGAAAGCATTTTGCAATGAGAGTACACTTGTTCTATATTTGCTTCTTAATGCGGTGTTCTTCAGTTTGTTTTCCTATGCATGTCTCGATTCAGATATAAATGAATACACATGTTTTAAGGAGAGTTTATTGAAAGTCATTTTTAAAAATGTCCTTTTGTTTTCCACATACTCAATGTAAACTAGGACACTGGGCTACCTAGAAGACGTTTCATCTCACATGGTAGTTTTGAATCGGATGGAGAGAACCTGCAGAATGGAGTAAGCGCCAGGGATGGCCAGGAGCGGGACTTGTGTCATAAATCAGGGCCTGGGCTCAGGTCTGAGAGGAAAGCTCAAAGTGGGACTGAAGTTGCAAGCTGTAAGGGAGAAGAGGGCTGGTCAGGGGATGCCAACCTCCAGCAGACAAGTGTCCTGGGCCTGGGTGATGGATGTGGCACAAAGCCAGAGGGAAATGCTAATGAGATCCAAGATGATGGCACTGACTGCTACAAGGGGAGACCTCGCTCTGGTGGGAGCTCATTAAGTGGCATGTCCCACCTGCAGAGCAGCAGAGGAACCAGCTCCATGTCTATCCTCCCACAGAGCAACACTCATTCTCAGCTTGACACAAAGCCTCTTGACAGTCACACAGGCTTTTGTCCACCCAAAGAAACCACCATCACGAAGGAGTGTAGCTGTGGAGAGATGGATGAATCTGAAAATTTAGAGAAGATCCCTGGAGTGTGTGCGACAAAGGCTGCAGCAGCTGCAGTTCAGAATCTGAAGCTGAGCTCTTTGTTCAGCAGAGTTTTTTGGATTGTCCAGGATGCAGGACGTCTGCTTTGGAGCTCTTCCACTGTATTGCAGCAAGTCACAGAATTCAGATTTCAACCTGTTGGGGCTCGTTGGTCAAACAATTTTATCTCTCTGGTAAGAGAAAGCAGTGTTCTGTCTATTTTAAGGGACAGCCATGTCTTCTCCACATTTAGAAGCAGCTTTATCTTCTCTCTATTAAAGGACAGTCACATTTTTTCATTGGTGAAAGAGCTGCCTCTCATACAGCAGGTCCAGATGGATATAATTCAACTCCTTCAGTCTGAGGAGGCTGCTCAGATGATTCAAGGCTGCATTAATCCTGAAAACGCACAACTCCCTGTCCCGACACCAACACAAACCCTGAGTAAGGCTGATGAATTGCCAAATGATGTACAGCTTGTCTCAGGGGATATCTTGAAAAGGAATGAAAGTATGTGGGATATGGAGTCAACACGAAACATGGTTGATGGTAATGTGAAACAAGGAGATGAACTTATTACAAAGCGGTTGCAACTGAAGCACAGCAGTGTGAAAGAGGTTACCTGTGAACTTAAAAACTCAAAAACAGTTCAAATTTTCATTCAAATGTTGATAAAATTTCCTGATTCCCTTGCAAACCTGCAAAATCTGCCACCCCAAAGCATGATGGACCATCTACAGTCTGTCATCTCCACTTCAGGCCTCCCAACTCAGAAGATTCTTACTCTCTACTGGCTGAACGTAGCTAAATGCAACAAACCAGAGCCGCAGTCTGCTCTCTTGATCCTGATGGAATCTGCGCTTTACACACTAACCTCTGAATCTGGTCTCTTAGTTTTGTTCCATCACCTCCCTTTGTGTCAGTTGAAGGACATTCAGATAGGCCTAGCAGGCCAAAGTCTGCGTTTGATAAGTGCTACAGAAGAAAGCGTCCTTGTTGTCTATACCTACAGTCAAAAGCATACTCAGTTGTTGTGTAGGGCCATACTTAATATCATCTGCCCTGGGGACTGCAGGGTACCTCGGCACCCACTGCTGCATGGAAACTTAGCAGAGATGTCTTTAGGCTGGTGGGTCAGTGTACCTGAGCTGCTGCTGGATGCTGGTTTAAGGGTTTGCTGTCAATTTCAGAAGAGTCTTGCCGATCTGATATACCTTCTTCATTGTAATATGAATCACGAAACCACTCTGGGAGAGGTGCAGCTGAAACTTTACACAAGTGTAGCAGTGCATATCAGTCCTAGTACCCACAGTAAGCACGTGGCTCAGTTTTTACTTACAGATACACACCTCGGTCTGGTACGAGAGGATGCTGTCTGTCACTCACTTTCACACTCTGTCACCACAGCTCCCTGCCGTCCCCACTTCCACGGCTTAACTCTTCGGTGGTGCTCGGATGTTCGCTGCATACTGGTGCACGACGAAAACGAGAACCGGCCTGTCAGGCTGGATGTAATCTTTGCAAAAGCACAGGGCAGGGGTCACCCTGAAAGCGTGACTAAGGCAGCTACCCTGAGTGCACATGCTTTAAATTCATCTCCGCATGCAGAAGTGTGGAAATTAACTTTCAGTTGCTCCGCTGAGGCCGCCCGCCTGATTAATCACTTGTCAAATGTCTGATCAAGGACTGAACGGCCAGTAATGAACAGCCCAGCTTGAAAACTCACTCACAGGGAGCAAAAGTGCATCCCAAGCAGATAGTGCAAAGAATCATTTTTTTCCGCTATGAAATTATAATGAAAATGTGAAGTTTGAAGTTTGCTTTTTTAAATTTTGTGATATTAATGTTGCGTGACTTTGGCACTTGGAAGATTTTATCTTTAAAACGCTTGAATTTCTTTGTTCTTGCATTGATGTCTTTAGAAAATAGTTTGAAGGTCTAGCACTGAAGATCAAAGAAGTGTGCTTAGCAGTTTCATTTGTTTTAATAGACATTGTAATGTTTTTGAAGCCTTTTAAATGTCTCATGTGACCAAATTCTTAAGATGACTTGCATTGTTTGTGTATTTATTATTCATTTTCAAAATTCTAATATTTTAAATTTTTCAATAAATCCCTGCATATGTTAAAGTAAAATCGGAGTTTGTTTTTTTTACCACTTAAAATGCAGATGAGCTCTGATGGTTGAGACTTGAAATGCAGACAGCAAAAATAGCTTGATGCATTTTATTGCTTCCTTTAAAGTCTGTCATTTTGTCTTCCTATCATCTCTTTTTGGCTCTTTTTGACTCATTTTCACTTTTGGCCCAGTCTCTTTACTTTGCATAAACCTGTGCCCCCACTGGATGTAAGAGTCTCCACTGCAACTGAGCAATCGGTTTCTGAGGTCAAGTTGTATTTGTACTACCTGTACAATTGGTCAATGGTTTTACTTCTGCCAGTCAACACTGTGCACTTGATGACAAGCCTTAGAAGAACTAAAATTACAGATGGGTTGCTCATGCTGTTTCTCCGGGAAAGAACTCGAGTTTAAATCACATTTCAAGGGTTAAAACCAAAGATTGTGCTCCTTTTCTTGACTGAGTGACCCCATCCAAGAAGGAAAATTGCAGGGGCAATATAGTGCAATCAATCCCCTTGTCTGCTCCAGCATGAATGATGGAGATTTGGGCTCGACTCAAACTCCTCACACCTTGTAGCAAAGCGGATTGGACCAGAATGAAAGCTCGGGGATGTAAAAGATTTTCTCCCTTTTTGCTTGACAGTTAATTAGCATTCAAACGATCTAGTGTATATCAAACTTTCTTGCGAATAAAACGCAAAAGGCAGACTGATCATAATCTCATGTATTGAAAATGAGGCTTGTTTCTTACATGCCACACAAAGATTAGTGTTGAGGATTTTCATTTACACATTTTCACATTAGATCAAGGCTAATTTATTGCAAATATTGTCACAGGTTATGACTAGTTTACATTAAACTGCAAATTGAGACTTTCCTCTTGCAGATTGGTTAATAAATTCTGCCAAAATCTGATAATGGCTTTAAAATAAATTCTCCATCCAGTATCACATAACACTTATTATTAAAATTTGGGGAACTGTACTCATTATTGTGCTTTTCCATGTTTAATGTGGGCTGGTTTCCTCCTCGCAGCATTTGGCTGACATCTGAATAACCTTGCATCTGTATTGTGCAGGATGCCTCTTTTGGTTTTCATGTAATTCTTCAGGATTGACAGTTGAGAGGCAAGTTGCATCTGGATAAATTTTCTTTTTTTAATCACGTATTTTTCTGTTAATCATGAAACACGGCTAATCTACTATCGCTGCGTGTTTGTCTATCAATGGACAGGAGCGCTTGTTGTGCACAGCCTGGTTAAAGGAAGCACTCACTCTGACAGCTGATACTTTCCCACTGACAGGCTTTGAATGTCTAGTGATTATAGTGTGATGTCCTACTGGGTTCTCCAGCCTTAAAACGCACCACGATTGACGGCACATAACAGTGTAATTTGTTTACCACCTCCTTTAGAATCATGAGAACGTGACCTATAGGCAGTTTGGACACTGCTTAGCTGTAACGGGCTAAATCTTTAAGGCTATTTTGATCTTTCCAGCCCCACAGTAGCCCCAGTAGTTCGATTGAGTTGTTTTGTTTTTCAGATTTTGGAGACTCGTTTTTACCCTACTGCATGGTGCTAAATTGGTCCTGAGGATGTTTATATAATTTTTTTAATAATTAAATTTGTTTCTCTCTGACAAACTACCCCCATCTCCTTTAGTTTCTGTTGCCTGGAGAGTCTGTTTCCCACTTACAAATTAGGATACTCTTGAATAAGAAAACATCTTGTTAAGCCAATAAACAATCTGTTGGAGAAGCTGGTTTGCAGATTTAACCTGGTATTAACAGCGTGCCTTTGGAAAACAGGCTAACAGATCAGCATCGAATACTGATAAAGTTGGTGTTTTTTGGGTTTTTTTGGGGTTTTTTTTATTGCAAACCAACCTGTAAAACCTTGAAATAAATACAGTGCCAACTGTTATTTTCCAAAGTGCTTTTAAAAAAAAGAAGGTAATTTACAATAACCTTAAACACAGAGGATCAAAACTGTATTCATGTCTACCCAGTGATGCAGACATGCATAAAATTAGGCGAGTACAGGATTTGATTTGCCTTTCCTTGGCTCTAGTAGGAGTGCTACTGCAAGCATGCGGTGCTTGAAGGCCAGACATTTCTTTACCCGTGTACTCTGGTGATTTTTAAAGCTGCTTGTTTGGCTACTTAAGCATTTTCTTAAACTAAGAAGAAAAAACACATCCATGTTTCACTATCACGTTTCTAACTTTAACTATACACCTTCCGGTATGTAAGTCTGGGACTTTCTTACTGGGCACTGACTGACTTAAATTGGTTGTGGCTGGTGATATTACTCTGAACTGCTAGCTGCTAGCTACCTCAGTGCAAAAGTTGTAATGACACAATGATGTTTGTAATATCAGGGCTGGTTGTCTTTTGGTTGTTAATACACCTTCATGCTATCATGCTGATGATTTAATGATGGGTATGAGGTATATATCTTAGGAGTATTTAAATTTGTGCTGCACACGCTCACTATTAAATGGCTAAATAATAAATGTCTGACTCTGATCATCTGTCAAGTCTTCCAAAAAGTTATGTTTTCACTTTAAGTCTTTGACTGTTCTGGACTCGAGCTTTTTATTATGCTGGGTTTTATATCAAAGGGAAGGTGAAGCAGGTGTGGGCGGATTTTGAGATCACATGTATCCATTAAATGGGCACAAGTAACAAAATGCGATTCATGGAACCTGCTTAAGTAAAGTTTCTTATCCTTAGCTTAAGTTCCCTTAAGAGAAAAATCTTGAGACTTTAGTTCAGTGAAAATCATTAAATTTGTTTAACTTTTTTTTTTTTCAATAAAAGATGCTCCATTTATAATGTACATTAACATATTTACCCAATCACTCATCTGCACCTCAGTGCTCACCATTTTTTCATGTTATTTATCCTTGGAGGACTTCTCATTGATCTGATACTTTGAAAAAGTAGCTTAAAACACTGAACTTTTTATAATTAACTCAGTGTGGGCATGTGAAGCAGTGGGAAATCTGGATATGTTTAGTATATTTAAAAACAAAAAGTCCTTTCAGTGCCATTTTTGAAGGGTGACATTTTGTTTTTCAAGTTCAATCCAGCTGAGTGATGGTCTGTGTCCAGTATGTGCATCCATGCTTGTTTAAATTCATGTCACTCAATAGGAGGGCAATGTACTTAACTCTGTCACCATCCTGCCATCTAATGAAGTCTAGTGTTTGCCTGTAATGGCAGGTTTTATCCAGGCTTTTGATGGAACATGTTGGGAGGGGGGTGGATCTCAAAGGAAACGGACACAATGGTGACCTGAATGTCACTGGCAACTTTCGACTGCGCTCATTTGTGCCTGTGTGTCCGCGGGCCATAGAAAACTCTCTGCCCTCTAGAAGAATGAGTTTGTCACACAGTGTCATTTTTAAATTGGGCTCCATTTCTCCCTGCCCACCCCTGCTCGGTTTTGGACCTCACATGAGCTTCATTAGCATTTGCAGGAACTGCGAGACATTTACCACCATGGATTGTGACAGATTTCACAAGCTCAATTTTACTGTTGCCCCAGGGGGAGGGAAGAGACAGTGCTCGCCATCTGTTGATTGTGACTGTACCCGGCACTTCCATAAGAGGCTTCCTTACCGCCATGGCTAATAGTCCAGTGACAGTTCTGGTCTATACACAAGAAGTGGAAAAACACTTAAAGTTTGATTTAACCAGACCTCCAGGCAAAAGCATGAATTTTGGGTTTTTTTTAAAAAAAAAAAAAATCAGCTTTTCATTGAGCTTATAAAACATGCATTCTTAATTTATTAGATGTCAAAGTTAATTTTAAAGTTTGCGATGAAATGTGACATTTAAATTTGACTTGTAAAAGCTAGCATTTCAGTCACTGCTCACTCTGATAATATTTAAGGCTAACTGGCAGTGGAGCGAAAACGTTTAATTTAGTCTTGATTTCTGTATCACGGCAGTACAGTTGAACTTTATGGTGTGTAGTTAAACTGTTGGCCACATAAATAACCAAGCTTAGCCCCTGCTGATCAAAATGACTGGCACAGGTAACAGGAGAGAGACTTTAGAGCTTATCAGTGCTTGCGATGGCATAACAAAACAAACACCGTAGATGTTAATATACGAGCTCAAGAAGAACCGATTAAACACTTATTGCCAAAATATTCCTCAAGTGAGTATTTAAGATGTTCATCTGTGTTTTTAATTGCTCCAGGGACCATTTTTGTTATACAGTAAGCTCATTTAGTTTTCAATACACAAATAAAAAGATTACTCTCACTGCTAATTAGCTTCAACTTAACGATTTTCTTGTATGGCCACCTTTTGTGCAACTCTTCCCCCCCTAAATGTGCCGTGTACAAGCTGACATATTAAAACGGCGGCCCAGATCATATTTTTCTGCTGCTGGCAGTGAAGTCTTTTGAGACCTTGAAAGTTTCTGATCATGTTCTAATAAAAGGAGATGGAGGTGCTGTGCAGCGGGTCACAGAGAAGAGGAGCTGCTCTGAGTGGCTGCACTTTTAGAGGAGTTTCTGAAGACTCTCATAAAAGTTGGAAAAAGAGAGATTTTCAGATATTCATGAGTAATGGTTAACTGAAGAGCTTTGCACATATAAGACAAAATAAATGAATATAAGGCAATGAAAAAGACCGTTTTAGAGGGTAAATTATATGGGCTTGCAATGATCACAGACATTTGAAGTGTTAATGTGTGTCTCTTATTAGGAGTTTCCTGTTGTGTTTGGTGCGTGGAAAATGATATTTCACACGCGTGCCCTTCAATAAAGCTCGATCGCATCCCTGCGGTTTATGAGTCTCCAGTCAAAAAGTCAGCTCGTTGTAAATAAGCTGAGGGATTAGTGAATGATGAGAAGAATGGCTGACGGTCACATGGTGCAGCTGTCTGTATGTGTGTGTCATGTCAGCATATTTCATTTGGAAAGATGACACTTCTATTTCGACTTCTAGATTCATTAGCGGGCAAACGTCAGTGTCGTTGCCATTATAATGGTGATTCAATCTGGGCTGAAGTCAGTGGAGCACTGGTGGGTTAGCATAATGTCCATAAGAAGAGGCAGGCCTGTCCTTTTAACAGGATTTTTGTTTGTGTCGCGCTGCATCTGATTGAAGTAGCACGAAGTTGAAACAGCCCTGTTTGCGTGTCCAGGCAATTCTGCGGTGGCTTCATGTAAACCACCCAAGAATAAAGAATGCGCTTTTTTGCTATTCGTGTTTGTTATGGATTTTTCTATTAGTGAAGTCTGAAATGCTGTGCTCAGTGGAGCCTTTCTGGAGCATGGTGACCTGACCTTGAGGTCTCTGCTCGGGAGTCTCATTTGTGTCTGTGGAGATGGGACAGGATCTCGCTGTTCATTTCAGAATAAATGAAGGCGAAAGATTTGTGTTTATCCTGCTGGAAATAGAGTAGACTAGTGTAAAACTATAAATGCTGTACTGCCCCTTAGGAACACAGTCTTCAGTACTGCATGATCGTAGTTCTGGTCAATAACTGTATTCATCTTCTTTCTCCCAGGTACAAAGATGCAATAAAGCTTACTGCCTTGGTGGCTGACGAGTGCAAACCTGGCCTCGCAAAGATCTTAACATCAGCTGGTTCAGCTACAAATGTGAATTAAGGAAGACACTGAACGATGTGATAAATACTATCGTCACGCGTACGCCAGTGGCGAGGACTGTTGTTCAATGACGTGATTTTAAATCGGGCGTATAGCTCAGTTTCATGGTCCAACAATATACATGACTAAAGTATAGCTGGGAAAAACACAGGTCATCAAATAATGAGCCACCAAGCAGCCAACTGCAACAACACTGATAAATCTGTGTCATGGCTCCTACGGGGCGGTAATTGAAACAAATAATAAAGCCACATATTAACAAAAGAGATGAGTGATCTACTTAATTATTTCCAAAAGAAATTGAGTTAATTCATTACCAATGCAAGAGATGCTGATAGTAGTGCTTTATAATTTAGCTTGACAAAATTATGATTGCTTTTTTTTCTATTAAACCGTAACTGTCCTCCGCTGCTGAGCAGGTGAATTAGATTTTTTTTTAATGTAAGTACACACTGAAGGGGGGAAAAAAACGTTCATAATGGTATTGATCAAAAACCTTATCAAAGCTCTGTTGTCATTTACACACTGCGAGTTGGAAGAGAAAAAAAATCATTGAGGCTGTAAGTAAAGGATTATCACCTTGCAGTGCCACAAATTAGCACTATCTGAAACAATCGTTCGCACTAAGTGAGGCTGGCACTACACTGTAAAAAAAAATCTGTCAAATTTACGGTAAAATACCGGCAGCTGTGGTTGCCAGGAATATACCGTGTAAAAAATGTGGAATCTGTAAAAGACAATACGGTATACTGGTTTTGTAACCCTAATTTTTAAGGTAGACAACGTATTATTTTACCAAAATCATGATAGAAAAAACCAAATATATTTGTCAATTATACAGCAATTTAATGTAAAAAATGCAACTTTCCATAGCTTTTTACGGATATTTGCAGTAAAAAAAAAAAGTAATAATATAATAATATTTACAGTAATTTGTTGTTAATTTAACAGTAATAGGATAGACCCTATTATTGTAAATAACTGTAAAAATAACAGAAATATGTTAAACCTTATTAAAACCTTTGACAGTAAAAAACACAGTGAAATTGTATAACAAATTACAGCATTTTATTTTGACCAGATACATTTTACGGTAAATTCCTGGCAACCACAGCTGCCGGTATTTTACCGCTAAAAATACAGTACAATATGAGGAACATAAATGGTTTACCGTACATTTTACATTTGCAACCGCTAAATATAGAAAAATCTAAAGATGCTCATATACAACCAAGGTAGAGAATATTACTGATAAACAATGAGAAAATTTGACATACCATTTGAAAACAGACTAAACATATTATTTTCTCTATTCCTACAAAACAGCATAGATCTTGAGAATACAGCATGTGTCCATATATATGGCTGGTAATCCATGGAGGAATGAATAAACATGAAACAAAATATTACCTGCCCCTGACCTATCAACAGTAATGAGTCACTGGGTCCTGCCTTGGTGAAGGAAAGGACTCGGTGGAGTTTCTAATGCGCATGGTATTGAAGATACAAGCTCTGCAGGAGTATTTCAATGTCCATCAGGAGTTCACTTTGGACTGGCAGGATCCCCTCTGCAGCAAAAAAAATGGACAAAGTTTGATCAGTGCTTGAGCAAAATGCACAGAAATGAACAAAACGTGCTGCCAAAACCAGATCTAATGATAAATGATTTCTTAAGTGTAAAATATACAGTTCTTAAAGGATAGCTATTGTCAAAATGCAACCTGGGCTGTTTTTTTCAGTTTTTTTTTTTTTTTTACTGTAAACGAGACAAACATATATCTAAAAGCATAATTACGACAAACAAGCCGTTTTTGAGATTGACCGTGATTTTGTTTTGTGGTCAATAGCCAGTGAATGGGAATACTAGGGGGCCGGGGCATAAATTTGAGCACATCAAAATCGATACAGTAAAAAAAAACAAAAAAAAAAAAAACAGCCCAGGTTGCGTTTTGGCAATAGTTATACTTTAAATCTACTTATGTAAAAGTTATACATAGACAACGCAGCCCTAATCACAATCATAATTTGTTGGAAAACGTATTTAAGTTTCGTATTGATTTATCATAGAACTTGAAGTTAATGGCTGAATGCATGGTGATGAGACCTATCATTCAATCTACATTTTATAGCGTATGAAACTGCTCACCTGGACATGAACCTGAGCTCGGCTGATTAAGATTAGTGTCTCCTGTCCATCTTTCTTTAGCAAAACTTGAATAATACCACTGCTTACCTCTTATTGAATCTTTGGGTGCAGACTTAATTGAAGAGCCTCGTATAAACAGGCAGGGTGTGATGTTTAGGGAAACCAAAGAATACAGCCGCCATCATTTCTGCCAGAAGACTCATTGGGTGCAACGAAGCTTTCATTGTGGACTGGCTAGATACCTTCTGCATTCAGAAGGAAAACAAGAAGGGCATACACCATAAACAATAATAACTGACAAAAATAATGAGACAAGAAATTAAAGTAACAAAATAAGTGCAAATCAAGTTTCCCTGTGTTACAGTGTAGCTGAATGTTTTTCAACAATTTGATTTACGGTAAAACACATACCAAATATTTCCAGCCAAGGTTTGTTTCAATCTTCAGCATTTTTTTCCTGCCATTGTCTTGAAACTGTTTCATCTGTCTCTCTCATTTGATGCTGTTTACAAAAACAAAACAGCAATATTGTAAAGGGAAAAAGGAAAATTAATTTAATGGAAAAAAAAAGATTATGACCTGAAATCTCACCATTTCCTGAGAGTCACAGGTCCTTTGAGTATCCTTATGGTTTCTGCTCAAATTCAGTGTCTGAAAAGGGCAGGAACAAAACAAACCTTTTTAATCATAATAAAGACAAAATAAGATTTAGAGACAGACGACAAAGAAATGTGTAAAATATCTTCTTGAATCTGTTTACTTTACTAACCTTGAAAGAGACTCTTGGGTCTTAGCTGTGCCACCACCCTTAAACCTTAAAACAGATGGAGATGATATGCTGGCCTGGCTTGAAATTTCCATATTTGGTGCTGTAAAACAATATCACAAACAATAGATTAATTGTACTTTTTGGACCTTGGCCAAAGCATAATAGAAAAAACAGAAAGCCCTTCATGGCTATTGTGCAATGAAATCATAACTTACTGGTTTGTTTCTCAGATGTCTCCACTCCTAATGATTGTAGTGCCTCCAGTACAATTTCAAGGATTGAGGCAGACAGGTCCGGCAGCACCTTAGTAATGGAACTCCTTATGCTGCCCCCCATTTCCAAGATGTCTGATAAAAGAATGTGAATAAAGGTCAATTTACACCAAGTGGTACCTTTGGTCTTAAAATATGAAGCTGATCTTGCTTGATACTACACTTTTATACAGTGTTTCGTAAGTACCAAACTAACAGCACCATTATTGTGACAGCACACTGTGTTTCAGTGGAACCATTTGGTACCCATACTTCATGTAAGATGTTAATGGATAGAAATCAATTAAGTCAATGGGTTTTGACCAAAAAAATCATTTTATTTAAAACAGCTTACTATCACTTATGTCACACAGAACATCAGCAGGAGGCTCAGTAGAGGGCTCTTCTGATTTCTGCCACAGATCAGACTCTAGCAGACATCTCAAAGTCTCTCTTAAAGGCACATAATAGGCAAACCTATCTTTTCTGTTTTCATCTCTCCCTAAAAATATTTTCTTTGGTTCCGCATAGTTGAAGGCTTTTTTAAAGATCTGAGCTCTGGAGTGCACTGTCCTCAATGGCCCGGTATGACATGCAGAAAAAAGATCATAGCTTTTGACAGACTCACAGACTTTGTTGATGTCCTCCTCTGATAATGATGTGTCATCTTTTAACAGTGATGCAAGTTTACCCAAACTGTATGTCTGTCCCAACTCATGCATGTTCTGCATTTCCTCTACAATGTTCTGTATGGTTGAAGCAGGCAGTAGAAACTGACCCTGCAATTTTAAGTAGAATAGTGAAACGTTTCTCAGAAAAAGATCACAGAATTCAGGGGGCATTTCCATGTTATCTTCATGTGTAATAGACTGTGCAGCAGGCTCGGAAATCAAGGGTACAAAGTCATCTGATGTGGTTGGAACAGATGATGATTGACATGCAGACTCTCTATATAAATCACCAATGCTGCTGTCTGAAAACTCTGTGTTTACGTGACATGTGAGCAGTAAAAGATGATTTAACTCTAAAGGTATTTGTGCATCCTCTTACTGGACAAGTGACCACGTGTCCTTCCACAATATGGCTCTTCAGATGAGCTATTAACTCTTTAGAGTTCTGACACTGACGTTCACACATCGCCATTGCACATGTAAACGAAGAAACCACCACCACACCAGTGACATGGGTGGGGGCAGTGTCTTCGGTAAAAATGAGCCTTAAACGCGCCATACCTGGTGTATGTCTGCTTGCAGCCTGCTTCAATACACCGAAAGAAACAACGTGGCTCATTCCGATGCAGTTTACAATGAAGCACGTAGCCCCTTGATGACTGAACTACCTTACCACAGAATTTACACGTTAACATAACTCCATGTACTTTGGTAATTCCTCCCTAGCGAATTAAGCACGCCATATACAGAAACTAATCCAGAGCAATGCTTCCCTCGCAACAGTAATGCTAACTCAACTCACAAATGCTAACTAAATTCACAACCTCACTCATAAAAAACGAACTGCTAAAATTATCTATAAACGCTGGGCTGGTGGATTTTTATAACAGAGATAACTTGAAGTTGCATGTACTCACCTCACCTCGAACTAATTGTAAGCTGCCAGGATGTCTACAAATTCCGAAGATGCTGTGGTCCAAGCAGCAATAAATGGCGCTAATATACGAGTTCAAAACTGTGTCCGTTAGCGAAGCCAACTTGAGTCTCCTGCATGAAAAAAAGAGCGGTTGGCACACAGCTCAGCAGCGCGCCGCGCTATTGGTCATTTTCAGGTGACGTCATCCCGCAATGTAACGTCGCTCTTTGTTTCTTTAGGAGGTTCGAATTTGATCAGAAGTCACGTCTGCAGACCGCTGCAGCCACGTCTTACCTTGCTTCCCCTTTTTTTGGTGAAATGGTTCGCTCATACTGCACAATGTTGCTACCAGATTTTTTTTCTCTGCAATTCGAACGTAAAACGTCTGTACACAGTTTACCAGCAGTTTAGCTACCAATCAACAGCGATCACACAAATTCAAAATTTAAGGCCGACCCACTTAAGGTGGTCTGATAATATGGCGTGAAACACAACAACATAAAGTTGTTTTAAAATAATAATTAAAAAAGATTATTGAAATCAATTTTATTCACAACCATAAACTTTATTTTTAACATCTTCTTTTGCTGTTGATTTTTTTATCAGAAGGTTAACAATGATATACTGCAGGCCTAACTTTTAATCTGTATATCAGTATCTGAATTTTAAAATAAAAAAATACTATCAGTTTTATTGTCTTTCACTGCTGATATTTGCTTTTTTTTTAATGGTATGTACTGGTTGTATTATTATGGTGGACCCTATTTTTTAACATCTTGTTTCTGTAAAAATGAATGTTTTTGTTTGCTTAAAAATCTACAGCTTTATACTGTGAATTCCAATGTGCACAACCCCAAAAGATGTAGTTTTACTCAAATAATACCGTAAAATCTAAGTTTTTCAGACATTTTCAACATTACAATATGTAATTGTAAAATGTATGCATATTTATTTGTTTTCACAGAAAATATTTATAATTTCAACATTTTATTACAGTAAAAAACAAAGTTTTATCCAGTCTCACAATTAACGGTTATTCAATCTATTTAATACAGTAAAAGGAAGTTTTTGGTTTTACGCTCCATTACCGTTGGAATTTGACGGTGTTTTGCTGTATATTTTACTGACTTTTTTTACAGTGTAGCAGATGAAGTGGCATGGTGGTGATGACTGCTATCACCAAAGCTTTCTGCTGTGGGGCCCTGACAAACACGATATTTACGACAAGCCCTCTGACAAACAGGACAAGGCTGTTTTCCAAACCTGCTGCATTTTACTTTTATGGGAAGCGGGGTGAGAGTGGTGACAGAAGGAGTGGGTCTAGACTGCTGATGCTGGCGATGTGAGCTCCTTCTCCACACCTACTATTTCCAGTCTTCCAGCTTCCAGCGTGGTGCTATTAATCATACTCCAGAAGTTAAGTGTTACTGCAGGCATTGCTGTGTTATAAATTGCATGGGAAATGCATAATTAGTTTGCAACAAATCTATTTTACATTCCTACTGTATTCAGTTGGGGATGCATTTTGTTGCAAATGTTTTTCTGCAGGGATAATGATTGCTACTGGATAGCAGAAGTATTGCTGGCTCACCTGATGCAAATGAGACCAAAGAAAAAGGGAGCAAAATAACATGCTTGACCATTCAGCATATCTTGGAGGTCCTTCGTGTTTTCAAATGATTGCACTGTGCCAAACAGGAAGTGTGTTTACACCCAGTAAATCCCACTTGGCAGGATGCTAAAGGGATGTATGTTCCTGTTCTCTACAGTGTCATAAAGCCAAACTAAACTGACTCTTAGCCAACAAAAGCAATTTTCTGCAGGTCACACGCGCACAGTTTCTTGATAACCTTCTCATTCCTCCTTTAACTTGACAAGCTATGTCCACCTCCAAGTCCTCACTAGGTTCATTAAGGTCTGTGTTCCATGTTTCATCTGACGTGTGCTTGTCTTAAAGCCGAAAGAAGGAAAGCCAACACATTCACTCGTTATTCTCCGTGTCCTTAACCCATGCAGTTACTATTTCTGTGTAATTGGTGCTGGTGTTGCTTGTGCCTCCGTTTAATTTTTTTTTTGATACGGCGCTGCTGTCTCAGTGGAAGGAACAGGGTGCAAAGTGTCCCTCAATACAGGAGGCAAATTACTCCTCCGAACACCCGTGTACATCGCAGAGCTGCAGTAAAGGCAAAACAATTTGTCCAACATGAATAGGCTCCCCGGAGACTGTCTTAAGTGTTAAATGACCTGGGTGAACCCAATACTAATCCACGACTGGGAGTTATTCAGGCTTGGATGGCTAACACTTATACCCTCCGTGCAGCCGTTTGAAGACTGTTTATGCAAATTCAAGGTGATCTGATTTTTTTTCATGGCTTAGTTTACCGTCTCTCTCAGCCCCCTGGAGACTCCTGCAGTCACTTCTTCTTATTCCTCTAGCTCCTCGCCTAACCACTCGCGTCAGTAGGAGTGGGTATGAATAAAATGCAATAAAGGTGCTTCACATATAATTAAGCTTCTTGAGTCATAGTTGAAAACTTTCAGATTTATTGGATTCTTAAAACACCCGACTCCAGTGTCAAAGGGCTGCAGGATGTTGATAGAACACCAAACATGTCTGCCTACTTTTGTTATGCATATTCTCTGAATGTGTGTTTTTTGTATCCACACAGAAAGTGCTGACACGTTTGTGAACAGAGAAATCAATCTGCAGACTTGAGGCTATAAGAAAATATCAAGAATGCGTTTTTTGTTCCCCCCCCCCCCCTTTTTTTTGGGTCCCCATTAAAGCTGAGCATGTAGTGCACTGTGTGCCAAGTACCCTTATTAATACAGTAGGGGGCACCAGTGAGCCGCGCAGGTCTCTAGACTTGACTTGCTGCCTCTTCTCCCTCTCCCTTCTCATAAACATGATTGTGGTCTGCCCTCCAGACATCTGCTTGGTTGTAAAAGGAACAAATAAATAAAAACAAAGGCCTGTGAATGACGCTCCAAGAATTTATGTTCCATGCAAACATATATTCAGTTTCAATATTTTAATCCTTATTGGAACATTTATTGTTTGTGTCAGCGTTTGTGTTTAAGTGCATCTGCGTTGTGTTATGTCTTTGTAAAATGAAAGGAGGACGTAGCCTGCGAGGAAGGAAGAGGACTCAGGAGAGGAAGAGTGGAGCGAAGCTAGGAGAGAAGGTATAGCATGACAGCCAGTCACTGTACAATACAGAGAACAGATCATTAATTAATGCTGCTGAGAGTGTGAAGGGAATCGATTCGCCCCCCTCCCCTCAGCAGGACATGCACTAGTACCCTCATCTACCAGCCATGGTGGGTAGTAGCTTGGTGGAGGCAGGGGAATCGACACCATCCCTGTCAGTTCACCTCCGTTTTAATCACTTCTAATTGTTTCCAATGGCATGCAGTAAATATCCGGCAGGAAGAATGCGAAACATTCATACCCCCTGGTTCTTCTCATCAGGTCCTTTTCTTTCATGTTTTTGTGTGTGTGTGTGTCCTATTCGTCCTATTCATTTACTCCCTCGGTAAGTGCCGGATGCCTTGATTAAAGTAGTTGTTTCATAAGTGTGTTGTTTTTGTTGTGTTCTGTTTTGTTCTGTTTTGTGTGTTCACTGAGCCTGTGTTATCAGTTCACATCGAGGAGGGTGTGTGTGTGTGTGTGTGTGCACTCCTGTCAGGGGGTGACAGCTGGCTCTTTCTGCCCCCGTCACAAAGAGGCTGTGACGACTGGAGTGTGACCAGCCTCTCGCCCCCCTGCCCGCTTTACGCCCCCCCCCCCCTCTCCACCACCCCAACGGCCTGGCCTGCCCTGCTACTTTGTTTGCGGGCCTCTCTCTCTTTAGATCCGCACTGCATATGGGTCTGGTCAGCCATGGAAACCTGCTCAGCCCAATTAGAAGCAGCCGCCAGCTGGGCTTCCCCTCCATTCTTCCAGCCCTCCTCTCTGGCCCTGCCACGTCCCTCTCTGTTCCTCTCCAGTGCCTTCACGCTCCAGCATCCCACAATCAGAGCCTCTCTCATGCCCGTAATCATGCTAAGCTGATGGGCACGCTGTCCCTGGCGCGTGGATGGAAGCAGCGATTTGTGACACATCTCCTCTCTGTGGACGCCGTGCACACACCCATTCCGTTTGCACATACCAAGACAGACAGACACAAATGCACGCCGTGGCAAGGGGTCCACAGTCTCCCCTGCCAGATGCTGCGTTTTGTCTCTGGCCTTACCAGCTGTTTGGAACATGTGGGTGTAGAAAATAAAGGAATGGTATCGAGTCCATATCTCTGTGGCTCGACTTTAGTGAGGATCACGCTGCTTAACTCTCTGGCTCCCGGACAAGGGTGCTGGAAGAATTAGGTTTCAGTGTTTGGAGCAATCAGGGCTCAGTAGTAACTGTGGAATAAAGGCTTTCACTTTTTCAGTACAGATTTCCTGTTTTATTTAAAGAGTTCTGCATTCTGGACTTGTATTCATTCACTTAGCATTTATGATTGCAGATTCTGCGGTCATTCTGAATACGAGAGCTTCTTTCAGCAAGAAAAAAAAAGATATTTGAAGACGTTTCCTTTCTCTAATGGCTCTCAGTTAATTTCAGCTTCCTTACATGCAGTTCAGGGACTTATTTTATGCAAAACAGAGAAACATTAACACATGAAAAAGAGCTTTCATGCTGACAAATTTAATGTCAAACCCTGCTCTGGATGTTTTGACTATATTATTACCGCTGTCTCAAAACTGAGCTATTTTCTGGCTGTCAGACAGATAAATAGGCTTTGGCTGTGGCAGATAGTCATTCTGAAGGTAAATCCATTGTATACTAAATTATCAAATATATAACCGGTAATGTCAGAACGAAAGGTCAAACAAACGACACAAACAGACACACGGCTATTCATTTCTTTAATGGCAGCGCATTCTTTTCATAACTCTAGAAAAGTAGTAGCTAGTAGTATTCTTATTTTGTAAAGAGTACTTTTCAAAATTGTTTCAGTTTTCTCTCCTATTTCTTTGTGGTCATCAATCACTGATACAGGCCTGATTGCACATGAAGTGGCTGGATCCCATTTTGAGGTGTGACAGGGGCCTATTTTGCACCGGTGGCAGTGATGGCTGTGTGTCAGAGCTCGTGACAGGATGCTCTCCGCCCCGTCTCCTGAGGTTTGAGAGTTTGAGGGGCCACTGGCCCCTTTTGTCCTCCTTTTGTAGATGGTCTCCGACACGGCTTGTTTTAGGCGGAGGCAAAGGCAGTAATTGATTTCTCTCTCGTCTCTGATTCCGCCTGTGGCTCTCGGGCGCCGGCTGCATCTCTCCTCTGAGAAACAGATGAATAAAAAGACAGAGCGTGAAGTTTATAGCCAGCAGTCACAGCGCTGACAGATGGTCAAACCTCACGTTATCAGGACCTGATAGAAGTCCCGGAATGTGGTGGTTAGCTTCTGAATTGGCTTCTGAAAGGATCGGTCATATATATTAGAGCAGAGAGTATTGAGCCGTGAAGAGCTGGAGCGATGGGAGATATTTAGGTGCGCAGATGCTGAAGGTGAAAGAGGCCCAAGCTTCTATCTGACAGACTACATTAATAGATCGGTGAACTGATACATGCACAATGAAATGGTACGATGAATAAACCGATTCAGCTCCAGAAATTTAATTTTCATTCCTTCTGCTTCAGCCTCTGTGCGTGTATGTGTGTGGAAATGTGCAACATTGGGACGTGTTTAAGATTCATCCAAGTAAACTCTGAAATCTTTTTCATTTTCATAAATCTGGCATGAACAGGCAGAATTAACGCATGTTGACTGTCCAATCTAATAATCATACGCTCAACAAAAGCAGATTCAACTGTTTCCCCGAGTTTCCATAATACTAAAAGAATCAGCAGAGCATTCATCATAATTGTGACCTTGTGTCGTCCTGTCAACAAGACTGACTTAATCAATTGCAAAAGTTGTCAGCTGTGGCAGGAGGCGTTTAGCCTGCTGACAAGAGAGAGATGGGTTGCATGGACTGTCTGCAGACACTCCAGCCTCCCTCCATTAATGTCATTGTCACATCTCCGCACCGACAGACCCAAACTTTGTTAGGCAAGTTGCTCTAATCCCCGTTCTTTCATTTCTAAATAATAAATGAGCCAATTAACACCGAATGAGAAAATCTCCCTGTATTTTGCAGTCTGAGGTGTTTCTTGAGTCGCATCTAGCAGAGAAGCTGTGGCGTTCTGTGACAGAAAAGCCTGAAAGGAGGCATTTGGTGTCATTTTAGTCAGCTCGCTTGAATTGTTAGCACCTCTCCAGGAGGCTCGACAATTTGACAATGATGCTAAATGAATCATATTTATTAATCGAGTTTAATGCTATGCATCATCAAAATAAATCAACAGCAGTGTTAAGCTCCCTGAATTGTTTTCCCATTACTGTCGTAGTAAACAAATGAAAAGTCTCACTTTTAATGAAATGTGAAGAATATATTTTGAGTTATTCGATAAACGAGAGCGAAGCGTTAAAGAGGACAAAAGACGACGGTGCTTAAAAAAGCAAAGGGGACACTGACAAATGTCCTTACTTGCTGTGCTTTACCCTCCACCCTCCCCTGCGGTAGCTCGGGATGATGACTGCTAGCGCGTCTGTAACCATCCACACTTCACTGCTGAATGACTCGTTGCGAAATGGCACATTTAAATTGCATGCTGTGCTGGAGTGATTTTTCTGCCTACCTTGATGCCTATTTTGTTATGGAAATTCATGATACATTAACATAACCAGCAGGAGTTGGGAACAGAAAATAATGAATCCTAGTGGGAAGGAACAGCGGCCTCCACCCTTATCTGTGAATTAATAAACACCCATACAGTGTGCACCTAAGGGTCACACCACGTACACATACTTACCACAGCAGATAGCTGTTTCTCACTGTTAACTTTCCACAGAGAGAAATGAATGCAATGGCGGCCCTGTAATAGGGAAAGGTGGCTTACAGGTGGTGGGTTCAGAGAGGAGCATGTCACCTCCACCACCTAATGGTCTGATGTATCTAATTTGCCTTTCACAGCAAAGCAGCTCCTAGTCAAAAGTTAAATCCAGCAGTAGTGTACTGTTACCACGATCAGTTGGAGGTGTCATAACCACACTGCTACTCACCTGTGAAGTGTGAAATGGTTGTAGTGCACTATTCCAGCCGTGCATTTATTTATTTCATCATCACATGCAGTTTATTATTACATCAGCCTATCATAACTTGACCCTTTTGCGCATTTTCTCCGCATACGGTGCCGCGGAAAATTGGACAGGATGACTGGAGCGTCCCATTCACTTTTCCTCTCTTCATTCACCTGAAGTTACCAACCTGATTCTGGATGCATACTACAGCCTGTTGCTACGACTACAGCATGTTGCTACGGCAACAGTTCTCGGAGGCACCAGAGAACCCCGAAGGTTCCATCAGCGGTGACAGGCGAGATGCGAGATGCTGAAATGCTCGAGCAATCAAGCTTATCTGCTTCTCAACGAGATGTAATCTCAAATTTGTTGGAAACAATAATTAAGTAGGCGCAATTCTTCGCAGCACTGTCAACAATCAGCTGTGACAACAGGAGAAAAAGCACGCAAAAAAAAAGAGGCTGGAATCGGTGTTACATTTTAGACTCATTTGTCAGTGCAAGTTTGTGGCAACTTTTTTGGCAACCGAGAGTGCTGACAATGGCCAACATGCTGCCTGGAGTGGTTAGGTTAATCACACAGGCACAGGACTCTGCCAGCATTCGAATAGCTCTTAAGATGGTGACTCGTTTTGTTGATTAGTGTTGTGAATTTGCCCATTTGCAACAAAAAACTATGTAATATTAACACACTTGTAGTTAAACTGGCAGCGCTAGTTACCATATTTTAGACAAACTAATTCAGCAGAATCACTCCTCTGAGAACTGTTTGTTTCGGGGTTTTCAGGAGAATTATTAAAACAGATCCATGCAAATAAACACAAAAAATAATCAAGATTCATTTTCATACAGAGTGGGCTATAATGTTACTTGGTTTGATTGAGGCCTTGTCTGTAGTACAGATTTAGTATTCCTAATAAAGCCTGGTGTTGAATTACCACAATGGATTTAGTCACTACAGCAGCAGTATTTTTATTTATTCAGATAAAATGCCTACAGCACATTTCTGTTCATTTCTCAGGAAGGAAGCTCCGACTCCTCCTCGGGTTTAGATTTGAAAACGTTAGCATGAGCAGCACAGTTTAATGGCCAGAGATATCAGAAACCACTGCTTTATACTGTGATGCCCTGATAGCAGATAATACTGATAGTAAATGCACCATCACTGCTCGAGCTGTTTGGTGTCACATTAAAGTCGGTGAAATTCAGCCTCTAAGTACACAGAAGCCGATGAAAGAGCAAAGTCAAGTCAAGTCAAGTCAAGTTTATTTATAGAGCACATTTAAAAACAACCAAGGCTGACCAAAGTGCTGTACAGTAAATACAGATAAAAATACAATAGAACACAATTTCGTAATAACACCTCGCTGATAAAAATAAAATAAAAATATATAAAACAAATAAATTAAACCTTTCTAAAAGCCAATGAAAAGAGGTGAGTTTTAAGAGCGGTTTTAAAAGTTTCTAGGCTTTTGGAGAGTCTGACGTGAGGAGGTAAACTGTTCCACAGTCTGGGTGCAGCCACAGCAAACGCCCTCTCTCCCTTTGTCTTTAATTTATACCTGGGAACATCTAAAAGCATCAGGTCGGCTGACCTCAAAGATCTCCTGGGGCGATAAGTACTAAGGAGTTCTGACAGGTAAGAAGGTGCAGTGCCATTTAAAACCTTAAAAGCCAGCAATAAGATTTTAAAATCAATCCTAAAGGCAACTGGGAGCCAGTGGAGAGAGCAGAGAACCGGAGTGATGTGTTCTCTTTTTTTTGAACCGGTCAACAGGCGAGCGGCAGCGTTCTGCACCAGTTGAAGGCGATGTAGACAGGAACGATCTAGGCCAGCATAGAGGGAATTGCAGTAGTCTAGCCGTGAAGTAATAAAAGCATGGACCAAAGCCTGAATTCGGAGGTGCAGTCATAACTTTGCTCACAAAAAATAAACCCAAACAAACAGACCTTACCTGATTTAAATTTTGAATGTGGCACCAGCTGTTTGCTTCACTCGTAGAGTGTTCATAGAGCAAACAGCAACTTTTATGTCAACTGATCTGACTCTGCAAACGAGAGACCAAAATGCAGACATAAGTGTCCAGACCAACAAGGTGGTGCGTTGGGTTAGAAGGACTCATAGTTCTAATACTGTAACATCTGCAACTGATCTGAGTGTCTCTGTCAGAGCTCAGTTATGTCACAGCAAGAGGGCTGATGGTTCAAGTTTCTGCATGTTTTTAGCTGGTTTCTTCTGCCATGGGACGAAAACATGTTAGTTGCCATTTGTGGCCCAGGAGACTCTTGCAAAAGACTTCCTGAATCTGAAGATTTTCACTTTTTGGATAAATAAAGGTTTTTACCAGTCCTCAAACTGCTCTATTGTGTCACTACAGCTGCTGGTGCCTGACTGAATATGAGAAGTGGGGTTTCTGCCACGCTTTGACTGACATAAACATGCACACATCAGAGTATAGTAGGCAGAGGTAAGTAGTGAGATCAGCTATTAACCTGATAATGTGGTTCAGCACAGGAGGGCAAATAGAGGCAGTTAGTTATTTTTTTGTTTTTATATTTAATAAATAAGAAAACCAGTGGAAACGCCCACATTTTAGACTTGAAATCTAAGTTTGAGAAATAACCTGGATCCTGTTAAAACAGTATTGTTTGTCTCAGGATTGGCACCGTTTCCACCTGACAGGGACATGCAGATTAACCCATCACACAAATGTATATATTATTATCTGTTTAAGTGTTTGCACATGTAAATGACACCTGACTTTGTAAAAACTGGCAAATGAAAAGTAGAGATTTAAATTGAACCCCAACTTGCCTAATGTTTTCTTAATGTATCCTTTTCAGTCTCTGTATACTTGAGTCCATTCATATTAGATGGCCAAGGTGAAAACCCCGGTCTCCCCTCTGCTTGGCTTGCAAGTTCTCGATCTTTCCGTGCATTGATGATTCATTCCCACACTTCGTGGTAACTTCAAGTTACAGGTGGCAGGTTTTTTTTTTTTGGTTTTTTTGCCATAATGAATTTGAACATCAGCATAACCAAACAGCTCAAAAAGTTAGAGCATAATAAAGCTAATGCATTTATTAATGTCCAGTGTAATTACTGAGGATTTTTAGAGCTGCTGCTTTTCATTTTCTTTCATTAGGCTTTCAGGGTGTTATTCTCTGGTTTAAAAAAAAATCAACATGGAAAAAAAATATAATTACTTCTGAAATTGTAAAAAGGGGAGAAACATTTTTGTCATTCCTTTCCTAATAGCACTTAGTTTATTAGTGCTGCATAAAGAAATATTATCATTTAAATTTCTTGTTTCAGTGTAACTCCCTCGCAAAGGGCATACTGCACTCAAACAAGCTACATGCATTTATTCACGTGTTCCAAATAGAGGGTTGGTTCTCAACATAAAAGCTTTGACCTATAGGATAATGACGACAACGTGCAGCTAATGATGCCAATTTAACTAACGCTCATCAGCAGACGTTGCTGATGGGTGTCCAGTTAAACACGAGGCTGTACATTAGTCCTGACGGCTTTTTTCTGATCTCGCCTGTAAACAGCTCGAGCCATAAAGCAGCAAAACAAGTTAACTGCTGCACAGCCGCGCCACACGCATTCGTTTCACAGCCCAGTGAAATTACTTATTTTACACTGAACCAAGCAATGTTTTGAAAACGGCAGTGGAATGAAGTGAGGTGTGAACACCACCCCTGTGAATTATAAAGATGATGGGAAAACCATTAGAGACATGCTCTGCCCAGCCCTAATTTACTGCTCAGTGAGGAGCAGGGAAAACAGAGAGAGACTTGTACAGTTTCACTCTAAAATGTGCCCGATGAGTGCTGTGACATAACAAAATCACTATAGTGACAAAAAGCAGATAATGAGACATGTGAAAGTTACTAAAGACTTCTACAGTTTAGCAAAGGAAATGGCAATACAATAAAAAAAAAAAAGTAAGTGAATCTTTTTATTATTGTGCCCAAATTTCACTGCTGTGTTTCCGTTGCTTCACAGCAGTGAAATGTTACTGTTGGGCTTTCTTGTAGGTCAGGGATGAAACTGCCTTTTCTGTCAGTGAAAACAGTTTGACTACACCTTTAATCCCTGTTTAAATATGACAAAAAATATTTCTTAGGTTTCTACATGAAAGGTTTGTATGTCAGCACGAATCTTTGGGCTTAAACTAAAGAAAAATGTGTAAATTATTCTGGTGGCTCTTTTTTTTTTAAAAAAAACTAACTTTTCTTTAATTTACATGTTTATCTATTGCTTAATTACTTTGATGGTATCTTATCTATCTTATCTCCTATGCACGGTCTTTTTCAGCATGAAAAAGCTGTAAAACTTTTTAAAATATATTTTAAAGTTGAAATTTATGCCTTCTTTCACATTTGCCAATGCCATCCTGTGGGCTGAACTGGAGTCTTTGCTGGGCTCATTCTGGCCCCCGGGCCGTATGTTTGGCACCCCTGTTGAAGGTCCTGGTTCTCACTTTCCCTCTGCAGTATATGTTGTACCTGTGCAACCTGAGTTCTCCCATCCTTCTTGCACGATCGTGCAGCCAAAAAGTGATAAGAAGGTGATGACGCCAGCGGCCTCCCTCTGGCCCTCTGCAGTCCGCGCCTCACTCCTCAGACTGCCTGCCAGTTCTGTGCTTGGTTAGAAAGTCTTACAAAGAAGCTGCAGCGATGAGCAGACACTTTATAGTATTTTGTGCTGAGGGGCTGAAGTGGATCCATTAAACTCTGAATTTTAATTCATTTCACTTTTACGAAGCACATTCAAATTAAAGTACTTTAAACTGTAAGTTCAAGTTAGCACTAATTGTAAGTTTAATAGAAACTATGAGCAAGTACACAAACCTACACTGGTTATTAGCATGAGTACCGTGGTGGCAGCCATTTCTGACCACAAAAAGCTGTGCACATCTATATAACTATGTGTAACCTCACCGGAATCCACAGGGGTAGGTTACATGGGTTTTCCACAATCCCTATGGTAATAATAATAATAATAATAATGGTAGACAATAGCCTAGCTTTTATCCTTTTTCCCAAGGCAACTTTTTTTCAGAAGATGCCAGCTCATGCAGCAGTCTCCTATAGGAGACTGCTGCATGAGCTGCAGTCTCCCCTATAGGGACTAGGTTTATGCTCGCCTCGCTGGACGCATTTACATCTAATATTACAAATATAATCATTTTAAAAGCCCAAACACAACAGAAATACTCCATCAAGAGAAATTCAGTTTCCGAGCGATGATTTAAACTTTTCATAAACCGATCATAAGAAATATGATTTAACCTGATTACTTTCCAAGTTTACATAAAAGCAACATATGCTTCTGTTTTTTTTAAATAGTGACAGCTTCCAAGCCAAGCCGGTCCTGCTCCTCTTCAACAATTAGCAGCACCATAGTAACAGGAACGGCTGTGTTTAAAAGATGATTGATTTGACCCATATTTACAGAGCTGATCAAACGCGTGCTAAAGCGAGATGAATGGTATTGAGAAAAACAAATGCATGAGATATGTGTTACTACCATTTGAAGGTTGGAGCTGCAGGTTGAAGCACCGTGACCATCACCAGCAGCCTCCAACGCTTTGCTGTGGAGCTGAATGGACAAGGCAACCCTCCTGCGAAAAGCATTCACGGTGGATTCAATGATCTCGTTCCACATGCAACTGCTTCCCCCCCTCGGAGCACTCGTGTTTTTTTTTTGAAGGCCACTTCAGACACTTTTCAAAAATTTTAATTTGCACATTGGAGTTGTACCCGGGGTTGTTCGCCACTGCCTAAATTATTTTTTTCCCCTCTATCTTGTCACTTTGAAGGAGAGTATAAATTTTTTATTGCTTAAACAAGATAAATCCCCTGCTGCCACCTCAAAATTTTAATATTCTTCAACTTGGAGGTGGGCGTGTTCTCGATGTGTGCTCACGAGCTGCAAGTCTCTCAGGACTGCACCCGCCAGTCCTGCTGCTTCTTGCTGAAATTTAATTGAATACCCGGTACTAATGGGTGTCGCTTCCCATGCGATTAACGTGGAACATAAAACAACCTTTGGCTAAAACATGAGTGACGCTCATACCAACAACTTCAGACCTGACTGTGTGCTTTCTTCGGTTCCCAGCCGGACATCCCGTGTGTGTGCAGCAGGTCGGATGAACAGCTGTCTTCGCGCATTGTCATCATGCTTAGAGGTGGTTAAATTGTGCGTTGTGATTTCTGCAAATTTCGGTAGTGAGTCATCATCATCAGTTTTAATGACCACTAAATCACTATCATGCTAGTATCGATCGACACCAATATCAGCGTTGATATGTTAGGGTCCCTGGCTCGTTGACCCAGTGTTTTGTGTTTTTGGTTCTTTGATTTTGTTATTTCATTATTTTCTAGCTTTGCTTTATGGGTTTTAGGATCATTCTTAGTTTAGGTTCTCTGGGTGGGGTTTGGTTAGAGTTTTAGTGTTCTGGTTTTCTGTCTGTGTTCCATGTTGCTGTCTCCCCTGTCTGCTGTATCCCCACATCCAGTCAGTGTCTGTGTCTGCCCTGGTTCCACGTCTCTGTTCCCTTTGTTATAGTGCCTGCCTGTGAGTCTGTGTTATGTTTCCTGTTTTACTTTGGAAGTCCATGTCTGATGTTAATGTGTCTGGTTTTGCTTCCCCTGGTCTCGTTAGGCCTGATTTGTCCCAGCTGTGTTTCCCTCCTTTTACTCATTCCCTGATTGCTCCTTCTGTGTATTTAAGCCCTGTGTTTCTCTGTGTCCATGTCGCGATCTACTGTTTACCTTACTGTGTGTTCTGTCATTCCTCCAGTTTAAGTTTATTTTGAGTTTTTTCAGTTATGTTATATTCTGAGTATCACATTAAAGCCATTTTGAGTTCACGACTGTCTCCGGAGTCTGCACCTTGGGTCCTATTCCTGTCTGCACACAGCCACACCTAACATGATATCGATATTAGGATTATCCACCCACCTCTATACTTTAATCAATGAGCTGCTCAGTCTTCTCTCTACTATAACTTAAGTATCGTTGAGAATTTGCTACATCACCTGAAGAAGCATATTATCAAGTTGATAATTAGAGCACCAACAGAAAGCCAGATAAAGAGATTGAAATCATTATTCGTCTTTCTGTTTTGTTCTTTTCGTCACGAGGGGCCATCACCACGAGACAAACATGCTTTTTTTTTTTGGTCCGACAGCAAACGGAATCTGCATAACCGTCTTGTGCTGGTGGAGTTTAATCGACATATTCTCACATGTTCAAAGCAAACTAGCAACACTGCAAGTCAATTTCCTTTCAACATTTCAGTGGCTCTCGCCGCCTTTGAAGACAGGCATCCATAATGAACGGCGTCAATTTTCATCCCAATTAGAGTGTTTATCTCGGCTTAGTTCACCTATGGTGTTGCCTTTGCCTCTTGTGAGAACGATGAATTTTCATGAAGGACAAACTCTGCACTTCAGATAAAAACAGCTTATCTAGCGCTGGGATTTAAAGCTTTAAAGCTGTTTTTTTAACACTTTTTTTTCTCTCCAATTTGTTTGCGGTGTGTTAACAGCTATTGTGGCACTGGGTTGCTGTAGTGTAGCGAGAGAGTTGGGAGAAGGTGGGTGGAGTTATAAGAGAAGTGGAGAGAGCTTAAAGAAGGCGAGAGAACATGGTAATTCATGGTTATATAAGAAGAGGTCCTCAGAGCTTTCATTTGTAAAATGGAATGAATGGAGCGAATCACATCAGCCCACAGCAGCTTAACGAGACGCTAACTCCTACACATGTCAATCAGCACAACTATAACACACACAAACCACCCTATCGTGTGTGTTCATGATTTATTGGAGTGTGAAGCAGGTGTAGTAGCTTTACCTGTTGTTGCAGAGCTGCTTAACATCAAAAATCGTATGTAAGCAAGAAAATCCATCACTGTTTGTTATAAAGTAGGACAGAAGTGGGGGTTTTTTTTCTAACTAGTTTGTTATTTTAGCGTTGACATATTTTGTATGCAAAGGAGCGAGCGCGCAGCAGCGAGTCTGTGCTGAAGCCGTTTCCCCCGACACTACCTACTGCTCAGGTTCAGGGAACCCTCTGCTCCGACATGCAACATTTAAATGAAGACATTAAAATTTAAACAGTCTCCATTCCGGGGACAATCACTGCTGACATCTGCTTGGCATGCGACAAGTTAAGGAATACAAACACGGTGGCTGCTAACACCATGTGAAACTTTCTGGTTTTAAATTTGCCTTTCCCAGCAGATGGGAAACCTGTTTCTTAAAGCTTGCTTTTGATTGAGTTATCAAATATAAATGATCACAACACAATATTTAAAACATCATGTTTCCATATTTGATAGATGCTTCTCTGGTGGAAACAGCACAATATGTGTGTTTTGGAGTTTTTTTCCCACTGTTAGGACAAACTTTTTGTTTGTATGTTGATTAGCAGTCTGACGGTGTCCTCCTAGTCTTATAGTTTAGGTTGTGCATGTTTGTCACACCTACATGTTTTCAGATCATCAAACAAATTTTAATATTAGAGAAAGATGACCTGAATAAATACAAAATACATTTTTTTAAATGATGTTTTCATTTATTAAGGGAAAATCATCCATACTACTGGTTATGCCCCCCTTGGCAGCAAGAACTGCAATCAAGTGTTTGCAATAACTGGCAATGAGCCTATCAGATACAGTAGCTGTGGATACATTTTGACCCACTCTTCTTTGCAGAAATGTTTTAATCCAACCACATGTATAGAATTTCTTTTACTTGGGTATTAATCACATTATTTTATTGTATTAACATGTCTGACACTCATACTTAAGACAAATGGTAGTGGATGTAGTAAGGATGTTGGGGGAAACAGGAACTCCACAGGACCAGTCTTTTGTCTCTTCGAGGACTCTGGGAAGTAGCAAGGGAGTGTGAACCTTAAGGTGTGAAACAACTGTGTACTGCCTTTTGTTCCTGGAGAAGGTATTTAACTGAGAGCCATGCTAGGCTCAGAGAGAGACTCTGCTGACCCTGCCCCGTGGTCATGTAGGCTCTCCATCAAGCTTGGTTGTATGTTCTTTGTGTGTTTGGATTAAAGAATGTTAGCTACCGCTCACCGCTCATCTGCAGGCTTTATTTAAATGGAAAACTTCCACAACACACATTAGAGGGCTTTCAAGTATGAACAAACTTTTTAAGGCCATACCAAACAAGCTTAATCAGATTTAAGTCCGGACATTGACTAGGCCACTCAAAATCTTTTTTGTTTTGTTTTTTTAACCTTTCAGAGGTGGATTTGTTGGTGTATTCTGGATCACTGTGCTGCTGCATAACCCAGGTGATCCTAAGCTCCTGGGCGTGAACTGAGGATGTCCATCTCACAATGTGCCGCTCCAAAATGGGAAGTGTACACATCCAAAAGTTGTAGTGGCTTTAAATATATTATCTCCCTTTGCTGCTACTGTATGTCTGCTTCTGCATACATGTGAAATGGACATGGTGGGCTGGTGCGTCTTTTACAGGTTTTGCCGTGAAGCAGCGAAGCAGTCCCACATCGTCATACTACCACTACCATGTTTGACTTAATGATGTTCTTTATATAAAATGCTGTGTTAGCTAGTTAGTGAAACTTAGCTCAGCTTTCTAAAAACATGTGTTGTATTTCAAGAAGTTGGGATCTCAACTGCCCAACCATGCCAGCATGCACTTGTAATGTAGTGATTACACTAATACAAGAGTATGCAACCCAGTGGTCTAACAACACTCATCTGCACACGTATCCATCATTTTGAGTGGCTGTTGCACAATTATGACACAACAAAACCTGTTGACAGCCATCCGGGCCAGCCATGGTGGACGTTTAGTGCAGTAGGCGTCTGCAGCACACAGTCGTCTTACCTTACCTCTCTCTGGAGTCACATTCTCATCTGAGCTCGGTGTTCTCTGAACTAAAGAGCATTGAGGTCACATGTACAGAAATGATATGTATACATAACCTGCAACCAGGGTTGAGCTAATGGCAAATACTGCAATCAGGAGAGCAGCTATGTTTATAAAGTACAGTTTTTCGCTTTGCACTCATAAAGTTTCCCCACCTAAAGCTCTTTGCAGCAGCAGCCTGTGTTGTCTCCTCCAAATTTTGTTTCTTGTCTAATTATTATTCTGTTTCGTGCTTGGATTACGGCGTAAATCAGCAAAGCCAACAGATCTTGATGAATGCCCATTTCTGTTGGGTAATGAAACATGCAAGAATTTGTTTCCTTTTGGGGAGTTGGTGGCCGCCTAGCAAAGTAGTTGTAATTATACCTCACATGCTTGTTGTCACAGTAGTAACAGTAGATGTCCCCCTTTCTGAGTACCAAGAGTAATCAAAACAAAACAGTGGTTTGTTCAGTTTTTAGAGGTTTTGAGTGTGGCTGGGTATTTTCTCCTTTTATGTATCTATAACACTGCCTTAATGGTATTCAGACAACACCTTTGCTTATTTACACTGAACCACACAAAGCTGCCATACTGGTACTCTTGCTTGTGAATTTATATGGAAACCTGGCGTTGGTGAATCAGACGGGTGTCTAGGGAGGTGGAGTAAGATTTTTCATGATTCACTCCTTTAGATTTCATTAAGGCAAAAGGTTTTGCATTAGTAAGTGGCGTGACCGTTTTATTTGGCGTTGACTTGAGACTTCACCTCAGCTAATACAAGTTAATGAACTGTATCGACTGTTTGTAGTGTGGTGTTTTTCTAAAGAATGTGAACAAAAATATTGCTTACTGTGTCACTATTTGGTATAGCTTGTCTATGCTCTAATTTTGTTGACTGATTTATTAGTGTGTTAATTAGCACGGATTAGCAGGCACCTATGTCTGTGCTGTGCACTTTCCTGACCTAGTGTAAGGTAAGTACTTTGAGTTTCCTCTTCTCTTCTAAATGTGTTCACTTCTGGGTCCAAAAAGCTTCAACATGCAGGTCCACACACACCAGTAGGTGATGTCACACATTAATTTTTAATATGTGGGGTGTCATTAAGTCAGCAAATTTGATTCAAATTGGACAAAAAGTACTGTGCAAAAGTCTTCAGCCACCCCTCATTGCTTTGTATTCTTCTTCCAAGTAGCCGGACCTTCTTGTAATGTTTAAAGTGGTATTGAGAGATAGTTCTCCAGGCTTTCTTTTGGCTGCTTTTGCCACTCACTTCCATTCCAGTCCTTGTACCAGACGATTTTCCCAGGAATTGTTTATATTTTTTTATTTTAAATCCACTTAACACTAACAAATGAATCATTCAAGAATAAAAAGGCTCCTAACTCAAGTGCTGAACCTGTGCTGTGTCCACATATAATAGACAACTTAGCAAAGAACCAATTTGCAATTGTATCTTTAGGCACTTTAACACCAGCCTGTCAAGAAATGAATTAGTTCTCATTTCTTAGTTGAATCCATGAAAAATGCCAAACATAACACAGTTTGACAAGCATAACATAGTATTTTTGTAACGCAAGGTGATTCCCAAGGCGCTATTAGCTGAAAACCTGGCAGATCTAAGCATACTAAATAAAAAATAAGGAAACTGGACAAGTGGAGGACAAAAGAAGCAACAGCCTTTAAAAATGTATCTATAGCTGATGAACAGCATCCAAAAATCGCATCCTTAAGAAATCAGGAGAAATCCAGGAGAAATCCACCAAAGACAGGATCAGATAGATGCATCTGTGTAGCCACTTTCAGGTTTTGAATTGTGGCCACAGCGACTAATTGTTTATATACGTGCTGGTTTTGTTGCAGATAAGAGCTTCTTTGATAACTTGAGACTGAGACTGTGGTAACAAGCTTTTTGTGAGGTCTCAGGCGTTTCTCAGAGGGTGGGAGGGCTCTGGGGTTAGAGGTTCTGCCAGATATCTTGTCTCGTTTGATACAAGGGAGAGCCTGAGGGCCAGGGAGTGAGCATGCAGGAGATCAAAGGACAGACTAATTGTTTCTGACTGCCCAGAGACACACGACTGATTGCTCTGTTACAGTTGTTGAATTTCACACACAGCTGAGAGGAAACCGACTGTGCTGGTCGCTATTAGAATAAAATAAAACATACGCTGCTGTCATGACGATGGCAACGAATCAAGACACAAAACAAGGTACATTAAAAGCTGACCCATTGCTTCCACCTTAAATTTTATTAGTTGTTTTTTGTGTTATAATTTAGCAAAGCAAACATCAAAGTATGAAGGCATCATTTCTAAGAACTGTAATTTCTCTGATCTTTAGTATGGCACCACTGAAAATAATTAATGACTCATACCAACATTTGAAACAAACCAAAACCCCTTTTTTAAAAATTAAAGAAAGGAAAAAAAAACAGGTGTTAGCCATTACATGTACTTAAAAATACAAATCATCTGCAAGCAATACACAACCAAGAACTCATACATCTCCTCCTCAGGTCTGTGATTGTGATGGTTTTTTTGTAATTTGATATGAAATAAGGCAGATTCATTCGATACAATTATAGACAATCTGGTAAGAAGACAAGCGAAAGCGAAGAAGACTGCAATTCTTGTTTATGTAGGTGAAGTTCAAAGCAATTTCCTGGCATGCACTGGAAATGGCAAAGAAAAAGGAAAGGGGAGGGAGGGGAAATTAAAAAGAAGACTCAAATCGATTTGTTGAAAAGACACTCACATCCTCGTTTATCTGCACGGGCGTTAATGAACAGTTTCCTGGTTAAAATGAGTAAAGCTGCAGTCACGGCAGCAGCGGAGATGAGACTTGATTAGTGATGTTCAGATGAAAGGCCTGGCAAGCGGCACGTCGCCTCACAGACCCCAACGCGAATCGGGGCATTGGCCGATCTGACTAAAGAATGGAAATCGAAGCTGCGGCGGTGTGTGAGGAGACGTGGCAGGTGTCAGTGTGTCGCACTCCAAAGCAGATTACAAATGCAGGCTGTCGTCCCACTACCGAGCGCCATCGTGACTGTACTGGTGGCGTCAGTAAAAACTAAAAAGGATGGTTGATGTTTAGCATCACCCAGCCGGGAGTGTCAACATGTAGGAGCTGTGGCTGTTGTCCAATGACAGCTTCGCCATGCTCTCACAGTGGGTTTATCAAATAGCAAGACTTGAACCTGGTTTATCTCATTGCACCCTTCGGGCAGAATGATGTATGACTCTAACACACAGTGAGGTATGGCTCATCTTTTCTGGTTGATATGTTCAAGTCCTATAAGTAAGGTTTTGTACATACATATACATATAGTACATACATATTTCAGGGATGAATAGTTTAACCAAGAGAGGGGAGGGTAAGTAAAGTTGGGAATGTGAGCATCTTGTGAGTAACTGGTTTTCCTGGGCCAGTGTCAGAGCCCATACTGACATGGGCCAGGCTGACACCAGTGTGGCCTTCGCACAGTTTGCTGGCTGTCAGATGAGGCTGATTGTCTTCCCTTCAGCTGGTCAGTCTTTCTTCTCAGTGCCTGGATGGAAACAAATGACAAGACATTTCCTCAACACTCTGTCTTGGAGGCGTACTAGGAGCAACCCTTGAAGCTCTTTTCTAAACTGAACGTTTTTTTGGGTTTTTTTTGGCGTAATCAGAATCAGCATCAGCATCATCAGAGGTTAGTGGGAAAAACCCAAAAACTGTTGGTCATCAAACCACGTCTTTATTGATATATACTGATCATCATTAAGGGTAAAGGGGAGGTCGTCAAATGTTGTCTTTATTGTGAAAAGAGTTCAAGATTTCTGGCTGTGGATTGCATTAGACTGTAAAGGAGTACATAAATACAAGTCAAATGAAACAAAAGCACTAATCTGTAAATGCCAGTAAACAGGGATGACACGTACTTTATAACAACTCAAAGCTTCGTCAAAATCCAGCTCAGTGATGCTCGAAAAATTGTGTGCGGCAGACAGAGACATCGAGGCAGATCCGTTTCCTCTGTTCCCATTTCACCGCAAATGACGTGATTTTTGTGTTTGAAGATAAAACAACACATCAACTTTGCTCTAAAAATGTCATACAGTAAGTTTTGATGTTGTACTCTGGCTAATTTTAACGGCACACTATGAACTAACCATCTCCCTCGCACACAGTCCCACCCTGATGCACTCGGTTGTCCAGCAACAGGCTTTTTTTCCCCTTTTCCTGGCTGCTTTGTCTGGCATTGTTTAAGCTCTCTCCTTTCTACACCAACCCACCTACCTCTGCCAAGTTATTTCATATGCTGCTTCCCTGTCCTATTTATTCAACCCCAACAATCTGTTCGTAGCAGTTGCTTAAATGAATTTTTTCTACCTGGAAACTATACGATGCCCAAATCCGAAAGCCATTTTTTTCTTTTTTGGCTCATCGCTTCTTTGGACCCACACAGAGAACAAGCGTGTTCACAGAAATTAATAGCATCCTCCATAGATGACTACATTCAAATTATATGCTGTCTTATTAGCCTAAATCTCAACGAAGACCTGAGGATAAGACCAGTGTAGTATCCTTATCAGATATGATTTATTGGCATTATTATTACCCCTACAGTCTGTTTTGGCTGCATGTTAAAACAATATGCTTTGCGCACTTGATTTATTAAATGTCCAATAGTTGAGGGTGCAGGTAATTCATCATACTCAATCTCCAAAGACGTGCCGACGCGCATATACTAAAATATCAGGGTTATAGTTGCAGACCTGAAATGGGTACAGAGGATTTACAAATGCATTTGGCCCTGAAGGAACACGTACTGCCGGCTGCCTGCCCCTACAGAGACAAGGAGATGGAGACAGACGGGGAGGGGGAATGGAGACAAGTAGGGTGAAGCTGGGTAACACTTGGCTGTGCGCAGCGGAGGATTCTCGAAAAGAAGTGAATTTTAATTCAGCAGCTGTGGCCACTAATAAGAATCCACTTATAGAGATGTGTGTGACATCAGTGTGAGCCAGTAAGCGGGTGTGAGTGCTTCTTTCAAGCTTTTACCTTTGGACTGAGTTAGAGTTGAATCAGCTTGTTCCGAGTCCTCGACAGGATCGTTCGTCTCTCCTAGAAGGGAGTAAAAGAAAGGAGAGCGGGGAAATATTACAAGAGGCCATGAAAATCAGGCAGCCCTTCCCACTTTTGTGTGCCAAGAAGCATCAATATACCTAAACAAGCGCTGCCTCGCCAAGCTTGTGAGCCTGAGTTCGGTTTGTAGTTACAGTGGAGCTAAGAGAGACGGCTTCAGATCAGGACTGAAGATTATGCGAACATCTCATAATGATTTTTTTATATGTGAATTCATTAAAAAACCGACTTCTGATGCTGTCTGCAGCTTCCCAGCTCTAAAATTTAAATGCATCTTTTATATAATCAAAGGCTAATATGTACTGTGTTGTGAAAAAAGGGAAGAAATTGAGGAAGGGATGTGGCTGTCAGGCTGTTAGGGAGTCTCTACTCTGAAAACGCATAATCTCGGCTCACCTCCACTGCTGGTGCCAGTGTCGTTCGTCTGAGAATCTGTAACATGGAGAACACACAAATACGCACATGTTAGCTATTCTAAAAGTCGATTCGTGCACGCGGATACGGTTAAACAGACTCAAATTTGGGTAAACGCAGCCATTATTCAGGATTATTCAGCGACTCTTTGTGCTTTTGTCAAAATGCTTTATGACCAACAGAGTCGATCATCCTGGAACTAGTCCAGGATTTCATGAGCAAACATTTCCATTTATCCTGATGCTTCAACTCTCAAGCCTGGAATTTCAGCGCCCTCCTGAAGTGCAACACTTCAAAACGGAACAAAACAAAATCTGAGAAGGGAGAGAGATGCATTCAAAATTAATTACAAACCACCATTCCCATAAGGCAGCTTGAGACCCCCCCAACATCCACCCACCACACACACACAGACGCCCCCAACCCTCCTCTACACGCTTCCCTCTCCCCGTCTATCCTCCCCGTTACCTCTGTAGTCGCACAACTCCTTCGTAGTCACTCCCAGAGCAAACCTTCGCGCTCCCCCCTTTCGCAACAGCAATCAACCAAACAAAGCAGACCATAAAAATAACCACACTCCCCAGGCAGTCTGGTGATGATGTAAACAAATACAACTGCTTCGGGATGATAGAAGCAACCATGGAGTCTAAGGCTGCTCCGGTGTTCTGTATGTTCAGAGGAACAAGGCTGCGGTTGAGGTCATTATACACTCACGGTTGTAATTGCAGGTATCTAAGGTCCTCAAAGCGAGATGAAAGTTTGTGCATTGCACAATAGCTTTCCCTCGCTGGCTGTCTCACTAGGACTCTGTCAGCTGTGTAGAAAATCCATTATACTGCTTCTTCAGTATAAAACTGATTTAATCTGTTGCAACATATTGGGATAAATTTCTCCTCTCCAAGACACCACCGGGACTCAAGGACTGCAGAAAAGCAGGAAGGATGAAGCAACAACAATATCCCCCTGCTTTCTTTTACCGTTTGATCTGTGGCATGGAAACGGCCTTGGAATTATATTATGTCCTTTTTATCTTCTGGTTATTTATAACTTGGATGTTATTTTTTATTGCTTTGGCACAATGCCTGTGATTTCTATCAGTAATAACGTAATTATACTTAGGAGCATAATTGATGTGGGAAAATAGTAACGCACGCACCATATGTAGACTACAAATCTTGATTCGTTTGTGCTTGCCAGCAGTGCGACAAGTGCGCTTCAAACTGTTTTTTGTCTCCTCCAAGTAGTAATTGGTTTAAATTATCTGGCTTAAATGAACTTATTTAAAACTTAATTTGAATTTTTTGCCAGCCTGTCCCCAGATCCCAGACGTGACTTTAAGTAAAACGCTATCAGAACCAACCAAAATGACTCATCCAGATGAAAAATAACCAGAAAAGGAAAGCAGCTCTAAATAACCCAGAATTTCCCTTTAATGTCTTCTGGCTTATTATAAATTAATCAAAGAAGCAGATTTTCCTGCTGTAATAGACTAAACTGACAGGAAGCATGACACGCACATTGTGCCAGATGTGTTTTGGATGTGTTACCCGTATGGCATCAATAGTGAAGTAATTAATTATGCATACGCATCAAATGATATGCCGTTCATTAACGCTTTTCCACATAATCTCTATGTGCATTAAAGCTGATGGCGAGACATGGGAAATGTGCCCGACACTGGAATACAGCCTCCGTCGTATGAACTAGCTTAGCATGTCTACGCGTAGCAGCAGGAGCTCACTGAAGCAGCGGCCTCATTCCAGATGCTCCTTTTTTGTTCTCTCCTAGGTAATGACAACACGGTCTTGGAGCTTGGGTAGCATCCTCCTCCCCTTTCGATACCCAACACTGATCAAAACGAAGGAAAAAAAAGTTCAGATTTTCAGATGATTGTGGCTTCAGCTTCTTTCTGACTGAAGCTTGGAGGGAACAGCAGCATTGGTTTCTCTCGTTCTCTAATTTGTGCTGACAGTGAAAGGGCTATCATTTAGAGGAGCATCAGAGGGTGCTGTGGTAAACACATAAACAAGATATTTTTTTGGGGGGGGGAGAAGAAAAATGGGCCTCTGGTGAAGGAGAAGCACAGTCCACAGAGGGCAGATAAGAAAAATAGAAGAAAAACAGAGTGAATTGACTACTCCCTCAGCGGGGAAAGTGGACAGCTTACAGCAATGTTTTTTAATACCAAGGACTTGAGGGGTCCTTGATGGTGACCCCTAGCCTCCATGCTGGTATGTAAATTATGAGCATTCAGCCCTGGTTACAGAATTTGTATGTACATGGGTTAATGTGAGTCTACAGAAAGAGGGCAAAATAATTGAGAGCTGGTGACTGTGCTGGCCTCTCTGCTGCTTATCAGCTGACTTCTTCCACTCGAAATTCTTCGTGCATAGCTTGGAGCTGCGCTTTGGGTCGTTGTCTTGTTGTAGGAGGAAATTGGTCTTTTTCTTTGTACGCTGGTTTGAAGGCCAGGACGCAGGAGTCACCTTTTCAATTTTGACACCGAGACTGGTGTTTTGCTGCTGCCATTTATTAAAATTGCCAGTTGAGGACCTGTTTCGTAAAACAGAGATTCTAATGTACTTGTCCTCTCGTACACTTGCGCAACAAGGTCTCTTAATTCTCTTTCAGCTCTACTAAAAGCCACTTTGTGTTGTTTTGTGAAGAAAGCAGAACACTTCAGGGCTGCGAGAGATCAGATTTTTACTTTCGAACGATCACGGCCACGAGGCTCATTCACGATAACATTATCATAGGAATAATTCAAATACTTCTATAACCTTATTTACTGTCTGTCTGTCAGCTTGTTAGCAAATTTAGTTAATTTTTGCAACAACGCATGAACAAATCTTAAAATGTAAAGATTTCACAACTTATAGAAGCCAAAGATTTCTGCCAGTTATGCTCCAATCTTACGGGTAAAGATAATGAAATCCATAATTTTAGTATGTTTTATGTTTTATGATGTTTTTATTACAACACACTGACATCTCTTGTGTTTTTTCTCTAATCCCAGACACCGAACTAGACAAATGCACTGCTTCTTTAATCAGCACAGCAGTTTTCAGATGTGCTGTCATAACTGGAATTACTGATCAATTATGCATGAAAGACTTTACATTAGGTGGCAAAATCTGCCATCCCAACAGATGAGCGACCCCAAATTTATGAGTGAGGGCGTGCAAAAGAGAGACTCGACTTCACTGAGACCGGCAAACTTGGATGAGGTGACTGGTAATGAGATTTTCCAAAAGGGTTTTTGATCTGATTCCACATATTTGAACTGTAATCAGTTATTATCGGTCATGATATCATCGTGTTTTGGTGAAGACGAAGGAGACGGAGATCAAGCCGGACTAATTTAGAGATGGGCAGAGGTCACCCGGAATATCAGAAACATTTCAAACGTTAACTAACTTTTAAGTTCTTTAACATTTTTTTCTGTCATTTCAGCCTTTTAGAAGTTCAGTTAAAAACATCCTGGAGAGAAAACCATCAAGAAGGAGGAAAACTGCATGCGCTCACATTTCCACACATGAGAGAAGGGAGAGGAAGGAAGAGAGTTGGGCATAAGTCACCCTCGCATGCAGACAAGCAGAAAATTACATCCCCCCACCTTCCATTCATTTATTAGACAAGCGGTAGTTAGCGTTTTGTTGGTCAGCATTAGTATACCGCAGCACAATATTCAGTGACGACAGCAAGTGTGTTTGAACTGCAGCAGCGACGAGTTAAAATGTGAAAACAATGTTTGAATAGGAGACGGATTTTTGATTAGCTGTAGCTTTTGTGTGATAAGTGTACTCATCATTGTTAAATGGTGTTTGTCATGACCACCAGCATTTCTGCTTTTACGCAACTTTTAATGGTCTTGTCATTCCAACTCAGCCGGCTCGCAAGGGAGGCAGTCCCCATGGGTCACCCACATAGCAGCATGGGAACCGTCTCTGTTTAATGTTCCAGACAGGAGCCGTGAGCAGAACAGGAGGTTCCCTTTGTCCTTTAGCCACAGGACATCTCACAGTCTTTTTTAATCTCGTCATCTTGAGCAGTTAAAAAAAAAAATGAAAGAGAAAAGAAAAGAAATCGATCGAGGTGTAGAAGTGTCTGCGCTCTACAGTGTCAGTTCCCTTAGGAGAATTTCTTCTGTTCATTTGATCCTTAAAGCATGGCATGGCAGGCTGGTCTGTTGTGTCTGAAAACATCTCGGAGCTTTGATCCCAAGCAGATCACACAGGTGTCCAGCTGCCTGCTTCCACTCTAACAATGAACATGAGCCATGGCGATATCAGTCTAGGAACAACTGAAAGCCATCAGCACATGAACGGTTCACTAGAGAATGCGCGACGTCTTGCACCGAGTGCATTAAGTACTTCTATTTTGCCTGAGTTCAGTCTGTTGTTTGGAGCTTTTGTGATGCAGTTGGAGGGCCACGGCTTGTTCAATGGCACGTTATCTTGAGAGAAAAAAGAAGGAAAATGTCAAGGTCGATGCCAGTATCTGTCGGTGCTCTATTCTTTTCAGGGGGATGAGAGGAAAATTATTTAAACTGGGTGGTCTATGGGGGACTCGGGACTGGTCTGTCCTGGGTTATGTATATTTAACAAGTATCAAAGAGTCCCTCATTGAACTTTGCATGGGCTAATAGCTTTGGGTCTGATATGCCTACTGCAAAGATAATTAAAGACATCCCTGCTCAGGCAAAACAAGAATGGGTGGAGCTCAACAAGTGCCCAACCAAAAGAACTAATGAGCTGGTAAATGTGGAAAGCAACCCATTTTCATATGTTAATTTTAAGTTTGTAGTACATGCTTGTGGAAATAGCTTAGCTGCATGAGCTGCCACTCTCAAAGCAGTAAAAAGAGGAGGGGATTTTGTAAAGGGAGGCAGTAGGGGGTGGTGGTGGTGCTGGAGGCAGCATTTGATAGCTAGAGTTTTCTCTTCTACGAGATGGAACACTGTCTGACAATCTGAGCCAATTAAAGAGCATTGAGCTGTGACCTGCGGGCTAGGGAGATGAAAACAAGCCTGTTCAGTAAACACTGACCGCCCCTCTCTACTGCTATCCTCCTGAAAAGCCAAGAGTCTTCATTAATATTCTGCCTTTCTTCTCCCCAAGAAAAGGCCAAGGGGTTGTGGACACTAAGTAGCATTGTGCTCCCCTGCGGGTTTGGGTAACCTTGTAGTGGTGGCTGCGGTGGGGCGGCTCAGAGTTGTGTCAGGGTCCTCTAAACAGACTGAAAAGGCCCAAACTCATTACAGAGGCCTGGGCCATGCTTGACAAGATGAGAAAACACAAAGTACTCCGAATGAGTGAAAAGAGAACAGGACACCATCTGCTTTGGGGTTAAGCTACTACTCGGGGAGAAGTGAAGATGATTAAAAGGCAGCCAGCAATGGCAAGAGAAGAAGGGGGTTCAGATATGCTACAAAAATGACCAGTGGCAATCCTTTGATAATGCAAAGGGTTTGAAAGAAACACGAAAGCCAGTAAAAATGTTGTCTCCATTGGCAAAGTCTCTCCTTAATCTCTCTTTTTAGTCTTTTTCTATTACCCATTTCGTCCAAGGTAGTGTGAGAAAGTCACCACCGTCTGTCAGAAGACAACAGAGTGGATTTTTTTTTAAAAGAGCCAGAACACTGTGATGCAAAGAGATGAAAGGAATAAGTGAATAACTGATTAAGTAAAGAAGTAAGAGAGGGAGACAACACAAAAATAGACACGGAAGGGAAAAATGCAAAAAAGGCCTCCCCCTGTGTGACCTACATACCTGCTAAACCTGCTGTCAGTGGTGGCCTGCTCCTCTCTCATCACTCACTGAATTACTTTACATAATCTTTAGACTCTCCCTGTGCTGCTAAAGGGCCTGCTGCAGGTAGATGCCCGCTGCTGTTTTCAATACCTATTGTGGTTTACTATATCAAGACACAGACGGTCTTGCAGGGGGAGAGATGAATCCGGCGCTAGGTGATCCGGCTAACCCCTGTGATACATTAAAATGGGACACGTCACGTCTGAGCGAGGTGTGGAAGAGGCATGTTTGCAGAGGATGGCCCGGGTGTGTGTGTGTGTTGCCGTCTTTGCAGTTATGCATTGACTTGCAGTTATGAAGTGATGCCTCTTCTGGGCAGCTCAAGGTTTTCCTTATGGATTGGACTGGTCAATATAATCAAAGTGCTTGTCTAGACTGCAGAGAAAACAGAAGCCCGGGCAGAGCAGCTGTTTATCACCGAAAGGTCAGAAAAGGAGCAGCTTGATTGGCGAACCTCATTAAAAGCACCACGTATATTTCAGCAGTGGACGTGGACGTAACGGAGACATCATGATAAAGGATGAAGCTGTTCACCCTCTTTCTCTGCAGATATATTTTCAGTGATACATTTTAATGACATAGCATGACGGCAAAAAACTGTATGGTACTGAAGTTGAAACTAATGAAGCAAGCGAACATTTTGTTCTCAGAGTTGATGTGGTAGAAGCAGGAAAAATGGGTGAGCGTTAGGGTATGAGTGAGTCTGACTAGAGCCAGACTGTGATGGCCAGACGACTGGGTCAGAGCGTCTCCTAAACTGCAGTAATCAGTATCTATCAAAACTGGTCCAAAGAAATTACAGTGGTGAACCACCGACATGGTCATTGGTCAGAAATGGCCATGTGGTCCAAACAGACGAGCTACTGTAGTTCAAACTGATGAAAAGTTTAAAAATAAAGTGCATCACAGCTGGTTGTGTGTTAGACTGCATAGCCGTAGAACAGTCAGGGTGCCCATGTGGACCCTGCCCGCCCAACTAAAGCGCCAAAAATTGGCACATGAGCATCAGAACTGAGCTTGACAATAGAAGACAATATTGGGCTGATGTTATATATAGTATAATGTTGGACTGCAGCTAATGAATATTTAAATTTTCAGTAAATCAGTTCATTATATTCTATAAAAACTGTAGACATCAAGTCTCCCATCAAGTCTTCCTCTCCCCCTCCAGGAGACAGGGAACCCATACAGAGATCACTCATCATCACTCAAACAGCGTCTTTTGTGTCTGTGTGTATTTTATAATACGTGTGCCTCGGTGACTGTGACTAAAATATGTTCCAGACATTTCAAAAACACATTTGTTGCCTCTCTTCTGGCTGACAAATTCTCTCTCTGCTGAGAGTTGATTCATTTGCCGTTTTTGTGAACCAAACAGTGGGTGGGGACGGGATAAGAGAACTGATCAAAAGAGGAGCTTCAAAGAAGAAGAGAAAAAGTGTAGCCTGTTGGATGAGGCCCCCTCTCTTTGAAGCCAGCTTCTGGGCCAAAGGTGGCCAACGTAATGGACACTGTAGACAGTGTGTGCTGCTCTCCATCTCCAACTAAATGACCAGCGTTCTGTGTTTCTCCACAATGCAAAATGATCCAGGCTGCTATGTGGGAAATATATGAACTGTTTAGGTGTTCAAATACAGAATATTTAGCTGCACACTGCTAGGTAGTAGAGTCAGTTGTTTCATGTGTCACCATGGCAACATCAAGCCTGTACCTAGCCATGTTCATCAGTTTTTAGTGCCCCTCGACAACAGTGCTTTTTTTGGTTGCTACTAACAGTTTTTCTGTATATTTGCAGCACGTTCCAGTATGTGGTTCGCTTTTCACACTTTGCAGCATAAATGATGCGCAATGGGCTGTCACATTAGTGAAGATGGTTCGTTTATTTCTCTGTGTTTGTGGAGTTGCAGTGCATTCAAAGCTCTCAGTGCCACTGTAAGACGGCTGTATCCTCAGCCTTGACAGGAAAGTGTTTACTGAGGTCACGGATAAAAGGAGCAGGAGGGATGTTTTCCTGTATATGTATACTTTTTTTTTTGCAGCCAGAGGAGTCACTGCCTATCGGTCATTAGAAAGAAGGTTCAAGATGCTTCTGTGTTGGCATTACGATTCTGACTAGAGGGTTGTGCTATGAAACGACGCGAAAGAGTTAACAAGCTACGTGGAGCGAGCTTCAAGTCAGAAGCGCCACAGTAGCTCTCTTTAACCTGGCTAAATCGCCATGGTAACTCGTAGGGCTGGGCCATATTATACCGTTCACGGTAATACCGGTATAATGTTAGGCAACGATAGGAAAATGATATATCGCGATAGAATATGAGTAAAACGCGCATGCGCAGTGCCTTTGTTTTCATACGCACATGGCCGATTGTTGAGTGAAACAGATGAACCAGAATTGGTTTGTAAAAATGGTGCAACTTCAGTGATGTGGAACTGGTTTGGTGTTTGTCCGTCAGATACACGACAAAGCACATTTTTTGCAGAACATGCAAGCGGCCGTTGTTATTGTCGTATTTGTCGGACTAAGATGCTCTTAAATCTGGGAGTAATCTGGGTCCTAAACTCCGTATCTTCAGGCCAAACGAACACTGCAGCATCACTTAGAGTTAAAAACTGTCTCAATTCTTTCATCTTTAATAAAACGATCAGCATTGCTGCTTAACCAGGTGAAACTATGAAGTTTAACTTCCAGGCATCCATGAAAATAAAATTTATTACATTTAACAGAGTTAGAAGTTAGCAGGAAGCTAGCGGAAGTTAGCTCGCTAGTTTCGCTAGTTACCTAAGCATGATAATGCATGTTCTGACTGAGAGATTTCTGAAAAAATTCAAACGTACAGCTCTGCTATCACTTCCAACATAAATGAAGACAGGAAACTAAACAGCAGCGTTTGTAGGGTTACTGAAGTTGGGCTAGCTGGTATATAATGATGTGCTACCTGATCGCTAGCGACACAGCTATGTTAGCATAACATAAACAGTGAAGCTGGAGGACGAACACTAACACTTTTCCACTTATAAAAGTTAACGTTAAAGTTCCTGATAATTAGAGACAAATGCAATCACATGGCAGGATGCTGTAAACGGACCAAACTTCAGTCAGGAGAACAACTGAGATAATCCTTCCACAATACGAGGTTAGTCATTAATATACTGCAACAACATGGGAATAGAGCAGAATTCATTCATTAATAAATCAATGGTACAGAAGTGGAGGAAGCAAGAAGAATGAGTTTAATAAAGTTTGATTTATCTGACTGCTTTGTTTCGCTTAATGTGTCTTATAATCCCGTGCACCTTATGGTCTGAAAAATGCGTACTGCACACTGCAGTTTAATGTTGCAAAGCACCTCTTTTTAACTTCAGTGGATATTATACATGGTTATGCTCAGGACATGTCAGCCCATTTCTAGTGGAAATGCCTTTTGGTTAAACTTTCAGCAAGGAATTTGCATTTGCACTGTTACATTTTTATAAAGCTTTAATGTACATAAAAACCAGCTTCTTGTTTAAGTGAAAATAAATGGAAGGTTGTCTTTTTGCGCTAGTAATGTTGTGGAGTTGTATTTTGTCTCGCATCAATTATATCGTCAGTTATATCGTTATCGCAAATTTTCAAATATATATCGTGATAAATATTTTTGGCGATGCGAACTGTGTGTGAGCAGCTTAAAGACGAAGTTAACTGCTGGTTCCATTATCGGTCTAAATGAACTGGATATGAACATGCTACACTTTTTCAGTGGGGATTTCACGATGAAGCTTCAGAAACGTTTGTGTTTTTATCTCTGTTATGTTTATTTGATACAGAGTAACCCAAAATTGCCAAAGTACATCAAAAGCAGGAGTCAAACTGATTTTAATAATAAGGAGAAAAGCTGAATTAATGTGACCACTCGGTACTCAGAAACAATGCCACAGCATGTGACTGGTAAAGCTGCTCACACTGAACTTTCACAGTCGGTATAAAAGGCTATAAAATATAAGTTTAGCCTAGTATCTTCATTTAGTGGCAGCCTGCTCCCCTAGGAGCCACACAGTGTTACAGTATACAATGTTATGCCAAAAGTTAATTGTGTGCTGACAACCCTTAGCCACAGGAAAGGCTGCGCTGCTCTCCAAAATTAGGTTTACATCACCAGTATCCCACTGTTCACAAAAGACCAAGACAAAGGGGTGCAATACAACCAATTAAGTAAAGCTTTTTTGCTTTTGTAGACAAAGGACCATAAATGCAAAGCGACATCAAACTCTAAGTGGAGTATACTAGTAACTGTGGGATAAATTCACTGGAACTTCGAGTCTCCGAGTGCGTTGGACTCAGAAGAGCCATTTAGGCTTGTTGTTGGTCTCTACCACTCAAGCTGCTACAATAAGGAAGTAAAATACATAGAAATCAATATCCCCCCAAATAAACCTTCCTAACAAGAAAATGCAACCAATTCTCCAGACGGTTGTTAGAAGGGGATTTTTTTGAGCCTCTATTTGAAACTTTTTTTGTTATTGTTTGTGAAGTGGCGAGAGCTGGATTGTGTGCATGTTCTTGGGCACCATATGGTACTCATGGATGCAGCTGGGCTTTTTGATCATAACATCGCATACAGTAAGCTGTGAGTGGTTGTGGCGAAGCCACAGTGCTAAATAAAGCAGTCACGGCCATCAATACGGCATGTTCAAAACATCCCGGCCACCAGGGCAGCGGGAAAAAAAATACACATTTGGTGCTTGCAGTTTGTGACATGAAGGCATTCAAATAACAAGTGAAAACTTGGATAATTATGATGAAGTTGCGTTTTCTTTAGTTGTTGTGATGCTTTAAACAACAGAACAAGTCTGAGCAGTGAAAAGGAATCAAAGAAAAAAGGGACAGGAGCAGGGGGGATGTAAGCTCTGTATTTTTGTAATGGGGCCTTGTCTCTGCTGTGTTGAGGCTAAACTGTTTGTGATAACCTGCTGGGTATGTCTCTCTGTCTCCCCTGCAAGCTTCCTTCTGCTTGGCTTTAGTATCCCATTACAGTCTGTCCCTTATTTGTCCGTCTGGTCTGCACCCAGCCACCCCGCTAAAGTAGCCTCCTTCCATAGTCAAGGAGCTCCTTTCAACCCTGTTCAGCCTCTGCCAGAGGCCAGCTTAATCAAAGGTAGGAAAATTTTAGGATCACTTACATATAGAAGATTCTGGCTTCCTTAATTGCAAGGTTTCCTGAGCATTGTTTTCAAGGAATATATTGAGCAAGTCTAATGCTCACATACTAAATTGACAAGCACGTAACAATAAATATCATCAGAGAGCACAAAAATAAATAAAACATTTGCAATCTATTACATGCAAAAGCTCCTCGTAGGTAAAGCCAGCTAAAAACCTGATAAGAAATTATGGACGAGCTGCTGTTTATTCAGTGACATTGAACCTTTGCAGCCATTAAATCTTACCTTTGGAGCTAAGACAATAGCTATCGACTACTGTAGGAAAATCATGCTGCATGAAGGAAAAACAATCTCTGCTCACAATTCAGATTTATTTATTCCTAGCTTTAGGCAAAGAGTCTTATTTTAATTTATGAGTGTTCCAGGAGCTCACTGAAGCGGGTGCCCACTCTCACAAGTCACCAGAACAAGGCTTGCTGAACAGATCCTCCAAACACAATAACAATCTAGCCCCGCGATTTTCATTCTAAAGTGTGTTATGAATATTCATAAATATAGGCTGCTTAGGCTTTGATTCAGTATGTGGAGCCTTTATAGCATTTCTCCTATCAGGCAAAGAATCGTATTTCTCGTGCAAGATGATGTGTGTGTGTAGATATACATATATATTACTGTGCCTTCCTCCATATATATCTCTTCCTCGCACAGATACTCAAGATCAAAACCCATAATATAATCTTCACTTCAGTTATTGCTTTTAGATGCTTATAAAGTTGCATTGAGGTCAGACAGATATAGATATATAGTTAAGAACAGGAGGACTAAATACTTGAACCGAGCAACATATTTACAGTATACAAACAGGCGAGAAAGATAAACACGAGATGGACGTAGTTGGTAATACGAAGTGATAAAACCTGACTCACTGAATAAATTATTACATTAACAAGTTACAAAGATGACGACAGTGAAAACGAACAACACAAAACTGTTTTATTCAGCTTTGCGATATTTAGTGTGATTCTTCTGGGACTGACATGCTTAGCTGTGATACACACTTCCATATGTGTAATATTGAGCTACGTGAGAGCTACGGGGTGTCAACCAACGTTGTTGGCAACTGGGAGACCACAGATATAAATGTGCAAGTGGAAAACAGGATGGCCTTTTAAGAAAATTGTAGAGACATACACAGTCTGTCTGTAATGAATCCTTCAATGTGAATAATAATATGAATATTGTAACCTGCTCATTATGAGGTTAATCAGCGTGGCCTCCTGGTATGAATGTTTAAAAGACTAGAAAATACCAAGTGGGTAATTTTTAAATAAGGATGCATCCACAACCTCAGGAACAGTGTAGCTCTTTGATGTCTGCTACAGTTACTGCAAATCCTGCTCTGTGGTCAATAAAATGATGTACACAACGGAACAATTATCCCAGCAACAAATTAGAAAGCTTTACTCAACAAGAGCCAACGAGTCTTCCTTTCTCAACTGATTTTTTCCCTTGATTTTGTGATTAGGGGCATCCGAGTTATCTTTAATCTTGGATACTGATAGCAAATTGGCAACCATGGTTTCATCTTAACTCGTTAATGTTCAGACTGAAGTTTAGAGTTTTAATTTGCAATGCTTTAAAGCACTAGTTAAGCTCAACATGGCGTACGAATCCAGTCAATGTTTTGAAATTATAGGGTTACTACGCAGGTTAGAAAGTGTTTAAAAAATTCACGCAATTAACAACCAGATACATGGAGCTAAGAATTGTTTAAAAAAAGATTTTGTAATACATTTGGGGAAGAAATATTAAACAATGTAGCTCCGTGGCCATCAGTTTTCATGCATTTTTATGGGATTCGTGGTAATTACCTCTCTGTTTCTTTTTGTTTTTCAATCACAAACTCAAACGCACATACACACACGCACCGAGCCCAAAGCCAGATGCTTGTTTACAAGTGCCTTTGGTGTATTTTGTCTTCCTGGCAGGCGGCGAGGTAAGTCAGATATGGCAAATTCTTGTAAAAACAGACTTTTGGAGATGATTGAATTAGTAATGTTAGCTCACACTAAGAGGGCACATAATGGGAAATGGCAAGGCAAGATCACTGGTAAAAAACATATGTATATATATATAATTAACCATATTCCAATGATTTTGATCCTACGGATACACATTTGAGATTAGTGCATGCAGCCAAGTTACCCAGGATTGCACAGACTGCCAGCCCAAATCCATTTTATGGCACGTTCAGACTTTATCCAGAATGGATTTAGAAAGTCTGGACAACAGACAACATTCTTGCAGTTTGGATCCAAGATACATTTGGGAGCGATTTCCAATCAGTTTCAGCCCATACGCTCTGGCCACTCAAAGATTTAGAAGGGCTTTTTGTTGCACTTGCAATGCAACACACAACAATGTCAAACTCAGAGCGACAGAGTGGCGCGGACCAGAATCCATGCTGCTACTGGACGAACACTATGGAGGACAACAACCCATTGAGGGAAGGAGGGATACGAAAATAAAAGTTGTCTGTGAATAATTTGGGAGATGTAGTCCTGCAAAGAAAGGCTGCACTGGAAAGCCAGGCAACCAGCATAAGTTATTAACTAGTTATAGGCAGTTTGAAAAGTAAGGAAAAATAATTCAGCTTATCAAAGATTAAAAGTTAAATAAGACACATAAATCCTTTCTTGGGGAAATGAGGCAAATATAAGATATGATAGATGTAACGTCTGTTTGACTGAATGGCAAGATAATCTTCAAAGGTATTTATGTACTCTAGAAATGCACAAATCTGTTACAAAACTTAACCGAGGTACGTTGTGCTTTCAGTTACTGCCTGATGTTTTGACAGAAGCAATCAATAAGTAACATGAAGAGGAACCTAATGTACAGAGTGGATATATAATGTCATGTCAGTGTTGAAAATCCAGCAGAAGGTCACACATGGAAGCTCAGAAGATCCCTGTATGCACACACACAGGCTTCACATACAGACATATGTGTGTATATGTGCAGCAACCTCATATTATATCCTCAAATTGTTTGATTTCTCATGCATTCGTCCCATCATTATGAACTATTATATTACCTCTTTCAGTGAAGCAGATTTAACCTTTACAGCCATGAGCAGGCAGCCTGATTACACTTATGTTTAATAAAAGGTTATTTGCTCTGGAATCATTTGGTCTTGTCTTGTGAATAGCTGGTTACGCATGGCTAAGCCAAGCTGTGTTGGTCTGCATGATATTCAATATCTCAGACTATTTGGGTTTGCACTCCGTCCAAGGCTGCTGCTCATCTATACCAAATGCAATCTGCCTGCAATCAGGAGTGGCACCACTGTTTACCGCCCGACTGTGCCACCACGCAGTATGTAGCCTATGGAAGCCTAGACGGTGACAGACAGTAGCGGGCTCAGGCAAGAGGCAGTCAACAGGGTGGAGTGAAGCTTTCCACTGAAGAAAATCCTGTAGAGTTTGAAGGCTATATTTCACTGGCTTTCAGGGAGAACGGAGAAGGCTATCTGAGACAGATCTATCAGGAATGTTCACTCTCACCCTAAATTAATTGAATGTCAGTCAAGGAGAAAGTGAAATAGAGGCAAGAGAGTGACTGAGACCTTTGTGTTAGTAGAAGTGGGGTGGCTGGGGTTCCAAACTTTAGCCATAACTTCTTAAAATAATTACTCAGTGAGAAGCCAGAGAAAAATGTGGTAACAAAGACAGATAATCTATTTGTGCAGAAACAAACTGCCTATGCTGAGAGAAGCCCGTAAGTGAATGGCTTCAAGAAGTTTAATAAATAACGGCTACATATATGGAAACTTTGCTAAAAAAGAGATGGCAACAAAGTAACTATAAAGTACAATTTCAGCAGATTACTTTAAGAGATTGTTTTCTTCTATAGTAAAGCATACTTAGTGGTTTCATTCTGGTTAACAACAACAATGTCTGAATACTTGACATAACAATCCTTTATTTTACATCTAGCCTTAATACACTTTCTTACTGCACATGAAAATATTTTAAATAAGTACACATATATAGAGCTTAAAGTACTATAAAATATACATTTGTTTTCTTAAAAAGTTCCATCTGTGGATTAGTATATACTCCTTACTCTTAGATAGTCTGGTTAGATGGTGCGCTTTTCTATAACAAGTACTTTTTTTCCTACACATGCTTTATTTGTGTCATTCACACTTTAATTAATGAGCCCAAAGGTGCTTTGGCATGCACACTGGAGAAGCCAGGGATTGAAGCACCAACCTTCTGATCAGTAGATGACCTGCTCTACCTGAGCCTAGCCATCCTAGCAGCAGGAGGGTATATGGATGACCACAAATAAACTAGAGTGCCCATGCTCACACTGATGAAGTACAAATAACCCAATGGTTTAGCCCATTGATCTGTTTTTCAGTTGTTTGGGACATCAGTGTTGGTTTATAGGACAAAGCAATAAGACATGCAAGGCCCTGGATATAGACTCAACACTTTTCAAAGGATTTGTTGACACAAGACTCTCCTGCAAAGTCTCTTCTAATCCTAGCTTCTTGCTACGTTAAGCTATCTATTACACAAATCAGAAGCTTTAAAATGTTACTCCATACCAGACTCTGCTAGGAGAAAATAAGAGCACTATTGCATTACGAGTTAAATAGTACGTTTTTAGTAGTAGTAAAAACCAAAGGCTGTGATTTAGCATGCTACAATTATGATACACAGCATCATTGCTATGCAAGGTATGGGGATAAATATGCTGATACCATTAGTCTGCAGAGCAAGCCTGATTATTGGAGTGGCTGCAGTTACTCAAAGCGATACCAGCTAATCAAAGTGAGAAATAGACGGTTTGTCGCCGTCTTCACCAAGCTGACAGCTAAATACAGTCATTTTTATGACTGAAATGATCAGTTCAGGGAAAATCTGCCAAGTAAAGAACAATGCCGATTCCACACAGTCATAATAGTCACTGATAACTTTAGAATATGCTGTAATGTGATGCTGGCTGTTCTCAGCATCACCATCATGGCTGCTGGAGATGTGTTTGGCCACTTGTGGTTCCCTGCAGTCGTAACTTTCTATACTGATTGATGTTTCAGGTGGGCAGAAACTGATTCCAAGTATAAACTAGTGCTACTAACAGACCAACAAAAATACAAATTCAGTATGCAAGTATACAAGTGCATCACACTGGACCAGAAAAGCACATTTATACAAATCAAATCCAACAAATCAGATCTTACCTTCCATATTGTCGTCAGGATTTTCCACAACATTTACTTCCATTTGAGGAGCCTGCACTTCCTCTGTTAAGGAAAAGAAGCAGATGTTACACTACACTACTCTAACATGACACAAGAGTCTTCATTGGCCTGCAAAAAAACCCAGCTCAGCCTGTCTAGTCTTCAGTCAGAGCAGCTCTGTTAATATGCCTTAAAACATGCATGTGCTGTGGACCGTGAGGCTCGGTCTGCATACAGTTTAGATCCAAGACCTCCTCACTTGGGTCTGTTTCTTCTGTCTGTACAGCTGAGACGTTTGTGCATTTATTACCAGCTCTGTACTGTAACATTACATTACTGATAAAAAGAAAAAAAATCTTAAAATCTGTTTTTCCATTTAGTTATTTTAGTTTTTAGTTATTTTACTATACTACGTTTCATGAACTGAACTGATTTATTCATATCTTCCTGCCTAATACCCTGCGGATATTAAACTGTAATTTAAGAAACAACAGAAAAACAAGGAAATCATCATCATCAGAAATCATTTTTATCATCAACACTGAGTATCTCAGAGGTTTTGATGCGAATGGATAAAACACACAGCCAAACTGCTCTCTTGTACATACCTTTCTTCCCCTCTGTATTGTCGTTGGTACCAGTTTCTTGACCTTTGTTTTCATCGTGGGCGGGGCTACCTTCATTGATATTTCCAGTCTCTTCATCGCCATCGGTCTCTTTATCGCCATCGGTGTCTTTATCCCCATCGGTGTCTTTATCCCCATCGGTGTCTTTATCGCCATCTTTCTTTTGAACTTCATTCTTACTGTCGCACTGTTCTGGGTTTTGCTCTGCGTTTGCTGGATCACCATCTAAAGGCACAAATAAATAAATAAATAAAAGGCAGTGCATTTTGAAGGATTAATTCAGACACTGGGAGTCAAAACTCTTACTATTAAATCTAGCTACATGTGGCACAAAACCAACCTGTGCTTCATTACTGCTGACAGAAATCTGTCAAACATATTCACACCAACAGGTAGCTCTTTGTCAGTTTAAATGGAAGTAACAGAAAAGAAGGAAACATCGTCAAAATAGTTGGAATGGTGGAGGTTTTAAGGGTGTCTTTTGGGGGCGTGCAGCCAAAAAGAGTTTTTAACTTTTTAAAGAAAAGTCATCTATATTCAAAAATATGTACAGTATTAGTAGTCAAAGAACAAAATATGAGTGTAAAAAATAACACAAAGCTAAATGTGGATGAAAACAGTATCTGATGTAGATAAATTGGCTAATATTGGTTTTTGCACAAAGACTACATTTTTTACTAAGTAACCAAGACCACAGATTGAACATCATATTGATTTGTGGTGGCTGGATTTCACCTGCAGTACACACACACTTGAGAATGATGTAACAGCAGCATTTTTTTTTTTTTTTGCAGAATTATCTTGCAGGTGTTGTTTTAAATTGTATATTTTTGCTCTTCCAAGCTCCTAACTCTCTGTTTATGTCTCATGAGAAAGTAATTACATATCTCAGCTCTTGGATACCATCCCAGGGTAGCATTTGCTATAACTTGCTCATGGAATATCTACAAAATTCATGTTCAGAGAAGCTCTATCTGTCAAATCGCTGTCAATGGGATTGGATTTGAATAAAACAAAAACAGAGGAGAGACGAGGCGCTGCCAGTATGCAAATGCAGAATCTTAATTATATACCAGCAGCACAGAGGATATTCAGAAAAGAGAAATGGTTCTGGCTCAAAGTTAATAGTTGCTCCTTTAAAACACATTCACACACACACACAGTTCATTTGAGGCTCTTGCTGTCAGCACAATACAACACATCAGAGCCTCTGGATGTGTTATACATACACATTTAAAACAGTGTGTACTACTTATTTCTGCTCTGCTGACAAGATGGCTCAGGTTGGATTTAAAAAGGAAGAAATACTCTAAAAAGATCGAGCGACTGAGAAGCTGGATGTTGGTCAACTCTCATTGTGCGCTTCAATCAAATTCAATTCGATTCAATTTCACTTACATATTGCCAAATCACATCAACAATGTGGTGTATATATTGTAAGGTAAAGACCCTGCAATAATACAGAGAAAACCCCAACAATCAAATGACCCCCTTTTAGCAAGCGCTTGGTGACAGTGGGAAGGAAAAATTCCTATTTTAACAGGAAGAAACCATCAGCAGAACTAAGCTGGTCGCAGCCATCTGCCGCGACCAGTTGGGGGTTATGGGAGGAAGACAGGACAAAAAACAAATAACACACTGTGGAGGAGACCCAGAGATTAATAATAAGTAATGATTAAAATTCTATTTGAGTGAGTGCTGGGTACAGTAATCTACGTACGTGTGGCTACGTCCACACGTACGGGATATTTTTGAAAAGCAGATTTTTCTATTTGCACCTTTCATCCACACGTAAACGGCGTTTTCGGTCACTGAAAACGGGGATTTTTAATAACTCCTGCCAGCGTGGAAATTTTCGAAAACTCCGTTTTTGCATTTCCGTGTGGACGAGAAAACCAGCGTCAAAGGTGTGCGCCTTTTTTGACGTCACAATGTGAGTCACGTTATTGTTTCGGTGAAATGGATTTCTGCAATGGCGGTCTTAGACAAAATGCCATTACTGTTAATTCTACTCTCTGCAGTGTTTAAATGCTTATATATAGACACAGTTTCTGTCCTTCCAGACTGTTCCGCTTCAATGCGCCATCTTTGTTTACTCTTTCCCACCCAGGCTTCTAGACTTCTGATTGGCCAACATTTCTACACGGTTAGGAATATCGTCACCTGTTGCTTTGGCATGTTCCTAGCAGCGGTTTCCTTTGTTTTTGCGTTTACGTGTGGACGGGATTTAAAAAAAAAAAAAACGAAAACGGAAAATCTCCATTTTCAAAAATACCGGACGTAGCTTAAGTCTGCACCCAGACAACACGTAATTCCACCGTTGGACCCTTGATTTGTAACTGTACTTTACCTTGACTCTGACTCTCCATCTCCACATCTTGAGGTTCATCTGTATTTAGAAAGACAAGAGAAATTCAAAAGAGAAAACATACGGGTTTAGCGCCAGCGTCTGGAGTTGAATAGACTTGGCTTTCGATATCACCTCAAACAGCCTTTTCATTCCATCTCTTTCTGTAGCTTTGCCTTTGTTCTACAGTATGAGAGCAATGGATCCACAAAGACATGCATAAATTAAGTGACAAAAACGAAGGGAAAAAGAATGTCACTTCTAAAGCCATACATAATTGAGGGATTTCTTTGTTCCACGCTTCTGTGATAAGAGAACTTTTTTTTGTTAGAGTGGTGACACACGGGATGGAAAGACTGTACTGAAACAAAGAAAAAAAATTCAATTTTTGATGACAAATGACATCAAGAAGCATCGGTAGAGCCGAGAGGCTCAGAACATGCGCTAATGGTCCGTAGAGCTACATTACCATTGTCACCGTTATCTTCATCACCTCCTCCCTCTGTACCTGAAAAGGGAGAGAAAAAAAATCATCAGCCAAACAGAGGCATCGGTATGAATAATACCAGTCATTCGTTTTAAAAAGCAAAGGAAACAGTCATAATAATGATCACTGTTAGCTCTTTATCTTCCTAATGCAAAGGATTTATTTTGAGGGTGTTGACGCCGCATTTTAAAGCAGCAACGTCCAACCTAAGTTATTTTTCATTACTGAAACAGCATTATACTGTTGGGATTTTCTGTCCATGTTTGAGTTTACAGATACTTGCTACTGATGTTTCTAATAACATTTTAATTACTCTATATTTTGAATAAACACAACAGGGGACTAACACAGGAGGTCTTTAACATATCTAGCTTTAAGACAGCAGTTTTGGGTCTTTGTTATAAGAAAGAGGCTCTTAAATTTGTAGCATTGGGGAAGTAATAAGCCACAGTAGTGCTTTGAAAATTTGCAGGGCATGTTACTTTATGCATAAGGTAACATGCCGATGTTGTAGTGTTGCCCAAACTCACCCTGGTCAGCTAGACTGAATAAAAATATTTTTGCAGTTTTGGTTATAAACAAATAAAAATGAATCATCTTACAGCTTTTTATATAAAAGCATATATATGCTACACATATATTTGAAGAACGTTACTCGTACATTACACACAGGTGCTGCCATCACCAAACTATAATTTCAAGTCATTACAGCCTTTATCCTGTTACATCCTCCTATAAACTGAACTCCATAGAAATGTCCACCGGATGCACAAAAGGCAGAATTTGATATGAATAAAAATCCTATCTGTTACTACTCCCACCCTCCTCACCGCTTTCTTGCACTCTTGCACTCTTACACACAGACAGGCACATAAACCAATGACATTTGGGACAAATTGAGTAAATGAAAGCCATGACACCAATAAGAGAACATGCTTTACAATGGCTATTGTGCAGCTTCTATAATTGCTTTTTTAACAAGCTGCAGAGAGAAACCATTTTTCATATCTATGCAATTTTGCCCTGCACTCAGAACAATAAAAATGCCAGCCTCCATTAAATGGGAAAAAGGCCAGTTCTACCAGTGCTGCATGTTTGTCTCAAGTATCTCTGTCCATCATGCAGAATGCTGGTGACACACAGTAGATGGCGAGCCTTTCTATTAATCATGACTGGCATTTGAGATAGAGCCACAGACAGGGGGCTGAAAAGAATACTTCATTGGGGGAAAAACAACTTAAGATGAATCCTCCGCTAGCCTTGAGGTCACCTTTTTTGTTTAAAATTATGCGAGGGCCTTGTATCTGTCCAAAGTATCTATCTGTCCCAAACAACAATTTATCAGATATGACAAAAGGCAGACTGTAATTTCCTCTTTGTTATTTGATCATTTGTATTTGGCTTATTGAATGAAACTGCATTCAATTTGTGATAAAGGAAAACGTGGGACAGATTGTGGATGAAATGCACACACACACACACACACCAAAAGACCACATGCAAAAATGAAGGAAAAACAAATAAATGTATTGTGCAGATGTGACTTCTAAAGGCTCTGAGGTAAGATCAATTTAAATGCTGTCTCTTTAAAAGGTAAAAACCCAAATAACACCTTTAGGATATCGCTCATCCATGAATACGAAACACCAGGTGGCAGCATTGCCATAGCTTTCCTCCCCAGTGCTCGCTATACAATACTGTCATCACTGTAAATAAGGGTCTGACATACTTCACACAGAAGGGTTCGGGCAACACCTCGAGACTTTTACTGTCAATATTCTGATGAATTCCACTTCAAGAAACATGGTGACAAAAAGGCAATTTTAGGTACTCGCCTGCACTTCTGTTGACTGAGCAAAAGCGCAATGTTTTTCCGAATAAAATGTTCGTCTCACACACACTTAAATGATTTATTAATGTCTACATCACATTCAGGGCTACAGTATTACAAGGACATAAACAATTTATAGGCTGATATTCAACCTTCCTTTTGTACCCTACTTGCACGCCTGTTAAGTAAACATCACCTGTAGTTGATGTTTACTAGTAAATAAAAGCAATATCTCACACGGGAATAAATGGAAATGGGAACAAGTTAGCTGGAATGCGTGCACACTCACACACACTCACATCCAACCATTAGCTCGGCTCCAATCCCCCCTCCCCCTCCCCCAGGCCTTTCTACTATTCCTTTTATTAAAGCAAAGTGGAGCAAAGGACAGGAAAAAAAGATAAAAAATGAGGGAATGTGAAAAATTCATGAGACATTTGTAAAGGAAAAAGGAAAAACATGAGCAATAGCAATCGTTCAAAGACCTTTTGCACGTGAGGTATGTGTGCACAGAGTAAAGAGTAAGCACGTTTGTGAGAGATGCTTTATAGGGTACCACGGAGCTAGATGGCATCCCACAGAGAGGCTCACTGTCTGTCCACACGTAGCGTTATTAATCTGCATGTCCACTTTGTGCCATCTCTCACCATCCCCCCCTCTCTATCCCCGGTCTTTCCCACTACTCTCAAGCATTCCAGGCAAACAGGCATTGATTTCTGGCTTAATGTCCATATTTTACTGTGTCCTGTAACACACTAATCTCACTAATACCAATCTGATATCAAATAATGGGCACTGTAGTGCTGCTTGCCAACTCAGGTGTGCTCTAAAGAGGTTCGAGTCCAGCTTGGAACTCCGTGCCAGCTTTCACCTCCGTGTCTCAGCCACCTTTTTACCTCTCTTGGTTTTTCTTTCTATAGCTTGTGGCGTCTGCATGCTGTGCTTCTGTTTCATGTGGATTACATCACAGCACAGCTCATCACACACACACAGAGTCAGTCTGTGACCCCCACCTTTCAAATACTCCCCAGGGATGTTTGCCGATGACGTTGGATCATGTTAGCTTCATTTGAAGAAGAGATAAAATGCTGTTGATCAAACTTGAAAGCCACCTGCGTTGTTCTTTTAATATGACTTAATCGTGCATCATGTATGCTATGCTGTGTAGTGGAATATCCTTTTTGAAAATTAAATGAAATATATGCATTAAAATAAGCTGTATTTTGATGCTGTCTAGTGTTCAAAAACAGAAGCTGCTGTGTTGTTTGAATGGTGAGTTCTACCACAGGTTACTTGCTCTTTTATGTTTGGCCTGGGTGTATGTGTTAATTGTGTGCTTTTAACTGTCTCCTTCCTTGAGTCCACTGAGACGGAAGAGGCCTTTTGCTTGTGAGGTGACAAAAGAGCTGTAAATGCAGAGTTGATGCTTTTTTTTACAAAAAGGTCCTTCACTACACCAATGACTATAGTGCATGAAAGAGTGAAATACATATTTTAGTTGCTAGAAGAGCTTGCTCTGGTACACACAAGTAGCACGAGGCTCTCAAGCACCTTATAATGTCTGTTTTATGTAACTGACAGGTTGTTTTTGCACTTAGCGTTTCCTTTGCTTTGTGCAATCTTGAGTGTTTTCGATGATTAATCCCACCTATGTGCTACATCGAACCAGACCTAACCTTTACAGTGCAGGCAGCACAAAATCATTTCATTGCCTCCCTGTGAGAGAGGTTGTGTCAAGGACTGACTGTTCCCATGCTAGAAAGCTGTGCCAAGGCCTTTTGTGAATGGATTAGTTACTATTAAGCTGCGGGGCCTGATAAATTAGGATTTATAAAGATTATTACAAAATACTTATGCCCTTCTAATGCTGATGATTGAATTTGTGAATCATACTGAATTACTGTGGATTATGGCAAAGGTATGTTGAAGAGGCAGGGAGAAAGACTTATTGTGCTTTGTTGAGGAACACAGAATGCTGTGGCGCCCTTGAAGTGACTGCACTATCTAGACCAGCCTCTCACAATCAGTGAGAGGAACGGTTTCCCCAAAGACAACAGCCATGACTGCTATCTTCAAAAAATTCCTTGCAACCTTAAGGCTTGAAGACAAATGGATGGTGTACGATTTTAATTGCCTACTAACACCCTCCAGTGTAAGAATCTAATTATCTTTGGTCCATCGTATCGGAGAAGCCTATAATTGTTTCAATATTACACATCCAAAGGGGCTGAAACTGCAGAATAGCCAGATAATGGCTTCTTAAACAAGTTTGCCTCTAAGAAAACATTCTTTTAAAAAGACCGAGCTTCATCTTGTATTCATTTCCCCAAAGAGGAACTTGGCATCAGAAGAACAAGAGATTACTGACCAAGAGAACACTCCTTTACTTTATACACACACAACAATTGTTTTTAAAGTAAACACATATCAGTGTTTCCTCTGCCAGTAAAGTTTCCCTGGCGCGTTAAGAAAAAGGAGCCGGAACAAACGTGCACAGTCAGAACGAGCGCACTCTACCTCTGGTGTTGTCCTCACTCTCTTCCTCGGTTGCTGCTTTGGTAGGTGGTTTTGTGTTATCTATAAATCAACAAAAATAAATGGTGATTCAGTTGAGCAGACACATCCTTATCCCAAAACGCTACCAGGAAGCAAGGAGCATGTCGTTCTGGCATCAAGGTGAGTGAGATGGTGTGAGTAAAGCTGACTCTTTGAAGCAGTGATTATTCTTGGCCGTTCTGTCTCTGTGGACCACGCGACAAAAGCCCGTGGGAGAGCATGATGGCTCTTGTGTTTTGTTTTATACCTGCCTGATAAAAATGACGCTGGTGGGAGAAAAGGGGAAGAATGTGAGGCTTTGACACCAACTCCAGACCACAGTCTGGGACAAAAGCGTCATTCCGTGTGAGAATTGCAGTCATTTGAGCCTTTGAATAGCTTCCAGGCTGACTGATTCAAACTCTGGCTGATGGAGCAGAATAAAAGGCCAGTCTTTGGCACCAGTGCAGAAGCCCATCAAACAAGGCCAAACTGGACCAGGAAAGGGCTAGTATGATGATACAACAGAGCCAGGAATTATCAGGGGTTGTTTCAGTATAGTGTGGTACTGTATGCAGCATAAAATAGCTGGTGAGGAATACAATAATAAAAACCCAGCACACTTGGTCAAGACAAGAAAACAGTTCCTCTCGACCAAGCCTTTACGATTCAGCCACATTGTTTCACTTTGGAATATCACATTTTACAGTGCGCTTATAAAACAGCCCTTTTATGTTCACCCAAAGTGAAAACACACATGCGTGTAATTGGTAGATCATGGGGGTGACTTTTGGAGGAAAACATTTTGATAGCACCCTCGTTTCTACATCTACAGTAATCTGAAGACTTTCTTCTGCAGACTGTAAAACTAACATTGCTTTTCGCTCAGATGGCTGCACATGTACTATGAGGTTTGAGCAGTTAGATGTGGGAAAACCTCACTGCTAATCCCACTGTGATCACAATTAAAAAAAATAAAATAAAAGCTCTTCATGTACTGCTTTGCAACACTCTACCTTGGAGAGAATTGCTACAGGCGGTATCAAACATTTATCAAACAGCTCATAAAACTGAATTTTATACTGTACGTCTGCAAGTAACAACCAAACTGCTGTTATTGTTATTATGTTATTATGGCTATTGTTTCTGCTATTCAAACGCACACACGCGCTTCTATGTGGCCATCAGTTTGTGTCATTGCTTATTCAGGACATCAGCGCACAGACAAATGTCAGTAGTTTATCCTGATAAGCAGTATCTGGTACCTTCAGGCTTCGTTCCAAGATGGTGTGTTGATAAAAGCATTATGCGCTGACAGTTTGTGTTTGTGCTATCACCCGGTGCACGCTGTGGAGGGATGTAGCTCTGCTGCTTCTTTGTCGCTCGCTTTAGGTGGTCTGAAGGCATTGTGCCCGTAAGCCGGATGAAGAGAATGGTGTTGGGAATTGGCTTTGATATAAGCTCTTGTAATGTAATGCACCTGACATGAAGTATTTTTAACAGCGATGAGTCAGGCCTGGGATTCAACTTGTCGCTAAATGCATAAACATTCAATTTCGTCTGCTTCGCGAAACCCAGCAAATCACTGTCATAAGCTGAAGCTACACCACTCACTCACCCTCTGTGTGCTTTAATGGAGGTGTTAAGGTGAAAAGGCAACCATGAAATATTCTGTCACTCACCTTCCTTCGGCGGCTCCTCTGTAACCTCCATGTCATTGTCTGGCAGAGGGGGAGAAAACGACAGCGTGTCAAACCAGGCTCTTTTATAATGCACGAGCCGACTCATGGCAACATGATTATAATATTAGAATATCACAGTGTTATGATGCCGACTGCTGAAACCAAACAATGAAACTCGAACCTGCACCCACCCCTGTAAATCGGGGAAATACGATCACATTTGTGTGTTCCAAAAGCTTTTCGCTGAAACTCTTTCACCTCCTGTTCCTCATCACACTCAACAACCTCCTTCAATTTCCCACCAGATGGCCTCGGATATCGAGAGTTATTACACCAAATGACTGAGTATGTGGGTATATGTTTGGGGAGAGGGGGTCACATTCGTGAAACATTCTTTTCCAATTATATCTATGCTGGTAGGCTCAGCATAAATGACATAAAGCCTCCCATTTCCTGAAAATACAAGGACTCCAGGCTGGCGTGGACAACTGCGTCTTTAAAAAAAAACAAAAAAAAACCCCTTTGATTTTCTCTTCTTTTGTCTGTAAGTCTATTGTGTGAGACAGACTGAGTGTACTAGAGGTGTTCTGGGTGGATGAGTTGAGTTGCACAGTGCGAGATGAGACGGATGCTTTGGATGTTTATGCTTCAGGAGGAACTGCAGAGTGAGAGATGAGGCGAGAGAGGAACTGTGGATGCCTGCTCACGGCTCCTACACACGATACGCACTCATAGACACTCAGATCTTGCACAGCTCAGCATGCCTCTAGATGCCTTGTGTCAGGCCACTATATACACAGTACATGTGTACTTGCCTTTTTCATGTGCACAGTTCATATGAATGGATTACATTATTTGTGAGGGCACGTGTATTTTTATGTGTGTGTGTGTGGCTGTGCAGGAGTCTGTGAAATGATTGCACTGTGGTTAACAAGCAAAAGCAAGCGTTAGCTTTGATGAAAGGCTGTTGTCATCTGTTCTGTAGAAGTGTAACCATCAGAGCTCCCAGTGGATCCAGCGACAGGCTTTTCTTTTGTATAACACTGAATAAAAGGGTACAGTGCATTAATCTAACCCTGCTTGGGGAAACAAAGGAAGGTCCACTGATACAGTACTACAACAGCGCAAGAATGGAAACATCAGGCCACACATGATTCTGCTATGATCACGGCTCAATACAGGGAAGGTGCAGTATGTTTTAGTCCAGAACGACCCGTGTGACACCTTTTTTTGGTTCTTGCTTTCTTTCTAGGCCATAAAACCAAAGAAATCGCAAACGCATACACATTTAAACAGGATGGCGTGATATGATAACTGATGAGAAAGGATCAGCTGTTTGACAGTACACAGGCTTATTCACGCTCTAAGAAATAGATGACAAGATTGATTCTGCTCTCATGTCTGCATGCTAAATGCGAAACAATAGCTGGTACATGGTTAGCTTAGCATAAACTTTCTAAGCAGGGGAAGAGAAATCTACAACCACGTAGCAAAATTAAATAATTATCCAATCGGAGTGACAGTGAAACTCCAGGAATGTTCCCGAACTGGACCAATAATAATGTATAGGTACAGTTCTGTGCAAAAGTTTTGAGCTACCACTCATTTCTTTATATTTTCTAGGAAAACTAGAAGTCGGTGCAGAGATTTATCGAAGCGTGCAAACATATATAGAAATTGAGTATATAAGGTAAAAATAGGGAAAACTGATTGTACAGTTTTTACTGTACAATCTAATGTGCAACTCCCCCCTTATATCCAAAGGGGTCAGCACAGTGGATCGGACATGTTGCCACTGATTATGAGTCCAGTTCTTGTTTAATTTAGCATACCTTAGCCCTTTCTGCATGTTTCCCCTTCTTATGAATGGCTTTTTGAAAGCCACGCTTCCAATAACAGCACATCTGATGAGGTTTCAGTGAACAGTAGATGGATCAGCTGAACGACCATGGTCGTGATTTTCAGATACTTGTTTTGTCCAGTTACCTGAGATTTTTTTAAGAACACACTGGACACCATATCAAGATCTGTCAAGTGTTTTGGTCAACAGCTCTTCGGGCATCACCCTGTTGGTGCAAAAATAATATTTTATGTCTGTCGGGCTGTGTTATCTTTGGCATTTTTCATAGCTTCAACCAAAGAAATTGGAACAAATGATGCGTTTTTGTGAGAAGCTTCTAGTAACAAAATGCCCAAAGATACAATTTAAAACTGTTTTTTTTTGTTAAGCTGTCTGTAGACACAACACTGAGTCATCCCTCAAGTTAGGTGCCTGTTTTATGTTTGAATGATTCATGGTTCAGTGTCCAGTGGCTTAACAAACTAAAAACCACTCCTTTGAAAATGGTGGTGTACAAATGAGTGAAAAAGATAAACATGCACAGACTATCAGAACTACTGTGCAAGACCACTTTAAAAAATGACAAGACAGTCTGGCTATTTGGAAGCAAAATAAACAAGAAATAAGAATTGCTGCAAGGCTTTTGCACGGTCCTCAGTATTTTTTCTCCACTTTTGATGGAGCTCAGCTCTTTTCCAGTGTTTTATGCTATGCTAAGCTTAGCTGTCTCCAGCTTTTTAACAAATAGATATGAGAGTATTATTGATCCTCTCATCTGACTCTTGGAAAGAAGTATTGACCCTATCATTAAATTCCTAATAGATGATGAATGAACTATTCCTTTAGGGTTACATATTCACGCACAAATAGGAATACCTTGTGAGAAACGATATGGCCATATTTAAATTTAAATAGTGTCCCTAAACCGAGCAATTCTGAACGTTTAAATTATCAGCGAGTGACCATGACCAGCCAACACCAAAAACACAGATAAGCAGCTCATAACATTTGTCCATTTTCATGTCTGATTTATTCACAGGCTTCCCAACATTTTTCAAATATGAAGGGCTAAAGCAGGAACCTCGTATCTGCCGAAGCTGACTGAGAGACTCAGTGTGCTCCCTGACAATAACATCACTAACACACCGTGGTCTCCTCATTTCCCTGCCCTGAGGGATAGCCTCGTGAAACCAACACAGACTTCATTTTCACCCCTCACAGGGATCCTGTAGCCCTTCATATGCTCCGTCAACAAATTACATGTGTGTGATAAAAGCCTGTGCATACCACAGCTTTACTGCTGTAACAGCAGTGGTGTGGTTTGAGGGGGTTCTTTTACTATGGACATTTGATGGCCGGGTGGGTGTGTGCATGTGTGTGTGGGTTAGGGGTTAAGAGGCGAGGAACATACAGTGTGTATTAAAAAGCTATGTAAATAAATGTCAACTGGAAAGTGGGTGAAACAGTTGGAGAGAATGCAGCAGCCTCTGCAGTCCTGTGGTCTGTGTTAATATTGTCAGCAGTGTGGCTGATTGAGGAGAAGACGAGATGGAGCCCAGCTTGTGGGCAGCCACCCGGATCATATTAGTGGAGGAGTGTACCCAGAATCAATTTCAACATGCTTTCACTCTCTACAACTACAGATGCCTGACTGCTTCCATACGCGCAAATAATATGTGGCACGGGAAGCGTGTGGTCAATCACGCCAATCAGAATACATAATAGAATCGTGTTTTATGATTAATTGCATTGATTGAGCTCTGCTACTTAATCAATTAATGTTCATACTTGATAGTTTCGCCTTCTAAAAAACCCCCAACAACAAACAGCTTGTGCTGCTGTGTGCTTTAGCTTGTTCGTGTATTTGCATGATTCACTGTTGATGTTAGAGGGGAAAACTCATGACTCCAAAAGATCCAAAAGCATGCCGATCTTCACGAGCTACATAAAATACTCTGTGTGACTGTGAGGACTCCGTCGTTACTCATCAAACAGCTGCTCCATTGCTCAAATACCAGGCAGTTCTAATCTTTAAAAAAACAAATTAAAAAAATCCACTTCCTGTTTTGTGAACGTGTGCCACAGTTTATGTGCCTGCATGCAGGTGTGTCTGAGTATTCATGTCAGCACAGGCTATTTTTCAGTTTCCTCCCTTTGCAAAGGAGTAACCGTATTTTGGCTCTCGCACACTGACAGCTTGTGGAAATGCACATTGTAATAAAGCAATTTCCTGTATGCAAATGTCCTGTTTACACATTCCTGCTCCAGTCATTGTCACTTGACAGATTGCTTGAATATGAGGAAAGCGGCTATACTGTGAAAAATGAGAATAGTAAGACTTCAATAAAAAAAAAAAAAATCCATTGTATGTGTACTTGCCACTGTAGACATCCTTGAAACTGATGTCACGGGGAAGATCCCGAGTTTCGCATAACCACACACACACATACAAATTACAGAAAGATCAAGGCCACCATTCACAAGAGCTCTATAACAGTATGCAAATAAAGGAGGTGATGGAGAAGCTTCTCCTCAATGTAATGGGGAAGAATGAAGGGTGTGAAGGGTTAAGGAAATGGGCATGTAGCACAGGAATAAAGGGAGACGTGTGTGAGAATAAGTAAGGAGAACAGGAAGTGCAGACGTGACAGAGGGTTATTGAAAGCGAGAGGATGCTGCAGGAGACAGAATGGTCTCAAGTCTCTGTGTGATGCATTCAGCGTTGCCGTAAGATCTACCTGACTGTCTATCACTAGCAGAGAGGATGATGAGACGTGCTGAAAGTGCTCGAGCACACCTGCAGAGCTAATTCACAGCCTCTGATTCACTACTGCCATTCTGCGCAGGCTAAATGCAAGTCTTTTCACACTATGGGGTTATGCATTACCTACCATGATGCAATCATACCAATCAGCACTTCTTTCTTCAAAGAACACCTTTCAACTACTGTTGGAAGCCATCTACGTAGTGCAGCGTGGCTGGATAAAACACACGAATCCTGTCGCTTCTGTGAGTGTCTACATTCACAGCATAAGTAATTATTTTAGTATTCTTTTCTTCCTTAAGGTAAAACTTGAAAGAAGTTTTGTTTTGACAGAGAATTAAATTCTTTCAACTTACAGATGAGGTGAAAGATGAAAAGAGGTGTGGGTGAGGGCGGCGTGAAGGTGTCTGGCTAACTAAGACAGTGACCCTGAGTGGGAATGTCATGCTTATTAAGCCAATTATCCTCTCCTGCCCACAAAGAGGAAAGATGGGCAAAGGTGGCCCTGACCTCAGGGGTCAAAGGACACGTGACAGGTAAGACACTGATGTCAAAAGCACTTGCATCACGGTGTGTGCTGTAGTAACCTTTTGAAATGACCCCAAATTTAATCAAAGACTGACCTCGGCCTCCCTTATTAGCAACTCATTACATTTTGGTACACAATAGTTTTTAAAGATTTTGCTCAGAGTAATGTGAGTCTCAAAACTTTTCTGAATGCCCTACGTGGCGCGCACACGCATACACACAAGCTGTCATTTTGCTTCTTCCCTGTTCCCAATCACAGGGAGATACAGGCCATTTATCCACTCACAGCACTTTTTAAATGGTGAGAGTGATAACTGGAGAACAACAGCTCCAGATTCTCATCTCAAAGCACTAATATGATGAGACGGGTGCTGGGTGCATGGGGGCAGGCAGTATAATTAAGGTCTCTCTTCGGAATGTAATCTTTTAGGGAAGAGTCTGGGCGGGGAGCGGGAGAGATGACGGGAGTGCAGGGAGAACAAAACACTCTCCATCTGGGAGCAGCGAGATGAAGGCCTGAGAGCCGGTATTCCGTTGGGGAGGTGAGGAGCGAAAAGTGAGGTAAATGGAAGGTAATGCTAGGCTGGTGAAGCCAGCCAGCCTCTTTCAGCTCCCCAGCTATTCAACTCAATCCTCTGTGGAACCCCCATCAGAGCTGGTGACTGCTCCTGGTCCCCGGAAAAAAAGATGATGGCATGAAAGGGGGGAGGGAATTGAGCAAGGGACAGAAAGGAGAGTGGGAGTAGAAGATAATGGATGTTTGTTTATTTCACACACACACACACAATTGGAGAGCAGTAACCAAGAGGATGGTCACGGTTGCTATGCATCCCGGAATATTTTAGCTTTTTTCAGGAGACAATTGCTGTTGTGTACTATTATTACAGTCAATCAAATCTGGCATTAAATTCTCATCAAACTATCAGTGATCACGTGAAATATCAGCTCGCTCATTCACGGCAAGCACACGAACCATTAGACAGCTATTATAGGTCAGGTAGATCGTGAGGCAATATGTAGAGAACCTGACACTTATTTTATCAACCTTGTCGGCATAAATTCTCACCGCTAATCTCCCCAAAGGCTGCGCGGTTGGTTGCGCTGAATATGTTTGCATTTGAAGGTGTCACCCAAACCTGACAGGTCCTTACACTACTGCTTCCAGGAACAGGATAATTCTCGCTGCAGATGTTTCCAAGGATACACAAGGTCACTTCCTAACTAACTGAACACATGTATGCATATGTTCAGTTACTTAGGCGGTGACATCACAGGTTGTCCAAAACTTGGAAAACTTGAAGAAAGTCAGCGTGTTAATCAATTCAACAACAAAGTGTCAGGTAGCAGAAGAAATGTAATGATCCAGCAAGGATGCGAGTGATTACACGTACCTTGAAACATGACAGACATTTTCTTCTTGTAGATGGCAAAATCAGTCTCGAGGAAGACGCAGAAAATGACCCGTTTGATCTGCACGGGAAGAAGAAAAGATACGGAAGAGTAATTAACGAGCATGTTCATTGCTGAAAGGGCTCTCTGTGAATCTGATGAAGAAAAACTAACCGGACAAATTTAGATCTGACAATAGTGGTCGCCATGCGGTAATCTAATTAGTTACCCCAAAGACCATCTAAACAATACAAGCTGGGACAACTTTTGGCACATAGTACGGCACATTACATCAGAATAGGCATTATTTAATGGGGCGTGTGATAAGGGCATAAGCCTCTGTATGGGAACGGACATTAAATCAACATTAAAAGTTAAGGAATAAACTTGAAAATTACAAGAGGAGTAGCAAATTAATTATAAAGCCATAATTAAAAATGCTGAAAAGAAAAACACGGAGTAATTACATTTTGTACTGAAACCTCATTTAAATGCCACAGATACATATTTTGTGAAATCAAAAGCGCTTAATATAAAACAAGATTTTGACTTATTATTTCCTGTTTCGATGTCATAAAAAACAGTATTCTGAGAATGCTTCCCAAACTAACAACAAGGATCGTTTCATTAGCTATTAAACTTCAGTCAGACCCTGAAATATCTGGAGCCGCTACCATTTCCCTTTAAAACAGGCAGGTCTTCTGCACTGTGTCAGTGCACTGTTATTTAGTAGGTTGTTCCAAGCATCTTGCCACAGTTCTGTCTCAGGTGCTTCTGTCTCTACGTGGAAGCAGAGCTCCACAGGGGTGGAGGGGGGGATACCATCTGTTTCAAGTTTCCTTGTTGTTTTTGTCACTGAAGTTAGTTCTTTATGCATCTGGCTTTATGCTTGCCATGCTAATAAATTTGGCCCCAATCAGACCCTCTGAAACTGTGTGATGCATAAGAGCCTAAAACAAGCCAGAGCTATAAAGTGACTTGACTGATGATGCCACAGCCTACTGTCTTCTGTTATTGCCATGGGTTTCTACTTGCTGCTAAGATAAAGTAAACAAATGTATTCTACTGTATGCCAGTGGGAAAAAAAGGTCTACAAAATTCAGCACAGGGGGTTATGAAGGCTCCTTTCTATTTTATAAACTAAACAAACAGCAGATAAATGGCGGAATGAGCTCACTGACTCCTACACTTCACTTGGCAAGAAGTTATAGTTGCAAATATTAAATATTAATTAACCTGCTATTTCCTCTGCTGTTTTTTTGGCCCAGTCTAAATTCATAATTGTTATGTTTTTCACTTAGGAACTCTAAGCACACTGAATACTGAATGGTTTCAACCTTAAAGCACAGAGAGGATGGATAGATGTTAGGTTACACAGAAGTCTGGTTGCCTGGAAGACTTAATAATATTAGCAAATAATCATGTAATCTGAATAAATCTGTATAAATGCATCAGAAAGATAAACTTTTGTTTTATTTACCTCTACATAAGTTTAATTTTTCACCTTCTAAAAGAAGAGGCCTGCTTTGGGTTTAAGACAGATCCACTGGCACTGTGTTTTCCACACTTTGACAGTGTATCTAAAAACGATTCATAGAACTCAGAAGAAAGAGGTCACCTCTTTCAGTCTCACCCTTCTCCAGCAGAGTCTTAGATGTGCAGGCATCAGTCACGGTCACAGAGACGCATTACACACCACGGCAGCAGATAATCGCTTGACTGAATAATGGCAATTTTACACAACAGCCGTAATGCTAGCTATCTGCTCGCCATCCTCCTCCGTGCAGGATTTTATGTTCCAGTGGAATAAAGGGGGCCCACCAGCTTTACCCCCATTCCTGACCTAACCCAGCACAAGGATCCAATTCAAAGAGACACCCTTCTGGTGCTCATACAGACATACATCTATTAATAGTTTATGATCAGTGCTTTGGAGTAAATGTTAGGAGCTGCATCTTGGATGGTAACATTTTATTTTGCTAGATGTCTTGGGGGGGCTTTGTTCATAAAATGTAGACTCACTCTCTCAACCCTTCAACCCTGACAGAAAATGAAAGAATGTTTTAAGCCTCCTTTGAAGTCGTGGGCTCGCTGACAAACAGAAAAAGCAATAATACGGCAAGATAGTGCATACCACTGGGTGCTGGAAGGCCACAGGACAGCAGCTCCCCAGGAATTTCCATCACTCTTTTGTGCCGCTCCATTCTAAAACCGACTGCCCACTGTGAAACAGGATGAATCATGGATTCATGCTTTGCATCGCACAAAGAGGCTGGTGTGCGCGTGCATTTGGACACACACATACCAGGGGTGCTGATTACATTTTGCGTATGCACTATTAGATGCGATAAAATGGGAAATACTGCTCTGAGGGAATATGAGCTAAAGTCAAAAAAACAAAACAGAAAATCTTTGTATCCATGTCATGTATACGCTCTCTGTTTCTCTCTCCCTTGTCAATCTTTTTGTCTAGTTTCTGTTGCTCCGCGTCCACATTCTGCACAAGGCTCAGGCAGCGTCTTTTATTCTGCAGATCAGAAATACATTGTATGGTCTTTGACAGACATCAGCTAGACCAGGATGCCAAATGAAACCAAAAATGCCGGTGCTGAACATTGACATTCAGCCTGTATCTAAACAAAGTGTTGCAAAGAATTCATAAGAGCCAGAGAAGGTCTGATCTGTGACTCTTTCTTTAAAAAAAAAAAGTACATTTCACTAGTTTGTACCTTAAAAAAACAGAGGCAGCGTGTCACCTGCGTGCACAGGTATTGTAGCATAGTCATCGGAAAATGATCCATCTAACAGTTTCCCTGAATAACAGTCAGACTCCTGTGCACCTGATGTTTTAATCATTATTTTACATGGACAGGGAACAACACACAAATCATTTTATGGGATGATACACATAATGTGACTGCTGTTATTCTGGAAGGACGACATGGTGAAAATTGGTTCTACAAAAAAGCCATTTCTGGCCAACCAGGGTGAACGTGAGGATTAAATGAACACTGCAGAGTAAATAAACTGTTATTAAATACTTAATTTTAGATTTTTGACTTTGGAGTGGAGATCCCATATTTCAGTTTGAGGATGTGAATCGTGCATGTGTGTGTGTGTAAAGTGTGCACCCTGTGGTTACCAAGGTTGGAAAAGTTAATGGAAGACTAATTAGAAAGCTGGGATCACTGCATGATAACCTGCCCACTCATTACTCATCGCTGATTGGAGGGATTTTTGTTAGGGTGAGCACAAAAGGACCAGGTCCCCTGGCTGTACACAGTGCGGACGGTCATATTAACAGAAATGCTGCAAAGGTTATTGAGAGAAACGATGTGTTTTCTGTCTTTGCTTAGGCATGAGTAAGCTTGTGGATGCTTTATTAAAACAAAACAGGCCCTTCTTTAATTTAAAAGCAGTTAAAGTGAAATTTAAGATATCTTTTAATGTATTCCAGCACTGTTTTAAAGGTGTTGAGATCCTAATCACAACACTTTTAAAACAGGGCTAATTAAAAATAGTGCACAATGCTTATTTTAGCAAACTTCCCACAGATGAAAATCACCAAGTGTGAGAGTGAGTGATTTAAAGGATAGAAATCAAAATATTTGAATCATTGAAATTATGTTGTTTACTTCCTTTGACTTATTATGACTTATTATGGTTCTAAAACCCGTATATTCACAGACTGGCAAAGTCTCTTAGGCACCCCCCAATTGCATTACAAATCCTGGCTTATGAATTGTGAACTAAAAGTTGGATGGTTCTTCTACTCTTGAGCCCAAAGTTGGACTCCACCTCTGCCCATTTTAAATAAGCAAGCTTGGGCTCAGAGCAGGTGGCGATATTTCGGGAACTTGTTTTTTTCTCCCTCTCTCTCTCTGCGTGGCCAAGTTTTAATTATGATTTGTGGATTTAGCGTTGCCAAGGCATTGATTTCCTGCATATTGGTTTTCAACACAGTCATAGAGATTCTGTTTTTGGCCTTTCACTTTGCAAATGCGATTGCTGATATTTCTCCAGATTCTCAGAATCTTTAAATATTATGTATATGATGAAATCCCCAAGTGGGAAAACATTACTGTAAACTATAAACTGTTCCACTATTTCCCATTATCTGCCGAGGCCTCTCCCTGCCTTTACTTTTGATAGATTCTCTCACTAATTAACACTTTCCAATAATATCTTAATATTTTAGAATTTGACATGATGCCTTTGAACTACGTTCAATTTAGTATCGGGTTTAAAGTATTTTCAAATTAGTTGGGTCTCTTTTTAGTTACATTTCTCACAAAATCTCAACTTTAAAGGAGACAAAGGTTGTTCAGTATTTCATTCCTGATGAATTAGTATTAATTTGTTGTGATTTTTACAACGAAGTATGCCTATTTTCTGTTGTTTCATTAAAATGCTCTCTAAAACACTTTGTTCATCTAGCCTAATCAACTCAAAACCTATAACTCGCTATTATAATTGTGAACAAACAGTTCTCAGCCAAACTGTCTATGTATGAGACTAATTAAAATGATAATGCCATGAGTTCACCCCATGCATTTCTAACTCATTAGCGTGGCACATGAAATGCTGAGAAACAAGATTTGGGAGTGGCTAGCTCTGTGACATGGTGCCAGACGCGTGTGCTGCTGTGTTCATGAGCAGCATGAGACGATATGAAATTGCCATTAGCAAACGTCTCGTGTTTTCATGAAAATCTGTACGTGATTTTTAATTTGTGTATCGGTGGTTCATCATTGTGGCATGCAGCTCACCAGGTGCAGCAGACACCTACTGGCTGGCTAACAGATAAGCTGTCATAGCTGGCCACCCATGCCCATAATTACATTGGAGGCACTGCCAGCAGAATCTGACATGCAGGATCCACGTACGCACTTTTGCTACTTGCATTTCCTTCTTGGTTCTGTCACAAACAATAATAGGGACAGGTTGCCCTAGCATGTCTCCGCCAGCTGGAGCCTGAACCCAAGGGAGAGCCGTGTCTGTGTATCCTATGCCGCCTCGTTACAGGCGCGCTGGCGGATGTAGAATCCTGAAAGCTTACATCCAGATGGACAGCAACAAGAGACTGATATACAGTATTTGTAGCAGAAATAATTAATTCCCTTTATTCAAAACATGTTCAGGGTTGTTACTGAATGGACCCTGGGTAGAAGTACACCTTGGCAGGTCACCAATCCATTAGCGCAGAGGAGCATATTACTGTATATACCATACGTACTGTATTGTGTTCGTTTTTTTTTGGGTTTTATTCATCTCTGACGTTACATATGTAACATATGTGACGATATGTGACATATGGGTCTTTTACGTCAGTTATCATACACTACTAGCACATGTCATTGTTTGATACTGATTGAATAATTTCAGGGAATTATTCGTGAGACAGAAATATCTCCATAAAACGCTGCCGTCTAGCTGCATCATCAAAGCCATAATCAGTGCGCACTCGTCTCCTTTGTTGTCGAACGTGCTGGATTGGATAGAGGGTTCACTCTGAGGCAGGTGGACCATATCCAGGTTTATTACTGACGTAATTACACACAGCTGTGTCCCCCTCACCACTGATGCGCGGAGCCTGCAGCGAAGGAAAAACTCAGCTTGCATATGGCGTTTATGTATCGTCTATGTAAACACACAACCACGCCGAAACATCTAGGTCTTTCGCGACCACAATGGCGCAACGGGCCGTTGCACGTTTTGCTACTTCAAGTCTCCTTGTCGCTGTGACATCCCCCGTGCCTGCTCCGTTTATCTAAAGCAGAGATTAAGCTGGGAGCAGGACTGACAGTAGATGCCAGACGCTGGCACTGGTTACGCAGGCAAAGCCGTGAGTGGCTCCTCCATTTGACTTTGATTGCCCTCTCTGCCGAGAGAGCTCCGGCTTCACCTGCAGCAGACTGGTGAATTATCATTTCAAAGAAGTGCCCAGAAAAGGTTATCCCTTTGAACAAAATGCCTCCATCCATACATCAAAGGACGAGCTTGACAGTGGGCTTTGAGAAGGCACGGTTACGACCAAAGCCTGGAAGAAAGTGCTGAGCTCAAATTCTTACTTCCAAAAGCCAGTCGGCGTTAAATGCCCACTGTATCATGATAAGGGCAAGGGGATCGTCAATGGAGTTGGCTTAATATTGTAAAACAGACCTCCGATTTTGATAGACGCTTATGTACACAATTATGCATGAGTGCTCAGCACAGTGTGACTAAATAGAAGTGATAACATTCTGGTAAGCTGCCTGGTTATTTCATCAGTGTAAAACATCACTGCGCCGCTTCTAAGGCTGTACGCAGTGCAGAATATAAAACGTTTTGACAAGAAAACGCTGCCTTGCTAGATTTGGAAAATTCCATAAGATAATATATCAGCAATTTGTATGTTAATTCAACAAATGCTGCATGTGCCTCACATATTTTACACATTAGAGCTGAACAAATAGTTCCCACCGTATTATTCAGGCTTCATTGCTGCATGGCACTGTAGACGAAAATTGGAAGTACAGCATGCTTCAGGCATCGTGCATTTTACTGTAGCTCACATTTTCAAAAATTGTTCTCTCAGACTGAAAGAGACAGCATTTGACTTTCACAGGCTTTGAGCCGTTCCTGCCAGCTCCCACTGCCAGCAGCACAAGCTCTGTGCTATCTGATTTAAAAAAAAAAAAAGACATGACTTCGTCAGGGAAAAGTCACAGTTCATCTGGTGCATTTTACTTCTTTATGGACTCCTCAGTATGTTAAGAACATCCAACACAACAGCTGTAATATTCTGTAGTGGCTGCTTTACTTCTGCAAAATGAAGAAGAATGTGACTAATGGTGCAATAGCCACCGCTGATAAATTTGCCAGTTAATATGAATGGTCAAATAATTATAATGATGGAATACCTGTGTCGATTCTATAGGGAATAGCATAAGTGTGAAGGAGAAAGATCGGCTCGTTTTCTAATCCTAAAGATGAGAAGTGCAACAGCAGATGAGGTCACGAGGGAATGATAAAGGAAGGACGAATATAAGAGGTGTATCTATGATCCATGACTGCATCGGTAATGATCTGACCTCTGGACTGCCGCTGGCCTATAACAACCTATACTGATGAGGTGTGTGTGTCTGTGTTAAGGTGGAAGGAGGTGTACTGTGATAACTTCTTCAAACGCTCACGGATGCATAAAGTCAGACCTTTTTATGTAGCTAAAAAGGAAACACAATATTTCTCTTTTTGTTTTGAGTCAAGGTAATGTGGTTAACTTCTTTATTTTGGCTTCTTGAGCGTTTTACTTCAAATATCTTTCCTATTGTAACATCTTTCAACATTGCAACTAATGGCTGTCTGTAGAGCAAAAACACATATTCTATGAAAAGTCCAAAGACAGTTTATTGAAAAAGGCATGGCTTCATTAAGAGATGTTACTACTAGATATCTACTACCTGATTTATGCTGCTGTCTTCTTCTACGCATCTTTAAATTGTGTGAAGGGATGATACCAGCTTTTCTTTACAAAAATACAGTTTGTCTCCACAACTGGATGAAACATATGCATTTCCTACCTCACGAAACCTTGAATTTTCTGACGCTCTGCTCATTTTCTGTTTTCCTACCCTATCGTTGCTAGCTTTTATCGCCCATCAGTTGTTGATATGCATTATCTGTTATATGAAAACATGCTTCCACATGCCCACAATTGCACTTGCTGATAAAACTGGTTGTAAGCCTGGGAAACTACTCCCCCAAAAATGCCCCACATTGCCTCTAGTATGGGCTCAAAATGGGGTCATAAATATTTTGTACTTGTAAAAAAGATTTGTATGTGTAAAAAAGATTTGTGTGTGCGTAAAAAAGATTTGTATGTGTAAAAAGAATTTGCGTGTGCGTAAAAAAGATTTGTATGTGTAAAAAAGATTTGTATGTGTAAAAAAGATTTGTGTGTGTGTAAAAAAGATTTGTGTGTGGACTTAGAAAAAAAAACCCTGCAAGTTACAAGTATGGATTTTTGACCCTATTTTTCTTCCCTTCATCTGATTGGTCAATGTCATGTCAATCACAAATGTAACAATCCAATCAGAGAACAGATGGGTTTGGCTGTCGAGGGACGCTTTTTTTTAACTGCAGGTCTTTGAAGGGAATAAATGCCCTTTTACATGCCAACCCAGCGTTTTCCTTCATCACCACGAAGGAAAACAGTCTGTGGTTGTCCGAGTTTGGTGATTTTTATGTCACAGGTCTACGTGTTTAATACAGGGACTTCCACAGCCTTTTCAACAGCGCTGCGGACCGCGGGGTGGGGGCGGGCAGTGTTTTGGAAATGACAGTCTTCATTACAGTCTTCGTTATGAATTAGCATACATGTTTTTATTGAACATTTGAAGAACTAGCAAAAAAAACAAACTCTTGTAGAGGACATAAAGTCAGAGATAGAAAAGACAAGGAGCAGGTGCATCTAGTACAGGTAGAGCTGCTGCAAAAACCCACAGAGCCCAGCAGCCAGCATAACAAATTCTGGATCCTTTGCTTTTAGTTAGCAGTTAGCATTAGCAGCGTATCCTGCATCCGATGTGAAAGGACTTTTATGCTGCGCACTGTGACTCACAGCAATGGTCCTGGGTCAGCCCTGACTTTGTGTTAAACTAATCCTAAAGTAATAATGTTATTTCTAACCACTGATATACCACAACTTTTTCCTTTCAACAGCTACTGAAAGTTAGGGGACCTAGCTGCTATCGGATATTTATATAGCGATCCTCCAGCTTCAAACGGTATCACCCTTCAAGGACCTGCAGTTCAAAAAAGCGCCCCTCTGACAGCCTAACCCATCTGTTCTCTGATTGGATTGTTACATGTGTGATTGACATGACATTGACCAATCAGATGAAGGGTAGAAAAATAGGGTCAAAAATCCGTACTTGTAACTTGCAGGGGTTTTTTTTCTAAGTCCACACACAAATCTTTTTTACACATACAAATCTTTTTTACGCACACACAAATCTTTTTTACGCACACACAAATCTTTTTTACACATACAAATCTTTTTTACGCACACACAAATCTTTTTTACACATACAAATCTTTTTTACGCACACACAAATCTTTTTTACACATACAAATCTTTTTTACGCACACACAAATTCTTTTTACACATACAAATCTTTTTTACACATACAAATCTTTTTTACGCACACACAAATCTTTTTTACACATACAAATCTTTTTTACAAGTACAAAATATTTATGACCACATTTTGAGGCCCATACTCTAGTGGTAACAATAAATACACTCAATGCTAGTAGAAAAAAAAAAGAACCAAAAATAATAAGTGTAAACTCAGCTGCCTGTGAGGGAAAGTGGAGTATAGACATCCTGAACCTATAAGACCTTGCTGGCTGATGTAGTCATAACACAGTGGTTTATTTATTTATTTATTCTTTATTGTCAGATACTAGTTTCACACAAGAGTGAATACTTTTGGGTCCCGCAGCGGCAAATTTATGAAAACTGCGGTGTAATCTAAACCCAATGATGTTTACCGCTGAAAACAAAAATCTCTCTGTTTCCCAGATAAATCACTTTGGATGTTATCCCTCTGCAGTGCGCAGGATTTTGCAGCAGTCAGTGTGAGTCTCTGAATGATTTTTTGGCATGTCTGGCTTCTCCTTTTCAGCTGCATGTTTGCATTGCCTGTGCCTGACTGGTTCTGAAGGGGCTCTCCTTGGAGGAAATATGTGGTGTGATCCAGCCAGGTCCTCTCCACTTCGAGTATTACACAAAAGCTGCCAGATGAATGGAAATCCAATCACAGATCCCCAAAGCAGAATTCCCTGAACTACACACCGGCTGCCATGAACTGTAAATGGAGGACAAACAGGCCGTGGAGAGGCACAGAGGACACTGGTGATCTAAAATTTATCTTTAAAAAAAAGAAAAAGAAAATAACATATCCATGCTTCTTCAGGGAAAGAGAGTTGTGCTACAACTACTAGAAGACTGTACATTCATCCTGTGCATTACTCGTATATAACTAGCCAATACTTGAGCATGACGATGAGTGAGACAGCGTGTGGGCTCTCCTATCTCTTGCTACACGGGAATGCTAATAATTTTCTCTGAGGTGTTACCCACCTGTTTTTTCTTTTTCCTTCGCTTAATGCCATAAGGTCAGGAGGCGCAGGCATTAAAAAGTACGCTGCTTCGCACACACGTTCTTCTAAGTGAAGCTATTACCCCTGTGTTACGTTTATAATAAGCCACAATTTCAGGCGGAAATATGAATATTTTTTCCCTTTTGTTACTTCATCCAGTCTCTGCATTAGAATTGGCTGAAACCTCACAGAAAAGATTCATTAAAGCCCTTTTTTCCCTTTTCCCCCCTTCCAGTTCTTAACAGCGAGACAGTCTGAGTAATCCTCAATACTTCATTATTTAATGTCAAATTCAAAATCTGTTATTTTTCTTCTATCTGCCATTTAGAGACAAACTCGGAATTTAAATATTCTCATCATATTTCTAAAAACCATCCTGTGATGTCATAGGAATAGTTATCAGAGATTTTCATTACAAAAAAAGGGGACCCTGAGTATTTAAAAGAATTGTGTTAAAAGGGGCCGTTTTCACGTTAAAATACCGCGATAGCCACTGAGAGGATCTGACAGATTTACACACTGATGAAGAAAACACAGGATGTGAGTAATGGCAAGAAATGTAACACAAAAAAGGGGAAAAAATCCTGAGAGCAATACCATATGGTTGCGTGGGCGACATCAAACATGAAAGCAAGCCTGAAACCAGAGGTGGTGTTTGACATAACTTATAAAGTGGAATGAAGATCTGAAATGGGGACGCATTAAGCAAATTTAAAACGTCCCGTTTAATGCAAACGGTAGAGAGTGTGTTTATTTAAAGCGGCAGCCTTGTAGATTAGGACAATCACCAAAATAGAGATTATAGTTAAACATTATAAGACGCATAAATCGTGAATAAATAAAAGAAATGTAGGAGAATATTGACTGCAGACTATAATATGCTAAAAGGTAGTTAACACAGCTTAGTTGAACAGTACAACAATGATAGGAGATCCATCTGTTCGTGAGATAAATGAGTTTTACAGAAAGCACAAAACACAGTCAGCGATTAAAATACAGTTTTGTAGTTTTGCTTCTTTCTGTGTTGTAACTGACAGCAGGAGACTGATAGGAGGTGCCTGAAGGTGTTTGCTCTACAGATGGAAGCCTGATTAGATATTGTAGATGTAAGTGGCTCACGAGGTTTATAGCGGGTTAATCAACCAAAGCAGAGGTAAGCCATGCAGATTTGTGTAAATAAGTGTCACCCACTGAAATATTTCTTTTTGATGACAAACATCTGTGTAATAGAAGATCTCGTCACTCAAAGGCTCAGCTACGTGCTGTTATATTATGACAAAGTGGTTACCTTTACAGCTGGCCCCAACACGCACATCTGGATATCTGGATTTCATTAGCATCTGAGATTTAAAAAAAAATTATCTAAGCATTAACAGTGAAATTTAATATGTCTTGGTATAAATTCCTGAAGGCAGATTACATCTCAGTTCTATCGTATGACTGAATATATTGAAAATGCAGATGGAGAGCCAAATAACTAAAACACTGAACGTGCTTTTTCTTAGTTTTTGACTTTATGTCCTGCTTGTGTTTACTCTGGATGTGAGTATCTGCAGCTTACATGTGAAAGAATTAATGAGTTTGCATCCGGCTGGGATTTTACTGGCGTTTATGGCTGAGTGTTAACGTAATAAGCATCCAGCTGTGAGTGCCGTCAAGCTAAAATCCAACTTAGCTACAGATAAAAGAAAACCAAAGACCTCAAAAAGCCACCGATAACACTGAGAGCACATCGCGTTCAACTCTTCATGACCTTAAATTTAGAATACACTCCTGCAAAATGCAGAGTGAGGAAAGTCTCTTAAAAGTAATCTTTGTCATCATATATAGGCTAGCATATAGACTAGCACAATCATGAGGAGGAGGTAATACTCTTTACTCTCAGTGATTTGCATGATTTCTCTCAGACAGTAATATATCCATATTACTGTCAGTTTTCTTATGTGTATTTGCATCCTGTGCACTTCAGGGAACAGAAACACACTTAAACTCACACCCAAGAAAAATAAGGAGCCTTTTCTGCACCACTGTATGACAACGTGTTTACTGGTTGCAGATTTAGTTTATTTTTTTCTTAAAGTTAGTAAGTAGGTAATCTCTTATCTACATATAGCAACTTTTAAGATAAATATCACAAAGTGCTTCAGAATAAAAAAGTAAAAAAAATTATAATAGTTTTAGAAATATAATAGAAATTTTACTTTTACATATCAGATAATGTACATGCAGCGTGCAGAAACACGTACTAATGTGGATGCAAATAACAGTTTAAAAGACAACAGAGAAAGTTGGAAGCCTGACTGATCAAAGAGTTCATGGAGGGTTACTGAAATAGGCGGGGCTGTGCCTTTCACACACCAAACAACAAAAACAACTTTCAAAAGTAATAATAAATTGATAAAGTGGGTCGAATTAGTGTGGAGAGGAGAAAAATCAAGCTCTGTGCTCAACTCCTGAATGTGAATCCAACCTGTCACTTGGTGCCAGATCAAAACAAAACATAAAAAATGCAGTGGCATCCAATGATTAGTTTACTGGTAAATAAGCAAAAAGCTAACGCACATTAGGGCGAGACAGAGGGATATCAGACAGTGCTGTTATGTTCTTGTTTTTTTTTCATTGGTAACTTTAGAGGGTCGTACCTCTAGAGACATGATGACTTCGCAGGGGGTTAAACTGGATTTTACCACGAGGAGCAGCCTTTGTCCTGTCAGTTTGAGGCTCAAGGATCAAATGTGATAGTTCATGGAAACAAAGGCACTAAATTAAAAATTTCTTAAACAAAAACAGTGAAATTCTAGAGTAAGATATCTCAAATAAAATCTGTCTAAAAAGCTAGACAGCAGCTGTGAGAAGCCAATCTTTGTCAAGTTTGTTTTAGAAATGAAACAATATTAACTTTTGAAACAACCACAAACTTTTCAGATTTTGATGAAGAAACATATTTTTAAAAAAAACTGAAGAAGAAAAATGATGATATACCTAAATACCCCAAAACAGGCCTATACCTGTAAACAATGCAATGGCAGAGATGCTTATTAAGATTTGTATTTTATATATATTATATCTAAATATATTATAACAGTTTGCAATGATGACTGCTTCACTCGCAGTGCCTTCACTGCAACAACTGCAAATGTGTGCAGTACATCCACTGTTTGCTGTGCAGAAGAGTGTTTAGGTTAATAAGGCTAGGTAAGATCGCAATGGCACGCCAGAAGATGTAAATAATTACTTACTGAGGCTGTGCCACCTGTGCACACAGACCCTCGCTCAGTTCAGACAGCATGGAGCCTGCTGCTATGTGATGCTATGGCTAAATAATAGAAGCAAAAAAGAGAAGGAGAGGAAAAAAATGTGTTTGTAAGACAGCGTCTGAAGGTGGCAGGTTCAGGGGTATAAATAAAAAGAGGTGTTTGTATTAGAAGAAAAAGAGCTGTAGAGTAGAAGGGGAATCTCTACAGCAACCAAATTAGTGCGAGATGTTGTGGTAGTCTGTGTGGACAGTCATACAGCACATATACAGACTTGTGCTTTAAAGCTTTCTGAGTCTCTTCCAGCTTTCTACAAATATCCCAAGGAAAACTCTAATCAATAGTGTGTCCTTTTTGGTCAAGCTGTCGCTTAGAAAATCAATGACCTCCCGTTGCCCAGCAAACTGTTTTCCACACTGTCTCCTGTAATCTTCCTTAAACTTGACTAGAACCAAAGCAAGAGCCAGTTGTCTTCCAGCCTAATACTTCAGTAACTACCCACAGGAGATGGGTGACACTTGGCGACAACTGTGTAACATGGGCTCTGTGAGCTGCTGTAATTAATTATGCTAATCCAACATTGCTTTATATGTGCACTTAGAAAAAGACAAACAAGGATAAGTAGGAGAAGAAAGCATACTGCAGAAAGGGTATATGATGAATGAGCAGACTCACCAAGTGGCTAATGCCAGGGGATGAGAACGAGCCCCCCCCCCCCCACCTCACTATTGGTAATACTTTAATAAACAAGGACATCCACAGCCCTCAAAGTAATATATCCAGTCTAGGTGAGCTACTAATTACTGTTTCTGATAAATACAGAACGTTAAAGAAGTGTCTAGGGACTAATTAGATCAATGGAATAAGAGTCACTAAGCATGCAGTGCTATCACATGGGACTGTGGAGTAAAGAGGGAGAGCATTCTGTCATGTGGCAGAGACCCAGCTGGTTCAGTCTTAAGGAAATCCTGCATGCTTTATCAAGAGGAAAACATGGACCAATATAAATCTCGAGATCGAAAAATAACAACCAGTGCATGAACCAGGAGGGAAAAATAATGCATAACGCGTGGATAATTGCAACTTTAAACAACATCTGAGCTGTAAAGATGAACAGGGACAGGCTCTACGAGGGAGTGAAGAAATGTGGTGTGAAAGCCTGTCTTAACCGCACCTCTAACCCGGTCCGGGCGGACACTAATTTTCTTACTTCTACCTCATTCTCAGAAATGGGTCAACCCAACACCACACATGGAAAATAAACTCTTGAGATAAATAGTTTAAAGCAATTTACAAAGTTGCTGTTACGTTTCACGGAGTGCAAAATCATTGGAAAATACTATTAAAAAGAACCCCTAACATACTCCATACAGCCATATGTAGGGTCGGAGTAGCACGGAGGAATAAAGCCCATATTGACCCTTGACCTCTGGAAGCGTACTTCTATATTACCATTCTGCATGCCTGTGCTTTGACCTTTTCAAATCCCTCTTTAAAGGTTGCGTGCTCCTGTGTCTGTGTGCCGCGCAGGCTCTGCAGGGGAAGCTGGCTGACTGACCTACAAAGCTATTGTATTAAAAGAACCATATTTATCACCGCGCTCCACACCACTCTGTTCTACCTGCTGCTCAGAGAACATAACCCTTCCTCAAACTCAAGTGCTCCGCCACTCAGCACTTTGGAAAGCTTTTTAGGCATGATTGGTTAGAGGGATCTCTGAAAGGAAGCCCATCGCTTGGCTGCACTGAGAGGTGAAAATGGCATTGAGGAGCCACTGAAAATTTAATCTGTCTGTGATATGTCTGTGCTTGGACATATGAAACACAAGGCTGAGCAAGTATAGGCCAACACTGATCGCTTATTACAACAGAACTGTGTCAGGTCCTTTGAACTTTCAGTGTTCTTTACACATGCATTAATATTCATCTCGAATCTTCATAGACCCAGATTCAGTGAAATGGAAACCATCAGGGCAAAAACATCTTTTTCTTATTTTGTTTTCTGCGTTTTTAGAAAAAGTCCAAGTCTCAAGAACAAAGTTGGAATATCAAGAATTAAGACACCACTTCATTCTCAATATTACTATTTTATTGTTGAAATCCCAAATTTCAAAGATGTTCTTTACTCACATTTGAACCTACGGCCAATTTAAAATCCCCAGTTAACCTAATCCCATGGATGTCTTTTGGCTATGGGAGGAAACCGGAGCACCCAAGGCTCTGATGACGACTTAGCATTGCTGGAGCACTCGCTAGCTGCATCCATGTCACAGTAAGAGCATGACTGATGCGATTTATGGTGGTAAAGGAGGGCCTTATGTATCTGGTTAAAAGGCTCGATCCAAGATACGACATCCCAGTTTCAGTTTTATCATGTGAAGAGTTACGAGATGAAGGTACTTTAGGTATTGTTTAGTTTGTTACTTTAGTTACTTTTAAACTAAAGTGTTAAGCAGATATTTTGTACTTTTGCTTTCTAGGCAAGCAAACATTCATTTTGTTTGCACTAATAAAAACTTCTTGCTGCAAGTCTTTCTGTATTTTTTAGCTATAGCATCATAATTATCACTATCACAAATTCTCTGGAAACATCACAATGTAATTTTGAGGCTGTATTTCCCACTCTGGCTGAATATAAAGGATTATTAACCTGCATGTGCAAGTTAGGAACATGACCTTTCGGCTAAAGCTTTTATGTTTTCAGACAACTGAAGCTGAGAAGATTGCAACAGATGAAGAGCTCAAAAAAAAAAAAAGGATGGAAATCCAAAACAACAAAGAGAGAATAGGTAACAAAGCAGGCTGGAATGATCTCACCTCTACTCTAACCCCCGAGCCAATTTCCTGATGTACTGTGAAATGTGTTTGCAAGTTTTGGTTTGATTGCAACAGAACATTCTCTATCTGTCTTCCTCCCAGACAGAAACAACACATTTGTATAAATAAATCAAACAGAAGAGAAGGAAAATTGTTCTGAAGCCGCAGTTGACCACAGAAGAGGTCATATTAAATCAGGCGGCTCTGATTTAGCAACAAAACAAAACATTTAGTTGGAAACAGTCTGTAACCAAACGTAAAGGCGCCCAAGGCAAACAGAGCTCCCAGTTCCCCATAATTCCTCCAATAATCTAATTAAGATACTAACTGGAACCATGGCAAGCTAATGAGAGGACTATGACACGTCTGCACTCCGAAGCACTCGCTCGCTTTATCTTTGTGCGCTGGGAAAATAGAATTATTTCCACAAATGCATCTTCAGTTTGATATCCGTTCTCTCCTGGAATGGTTTTGTTTTGCTTGGCCTATCTCATCTGTTCATCTCCACTTCAATCTTTTTGTTAATTCTTGCAAGACGGAGATTTGTAGGATTAAAAAATAGAATTTTCTAGAAAATGTAAGTGGGTTAAATAAATGGCGGAACTTCAACAAGTACATATTGCAGTATGGTCCTTTGTCAGATATTTATAGCTCAGAGTGACAGTGGTATGCTCTGATATGTCTCTCTCCGCGGGGATATGGCTGTGGCTCGGTACTGACACAGAGTGCATCAGTGTCCTACTGTCTTTGCGACTTAAACATACAGAGAGGCATGTTGACAATAGCGATCACGCAGCGGTAACACGCTGTCCGTTGTGCATCCTTTGCGCTGTGCGCTGAAACAAAAACCTTTAATTCAAGTGTGCGCTCGACGTTTGGGTCCTCATTTTATTTTGGCTGACAGCCAAAATGTTGATTTGAACTCGGTAGGGTTGGGTACATTTAAAAACCGAGGCAGATGGTAAGATGTAAGAATCCGAAAGGCAAACTTCACTTCCTGCTTTGCGGTTTCTGCAGGTCGGCGGGGTCAGCAGACAGCTTTTCTCTGTGTTTCTCTACACAGCCGGTCAACTCTTTTATCACTATGACATATTGAGAAAGAAGCTGAGAAGAGATCACAGCAGCTCAAGGGAAATGCAGACCTGAGAGGTATATCTCTCCTGCATTCACTTAGATAAGCCGCCGAGTCTGACAGTGCTTTCATTTCTGCACCTTTCTTATTTCATTTGATTGAGTTTTAATAGGTTTCTGGGGATAACATCCCTGTGTTTTTCGATTTTTTTTTTTAAATTACGATTCAGCACGACATAGTGAAGCCCTTCTGTTTTTGTAGCACGAGTCTATTGAAAAACGACGCCGGGTTTTTATGAAAAAGGAGTGCAGACTTCAGAGAGGAATTTATTTGCTCATTGATCTTTCAGCTACAATCACAATGTCTTATTCTTCATCTGTGCTGCTTGATTCAAAAAATTCGCTCTACAAAGAACAAGTAAAACAGCCAAAATAAATAACACAAAGCTGGGAAATGAACGGGTGAGATGGTTTTTCATGAAGCCCAAGGAAAAAACTGATAATGCCACGTACTACGCACGATGTTCACCGTATAATCTGAACACTGAGGCAGAAAGAAAATGTATACGGAGGCAGTATAAACTGTCACAACATAGAGTGATAACCCAAATTTACATTTTTTTAACCTATTGAAATTCATCGTGGTGTGTTATAATTGGCATACTTTTGTAATTGTGGCAACTGCATGAATATGAATGAAACAAAACTACCATATATATACATATACTATATTTTACATCAGCAGGCACATCTATCTTTCAGCACACCCCAATTAAATTTGACATTCAGTTTTTGGCAGCTTTGAGCAGGCGGTGTGTGTGTTTATGAATATGTATTCCTTTACGGTGTCAATTAAGCATTGGATAAACGTCCATGATACGCTTTTCATGAGCTTAAGTGTAGTCAAACTAATTCTAATTAGCTGGTTTATACGAGCGGCTCAGATTAAGCAGAAAGAGCTGTGGATGTCCCATCGGCGCAAGGCTAAAGCCGATATGTGGGACTGTGTATGTTTTGCAGGAATAATAAATCGTCTCACATGTTTTACACTTCAGACTTGTTCGGTTTTAGTGCTTTAGAGGATTGGCTTGCCAACATTGTCGAGGAAAAAACCCCCCAAACATCTGTAACACATTTAGAAAGTTGATAGTTGATGTGCTTTAGACGGTGTCATTTAAACATCCCAGGTTATGGTGTGTTATAAGAATGCCCAGCTATCCAGGTGCCAGGGGACATTTACTAGACTCCCAGAGGGTTTGTGAGAGAAAAGAGGATTTTGAAGTTTCACAAAAAAGACAAAAAACAGGCATGAAAACCTCTCCACCTAAAACTGCAGGAAATCTTCCAGAATGAGGATTAAGGTTCAACTTCCATCTGTGTGACGGACAAGCGAGTACTTAGCACACAATTATAATCCTTTTAAAGCTAATAAAAACACCATCATGCTGTTTCAGCATGAGGTGAGCTAGGCTGGGGCTCCCTCTGATTGGCTGCCGGCTGATGAGAGGTACACATCATAACTACTGCGCCGGTCCCCACAACAGCCTTGGGCTTAAAGGGGCAGAGGTCAGACCCGGGATCACATCAATCACACATCCACTGTGAATTCTACAGGAGCTAATTCGGTAACTAATTTATCTGGGATGGCTCCAGCCTCATGGATGTTGCACAGGTCTTTATTGCTCTGTTGAGGAGAGAGCAACTCCTGTGTGTCTGCTTCAACGGCACGAGATCAAAATAGGCTCGCTACAGTCTGACGAAAATACTAGTAAGATGAAATCCTTATTATATACACAGGCACTTAGAGAAAACCGCGAGTAACAGTTGAAATCTGGCTTCGTGCTACTGCAGGACAACCGCTTTCATCTGCTCGCACATCAGGGAACTCATTAGAAAGCCGGTCTTTCACTCCAAAAACTCAACAGAACCTCAGAAAACATCTGTCTCTGTATGATACCTATCCCTCCAGCACCATCCACGCCCTGCCCAACAACTCAGGTTAGTGGGTTAATTGGTATTAGTGACACTCTCACCTCACATGTGTGATGCAGCGACATCTAAAGTAATGAGTTGACAAAGCTCTTTCTTTTTGTAATGTCCTGTTCTTCGAATGACTTAACCTTTTGTATAATTCATAAAACAACATCAAAAATACATTATTCACAAAGAAATGGTTGTTTTTCGGATCAGTTCGTGTTTCTCCAAAGCCTTTGGCGCAGGCACACTGAGCTTGCATTGGGAACAAAACTACAAAACACCTCCAGGAGCATGAATAATGTTGAAAAGTAAACGGATATGAGACATCTTATCGCTATCCTCTAGTGAGGGAGGCAGGATAAAAAGGGTGACAATGAGTCAAAGGTTCAAGATGCATTTAAAATGTGCCAAAGACAATTTTCTGTTGTTCAGTTTTTGTCTGAAGCTTTATAAACCTATCGCAGATGTTGTGCCTTTATCTCTGCTGTTTGAATGTGAACGTGAGCCCGGAGGATGAAAATATTTACTCTCTTGCTAGCAGTGGATAATGGGTTGTACCCTTGAACCAATGGGTTTGCGAGAGGAGAACAAAAGAGCACATTGGTGAAGAATCAGTACTGAAGATAATATGAGCTGGACCCGGTGAATCAGCATGGGTCCGGGCTTTGTGACCTGTCACATTCAGACATAAAGCAGTTACTTCAAAAGATTAAGGGGAGATTCAGGCTCTGCCTCTGTTCTCCGTCTGTAACTGAAAGGTTGTCCTTCAGATCCGTCCTGCATGCCACAAATCACAAACCAGCGTCTTGAGAAACGGCCGCGAGCACAGTCCTTAGAAGTGGATTGTGAAGAAACCTGATGTAAGTAAGTGCAGCTGCCAGCTCATGTGGTTTTGTTCACTGAACTCGACTTGCAAGACGAGAAGTGGAGAAGTACAGCGTGGATTTAAATAGCTTTACCATACAGCTTTGGGTTTGTTTTTTACCTCCGTTTGAAAATTAACCTCTCGAAAAGTGCATTCAACATCTGATCAAACGTTTAAAGAAGCGCTGTAAGTGGCGCATCTGAATAATTACAATTTATATTTGGTTTCTGAAGGTAGCATCAAGTCCTTTTAGCATCTGCAAATCTAGAATACACCGAGGCTGACAGACATCTTGACATCACACCTAATCTGCCAACATTACAAAAAGGGTGCTGCAACAGAAAAGAATAAATGCCTCTGTTCATGGAAGCTGAATCCACGGTCTCTCCAGGTTAGAGCAACTGTGCCATTTTTAAAAATAACAAATACAGACACGCTGCCTACAGGGACCCAAAGCTTTTACCCAGAACTCTAACAGCTATAGCAGGGATATCACACCGCTGATGGATACTTTCAAATCAGATATGAGGCTTGGTTTCTCAAGTGTGTTACTTCATAACCCTTCAATTATATATCTTCATAACATCGCGCCTTTATTGTCAGATGTGATGTTGATAAATGTCACAAACTGCAAAGAACACAATGGCTGCAGATGCTTTTGACTCTGCGGAAACAACGGTAAACCCAGACAAAACGAGAACGCGTCAGAGGAAGTTAGATGAAATATTGCGACAAGCATTTTACAATCACCCCTTAAATACATATAGATGTATTTTAAATTACAGCATCTCTGTTCCTCTATAAATTATGCATAGAGTGAATGTCATCTAGTTCATAGTAATTTGACTGCTTAAATGCCTGTTTTCCATCACATTCCAGGCTGGGATAGTGGGCGTGGAGATGAACTCTAATGAGTAAGACACACTTACATCCAGGCTATTCCATCCACTTTATGCTTTTGAAATTACATTAACCTTTTAGACACAAATTTTCAGAGGATTTTGGAGGCAGCTAAGTATTGCATCACTAATTGACTGCTTAGTAGAGGAAATGTGGTGGAAAATGACAAGATTATTAGATACAGAGTGAGAATGTAATGGAGTGCTGAAGAAAGAGCTCGCTGATAACACCTTCAAAAATGCCAGCAAATAACAGGAAAGCTGCAGCGGAAAGCCTTTTGTATGAGGGGGGGAAAAAACAAGACATTTCGACAAGGGGAAAGTCACAAATGCACACCCACACAGGTTAGGTCATGTTTTGAGCGAAAATGTGAAAAAAAGATGACTATCTCAGAGAAAGAGCTGAATCCACACAGGTCATTTTTGTTGCCCTCACCTTAAACATGTTTAATTCAATAAGAGCGTCATACAATTTTAATAAAAGGAAAGGCTTGCGGCTTAAATAACTTTGTTTTTCTTCCACTGAGCCCCCCTCCCCATATCACATTTCTAAATTTCAGCCACCCCCCCATCCCCTGCAGGAACACTTGTACATTTCAGTCAGTGTTCAGCAGGCTGCATGGGTCCCCCTCCTTTAACTCTTACCACATGTGACCTGACTGAAGCCATACTGCACAACAGATAAAGCTTCTGAACAACACTGCCTTGCTTATCTCCCCGTTCAATTTTCCCAATTACTATGAAATAAAAGATCAATCCAGAGAGTAATACTGACATGCTGTACGACAGGCTTTACACGGCACACTCTCACAACTTTAAAGAAAAATCCAAATCAATTTAGATGAAGTATTGATATGGATTGAGTTGAAGGGGGGGAGAGGTGACTGATATACAGAGGGCATAAGAAAGTATTGCAGGAGATGATGTGGGAGAGACGTTTTTCATCTTCTCGCACAAAGGCAGCTATGAAAGTCTGCTGTGGCACGTGATTCCCTGTCACACTGACACAAGATCCTAAACGCCGTATGTGAAATATTTATGAATAAATTAATTGTTCTATGGGATGTGGCTGGTGCTAGACTGGCACACATTCATTTCTATACTTTTCTATTTTTATTCACTATAAATCAGAGCGCTGCCACATTTGTCACGTTGTGACCTGTTAATTTACTTCCCATCAAATTCAGCCGCATTTCTCCTTGTATAATATTTCTGAAACTACCCGTGTCGCGCATTAAAACAACGATGAATGAGTGTGATTACAAGCGCTAACGCCAGCCTTATTGTTTTACATGGTACACTGCACAAAAACAAGGGGCGACAGTCGCTGCGTGGCACAAACACAGCTGCAAGTAAAGACTGGCTTAAGCAAATGAAGACGTACTAATTCTGATATGGGCCATGAAATACTGTAGATTATCGTTGGTCGCGGAGAGGAGTTAATCAGTTTGCCAAGTGAATGATGAGGAGAGCTGAAGAGAGGTCTCCCACTTGCTCGCCCTATTATCCGGTGGCACGCAGAGAGGCTACCTGGTGTGAACACACAGGCTTTCGTGGCTGGGCACCCCGCGTGCATCAGATAATTGGCAGAGCATCGCCACGTGAAGCTGTGTGCCGAGGGGACGGCGTGCGGAGAAAAACACACAACTTTAGCAGATGGTTCGTCTGATGAACAAACAGCATGCGGACAGAGACGGAGCGGCAGAAAGAAGTGAGAGCTTCCTCGCTATAGAAGAAAAGCATTAGTCAGAGAGGAAAAGTAAATGGATGTTTCTCTGTGTGTGCGTTTGCACTTCCTGACTGACAACACAACAAAAGTGGAAAGATCTAACACTGACTGACAGCAGATTCGTTCATTATCACACGGCATTGGGTTCTATCAGCATTTCCTAACAATCCCAGGTGTCAGAAAATCAAAAGGCAGTTGAGCAGCCATGCAGGGAGGAGAAAATCAAATATGTCACAGAAATAAGAAAACACTACACATTGGGCTTTTGACGACACAATAAACAAGCGCACTGAGCAAATAAGAGTGTAAAGACTGCGACAACGGCAAAAAGGGATATCATTACAGCCCTTCAGCAGCTTTATTTCACAGTATGGGTCACAAGAAGCAAGCTAACAGCGCTGAATCAATGTGACAGGGTTAATGACTGTTTCTCTCTTCTAAACTCTGGCTGTGGAGCAGCTGGGCCTCGGGGACCCCAGGTGACAGTTAGACTTTCTGTCATATCCGCCCAGTCACACACCATTTCTTCACCTCACTTCACCGCCATGATGCTACGGTGCTTTCTCCTCTGACACTGGCGCTCAACCGGTTCTGGTGGTCAGGCTCGGCTAAACTAGCGCTCCTAATTTCTTGGTTTGTTTAATCCTAATTGTGTGCCAGATGGGTGAAGGATGACACGCGGCACAATAACAGCAAAATCAAAGGGGGATTATTTTATCTATTTCCCCCTCCCCACACATGATTGTGGAGATACTGCTTGCATAATATCATGCACATGCGGCACATTGCCACAGTATATAGCTAAAAAAAAAAACAGACAAATATGTATATCTGCATTGACTTCTTTAATTTTGATATTTCATTCTGTTAGAAGAGTTTCTTTGTACATTTATTCTGTTTGTTGTCACTAAACACCGCCTCTGCATTTCACGGAACATTCTGGAAAAACGATTAAAGAGGCATTGTGAAGTTTGAGTCTTTAAAGCTATCATGGCATGTGATTATATTCTCACTGTCGCAATATAGTATGTAACCTGCAACTGTGTGTATAAGTAGAGAGAATTGCATAAACCGTGTTTAAGTTGTTCTATTATTAGTTTAACTTGAATCCTTCAGCCAAAATGTCAGATGAGATATGTGCAGCCATTCATTTAGACTGAACAGTTATACCAGCCAACTCTGGACATTATAGAAATGCAGCACAGGCCTGTCAAGTTTCCATCTGTTTTAGGCCACAAAAATTTAGATTCAGTCCACATATACTGCAGCCAGGAAAGAAAGCAGTCTTCCACCTGGTGGAAGCATCTTATTTGTATTTTTTATGTTCATTTTTTCCTTTCCAAGGGGATGAAAATTTTGATTTGGAAGCCATGAATTTTTTTGTGGTTTTTTTCATTTTTGAGGGGGTTAAGTATTCAGCAACAATGGAAACAGTTCCAGCAGCGTGGGGTCGAGAGCAAAACACCAAGAAATGTGCAGCTGTGGTGTGCTACAGGCAAGGAGAGCCAGAGAGACAACTAAAAGTCAAAGAGTTTGGCGACAGCGGGTGAATTTTGTCCAGCAGTACGAGCTTTGAGTTCCTGATACATAGACAGGTTTTATGTTATGATAAACTTTATTATTACTTTTTTAAATATAACATCAAGAAACACTACTTTGACAATCACGCAAAAGCGGAATACTCAGAGGGTAAATTCCAACAGAAAGCCAAACCTTAAGGCTAAATGTGACAGAAAACTGGGTGTAAAACTGAAAATGACAATGAATGCTGAATAATAATGAAAGACTAAAATCAAGGGAAATGAAAGACTGCTGTGTAGGACTGGTTACTGTCAGTTGTCTGCACTGCCTTGCAGGGTGCTGATGATGCCGGTGGTGTAGCAAAGGACCAGAGAGGATTGAGTGAGCCTAAATGATAATGGCGTATCCACAGTGTTTGTGCTAGCTTAGACGCCCATGAAGAAAGACAACTAGTGCTGGTGTAGCTCCAGAAAATGGGGAACAGTTTATTCTTTCCCTTCATAGCTTCAGAAACTGTTGCACATCAATGGCTTTAACCCCCCCCCCCCCCCCCCCCCCTTTTGTATTGACCTGCCAGAAAGTTGTATTTTTCTTGCTCTTGGTCTGGCAACTAATTTATTTGTCATATTTTTAATATCCTTTTGTCTTTTGATGTCATTTTTTGTCCACTATTTTTTGGACTCTCTTCTTGTATTTTCTTGTTAGCTCCCTCTTTGTTTCTGCCAACCTAAGTAGAAAGACCACCAAATTTTTACCCTTGTTCTCTTTCCTATTTCATTACCTCCAATTCCCCCATTTTGCCCTAAAACGTCTTTTTAACAAAAGTCTACAGAGTTGTGTTTTTTTCTCTCCAGTTTTTGAGGTGAAAAAAATCTTTGTCAAAGCAAAGGCTAATGCTAGTTAGCTATCTATCTATTGACTAGCTGTTAGTTTCAGGGTAACTATAGTCAGTGTTCTGCAGAAACAGTGGACAGGTGCTAATATTGTGGATGACTATATCATTTCATTATTAATTAATTAAAGACCCACCAACTACAATCTTTGTTGCTTTAGAAAAGAAAGGAGTTCCCCACAGCTTTTACAGCATGTTAGCTCAGCTAAAAGTCACTGGCAGTAGCAGGTAAGAGGGGGGTGTTCCTATAAAACATAACCTTACTATAAATACTGAACTATGAATAGCTGGAAAGAATTGTAGTATTTTTACTATCATTATTTTATGCTGGTAACGCCACAGTTAATTCACATTTTTTCTTTTGAAATGATGAGCAATAAAGGAAAGCTTGACTAAGATGGTGAGTGAATGCGTGTGGATGACTGTACGTTACATGAGGAACAGCGTGTGAACCAACTCCATGTGTGTTTGACCACACTTTGGAAAAGCTGCTGATTTAGTGCAAAAGGCCATCTGTGCCATTTTCCCTGACCTTCATGGGAATGTGGCTGCGAGAGCGAGCAATTCCCTCTGTAGCTTGGCTGCGTTTTTATGTGTGTGTGTTTCTGTACGATTGCATTCGCGTGTACATATTTGCCTGTGTGTGCGAGAGCCACACAGAGGATCAAAACGCTCTTGTGAAGCTCTGAGTGTATACACTTCACAATAATATGTTTCATTGTAGATTTTGGGATTTTCTATTTGTCTGCTGGCTGTTATCTTCACTCCACTTTGAAGAGGTCAAACACAATTGCCACCATAAATAAACAGACAACGTTACAAAAATTGTTGAATTAAACATGCCCTAAAAAATGCTGCTCATGATTTGCTTCTTCTCCTAGGCGGAGAGTGTCTATTGGCTTCTCACTGTGTTTGTGTATGTGTGTGAGACCTCCTCCTGATTTACTCCTTTTTGCCCTGGTCACAGCACTTTGTCAGTACAGCTTCCACCATTCAGGAACACATCAACACCCAAGGACAGTCCACAGGCCTGGCTGGCCAGCCTGAACAAAATCCAAACAAATAACCTTCCACGCTGTCACCGATTTACAACTGTCTGACAGCACTGCCCACCAGAGGACGGCAACTACACAGCACAGTAGGGATAAATCACCCCTACCTGTTCCTCCTCACCTTTGATTCGGCGAAGCAGAGTTAAGAGCATTATCATTTTCACAAAGCAAAATAAATCAGAACGATGTTCCTATTTAAAACGTGCCATTTAACTCATCTGGCCTGAGTCATTGTCCCGATACTGTCGCAGGACAGAATAAACATAAGACATTAGCAGGCAGAGTGACTCTTGCAGATGTGACCAAGTTGCCCCACTTTCTATCACATGCTCCACAGTTTTCTGTGCCCGAGGAGCCTGTTTCTCTTCTCTCCTTCCCTTCTGCGGGCGAGGGCAATGCTAGTGCGAGTTGTCCAGGGAATGGCGAGCAGAGTACTTCCCAGCTGGGCTGCCGCTGCTGAAGGGGGTGTAATCATCGCCATGTTGCCTTGAGCACGGCGGCAGTTCTCTTGATCACTGTGGTAGAAACTCATCTGTAACTATGCAGGGGCCAAAGAGACTATTCATGCCTAACTGCTAACATTGAAGCAGGCCAGAAAAAATAGCATTAACTTTGACATTAGCCAGTATAAAGAAATTAATATTTATACATCTGTGCTGGGGCTCATGCATATAACTTTATTACATTATAGGTTACCTGAGTCAGCACGTATTATTACTGATATACAGTGTCGCTTATATGATGAATGGTACTGTAATTTAACAATATGAATATTTTCAAAGACCCTTCGGACTGAAGACCAGCAAAACAAACGCTCAGAGAAGCAGACAGCACCTAACATGCACACATCTTTGCTCTGTGCTCTTGCTACAGTATTAGGTTTGAACTGGTGACATTGTTTCCTTGTAAATATCTTGTAGCTGCAGAGGGTAGGAGAATTACTGCCCCGGGTGCCCTGGGTGACAGTGCAATACTGTTAGAGTTACAAACAGATTAGTCTTCTCACCATTTCTGATATTTCTTTTTTATCATTTATATAACCAGAATGAACTCACTATACTATTGTGTCCACTCAAACTAGCCACATTTTCCACTAGATTTAGTAGTGAAGTATAACCGATTTCATATTTGTCGACTCATGTGATCCCTTTCCATTGTCTCTAACATAATAAAACATTTTTTTTTTGGGGGGGGGGGTTTACCAAATTTTAAAGATCTATGAAAAAACTAGTCATTTTCCTGCCAATGCCTCTCTCAATTTCATTTTCTGGTCAAGGTGAGCTCAAACATCATTTTGCTGTCACCATCTAAAGCAGAGAAATGCATCTTTGAGGGCTGCGCAGCCTTCCTCTAAAATGTCATCGTAGGCCTTGTGTATTAGCGCATGTTTTTTGGCAGTTATGGTTTTCCATCAGCCTAGTGCAGATGAGACTTGTCTAGTCTATACCAGACGTTGTGCCGCTATGAAGAAGGGGGGGCAGTGAAAGATGTTGTCTGTCACTCTATCTGTGATATTGCTGTGATTAAGCAGTTCTTGAGGCTCTGATACAGTTATCAGCAGTAATGCTGGAAGCTGACTGAAGAGACACTCCAGCTCAGGGATGAGAGTGCCGGCTGATGGAGTGGCTCGGCTCCCAAGGCACTTGAACTGACATTACATTAACACCCTGTGCCAAGGCGCAGAGAGCAACAAACAGGAAAACAACAACAGTGCAAAATTAATCGCTGTGGTCAAGTCACACTGAGTGAAAGGCAGACTTGGGGAATAAAATGACATTCACGGGAAAAAGCGTTTACTGTGATGAAGGCAGGGAATGATATTTCAAATCACATTTGTCACTCTTGACATTCAACTCAGCGACTGACTTTTATATGCATTCCATTTCGCCCAGTTTCTCACTTCATTATACACAGTGAAGGTGGCATAAATATCAAGCTTATACTATTTGTCAAAGCAGTTGTATAAAAATGCTATTAAAAATAGATGCATACAAGGATGTCCTGTGCACTTTTAAAGAGAAGTAACTGATAAACCAGAGTAAAGATATAATGTAGCATATCAACCCTTGGCAGAAACCCATGGCTAGCTGTGTGTCACACTCACCTCAAAATGATAGTGATGTTCAAATACGAGCCTGTTCCCAGAAAAGTTTGGCTGCTGTGTAATATGTGAATAAAAACAGAACTGCTGATTTGCAGATCATTCAAAACTATATTTGTACTGAAAATACTACATATCAGATGTTGACAGCGTTTCTTTTGGAAAATATTTGTTCATTTTATATTTAATGCCAGCAACACGTCCACTCAAGTGTTTGGGACCTGAGGGAACCAGCTGCTGCAGTCTGGTAGTTCCAGTGTTACTACGTTCTTTCTTGATATAAGAGTTCAGCTGCTCAACAGTTCACATTTCTTTATGCTACAGTGCACCAAATTTATTTAGTGCATTACAGCCTGGACTAGATTCATGTCAGTTTAGCATCAATTCAATTCAATTGTCATTGGAAACAGAAGGATCCAGCCCTAACTATATGCTTTATCTAAAAGGAAACTTTTAAGCCTAATCCTAAAAGTAGAGAAAGTGTCTGTGTCCCAAATCCAAGCTGGGAGCTGGGTCCACAGACGTGAGGCCTGAAAGCTGAAGGCTCTGCCTCCCATTTGATTTTAAATATCCTAGGAACCACAAGTAAGCCTGCAGTCTGAGAGCGAGGTGCTCTATTGGGGCCATATGGTACTGTAAGGTCTTTAAGATAAGATGGGGCCAAGATTATCTAAGAACTTGTATGTGCAGAGAAGGATTTTAAATTTGAATATAAATATAACAGGGAGCTAATGAAAAGACGCTTATTATGCAGTATTAATAAAGGCAGAAAGTCATTTTTTAGCTAATGTAGAGCCATGCTGTTGGATGTTTCCTAAGTGTTTGCTGGCTGCCTGGATGGAAAAATATGTTGCTCCAAAATCTTTGTCCTTCAGCACTAGTGGTTTCTTGTCAGATGCGCAAGTTGTCGATACCAAGTACACTAACTAAACCACACAGAGGGTCTCTTTTGAAAAGCAGTGATGAACCTAATTAGTTGTAGGATGCTCCACTTTCTCAGTCTTTAGTTGCTCTTATCACAGCATAATAACAGTACATTACCACTGAATTATTTACAATTAAACATGAGGTTAAAACGGTCTGCAAATCTTTGCAGTCTGTTGTTATTTACAACTGACACAGTGTCCCAACTTTTTGGGAAACAGCGTTGTAGTAAGCAAACATAGCAAATAGAGTGGGCGCGAATGCCCACTGAGTGGTGTGCAAGAAAAAAAAATGTCAAGGGCTGGTTTGGTGAGAGTTTTGGCTTCACCACTTGAGTACTATTTTTCTGCATTCTGCCCTGGAGAAAGTTAAAGTAACAGTAAAGGACATGACAAGAGCAGGCCTGCAGCTTTTGCTGTCAAGCTAGCCATCCTCCCTTTATCTCAGTCTCACCTGTGTCCCGGACAGTTTAATCAATCCAGCTCTTTGTGAATTTCCACAGTGACATTTGATTAGTTGCCCAATTAGAAACAGCATTGCTTCAAGGCTTCTTTTTTCCCCTGCAAGATGCAGACAGAGGATGTTCAAGACTAGTGAAAAAGGCCAAGGCTGGTTGATGACGTAATTCAGCAGGAAGAACATACAGTGGGATCACATTTTAATCTGAACCTGGAGGTATTTGGAATTTCCGATCAGCAGCTGAACATCTTTGTTATACTGGCCACTTTAATGCGGGATGTTCTTTATATAAAAGGTCTGATTCTTTAAAGAGACAGATGGGTTTTTTATCACATTTTGCAAACCCTTTTTAAAATGTTATAATTGCAGCTGTGTGTGAGGTTCAGAGGAGAACATCGCTGTCTTTACTAGCACTGCAATACCAGGAGACATGACTTCAGAACTGAGAGTGAAAACTTAGAGAGTCAGAAGACATATTATTATTCAAGGCAAAGAGGGGCTTATTCGGCATCAAATCTTAGCTAGACTGAAGGTTTCGAGGAGGGAAGTGCACGGCACTCTTAAACTCTTTACAGAAACTGGGTAATTTATATCGAAAGCCTGATCAGGCAGACCAAAAGTGGTCACATTATCAGAAGATCGATACATCAAGCTTTTCTCTCTGAGTGATAGATAAACAACTTCATCAGAAACACAGAATTTGCTCAATGAAGAAAGCAATACCCAATTAGAAAAAGTGGGGTCAATAAAAAGCTGTCTGGTTGTCTTCTCAACAGGATGAATACTAGTCTCAAAACCACTTCTCACGAGGTGAAACAACCCCTAATTTCTGGAGAGGGATAAAAAATTGCTTCTCAGTGGATGAGAAAAAAGGCCCATTTCCTGCAGTAACAGAAACGTGCATTTAAGAAAGAATGATACTGCGGTCTATCACACCCACTGTGAAACACGGTGGTGGGAATAGTTGGACATCTTTGTGGAGAAGGATTCAGACAGCAGCAGGATAATAACTCGAAATACACCCCCAAGCTTTGCAGGAACTACTTAAGAGCAAAGAAGCGTTAGCTGTTACTGACTTTCCTCCACACTCACCTGACCTCTACACAAGTGAAAATTTATAGACCACTTAAAGATGGAGAATGCCTGAGAAAATTAAGCATTCCTGACATCACAAGACACTCTGGGGTAACAGGTTTTACACAAACATGAGAAACACCATGCCAGCTCAAGTGCATGCAGGATTATTCTGCTTTATGTAATTGAAAAACTGAATAGAAGTGTCGTAAGGATAGTCATTGAGAATCTCCACTACTTGAGTCAGACTTGCACTGCATTTGTAAAAACACAAAAGCTGTATTTATCCACAGTTTGTTAATGTTTCATCAGAAAACGTCTCAGTTAAAGGGTGGCTGTGAGGAACCCATTGTTAATAGTTATGAGGGCAGAAAAGTATCAGTGGATTTTGATCCACTCTCTAATAATCTGCAAAGTATCTGATTGGTAACAGATTTACAATGATCCTAAACACACTGCCAGTGCAGCAAAAGCATGCCTGGATAGAAAAGCTCAGAGCCAAACACTATCAGCCATGGACTGGCCTCCCCAGAGCCTGGACCTCAACATGACTGAAACAATGTGGGATCATCTTGACAGAGAACAGAACAAAAGGAAGCCGGGCTCCAAAGAAGAGCTTTGAATCTCCTTCAAGAAGCCTGGAAAATGATTCCTAAAGACTACTTAAAGAAATGACAGCAAAGCTTATCTAAGAGAGTTCAGGCAATGTTGAAGAATAAAAGTAGTCGTCTCAAATATCGTCTTTCAAGCGCATCAAAATTGTACAGGCCTTCAACAAATCTCTGGACTTATGTGGAAATATTGAATGATCCTAATGATGTCCTAACAGCTGTCTAAATGTTATAATAATAATAATACCAATTATTATTATTATTATTTTCACAATAAGCACGAGGTTATACGAATAATAAATGAGTAGTAATGATGTTCCTAACTCCTCTGAGAGTCCTCACAAGGCTGATTCAACGCTACTGATGAAAAACATGTTTGCTTTAACTTATTTCCTCTGACAGTAGTATAGATTCTCCTCAAAGGCGGGTTAATGCTTATATTGGCTGGATCTTTGCCTTTTAACAATGCAATTAGCCAGGCAAAGGTAGCAACAAATCACTTTCACTTGCCCTAATTGATTTCTAGTCGTTGTAATTATGACTATCAATTGTGAGTCACTACAAGGAGGGCACACCAGCTTGGCCCCAGTTTTAATTTAGTCCAACTGAGTGGGAAAGCGTCATGGTACAAAAAAGGACCAACCTAAGATGTACACACACACACACACGCACACGCACACACACACCTCCTGATTGGTTCAGTTTCTCACCAAATTTGCAGGGATGTGATTCGACATATGTTCCTGCTATGGGCAACCGTGTGAACAGGTGGAGCAGAAGATGGTGTGAATGGCTAGATACATAGCATGATAGAGGCAGCGCCTTCTGTCACAGTCTTGAGAATAACTTAGGTCTAATGAGCCCCATGGCCACTGCTGACTTCAAGGGTCATGTTAATGAGAAGCAGGGATTGGTTAATCACACAGCTTTCACTGACAGATTGAGCTCCATCGGCTCTATCTTCCATCACTGCTTTGTCTTTGAGCACTGCTGAGGACTGTTGAACACCGAAGGCTGGTAATTTCATGCTATTGCAGGGACTCAAGTAGAAAATAGTGATTGGTTAATGCAGTGCCTTTCCTTTTCATTTTTTCTTTCCATTCAGGAAGAACGATAAAAAGACCAAAAACAATTACCTTTTGCAATTCGCTTCAGTTTTCTTGTAATGAGAAAGTGAAAATGACTTCTTATGAGCAGGGAAGTATAACTACAGGATTCACCCATGAGCACTTGTCCACATCCACCAGAATTTATAGTCCCACCTTGGTGAGCAACAAAGAGATACTTAAATGCAGTGCCAAACCCAAACACGATGACTTTATGTGCAGCTAAAAGCTTGCCTAAACTAATCAGAATGGGGTTTTGTGCCTCATATACTGTATGTTCCATAAATTGCTGCACCTACTACACATTTTCCATGTCTTCCATACAAATACATTTTGCACAGTACTATAGAATACAGACTGGTTGAAACAAACAACAACACATTTCACCCCGACAAGAAAAAAGTAGGAAAAAAAACATCAAAAGTGAGAAATGCACACATAAGCAAACACAAGCAAAGACAATGGCTGCAGATGACAGCATCTTTGCAGTGAACTGAGACTAAGTGTTGAAATAAAGATGCTAGCAGTAGCAGTTTCTACACAGATTTCTGACAATGCTTCCTTGTGATTGGCTACGGCACATACAATATAGTCTCCAAATATCCGACTGGCACCAATGCGTAACCATGTTGGGCATTTTAGTGATGTTGTAGAGGAGCAGAAAAAGTAAGGGACTTGATTATTTCCTCTACCAGACCACAGCAGGCCTTGGTGGAGGCTCCTCATGGGGAACACTGTGTGCACTGTGGGAGAACACCTCGGACCCTCGTGGAGTGACAAGAGCTAACAAACACTTATGGAGCATGCTCTGCATAATGCAAATTGTGTCAGCTCTCACACAGCTCCACCTAACAAGGCTCTGGTGGTTTCACATGGCATCATCTGTAACAGTGACAAATCCCAGCATGATGCAAATTAAAACAGTGTATGAGATTATTTTCACTATAGTGTACCACCTCCACTGATTCATGAACCAATAAATTCCGCCTAACAGAAACTGCTCCGAGCTACTGCACTGATATATTCACTGCAGACGTCTGTTAATAGGCTTGTTAATAGCAAACATTACGACACGTTTCTGACACTCCATCACATGTAAATGACATCCTGATTAGAGTTTACAAGCACAGATACAAGAACACACGCGTGCACTGGACCACATGTGCGTGCATACATTTCGTGCATTTTTTAGACAGTTCCCTGAATCCCAGCAGCAGGTCCAGAGCAATGTCTCTGGTCTTGGTCACTATTGAGGTCTTAGCCCCCAGCCCTCATTCATCACAGTTTCTGTCTGAATCACAGCACGGCTGTTTTTTTTTTCTTTTTTCTGCAGACTCTGTATTTTAAATTGCCTATGGGGGGAAGAGGCAATGATGGACGCACCAGTCTGGGCATCTGCTGCAACACACTGCAAGCCATCCAGTTGGGGTTTCTCTCCCTGACAGCGCAACTCTGTCGAACACATAATGCACATCTGGGAGTAGTCATCAGCAGACAGAGTAGTGCCTGAGTGACCAGTTGCACTCTTATCCTGAGACTGATATAACTGTGCCAGTAGAGTTTCTGCCTGACAAAAGAGCCGCTAACTCTCAAATAACATCTCTGCCATACATTCTCTGCAGTGTTGAATACCACCAAATATATTCCTCAATGTGAGTCAGGTTTGTCCCTAAACTATACACACTGGAAGGGCAAGATTATGTATTATGTTGGACAGTCATTCTAATTCCTCCTCATCTCCCTTTGGGGTAAATGAAAGGCTCCAGTGCACTGCTGTGACTCATCCAAGGCCATTTTTACACCTCGACACCTTGGCCTGATGAGAGAAACCATGCATGATAATTGCATGTGACTCAACAAGCTGCGGGGACACTGTTAAGTAAGCAGTGTGCTTCCAAACGCATTGGTTGATGTAACTGTGTTGACGTGTCTGTCATTACTCAATTCTCATTTAGCTGGTCGCTGACATCTTTAACCCCTGAAATAGGCATAGCAATGACAAACTGGGCGGCTCTGGTATTAATAAAGTATGAAAAAGGCGGTGTTCGAATCTAATTATTAGTCTAATGCATTAGATGTGATCACACGGGCTCTTCAGTGATGAGGAAATCATCTCCCGTAAGACTCCACACTGATAATTACAATAACATTAACCTTTGCCTTGTTAATTCAAGCCCTCATAGCAATTCATCTCAGGTCACAGACCTCTTAAAACATTCCTTCACCCTAGCTTTGCAGGGCGGTGAAAACATCGATGTGCGCCGACAGAAATCAACTTGTGAGAAGCACACACTGTTTTTTAAAATGACTAAAAGAGGAGAGCTGCATTCTTTGCCTCCTTGAGCATATTTCCTTGTTACCTTGTCAACTGTGGTTTAGTGCACACGCTCATGCACGTGAAAAAAGTTTTGAGCGAGGACAGGTTTCAAAGCGACACAATAATTAGAATACCTCAACGGCAACGAAAACGCTTCATTAATCCATTCAAGTCTCACTCTTAATGACTATCTTTATTGCGCTCGTGTTGCGCTGTTTGGATGCTTCTAATGATGTGTGTGTTGTGAGCAGACAGAATTTGCTGTTAGTTACACTTCCAAACACACACACGTGCACGAACTGCCTCCTGCACCTTCTCTCCTGCCACAAAATCAATCTCAAATGAGCTGCAATAACAGCTAGCGAAAATTAATATGGATACCACAGATAATAAACACTTGATAAGTCAAGCACGAGCATAAAAACACACGCGCGCAGGCACAAGATAGAGATCTCACAATAAACTCTGAATAGTGGAAAGGTTTCCAAGGTTCCAGGTTTCTGTTCCCCTGACAGCATTATTAGATCCTGCGCAAGAAAATCAATTATTTTCTCCTCATTACCAGATTAACTTTCAAATAAAAATATTAAAGTATCAAATTAAAGTTTAAAAATATGGTAAGTGAGCCTCCTAACTGATATTCTGATATGCGACCGGTGTAGCTTTGCTGTAAACTGTCTGTCTTCGACATGTTTGTTAAGCGTACATCGATTTTCACACGTGGAAGCTGAAAATGAGGCTGTCGCTTCACATGGTGTCAAGTACCGTAACCGAAAAGGCATGTGATTTTATGTGAGAAAAATACACTGAAATGAGCTGGCATTTGAAAAGCTGGAACGTATAGCATGCCTTATTACCCATTAGACAGGCAGAAAATTCTCAGCCTGAAACAGTGAGGGGGAAAAAAAAAAGATGCACGCGTCAAAATAATCAGTCACATTTGGGATTGACACAACTGTGTGATTTGACATGTGGGGTTATTACTTGCCAATCACACTAGGCTGCTTGGTGGGTTTTCTTCCCTTTTTTTCCCCCCAGTGCGCTGCACAATCTTTCATCTCTAAACGAATGATGTGAGCTCTGCTGCGAGCAAAAATGCATTATGTATCTTTTTAAAAATGTCATCATATTCATATCATGTTAACATTACCTATCTGTTCACCGATAGACCTGTTCTATTTGAGCTCAAATATGTCAGCCTTTGAAAGATGGCTAAAGCTGATATTACAGCTTCCCTTGCATGGGGGAAATGAAAACTTTGGGAGCCTCTACTGAGATGTATTGGTATATTCCTTTTTTCAGACACATCACACGTAATTAAGGTTGGCACAGGAAAATGCAACAATATTTTGTCTCCAATTCAAAAGTTTTTCCTGCATATTAAGTGATGTAGGGCTGATGGGGTAAATTGTCATTCTGAGACACAAGAGAGGGGTCAAAACATAGTTAACACCTATAATATTTATCCGTGGGTTGATTAATGGGGACAGCGCTATTAGCACAGAGAAAGTCACGGACAAAGAACAGAAGTTAATATGGAAATGGGGAGGAAAACCATAACATTAACACAAACAAGTAATCACATTAACATTTACGATTTACAGTCAGTCTTAATGACTTATAATTGATTGATCTCTCAACAATGAGGTAAATGAGCTTTAATGCACATGGAAATGTGCATATTTCATTACTTTAGATAAATAAATAAAAATAATAAATTGTCCAAGTATCTTTGGATAGTAAGGCTTGATATGCATATAGCACAAGATGCCCTCTGACTTTCCCTGATTTGCATCTAGATAGCTTTAATTATGAATAAAAGTCAAGTTACCCGATTGGATGGGATAGTGGAGAATCGATTGGGTAGCGTGCATAATGACAAAGGGCACAGCAACACACTCTATCAACTTGGAAACCATATCGGTGGTACAGCAAATAACGATTTCAGTGCACCACTGTACACGCAATTACTTTTAAACATTTGTAGCAATTAGAGGCTTTATCAGACCTAATTTTTGCATCAACAAATAAATTATCCAGTGTAATATGGTCTCGAGCCCTTTGATTCGAAAAGGAAAAGAGGGTGTTTGTGTCGAACAGGAGCCGTAAATTAGCATCACTTCTCCAAACCTAAAGGGTAAAATATATATTCTGAAGCCTAACATTTCCATTTATTTTACATTGAAGGACACTTGATGATGATATATATTTTACAAATGTCTGGCTTTTCCCAATTAGTAATGGAACCTAAAAATTTGACCAAACTTTTGGTACTTTTTCTATTGGCACACAACAGACGCCACACTTTTAATTGCAATTTGATTCATGACTTTACTAGCAAAATAACAAATTTGGGTGTAGCTATAGATGTTTTTTTGTTACTTAAAATCTGACTATTTATTAAGCATGAAACTCATGGAATTAAAATTCTAACAGTATTGACAATGCTTGTTAATATTTAAGCAAAGATTTTATGGCCTTTCAAATTATGGTTAAATATTTTACAGCTTACATAATATGAAACAAGGCCCAGACTACTCTGTTTCATAAGCAACAACATAAAGGTATTGTTCAAGATGTGTCAGAAACCTGTATCTACACATTATGCATGCAGTTATATACAGACTCTGTGATTAAAATAGCTTCTGGAGAAACGAGGAGTGAGAAGTGACGAGACTTCCTGTAAGCCAACCCCTGGAAAACCTGAATAAAACCGTATTTTAATAAAACGTGAAAATATTTATTGAGATTTAAGCCAACACACACAGCAAACAGCTGAGTGGCCCTGCGTGTGTGTCATCCAAAGCCTTTTAAGTTTGACATATACAAATCAGAGCAAACATGTCAAATCCGCATCCAAACAACATAAAGAAAAAGGACATTTACCACACGAGCTGTCCGGTGAGACAAGACTTGGAAAATCTAAACACAATGTATCTTTAGATGTTGTAATGCAGATGGATGGCTGAAGCATTGTGTGTCCCACACGGGAGCACACAACACAAGATAAAATCAGTAGTTTAGACTGCACAGAAAAGGGCATTATTAAAGTAGTCATATGATGTTTCTCAATATTTTCTTTCTTATCTGTATTACTAGGGAAGTAGAGTGGTGTGTTGGTGCCTTTCTGCCTGCATGGGTTCCCTCCAAGAGTCCAGAGACATGCGTGATAGATTAACCAGTTAAAACTGGCCAAAGGTGTGAATGGTTGTTTGTTTCTTTGCGTGTCCCCTGCACAGATTGTCAAACTGTAGAGAGTATACCCCACCTCTTGCATGAGAGGATGGATATATACTGTTGCAATAATGGATTTTCATACTATACATAGTCAAAGTTTCAAATAACAAGGTTAGCTTATGTACAAATAATCCCTAAGTAAGCCCCGCTCTAAATACTCAGATTTATTATTTATTTAGTTATTTCCACTCTTGGATCTGAATGGTGTCAAAGAAAGGGAATGTTCTCAATATGTTCGGGGAAAACAGCTCTGGCTGTGAGCACAGCAGTCCCACTCACCTCCTGTTCAAATCTTCTGTTTGCGGGTTAGGCAGAAGAAAGCTGGCTGCTGGCCTTTAAGAGAGATAGGCCAAAACTGCTAGTTTTAGACTGAGGCCAGTACGAGATAAATAAACAGAATTGTGAACAGTAAAGTCTGAAAAGAGTCCTGGAATTGAAAAATAATTCAAAAAGAGCAGTAACGCTGGACAAAGGCTGTCCATTTATACCATTTATTCATCATCATCATCATCTACAGTACGGGACTCCTCATATCTCCTGCTCATATCTATGACACATTAAACTGTTGTTATATAGTTAAGGGTGGTAGGAGTTTCTCTCACAGAGATGATTCACCGCAGCCTCTCTGGAAGTGTCAGTCGTCAAGTAGCAACGTTGTAATGATGTAAACAGTTCGACTCTGAGGCCATTCTTCCTCCAGCAGGCAGAAAAAACACAAACTCTTATAGGCACATAAAACTTCACCGATACTGATATATGTCTGTGACAGGCCAAATGATATATCTGCCTCGCTCTGCTCTACTGTTGATCCATCTCTAACAGGGCCATAGCATCATTCCAAGAGCCTGATTGTACTTTGATTGTTTCCAGCCCACTTCATGAGCGTGCGGTGTGCCTGCCAGTCCTGGTGGACTGAATCAGGACATAATGGGTTCATTAAAAATCGCCAAGACTGCTGGCATTGGAAAGAATGATTAGTGAGATAAGCAGGGGATATGAGCTTAATGGAACAAGAGGTGGCTCACCAAGATTAAAAGCCTTTTCCACATCACTGACGTTTTCCCTCCAATTCAGCAAATCACTTAATTGAAATTCTTTTAATTTTCTTTTTAATTTTCTTCTCAAAACTCCTCCTGGAATTGCAACCCCAAGATGAATGGTAGACTGAGGTATGGTGGTGAGACAAATTTTATTACACTTAAGTCATTCAGTGTGTCGTCTAGGAGCCTTTTTGACTCATTTATTACTGGAATATGAAATAATTTATCAAATATTAGAATAAACCTGGCAATACTTACTGACTCTACAAAAGTAAAATCATGCGGTGCCCTTGCTTTAAAGTCAAACCTTTGAAGTGAACAAAAATAAAGAAAAATATATAATGTCAAATTAAAGGAAACCCCCCCTCCCGATGATCCAGAGAGCCGTTACTAAATCCAAGGGCACCGATTAGTTGCAGAGTCATAACACAACCATAAAATCCAGACATCAAACATGTCAAGAACCTGCTAAGAGCCAGATTTCATGGCAATAGAGACAGGGAAATTGAAGGTTGGCTGCTGCCAGTCAAAAATGAGTGTGAGGGCTTTGTAGTGAGATACTCTGTCAAGAGCTGTGCAGCCTCTGTGGTTTGTAGCATGGGCCTTCAGAGAGGCTGCACAGAGGATGAGAGACATAAATAAGTCTCCTTTGTCAGAAGAAACCACAAAGCTGTCAGCTGCAGCCCTCGCAGGCCTACGATGCACAGGCTCAGTATCACCCCGAAAAAAGAGAAAAAAACACAACAACAAAAAACGATTTGTTGGTATGACTCAAATTGATGCTGCACTATGCTTGGACCATTTTAGAATCGGCTCGTATTGCAGTACGATGTCGATGAATGTCGTATAATGCAATACAGCTGGCTGGATTGTATATAATTATGCATATGTGCACGAACATACTGTACATTCAGGTAAAGGCTATACTTACACCTAATCCTGAATGACGTCTTTGTTAGCGCCATTAAAAGAGAAAGAAAAAAACTTCTCGCTGCTAAAACCAAATCACGAGCAGCCAATGAGCCCTCTGTTGGCAGCATGTTTAGACAATAGTATCCCTGAAGTCTCTGTGATTATGAGACAGGCTCAATCTGGGTACGGTCCAACCTCTGGCTGATGAAGGGAGAGAGCATGAATGGGGTCTGATCAGGTCATGTTGAAAGGACTCAAACAGCACAAAAAAACCTCAAAGCCTTCTAGAGATCCCCCTCAGTCTCTCTGTCAGAAGAGGATGAAAAGTGGCTGTGCTAAAGCTACCCGGTGCTCGTACTTTAATGTCATTCAGTTTGCCTCAACAGCGGCAAACACAAAGTGGGTAATTATTTTGCAGTTTGTAGTTTTTCTTTTTTTAAAACGAGGCTTGTGTAAATTGTTTTCTACAGTCTGGAGCCAGTGTTATATAAACAGTGTGCTATGAAAACATCAGAGGATATTAGATGCAAAGAGGATGTGTGAGAGACGGAGAGCAGAACACTTCTAAAACAGCGTGTTTGGAGAGCGGAGCAGGTTCGAGTGCGCTCTGTGTGTTCTGAAGGTCATGCCTCAGACAGTCTGCCTATCTTCATTACGCCCAGTCTTGTTTAATGATATACAGGAAGAGAGGACAGCGTCTCAGTATAAGAGCTTGGCTGTGAATGTGACAGCACATTTAATGCCTGTAATGCTTTGAACTACACCATTCAGACCTTTTGCCTGACTATCTCTGATATAACCTCAGTTCCCAAACAACAGCACAGGTGCTGATAAGAATCTTCGCTGCACTTAAGCAACAATATTAGACACGGGCACCCGGCTGATAACACTTAACACCCCACACTGATATTTGTCACAATATAATGTAGGTATCAACATATCAGCTTGATAACAGGCTTTTTTACCGGCTGACTATGAGTACTACAGACACTTCTAATTATTAACAATTTCAGTTCTCAGTATAATTGATATCATTATCAGCATACTCAGAGACCTCATTATTACATGTTACTCAGTAGATTATATATATATTGTTTGTCACCATGAATCCGTTTCATCTAAAGCTTGTTACTGCCTGTAGCATTTCCCAACGGACCAAAATGTTACTTACATTCTTAAAAAGTAAAAAAACAACAACAAAAAAACCTCTTTAAAAGTTAAAAAAGAAGCATTTTTACAAAATCTGCTGGGTGTATGTAAAGGAATTCATTGTCAAACATAATTTAAAGGTTCGCCCCTTTGATGTAATGTAACACATATACGCTATTTGGATTTCTCAGTGATTCTTTTACTGCCTTTAATGCTGCAGTGTAAAAAAACCCATCATCGGCTTTTTATTTTTGTAACATTTCAAACAATTTTTACAGCAGCTAGCTAAAAAGTGACCGTGCAATGTAGCAGCAGTCTGTCTCAGCACCGAAGAAAAGAGATTCGACATTTAACTTACAACGCTTTTATAACACTGAATTTTCTACGAGGAAGGACAGATATCTGACAGAAAACTCTGGCATGAAAGTGCTGAGAAATCTCATAGCCAGACAGATATGCAAGATAATCAATGGAGTTCCCATTGGAGAATGAATGTCTGCAGCATAACCTCATTCTCTGAGAAAATCTCGTCTGCTCAGTTTGAGGTTTGCCCTCTTCGGATGAGAAAGTAGAATTACTGCGCATCAAAAGCAGAAAATTGTACCAGATTTGCTAGAATACTTTGGCTCTGTATCCTCCAGATTAGATTTGAGGTCCATCAAAGCTTTTATGAAAAACTCTGTCTGTGGTGTTCACATTACCAAGTGAGTGTGCTTTTCATCCCCTAACTGTGAACAAATCTAATCCGATGACTTCACGAAGAGGTACATTTTCATTTCAGCAGTCAGGAGAGACTGTTAGGAGTGATTAAAAAAGTAGCTGCAAACCTAATTTATTTGTTGCAGAAACATGCTCGTGTTGGACATCGGTAATAAATAATGCATTAGGAGAAAGCTGAAGGTGAATCAAAGCAGAGATTTCTGTCTTGATTGTGCAGCATGTGCAAGCCAAATCCGTTGTTAAGGAGTCCAATGGGATGCTTTCACACACTACCCCCCCACAACCACTCCAGCCCACCTTTTATTCAGCGAAGAGGAAGTCATGAAAGCAGAAGACAAGTAAAAAAAAAAAACCTCATAGCTACGCCGCTTTAGTTATGCTGGTTGAGCAGGGACAGACTCTGGTGTACTGTCAAAGTTCAGCACATAAATAGTAATTCAGTGCTTCAGGCGAGGAGAACACAGGAGTGTACTGGGGACCACTCTACAGGACGACAGCTTCTTAACAGCCTCCACTGAATGAAAAATAGGAAACATAGAGAATACAGTGATGGGAAAAGGTTGGGCACATCAAATGCTCTCTATTACATCTGTGACGAGGAAGGAAAAGATCCTTTGTCAGCCGAGTAAATGAGAAAGAGGAGTTTAGACAGTTAAAAACAGTAATGAATACTCAGCCTTGAACTGCACAGATGGGCGTTGCAGATCAAATTTAGTCTTTTTTACTTATTTAAAACTGATATATAGTTCAGAATCCACATTAAAATGTTGGCACAACAGAACAATTTTGAGAGCTCTATACTCTTCAAGAGCGAAATTCGACGAGGTTCACACTGATTAGGCCCGAGCAAGGGAAAAGAAGCCGAGTGGATTCTACCAGTGCAAACAACTGAAATAAACAGCATTATGGAGCAGCAGAAAGGCAATATCAGAGATTGCCCTGAGAGAGCGTAATGGAAAAGGACTTGTTCTGTCACAGCCTCTCATGGTGATAGAATGCCACATGCTCCCTTCTGACAGTGTGATATTGGCTTGGCACGAGCTTGATGAATGCATCAGCCATAAGTCAGACAAACCCCAACCCTTCCTGGAACAGCACCCTCTAAGATGTTTATGCCAGGGTACAGAGGCAGACATTGTGTAATAGGACTGGAGCCATTGTCTGAAATAGGTTCATGGAAAGTGGGCATGCCCAATTCCAATTTTAACTATTATTTTGGATGGAAGGTTATTACTTTTTATAGTTGGCTGTTGCTTGGTAGACAGGATGGGCGTTTAGCTGGGGTGACTTTGCAGTACCCCACAGAGAACTAGCCAGACCTTCCTGGTGTTTGCTTGTGGCAGGTGGTGAAGTGAAAGAAAGAGGGGAAGAATGGGCGATGAAAAAAATGAGGGGCAACCTTTCCCTAGGCAGGTGATGACCCATCCCATACCACCTGGCTTCTTGCCAGGGTCAAGCAATTAATGCTGCCCTCCTTTGATTACTTTAGACAGCCTGAGGATACAGGAGGCCAGCGGATAGTGTCCGGTCCAGGAACGTTGCACAAGGCAAAGAGGAGACAGCTCTGAAGAAGGTTCAAGCTTGGGTCGCACTGTTAACATGCAAAGCTGTTATAAACATAAAAAAAATAGGCAGCTTTGCTTAATTATTTGCTCATTTGCATATTTATGTTGTATAAACACACTGTGACGGAGCTTCATCAACCTTTGTTTTTACTTCTCTGCAGTCACACAATTCACAAAACAAATCACAAATTTCACAGAAAATGTTGTAAAACTTTTCGTAACAGGTAACTGTGAGATGGGATGTTGAGATCTAGGATTTTTTTTTTTTGTTGACAAGAACAGTGAGCACATAAAATCTTCCACCATCCAAATTGTGGTCCCAGAGCCTTCACGCAGCTTCCCGCTCTATCTATCACCTATTTTACCATTCTGTACCATGTTGCTGAGACTGATTTCTGTAGCCCTGTCGAGTTACAGCATGCACCACTCCTCTTGCTTTGCTGGTTGAGGACCCACAGAAACAGATTTCTCTGTCCATCCCCACTATGGAGATGTTCAACAACAGTCACACACCTGGATAATTTCAATATTCAAAGGCACGACATCATCGCATCATGATCTACCCATAGCTTTCTCCATCTTTCCTTCTTTCTGCTGCCCAAAGAAAGCTTACTGTAGGGATTAGCTCCACCGAACTCAGCATGACTCGAACTAAATCACGCTGTCAACCTTTAACACAACTTTGAAGAGCACCGACACCCTTTTCCGCTTAACCGAATCAATTGGCCATTGCTGAAAAAAATGACCTTGTTAGTCTTATCTTGAATATCCTTGTGTATACTCCTGCTTTGCAAAAGATTTAAATGTAGGTTTATTTAACAGAATCCACAGAAAAGACAAGCGACTGAGACACAGGCAAACTATTTGTGAGGCCAGTTGATTCAGTTTGAAATTCTGTTGTACCTATAGACTCGATGGGGACGCGTGTGACATGACATATGCAATCATTAGATCTTCTGCCATCTCTCTAAATGTGGCAAACCTTATTTCAGAATACAACCTTGGGCTAAAAAGTGCCCTGATCAAGTAATTTATGCTTAGAAATAAAACATTGACTTTCAAATGCACCACCGCCTGAAGCCAGGCTTTGAGGCTGATTTGATCCCCCTTTGAGATGGTGAGAGATATGGCCCATTCCCCCTAATCACATGCCAGAGACTGTGCAATCACACAGCAACAGCTAAAGTAATCACTGTGGTGGTCTCCACCCTCCTCCCTGAACCGAGCCCCAATCCTACAACATCGGTAGCACTGGGAAGGCCTGCTTATGTGATGCTCATACAGAAACGGACACACAGCTGCCTGTAGAACTGGACCCCAATACTCACAGTGAGAGCGTGTTTGTTGATGGGATGGTGGATAATGACTAGCTGTGAATGGCGAAAGAGCAGTGAACTCATGCAGCTACAAATATTTGAACAAGAAGGTTGAACATTGTTAGGTGCTTAGCTCTTGCCTTTCAGCGTCTGAACCCTCGACTAAATGCTGCAGTACATTAACTCACATGTTGCCACATGGTGCAAGCAACCAATGTCCAGCGTCTTTTATTTCTTTCATGATAGTTTTTAAGACAATGCTTTTGTTTATAGAACATAATACATAAGTATGCTAATACGAAAAAAAGAAAGCATACCAACCTGATAACTACAAACAGTTAAGCTGCTGAAATTGATTAGCTTACTGAGTACAAATCAGCCATCTTTCTCTTCTTCTGGTAGTTGGGTAATGATGTTGCTTACTGTATCAAAGCAAGGTGTGTTTGCTATATTTAATTATGGACTATTATGCCTTGCTACATCTCAGAACTTTTAAAATTTGCATGCTCCTCCTCCAAATATAATTGGTAGATGAACTGGTATTTAAATTGTGCTTTTCTACACTAAACCAACACTCAAAGCCCTTTTAATTACAAGCCACACTCATGCTGTGATGAATGTATTTTGGACAACTGGTCCTTTGTCTTGCCCAAGGATAGTTAGACATCAAGCCAACAACCTTCCAACTGGCAGACGGCCCGCACCACCTCCATATATATAGATGCCCCCCAAATATAGTGAACGTACTGTATATACTTACACTGAGTTGCAGGAGATAATGAACTGCTTAAATAATATGTATTCCATTAACATCTGATTTTAAGAATTCAGACTTGCTATATACAATGCAAATGCATGCAACTGTTTTACAAGTTGGATGCTTTACTGTCCACATCCACTTCATAACCAAGTGTTTACAAGTTTCTTTTGCAGTATCGGCGCACACTTCGTTACAGAAGCAATGCTAAGCAAGGTTATTTGTGTGTTCCAGACTTCATGGCTCAGTATCAGCACTAGTGAGTGAGAGGACAGTGGAGTAGTCACAGTGTTTCCCATCCTTTTCTGCAGGTCACAGATAGACTACGTAATTATCGTCTGTAATGAGCATTCTTGTGACAACACAGCCGACGATTTTGTTGTTGTTGTTTTTGTTGTCGTCTGAATTTGCAGTACACGACCCGGCTTACTCCTAACACTGCAAACACACATACACAGACAAAGCACCTCCACGGTAAAGGTCTCCATGCTTCAGCATGGGGCGCCGTGGTGTAAAATTGTCTTCAAATAGAGCGAATGAACTACTTGGACTTTGATGAGTCTCCTGTCCTCCTCTGAACCAATAGCTCGACCCACTCTTGCTTTATCACGGTGTGCCAGCCTACCGCTATCTGCGCTACACTAAATCAATTAGCATGTCATTAAGATAGCTTGTTCCAGCACAGTAAGCATGGAGTGGCACTACAGTATCTACAGGACCAGAAAGAGCTGAATTCAGAGGGCATCATATCTTACTGTCCATGTGTCAGAGTGCAGTGGGCTGTGTTTATTGGTGGGCTCGGTGCATGTGTAAAAGAGCACCTGGTTATGGAAGACGTCAGTTTCCAACTTCAAAAACATTGAGGGCTTTCTAGTCGTGCATAAAGAGTTAACATTGTTTTAAGCCTCAGAAATAGGTAGAGCCCATAAAGACAAGTGTGCATTATTGCAGAAGGTGCTACTTGTTAATAAGTTCTGTAATCTGCATTAACGGCCACGGCGATTTAAGTACTTAAGTCGTCACAAACAGCTTATCCATTACTTTCTGAGTGAGATGCAATCAATTCTGTGAGTAGAGTAGAGCTATATTTATTCTTTTATTATTCGTTTGACTCTAAGTGGGGACAGAACATTAATGGAGAATTCAATATTAATCTCCCTCAGTACAGAAAACTCTCAGTCATCTTGCATCAGATACTAAGGTGATCATTCTGCAATTACCAGGAGTAAAGCAACACCTTGGTCTTTGGGCAGAGATAAAGATGATAGGCTTAATCCTCATTCGTGCAGAAAAAGGATTTCTCTCTGATGGTAAGAGCTTCATGCAACCGTTTAGATAAACACTGAAAATACAGTAACATTTGATCTTCATAATAAACTTTTTTTTAAAAATCCCTGACAGCGAGAGGACTTTATCAAAGCTGCGGCTCGCTCTGCAGATAACAGAGCTAAAAGCAAAAGATGTAAAAATTAACTTTGAAGAGTGTCGGTTTACAAACTGAATGTATCATCTTAAATCTATTTAAACACTGAAACTAGGAGTATATAACTTCACCAACCTGAGGTCAAGGGAATCAAAGGGCACACGCCATATTATCCAGAGTGAGTGAGATAATAAAATTGTCAGATCATAAAAGCCATAAAAGATCCATTCTACTGCCGTGGTCCAAATAGCTGCCACTAATGTATTAGACTACATGGTATGCATTAGCACTGGTGCCAGTAAAGTAATTCTCTCAGAGAGAAAACTATTAAGGCATTCATATACTCACTCTAAAGCATTTTCCCGGGAAAATCTGCAGGTGTTTGACAGACACGCATAGAGGAGGAATGCTTTTCTCGGAGGTCAAGCTGAGCTCCTCCATCCACACGAGACAGTATATCATGTGGATGCAGAATTGAGTGGTTAGGCATGTTCTTCTGATCAGGCCGTGTCTCCCTGATGCTCCCAGTCACAGCAAACAATTCAAAGGGGCTAGACGCTGACTTCAAAAGACCACGCTGGCTTTGAACACTATGCCAGTTGCACAGCCCATTAGTGGCACATCAGCATCCTCAAGGCATGCAGGGAGCAAATTTGAGCAAATCACCATCGACTACAGATGCATCATTTGGCAAAGAGTTTTCACTGGATACCAGACAATAAAAAAACACCATGAAGAGGCAATGCAGCAACATAGAGCTCAAGTACCACCCCACTTAGTAGCAGCTTTTGCTTCAATTGCTCTTGGGTCTCAAAGTATTTTCTCATAAAGGGCTTTGTTCATAACTTGAAGCTGAAATGACTGTTTCTGCTGTATTTTCTTTGGCTCTTATTCAAATGGATATCGAGGCCCATAATGTGCCTATTTTTTCCTTCATTATATGATATGTAAACAAGACTAATATATACACATACATGTAGACACAAACAACACTAACATCATTATTCAGCCTGTCTTTCACACACTGAATGAAAGCTTATTGATATCGGTGATTTTGATAAAGAAGTTGGTATTATCTTATTATAAAAAAGCTCAAATTTCTCACAACCGATAAAGCGATCATTTATTTTAAATCTGTTCCCCTGTTTCAGCCTTTTAGAAAGTCGAATAAAATTGATCTTCTCTGATATTTAAAAAAAAAAAGCTGACTGGATGAGGCTAATGGAACGAAAACTCTGTCTCGATTTTTTTGGTCTCTCTTTTGGGGAATTCATTACCGTCATAACTGTCACGTATAGGAGACAACAAGCAAGCACCATATATTTAATATACTGTCTGCTTACCCAGCATGCCAGATAAAAATGGTCGCAACGTTTAGATTTTCTAAATACGAACCACACAATATAGCCATCGTAACAGCAACCATCCATCTTATTCAACCGAATGACAATGAAAGCCTCAAAGTTGACATGTTGCAGCTCCATCTGCCAAAACCCAGACAGGCTCCTAAGCTGATACGCATTCACGCAGAAAACCACAACCATACAAAGCATACAAAATATTGCATTTATTCGTAACAGACACTTGACATTTGTCACAGAGTCTACAGCCTTAGCTTGAGATGGAATTTATTATCAGGTGTCTTAAATGACAAATGCTACTAAGGTAAACAGATCATTGACAGAACAGGAAATAGGATGTAAACACCTGTTTTGGGAGCATCATTGGCACAGTGGAGTGCTTAATACTAAAGCCCAAACCAGAGTAATGTTGAAAGGTGAAATCTCTACACATCAATTCTGTCCTGAGCAGCACAGTGCAGCAGAGCTTATTACAGACTCTCAATCTGTCTCAAGTGTTCAGACTATGTCAGTAATGCTGGGCTGCGGGGCCCTCGAAACGCTTCATTAAAAAGCTTGGCTATCCAGAGCACATCCGTGGCAGCCAAATAAAGTGTCAGACCGCATTTTTCATCTGCAGATTAAACCTATGTAAGCCTGAATTAAACCAAATTAGATCTGAAAATGAGAAATAAACCAAAGCCAGATGAGTGGAGAGGCATGTCTGCTGTGAGCCGGGGGGAAACCGCTCAAAGGCCATATGGAGGAGTGGGTCTCTAGGATGTCACTGCCTTGGCCCCTTATGTACTTTTTGAAGTCATTAGAGCTTTATGGTCTGTTGTTTACAAATACAAATTCTGTTTCATTAATTCACATGGAATATACGGGGAAGCAGGGACTGAGCCCCTTATTCTTTCATCTGTTATGATCTAAAGAATCAGTTCAGCACTCAAGTATCTCTAGATTAAAGGATCTGTTCTCCCTGACCACATTGAGGCTGTTTATTCCTCCACAATGGAAGTCTAGGTGCTTTCAAGAGTGAGTTTCAATCTCGAATTGGGGCCTTTGTGTGTGGCTGAGTGCATTAGGGCTACACTTTGCTGGCCCGGTAGATAAACTTTCTGTTAATCAATCACACAGTGTCCCGTTCTTTGTTTTCTTTTCATTCTATCTTCCCATCAAGCCCTGCACACACCCAAACATGCACACACACCGTACACACACAAAGTCTTCTGCCACCTGACGTTACTGTCTTCTCAGACTTCTATGTGGACAATTACAGATCAATAGCTGCTTGTGACTAAAACCTGCCAGATTCGAATGCCTATAAACTGGTTGCTGTCTACACTTTTACCCTGGCCACGTTAGACGCTCAGCCAACCCACTGTGCTAAAATTCAGCCACACGGTATCTTCTACAAAACATGGCCCCGAGATGACTTGATTCTGTAGACGCCTACAACACAGACTGAGCGTACAGAGCTGGAGATGAGCCGGCATCGCATGCAACTTTGCACACAACCTCTGGATTGCCTTTGAAGCGAAACTGAGAAAGCGAAACTTGTAGAATACTGTACTTTCAAGACTTTGATTGAAAATGTCTTTACGCATGGTAAACAACTGCCCATTCACAATTTTCGAGTTGACAGCACCTAAAAACTGAATCATGTCAATTATCAATCATGCCAACACTGGGTGTGTCTATTGAGTAAATGTTACAGTGATAAATTGCTTTTCTAAACATAGAAAGAGGTATTCATCTTAAGATTTACTGCACTTCAAAACGCTCACATGCTTTTCCTTTGAGCATTGAGAATTCTATTAGACATGTATTTGGATTCTTCCTGAGCTCTTCAAACAAACAAAATAAAAAAAACATAATCACATCATGCATCCTTCTTTGTGGTACACGAAGATTAACAAAACGCCAGGCAACCGTGAATGAATCTGAATCTGCAAGGAAGCCCTCCTGTGCACGTCCATGTTATGCTGTGCTTCTGGGTAAAATATATCGCTATATTCTCCCAGATCTTATTAAAAGATCACTTTTGGTTTAGTTAGAGTTGAAGATCTACAGACTGTGCTCACAGTTTTGCCAAATACTGCTAAGGGAAGCCTCCGCAGATGTCTCTCACGCCCCCTCCATCACTTGTAAAACATTTCAAACTTGTATGTGGAACATCACGACTACGAAAGTCAGCTTTGAACATTAGCTTGTTATTTACAGTCAGCAATAACCTGGTGGAAATCTTCTTTCTGCCAGAGGCTTGATGGATTCCCCAACTACATGCTACAGGAATCATCAGGCAGCGCGCAAGTGCACAACAACGGCAAAAATAATCAAGCAAGTCCGTATCGTTTGGCTGCTTGTTGAGAACATCCATAATACCAGCTGAAGGATGCTGCAGCACATCAAGCTGTGAGTTCTATAAAACACCTCAATCCAAAGTGACAGATATAAACAGTACCACAGTAAACAGAGACGACCCCCAAAGGTTAGCATCACTCACTGACTCACAAGCTGGCAAATGTTCTGCAAAGTCTTAAACAGTCTCCTGACAACTACAAATTTTTTTATCATCGTGGACTAAATATATATTAATCTGTTAAATATCACTTGAAAGTCACGATGCATGTAAACCACCGCCATAAAAGCCACATGCAGCTATCTCCTGAGTTATTATTTTACAACAGTCTCATGGATTTTGACCCTGTTAATTAGTACTAACACATTAGCAATTAATAAAGTACTTTATAAAGGCGATAGCACCCTGGGTGAAGAACTTAAAATTTCACAAAACAAGATTACAACTTGATAATCGGTTCCTATCTGACATCAAGTCCACAGTGTGTTGAAAGCGTGAAGCAGGAGCTCTGTCAGCGAGCATATCAGTGTTTTTCTCAGCGAGTAAAATAACCTTGGCGGTAAAGATTTTTCTTGCAAATGTGGCATACATTTTAGCTCTGCACAATGCAAATGGATGCATTACGGTCATTGCAAATGACAAGAGACGCAACAGATAAAAATTGAAGATGATTGTCTGCTTTCAAGATTTTACCGTTCGTTTAAGATAAACGTGTGAATTTGTGTTTTTGACCAGAGAAATGTGGTAGTGCAGCAGATCTGCATCTGAGCCTTCAGTTCTTGGAAGGCGTGATTATAATTTATCTAAAACAAATAACAATTTGAGATTATTCCATCTGATGTGTTTATGTTCTTCTGGGTTTGACAGCTCGTCCCAGCACTGACCAATTAAACAGTCAACAGACCATTTAAGACCCGATTAGACACAGACTGGCTTTTAATTTGATATGCATGCAGACCAAGCAAGGCAGGTGGATAAGATGTCTGTCTGAAACAGAGACGCATGACAATTGGAGTTCAGTGTTTCTGCTGTGGTCCAATCATCTCAGGTCACAGCAAATCGGCGAACGTGAGAAATAGGCGGTTACTTCACAAATGAGGAAGTGACCTCAGATCGACAACATGAATCATGCAGGCGTGTCCTACCTTATCAGGATTGTCTTCGATCCAGCGTTTTACTGTTTTCAAAGCAATGTCAGCTGCAGGCTCATTGGGAAAGCCTAGACATAAAAAAGGAAAACAAAAAAAAAGTGTCAATACCTGTTGTATACAACATGCAGATACCAGAGGGAGACAAAAACAGACAGGCAAACAAACAGAAACGGATATCTCCAAAGGTAATGGCATTTCTCCTTAAATCAATAGAAAGCAGCACAATCTGCTCGGCACTGGCAGATGAGCACAGCTGACCGTTCAACTGCTGTAGAAGTTTGTTGCCAGATGCAGGGTGAAAAGAAGTGCTATTTTTGGAGGGTGAGGAGAGCAAATACAAGCTACATGTAAAGACACATCTGCAAGCATCTGGAAGTATAAAGCCCTATTCAAGCCCTCACTTCAAGCAGAACTGATTAAGATTTTGTCTTGATGGGGACAATTACACTTAGACGTATGAACTTTTAAGCGATTTTATTTTACCCGCATGCCAGAGTAACCATAAAGGCAGCGTGCCTAACAAGCAATGTGGTTGTATTAACAACAACTGTGCGAGCTGTTGTGATTGTATCGATGGAAAAAAAAGATTGTAACTTTATTAATTTTTAATAAGGGAAGGCTTTGCTAGATGCTGATCTCAGGATCATTTGCTTCCACTGTAGACAACTTCCCAAGTGCAAACAATTAGAATGAGCTATTGACTATAAAACCCTTCGGGCCAGCCTTGCTAAGAGCTAAAGAGTAGACAGTATATGCCATTACCAAAAGAGCTGACAATCTGCTATAGAGCAGTGTTTCAGCTCTCTTCATTTCAAAGTAATAATAGTTGAGTTTGTTTGTCTGTGTCGTTCACACTGCTTGACTCAGGCACATTGATTTTAGATCCTCTGCACAAATGCACAAGTTAGTTTGCTGCTCTGTGAGTACAACCTTTACAGTTCAGTATGTCTAATTCAAAGACCGCAAGCTAACAGATAAACACAGCTTAATTTTTTCAGTCACAGTGACCCTCTTCAAGATTAAAAACTAGTCGCTCATCTATTGTACAATCCCTGACCTCTGTAAGGCACAACAGGTTATGGGAGACGGTGTCATAGTCTAACGAAAGAGGTCAGGAATTCAATTTCAACCCACATAAACTGATACAAGGGCCAAGCCATTCTTGTAGCCTGCCGGGTATTGAACATGCCACATTTTCAAACACTGTTCCTGTCCTGGGTCATTGCCATGACTGTAGTGCGCTATGACCTATGAAACAGCCTTATAAGCACTGCAACAACCTTTATTTATTATTATTATTATTATTATTATTATTATTATTATTATTATTATTAACCTTTAATCATTTAAGTCAGATGTAAAGAAAAATTAAAAGCCAGAAATCGCTAACCTTACATTTCCTCTACTCTTTCATCGCACTCTCTCAGACCACCTGCTGTCACAGTTTCTCAATAACTATTCTCTAAATGCTTCACATCAACTGCCTTGACAGTCAAGATATAGTGTGCAGTGCTTTAACCCTACCACCTTCACCCATCTGACTGCTGCTGATGTCTCTTTTCCTTACTGCTTCTCTTTCCCTCCCCTTCCACAGCTTGACAGGAGTGGCCGAATTACACCGAGGAGAGAAGAGGGGTTGACTCGCTGCCGAGCCCTTGCTGAGCTCCTGTTCAAGCTCTGGGTGAAGCAAGATGTGAGCTGCATACCGGCCAGCAGTGACAGCCAGTCTGCTTCTATGGCTCTGTTAGACAGTGTCTGCAGACAGTGCACAGCCCCGTTCACAGCTCCTGTCCTTCAAAAGATGCCCCGAGAGCTGTGTGCTCAGAACCTAATCCAGAATGCCAAATTGGTCTGCAGGTCACCTGGCTCTCCCTGTCTCCCAAGCACACTTAACCTTTCCAGTGATATAATTTCTTTTTTGTTTAAATGTTACCTTTTGGAAAAGTGCTACCACACCTATGAAGGAGTAACAACAGATCAAGTAACACAAGCCAACAGATGTGTAGATGACAAGAAAGCTTAAAAAAATAGATCCACAAAGAAAACACCAGCTGTTTAGGAAACCGCAGGAGAAAAAAGAGAGGTGTCGGAGAAGTAGAACACAAACAAATGAAACAAATAAGTAAATTGTTAAAATTGTAAATAACTGCCTTTGTGCTCTAGCTCTATTCATCTTAAGAGAGAGATAAACAGGCACACATTATATTTGGAGCTAAAAACAGGTCTAAATCTCGATAATAGTACATGCTGGTCACCAGAAGTGTGGATGGCACTGAGTACATTTAATCTATTCTATGTGGAGTTTCTACAAATGCTTTATTGATTCGAGAGCTATACCTATTAATCATAGCGGAGAAGAAAAGAGGGGCAGAGAGAGCAGTTAGCTGGAGAAATAATGAAAACAGTAACAGGAAGGTGAAATGATAGACTTGGTAGTCTATGTTGGACAGAGATTTAGATGGAAAGCCTGTAAAAGGTGTCAGAGCAGCTGAGGGCAGCCTGGCAGAACGATCCTGCTCAACTGCAACATCAAGGTCAATGGCAGCATTTCGAGAGCTCTCTCATCATTTGTCTCCTTCTGCAACTTTTAACTTTCACCACCTCTCCTCTCTTTGTCCATTTCAGCCTGGCCACGTACGTTGAAACGGCGAGACAGAAAAACTCTCGGTCCACACGTCCAAAAGAGTCTCTCTCAGACCTGCGAGTCACAGCAGGAGTGACAACCCCGCTTCCTGAATGATGTTCAGCTCTGACTCTTTTATATGCTCAAGTACGCACAAAATGACAGAGTTCAGTGTTTTACTTCTCCATCTTCTCCTTTCAACACCTCCTTCTCATTTTTTTTGCCATTTGCTGTGTTGAGAGTTCGGGAAAAACCAATCTGTCAGGTGGCGGGCAGCTGGCGTCGGGCGCAGTGATGGTGGGCCCTCCAGGGTCCCTGCTCTACTTGGCTCGGCTCTCACCTATGCTGGGAATATGCTCGGCTTTGGGAGATTTGTCTTAGTGAGGTGCACTAATGGGATATGTGCAGCACAGCGCCGCTGATGAGGGCTCAGGTGGCGCAGTGTTATTTCTGCTGAAGGCTCCTCTACTTCATCACCAGCACAGGGCGAGGAGAGGAGAGGGGAGAGAAACTTGCATGTACCGTGTAAATAAAAGGACACAACAACACTATTGCGTAACATTGGGATATGCAGTCAACAATTTTGACACTATAGCAGCTACAAGCCAAGTGTTCATCCAGTAATTTCATGCCTTTGACTTAAAGCAGCATCATTGAACTGTTCGAGAAGGACTGCTTAATTTCCTTTTAATTTCCTTTTAGTTAAAGCTTTATTTTTATCCCCATCTAGCAAGTTACATCCATCTTGCACGTATGCACACTTGCTTTGATGTAGCCAATCGACAGGATCTCCACCCTTTCTTTGCAAAGAAAGGGTGGAGACACTGGTCATATGCAAAAAGCACTTCTTGCATAAGTCCCTATGTCATTTTTCAGGCATATAGTAGGTTGTGTATTTTACATGAATAAAAACCAAAGAAAGTCCCTTGAGTTTGATGTTAAAGCTAAAAATTCAGATATTCTGTTCAGAATGCTAAACAAAAGCTCCCATCTCAATCGCAGTCAACTCTGTAACAGTTGGAAAATAGAAGTTCGTGGTCAAAAATATCCACTCAACTGTAACATGGGAGGAAAAAATATATATAAATGTGTACTCTGCCTTAGGGGAAATTTTGGCTTTAAGAACAAGCAGGCCCATTGCTCTGACTGTTGCCAGCATGGCAGCTCTTTCACATCCTAAATTGACTTTAACTCAACTTTCAGAGTTAACTTTTGCAACAAACTTGTACAGCTAAGGTGTTTTTTCCTGTGGTGAGAAGTGGATGCATCACCTGATAAAGTGAGCAGTAGAAAGTCAACAAGTTGAATACATGTCCGGGCTATGTTACATTCCCATTTTTTATTTGCAAATGCATGGGTAGCCTTGTAGGCGCACACTGCAGATCACACCACTTTTGCTTTTCCTGAGTGGGCTTATATTGTGCAGAGAATACCACAGCCTGCTGTTATTTTAGGGCTTCATTATTTCTAGTGTTTCTTTCTCTCTCTCTCTCTCTCTTTTTAGCACCTAGTCTTCTGATTTTTTTATTTTTATTTGCAAGGATATGGTGCCAACAGATAACAGAAATGGTGAAGTCTGATAAACTGAGGCTGTATGATGTTTGAATTCCTCAGAAATACAGAAAGTGCAGGTTTTCTCCCCTTGAGGCAGAAACCGTATTGTTGGTTCCACTCTCCTTCTCCACAGCTGTAGCTGGTCAAGTTCATGTCTCAACACTCGTCATTCATTTTGATGAGCTGTCTACCTTAAAGCTGTATATAGCCCGAGGCTGAGTTAGCTGGGGCTGGCAAACTCACCACAGGTGTTGGAATGACAGTAAACTACCATAGCGCAAAAAAACCAAGCACAAAACAAACATGCGAATGTTTGACCATGCGTAATATTCTGAATCACCAGGTATACATTTCTAGTTAAGTATTGTGTATTTTTTTTAATTAGTGTTATTACTTCTCAGCTCCATTTTTCTCTTTTTGTAACATGTAATTGCTCCTTTCATAGCTGTATTTTTAACAACAGTAATAAAGCAATTTCCCTGCAGGGATCAATACAGTTTTTTTTCCTGATTCTTCTTATTATTATATTATGTTTGGAACAGTGATCTGTACTTGTTTTAAAGGTCTTTGGCAAGATAACGCCTCACAGCTTTCCTTGAAATATCTTAATAGTATTTTTTATTAAAAAAAGGACTTTTTATTGCTGTTGTTTTCAATAAAATGTTGATAGCTTTAGTGCTATTATTAAAGATAGCTGTAATAAGAGACAGGCAGGCTGGAATCATTTAAGCTCAGTATAAAACAATGTAGATTAGGTGGATGTGGTTTGAACAGTAGAAAATCATTAAGCGTAGCACAGCTGAGCTCTGCTCTAGTTGGAGGCATCAATGCTGTGCGTTCATCTGAAAAGTGAGCGGGGGAACAGGGTAGTCACCCCATCAGGGCCCAGTGGAGAGGTGAGTTGACCCGGGGTGGAGGACAGAGTAGCGCCCCAGGACTCTAGACGCCATTGCGTGGGTGTCAAATGGCCCGGAGCTGCTCCTACACTAACACTGGGACACGACAGCAGGGCTGTGACCATGACCGACTTTGCAGCCCACAGAAGGAGACAGAGACAAAGAGGGATGGGAGGGTGTAATGTGAGGAAGAGAGGCAGGGGAGGGGGGGAAAGAGGTGAGAAGAAAGAGGGCAGAGCACAACAGCTGATGACCTTCCTTGGAAATAATCCATGTAGGTGATAGCATGCTTTGTCCTACATGCTAAAATTAACACCCGACGTTTTACTTTGTAAAAACATTCTGAGAAGTTTGTGGAATGAAAAAGTTTAATGCTCGAACAAGTTTCACAAACCCTTAAATCTATTGTCCTGTGGGTGGGAGGTGTTTTTACATTTGGCTTATCATCTGTGAAAAGTGCTGAGAACAAATGCACATTGGGCCACGGAGAACTTGCTTTCTTTGAGCACACACTCTGCTGCCCACTGATACAACATATTGCTCCTACTGTATGTGCCTTGAAATACCAAAAACCCAGCTAGATTAGGCTTCATGTATTTTGAGAGAAGGGGGAACCTGCCTGGGCCATTTCTGGCAAGCTAGCAGCAAGCAATCACTGTTTAAAGATAAGGTGCATGAATGTCTCCAGCCCTCCTAATCCTAGACAGGGATAAAGAGAGCCAGACCATGATGCTGGTTAGAGAAAAAAAAATCTTAGCTGCTTGACACCTTTGATCTGGACGGTACAGCGGGATGGCAGTGTGGACATACCAGTAGAGCTTTGGTGGATTACATCCACATATCTCCCACAGCCACCAGTCAGTGCTAAAAGTCCTTTGTCAACAAATCTCGGATCAGTTACAGAGACAGATGAGCCAGAGGTGAGGGGTTAGCAGTAAACAGGAAGATATTTGTCCAAAGAAGAGAAGCAGCTTTGCCACATCAAGCGCCTCTGATTCTTTTGATAGCGTTATAAATACATGCGTGCAATGGCTTCTTATCCAGCAAACAGCAGAAGTAATATACGTGTCCTTGCTTATAAACTGCATGCCTCATTATGGGGTTGTTGAAAAGTGCTTTTTCAGCACTGCCTAAGACCTGATCTGCACAAGGTGCAAAAGTCTAAAATGCATCTGAAAATAGTTGTTTTTTCATATGATTTTCCTTGTATGGCTAATAAGACAGACTTGTCAGGGAGAACTAGAGACAAGAGGATGCATAGGAGGAAGGACAGAAAACAAAAGGATTGCAAAAGAGAAAATGACCTCTCTAAGTCGAGGTAGTTGGACTCTTGGCACTGATCCTGTGAGACGTTGAGAGGTGTCTCCTCCGTGGAAGGAATAATCCATTTAAACCCAGGTCGCACGGCTGTGATTGATGTGCAAACAGAAGCAGCACTTAATAACCTCTATCATGCTGGGTGACCTCGTGGCCCACGGTGGGCACCAGTTTGTTTATGGGTGGTACCTCCGACACACTATCGGTGCAGAAATTCTGTTGTGGCTAATGGGCCGGACTGAGGGATTGGACTGTCAGCGCAGTGTGATCTCTCATTTTTCTTTCCAAGCGTCTGAGGTACCCCCTGCACACCTCTACTACACCCAACCTCCCTGTTCTGCCATCATCTGTCAGTGGTGACTGAGTCTTCGGGAATATGGAGGCGTGAGAGAGGGTGTCAATTAGCATTAACTTTCCCTGACAAATCTGTTTGTCTCACCACAATGGCCTTGGATAACTTGTTCCTGATTCCTCTGTGTCACGATGTTTGGGGCACAGAATTTGTTTTCTTGCTCCAGTTCAAGTGCAGAAATAGGTCAAGCACGTGTACATAAGCATAGTACCTGCATGACCGTGAACGCATACTCAAAATGATGCACATTCAACAGAGACAGAAAGAGATTTCTTTTTTTAGAAAAAAATCACAGGCAAACATCGGGATCGGGGAGATGTGACTTCCACGCTAAAGAGCTTTTGTTTATATTGCTAAAATGGAAGCTGACCTTAAAGGTTATCTAAAATGCACAGAAAATGTCAGAACTCCTGACAAGAGAGCAGAGGCCCTTTCAGAATATGGCAGTACTCAGGGGGCACGCAGAGGACTCGGAGAACAACAACACAGCTCTGTGCTATCTATACTGTACTTCCTTTGAAAGTCCCTCCTCTATTTGCCCTCTGCTGTGTGAAGATCTTTAGTCTTAATCAGCTGTTGTTCTGTGGAGATCTAGTTATGGATGCGCTAAGCTGTTTATTTATTAAACAGGCTGTTTAATCCCCCCCTCCCACTCCACTGCATGCTTGGCTCTGCACAGACCATCCTTTTGATGCGAGGGGGCTCCTGGTGGTGTGGTATGACAGGCTCCCACTGGCAGTGCAGCACACAGTAGCACAGTGAATGGCAATAAGTGGTGCCCTCGTCAGCGGCGCGCAGTACAAACAATGACCCCCACTCCACTCTCTCCCCTGCATGTATTTGCACTACCTTTGTGCCACTACAGCTACTCTACTCCATATTTTTGCTTATAACACAAAACACTGTATATAACCATTAGCTGATGCACTTCACTATACTTCTTGAATTCAGCTTGTTATGTAATTTGTTACGTCACGAGAAGTCAGACACTCGTGTTGTAGCTGCCGTCATAGGCAACTCTCGCATTTAAGTTCATTTTATTAGATATGTAAGGTTGAAACAATTAGTAGTTGAAATATTAAGAAATAAATCAATAGTAATTCATGTTTTGTTCATTGGATTTATATGTTTAAATGTGTTATTTTTACTAATTGTGCAATTAGATAGGAACCTTTTCTATAGTGCCGTCTGTTGTTGCTAAGAGGGTATTTTTGGCTGGCACACTCAGCAAGCTAATTGAGACGAGCCACGAGGTTTGCACGTCCACAGTAAGATAGTAAATAGTAAGATAAATAAAAGAGTGCCTTTTTTGGACCTCCCCACGATGTAAGGATTAAAGTTTTATTCCCTTTGAGTGAGGCCAATGAGGTAAATGTTTTCTTTTGTTTATTTTCGTTGTATGTAAATATGCTAGTGTTGCGTGATATTCTAGTGCAATTACCGCAGTGTGAGGTGTAATGTGTATTTTATTGATTGTTTTGTTGGAATGTTTCGCCATATATAATGCTTAGGGGCTTTATTAAGAATATTCATTTAAGTTTGTATTTCTTTTTAGTTCTGACGGCATTGTATCGGCTGTGGTTGGACATCATTACAGGTTAAGGCATGTCGAAGAATCCTCCTGTCCGAAATAAATGTCAGTTAAAACACAAGGAACAAGTTGAGCTTTATTATGACTCGAGGGGAGTAACACGTGTTTAAGCGGATAACATATATTTTGCAGGAAGAGGAAGGAGAGTGGACTAAAAAAAGAAGAAGCCCCTGTGAGATGTGTGCATCGGCAGGTGGAACGAAACATAACATCGCAGAAAAGATGTGTGTGTGTGTGAACTGCAAAAAAGTGACAGGGGGAATTTATTCAAAATCCCAAATGGGAAGTGTTCTATCAAGAGCATAATTAAACGTCTTGTGATTTATGAGCACGCTTTACTAAAGACTGGTCTTTATTAACACACATATGCAATAGCGCGTGTCAGGATAGCTCGCCACTCGGACTATCTTTTATCTATGCCGGGCAGTTTCAGCTAGTTTAATGAGCACTGCCAAAGTTTATCAGGCTCTATAATCAGTACTTTGCGTGTAGTATTTCAGAGTGCAACAGCTGGCAGTTAGTTATAGTCCAGGTTTGATAAAGGCAGAGGAGTAATGGCTTTGGTTGGAGAGAAAAACAAACAGATGTAAGGTACCCAGCATGTGGGCAGAGGCTTTTTTTTAATGTTCCCCAGGGGCTGTAGATGAATCATTTTATTTTTGCATACTGTCTACAGTTGGAAATCAAAACACAAAACTCAGACTAAAACTTAATTACTTTGTTTTTCATTAGACGTTTAAAAAAACCCAAAGAAATATGGAAAGGTAGAGGCTTCTGTGCTTTCACTAACGGACTAGGACTGCATCAATAACTAACAGGTTTAATCAATAACCAAACTGTCATTTTTCATACAGAAACAGTTTCCAACCATAGTCGTGAAAATTAGCTCATCCGGTTTGATCTGTGTCTTCACATCACATGTGACATGTTTGTTCAGGACATGAAACGGCAGCACAAATCTCTGGCATGTCAACTGGAAACCGCCTGAGTATAATCACAGCTGAATGCACCTCTCAAGCGTCTGCACAGATGATTTTCAGGGTGTGTTTTACCAGCTGAATGCACTCTGTTTGCAAGTTATGGCAAATACTCTAGCACTGTAGAGACATGTGCCGCTGAAATGCACAGCAAATCACAAATAAGGTGCTCAACTGTCACTGATTATCAACATTTCATCATTTTCTTTATGAGCTGTGACCGGATAGTTGCACCGACTCACATGTGCACTACAGTCCAGTCCCTAGCTTTTAATTAAATCCAGTCAGTGGCTGTTGATGCTTCGCTTACAGTTTGAGATACGGCTTCAAATGTCTGCATTTTAAATAAAAAACCAGCATCAGGTCTTAATAGCACACTCAAATAGCTCAGATGTGTCTGTGCTTATCTACACCAATGATGTTGTTTAAAAAATCCTTTTAAATTAAATTCACACAGTGAAACAGCTGTGGAAGTAAGCTGCAGTAGGTTTAGTAAATTAGGTAGCTTTT